>NW_026089546.1:0-1200000 GCF_000143185.2 Schizophyllum commune H4-8 | reverse complement strand
GAGGCCCTCCTCCGCGCGGAGCGTATCGCCAACAGGCAGAACTTGATGGACGAGCTCGACGAGGACGAGGATGACGATGACTGGCGCGCTGACGTGAAGGCCGGCAGCAAGCATCACCAATGGCGCATGTCGAGCCCAGTGTCAGTGGACCCGGATGATGATCTGGAGGCTGCGGAAGTGGTCGAGGCGGTGGACGTGGTGCAGCGGATGCAGGTGTTCGACGAGAAGACGGGGCAGGCGATCAAGGACATCGTGCAGCAAGACCACTCGAAGACGGATGTAGAGGCCAATCGGGTGGCGGGTATACCGCTTTGGAGGGAGGACTCGAAGGAGAAGGCCATGGAAGTGGACTTCGTGTGGCCGACAGTGGCGGGTGTTCAGGAGCAGCCGCTTCTGCGGGCCGTCGCGGATGCCATCCGGGACGAGGATCCCAGCACGCTGGCTCTGTACCTCGGTACTGGCTTCCTCGCGACGCTGGACCTCTCAAGCAGCGACTCCATTGTCTCGGCCCTCTGCACCCTCGCCCTCGATACCCGTTCTGGGGTATCGTCGCCCGCTGTCCGCGCGCTGCTGGATATCTGGGGTTCGCCCGACTGCAAGGCCACTGTCGGCATCAGCCTCGACAGTGCCGTGTCCGCCCTCTTCCGCCTCAATGCCAACCCGACCGTGCTCGAGGCAGCTGGCTTCGCGAAGGAAGGTGTCGCGCCCATCCCCGCGGACGCTGAACTGCGCGCAGAGACTCTGTCCGTTGTCCTCGATCTACTCGTTGCATCGGCGAATGCACGCCTCGTCCCAGAGGGCGACGTCGGCAACTGGCTCATGCTCCTCATCTTATTGGGCATGGCACGCGAGCCGTCTTGTCATATGGACGGACGGATAGTCCTAGCAATCGACGCGCTGCTGATGACGCTGGGACCATCGGAGGTGGAGATGCCTATCGTGCGTACTTCTCCGTCATTAGCTCGAACTCCTGCTGATTACATCCCTCAGGAGACCGCAATCTGCAACAGACTCCTACCTTTCGCCTTCGAATTGACGCCTGTCAACAAGGCCATGCTGGCCTCGCTTCTTGCCGCCGGTTCCGTGCGCGCGCGCCGTATGGCGTCCGCCATTGCCTTCGCGCTCCTCAATGACCGGCAATTCGTCGAGAACGTGCGTCTTTCCTTCTTGTGCTCTCTCTTTCTTCTCACCAACACCTTCCCCCTCAGACCCGCCTCCCATCCGGCTGGGCCGTCTGTCGTCTGCTCGCCCCCCTTGACGATGCGCCAGCGGAACTCGCGCAGCGGTTCGAGGTATCGAAGGACACGAACACGAACTACGAGGATCTTGCGGGGCACGTGCAGCTGTTGGCTATCGTGCTACTGGACGCGCACGCGTTCGCGCTGCAGGAGTTGGTGAAGTACGGCCCGAGGCTGCAGAGGAAGACGGACAAGAAGGACCAGGAGGAGCCGACGCCGCTGATGCTGGTGCAGGAGCAGGCGCAGAGGCTGCATGAGGCGATACGTGAGTTTCCTTGTTGATCCTCTTCTGCGTGGCCGTTAGGGAACAGGTCTGCTAACGAATACCCCAGCCGACACTCGGGCTGCGCATCTAGACCGGACGCGCGCGAAGCTGGCGCTGAAGCAGCTGTGGTCGCGTATCTACTACCAGCGCGAGGCGGTCGTGCGTGCGCACATCGCGGAGCACTCGAACGTGAAGAACCTGCTCATGAAGCAGGGGATCAAGCCGCGGGCGAAGGGGGCTGCGGTCAAGTTCGCGCCGAAATAGGGGGCTTGCGAGCACGGCCTTGTGTGAGGCACGCTCATCATACCAAGGTACCTACATGCATGGGTACCCAAATTGTAGAAGTCTTTGAAGCGCTTCGACTTACAGTAAGTATACGTTCCAGTTAGCTAATTTCTCTTTTCTTTTTTCTTGATTCTCCGCCGCGCTGTAGGCATGCTTGTTTTTATCACTGTTCTCCCGACGCATCATGAGCTCTCTCGAGGGCTGGCTACTTACGCATTCGATCAGGTAGAGAAGACAAGGCTTGGACTTGCCCACCATACCGTATACCATACGTACACAGCTACTTAGTTTGTAACCTCTTGGCCGAATGTTGGCGTATTGATTCTTGTGTTTTTCGCCTTCCTCAGGACGCTCGAGGTGCAGACGTCGCAGCGCCCTCTATGGGACGCGCCAGGATGCCGACAGCCACGCAGGCTCAATTCAAGCAGTGTACCAGCTTGCGAGCCTGAGCGGTTCCATCTTCAAGTTATCGGCCGAGCGGTCACCTGCTATCGAGCAGGACTCGGGTCTCATGGATGAAGAGCTTCCAGTGGGCGATGACGCTGGACAACAGCTGTATACTGAGCCAGGTCGTCTCTGCAGACATTGAAGGCTGTCGAATCAATGTCCCTCAAATTGATGGCTTGTACCGACGGTATCACTGACGTCTTCACACTAGAGGAACGCCGGCTGCGCCCGGCCGGGACCTTGCTTGATTTTCAGGGTGTCCTCACACTGCACAATCATATCCTCATGTATGTTCAGATTCACGAATTGCATTCTATAACTGGGTTCTCGCCAATTCTGAGGCGAGTGTCGGATGTGGGGCGTGAATGGACGCATACACATGGCTGGCCCGAGCATCTCCCCAACCTACCGTCTGTCCTGTGTGAGTTACCTCTGCGCTGCCGCCCTACGTCGGCGTATTAGGACTCATTGAGCAGGTACGGCACCTTCGAGCGCGTTGACAAAATGATCCGCACGCCGCGCTATAAGAATAAGCGCTTCACGCACGCGTTCCTCTGCGCCGCGTCCGCCGAAAAATGCAATCACGAGTAAGACCAGGGGGGGGGGGGCTGGCCGCGAATGTGGCGAACGCGATGAAGGGCGCTGAGGATGGGGCAATGCGTGCGCGAGGTGCCAGGGTGGGGACACATGTTCCGAACGTACAAGCGGGAAGATCGCCATGCGTGAGCTTGTCGCATCTGCCCAAGGGAGGATCGGTCAGCAGCACACCGTGAGCACGAGCAGACTGGCGAGGTACTTCTTCAGGATGTTGCGGAGCTCAGAGTAGTTCACCTTCAAGAAAGACTTCAAGCTCGTGAAGGACGTGTAACGCGTGGCGATCCTCTGCTTGTAGAGGTAGAGCGTGTCCGTGGCCTAGTTGTATCGCAAGTTCAAGATCGTCTTGGACGCGGATGTAACGCTGTCCCATTGATGCGGTTCACGAGCGTGTGGGCCTTGCCTAGCGCGCCGAACTTGCGGGAGGCGGGAGATGAGGCCGTCCTGGACGCCGCGCTGGCGGTCCTCAGAGAAGTGGTACGCATTGAACGAAGAGGTATAAGGGTGCGCCTTGGCGTATCACTTTGTTAGAGCTTAGGAATGGGTGACTTACGATGGAGGGGACGGGAGAACGCGCACCACGCTCGGACGCTGACTGACAAATTCGGCCTGCGGGCAATGTCTTCAAAGGGACTCCTGTTCCTGGTTTTCGAAAGGAGCAACGATGTTGCGCAGCCGCGATTGAGGAAGGGGGGGTGAAAAGATCGTCGGTGTGGCGTGGGATGTGCGCTTGCCAACAAAGGAGGTGCGCTTGTGCGCTTCGAAGTCACGATAGGACTGGTCAGAATCATCCTTCGGCATCTCCAGCTTGTGGATCAACTTTTTGAGGGTATCGTAGCTGTACTGTACGAGAGATCAGAGGATGCCCTTGCACCCGGTCAGGCCATGCACGCAACGTGAGAGCAAGCCGAGCACCAAGCTGGGTAGCTGAGGCGGCCCGTCACGTCGTTCTGTGTGGTTCTCGGAGGTCGCGCGCGTCCACTTCAACTCGAGGTCGTGCGGAAGAGCGCTGTGCTCCACGCCGTGCGCATGGTCTGCGGACATCCTCGTGCCATGCTGAGCCTTGTTTGATGATCGTGCGCGGGTTCTTGTCTCATGCCACGATTATGGTAAAGCGCCCGGAGAGCTCTGGTATTCGCGCGGAAGTACAGATCCTTGACATACGTAGAGGGAGGAAGAAAGTGCAAGTGATCGGAATGCAGGTGACTCATTGTTGACGCGTGTGTACTAGGAATCCCGGGGAATAAAGGGTCTGCAAGAGACCTTGCAAGCAAGGTAACACCTGCCGCGTAGAGTACAATGGTCATACCTGCCCGCGTGGAGCTGTCTGTGATGGGCATTCAATGCAGGTGGAAACCGAGGACTTGACTTTACAAGCGGGGGAGCAATGACACGCCGAGCATAATTGAAGCTTCACTTCGAGCAGGCACAAGTGGAGAGGACACTGCTGAGCGTGGGCAGACACCTCTGCGGTCATTGACTGCTGTTGTTTGGGGGATGGTGTAGACACCACCAAGGTGGAGGGCGGCCAAGCCAGTTTGAGGGTAGGACATGGACTGCGCTTTACCTGGGTCGTCCCTTCGCCATTCATGACCTTGCCTGAACGCCGGAGACTGATCAGTCGAGCAGGACAGCCGTGACTGCTCAGACTATGGTCAACCTGATACCATCGATGAGCGAGAAAGAAGCCATACTAGTATCGTGAATTTACGTGCCTGCAGCATCCCACCGCATCCCCTACTCGCGGGGTATATCAACGGCCGTGCTGCCGACGCCCGTACGGTACCGAAACTGAAAGGTTAGCCTTTCCTTCCAAAAGCGGTGTAGATCCCATGTCAGAGGGGTGCGCGCGACATGGGATCGACAGCGGGCGCCGCGAAGGAGTGTGCGGCGCGGAGGCAAAGAAGTATGGCGCGTCGAGCTAATCAAGGCGGAACGACACGCGGGCGGACGGACGATAAGGTGAGCAAGCTCGTCGAGGCGGTTTGCGAGAGAGTTAGCCGATATGACGAGTGGCGGGGACCGGCGCGAGGCTCGTCGTGTTACGTGCAAAGTGCAGTAGGCGCACTCTGGTCTCGGACATATCATTGAACGCTATGCGCTCAAGTGGGCTGAGAGAGGCGTGTTCAGCAGAATCAACCGGAGGACATGATGAAGGTGACTTACCGAGGATAGTGGCGCAGGGCAAGCCTCACGGAACGCGTCCTCGATCGAAGCGTCGGTTCGGAGTTCATCCTGCTTCCGAATGAAGGGTTCGAGGGCGCGCTGAAAAACATGAACATCGGAATCCTGTCCGGCTCTATTACACGGTAAGGAGTGGAAACTACGCAAGATGGGTAGTACAAGTACAGGATAAATAATATACAATAAGTAAAACATGGCGATGGTACAGTAGATCACTACGACGTCCCGTGATTCAATGTCACAAGTAAAGCAATGCGAAGGAGCAGGCGAATGTAGTGGTAATGAGGGTCTAGGGAGGGGAGGCGCGTACTACGGGGTTGGGGAATGGGCGTCGAGGCTTCTACGAGCTGTCGTCTGAGCTGGCGGAACCAGCGGAGTGTGTGGTCTGCGCTTTCAGCGCGACGTGCTCGAGTTCGACTAAGAAGCAGCCTTCCTTCCACTTCTCGGTCTCCTCGTGGGCTCGAACGATGTACCAGCCGAGGTAGGCGTTGCAGTGTCGGCACATAACCTCCTGCATGGTGTGCGCGCCAGTGACCATGAGTTGTACGACGGGTTGAGAGACCCTGACGTTGAACCTGAAGCGAGATGAGTACGGGAACGGCGTGGGATGGTACGCGGCACGCACATTTGGGTATATAGAGCAGCTTTGCCGGCGTAGCCTTTAAATGGCCTGGCAGTGGGCGGAAGCTGGGGGATCGGTCAGTACACGCATCCTCGAGCCTAGCCAGCCGTACGTACAGCAGACGGGGACAGGGCGGAGCCCTCTGTGGTGACACACGATCGGCATCGTTTGCATGTCATGTAGTGGGGAATAGAGGGAAGGGGCCGGACAGACGCGGTACGAGGGCGCGGGGTGGGGGGAAGCCGTCTGCTGAGAGGCCGAGCCTTCGCCCGTCCATCGGCGCGCGAGAAGGCGTACTCGGGAGGGTACGAGTAGCTGTAGTCCGCCCTATCCGGGGATTGCTCATCAGAAGAGTAACGCAGAGTCGAGGTGTCCGACATGGCAAGCTGAAGAGAGAGAAGGTCACAGCGGGGGCGTGGGCGTTTTCGAAGACCAGGTACATCGGGGCCAGGTACTTATACTCGGGACGCATGGGTGGTGGAGCGCATACCGGGGGCACAATGCCATCACGCGCAGACTGATGGCCATCAGCGAGTCAGATGGGGGTTTGCGAACTTGCGGTGCGGGTCTGGTGCGGTTCGACTGTTTGGGCACCTGTCGGGGGCTTCCAACAGGGCACAGATGAGCCATTTCTGGACGAGCGGTTTGCAAACGGCGGCAGAGAGGATGAGAGTCATCGAGCGCCTTCAGTCGACTTCTTTGTGCGCACGCCTCGACTTTCCGAGTCTATACAACCAGCAAAGGCGACCAGGGCACGTCAAAGATGTTATGCAGGACCTCAGACAACCGTCGCCAGTCGTTCGTGGCCGAGACTCGCTATTGCGGGCGGACGAGGGGGAGGGTGGGATGAAGACACGTTCCAGACTGAGAGGGCGTGCGAACGTTGGCGGGAGTAGCCGGATACGCCACAAATCGAATAGCCCACTTTGCATGAGTTGCATGTTGAACTTGAACTTGTTTCAAAGATCCTCGAGGTTCTCTAGTCCATTTCTCCTGTCATGCGTTCCCTTCTCTTGATTGTCGCAGGACGGAAGGTGCTCTTCGACGATAACGAGAGCCCGCGACCGGCCACCCTCGTTATCAACACATCGACAGGAAAGATACAGGAAATTCGTCCCGTCTACACGTCCAAGGAATCTGCCACCATACCCGCAGAAGCTAACGCGCGATGGGTCGATGCCGGGGACAAGCTCGTCATACCAGGTCTAGTGGAGTGTGTGAGCTCGCTCGTCCATGTCCCCCGGCTGCTAACGCTGTCGATAAGCGCCCACGTACACCTTAACGAGCCGGGCAGGACGGATTGGGAGGGCTTTTGGACGGGGACGCGGGCTGCCGCGTCGGGCGGAGTCACCTGTGTCGTGGACATGCCACTAAATTCCATACCACCGACAACCACGCTGGAGAACTTCGAGACTAAGAAGAAGGCGGCCCAAGGCCAGTGCTTCGTTGACGTGGCCTTTTGGGGAGGCGTCATCCCGGGAAATGAGGTTCGTCCCTGAGCGCGCGCTGCTCGGTCTTCTAATGCTTAATTCAACGGGAGCGCAGGATCATCTTGTACCTTTGGTTGACGCAGGTGTTCGCGGATTCAAGTGCTTCATGTAAAGGGGATCATCCATCGAGATTGTGGCAAAGCTGATGTGCTGACAGGATCGAGAGCGGTGTCGACGTAGGCAGATAGGCGCCGGGATTAGCTCATGCTGACCCTCTTCTAGGAGTTCCCTTGCGTAAATTCTCAGGACATCAGGAAAGCGATGGACCGCCTTCAGGTGATTTACATATTGGCCAGCGCGACTGGTGATAATGACTCGTCGCCCTTCAGAAAACGAAGGTCCCTCTCCTGTTCCACGCTGAATTAGCGTCAGAAAACTCGAACCAGGATTTCTCTTCCCTGGATCCAACCTTGTACTCGACCTTTTTGCAGTCACGGCCACAAACTCTCGAGTCAGACGCTATCAAGGAAATTATCTCCTTCCACGCAGACTATCCCGACCTCCGGACCCATGTCGTACACCTCTCTGCATCTTCTGCCCTTCCATCCGTGCGCGAGGCGAAGAAGGCCGCCAACTTCACCATCGAGACCTGCTTCCATTATCTCTGCCTCGAAGCGGACGACATCCCGCACGGGCACCCTGAATTCAAGTGCTGCCCGCCCATCCGCGAAGCCGCGAACCGCGAGGAGCTGTGGGCCGCATTGAAGGACGGCACCATTGACTGTGTCGTCTCGGACCATAGCCCTTCTGTCGCCGAACTGAAGTGCCTCGATGATGGAAATATCATGAAGGCGTGGGGAGGGTGCAGCTCGCTCGGGCTCGGGCTCAGCTTATTGTGGACGGAAGCCTCTAAGCGCGGTGATATCGCTCTTGCGGACATTGTACGGTGGACGAGCCGTAAGACGGCAGAGCACGCAGGTTTGGCGGCGCGCAAGGGCCAGCTGCGCGCTGGATATGACGCAGACTTCGTTATTTTCGATCCGGATGCGTCCTGGACGGTGCGTGCTGACGAATCTGACAACGAGAACGCGTGACTAACTGTCCATAGGTCACGAAGGAGCAGATGAACTTCAAGAACAAGCTATCCCCGTACGAGGGACTGACCTTGCGCGGACGCGTCGAACAGACATGGCTGCGGGGCGGGCTCGCGTATGATATCGCCAGCTCTGACCTATTTGTATCGCAGCCGCGAGGTCAGTTGCTTTGAACGTCTGTGAATATGGTCTTGATTACTCTACGAATTCGAGGGGCCTAGCGGTATAGACAAGGGCGCGCGTACCGTAGCTGGAAGGAACGATCTGTTGAACAGTGGCCACAAATTCCGATGAACAAGGGTAGGCCTCGCATATATCGTAGTGAGGAGAATGTGTGAAGCCTACGTACCCGTGTGCTGTGGGAAGTTCTGAAGGGTCTCCGAGCGCCATGGATTCGCCAAGCAAGAGCACCTGGACGGGCACGAAGCATCTCCAGCATCTCCGCCTGGATTGGCTTGTGGGTGCCTGGATCTTCGCGCACGTGGCATGGGCCGACCCAGGACCGATCGCTCCGGCGCGCGGGGAGGGCGCCGCCGACTTGCTTCAGACCTTATCTGCTTCCCGCCCGCGCCAGCAGCGTCCAGCTCCGCCTGCTCTCAAGCGCCCTCATCACTGCCCGTCGACGTCTGCACCAGCGCAGAGGCGGCCCTCGCAGACTTTTACGATGAGGACGACATGTTTCGCGAGCGCTTTGGCTGGGGTATGGGTGCTCGCATTCCTGGCAGGGCTCGCGAATGCGTACATTCCGGCGTTAGGTGTGTGGTCAAACCTGTCATGTGGATGGGCAAGTGCTGAACTGAGACGTGCAGCAACGAATGATATGGATAAGGCCATCGCTGGAGGTCTGAATGTCACGGATCAGTCCAAACTGCACGTCCAGTGGTACCAGAACGGGTGCGTCGCGCGTTGAGCTCAACAGGCTTCACACCGACCCTCAACCTCCAGATCGTACTGGGAAACCGTCTCGTACCAGCTTCGCGGAAGCGACAGCGTCGGCATCAGCAAGGTTTTACTTCTCCATTCCCCGTCTCCCATAGCCCTGCTCACACATCTCCAGGGCGCTTTGGTACACTTCTCCGAAGAACAGGCGAACAATGACACGGCTCCCAGTGAGGAAGAACGGACTCTTCAACCCAAAACCCAGCTGACCTCGTGCGCAGCCCTCACGCCGTGGATCGCCATGGTCTCTTGTGACCGCAACGCCTCTAACATGTCGATGGAGATCGACATCTTCACCCTCGCCAGAGATAAGGGCGCTGTCGGTGCCGTACGTTCCTCCCTTCTCCCACTTGGTCGCACGCTCAAAAAGGATTCGCGATCTCACAGCTCCTCTACTCCCTCAATTCTTCCGCATGCATCATCAACGCCGAATATGCCGACCCAGAGACTTACGACCAGGTCTTCGACATCTTCTCGACACAAAGCAAGACCTCTGCGCATCTGATCGAGTACCAGTTTGGCCAGAGCGGCGCTAACGAAACTCTATACGGTTCCTATGACTCGCAACGCCTGAACGATTCCTTCAGCGTCATCAACAACAGTGTCGCGACCGGTACACCGATGGCCCCAGGATATCTCTTTGCGACATTGCAGGCGTACAACGCAACAGACAATACGACATCCTCCGGCGGGGGCTCTAATAGCGAGAACCACTCGTCGGGCAACAAGAATACGACGCTGGCTATGTAAGCAACCAGGCGCTTTCATCGCTATCTCGGTGCGCTGACGCTCTTCAGGATTATTCTCTACGTTATAACGGGCCTCGTATCCGCCCTGTTCTGCGCAGTCATTGTGTCTGGGGTACGCCTATCTTTGCCCTTATTTGCAAGGTCTGACAGTGCCTCAGGCTATTCGCGCTGTCCGCCACCCGGAGCGCTACGGTCCTCGGGGAATGATGCACCGCGGCGGCGTGCCAGGAGAGTACGGCCCTCAGAGTCGCGCGAAGGGTATCACTCGCGCCATCTTGGACACATTCCCCCTGGTGCACTACCGCCGCCCCGCAGACGCGCCGCCCAAAGACGTAGAGGAAGACGGCGAATCGCGCATGTGGCAGATGCGGGACATGCCCTCGCCGTCTAGCCACTCCGGGGCGGGCGGAATGGGCGGCGCCGCTGCCGCTCAAGCTCCGAGCGAGGCGGGCAGCGATGCCCACGATGCGTCGCGCAGGCGGTCTGGCAGCATGACGCAAGACTTGGCGGACCAGTGTGACACGGCATTCACGAGCGGGCAGGACAGTGCGAGGAGCGAGAGTGGTCCCTCTACATCAGGCCCTGCGCCGCAATCTGCTGGTGCAGAGATCAGCCCGGATGCTATGGGCACGGAGACGTGTCCTATCTGTATCGTCGACTTTGAGGAGGGAGATGACTTACGCGTTCTACCCTGTGCGGGCAGGCATCAGTTCCATCAGCGATGTGTGGATCCCTGGCTGTTGCAGCTTTCGTCCTCCTGCCCCATCTGCCGTCAAGGTTCGTAGGACATCTCAACTCTACGAGTTTTCATAGCTGATTTGCTTTCCTCGATAGATTTCCTTGCCCTGGAGAATATGCTGGCCCAGGGCCCTGACGAGGATGGAGAGCCTGGGCAGCCTTCAATGCACTCGCGCCCGGAACCCACTACGTCCACTTCTCACAGCCGCTTCTCTCGCTACCTGCGCTTCGCACGTAGGCGCAGGCATGAGGCAAACGAGCAGGGGCCTCCGCCGCCTCCCCCACCGCCCATGGTTGTCCCGCTCTAGTTTCCCCTCACGTACCCACCATGAACTCCCTTGTACACTTTTATATCGCTGCTACCCTACTGTACTGTATACATACGCTGAGCTATCGTATATCCTGTGCCGAGCCTGAAATTGGACTTTGTTGTTTATTGACACGGACACGGACGTTTCGGCGATAGTGCCCAATCCGGCAGCGGACGCGCGCCTCCGCGGGACGTTTTGAGACTTGCACGCCCCCGCCATCACACCATGTACGCGCGCTGTAGAACGACACGCAATCTATCGCGCCTGCTTGCTCTTGCCTCTGTCCTGCTCCTGGCGCCGTGCGTAGCGGCGGACGACAATGCTTTTGACTGCAAGATTACTATAGGTATGACGGCTGCAGGTCGGCGGTGACTGGCTCTGACGCACTGGTGCGCAGACGGCACGCAGTATGACCTTACGCCTCTGGGAGGGGAGAAGAGTATTGCGCGAACAAGAGAGTTGCCCCCGAGTACGATGGTGGACACCTTGAGGTTCGATATATGTGGAGAGCTGCCGAAGCAGGAGGGCGTGGACGAGCGGGACCAGGTGCGCCACCCTGTGTTTCTCTTCATATGCAGATTTTGCTGACGACTATATCCTCACATAGTGCCCAGCAGGAACTCGAGCATGCCTGACCACGATCAACAAGAAGCCGGATCATGAGGACCGTGTCGTGTCGGTCGTTCCAGTAGCCCAAAGCTCATCCCTCGAACCGTCATACTCCTTACTATCATGTATGTCGCTATCAAACTGCAAATTGACCACAGACTGACCTCCCTGCTAGCACCAGATGGCCTCTCACTGACGCTGCACGGCGCCTCCTACCCACATCCCACGAACTCGACACCTACGCCTCAAGCACTAGTGATGACGTTGCTATGCGCTTCGGAAGCCTCAGACCCTTCATTCACCTCATACGACGGTGAGGAACTGCGCGTAGAGTGGAAGCACACCGCAGCTTGCAAGGACGCTCCCCCGGACGGCGGCGAGAAGGACGGCGGTAATGAGGATGACAAGACCCCTGCTGAAGGAGATGAGCCCGTATCTGAGGGCATGGGCAGCGGGGTCGGATTCTTCTTCCTTATGTATGTCATCTATGCTACTCGAACGTTGTATCTCACTGACCCACATCTAGGTTGGGACTGGCTCTCGTCATGTATTTCGGCTTGGGCGCCTACTACAACTACACCACATATGGTGCGACGGGGATGGATCTCATACCGCATCGCGACTTCTGGAGGGAGGTGCCGAATATGTTCAGGGACGTCGTCGCGCACTTGTGCTCGAACGTGCGACCACGGTACAACAGTCGCGGAGGGTATATCGCTGTGTAGTTGATGGTACGTCGTGTTATATTAGAATACATCATAGAGGAAATTACTTACAATGCTATATAGCCGTAGACCTACCGAGGGTACCTTTCGGGCTACGTGCGGTGGTAACTTATCTAGCACTTAATGCTCAAATGCTATCGGATATTGCACCTTGACGACGGTTGTACCAAGTTGAATACTTGTGTCGCGAACATACAGCGCAAAGCCCAAGGTGCGTCTCATACTGGGTCTGCTTATCTATGCGACAGCCATTTCTACTTCAGGGAGGCAGTTGCCTCTGACTGTCATAACCCTTCCAGCTCCATCTCTTGCCTCCAAGCTTGCTCGGTCACAACTTCTTCGTTCCGTTCGTTCTCCGCTTCGTCTATCCCTGTGATCTCCCGGTCTATCGAACGTCCGTCAGCCCAACTCAGCGATACAATGAACGCACTCACCTCGGGCAGCGTCTATGATAACAAGCCACAGCGTCTCATCCGACTCCCACCTGTCCTTCAGCTCCGCGTTTGCCACTCTCGTCTCGAGCGAGGATGGCTTTGGTCCCAGCACAGAAGATCCCAGCAAACGAGGTCCCAGCAAAGAACCAACGAGCAACTGATTCTGCTCTCGGCGCACCGACACCTGATGCGATACGCGGTCGTACACCGACGCCTGGCTATAGTCGCCTGCGTCCATGGCGGCCTTCTTCGCTTGCTCCTTGGCCAACTTCTGCACGCGTGCAACGCGCCGTCGCTCCCGCCGCTTCGCCTGTCCCTCGTCGAACTTGACGCCCCACGACTGCATCGTCTCCATCGCGCCCTTCGCCTTCGCCGGCGGCGGCACGTCCATCGACACCGGCAGCACAGCGTCGCCCAGCGCCTCCAGCCGGCGCTGCACCAGGACGTGCATCTCCCAGCCCTTCGCATCCGCGGCCGCGACGTTCAAGCTCTCCGCACTGCTCCCCGGCGACGACCCCGACCTTGACCCCGACCCCGCGATTGCGTGCACGAGCCTGCCCGCAGTCGGGAGCGGCATCTTCAGCAGCACCTTCCCCACCCCGCGACCAACTTTGTGCAGCGCGCTCTTAGGGCCGACGCCGTCCGGGTTAACGCCGATGAGGGTCATGGCGCCGGCGGTGGTGCAGATGCGCGCAGCCAGGCCGCGGGGGCGGAAGATGCGCAGGTTGGCGGCGCGCATGTAGCGGTCGGTGAGGGTTTTGGAGATGACTTTCATGCCCACCTTCGCGCCGACTTGGAGCGCGATGCCGGCGATCATGAACCAGTGGTAGGGTCTGAAAGGTGAGCGATGTACTTGAGCTTGCTGATACCGCTCAGAGTTGGCACCTACTCACACATACGCGATAGCCACACCGACCATGTGAACCACCCTATAGCATACGTGAGCACACCATCTGCAATACGTTCTGACCTTGTCTCACCTCAGCGGCGGACTCGCGGCAGTCGCGATATTCAAACCATCTAAGAAGGCCACAAATTCCTCCATGGACAAATTGACTGTCTCCCGCAGAACATCACTATAGCCACGCGCGAATGGCGTGCCCTCCCCTGCCACAACCTGGGGCAAGCAGAACGGGAGCGGGAGCTTACTCGTTGGAGGTGCAGCATCGGTGGCGGAGGGTAGGAAACTGTCGATGAGAAACTGCGAGTCGCGCTCGACCTGGACGCCGTTCGCTACCTCCTCTTCGCTCTGCGAGTATGCGGGTGCGGGCGTTTCGTGGGCCATGAGTAGGGGGATAGAATGCTGAGGGATGGAACGATGGCCCTTCTGCCAATAATACCACCCAGGTATATATGCCACCTCCCAAAGGAACCTCGGCGCCTTCGCTTAGTCAGCGAGCTCCCCGAAGTGTTGCACCGATGCACAGCGTGCTACTCGGTGCATAGGCCGCATAAGCTCCTCAAGCGTTGGCAGTGTGACCTTCTGATATCACAATGGAGACGAGCGAACAGATCGCAAGATGGAAAGGAGAGGAACGAATGTATATCTTCATTGAGACCAACAGCGCGCTACAAGGTAGATATTGAGATGTTGAGGTCAGATAAGGGGGGTATGAACAAGTATCGATATGTCTACGCGCCACACCGTCCATCAAGGATAGGTAGGTGTTGGTAGATACCCATGGAAGACGAACAACATAAATAGCAGACTGAATCCGGAGTAATACTTGATGAATTTTCTTTTTAACTCTAGGACTTCACTTCATTGTTCTTGCCCCGACATCTCCATACTCTGATATGAGTGCAAGAGCATACTACTACCCATGCTAGGGGTAGGGCGTACGAACGAGGGGGCGCTGGCCGAGCGACGTGAGCCTCCATCACAATCGTCGTCGAATGCCAGCGCTCACCTCGCCGTATAAGGAACCCGCTGGTTCCTCGAGACAGGCGACCTGGGGTCGCTGGGGATGTCGTACCCCGACGAGGGGACGTGCATTGGAGCCATGCCAGCAGACTGGCGGGGCAAGGCCATGTCAGTAGACTGGCGAGGAGAGGCAAGGCCGGAGACGGATAGCCCAAGAGAGCTGAGGGAACTGTGGCTTGCGTCGGAAGACCTTGGGGAGGCCACGGTTGGGCGCCTTGAGGGAGGTGGAGAGGGCGCATGCGACGATCGCGGGGAGCCTGCCTCTGGGAGCCTGGGAGATCCCGCGTCTGACACTCTGGGAGAGCTCGCATACGACAAGGATGGAGAACTTGACGTTGAGCTCGCCCTGGGAGAAGCACCCGGCTGGATGTAAATATCGCCCATCTGGCGCATCACGTCATGCACGAGACGTGCGGCATCACTCATAGTTCGACTATGGGAGGTGTGGTCCCTTCGGCTTGAGCGATGACTTGAGCTTGAAGAGCCGGAGCTGCGGTGCGGAGAGGCCACCATCTGTTGCTCTTCTAGGCGAACAGGACTCGTGGGGAGGGCTCTTGGCGTCAACCTCGGAGTAGCCATGGACTCTGGCGACGCAGGCCTGTGCACCGGCGAAGGAGGCACGCTTGCAGCAGTCCTGAGTACAGGAGCCGGAACGACAGTGATCGGGCGACTACTTGAGTGTCGTGAGGACGGGCTTCCTTGCGCACGGGAAGAGGCGCGGTCACGTGGAGATTGGGCGGGAGTGCCGTACTCCCCCACGCTGATAGTGCGCGAGACCTGCGGACTACCAGACGAAGGGAGCGGCACCGAAGCCGACCATCCTTGAGACGGGTGGGACCAGTCATTCGCCCCCGTTAGGGACGAGGCCGAGCTGCGATCGGGCGAGCGCTGCTCGGGAGTTGCCGAGCGATGAGAATGGATGTGCGCGACGGTGCCAGGCGCATTCGACCGCACGACGCCATCTCCGTGACATGTAGGACATACCGTCGACGTCTCCATCTGGTCGATTTGCTCGAGGTGTTCTAGTAAGGCCCGCGCTATCTCAGCGGTGCGACGAACGTGGGCAGCGGATCGAGGGCTCCCTATGACGGGTGCGGACAGCGATGGTCCCAGTGCTCTCGTACGTCTGGTGCTTGAGGGTGTGGATGGAGAGCTTGGCTGGGCAGCAGGCGGCGCAGTGACGGTCTCTTGCGGAGGTGCTGGTTGCGTAGCGTCGTTCTCGGACCGCGTACGTCCCAGTCCGGTTGGTGGGCGCGTTCGGACTGGCTCCCTGCTACCATCCTTGTTGATGATGTATACGTCGCCGCGTTCCATTGCCTTGCGATACTCTTCGTGAGCCTCGTACTCAGTCGCAAAGCTCTGGTGGATGGCGCCCGAGCAGTCATTGGTCAACGCTGCGACTCTGACCCTACGAGAACGCGGTCATTAAGGTGCGCAGCGGGCGATATCGTCGAACACTCACCAAGTGTTGAACACCCCGACCTCACGGCCGCGGGTGACCACGTACCACTTCCTCTTCGCCATGTCCCGGAGGAAGTAGGAGGGAGAGAAGGTGTATCCAGGTTGTACGTACGCGTCGGGACGGAGACGCGTGCCAAATATTAGTGTTTGGTCGAATTTGGTCCCGCGCCAGACGCGGTCCGCGATCACGACGCGACTTGCCATCGTCCGCACCTTCTCCTCCTCCTCCGGCATGGGCTCCCTCGACGACTCGCTCCTTGACATTCCCTCGGGATCGAATCTCTTGTCTGAGTCCCCTCTGGGGCCTTCACATTCGCGCACCGGGCCCTACGGCGACGACTTGTCTTTGTCCGAGCTCGACCAGACTGTCACGTACGAAGGGCCTCCGAGCGGAGATGCAGGACCGTCAACGCCAACGCGACGAGACGGCGATGGCGACGATGAGGGGGATGATCCAGACGATCCCGAAGCCGCGGAAAAGCGACGAAGACTGGCAAGCAAGCGACGCGAAGACAAGCTACAGAACGATCTCTTCATACTCCGCAAATTGAATTCGACATTTGCCGCACTCAGTGAATCACTCCAGGAGGCGCACGAAGCGAGAGAGGTACGATTTTGTGGTTGCCGCTTGCTTGACTAGCCTTTGACTTGCCCGACAGCGCGTTGCACTCCAACTGGAACAGACCGACGCGTTATTGAATCGATACACAAAGATCCTATCTCTCTCCGAGGACTACTCGCGTCTTATACTTGATGAGGACTGGCAGGGAGGGGAACAGGTGCGTGGCTTGCAGGACGTCGAGGGCGTTGCTGATCAACAATCAGGACGAGGAAGAGTGGGAAAGGGAACGGCGCGAAGAAGAGGCCAGACTGCGACGCGAAGCAGAAGCGCGTGCCGAGGCCGAACGCCGGGAGCGCGAAAAGCGCGAACGCGAAGAGGCAGAGCGAGCGAAGCAAGAGGAGCGCGAGCGCCTGATACGAGAGCGCAAGGAGCGGCAGGCCGCAAGAGGCACTGTCACCGGCGTCCGTGGGACACGCGCGTCTATGAGAGGTTACGCGCGCGGGAGCGCGAGGGGCGCAGGTGCGTGTCGGTGCCGGGTGACTCAGGCGTCGTCGCTGATCAGCGCGTGCTCACAGCCACTAACGCGGGTGCGCGACCCGGTAGCGCGAGCGGTACGCACCGAGGGACTACTACTGCTCGACGTGGGTCTACCTCGAGAGGTATACCACGACCTGGTTGAGCACGGGTACTACGGGGAGAAGGGGAAGGTGCGAAGGCCATATACCATACGCATATCTATGCTCATGTACGTGTATACCAGATGTATTGTACTCTGTATTGGATGTATCTCAACGCTATTCGCATGCTGCCGTCGCTGAGGACAAAGGGAGCACCTATCGTAGACAGGCGCCGCGGCGATCGTCGGCTGATCGGTCATCGAAGTCGACGATAACGCGTCCTGGGGAACTTGTCCCCGTCGTTCACCATGGCGCTCAACTTCAGAGTCGGAAAGGGCATCCTGAGCACCCTCTCTCCTCCGTGAGTCGCAATGGACTCACTTGAATCAACACCTAACGCGATCGCCCGCAGCATACCCCAAGCCCATGCGTGGGCGACCGCGTACAAGCCCACCCCCAACCGCCCCCTCCTGAACATGTCGCAAGGCGTCCCCGGTATCCCTCCCCCACCCAAAGTGCAGAAAGCCCTCGCGACCGCCGCCGCCAATCCCGAGAGCTTCCGCTACACCCTCCCTGAAGGCGATCCCCCTATGCGCGCCGCCCTTGCCGCCGAGATGAAGCACGTCTACGGCCCCCAGTGTGATGTGACTGCAGACGATATTGCGCTCACTGCGGGGTGTAACTTGGCGTTCGTCGCGTCGATTATGGCGCTCACGGATGCGGGGGATGAGGTTATTCTGCCGGTACCATGGTCAGTGGACGACTGTCATGGACGATGATGATTGCTCACAACTGAATTCAGGTACTTCAACCATCAGTAAGGTCATTGTATCGTGCGGTCAGACTGTTGTTGACCGGTTATGCAGAATGACGCTCAGCATGCTCGGCCTGGAGACGGTCTGCCTGAAGACATACCCAGAAGACGGTTTCCAGCCTTCAGTTGAGCGATGCGAGAAGCTCATCACGCCGAAGACGAAAGCCATTGCCCTGGTCACGCCGAATAACCCAGTATGCTCGCCAGCCCAAAGCACACAACATCTCCGCTAACGGGATATAGACAGGCGCAGTGTACTCCCGCAGCCTCCTGGCCAAATTCGCCAAGCTGGCGGCAGACAAAGGCGTCGCCCTCATCCTCGACGAGACATACCGCGACTTCATCACGTCAGGCGAACCCCCGCACTCCCTATTCGACTCCCCCGACTGGCGACGCACCGTCGTTCATTGCTACTCCTTCTCCAAGGCTTATTGCATCCCGGGCCACCGCCTGGGCGCCATCGTCGCGTCACCCGAGTTCCTCACGCATGTAACCACCGTCCTCGACACCGTGCAAATCTGCCCACAGCGCGTCGTGCAGCTCGCCCTCGCACCCCTACTTCCTTCCCTCCGCGGCTTCGTCGCCGACACCGCGCGCGCCGTCGAGCACCGGCACAAGCTCTTCCGCGAAGCCCTACCACCAGCCTGGCGGCTTGGCGCGCAAGGAGGGTACTACGCCTTCGTGCGCCACCCGTTCAAGCACGTTGCGGCGTTCGATGTGTGCAAGCGGCTGGCGGTGGAACTGGGCGTGGTCACCCTGCCGTCGGCGTTCTTCTGCGAGGAGAAGGTGAATGGGGAGGTGAAGGAGGTGACAGTCGAGGATGAGGATAAGTGGATACGGTTTTCGGTGGCGAATATTGCGGACGAGAATGTGCAGAAGGTGTGCGAGAGGCTGAAGGAGAGCGAGACGGCGTTGGGGTGGGAACTGGAATGACCTTCGAGGGCATTGTAACAGAGAAAAGCGTGCTAGCGATCCGTTCTGAACTCATTGTGTTGCCCCAGCTCAATGCTGAGAGTGTCACGCTCTGTCACGGTTGAACTTCGAGCGGTCAGGTGACTTCTTCGCGCGCGCGCCCCGCGCATCTCGCGCTCTTCGCCCTTTCCGCGCTCTCTGCGCGTCCCTCGCCTCCCTCGCCCTGCTTCCCATTCGCCACAAACATTCAGTCTCCGCATAAGCTCTCTGAACTCCGCCCGCACCTCATATATAAGGGTGATACGCCCCGAACACACCTTTTCCTCAACCGCATCGTTCCCCGCCTTTCTCCCCAGAAAGGTGTCCGGTGACCTGGCCAGCCGCTAGGAGCGCGTCAGCGTCCTCTACTACGGACGCACCTCCTTGCGCCGACGTACCTTTCCCTAGGTCCTTGTGTCGCTACTGAAGCGTATCGGCATGGGGCAGTTCGGAAAAGGAGGAACGGCATACCCTTACCGGGTATCTTGGCTCTAGTCCAAGTACGCGTCGGAACGCATGCATCTGCGAGGGCTGGCATACAGTCGAATTTTTTCCTTTACCCAAGGAACGGGTTGATCGCTATGTAGCGACTGAAGTATTTAACACGAGGCTGAAGGAGGGAGAGACGGCGCCGGCGTTGGGTCTAGCACTACGGAAGCAATGTATGCGCTCCTCATCGATGCTGAAATTGCCACATATCTTCAGTCGCCGCCCCGACCAGATGAACTCCGATCACAGATAATAGATAAGAACTTGCGCCTTGCGAGGCTGTCTTTTCACTGCATCGTTCCTCTCCCTCTGGTCCCAGCCCCAGAGGGAGTCCGGTGGTCCGGCCACCAGGAGCGCGTTGGTGCCCATCAACGCATGGGTGCACCTCCTCACGCCCAGCTCGGCAATGTATAAACCCTATACAGTCCGGGTCGGTGGGTAAACGCAGCGGCAACGGGGAGATTCGACTGGTTGAGGAAGGAACAGTGTACCCTGTACTGGGTATCTTGGCCTTAGGTTTCTTGACCTTACATAGGCTCGAGGACGCGTTGGAACGCATGCCTCTGCAAGGGCTGGCATACAGTCGAATTTTTCATGAGTGCTCGCCGTCGCGGGTTTCGCCATGGCCTTAGAGCAGACTATCTTCGTACATACCCTGTACTTCACGTCAAATAGATCGATCAAATGACATTTGAGGATTACTATCGGCAGCTTGGGCACGCAAGGCAGAGAGCGGATAATTGCGCAAGCACACACAACAGAACCTATCCACAACATACATGCAATTGCGCTCATCTGCGCCCCTTGCGAGCCGGAGGCCGCGCATTCTTCGCCTTGCGCTTCTCCTGAATTTTCCTCGACTTGCGAATCTGATCCACCGTCTTGAGCTCGTTCTTCGCCCTCCCCATCGTCTTCCCCGCGAACCTTGCCCCCTTCTTGATCTTCCCGCCCTTCGCCCCCGGCTTCCCCGACGACGCGCCAAACTTCGACGGCCCCGCCTCGTCCTCCCCAGCCGCCTCGTTCTTTTTCTTCATCTGCCGCACCTTGCGCTCGTAGTCCGTGCGCAGCTTGTCCAGCGGCTTCGTCGATGTCGCGACCTTGTTGTGCTTGAAGCGCTGCCCCGGGCGCCCGCGGTTCACCGACTCGCTCTCCTGCTCGCCGACCTTGGGCAGGCTCGCGTGGCTGCGCTGCTTCCACTCGTCGAAGCGGCCGCTGCGGTAGGTGGCGGGCAGGCGCTGGCCGCTCTCTGTGCGCACGAGTTTGACGTTGTCCGCGCCGACGCCGTCGCCCTGCACGAAGCGCTTCTTCTTCTTGTCCCAGTGCATCTGCTTGCGCTGCTTGTCGAGGAGGTTTTCGTCGCCGGTGAGATCGAACTGGGCGCCGCGTGCTTGCTCGACAAAAGATTGGCCATTGGAGAGGGAATAGCCTGCTTCGGCGATGGCATCCTTTTGCTGATAGGACAAGTAGAAGTCATTGTCGCGGAAGCCTTGTTGCTTGCCGGTGTCGAAGACGCGCTGGGAGTGGATGAGAATCTTCGATGCAGCATCCCACTGGCACACTCACAGCGATATCCTCCTCGTCGGCCATTTCGACTTCCTTGCGGCCACTCGAGACCTCCTCTTCCTCGTCTACAGGCGCGATCGCAGACGCAGACAAAGCTGCCGCTTCCGCCCGCTGCCTCGACTTACCCAACGCAGTCCGTCGCGCCTTCATAAGCGCCGCCGTCTCGCTGTTGTTCTTCGACCCCACCTCAAACACCGTCTCCGCCGGCCTAAACGTGCTCACAGCCTGCAAAATCGCCTTCCTCGCCTCCTCCGTCTGCCGCTTCTCCACCTCGCCCTCCCCCCTCAACAACACCGGATGCACCCCCGTCTGCGTGCCCGTCAGCATCCACTTCGGATCGCGCAGGATGTCCTTCGCGCGCTTGTAGCTCGGCGGCGAGGCCTTGCCCTGGCTGCGCTCGTACATGCGCTGGCCGCGCTGCATGACCTGCTTCTGCATCGCGAGCGAGTGCTCGGTGTCGTGGAGGGAGACGATGTACTCCATGTCCTCGTCGATGGACTCGCGCCGGAAGGTGCCGAGGATGAGGTTCTCGGCGAAGACCTCGTCACCGCCCGGCGGGGCGTCCGGGCGGAGCGGGCGGCCGAGGAAGAGCTGGAGGTCGAGGAGGTAGGGAAGCTCGGTGTTGGTGACGAAGGACCAGGCCCAGCCTTGGCGGCCGGCGCGTGCTGTGCGACCGACGCGGTGGACGAAGACGCGGGCGCCTTGCGGGAAATCGTAGTTGACGACGTTCTCGAGGACGGGGATATCGATACCGCGGGCGGCGACGTCGGTGACGACGAGGATGGTCGTGATGCCGCGGCGGAATCTCTCCATCTGCTGCGAGCGCGCGGTCTGGTCGAGAGAACCGTAGATATGCGAGACAGCGTAGCCGGCCGTCGAAAGCAAGGTGGTGAGATACTCGACGTGGTGCTTTGTAGCGGCGAAGATGAGCGTCTGGTGCGGGGCAGTAAAGATCTCTCCGCGCTTCGCCTTCCCCTTGCCCTTCGACTTCGTAGCACCCTCCTCGTCCTCTTCCGCGTTGACTTTCCCCAGCGGTACCTTGATAACGTCGCGCAGAAGCTCAAGCAGGCATGCCTCCTTCTCGGCCGCCTTGACGGAAAAGAAAGCCATCTTCAGGTCGGAGCTGATCTTGCTTTCTGCGTCCAGTCGGATGAGCTTCGGGTCCTGCAGACCGGCCTTGGCAAACTCGACGAGTGATTTCGGCAAGGTAGCGGAGAAAAGGAGGGTTTGACGCGAAGTCGGAAGGCGGTGGAGAATTTCGTTGAGAGCCGTCTCGAAACCCATCTCGAATAGTCGGTCAGCCTCGTCGAAGACGACATATTGGACAGACTTGAGGTCCAAATTCATCTCGACGATGAGGTGCAGAAGGCGGCCAGGGGTAGCGATGATGCTGTGAGATACATGAGAATAGTCCTTCAGTGAAAGAAGTCAAGGACGTACACATCAGGGTTGTTCGTCATCATCTCGAATTGCTCGTCCATTCCCTCGCCTCCTACAATGAGACCCCATCGCAAGCTCTGCCCCTTCGACGTCTCTTCGGTCTTTGAATCGCCAGCGTGATCTCCCTGGCAGGAATGCCAGCCGCGTGCGAGCTCTTTACCGACCCGTAGGATTTGTAGGGCCAGTTCACGAGTGGGAATGAGAATGAGTGCGCGAGCACCAAATGTCGTAGAGTGACGTCCGCCAAGGCGTTGAACGAGGGGAATCATGTAGCCGAGGGTTTTGCCTGAACCCGTGCGTGCCATACCAACTAGGTCGCGCGGAGGGTTGGCAAGGAGGGCAGGGATAGACAGACGTTGGATGGGTGTGGGTATCCGGAAGCCTTGCAAGGTCAAGGATCGCAAAAGCGACGGATGCAGACCTTGAACCTGATAAGGACCAACGCTGAAAGCACTGGCGGGGCTAACTCACCCATGCTTTGGAAGCTTCCTCCTCCTACTTCCCCCTTCGTAATCTTCGACTTCCCCTTCACCTTCTTCACCACCTCAGTGCCTCCCTTGATATTGCGCTTCGCGATGGAAGTCTGGATGAATTCTTGCAGATCGTCGTCGTTCCCCTCGTCCTCCTCCAGCCGCGGTTTCTTGCCCACGAGGGCGGACGAGATGTCCATCGAGTCATCCTCGTCATCCTGCGCAGCGACGACAGAGTATCCCGAATCAGAGTCGGAGTCCTCCGCAGCAGGAAGGGCGCGTTTGCGTTTTAACGGTGCCATCGTCGAGTGTGTGGAAGAAAACAAGTGATCGGGGCCATCATGCGCGCTCCGGATGTACCGGGCCGCGGTCAACTGCCGCCGGCACGATCACGACGCGCGCCTCCTTCGTGCGCCGACACCGTTGTTCGCGGGCTTACGACGGTGCTCGCGCTGATGATATCCTGACGCCCCTGTAACGCTCAACTCTTGCTTCCCACCACCATCTCACTACCCCATGTCTCTTGCAAAGGTCCCCTTCATCCTCTCCGTTATATGGGGGATTAACCGCACGATGACGCCGCCGACACCTCCCCCGTCGGCGAATGCACGCCATGAGGTGACTGGGAACTTCGTCGAACGGTGCGTACCTAGGCTCAATGCGCGTAACACTTGCTGAGGATTGTACTGCCTCAGGAATCTCATCCCTCACCTGAAGATCCTGCGGGTGAGTCACCGCGCCGTACACGTTCGAGCCTCCCCACCGCCTGCCCTGTAGCCCTGCTTCTGACTCTTGGTCGTAGAATGCATTTTGGATATCTGGACTCATCGAAGCCATCACCATACTTGCGGGGAACTTTCCTGATGCACCATACGCCGACTGGATCCTCCGCACCTTCCTCCCGGATGGAGGCCTTCAAAGCCTCAGAATCTCGACCCCCTTCCTCATAGGTATGCTACTCAGGACAGCCCATCCCCCAGTCGAAGCTGAGACTCCCCCCAAGGCTGGGCCATGAACCTCGCCGGCACCCTCGTGCGAATCCACTGCTATCGCAAGCTCGACCGCGCCTTCACCTTCGAGCTCGCCGTGCATGAAGAGCAGAAGCTCGTTACGGACGGTGTATACAGTATCGTACGCCACCCCAGCTACACCGGCGGTCTCGCCGCGGGCATGGGCTGCTTCATGGCGCAGCTCTCCCCTGGCTGCTGGCTGCATGAGTACAGCGGCCTGGTGCCCACCTCGCCTCTCGGCACGACGCTGTTCTGGCTGGCCCTGGTGATCCCGGGATTGTATGGCTTTGCTAGTCGAATCAAGACGGAGGACGCGATGTTGAAGAAGAATTTTGGCAAGCAGTGGGAGGAGTGGGCGAGGCGAGTTCCGTACAAGCTTATTCCAGGTGTGCTATGAGGTCTGTGTAATTGAGTTTCTCGGGTCATAGTCCGTGTACTCATCTGCAACGATCTGAATGCTTCGGTCGCAGGAGGCTACACAGGTTCGTGATGACTGCCCAGAGTCCATTGCGAGCCTGGCCAACTTGAACAGGATCTTCGTTTGATATAGTCATCCCTGAAGCTTCGTCTCCGCGTACACAGCTGCTGAGCTCACCATACCCTACGCAGTTGCCGTCTCCCGCCCCTTCTTGAAGCGTACTCAGCTTCCACGCACCCCCTTCAGCCTGTTTCGCGCGTACGAACGCGCAGATCCCAAGTCCCCGTGGTGATCCCAAGCCCTCGGCCCATCGGACCGACCCTTCGCTTCGGTCACGCGCTCGTCAGCCCGCGCCACTTTTGCGCCTTCTTGCGAAACAGCGCGGCCAGAGAACTGCAGAGAAATGGAACCCGGCTGGTTTCTTCCAGCATCTCGACAAGTTTCTGCCTCAATGTCAGAGATCTCTGCAGGCGCTGCCGAGATCTCTTCAGGAAGAATCCTGAAGATGCTCACTGCGTCTTACGCCTAGCCCCTGCCGCGGCCCGCCCTCCCCAATGATATCCTAGGGGGGTTCCGCCCGACGCACATATAATGGCTCTGTCGTCGGGGGAGATGCAAGACAAAAACATTTCCGTTGCTCAACGACAACGCGAACGCACTTGACTCTGCGACGACGTTCGTAGACTTCTGCACTCTCAACAGCGCTATGAACACGGTTCTCGGGATGAACGCGTCCCTCGCGAAAATTCCCTTCATCTGCTCAGTCCTCTGGGGGATAGACAGGAGCATGACGCCTCCGAGGCCACCCCCGCCTCCGACCGATAGACTGCCAGTACAGGGCAACTTCATCGAGCAGTGAGTATCTCCCTTTCCTTCTTTACGCCTGCGTGCAGTACCCTTGCTTACTATGGTTGCTCGCGCTTAGGTATGGGATTCCAGCCGTAGGCTTCCTCAAGGCAAGTAACCGGTGCACCGTACAATGCTTTCGCTCGGTTTCTAACCCCCCAACAGAAGGTCATGCTAGTCCCTGGCTTCATCGAAGTGGCAGTGATACTGGCTGGCAATTACCCCGACGCGCCTGGCGCGCCTTGGGTTCTGCGATATCTTCTCCCGCCTGGCGGCCTTGACGCTCTACGTCTAACAGTCCCCTTCCTCGCTGGTTCGTAGATCTCCTCCCAATCCATCAACATCCCCTTTCTGACTTCCCCTCACAGGCTGGGCTCTCAACCTTGCCGGCACCCTCCTCCGCGTCCACTGCTACCGCAAGCTCGACCGGCACTTCACCTACGAGCTCGCCGTGCAGAAGGACCAGAAGCTCGTCACCGACGGCGTCTACGGGATCGTGCGCCACCCCAGCTACACCGCGGCCGTCGCTGCGTGCATCGGGTTCTACATGGCGCAGCTCTGCCCAGGAAGCTGGCTGTACGAGTACATCGGCGTGGTGCCTACTGCGCTGCTCGGGACGGGCCTGTTCGCGATCATGGTTGTGGGGCTAGGGGAACGCATCCGGACAGAGGATGATATGCTGAAGAATAACTTTGGGGAACAGTGGCAGGAGTGGGCGAAGCGGGTTCCGTATAGGATTATACCCGGCCTTATCTGAACAAGGGATTCAAGCGCAGAGCTCTAATGCTCCACAGATAATACATACTACACAGCTTACAATAATGTAGGCATAATCCATTCATGATTTTCCAATGCTTCGATTCGACCGCAAGAATCCTCAGAAGCCTGCACCGCCAATTTCTGATGCACTTCGTCCCTACAGAGTGATCCTATGAGCCTAGTCCTACGACAGTGTAATTGAAGGAAGCTTACGCTTTGCGCTACATCCAGCCTACGAATTTCAGAGTAAAGTAACGCAACCAGGAGGAACGCGAGCTCTGCGGGAGGCACGTCGCGCTCGAGAACGAATCGAGCGGGTTCGTTCTTGCGGAAGAAGTGCGAGCGCGATGAACGGAAGTACGCGATGACGGTCTTGGTTGATGACGATGATAGGTCTTTGGCCTGAAATCGAGGAAAGGGGAGGAAGAGGAACGAAATCAGCTCGATGTGTTGGAGATTCCTTACGCGGATGACTTACCGTCCACGCCCCGTCCGCATAGTCCAATTCGTACTCTTGCTTCTCCCATTTCCAAGCTCGTGTGGTGGTCAATCTGCCACCTACATACACTTTGCACTCGACATCGCTGATGGGGTGTGTCTCCGCGCCGATGCTAAGGCAGCGCTCCGGCCAGTTGATGGACGCAGACAAGGCGGAAGTGACGAGGGTCGTCTCCTTGCGGATGCGCCCATAGTTGGTGTTGATGTGGATGGTGTAGTCGGCGTCGCTGCCGCCATCGTGGATGAGTGAGCCGTTGAGGATGTCTTCGCCGGCGAAGGTGAGTGTGCGCATGATGGTGGGGTGTAGGGTGCGAGGTGGGGGAAGTAGTAAAAATCGCGAGGGGCTTACGGACTTATATACGGATGGGACGGGGTGAGTAGCACGTATCCGTGTGCTCTGTGTGTATGAGGCGCTGTGAAAGAAAAAGGTGGAGTAGAGATGCGGTGCATTATGATGGAACCGCAAGAGAAATGTCGCCTCGGTGATGGGGTGCGTCCCGGGTGTGCTCGTAGTACTCCTTCACGTTCAGGAGCGGGACGTGCTCGAACTTGGTGCCCTGGAAGCGCCTGAGGGGGACGAGGACGACGGGGTGGGCAAGCGTCAGATCGCCAACCTTAATTGGCTGAAGAGTCTGACAATCGCGGAGGAGGACATGATGGAGGAGTTTGCTGTGGCCCTGCGCTAGTTCAAGAAGCAACTCAAGAAGCATAGGCTTTCCAAGGAGCTCCGCGACTTGAATGGCAAGCCGGACGACCTCGAGCGCGCGAGCGGCGGATTGTAGGATGAGGTAGAAAAGGGGATGCACGTTCCCCCCGTTTCTTGCCGTTTCTTGTGGACTTCTTGTAGATGCCGACACAAAGAATATACTTGAGAGTCAATGCGCATTTGTCCTTCCAGCTTGATGACGAACTACCTTACTGTCTAATACATTGCGTATCCTCCGGTCGCCGAGATTGTCTGCCCCGTTATCCAGCGCGAGCTCTCCTCCGCGAGCCACGCGACGATCTGAGCAATATCGTCCCCTGTCCCGAACCGTCGCTCCATCGGTGTATGGGCCTTTTGATAATTTTTCAGTTCTGCCGGTACCTTGTCCAGCATGTCGGATTGCACTGGGCCAGGCGCAACGACGTTGACGGTGTGGCCCTGCAGTCCAAGCTCAACCGCCCACGCGCGCGTCATCCCCTCGAGGGCGGCCTTGCTCGCACAGTAGAGCGAAAAGCCCTGAGAGGCCGCCCGCCCGGCAATAGACGAGAGATTTACTATGCGTCCGTGATCTCCCAGCACTCGCGCGACGGCTTGTGACATAAAGTACGCGCCGCGGACGTTGATGTCGAAGAGGGATGCGTAGTCCTCGGGGGTGACGTCGATAGCGGGCTTCTGGAACTCGACGGCAGCGTTGTTAACGAGGATATGGATGTGCTGGGTAGAGAAGGCGGTGAGGGTGGCGTCGACGATTTGTTGAGAGGAGGGAAGGAGGCGGAGATCGGCCTTGACGGTGGCGGCGGCAGAGCCATTGTTCAGCGCGGCTATGCGGGCAACAAGGTCGTCGGCGCGCTTCTGGCTGCTATCTGAGGTGAAGGTGATCATGACCTGATGATGCCCGGGTAGCAACCTGCAGCGCGGGAGTGGCCAATACACGCACCTTCGCACCACGCTTCGCCAATTCGAAAGCGATATGCTCACCAATACCGCGGGAGGCGCCAGTCACGATAGCAACCCTGCCGGCGAGGGGAAGATGCGTAGGTGAGGTCATAGTAGAGGAAGGGGGCGGTGTGGTGTGGGTGCAGTGAGATGGTCTCAATCGACAGCGACGCTGACCTTATAAGCAGGACACTTTGGGCCTACATCGTTTAGGCAGAATGTGGGGAACACATTGGTGTGCTCATTCACCGATGTCGAGTTCGGCGTCAAAGACAACGTAACTTCTTGAGCTTCCCCGCGTCGGATGTTCGCAGCGGGGGTCCGAAACGGAGGTCGACCTAAACGCGGCGCAACGCCCTGGCTCTGGACGGTCCAGGGCATGCGACCGAACTGTAATCATCGCGGGCTCATGGTGCATTTATCATGAAGAAGTACTCGGCTATGTCGAGTGCATCGCGTCGAGCATTCGGAGGGCCCTGTTCACAGGCATGCCGGGATGCTGGCGAAGATCACGGTAACTGAGAAGAAGAGGTGGAGTCACGTCACGGTTCAACTTCATGTCGCGATCACGTGTGATGTCGTCACGTTGAGTTCGACGCGAGCTCGGTTGCATCTGACCTCCATCACCTCAACACGGTTCAGGCTGACCATCGCCTTTGGCCGCCCCTCTCCCCGGAAGAACCACTCCAAGCTCACAACACCATGGCTGATCTCAGCTCCCGCTACCTTCCCGACGTGTCCGACTCGTATCTGCTCGACGAGAGCTCGATGCAGCTGGAAGACGATAGCCCGGATGCCTCATTCGCCTTCCAGATGCCCATTGCTCCGGGAAGGCGAGCAGTACCCGCAGATATAACGCAGGACATGTCCTTTGACCTCCCCGCGAGCGGTCATGACAACCTGCTTGACGACGATGGAGACGACTTCCTCGGTGCGGCGGATCAGACGTTGGGTACGCCCGCGCCACCGAGGGCTGCGAGGGCGCGGGGGACTCCAAGGCTTGACTCGACCGAGAAAGACACACAAACGCCCCGCAAATCCGATGGGCCGCTGACACTCAGCCAACTCACGCCTCGTGCCCCGAAATGGCTCCCAGACGATGCTAATCAGGATGAAGACGACGAGGAATCGTATGAGGAGGAGGAGGTGCGTTGCGATGATTGCATACTCGAGCCTAAGCTGACAGGGTCCCCGCAGTCCGCTCCCCTTCCGGCTATGAACACGAAGTACGATGACAACCAACCAATCCCATCCGGCAGCGCTAGCAATGCCGGTTACTCCTTCGACGACTCGAGCTTTAATGAAGTGTCCACCTTTGCACCCGATGCAGAGAGCACCTTCCTGTCTGACGCCGACATGTCCCTCGACCCCGCAGCAACGCGATTACTCGCATATAGTGAACAGTTTGGGTGCGTCAGGAGTTCTACTCACATCGGGTACTTGCTCATTTCTTCGTAGCCTGCATAACACTTTCGCTCCTCCCGCACCTCCACAGTACAATGAGAAGGAGGCGACCCCGAAGCGGAGTCCACCACGCAATGACGAACCACTCACAATCTCGCAACTCTCCCCTCGCAAGGCGACGCCCTCGCCTACCAAGAAGACCCCTCGCAAGGCCAAAACACCTGCGAAAACCCCCTTCACTACGAGAAAGGCCAAGACGCCAGCTCCGCCATCTGCCGCTGCGCCCACCCCGCACCCCACTGAAGCCACGCCCGTCGCTCAGGCGGTACCCAGTCCGGTGGCCTCACCCTCTTCCGCAGCCGCGGCCTTGCCTGCTCCCATGGAAGCCATCTCGGCGCCACCGCCGTCGCCGCCGAAGCCCATGCGTGCGCCCTCGCCCATGAAGAGGTCTAGCAAACGGCAGTCGACAGCTCGGGAGGAAGAAGAGGAAGACGAGGAAGATGACGATGAACCGACTACCGCGCCAGCCGCCGCTCCCTCGCAGACTGCCGGTCCTTTACAAACCGCGGGTCCCTCGCAAGCTGCCGGTTCCTCGCAAGCTGCCGGTCCCTCGCAGCCTCCTCCCAAGAAAGCGCCCGCTGCCACCGAGTCCAAGCGCCCTGCGAAGCGCGCAAAGATCGAACCGGTGGTGAAGCGCGGGCTGAACGCGTCGAAGAACGCGCAGAAGAGCTCGCTCACGGAGCGGAGGCGGGTGCCGTCAGGGCCAGCGGCTCGTGGGCCAGCGACGCGTGCGGTGTCTGGGACGACGACGCGTGTGGTGTCTGGGACGACGACGCGTGTCGTGTCTGGGACGACTACAGCGCGTTCGGTGTCAGGGGCGGCGTCGCGTCCGGCGTCGGCTGCAGCTCCGCGTGTGACTCGCGCCGTCTCTGCTGCGGGTACGCTGCAGAACTCGAGGGCGAGGAATCAGGCGCCGGTGGGAGGGAGTAAGCCGGCCAGCGCGAAGCCCCCTTCGCAGGTAGCGACGACGGGGAAGAGGGAAAATACGCCGGCTGCGCAGACACAGGCCAAGTCGGTTGCGCAGACGCCGGCGAAGCCGGTTGCGCAGGCGCAGGTGAAGCCAGTCTCGAGGAAACCTCCTTCGGCTGCGCAGACGCGCGCAAAGCCTGTACAGCCTGCTCAGGAGCCGGCGATGGTGATGGTGGCCGATGCGGCACCCGCGCAAGAAGACTCGCAGCCTGCTGCTCCTGCTCCCTCAATGACTGTCGATGCTGGCGAACAGGAAGTCGAAGAGCCTGAGGCGGGTGCTGCTTCAGATGGGGACACGCAGATGGTCGTCGAAGAGGCGTCATGGGCGGTCGCTGATATGGACAACTGCGACGACTCGACGCCTCCTGCTCCTGCTCCTCGAGCGTTGAGCCCCATCGACGATGACGCTGAGGACGAGCTGCCACTGGGTCAAGCAGAGCAGGAGCAATCTCACGAAGCGGTTGGGGAGGCAAGCGCGGCACCGGCAGCAACGAAGCCACGACCTCAGCGTAAGCAGCCCGAGCGCAAGAAGCAACCAGAGGTGAAGAAGCAGCCAGTGCCCAAGAAGCCCGAGGTAAAGAAACAACCGGAGGCCAAGCAGCAGCCTGAAGTCAAGAAGCGACCTGTGGTCAGAAAGCACCCAGAGGTCCTGAAGCAGTCCGAACCCAAACCGCCGTTCGACGCGTCGTCCTCCTCCGATACGAGCAAACCCTTCATTTTCGGCGCTGGCAAGCAGGCCAAGTTCACCCTGAGCACGTCGTCAGACGCGGGGTCGAGCAGGCTGCACGAGTCGGAGGGCTCTGCGCATGCGCGCTCGCTAAGTCGCTCAGCGCTGAACATGTCCGTGACGGAACCGAAGCCGTTCACCTTCCATACGGATATGCGGCTAAGGGAGCGGGAGGCGTTCGATGCGAAGGTGAAGGAGCGCCTGAAGCGGGAGGAAGAGGAGGAGGCGGAAAGGAGGAGGCAGGCGGAGGAGGAGGCGGAGAGGGAGGTGAGTCCTTGTGGTGTTGATTGGCGGATTGTTTGCTGATGAAGTGTTTTAGGTGAAGCAATTGCGCAAGCGTATGGTACCGCGGGCGCATGAGGTGCCAGAGTGGTATCGCTCTGCTCCTAAGAAGCAAAAGCTGGACGAGTCCAAGTAGGATACGCGAGAGGGGGTGGACAGTTGTATAGATTCCTTGAACTCTCATGTAGTTGTTTTGCGCGTCTCTGGCAGACGTCCGAGTATACGAGCTTGCTTTCACGCCTTATGTCCTACCTGAAGGTATTGGGACATCGACTGAGCATCGCAGGATGTTGGCAAGTCGAGAGAGCACGTGTGCGGCACTTAGCGCCGGTGTCCGACTTGATCAGCTTGCCTTCACCTGTCGGCACCATTACATCCCTCCACCTGCACTGAGCGCGTCTGCGACGTCCTCAGCCACACTACATGTCATTTTCTGCTTGATACTTCCCTAAACCACAAGGCTCTCGCGATGGAAACCACTACCGAGCCGACAACTGTCGCTGCCGCTCCGGACGCCGCGCCGCCATCTACGGACGATGCGCCGGCCTCGCCTACCTCAGAGGAGTTCAAGTCTCCGCGCGAATCTATCAGCAGCAAGCCAGCGTCCCGGAGAAATTCTGTGCGGAAAAGCCAGAGCTCTGGTACGCCGACGACCGAGACCGTCAAGGACACAGGAGATGTCCTCTCCCTGGAGGAGCTCAAGTCGCCGAGCAAGGCCGACTTCAGCAAGGATGCGACTCCGCGGGACTCGATCAGGAACAGCGAGCTCACTGAGGTCACCCTCGAGGGCAGCGAGAGCTCGCACGAAGACTTCTCGCCCGTCGCGCTCTCGTCCGGGACCAGCGCTCGCAGCTCGGTCTCCTCCGCGCAGGCCGCGGGCAATCGGTTCAGCGCGACGTCCCTCACCTCCCCCATCACCCTCATTGATTCGAAGCCGAGCTCACACAAGAAGACGCCGTCTACGACGACTATATTGTCGACGCACAACTTGGTTGTGGAGGAGACGACGCGTACGAATAGGACAAGCATCGACGGGCAACATAGGCTGCAGGAGGAGTTTGAGAAGCTACAGAAGGATAAGGAAGCTGAGGCGGCGGAGAAGGGCTCAGCGGATGGAATTGACTGGAGTGCGTGTGCTACGTCCCTGATGCTGAACCCTGACTGACCTTGCTGCTCAGACTTCTGGGGAGATGTGATGGGAGGTACGTTTAGCCCACTCATCCCGACAAACCTTTCTCAGTACCTCTAGATTACACGCGCTTCGCCGCTGAACACCCCGAGGAGCTTTCGCAAGCAATTGCGAAGGGCATCCCAAGCTCACTGCGCGGCATGATGTGGCAACTCATGTAACGAGGGAACGTCACTAGCCCTTCGCGTCCGGCTCACTCGCTACTAGGGCTGCGTCTAAAGATCCGGAACTTGAAGCTACTTACCTGAAGTTGCTCAAGGAGCCAGGCACTCCACATGAGAAGGCAATCACTCGTGACCTGGGGAGGTCAGTCCAAGCATCGGATAGTGCTGCCGTCTGGCTAACGCCTGCCACAGAACTTTCCCCCATCACGACTTCTTCACGGATGGCGCAGGCATCGGGCAAGAGAATCTCTTCAATGTGCTGAAGGCGTACTCGCTGTGCGTCTTCTCTGTGATCTTCTGACAGGTTGTACTGACCGGGCTTCAGATACGACACACAGGTCGGGTATTGCCAAGGCCTACCGTTTGTGGTCGCAATCCTCCTGCTCAACGTATGCCCACAACCTCTTAACGGGTGGCGCTTTGCAGACTGATGCGTAGATGCCCGACGAAGAAGCCTTCTGCTTGCTAGTACGCTTAATGCACGACTACGGCCTGAGAGGGCACTTCTTGCCTGAGATGCCGAAACTGCAGCTACGATTAGTAGGTCATGATTCTCATTCGCCTAGGCTAGGCATACTGACGGTGGATAGTTCCAGGTTTGCTCAATATTTGGGTCCAAAGACGCTAGAATATTGACGAAACTCAGTTCGACCGACTGATTGAAGAGCTCCTTCCTGGTACGCATGGATAGCTGCTGCGCAAGCACGCAGAGTTGTTGAAGTGCGCTCCTCAGTATTACATGTACACTTCTTGCGGCAAGGCGTCAAGTCAAGCATGTTCTGCTCGCAGTGGTTCCTCACGATGTTCAGCTACCGGTCCGTTGGCTTTCCTCCGACCATAAACTATCGCTAAACTCCCTCGCAGATTCCCTCTCGACGTCGTCTTCCGAATATACGATCACGTCTTAGCCAACGGCATTGAGGCCATCTTTGGCTTCAGCATCGCGCTTCTGCACAAGAACGAGGAGACCTTGCTGAAGATGAAGTTCGATGAAATCTTGGGCTTCCTGAACATGAAGTTGTTCGATATCTACAAGGTACGTCTCTCAGCTTTCCTCATGGCCGCGAACCCAACTTTTCGGCTCAGGTCGAAGGCGAAGGAGATGCTCCTCCGACATATAAGGTCGACGAGTTCATACGAGATGCAGTCTCGCTGCGCATCTCATCGTTCATGCTGGACAACTACGCGCATGAGTACGAAGAGTTGATGGTGCGTACTGCTGCACTGCTAACTCGGCGTGGTGAACCTCATACCCGGATAGCGGGAGACGCACAAGAATGCGCTCGAGAAGGATGAATTGCGTAACACGAATCGCGTGCTAGCCGCGAAAGTGTATGTGCTGCAAGCTGCTACTCGAACGATATCGTTGACGCGCTTACAGGAAAGAGCTCGAGGAGAACCTCTCACAAATAAGCACGGAACACATAGAAATACTGGTACTTGACATTCCCCTCGCACGAATGCATATGCCTGACACTTATTCAGAACGAGCTCGTAAAGCAACGATTGCGCAATGAAGAAATGGAGGAACAACTCGTCCGCTACAAGCTGCTGTAAGCCTGATCATCCTTGGTTGGAGGCATCGCTCACCAACGCTGCGTAGATACGCTGAAGCAATGCATCAAAACGAAGACGCAGGATCATCGCACCGACTCTCGCAAGCCACAACTAACAGCGCACATCGAGGAAGCAATAGAGCCAGCAGTAATAGAGGGAGCACGACATGACGCCGATGGCGAGCTCTTTCTTGATTCCTTCTGACTTGTGGATCGTGCTCGCTTGCATAGACATTTGTTATCGCTTTCGTACTGCTCTTATCCGCATCTTCACAGTACTGTAGTCCTAGAAATGCATGGCCACTGGGGCCTCAAACATTGTCCAAGTTGATCAGCGCGGGCAATCGAAGAACAAAGCCTTCCTTTTGGGGTATGCTTTGTGGGCGCAAACGCGTGACCTCATATGATCTAGACGTTCGGGCGACATCGTCGCAACGTCGGAACTCTTCCTACTCCTCCCTAGATACCTCGCAAAAGCCGCCCCCCTTCATCCCTTCCATCCCCACCTACATCTAACATGGATATTTCGTGAGTATGAGACTGTGAAGAATGCAAGTCGCTCACCCCGCAACAGGTCGATCTTGCAGGGCGGCTACCAGCACCCAGTCTCGCGCGCATGGCAGAGCCCGCGCCAGCTCACGAAATCCATGCTCATGTACCCCATCTTCATCACCGACGACCCTGATGCCGCTGAGGAGATGACGACGCTGCCAGGTCAGCGTCGCTGGGGTGTCAATAAGCTCGAGGGCTTCATCGGGCCCCTCGTCCAGAAGGGATTGAAGAGCGTGATCCTGTTCGGTGTGCCCATGAAGGCGCAGAAGGTGCGCTGACCACGTCTGAAAAAGGGGGACCCGTTGCGCTGACTCAGTTGCAGGACGAGAAGGGAACGCTAGCGGACGACCCTGATGGCCCGGTTATCCTCGCTGTCAAGAAGCTGCGCTCCCTCTTCCCCGACCTCTACATTGCGTGCGACGTGTGTCTCTGCGAGTACACCAGCCATGGACACTGCGGCATCCTGCACGAGGACGGGACGATCAACACCCCGCCCTCAGTCGTGCGCATTGCGCAAGTCGCGGTCAGCTACGCGCGCGCAGGTGCACACTGCGTTGCGCCGAGCGACATGATGGACGGTCGTATAAAATCAATAAAGCAGGGTCTCATGGACGCAGGGCTTGCGAACAAATGTACACTGATGTCGTACTCGGCCAAATTCGCGAGTGCGCTCTACGGTCCCTTCAGGTACGTCCTCTGATCACTTAGTCGGAGGACTCAAGCTCATGGCTGCTTGCAGAGACGCTGTGCTGAGTGCACCTTCCTTCGGTGACCGCAAATGCTACCAGCTGCCTCCAGCTGCGAAGGGACTGGCGCGTCGCGCTATCTTGCGCGATGTGAACGAGGGCGCCGACATCATCATGGTCAAGCCTTCCCTGCCATATCTGGACATCATCGCGGACGCTGCGCAGCTTGCGCCGGACCACCCTACTGCCTGCTACCAGGTCAGCGGCGAGTTCGCTATGGTGCACGCCGGCGCGCGCGCGGGTGTCTACGACCTGAAGACGATGGCGTTCGAGACGGTGAACTCGATGATTCGTGCAGGTGCGTAGAATTCTGCTTGGGATCCGCTATGTGTATGGTCCGCTTGCTGATTGTACGAACAGGCGCTGGAATCATCCTGACCTACTTCACGCCCGAGTTCCTTGACTGGCTGGATGAGTAAAGGGAGAATCGTGCCAAGTGTAATATTTAGTCAAAACCAAAATCAAGCACAGGTGACCCAGGTCACCGTCACCGCTCACTTCTGCCTCCGAGGCTCATGTATGTCCGCTAAGGTGGACCAGTCGAGGTGATGTGAGTGGCCTTCGACTCCTCAACTCGGTCTCGCTTTCGTAGCTAGCCATTTGTTAGAAAATGTGTGAGTTACGTTTCCCTATGCTGTATCTGTTCAAGGATGATGATGCTTAGCTAGCGTCCTGTTACCCCGTACCTAAGGCCAGCCACAGTGAAAAGTCATCAATGAGGTGCTACCATGCACACGTCCTTGCCGATCCAAGAATGTTCTACGCCTGTGCCGATACCGAGTCGCAGCGGACACCCCCTGCATCATCCAGCGACGTATCCCTACACGCTGAAGCTCTTCAAATTCAACACCTTTCAGTCGTGTGACCCCAGTAAGTGACTCATTGATTCCCGATGCCCGGTGACGCACTTGTTTGAGGGTCAGAAGGAGACCATGCGCTGTACGGGAATCTCCCGCAATTCAACAGGCCCTAGAGGAAGGCAGTGCCAGTCCTTCATGCATACGACCCGCTCCTTGTCGAACCACACCTATCTATTTCTCATGAAACAGGACTGTCCTTACCGGCCCCCGCCTTCTACAGCTTTTTGCTTTCATAAAGGGAGGGTGCGCCAATGGCGGTCACTCAATGCGGGTGCTTTGTCGTCGTCTTTCCATCCGAATGCTACGCCTCCATATCTTGTGCTTAGCCGCGTATGTCGCTGTGGCGGCCGCGATTGAAGCGAAGGTACGTTGTGGGCGTTGCCGTGCGATTCATGCTGACCAGGTCATAGCGCGAACCCGATGGAATCGCTTGGTTCTCATGTAGCATCCTCGACCCGTTATATGGTGTCGTCGGTCCCGCACTCAATGCGTCCTGCGTGTGTGGTTACCACGAAGTGCCATTGGACTATGCGGACGAGTCCGCGGGTAATGCCAGGCTTGCGGTGGGCATCTATCCATCCACAGCAGAGCGCTGGGGCACGGTCTTTACCAATCCAGGTAGGCATTCCTTGAACAACATTGCGCCGTCTTGACTCCTTTCTAGGCGGACCCGGTCTGTCAGGCATCGAATTCCTGTTCGAATACGGCCCGTATATCAGCGCAGCCACAGGCGGCCACTACGACGTCGTTTCCTGGGATCCCCGCGGCTCGCAGGGACAGACGTTACCCGGCGCGCCAGCCTGCTTCGATAGCCCCGCAGACAAGATCGAATTTTTCAAGGGCACACTCGAAGCGACGGGGATTGACATCAAAGGCAACCTGACCGACCATGGCCAAGTCGATGAGCTGTACTCGCACGTTGATGAGATGGAGGCGAAGTACGTTGAGCTGGGGACACGATGCGCGCTGGGTGAACAGGGGAAGACACTGCCTTACCTGGGCACGGCAGCGACGGTGCGGGATATGGTCTCACTTGCGGATGTGCTTGACCCGGGGGTAAACGAGATCAACTACTGGGGTTTCTCGTACGGCACGATGCTGGGCTTCACGTTCGTCAATAGTAAGTCTTTCTATGTATCGCACGGAGCACAGCGCGCTGACTCTGTACCAGTGTTCCCCGACCGTGTTGGCCATGTCGTCCTCGATGGATGCATGAGTAGGTCATGGTTGACGTCTTACGAATCCAGATACTAATGTGCATTAGACCCCATACTCTACGCCGATAGACCTATCACGGAGGTAAATATCTGGATTGACTGGCGATGGCACCTCCACTAATCGTTCCAAAGTATCTTCCCAACTTCGTTGAGGGCACTGACAGCACATTTGCCGGCTTCGCTGCTGGATGCGCCGCGGCGGGCAAAGACGGCTGCGCGCTCGTTGTCAACGGCAACGAAACCGCTGTGGACATCATCAACAGCGTCCAAGGCTTGCTGGACGTGAGTCGCAGCAGCTACATGCCTGTAGCATATCACTCACCCGTCCCGATCAGCTTGCACACGAACTCGTGGTGGCTGGTGTCGACATGAGCCAGATACCGACGTCTGCCGAAGTCCGCGGTCTCCTCAACGGAGCCATGTACGCGCCTACTCAGTGGTCCGCCCTTGCCACCGAGATCGCCGTTTACGCCTCCGCATTGGAGCTTCTTGCCACCAACCAGACCATCCCGCCCGCTCTCGCATCGGTATTAGCGCAAGCCAAAAGCAGTTTCTCAACAAGCCCAACGTACGGACTGCAGGCTGTGACCTGCGCGGACAGCGTCGACGCGGGCAAGATGACCATGCGGGGCGCGTTCGACGCCATCGTGAATGCCTCCACGAACGTGTCGCCAATGTTTGGCCCGCAGTGGGGGACGGCAGGGGCTCTGTGCTTCGCTTGGCCGGCGCGTGCTGTGGAGCGGTATACGGGGCCGTGGAACAACAAGTTGAAGAGTCCGATCCTCGTCATTGGGAACACGGTACGTGTTAGATTTTCGAGAAGGTCGAGCACTTATTGATTGGACCCGCGACCAGTTTGACAACATTACGCCCTTCCAGAATGCGCAACTCATGGCCGATTTGCTGGGCGATAGCGCTGTTCTCCTGGAGCAGGTCGGCTATGGGCATTCGTCCCTTGCGGAGCAGTCCTCTTGTACGATCGGCGTCGTGGCTGAGTACTTCACGAATGGCACGGTGCGTGAATTCTGCCTTCAAGCCAGGGAGTTCGTTGTTTGACGAGCCGTCAGCTTCCGGAGGGCGACGGGACGAAGTGCGATATCGACGATAGTGTCATCCTATTCCCGAAATCCAACGTCACACAGGCCATGGTGCGACGAACTATCCTTGCAGCCAAAGGTATCCGTCTGTAGGGTTGGCAATGCAGTGTCCACTCGTCGAAGCTTGCTAATTTGCTTTCACTCTCCTTTCGTACTGTATGATTCAAAGCCCCTCTGCGCTATATTATGGACTTGACCCGGATGCAGTAGTGGGTTCTCGATTCCAGATGATCGCCCTCAAGGGTGAGGACAAGGCAAGGACATTGCCGGTACTCGAAGATAGCAAGGCGATCCACTCCATGGTGATAGTGAAGTCGCATGCATGAAGGGACTGTGACTTACCATAGTCGGAGCCGTCCATATTTGCATTGTTCGCCGTCTGGAGATACTATTCAGCAGCAAGTGAGGTGATGCCTTATGGTCAGGGTCGTCGTGTTCCTTCAAGTTCATCATCTTTTGAAGTGAGTCAAGATCCTGTCGCGGCCGTGTACTTGCTTGGATGTGGCGATGGATGATGCACATGAGCGAGTCGAAGGGCGACTGTCAGAGCGGAGGACAACACCTTCAGGATCTCGGTGCCGCGGCCTTGATTAGTGCCACCCGGACGATCAAGGGTGTGGCAAGGTATCGCTGAGGTCCATTGTCTTGAGTTAGTCGCTTCATTGTCCGGCAATCTGGTTGAGCCGAAGCAGCTGGCGATGGGTTGGAGTTGAAGGCTTCTTGAGGCCTTGAGGCGTTCAAGTCGGTGGCTGGAGCGAAGGCCTTTGATGTGACTGTGACCGGGCAATATGAACTCGGCATTGTTTGAGTCACGTGCTCAGCCTCCGTGTCCTTTTCCCACAGATCCCACGAGCGATTTTGGGATCCGCTAGCCCTTCCCCGCTATCCAAAATTCTATAGCACTTGTATTAGATGCTCTGAAGCCTTGGTTGGATTTTTTGGCACCGTTTTTGAGAAAGAAACACCGTCACAACATATTTTATGAGCAATTCACGTGTGATTTCGATACGGTCACATGGGCTTAGGCCGCGTTGGTTTGTTGCGGGATGTTTGCTTCCGATGATGGCCGTCCGTTGAAGCACAGCCACGTTTCTTGACTCTGACCATCATAAAGCCTCGGTGCCACCTTTCAGTCCACGACAAGTTCACGATTCTTGTACGACTAAAGGGCGCGAGCTCACCATCGCCCTCGCCGAAGCTTGGATATTCGCTCAAATTTCCACGAAATACGGACAGATACCCTACATCATCAGGACACCGACTACACCACCATGCTCCTCTCCACGCCAAATCGCGACTTCGTTCACTTACGCGGACGCAAGCACGACTCAAACGTCTCACCGCGACGCGTGCAGTACAGCACTCCATCCAAGCCGCAGCGGCGAGCGGAGTCGCCGATGCTCACGCCGTCCCCGCTGCGCTACCCGTCGCTCTTCAGCCAGGACCTGGCCGATCAGGAAGACGATGTATTCCAGTCGCCCGTGTACCCTTCGACTGCGCGGGCGCAATCGTCCGCACGCGTCTCGACTGGCGCCCACGGCACTCGACCCATCGCACCCCAAGTGGACGAAGGATCGGTGTTCATGGCCCCATCCCATTCCACCGCGTCCTCGAAGAAGGCGACGTCGTCCATCAAGCCGATGCGCACCCCCTACAGACTTAGCCATCTTCCACCCCACACGTCCAAGCAGCCGCCGGTCGGTGCCCTCGCCTTGGAACCCCCTACAACTGCGGGCTCAAAGCGGAAGTCAGCTTCCGCCAGCACCACCTCGCCCTTGCGAAACCACTCTCTTACCCCGCTCAACCTCACGAGCTTTAAGCCCGGCGGGTTCGAGTGCCTAGCGCCGCTGCCAGCGCCCAAGTTCTCGGGTCGCAAGCCGCTCACCGAATATGAGGCGGACGCCCATATGTCGCGCCACGCGAAGGAGCTGAAGAAGTTGCGTCTTGAAGGGCTCAGCGACGACTCGGGATGCGAGATGAAAGAAGACGATGAGGGCCACGCGCTCTTTTTTGCTCCAAATCGAGGAGCGGACGCGGATGATGAGGCGAAGGCCGTTTCCCCGGATGGACATGTTACCAAACGTGCCCGTTCGAAAGCGATCCCGGGCGGCACACGAGCGCCGTTGGTTCAGGTGCGTGCTCGTATGACCTTGTCTGGACTTACACTCATATCTCTGGCAGATTGGCAATGAGACTGGACGCTTCAAAGTACCCGCCGCAAGGTCGTCTTCGTTGCGACGACGCTCTCATGGGCGCATGTCCTCGGCATCTTCGGGAGAAGGTCCTCCTCCGTCGTCTGCAGCTCGGCGTCGCACTATGGCTTTGCCGCCTCGCAAGCTGGAGCGCGTTGAATCTGCGACTCTCTTCTTCGGACCCGCCATTCCCCAGCCAAAGAAATCACATCCGCAATCGGAGAACGTGCTATCAAGCAACTCGGGCATCGCCTCCCACCGTCGTAGCCAGACGGGCCCTGCCCTCGACAATTGGACAAAGGCGCGCTCGCGTTCTCCTTCGCCTCGCTCCTCGCCACAATCTGTCCCCCACGAGTTCTCCTCTGGCGGGTCAGAGTTCGACGATGACGAGGAAATGTTCTTCAACGGCCCGGCGATACAGCCGTTCGCCTTCAGCGTCACCCAAAACACTCCGCCCCCAAAGTTGGTCACGAAGTTCAAGCCTCGCGACTCTGGTATCGGCCTGAGCGATGACGACAGCTTCAACTTCGGTCCACCGCGCACTAGCGGTAGCTACATGAACGCCATTCCTCGGGCATCGAACAGTGCCAGCACGATCAACTCGGACAGTGATGATGCCCTCATCACTCCTGGGGTTGGCCCTGGCGCCGGATCCGGTTGGCCCGAGGCGCATATCGTCGTAACCGGGACGGAGGAACACGAAGGCGCCTCTGGCGGGCCCGACGTCGATGCATTCATCCAGCGAACTCTGGCAGGGGCGGGCAAGGCAGGCTCTGACGGGCCCAAGAAAGCGCCTGGCACGCCTGTCAAAAAGCTGCGCCAGTTCAACGGCAGCCGGCCGTGGCGCAGCGCGGTGGCGAATAAGGTTGGGTTCAGCTTCGATACCGAGAGCAAGGGCAAGAACAAGAAGACAACGACGAACAAGCCTCGCAAGAGCATGCCTGCCGCCTTCCCTCCGCCTCGTCTCGATAGCGACTCGGAGGATGACCAGGAGAGCCCCAGCAAGCGCGGCAAGTACTCTGGCGTCGGCATGGGTCGGCCCTCGGCTATCCCGCGCACGCGCTGGCTTACTCGCCGAAGCAGCAGCGGTTTGTTCAACAGTGGTAGCGAGTTAGGGACGCCCACCAGGGCTTCAGGTAAGTACGCTCGGCGTCGTTGCTAGCCGCTTCGTTGACTTGGATTCAGCAGATCTTCAACTCCCCACCCGCTCTCCGCTGTTCAGCACCTTCCGGCGCTCTCCGTGCCGGACCTCGTCCAGCGGTTCACAATCGTCCATGACAAGCATGGCGTCGCCGACGCTGCGCTTCCCGACGCCCTTCGGCATCCTCCGGCCGTCGTCTCGCTCCAGCGTGCGCTCCCGCCAGCCGTCTGGGGAGATGAACAGTTACGAGCAGCCCGGCCGTTTCGATCGTGATTTTGAGGAGATCGCGGAGGTTGGGAGTGGCAACTTCGGCAAGGTCATCAAAGTGCGCTCCAAATTCTCGTTCGGCAACACCGTCTTCGCTGTCAAGAAGTCGAAACCGTACGAGGGCACCAAGCACAGGTATGTTTGTTTTTTGAGGGGCCCAAAGTTTATTCGCTAATATGTGGTCGGTCAGGCAACGGCTCCGCGAGGAGGTTGACATTCACGAGCATATATCGCAGGCTCTCGCGATGGCTGGCCAGACTGCGCACCCGAACATCGTCGCCTACATCGACAGCTGGGAGGAGGAAGGGACCTTGTACCTCCGGACGGAGTTTTGCGAGGGCGGCAACTTCGCTCACTTCCTGCGGGAGTACGGACGCCACTACCCTCGCCTGGATGAAGGCCGCGTGTGGAAGGTCCTCGCCGAGATCAGCAACGTGAGTGTGACCTCCATCGTGTTCAATCTCTCCAGATTGTATCTTTGTGCATGGGACTGACTTTTTGTGCAGGGTCTGGCCTTCATCCACGCGTGCGGTGTCATTCACCTAGATCTCAAGCCGGAGAACATCCTGATTACGGGCGAAGGCCGCTTCAAGATCACCGACTTCGGTATGGCTACCGAGTGGCCTCGCCCGCCTGAGAAGAGCGTGGGCTTCGAACGCGAAGGTGACAAGTTATACTTGGCTCCTGAGATCCTTCGCGGTGCCTACGGCAAGCCTTGCGATATCTTCAGGTCAGTCATACAAGCCACCTGTATGTATACGTCGCTGACAGTCTGTGTAGCTTGGGCATCACTATGCTGGAAACCGCGGCCAACATCATTCTGCCAGACCAGTGCGTAACTCATCTGTTCCCTTCGCGGCCGTGCTGACAATCTGCGCAGGGGCGAATCTTGGCAAAGACTGCGCCAGGAGGACTTCGAGCAAGTGGAGTGGACCGGAAGTCGGGAGCTCCTGCATATCATCGGGCGGATGATGTGCACCGACCCGGATGAACGTATCGATGTAGAAGCGCTGGTCGCGCACCCCATCGTGTCCCGTGCGCGGCAGGCCATGGAAGACGCGCTGGCGCGTGCAGTTCAAGGAAAGGAGCCGTTCTTCGCATCCTCGCCGCTCGCAGGAGCGCCGCCTGGTTTCTTGGAGGAACTCCTCGCAGATACCATGGACGACGCGATGGACCTCAGCTTCTGAACTGCTCCGCCGCTCCGGGTCTCGCCTGGTAATACCAGACGCCACTCCGGTGGTCGTCCAACATCGCTCGTCTTCCTCATAATCCGCATTTCGTGACACACCCTACCTACGCATCAGACTGGTTCAGGCCTTTTCTTGCATTTGTCGCATTTAATTCTTGATCTTGATTTTCTTCCATCATGGGTCCTCCGCTCAGTCTTCTCGCCGCCTCTGTCCGTATGAAGCATCATCCGTACACACCATCCCTCGCACATATCATCCTCATCCACAATCTCTGCATGTCACTTCCAATATATATACTAATTATTCACCTTTCGTGCGCTGTTTTGCTATCGAACGTACACACCCTCCCTTGCAGAAACCCTATCTATACCTCTTCCGGTGCATACAACCTTCCTTCGTGCCACACGTCGCCGTGATGGGTGCAGTATTATCTTCATCTTTCATCTTCCTCTTTCTTACTCTCCTGTAATTCTTTTACGACCACCACCCGTCGCCTTTATTTCTTGATCTTTCTCCACTACAGCCACTGCCTGTTCGTCTTTCTTCTCCACCCCATCCGGTTCACGATCCCTCTCGTCTCGCGGGTTATGTGGCTGTTTGGATTTGGGTCTGCCTCTCTGGCTTGGGTTCATGCCTGCCTCCCTGGATATGGGTCTGCAATACATACCAAACATACATACGTCTCCTGTTTCTCTTCTTGCCTTGCCCTCCGATTTGTAACGCATACTATACATGAGTGCACAGTACGTAGGTACTTTAGTGTCGTGTAAACGGCGGCTATCTATGTTTTACCCCTTCAATAGCAATTCAGCGACACCTTGGTTCACGCAAGTTTGGAGGTTGTGGACGCCACTTGAGCACGCGGAGCGTCCGTTCACGCAAGTCGTCCCGTTGGGCTCGGAAATTTCGCAAATTCAGTCGGAAGGCAGGTAAGGGAGCGACTGGTATGTGTCTAGACGCGTATAGGCGGGTTCTTCCGCAAGGTAAGTAAGTAGGCAGACCGGATTGAGGACATCCGGGCTCCGGAGGACGCGCTGCAGAATTATCGTACCGAGAGGTGTCATGTCGTGGACTCATGGCGGTCCGCGGGCGAGAAAAAAGAGGCTACGGTATCCGGTGGCCTGTCATAGCGAGAAAGACACAAGGAAAGCGCTAGGCGAACGGCGTCTGGCTATGTAAGTGAAGAAGGTTGGCTTAGGTTAAGACGGAGATCAAGAGAGAAGGAAGGATCAAGAGAGAAGGCAGACGTCGGACACGACAGGCGTGAGTTGCGTTATCCCGAGGGGCAGTTGCCGTTATCGATAGGTCGATAGCGGTGGTCCTGGTCGGCGGGCGAAGAGGCGTGTGTGGGCGGGAAGGCGGTGATGGGCGCGGGAAGTAGGGTTCGGGACGAAGAGGGAGGTGGGCGCAAGTAGAATGAGGTGGCGAGATGCGTGAAGGGATGGCGATAGGTTGAAGAAGTATGATGGAAGGCGACATAGGATGGATAGACGCCAGAAGCAGGTGGCGATGTCGAGGAAGATTAAAGGGACTCAACGGTTCCGGAGGGGATTGGCGGTGCCCCATGCTTCTCCTTGTGCGATCAGCAGCCTCGGAGCCTTCTACCTGAGCGCTCGACGTTGCCGTATGGTTGAGCGATGACGCCGGCTGGTGGCGAGCGGTTGAGCTCTCATGTTGCTTCCCCGATGAAGAAGATCGGCGGTGCCATATGTGCCGCGGATCGACGGGGTCGCGCGCTTCCTCTCCCCTTGCGCACGCGTATGGGCCTTCTACTCGAGCGGTTGACTGGGCGCATGCTGGACGGTGACGCGATCGTCTGACAGTGGACAAGCTCTGATGTTACTTGCCATTTTGGAGGGATTGGCACTGCCGTACAGTACATGTCGCGCGCCTACTCGCATGTCGCGCGCGCATTCGCGTGTACGTAGGGGACCTGTTCGCGTGTAGGGCGGCTGCGTAGAGGCCTGACCGGCTTCGTTGAGAATAGAAGCGTATGCCTAGAGAGTAGAAGCGCTCGCCGCTCGAGCAGAAGGCTGCAAAAATCCATAGGGTCCGCTGAGGATTCTCACTGCCGTATGTGGCCATAGGCATCCGGTCGAGGCGTAGCGCGGTGGTTGGCAGACACTGCCGTAGGCGCTACGCCGTGCCCGACGTGCTACCCAGGCGTGCCCGGCGTGCTAAGGCGTGCCGGACGTGCCGCGTCGGGCTCCGTGGGCTCGGGTGAGCACGGCACATCGACTGGTGCACGGACGAGCACGGGCAAGTCACTGCGTGCTCGCGCCAACGGGCTAAGCGCCCTAGTCGACAGGTCGCGCACGCCGCGGGCAAGGTGAGCACGGACTTGCCTATACACCACGTGCGGGGACCTGCTCATACAGACGGGGACTTGACCAGACGACGAGTGGGGCGGACCTGCCTAAACAGACGAAGCTAGCGGCGAGCATTGGGCTTGCAGAGCTGCGCGAGTGCTGGAGAGCCCGAGCGATCCGGACTGATGATTCCAGGCGTACAAGGTTCGCGAGCGTGCAACGACGCTTGCTTATTGGCTCTTGCGCGTGGACAGACGGAGAACGGGCGAGACAGACGATGGCTTGGCTATTGCATGCGTGACTGACGACGAGCGGTCGACTTGTACTTGTCTTGAGGTCTCGTAAGCTACGCAGACGAGCGGTGGAGCGCCCGACCGATTCGATGCCCTGGAGCGCGAGGTATCTGGGGATGTATTTGTTGTCAGGCGGGGCACGATACATAGTAAGGGACAGCGGGCTGCGACATACTAGGGGGTGCATGCGACATATCAAGGTTCTGGAGGATTGAATAGCGGCGACGCCGGTGAGGATTTACGGAGTTCATTCATCAGCCCATCCTCGCGGGAGGGGTGACGGAGGAAATTGCACGCCGAGGACGACGGTGAGCGCATCAGGGAGCGAAAATCCTGGCTCGTGTTGGTGCCGGGTATACAGCCTTGCGTTGGTGCGAAGGTGAGGCTGCGCGGATAGCAGTTTATCGAGTCTTGCCCAATTTAATTGAGATGTTGCCTTGTCGACGTATATTGCTGAGATGGCAGGAGCGCGTGTACCACCGTGAGGACAAGGGTCACCTTCACGCGATGAGGTCGGGCAAGTATCGTCTGCGACGAGAGGTCGAGGCATGCGTGATCCTGCGGTGGTACGGATAAGCTGCCGGTTGTGAGTCAGGCCTCAGAGGTAGAGAAGCAAGAAATTGTGGCGCGACGAGCATACCTTTCGAGAACGATGCATGCTGGATATCCGGACGGAGCTCGTCGCAATATCTTCGCGATACGACTTGCCGCGCAGGGCTCCAAAACACGCCTAGTACACGTTGCGAACGGAGAGATACGCAGCACCATTGCACGCAAACTGCCAAGTCGAGTTGTGGGTCCACTGCCACTGATCACGTACGCGCACTAGTTTTATCTACGTTCGGCCAAGGCATCACATCGGGGGCGGGCGTTGTGCGGCGCATCATATCGGGCGCCGGCGTTCCCTCATATGGCGATGTGCTTTTGTGGTGGAGTGGCTCGAAGTGCAGCACAGACATGAATGGAAGAGTTGCAGGGTCACTGGGGGCGCGCGACGCAGGGTCGGGGTGCGTGCGCACTTGGGCTGCGCCTCGCGGGGGCGGGAGTGTCCCGGGTGTTTACTAGTGGGAACGTGATCAGCGAAGGCGCTGTCGGATAGGTGCATGGAAGTTCGCTGGAAGACGGGGTGAGGCTAGAGGGCGCTTCGCAGAAGAAGCGAACTGGGGATCTGGCGGGCCGCGGAGGGGGAGACGGGCGCGGGGGCGGGGACGGAGGGCAGCGGCGCGGACGGTGGACGATGACAGTGACAGCAGCCGCGACCGCCGCGCGCGCTTTGCAGCGTCCGTGGTGATCATCAGTCGGGACGCGGTAGCTCATGTTGTTTGCGCATATTTGCGAGGCGCGAAAAGACCGGACTCGCATGGGGCATCGGGGACGCCTGAGCTGCAGGCTGGGCACGAAAACAAGGGGCGTGAGTTCACGGGATGGAATACGAGTGTTGGGTCTGGGAAGTGCGAACCCAGGTACCGGGAAGCGGATGGTCGGGCGGGGAAATCGAAGTGAAATCGGGAACGAGTGCAAATTGCTTGCTGAGATCTTGATGATTGATCCTGGGGCCGGGGCTGCTTCAAATCGGAACGGCCACTCAACGCTTGCTCTTGACCTCGTCTTGCATGTCGCCCCGCTAGCCCTCATCCTCACCGCGCACCGTCCTCGGCCAGACCCCCCTTTATAAATATTGTACCCTCGACGTTTCCCACAGCGGCAGCCGTATATAATGCTTCCACGCTCCGCCAGCATTCCTTCTCCCACCCACGCTCTTTCCCAGCCAGCGCATCCGCAACAGGTCCCCCCACCGCCCTTTTATCCGGACCAGCGCTCCTTTGAGCCCCTCGAATACGGTCACCGACACCCGTCCCACTTCCACGGCCATCCCTATCTTCAACACCCCGGGCAGCCCATGGACATCCTCGCCGACTATCGCACCTTCTTCCCCTATCAGCCCAACGAGGTCAAGCACCGTCGGCGTACCACCGCTGTCCAGCTCAAGGTCCTCGAGGGCATCTTCAAGACGGAGACGAAGCCGAATGCTGCGCTGCGGAACAAGCTTGCCGTCCAGCTGGAAATGACCGCGAGAGGTGTACAGGTGCGTCGCTAGTGCGGCCAGGCGCCGATCCCCCCTGCTGACCCTCGCTTCCAGGTCTGGTTTCAGAACCGACGCGCGAAGGAAAAGCTGAAGGCCAGCAAGGCAAGCAAGGCAAAAGAGGAGAAGAGCAACGCCGATAAGGCCGACGCATCCCCACCCAGTCCCTCCAACCCTCCCACGGGAGGTTCGTCCTCGTCGACGACGACGCCCGCGGCCGAAGAGTCTAAGTCGGACCAGTCGGCTGCCACTACTCCACCCACCACACCACCCTCGAAACCCGACTCGCCCCCCGACTCGTCGGCGATCAGCCCACCTGCGTTGACCATCAACGTAGCGCCATCGGAGCCCCCGTCTTTGCAATCTCCTTGGCAAGCCCCTGCATCTGGCGGTTCTCCCGCCCAGCACACCCTGCCGGTCGCCCCCGTCCCATCGGTCGACGACGCGGCGCTCCTAGCCCAACGGCGCGGCTCGCTGCCCGCCCACCTCTACTCGACCGTCGATCCCTCGTCCGACCTGCTCTCTGTGCACCATGACCAGTTCGCCCGGCGGCGATCGGTCGACGCCAGCCTGCAGCGGCTGCCGTACAACCCGTACGCGCCTGTCGCGCGCGCGCGGAACGGCATGCACTCTGGCCTGAACCCGCACCGCGGTCCTGCTCAGCGGGGGCTCTGCCCACCGATGGCGCGCGCAATATCCATGGACGCGCGGCGCTTCTCGGTGGACGTCGTGCCCTCGGCGCAACGCATGTACTCGCGCCCATCTCCCCAGCTTCCCTACAGCCGTCCCTCACTCCCCAACGGCTCCCTCACATCCCTTCCCAACGGTTCCCGCCCCTCCCTGCCTAACGGCACAATGTACGCCTATACGCAGCGTCCAGTACCGCCCTCACCCATCCCCGGGCCCCTCCCCGCACCCAACTTCTCCTTCGGCGCGCCCATGCCCCCGGCCGAGTCCGAGCAGGACTCGCCGCGGCGCGAGGACTTCGACGGGCATCCGCGCGACTTCGACGGGCAGTCGCTCGCCTCCTCCTACGCCGCGTCCTCCCGCTTCGGCTCCCTGGCGTCCATCAGCACGACCGACAGCCAACACACGTACTACTCGGACGTGACGGACCCGGCGGATTACGCGCTCCGGCGCGCATCTATGTGAGTGCCCCTGCCCCTTGTGATCTTTCTATCCTATACGCGGTCTTCGCATCCCATACTGTCTTCTCCTATCCTAAGCTCGGCCTTCGCATTCTAGGCTCGGCCTTCGTATCGTACATCCCATCTTCCCATCCCATACTCCGACTGATAGATGAACTCTGTGCACAGGACCTCGAACCAGTTCCTGGGGATGATGAGCAACCTTGATGTGAGCGATAACAGCGGAGAGCAGTGCTATTCAGGGAAGCAAGCGGGCTATCCAGGGGCGCAGGGGGGTATGTATGGGGCGGCGCAGGCTCAGCAGCAGCAGCAGACCTCGGGCGAAGCGGCTCATGCGGTGTATACCTCCGAGGCGGCCCATGCTGCGTACCCTTCTCCGGCGCCGACGCTTTCGCCGAAGGACAATGCGCTTGGGATGGGCCCTGCTCACATGCAGCGAGCGCAGTCTACTGTATGTCGCCCCTCGCCTGTTTCTGATATCCTTTGAACGCCTCTACAGATGCAGAGCGAGCAGCAGCAGGCGTACGAGCAACAACAACAGCAACAGGCATACGACCAATCGCGCTCGTACGAGCAGCAGCAGCCATCTGTCCCCGCCAATCAGTCCTCTTGCAGCCCGCCGGACGCCTACTACCCCGAAGGTAGCCTGCAGGTGCAGTACCCGGACATGTACGAGACGGGGATCTCGCCCTCTGGGCACTACGTCCCTGCCACGTCATACTCTGTCCCGGCGTACCCGCTGGACGACAACTACATGGGTGGCTATACTGCAACCGACGCTGGCTACGCAGCCAACGATGCGGGCTACGGCGTCAACGACGCGAGCTCGCGGCTCGAGTTCGCCCACCCGCCCGACTGGAGCACGGGGTACTCACCCGTCGCGGAGACTGCGCCGTGCGACTTGGGCGCGTACGTGCGGTACCAGTAACCCCTGGCAATCATTTGCTGCTCGCCAACCAGCCGTCTCCGATCCTCACTCTCAATCAAATCAACCAACCTTAAGCACACTCACTCGCCTCTCTTGTTTTCCCCTTGCATATTTAAGCCCACTTACGCCTCGCCCGTTGTACAGCTCTGTATACTAATGCTTTCCTTCTCCTCTTCACCTCTTAGTCTCCCACCTTCGCTTCGCCTTGCGCGTGCGCACCCTTCACCCTTCCAACCTTCAACACCAACACGGACCTGCGGTTTCTTTATTCCTTCTTTCATTCGCCTTCTTCGTTATTTCCTTTTGGCCTGCCTTTATCTTATTGTACTCATTTTTTCTCACTGTCTCTCTCGTGCACTCAACGCGCTGCTACTGGTGTCTCCGCCGTACATATCTTAGAGCTTGTCCATAATCGTCCGTCTCGTCCCGCTAGTTTTGCCTGTACACTTCTGCAGGTTACCTTTCACCCGTACTCATCAACATCTGGATTTCGAGGAAGATTGCGCAGCTATCGAATCCCATTCCATGTTTTGCATCGCAGCACACAGGTTCGCCATCGCACTCAGACTCCGGTCTATCTTCTTCGGACAAGGTCCGGGTGGCCACGATCTACCCAAACAGTGAGGAAGCGGTAAGGCCGTGATGGGATGTCAGGCGTAGTGCCCCAGAGTGATAGCAGCCCGACGTGCCCGTGCCCCTTGATCCCGCCGCCCTTGAATGGTGAATCACAGTGACGCGTATTTGCTTCCGCTTTATGGCCAGGCCAGCGGCATCCCAAAAAGGAAGGTTTTCTATTTGACCCATGCGGTTATCTTTCGTGCTTCCGGCTTCCTAGGATCCCTACCACTGCTTCCTTGTACTCCCGTCAGCTCCCGTCTTGGCCCATGTAGCAGTGCCATGGGCGCGTTCTCTCGTCGTTGGTGGGTATGAAACCCAGGCGTGAGCTACATCAAGTAGGCTCGGGCATCGGGCATCGTGCTTGATTTTCCCCAAGGTCACGTTGGGATCCCTGAGGCCCTAACACGAGGCCTGAGCGCCGCGCGGGGTTCTATTCAGTAGGAGTTCAGCCGCTCTTCCGATAAGCGAGAGGTGGGTCCCGCCGGATCGGCAAGGCCAGGAGGAAGGGAATGACGCTATCGTCTTGGGCGCTTATGCTCGTCAAACATTTAGTGAAAGAGCGAGCTGAATAGCGCATGAAGGGGCTGAATTGCCTAGAGCGCGCCAAAGCGCTAGGGCTCCGTGATGATACGCGGGATCGGCGCGAGTCAAGGCAGCTTCACTGAGTCTCAAATGTGATAGATGAAGGCCATGTTAGGACATGATAGAACCTTGGGCTTGTCGGTAAACTGTATGCAGCAGCGAGGCCCCAGGGTCGAACTCTGAGATACGTCCGCTCCTCGGAGGTTGAGAGCGCAAAAAACCCACTCCCGAAGGCGTGGTGCGTCGTCTGACATCGAAGAAGACGGTGGGCATAGCGTAGCAAGGGCCAGGTGTATGCACGAAGTGCCTGATTTCTGCTCAGTTATATGCGCAGTCCGATCATCGACGGACGTGAAAAGAGCTGATAGGCGGTACAGTGGGGTACCTTGTGCACGATAGAATGCGTTCTCTAAATGGGCGGTAAAATTAGCACTCCGATCTCTCGCACTGGCTCAGAAGTCGAACCGTGGAAAAAAACAGCGCGTGATCTTCGGCGGATGCCGGGCATGGGACACGCACTTTACGCGCCCTGGCTCTCACGTTGGATCTCTCATCTTTGACAGCGGCGCAACGACCTCAGACATCAAAGTAACTATCTTTTACGAACAGCGCTGAAGTGGCGATTGCGTCCATTGCTTGAACATGGGGCTCTTGTCGTCGATGTGCTGCCTCTCTTCTCCCCTACCCTTTCACTCTCGCAATCGTGGACCGCCACATACCGTCCAAGAGTCCTCTTTTCGACCCGCTGAGCAATTCTACTGATTTTTAACTTGATCCTGGTCTCTTCCTCCTTCCGTATTGCTTGTTTGACGTCGGCAGGACGGATTTCAGGCACGCCGTTCGACATATGCGCTGAGAGGTGGACTATAAACTGCGTCTGGATGTCTGCATTCTATCGCACGGTACCTTTGACCGAGCTTAGAATCGCCATCGCGCTTAAAGTCAGGGCGCTTTGGATGACCTTGTGCAAAATCGCCTCAACCCCTATGTCAAATCGAGGTAAGTAGAAGGCCCCATCGTCGTCTTCCTCGCGTGCCTTCCCTTAGCTCTGAAGCGAAGGACGTGTCTACCTGGCTAGGTGCACTCCCTTTGACGTGCCCTGAATAACTGACCGACAGCACAGGCACTCTTGCCGTACGTGACATGAAGCTCAGGATGTCTCTCGCCGACCTGCAGAACCGACCTGTGTGGTTTATAAAACTACAGGCGCTTGGGACCGGAGCAGCAGACTCATTCCTTCTCCTGCCCATCCATCTCAACCTCAGTTCGCAGTCTTCGCCACTACGATGTCCTTCGTCAATGTGAGAGAGACCTAGCCCAACCCTGTTGTGCGACTACTGACGAGAGCTCCTGTAGCACGACTACGTCCACCAGCTATTCAAGTACGTTTCGGCGGGGCTATTGCTTCCGGTGACGGAAGAGCAATACCGGGCGCGCGTCTTTCTTCCTGCACACGTTTCCGAAAAGGTGTCCGAGATCGTCAGGCATCTGACTGAGGCACATGCACTGGTGAGCCAAAGCATTGACCTTCATACGGAAATAATCTCACAACTCTCAGATTAAGCCTCACTGCGGGGCATACAAGGACGACCTACACCCTACGATCGTCCAGCTTGCCGGAGAGGTCCATGATCTCCTGCAAAAAATGACAGATGGCTTAGATCAGGGTATGTTGAACAAACTTGTTGCTGGCGATTCTGCAACACGACTAATGCATTCGCATGATAGCTCCGGATGATATCAAAGGTCAAGCGGAGGAGCACGTCTACCAGATATCCATCCTCTTCGACAGAGCCCAGAAGACCATGCACAGCCTGGAGTCCTTTCGAGAGCATATAGGGGCACATCGAGTAACGATACAGGCGCGGTGCGATGACGCGCGAGAGATGCGGGATGCGCAAAATAGCGTTTTACGCGACGTGGAGGGCGAGCTTCAGGGCAGTCGCAATGAGTTGGCGATCAACATCGCATTGCATGAAGAGTGTGCGTATTTCGAGCACTTTCTGGCTCGCACTTCGCATTGATTGTGCCGCTAGACAAAACCAAGGCTATCCTGGCCGCTTCATCGGCGGTGATATTCCCCATTGCGGGACCCCTCGCTGGCGGCATAACAGCGGGTGTATATCTGAAGAAGGCGGCCGACACGGCTCAGCGCATCGCCGAAATCAAGGATCGCATCGAGCGCCTGGTGGCGACTATCAGTTCGACAAACACCATCATAGCCTGTCTGCACGTTATAGAGGTGTGTTCTGGCTTCGCGTCCACCCATATGAAGTTGAACAAACGGCACTATCGCAGGCGGATCTGGAAAATATAATGACTTTCAGCAGGGGAGCCGCGGAAACCATCCACAGAACAATCGCCTTCTGGCAGCGCCTCGCTGTCGAGCTGACGCAGATCAAGGAGGCCCTGAACAAGATCGCTGAAGAATCAAGCCCAGCTAATTTGTTTGTGGCAATTCTACGGGCTAACCTCAAGGGTGTCGGGGTTATTGGTGAGTTGATTTACATCGCTATGTGGACGAGATCTGACAGTGACATAGTTGCCGAGTACAAGGAGGTCGTCCACGATATCGACGATGCACACCATGATGCGGTGGATGCCGTGCTCGCACAGCTCAGCAATGAGTGAGCCAGTTCTATTCGGAAGCCCGATTGTACAACGAAGTGGGATGCGTCGAACCGAGGCGAAGTCTTGGAAGGTTTGATACACGGTGTATACATATGCATCTACAGTATACTTTGCCAATCTACCACTGCGCCGTGAATCCACTATTGGGATCCTGCTCGACCGCGTGATACTGCGTCCTCAGCATCCTCTCCATCTCCGCAGGCGCCAACGTCGCCAACACCTCGTCCGCGATCGCATCCGCCCTCGTCAGCCCCACCTCGCCCTCCCGTACCGCAACATCCCTCGCGTCCGTCGCCTCCACCCAGTACAGCTCCTCGACCTTCCGCGTCCACTCCTTGTCGCCCCACCGCGCTTCGCGTGCGTCCTGGCCGTCGCCGTTAAGACCAGCGTCTCCTGCGTTGGCCTCGCTGGCCAACGCCGCGCGCGTGGGCTTGATCTGCCCACCGCCGTTGACGCAGCCGCCGGGGCAGGCCATGACTTCGACGTAGTCGTATGGCCGGTCGCGCTCGCCATCGTCGGGAGCTGCAACACCACCGTTCTTCGCTGCGCGGCGCCGGGCAACGACTTCGCGAATGCTGAGCTTCCCGCTTTCCCCATTCGCATCGCCATTGACCTGCGCGTCCCCGTTCGCGGCCGTGGTATCACCATTCGTCTTCGTTACCGCTCGCCTACCGACTACACGACGCTGCGGCTTGCTGGGCTTGCCAACCTTGCGCACGAGGTTCTGAAGGTTGCGGAAGCCGTAGCACTTCGCGCCCTTGAACAGGACTTCGCCGAGCATCGAGGACTCGGCTGGTCGACGGATGATGTACTCGACGAAATCATCATTCCGGCCCTTGCGTAGCTCGAGCTGTACACCGCTTGGGTTCTCCTGCATGATGTGGGAGACGATGGCGTGGAGGTACGAGCCAGAGGACGTGCCGGGATGGGTGAGGAGCTCGGGGAAGAGATGCTCGAATTTGGGGAGGTTTACGGCGGATGGAGGTTGGTCGTGGTCGTGGTGGTCGCCGTGCGAGTGATGATGATCATCTTCGTGTGAATGGCCATGCTCGCGCGAGACCGATTCCTCTGCAGTACTCGTTTTCTCCGCCGGACTCGAGTGCCCATTGGCTTGGCCATCAGTTGGCGGCGTCGCCTTCTTCGAGCAAGAGCAACTGGCGGACGACTTCGAGCACGACTTCGGCGGCGGTCGCTTCTCTTGTATGAGATGGCGATCCTCCTCTAGTAATGCCGGCTCGGCGGCTAACGGGGCGTCTTCGTCCGGCACGGCAGCAGCAGGATCCCATCCCCTACTCCGGAGCATGCCCTCGAACTCGCCGGCCGTGATGACGCAGTCGACCTCACGCACGGCCTCGTGAGGGTGTGCGGCGACGAAGTCCTGTCGAGATGCCTCGAGCTTTTTGTCGTAGCAAGGCATGACGGCGAGGTGGTATATGTCGTCGGGGCTGAATGGGTATTAATGAGCATACAGACGAGAAGCGGCGGCTGAACACGTACTGAGCGCCACATCGCTCGCCTATCCATTGCTTGACCAGCGTACCCATGATTTGTTGGGGGCTCTTGGTCTTTGAGATATATGGAAGCATCTCTGCGTGGGTCTTCTCCGCGTAACAGATCCATCCCGGACATGCGCTTGCGATCATGGGTAGAGGATCGATACCTGCTACGCACCATCAGCTCACAGTGGTCTGACTGACATCTCATGAAACGTACCGTCAACTTTTCCGCCGCGAGCTGCGTCCCTCCTTTGCTTCCACTCAGCGACAGTTTCCCGCAACGCCAGATGCCTTGCGAACGTTGTGTCGAAGACAGCCTCAAAGCCCATGTTGGATCGGCAGAAGCTACGCACTCTCCGTAGCATCTGACGCGGGGAGACGGTCGTGGAAGATACAGAGGCAGATAGGCTGGCGAGCACTTGCGGCGCGATCGACATGACGGGGATGCGATGGCCAGACTGGCCTGGGGGAGGATTGGCGTCGACGAAGGCAAGCACCTCGATGTGTGATTGTAGCGTGATCAGTACGCTCTCAGCAGATGTGATGCAGCCACTGTCGTGAGGAATAAGCGCCCATTCCCCGATCAGACGCGGGCTAACGCACCTGCATGCCAGACAATCGTTCAGGTTGATCTGCGCCTGCTCTAGCTTGCGTCCCTGTGTAGTCTCTGTTGCGGAGGACACCTCATAGTATGCGCCGGTGGAGTCTATGTGTATCTCTGTCTATGCCATGAGTCAGAGCTGTCGAGTCTCGAGCGGTATAGGGCGACTGACAGCAGCTTGCGATGCATCCTTCTCGGGTTTATTCGTCTCGGTGACGGGCTTGATACATGCTTGAGAGGGTGTAATGAAGTCGTTCAGATCAGTCAGAGTCTAGCAACCACGATAAGTCACCTTTGAGTGCATGGGGGATGACATACTCACCAGAGCGCCGGAGAACGCCATGCCTGGTGCTACAATCGCTGTTGCCGTTCCTCTTGACGGATGAAGAGCTCTGTGCTCCGGATAGGGGGTCGGAGGACAAGGGGGTAAGCGCTCTTCGAGGTGACGGTCCAGAGCAAGTTGCAATCTACTCGACCCCATTCGCCACCAATTCGCCACCCGATTTGTCAGTCCTGAAATCGAGATCGCCGGGCCGGTACTACCGCCCCTTGCTTCCCGCCATCGCAGGTCTGCCTTGACTGTATATCTGGGAAGACGTACTCGCGCACAAGAAACCTCGTTTTCTTCTGAACGTTGATGATACTCAATTTTCTGGAATTCCCGCTGAAGGCCTGGCCCTGCTATCCGTTATCCAGTGCTGATTGAGAACTTCGGATATCCCATCCCTGGTGCGCAACAAGCATCGGCATTCGCGATCATCCGAACCTCAGTGACACTGAGAGTATACATCAGGAGCATCAGTCTTCTCAGGTGGACTGTATCCTTTGGAGTAAGCGTCCTGTCGCGTCGCGGGTCAGAAGCTCAGGACGACGCCGACATCTCTGCGCCATCCTTGCCTCCTCTGCAGGACATTCAATACCCGACTCTTTGTCTTAAGACCCCCTACAGTACGGCACGCTATGTTTGCAGAGCTCGCGTGCGCCCCCAGTCGGCTGTCTTGAACTACTGCGCTGCTTGGGGCCTGAGCCCACCGCTGCCGAAGAAAGCGATCACTCAACGCGATTGTTTCGACTGTCCTGACTTCCGGTGGCTGAAATTGTGCCAATATGCCATTGAACCCCGTGTACATTGACGCCTCGAAGGCGTTGCGAGCAGAAGCCGATACGCAAGGATATATCTAGGACCCCTGTGCGACCTAGAATTGGCGCATGAATATTCACAACTTCTGCGGCAATCCATATAGAACCACGTCAGTACCTACATATCTTGTTCTCTACCCGTTACTGACTCTATCCATGTAGATTACACTGTCGAAGCTGGTTGTCTTGAATGCGACGAAAATTCAATCACATCCGACGTTGTGACTGAACCGTGGCCTGCGCGTCAAGTTGCGCACGAGCATCCGAGATGTTGCGTTTCTGTGATACAGGAGGACACGTGGAGTCTCCTCGAATGTAAGGCGTTGCGCAAGAACACGACACGGCTTGCCCGTGGGCTTATGACTGACTAGGTGGACTATTGTTCCAAGAGACCGGTGCCGCTATTTGGCAAGGATTACGTGGATCTACCAGACCTTGGAGTCGCCCAGTCAGTTTCTGAAGAATTTAAAGAGCACGACGGCGCAGTTTAGTACGGAAGGCACGTTTGATCTCTGTGACCACCTTGGGGTCCAGTCTGATTGGCTTACTGAAATTCCCCACAGAGGATACAAGACGCTCTCAATATGGCTGATAAAGTGGCTGATGCGCGCATGGTGTCGTGGAACAATGGGACCGCGACGAATCCGCCCGACCACGCTGGCCTTGAGGCGGTCACGTGATGAGCACATGAGAGCCACATGTGCATTGCCTTTAAGTAGAGCCGCGTGGTCGTTGACGCGCTTTGCTCTTCCCTCCGTTAACCTCGACGGTTTGTTCGTTGCACCTCTTGGACCTCGTCTACATTTGTCGCTTTAGGTGCGCACACGCCTGCCTTGTCTATCACAGTACGGGCCTGATCCTCTGCACAGTTTGTTGTCCATGGCCGATCGCATCCAGTACTGCAGCCTAGAAGAGTTTCGGAAGTGCTACCTGGAGGGCGTCGGATTTAGGACGCTCGGAAGAACGCAACTGCGCACCATCGAGGCCAGACTGAGAAAGCAAGGCAAACTCGACAAACACGGCTGGACGGCACTCCGGACCTGGGGCACTGAGGACGCGTCTTCCCCTCGCCTCCAGTGGACGGCCATGGAGGTCGTCATATCCAGCATCCAGCGCGCGGCACAGTGGGCGCACCCGAAGCGCTTCGGCGAGAAGAAGCGGAACGCCCATTTCGAGAGCCGGTATCGCGCGAAGATGGCGCCGTTTCAAGAAGGGTATATGGAGCGTGCGTACATAGATGGGTTTACAGTGCTGAAGAAGAAGGCGCCGAGGGGAACGCGATTGGGCACTGCTTTCGACGTGCCTCTGATCAGTCGGGAGGACGCGACGCGTGGCTTGGTTTATGGAGCTGACATCGGCGTCTCGGTCTGCTGGGACAATCGGGACGACGACGACAACACAGCGATGCGGGTACGTTGCCATGTCGTCCGCGGTTACATGCAGCTGATCATCGCCTCCAGAGTCTCGTCAACAACATCGGCGCCGCAAGTTTCCTCCTATATAACGATCGCCGGCGCGCGTTCCAGTTCACTATGACTATGCGAGGCACACGCGTTCAGTTCTGGTGCCACTCGCGCTCTCATTCCGTCGGCACCTTTCAGATGGATGTCAACAAGGTGCGTGCAACAATGCTCACGGCTCCGGCTATACTCTAACACACATGACAGTGCTACAGGGAATTTATACACTTCGTCCTCTTTATCCTCTACGCCAACGAAGCGCAGCTCGGCTTCGATCCAACTGTCATCCGTGTCGTTGATGCTCATGGTCGGCCTCAGTACCAGTTCGACGTCGTCCATGAAGGCGAGGAGACCCCAAGGGTCTATCAGACTCTCGACGTGCTCTTCCAATGTGCATTCACCAACGCACTCCATGATCGTGCAATGGCGGTATACCGCGTCTGCCCGGCGACGAAGGGCGACGGACTCTCGGCTAGATTCGACCCAGCCAACCACCGTGTTCTCAAAGACTTCGCCCAATTGGCCACCAAGCCTTACGAATTAGCTGAACGCAATCGAATCCTGGAGTGTCTTAAGAACGCTGCTCAAACCCCAGAGGAACGCGCGAGATGCGACGGCTTCTTCACGACGGTGCTCGCCGACTTCGAGGTTTTCGACATGGCGGACCGGTCGCCCTATCCCGATCAGGCCTTGAACCTGGTGCCTCTCAGAAGGCGGCGAACCCTCGTCAAGGAAGTCTGCGACGACTTATACGCTATCGAAAATGGGGTGCTCTGTTTCTACACATTGGCCGAAAGCAGCACCAGTACGTCATCTGTTTGTTACCAGTCGGTCGATTCTGACGTGCTCCTAGTTCTCTTGTTCTTCATGCGCGCTGGCGTCGTCCACGGAGATATCAGCCCGGGAAACATCTTGATGCCGCTTGTAAGGCCGCGTTGTGGCAGCGAAAACTACTCGGCAGTCAGGATCGCGGACTTCGAATACACAAAGGACTACAGCAAGGCGGTGGAGGGTCTCAAAACCGTAAGTTCGTCTACAGGTTCGAAGATTGCTCTGATCATGTATGTCTTTAGGGCACTCCGGAATATATGGCGGTCGAAGTACAAGCGGGACAACATCTCTTCTACGCCGAAGACGCTCCGGAAGCTCTGCTTGCGCGACACCACTGGAGCTACAACTTCTACTACGACGCCGAGCCGCTTATCTGGATCGCTCTCGACTTTGCCTTGTCCCGCTTCCGCCTGGAAGCGGGCGAAGAAAAGCAGCCTGAAGAGCTCTGCCAACAGCAGCTATTCCGCGACTCAATCATCACCTGCTCCCCTGAGGGCACACACGCGCGTCAGGACCTCATGATGGGCGAATTCTTCCAACTCGGCCGCCTCAAGCTCATACTTGAGCGCGCGTACGGGCCGAAGTCCCCAATGCTGCTTCTCGTCGGGCTCGTCATCAAGATGGGGAACGCGCATCGTGCCGCTCAGGGGAGCCAGCTGATTCCTGAGGACGAGGAACCCGGTGACGACGTATTCAGGCAGCTGGAAAAGGAGAACTTCGACGAAGATATCTACATCGTCATGCACGAGGCTTTCATGATGATCAGTGAAGCCTTGGAGGACGTGGATCTGATACCTCTGCGAAATGCTGGGATAGACCAGGAGACGGTTGCCTCGTATGATGCTCCGGAGCTGATGAGGCAACTTGACCAGTCGATCGTCGATGCTCTCACGCCGGAGGAGAAGGCATTGATAGGATTGGCGCCCGCACCGATGTCCCTGGACGCTGCGAAGGAAGAGATGCACGAGCATCCCGACGAAGTCCCATCTACTGCTCACTCGGATGGTGAGGTATCATTGCTGGGACCGGTGTCCCTCGAGAACACTGCTAGTGAAGAAACGGCAAGTCACAGCGACCATGTCGCATCTTCGACTACGGACGAGGAACAACTCCTGGATGACTACGCGCCAATCATGGAGCATGCCGAGGCAGAGAGCGAGGAAGACCACTGCACAACCGCGGCGGCGCTTCCGCTCGCACACGAAGTCATGGCGCCCAACAATCGAGACGCTCGCGAGGCGGAAGAGCGGGAGGCCAGCGAGCTTAAGAGAAACAACTCTGGCCGTGTAACATTCCCCTGGCTCAAGCTCGTAGGGGAGAGCGAGTCCTCGCCTGCCGCATCGCACGCGGTGAAGAAGTCTCGCAAACGGCAGGAGAACGACGAGAACTGCCCGACGCCTGTCGTAGACAAGTCATCGGTAGCAGAGGCCTCCAGGATGATGTTGCCGAAGTTTGGAGGTACGAAGTTGGGCAACCAACTTCCCTTGCAGGGCTAGGTCAAGCTTACGCGCTCGAGAGGATGTCTACCTATTTATTTGCGTCTTTGGTCGTCATTAATTGTAGCACATGTATGCGCAGGACTTGGTTTTGCAGAAAGACATCGTCAGATCTGTTGATCAGCGATTCAAGAGTTATGGCGGCCATACATGCACGTGACATGCAGTTGATCTTCGTTGAACAAGATAGGCATGTTCATGAGTTTACAATAAGAAGCCAGCGTAAGGCGCGATTCAGGCACGCTGCTCGTGAGGAAATGCTTGAACAGCGAATTGGGTCAATCAGAACAATTGCACAGCTTACGATGATAAGTCATGGACTTCCATAACACACTCGGGCTCCGACCAGCTCTCCTAGAGATGCAGCTAGCTTGTGTTGCTAATCCCCGCCGACATGGAAAGAATACAAATGACACAGCTGCATGGTACGGCTCCGCCAGCATCCCTGTCCTATAGAGCCAGCAGCGTCTATCAGTCACCTACGCTAATGTCAACAGAGTACACATCACCGAGCGCCGCGCCAGTCAATTCGGCCTCAACATCAGCCACTGTAAAGCCCGCACGCGACAGTCTCTATATTCTGCAAGTGCCATCACCGCCCTGCCCGCCCTTCTGTCGGCGCCCTCGACTGTAACCCCGGACTCAATGCACGCCTGGTCATAACACCAGCTGCGGAGAAGCCGCACGCGCCCCCTCCGGCGGTGCGTTATCCGTGTCGCTCCATCGCGGGTCGCGCTGATGTCCCCGAGCCCTTCCTCCGCGCACGATTTCGCGTTTTGGGGGCGCTGAGTCGCTGCCCCCGGGCCCTGGGCGGGCCGCCGCGCGGCGCGAGGGCGGGCGGGCAGGCCCCACTCGCCTGCGTGCGGGCAGGGTCCGCGACTGCATGCCCCCGGGCACGGGAAGACTGGCAGGGCGCGCGACCTGACCTCCCCGGCGGCCGCGCGATTTGCGGGGCGCCAAACATGGCGAAGGGAAGACGGGGAACCCGGGCGAGAACGTCACTTGCCATGCCCACAAAGCAAGGACATCACGGGGAGGTACTTTTTGGTGAACGCCATTGCGCCTTCTTCTGCCGCGAGTCTACTAGGACGGGACGCGCTGCGTGGCGTTGTTATCTAGCCGGAGGGATGGCGGTCGATGACCGATAAACGAATGAGAAGAGCAGGGAGCTCGAGGTGGCAGGCCAGCAGATTAAAATCGCGCGCGCAATATGAATCAATTGACAGCTGCGTAGCCTCGGATCGGGCCAAGTGGCGAGCATCTTCCCTTCGCGAGGCGAAAGGGCGCCCCCGCAGCACCCGGACTCTCAGCGAGTCAGTACCAGATCAGACGGCGCACCTTCGCGGCGTCCACAAAGCGCAGCGACGAAGACGATCATCGTCGCGAGATCGCTGTGAGAGGTGTCTCGTAGATCTGTGAGGCGGCCGTGAATATATTAAGCTCGCTGTCGCGTGAGAGGCGGAGATGTCAAGCGGTAGGCTTTACCAACTTCCACCGCGCGTGAAGCGGTATGTAGTGGCTACAGGCAGGAAGATCCACGGAAAGGTTTGAAGCTCGAGGAAGGGGTGCATGGTACGGACGCGCGGCACTTGTGTGGCGCATGCGCGCGCGCTCATGCTTCTGGGCATTTTTTAGGCAGAAAGTAAATTGGACAACGACGTAGAAGAGCTATCAGACGGATCCTTAGCGCGTACCTGCCCCTTGAGCGGCGCGAAGGCGGAGAAGAGAGAACCTCTGTCGGCTGTCCATATCGAGGATGTCGGACCTGTTCGCACGCGAAGCTCGGGGCGGCAGTTGCTGGTTGGCAACAAAGTTTGCGAAGACATGATGAGAAGGCGGGCTTGTACGTCGGTAGCAGCTACGCGTTGAGTCGAGCTCCAGCAATTCGGAATGCCACGTCGGAAACAGGAGAGGTTGACGAGAGATGCAGGTACCAGGAAGAGTGGATATCGCGCGAGAGTGAGCCCATTGATGTCTGCGATACACATCTTGATGCAGCACGAAGGGTACGCCGTAGGGGAGAGGTAAAGGGCAGAGAGCATTTCCCTCGCTCCTTCTACTTGGAATAGCGGCGAGGCGGCCTTCCTGGTGGTTGGCGTGGTATAGACGAACCGCACTACCGGAACTCGCTGCAGTAATTCAGTCAGCACATGGGACAGAGCAGTGTCATCATACGATATTCTTGTGCAGCAAAAGACGAATGAATCGGTGTCGTAAGCGAGAGCAGGAGATAGCAGAGGAGCTCATGCGCACCGCGCAGGCCAGAATTTCGGTCTTCTGGTACTGCGGGGTAGTTGATCGGCTGTTCAGGTGGCAGGCAGTTCCGCCGCTGCAAGACTGACCCAGGATGTGTGGCGGAAATTTAAGTTCGAGTTACCCTGGGTTATTTCCCCGAAAATCCCAATACACGGCCATGCATTTGGCAGGTTGGTCGCGGGACCGGATGGGCGTGAGGTCGTGAGAACGTGCCCCATTTTGCTTCCGCTCGGATCTGCGCACAAGCTTATCGGCACGTGCGCTGCCGCACAAAGGCACGGTCCCAGTGGCACTATCTGCATCACAAGAAAGCACTTGGTGACGGCGTACTTCTCGGACGAGGGCCAGGCAGGGAGGCGTGCGCGGGGGGAGGTTCACGTCCTGTCAGCCAGCACACCGAAGATACGGCCACGTACGCGAACGCTGCGCATTGGCCCCGGCTCGGTGGCGCGTCCTCTCGTCTTGTTGGGCAGCGGCACCGAGCACCAGGGCACGGTAGCCACCGGCGGATGACATGACGGCAGAGGGTCCCTCTTTGTGCGGACTAACCCGTGATCGCATTTCCGAGGGGTATTGTGCGAGAAGACAAGAAGAGAGCACGCGCGAGAAAAGACGGAGAAGGGGAAGAAGCTTGGCAGAATCAGCATTCAGAGGGGGGGCGTCGAGGGTGGACGCACTAGCGTATTCACGGGTCACTTGCAGAGCGAGCTATCGACACGTCCATGGCGCCTGTTGGGCGGCGCAACAGAAGAGGAGTGCAGCGTGGAAGCCTCGAGTGACGTCGGGACGGGCAGGAGCGTACGGATCGGGATTAGACAGCGAAGAGGGAGGCTAGCGGACTGAGAGCGGGGGAGGGCTGAATACTGTCAGAAGCCAGATGGGGGTTACTTTTATAGACGTGGCTGCAAGACGGTATAGGGTCTCAAAAGCCGACGATGATCTAAGTCCGTCAATAGGACTAGGACGGACGACGGTAGACGACGTCGAGAGGTCTGCGTACGTCCTTGAGCCAGGGTCTGCACGGCGAGGGGTATTACAGACGCGCGGGGAAAGTGTTTTCGGGGTGTGATTTTCCAGACCGTGTTCGTTTTGGTGATTGCTGATTGGGGGAAGAAGAGACGCACGGTGCCGGACAGCACACGACGGAGGCAAAGCGAGTCGATGGGCCGAATCCGGCATCTCGATCATCAGATCCAAGTTGGCACCCAACGTTATTTGTGCCGGTTGACATTCAGCCCCGCGTCCTCTGCGTCTCCTCCGCCGCTCCTTCCTTCCTGCGACCATCTCCGTCGTCCACAGGCAGCGTCCCGCCCGTGGGACAACGCCCGCATTGCCGCCCCCGCTCCCCGCCTCCGACCCCCTCCCGACGCCGCCGCAGCAGCCATGGATTACTCCCAGCAGGGCATGTACTCCCAGCCGCACCAGCCAGACCTCGACGCCCCGTACCTCCCCCCTCCGGATGGCTCGCACTCCTCCTACGACCATCCCGAGTCGATGGAGGCCCCTGAGCAGTCCAGCTACGACATATTCTCCCATAACTCGACCCATAGCGCGCCGTACGCAAGCCGCTACCGATCGAGCACCAACTCCTCGCACGGCTATCCTCCGCCCGGCGACGGCGTCTACTCCCACTCCTCATTCGCCGACTCCGTCCCCTCCTTCGGTGGCAGCGACTCGTACGGCATGATGGGCAGCTTGCCCTCATCGTCATACCCCAGCGGCAAGGTCTCCCCCGTCACCCCGAACGACCCTGTGGGCGGCATGCAGCATGGCCATCCATACGGCGCAGACAAGGTATACTCGAATGGCCAGGCGGACGCCGCAGAACGACACATGCATGGCTATCAATCCCGCTTCGCAGACGAATTCCCTATGGGCGGCGTTAACAACGGCCTGCCTTTCCCATCCCTTCAGCAGTACTCCGACCGCCGATACCCCGCGGATAGCCATTATCCCGGCTCACATTCCTTTCCGCCACACATGTCCCAGCACGGCGTTGCCCCGACGGCCACGAACGGCTCGCTGGCGTACGACGATCGCTATATGGGATCGGGGCACCTTGACTCCCCCATGCGCCCTATGTCTGGCAGCGACGATCCCCTTCGCATGAAGATGCAGCCCATGCTTCCCGGTCCCAACGAGTTCCACGCCTTCATTAGGTACGTCGCGCTCCGAAGTTCCGCTATGCTTGCTCATCATGCACCGCAGACCGTATGTCGAGCAGTACATCCGCACCTCCAACCGCCTCGCATTTGGAGAGCGATCGGTCATCGTCATGTCTAGCAAGGTCGCGCAGAAGTCATACGGCACTGAAAAGAGGTGCGTTCACGGCGATCTTGCCATATATAGATCGTGCTAAAGGGAGATCTCGTGCAGGTTCCTTTGTCCGCCACCGACGTGTATTATGATTGGCAACTCTTGGTGGACGGAGGTCGGGCGCCAGGGCGAAGAGCCGAAATTGACGCCTCCCCGTGTCGTCGTTTCAATCTCCGGCGAGGCGCAACCTCCGGAAGGTGCCATCGAGTGGACTGGGGCTCTGGGCAAGGCGTTCGAACCGAGCGAACCGCCTTCTGGCACGACATACGTCGGTCGCTGCGTTGGCAAGCAGCTCTACATCTCGGACGTCGATGAGAAGAGGAAAAAGGTGGAGGCGTTGGCCAAGATCATGGCGCCGGGCTCGGAAGACGAACCGGAACATGTCATCGGCTGCTTCCCCAGTCGTCCCATCAAAGTTATCAGCAAGCCCAGTAAGAAGCGACAGAGCGCGAAGAATCTCGAGCGTACGTCCTCCTTCCTACGGTCACAGCGCTGTCTCACTGACGCTGCGCAGTTTGCATCAACCATGGGTCGACGATATCTTTGTTCCATCGTCTGCGGTCGCAAACCGTGTCCACCAAGTACCTCTGCGTCTCCGGCTCGGGGACCTCGTTCAAAGGCTCCGACGGCGCGCCTCTGATGGGCCTTGACCAGCGCAACCGCACGACTACACCTTCCTTTGTTGCCCGCACGGCGAGCTGGGGTGAGTTGAATCTGCCAGTTGCCCAGAAAGTTTAGACTCATCCGTTTGTCCGACAAATCACCTAGACCCATTCGTACTGTATATCGTCGACGTCAGCAAGCCATCCGGCGGAATCGACGCCCCACCGCCGCCCCCTCCTCAGTCTGATTACCCCTCGCCGCCGCCGAACGCAATTCCCTTCTCGACCAACGGCTCGCAGATACCAGTGTACTACAACCAGACGGTCGTGCTGCAGTGCCTGACCTCTGGCGTCGTCAGCCCGGTGCTCATCATCCGCAAGATTGATCATCAGACGACGGTCGTTGGCGGTGGGCTGCAGGCTGGGTCGAAGGGCGTGCCCGACCTCAACTGCGTGCCGGGCGAAGTGTGCGGCGACCCGGTCTCGCAGCTGCACAAGGTGGCGTTCGAGGTGTACGATGCGTCGAAGGCGACGGGGCCGCCACCGGCGGGCTCGCCGGGTGATTCGGGCGCTTTCTTGTCGTGTATGGGCGAGAAGGTCAATACGTACCGGCCCATCGACGGTCGCCAGTGGATCTCGCCCGACCCCAGCTCGCCCACAGCGTCGTCGCCTGGTGGAGAAGCGGCATTGGGGGGCGCCGCAGAAAGTGGGCCGCCGTCACCCAACGGCAGCGACTACGCGTCGAACGATGGCGGGCGAGTGAAGAAGAAACGGTCGACATCAAGCGCGGGCATGATGTCCACGCCTGCGAAGCGTCGTCGCCCGAGTTCGGCGGGCTCTGTCGGCTCGAGACGCGGTGCGGGCAGCGACCCAGTTGCGTGCTCGGGTGCGACTTGGCAGGTCGACATTGGGGAGACGAGCGTGTGGACCATCGTTGGCGTTGGTGAGCAGACTTTGATTTACAAGGTATATTTCTCAGAGCTGACTTCTTTCCTCACAGACCAGGTCCGCTACAACTTCTACGTGCCGCCAATCTTGTACGACCAGCAGCACAAGCCGGCGAGCGGCTCGTACCCCGTACCGTCGAAGGCCGTGACGCCGTTCCCCGGGGTGGTCAAGTACCTGCCGCCAGACCGCGCCAGCGAGCTCCCCAAGCACCACAACGCGCGCAACATGATGCGCAACGGCCCGTCGCCGAACAAGCTCTTGACGATATACGGCGAGAACTTCTCTAAGACGGACCCACCCAACGTCTTCTTCGGCGCGGACCCCAGTCCCTACGTCGAGGTCCGCTGCACGGAGGTCATAGGCTGCTTGCCGCCGGAGAACACGGTCGTGAAGCGCCGACCGATTGTGCTCGTTCGCTCGGACGGTGTCATGTTCCCCTCGTCCGTCATGTATCCCTAACCGGTTCGTGTCGTGCGCGCGCACCCATTCTATCCCTGCTCTTGCTTCATTTTTATGCCGTGTCTTGGATACCGTGGCCTATTGATTGTTCCCATTGCTGCTCTCGATACCTTTTCGCTTGGTTATCTCCCTCGTTTTGTGTATATATCGATGATGACATGCCTGTGTATATACCTGGACGCGTAGTAGACCTCCTGGTTTCGAACAACCTATCCGCTTTGCTGTGTACCCGGTATGTACTTACGAAATCAAATGCGACATTGTAGACTGTAGGGGAACATGGCATGCGAACAACGCACTCTTACGCACTCTTGAGACTGTTAAGCGTAGGCTCTGAGCGCGACGGAATTCCGCTGGACGAGCGAGAACAAAGCAAGGGTTCATATTTGCTCCTGTTTGGCAAGAGCTCCGATCACAAGAATGGTGAACGCCTCAGAATGGGCACCTTGACCATATACCCTACTTACTGCACCTCTAGGTCGGCTTTTTGTGCACCTATCGCTAGAGAACGACGATTTTTCTGTGCGGAACGATATAACCTTTGTCCCAAACGGCCGAGAAACGTACAACGGCCTCTTTCGCCTGCTCGCCCGCGTTACCCTAGCAACCAGACCACACCCTACGGGCTTTCGACTCAATGACTGCCCATTCCGCCTCTGCTGCTTCGGCAGGGCCATGCCAGGTCAGCCCCGGAGGGACTTACACGATAAATGTGCGTAGTCGCTTTGAGCAATCGTGAACAGTATCTAACATTATGACTCAGCAAATTGTGGCCGGCTGCAAGATCTTCATTCGCCGCCCTGGTCCCGATGGCAAGTCAGAGGAGGAACGCCTTGCAGAGATCCTTTCCATTCGCGACAAGCCCGAGAACGCATATGCGCGACAGAACAATCAGGCGCCCACAAAGCCGGAGGACAAGCTCGAGTTCTTTGTGCATTGGGACACCTTTAACAAGCGCTTGGACGACTGGGTCCCTGGGTCGCGGCTGGTCTTGACGCGCGAGTTAACATGGCCACCACCGCAGAAGGTCGACCCGAAGGCGAAGAAAGCTCCCATGACGCCGAAGGCACCGCCCGGGAAGGCGCCACCGCGCGGACACCAGCAGGACTTGCTCAAGCGCGCGACGTCCAATGCGGCGCTCGCTGCATCTCCTCCGCCTGCTACGCCTCAATTCGTGGGTCGCTTCTCACCCGCACCCTCACCTTCGCCCTCTGTCGTGCCGTCGAAGCGCAAGGCACCCTCCGAACGCGCAGAGGAGGAGGAAGATGAGGATGAGGACGACGACGCCGATGCTGACGGTGACGCCGACATGGATGTCGACGCTGAAGGCGAGGAGGGCGAGGGCGAGACGTTCGAGCTGAACATGGACGACGCCACCCATGGACAGCCGGACCCCGCACAGGGGCTGAGCAAGGAGGAGGAGATCCAGACGCTTCGCTATCGCGGAAGCATGACGCAGAGCGTGTCTGAGGTCGCGCGCATGAAGAACCTGAACCGACTCCAGATTGGGAAGCACGAGGTGGACGCGTGGTACTTCAGTCCGTACCCGAAGGAGTACGCGCATCTGCCCGTGCTGTACATCTGCGAGTTCTGCCTCTCATTCTTCCCGTCGCAAATGATGCTTGGCCGGCACCGAAAGCGCTGCACCCTCATGCACCCGCCGGGGAACGAGATCTATCGACATGAGGACATCTCGTTCTATGAGATCGACGGCAAGCGGCAGCTTACCTGGTGCAGGAACCTGAGCTTGCTGTCGAAGTGCTTCCTCGACCAGTAAGTCTTCTATCTCATGGCGCTTTTGACCTCATGCTTATCCCCTGTCAGCAAAACGCTTTACTACGACGTAACGCCGTTCTTGTATTATGTTATGGTGCGGTCTTTTCCTGGCAGAATTCTCTGCGCTATCTTACCGTCGACCCTTTTTGCAGGCCCAGCGTGATTCGACCGGCTGCCACATGGTTGGCTACTTCTCGAAAGAGAAGGAGTGTGCCGAAGGATACAACGTCGCCTGTATTCTTACGCTGCCGCAGCATCAGCGCCATGGGTTCGGGAAGCTGCTCATCGAGTTTTCGTACGCTCTGAGCAGGAAGGAGAAGAAGGCGGGCAGCCCGGAGAAGCCGCTCAGCGATCTGGGTCTGCTCGGCTACCGGTCGTACTGGGCGGAGGTCATCGTCGGCTATCTCATGCAATGCGGCGACGACGTGAGCATCGAGGAGATCTCGAACGCGACGTTCATCACCCAGGCAGATGTCATGAATACGTGCGTCCTTCTTTCTTTCTTTCGCTTTCTAGCGACCTTGTTCTGACTGATCCCATGCTGCAGCTGCGTGACGCTTGGTCTCTTCCGCCACTACAAGGGTCAGCACCGCATATGCTTGACGCCTAGCATCGTGGAGAAGTACGAGAAGAAGTTGAAGAAGCCGCGGCGGAGGATACATCCCGAGTGCCTCCAGTGGACGCCGCCTGTATTCACGCGCGAGCAGCTCCGTTTCGGCTGGTAGGCTTCGGTGGGTGGTAGGCTTCGTGTGGGAGGCTACGAATGGATTTTTGGCTGGGCCCAAGCTGTACTTCTAGTGTATGTGTATTGTAGAGTAGCGGAAGCATGTTCTTCAGCGTGCATGTCAGAGCGGATAGCATGTTTTATGCGATGGAATGCGGCGAATGCGAGGCGGAGGAGACGAACGCGCTTACGGCAAATGCCGGTCTTTCGTCTCACGGGCGTCGGCACAATCTTGCATGGTTTCTTCGTCCGTCATGCATGCCTGGATCAACATGTTCCAGCAGATCACTGCGGCATGACGAACAACATACTTATATGCTCGAATAGCTCGCGAGATGCCACGAAGGAAGACCAAGGCGGCTTTCAATCTTTTTTGTGTAAGCAATCCTTGGCTCCAGCCCGACTGCACGCGAGGGTTCGGACGTTGTCAGCCTCCTGAAGCATCCTCGCCAGGTCGAAGAACTTTGCAGAACGCACTCCACGACGTGCCCAGAGGCTCAGCTCTACGCTTGCGCAATGCAGAGGCTTATCACACGCTCTTGGCGACGCATATCGCACGACAGCCGCCCTCGTCTAGTACTTATCTGCGTCACGAGTCGCGTCGGCCGAGCGCAACTACAGCTTCCCGGGACCTGGCTACGATGGCTTTGCATCTTGGTTGGGCACCACCATGACCACCTTGACCAGTACGATCACCTCGACTAACACCACGGCCACCTTCACCACCTTCACCAGAAGTGCTGCTGCTATGCCGCTCGACGAACTCGGACCTCCGCCACCATTCTCAGCGACTCCGTCGTATAGTACTCTCCCTCTCGATAACGAGCAGCGCCTGGAATACACGCCACGTGCGCGGGATAGCACATACAGCGACGACAGGAATGGGACCTACGCACGCCGCTGGCGGAGCGCGATCATCGCTCTCAGCGGGCAGGCTTCGAATGCTTTACTGCCGGTCTACGGCCGCGCGGAAGTGGTTGAGGGCGAACTCTGTCTAACCGAACGTGCTGGCGTTCAGCGTATAGTTGTAGAGGTTTGTACAATTCCCTCATCACAGATGCTCTCCGAAACTGAGCTCAAGTCGCTTCACAGCTCGAGGGCGTCATGACGACCGCGCTAACCAACAATGGGAGAACCGAAACCGTCCTGGTGCAGCGGCGACATATCGCGTGGGATGGCCCGGGAAGCAACGGCGGCTCGGATATGTCTGAATGCCCCAGCTCCGTCATTGAATGTCCAGGCTCCATTGCGTTCGCAGTTCAGTTTCCTCAGTCGTATGTGGACAAGAAGGACGGCAACCGAAGGCGCGCGCTGCCGCCTACCTTTGAAGCCAGCTTCTACCAGCTGCCGGTGCTGACTGCGTCGTGTGCGTATACGCTGCGCGTCACTGTAACACGGGCGAGGAAGAGGCGTTCGTTGATCGGGAGTGGGGAGAGGGCGAAGACGTGAGGTTCCACCTTTTGTATCCTGTTCGTTGTTGACAATTGCCCAGATATGAGCTCCCGCTTCTCTATCGACCAAGGCATCGACCGCATCGACCATATACGGTTGGGGGATCGTTGTTCTCGACGCTGAAGTCGCAACCGGACGAGTGGCTCCAGGTAACAAAGACGATGGAAGCAAAGGGAGAGAAGGGGTTGTCACCGCTTTTTTGCAATGTTGGTGCGCTTTTGCTATCCGAATGAGCGAATGCTGATGTATCAAGGCTAGCTCTTCGTCCCGTCTATGCAAATATTCTGCATCAAGGACTCCATACCGCTACACCTGCAAATCTCGGGACCTGTCACTTCTTTTCGCGAGTTCATGCCTGAAGCCTGTCGGGCTGCAGGAGACGAATTAGAAGGTGACACAAGCGTGACACCCACTGATTCGCCTCGCACGAGGAGAGCATCGCTCATACTCGATCCCACACGAGTGCACGATGTCCTGCACCCTCGACATAAGCAGAACGTGGCGGCACCCGTAGCGCGACCGACGATCCGCGTATCCATTATGCGGCAGGTCTTCGCAGAGGTCAACGGCACGAAGACGTGGCGGATGCTCACTATCGGGGCCGGCAAGGTGACACAAGTATTGCCACCACCGTACGATGAGTGCTGCGCGCTAGACGAGTCTATCGCCGTTGACTGGGAGGGCGAAGTGCGGTGCGACGACTCGGTCAGCGCGGCCGGATTTAACAACGGGCACCTATCTGTGACGGCGAGTATGCTTTGAAGAGATGGTCCGCGAGTGTGCTGACTAGATACACTCGCATAGGACTTTCTAGCGTTGTCGATACTGCCAGCGACTAGCGCACTCGAAATTGTGCGGCTGGCGCATCCGCTCCGACTGGTGACCGATCCGTGGACCGACGACGACGTGCATCCTCTCGACCGGTAAGAGTGGTGGATAGGGCTTGGTATATGACTCCTGGAGACTCCTGTGTGTAAGTAACGTGTAATTAGGTGCTCACACCTGTAAGTCACCGACCGCGGCATTCGCCGACAACTTGTCACGAACCAGTCACGGTTCAAATTCATCATCCCGATGTCCCGTGCGTGCTGTTCGCTGCCCTCTCGCGTCGCCGTCATGCGGACTGCCAACCCAGCTCTCGGCGGCGACGACGGGGTGCGTTGCCCGAGTCGAAGGCGCGGTGATCGTCGAAGTCCCTGGCGCGCGTGGACCTGGCACGTTTCCGGGCGCGTGTTCCTACGCGTGCCTGTACGAGTTGACGGTCGCGCTCCTGAGTGCAGTGCGAGCGCGCCGTTCCGAGTCGCGTCTGCGCACTTCCGGCGCGTTCTGTCGCGCTATGGCGGGTAGCACGGCCGGGCGAGGCGATGGGCGGATGCGATAGGCGACCGTCGATAAGGCGCGGACGAGAGGCGGAGGAGGCGTGGTGGACGGAGTCGGTATGAATGTAGATGCGCGTGTGCACTAGAAATATATAGGGTCTGATTGTTAGAGGAGCTGGGCCCTGCCCTGCTTTCCCTCCCGACCGCCGTTTCCTGCACGTTCGTCGCCGTCCCGCCAGCCCAAGCTGCTCTCATTCCAGCTCAAATCTCAGAAGCGGCGTTCTTGGTTTTCTCCAATCCGCGAGGAAACACATTTGGAGCAGAGCGAGTCGGCTGAACACCTTCCCCGACGTCATAAAACCAGGTCACTGCTCACGAGAACCACTTCCGCCCCGGCCTCCATCTTGTCCCTTACCACCACCGCCCCCATCCACATCAACAATCCGAGGTCCGCTCACCATCGTCCCCTTCGTCGCGCAGCCCTGACCCCATCTAGAGCAGCCATGGCAAGCCTTATGCCCAACCGCGCAGAGTCGTTCAACACCCGCACTCGGGGAACGAGCCATATCGATTTCAAGACCGCGACCACCGGTGTCGCGGCCAAGGCCATGCGCAATGAGCTGAGCCATCTCGTCTCCACGATCTCCGACCCGCAGGAGAAGAAGGTGCGTCCGCCGAGCGCAGCATACGCGTCGCGACTGACCCCAGTGCGCAGAACTTTGACATGGAGATGCAATCCTTCTTCTTCCTCTTCACCCGCTACCTCGCCGAGCGCGCCCAGAGCCAGGATCTGTGCGTGATCTGATCCTGTCTGCCCATCGCACGCGCTGATCGACCTCCTAGCGATTGGGACCGTATCAAGTCGCCCTCCGATGACAAGGTCGTCCCCTATGCGCAGCTCTCCGAGCCCAAGGACAAGAGCGTCCTCAACAAGCTCGCCGTCCTAAAGGTCAACGGTGGTCTCGGCACGTCCATGGGCATGACCGGCGCGAAGAGCGCGCTCGAGGTCAAGAACGACATGACCTTCCTCGACCTCACCGTGCGACAGATCGAGCACCTCAACACGAGCAACCGCGTCGATGTTCCGCTCCTCCTCATGACGTCCTTCAACACGCATGACGATACCCTGCGCATCATCAAGAAGTACGCGAATCAGCAGTTGCGCATCACCACTTTCAACCAGAGCCGCTACCCCCGTATCTTCAAGGAGACCCTCCTCCCGTGTCCCAAGCGCGCGGACGATGACAAGAAGCACTGGTACCCGCCCGGTCACGGTGACGTTTTCAACGCGCTCTACCAGTCTGGTGTCCTCGATCAGTTGATCTCGGAGGGCAAGGAGTACATCTTCATCTCGAACTCGGACAACTTGGGCGCTGTGTGCGTATCGTTTGCCCTGTTACTTTACCATGCACTCACTCGTGGTACAGCGTCGACGAGAAGATTCTCCAGCACATGATCGACTCTGAGGCTGAGTTCATCATGGAGGTCACCGACAAGACGAAGGCTGACGTCAAGGTGAATGCAGCAAAGCATCATACGGAGATGTTATACTGACGCTTCCACCAGGGTGGTACCCTCATCGACTACGATGGCAACATCCGCCTCCTCGAAATTGCTCAGGTCCCATCCGAGCATGTCGAGGACTTCAAGTCCGTCCGCAAGTTCAAGATCTTCAACACCAATAACCTCTGGGTGAACCTGAAGGGTAAGCTATCCCTCGTTTCGGCCTCTCCTCCCGCTCACAATTTTGATAGCGATCAAGCGCGTCATGGAGAACGAGGGCATGGAGCTCGAGATCATCATCAACCCGAAGGTGAACGACGACGGCCAGCCGGTCATCCAACTCGAGACCGCCGCGGGTGCCGCGATCAAGCACTTCAAGAACGGGCACGGTATCAACGTGCCGCGGTCGCGCTTCTTGCCCGTCAAGAGCTGCTCGGACCTGCTGCTGATCAAATCGGACATTTACTCGCTTGAGCACGGCCAGCTCGTCATCAACGAGCAGCGCATGTTCGAGACGACGCCGGTGATCAAGCTTGGGGACCACTTCAAGAAGGTGAGGAGGGTGTGGGTTGTGAAGAGTGGGGCAAGGCGCTGACGCGGGTCGTACAGATCCAACAATTCCAGAAGCGCTTCAAGAAGATCCCCAAGATCCTCGAGCTCGACCACTTGACGGTTACTGGCGACGTCTACTTTGGCCGCAACGTCACTTTGCGCGGGACGGTCATCAGTGCGTCTTGCCTTTCGTTCACGCTGCCGTGTTCAAGCTAACTCTGCTTTAGTCGTCGCGAACGAGGGGCAGAGCATCTACATCCCCGACGGCTGCATACTGGAGAACCGCCTCCTGTCGGGCAACCTGAACATGATTGAGCTGTGATGAGCGTCGACGACGGACTGAAATACACGAAATTACGATGGGAATGCTATGGACAAAATCTTGAGTAGGGTAGCTTTTGTCGTTTGGGGTAGTGCGCGCGCTCGGCGAGGGCTGCGCGAGCAGGGTTTTACCTCGCGAAATACCAACGAAAGCGACACTTGAGTACGAGTGCTTTGATTTTCTTGCGGACTTTAGACATGCCCTAGAATATATGGCAGAGAATGTATGAGGATGGGTTTCGTAGTTCTTTCTTGACAACGTGAATCATCTCGATCGAACCAGCATTTCGAGGGTAGGTCTCTGACCTTGACGAGGTGCGCCACCGGATTGTTGTCTGCCATGCTCGACATGCGCCACAACGATGTAAATATTTGTAGAGCAAGCTGTTGGTGTCTGTTGTACGCCTCGTAGTAGCACGCCCTGCATCAGACATGCACTCGAGGCAGTTTAATGGGTGGGAGTCCCAGTGTCCCAGTGGGAGGACTTGAACTTGCGCGCGACGCCCGGGTCTATGATGCAGGCCTGATGTTGCCATTGTCCGGCCCATGTCGCGCACGTGAATCTCACGTCTTGAATGCGACCACCACCACCATTGTAACATGAACGTCCAGGGCGCCTCCGAAGCCTATTTCTCGCCCTCCAACGTTGCTTCGCCGCTCGCCAGTCTGCCGTCCTTCGCTTCCAATCTGGCGTCGCTTCCGGGAACGCTAGCGTCGCTCCCGGGCACGCTCTGGCGCCTGTATGTTGACTACCTGTGGAACTACGACGCGAACTCGTGGGTGGCGCATGCGGCGTACTCGATGCGGGTTATGGCGGTGCTGCTCATGCTGCCGATCACGGTGCTGACGATGTTGGTGAGTGGGTGTACTTCCTGGGCATAAGGGAAGGAGAGGTGGAGCAAGGGAGATGGGAAGGATGGAAGGCACGGATGGTGCTCGTGCGACGCGTGCTTGCGATGCTTGTGCGACTTTCCGTGCGTCGCCTGCATCTGGTTGAATTCGTGCATTGCCGGGAGTAGCGTGCTGAAGAGGGAAGCGGGGAGTACGAGACCATGCTCGTGCGACCGCGATTGATCCTCCGCACTTCCTTCTTATCAGCCTCCCTCGCATCTCTCTGCCTCCCTTTACCACTCTCATCCTGCTCGAAACCGTCACAATGAATCGTTGAACTGATTCCTTCATTCCAGGACATCGCCTCCTACGTGATCGCGCGCACGCTCGGCGTCATCGACGACACCCGTGCGAGCACGAGCGACAAACTCCCCCCGCCCATCATCCGCATCCACGCCGCATCCCGTCGAAATACCCTCGACCAGTCCTCCGAATCCACCGCGGACTCCCCGTACGCCTCCACATCGGCCTCGAGCTCGCCTGCGCACGATATTGCGGGGTTCCCTGCCTCGTCCGATCCCTCCGACCCCAACGCGCCTTCCTCTTCGCACTCAGGATTGCCCACGTCTTCAGACCCCTTCAGCAACTCTCAACCATTTAATTCCGACTTAGCATCCCCCACCCCCTTCCCACCCGCATCTTCCGCGCTCCCCACCGAATACTCGTTCTCAGACGACGAAGAAAGCCTACACCTCCCGGGCTATGAGGGTAACCTCAAGCTTTCTGGCTATGGTGTGTTTTCGCCTGCCGCGAGCCAGCCCGGGTCGCCTGTATTATCCCGCAAAGGCTTACCTGGGTCTGCGGCGGGGTCTGTTGGGGCATCGGAGGGGAGGTCACTCGCAGGATCAGTAGCCGGGTCAGAGGGCAGGGGATCAGTGCCAGGCACACCGGACGGCACGCGCTCGCTACAGCTCGACGGCGTGTGGAAGGGGCTGAATGGGTTGAAAGCTTTGGAAACGCCTGATGGGACGCGCTCGGTGCAGTTGGGGGATGAGGATGGGCTGGTGTTCCGGGGGAAGAAGAGGGGGGATGGGGAGGAGGAGACTTAGGTAGATGGGAGGAAGAGGCGTAGGCCGAACGGCTCGACGATACGATCAGCCTTGCGAACGACTTTGTGTTGCTGTTGTCGGAAGTGGAGGTTCAGACAGCGTAGCTTACTGGCATTACTTAGAGGGTTCGAGATAGACAATGGGCGATAGCAGTAGCAGAGGGACGATATCCATCCTGATATGGCAGATAACTGTGTGCGGTGTTACTCTAGTTACTGGTCCGAAAAGAAGCTTCATTTCGCAGATGCAGACAAAGGACTGACCGTTGACGTACCGGAGGTCTTGAACGGACCATAAGCGCCGCTGCGAGCGCCTGAACGAACGGCACGCTGTCTCGCAAGGCTACTCGTGGTTCCATTTCACCCTTTAGTTTGAAGCGGCGCAAGACAGCTCCGCGAAAGGCGCTTTGTTGAAGGGCAGCCATAGACAAGCGCCCAATGACACAATGAGTCACACCAATCTTCCACTGCCTCCGGAGCATGGTCGGCAAAGACAAGCGCTGATTCAAAGGCTCTGTGTCGCAAATTGGAAGGGCACAGAAGGGTCGGGGTCTATACTCGTTACTCAAGTATGTGTCTACAAACGACTTGACTATGTGTCTACGAACCACACGACTTTGGACAGAGCGCAGCACCTTTATGTTGGTGGCGTTTGCCGATCCTTCCGATTCAGGAAAATACTACCAATCAGGTACGCCTTGTTTGCCGTCCACGTAAAGGGGATTCATTGGAAGTACTTCCTGCGCGGAAGATCGAGCCTTTGTACGAGGAAGCCAAGAAGAGGAAGCCGTCGATAGTGGGCAGTGGGCACAGCGCCTATCGATGAGCTTTCGAGGGTACAAGGCGCAGCATGGCTTGTTTGTCGATGCGGCATGGCATGGTTGTCGATGCAAGATCGCCCCGAGAGCGATCCGTACCTGCCGCAAACCGCAGGGACCTTGTTCCGCGGCTAGCCATTGTCCCGGCGCGGTCAGGAAGTATTGAAGGGTCTGACCACCTTGTTGACCTTGTGATTTCGCTAGCGAAAATAATCAGGGTACAGCGACAGCCTGGGCCTGTGCGCGTCCGGCGCTTAGCGCGGGTTGCTGGACGCCGAATATTTGGATGGCGGTCTCGAAGATACGGTGCTCTGCGGTCGATGGTCGCGTGTCGCGTTGGGGATAAGTGGCGAGTTCCTGTTGGCCCGGGCAACTGTAACCGGGGACGGGGCGGCTGATGGAGGGCAGTTCCGGTGTTTGTTGAGCAGAGTTCGAGGTCCGAAGTGCTTTTGAGTCGTTTGAGTTTAGCTCAGGGAAAGGGGAAGAACAGGGTGGTGGCGGCCTTCCCCATGGCACACAGGCTATTGAGAATGGCCGTGGGAAGGCAGAAGCCGGTGCACGTGTCCCCCAACGAAGGCAAAGTGGGGAACGGCAGTTTCCGGTTGATCTGCGATCGGGGCCCCTTGATGTCATCGATGATTCGCCCAGCGCATTCTATTTGCATGCATCCGCCACGCATATATCCCACACCGTTGCCATCCGCCATCCCGCTTTCTCTCCTCTCTTCCGCCCACCATCATCTCCGCCGCTGAATCTGCTCGTAACATATTAGCCACCGCGTATTCCGCGCCCCAAGCGACCATGGCTGCCTGCACGGGTCAGTCCTCGTTCGCAAGCGCCTGCCTTGGTTGTCTAACATGCAAGACAGCCCACAAGAAATCGCGTTCTCTGAGCCTGCGCGTTGATACACGGCCCTCGCCACTCCCGTGCACCGAGCCCTACACGCCTTCTCAGAGCGAGCGCCTTCTACGCGACATCGCCTCCCGCGACCGTGCGGCACAATCTCCGCGCATGCGCGCACGCGAGGAAATTCAGAGGGACCAGTCTCGGTCGCCATTTGAGGCGCGCGACAGTGCCGCCGGCAGCTATCTCTTTTGCACGTCCCTCGCCCCGCCGGCCACAATATCCGACGCCGACAGCAGGGCAAGCAGCAGCACAAGACGCCCAAGCAGTCGCGCGCGTACGTATCGGTCGGGCAGCGAGAGTACGGCCTCGCTTGGTCCTCGGACACAGGATGGCATCGACATCCGCGCCCGGCTCGAGCGCATGCTGCTCGAGGACTGCTGTGGGCCCGAGGACCGCCCGCAGTGCTCCCGGTCGCGCCCCTCGACGCCGCGCGTCCCGCAGGTCATTGGCAGGCCGCTGACCCCGGACGTGTCGGCCACCACGTTCTCGACGCGCGGCGGCGCGTATCTCTATAACACGGAGCGCCCGTCGCGCGTCAACACCCCCACGCCCGATCGGTACCGGCCGCTGCAGCAGCACTCCCTTCCACTTCCAGTTAGGCAGTCTGTCGCGGCGCCTGCTCCCCGCCGGTTCACCACGGGCTCGCGTCGCCTCCCGGATCACTGCCCCACGTCACCTCTTGCTCATGCCACTTTCGCCAGTCCTATCCCGGACGCAGATGAGCACGGCTACATGATGTATGCGTCCCCACCGGGCTCGACTCCACCCTCAGTCGCTTCCTCAAAGCACTCCACCCCTGCGTCGTCGGCGGTGCAGACGCCGCATTCGTCCACATCATCTCTCGAGCAGGATCCGGCATCAGTTCACCGGGAGCCATCTGTCGAGCGGCTGCCGAAGCGCGGGCTGTACGAGAGCGCGCGCAGGCGGCCCGGCTTTGACGCCGACGAGGCCTCGCGGCGGCTCGCCTCCGTCGAAGGCTATGTCAGCTTCCAGAGCGTCGAGGGCCTGGGCGCGCCGCCGGACTGTGCGAACGAGGAGCAGGAGGAGGAGAGCTCCAAGCGCATGATCCAAGCACAACCGTGGCGATGGCTATGGTAGAGGCGTAAAGGTCTCTGCTTGGTCAACGTCCGGTAATGGCGCCAGTAGTGTGCTGCCCTTCGCCCGGCGTTGCTGCTCTTGGGCTTTACCGGCCGCGCCGACCCTCGACCTCCCTCGACGCATCTCCCGGGTACATACATGGCTGCCCGGGATGGCGCACGAGGGTCCTCCCTCGGCTAGCAAAGGCTGGACCGACAAGCCACCCCTCACCGGTGGGTCCGATTAGACCACCCACCGGTCAAACAAAGAAAGTGAAGTGAACGTGTATTTGTATGGTCCTGCTCCACAATCTGCTGCACCACCAACCCTGCCCTGCCCTTGTACTGCTACTTATCATTATTACCTTGCTATTCCGGGTTTTGGTTGTCTGCTCTGTATCGGGGATTGGAGGGCGTTGTCGGCGGACGCGGTGTCGGCATGCTAGGGTGCATGGAGTGGTCCCTTTCGGGACCATGCAGTGCGCCTCTGCGAGTCACGCCGTACCCTGCGCCGGGTCCTCCCTCCCCGTCTGTGCTAACTCCTTGTTTGTCTGTCCTGTTTGTGCTGGGCTGGAGTACTCACATAATCGTTGTCTCTTTACCTATCGTCTTCAAGTCATATTTCTCGTCTTTCTGTCGTACTACTCATCATCCTCATCTTGTCTATTCATCCATCGTCTACTAGGGACTTTGCCCTCTTTACACTAGGATACTATAATTTTTGGGTGGGGCGCTGCTTGCGTGGGGGCGGCGATAGCTGCTTTCGTGACGGTAGCGCGCACACCCGTATATAGATTGAATGGAGGGCTGATTTGGTTAGAAAGGAACGTGGTGCGATTCAGTGGACCAAGGAGTGTTGCGATTCAGTTGGCAAGGAGCGTGTTGTGGGTCTGTAAACAATGGCGAGTCAGTCAGCAGGAAGGGGCGATTCAGTCAATAGAACGGAACGATTTTGTAAGGTAAGAACGTGTGCGTGTGGGGTTGGCTGCTGAATGGATTCGCGAAGCTGTTCAAGGGATTCGCAAAGCTGGTCAAGGAATTCGCGAAGCTACTTGAGCACATTGAGTGTCAATGACCGTCAGGAAGGCTGAATGGCATGTCGAATACGATGACGGCCACATGAGGGTGAGCACATGCAGTGGCAGGGGATGTATGCGTTCAGTGGCTCAAGTCATGTATATGTATCGACATTGTCCAGTGACACACCGATGAGGTGTGTGCCAGACCGCAGTGTCAATGATAGCGCTGAGACTGAAAGAGCTTAGAGCGCTCGTGGGGGTGGCTTACACAGAACGCGAAGCACACAGTGAGTGGTGAAGTGCTGAACTATGCCGTTAACGAAGGTCACTCGAGAGGAGAAGCGGTGTCACGCAAGGGGGAAAGCAGCACGACTCAAGGGAAGATGCGGCCCTGCCTTCCGGTCTGTCGATATAGATATAGATAGTGTTGTATTGTACAAGGGGGTAGGACGGAAAGAACAGCGATCCGGAAAGCACCCCGTACTCCTTCCCCCTGCGAAGCCAGGTACGCAACTGGATCAGGTCAAGGTTGCGATTACGGGACGAACGAAAGAGAAAGGCACGTCCGATAGCAAAGTCAGAAAAGCGCCCACCATACAAGCCCGGACCATCCCCTCGCTCCTCACCTCACGCAACCTCCTCCATATCGTCATCGTCCTCATCATCGTCCTCGTCCATCATCATCCCATCCCCATCCTCCATCTTGAACAAGTCCCCTCCCTCCTCCTTCACCCCGTACTCCGCCTTCATGTCCTCCGCGCCGCCGCTGCCCGCGAACAGCGCCTTAAGCTCCCACGAGCCGTTGTGCTCGCCCGAGCGGTGCAAGGTCGCGACATCGTTGAGCACCTCCTTGAGGTACGCCTCGGGCTGCTGCGTGCGCTCGCGCAAAGGCTTGAGCGCCCAGTAGGGCTGCTCCTTGAAGAGGTTGAAGAGCATGTCGAGCAACTCGTTGCGGGGCATGCGCGCCATGCGCTCGAATTGGCCCTTGGCCTTGGGTTTGGGGCGCTGGATCAAAGGTGAGCATAGAACACGGCGGAGGAGATGGGGATACGTACACCGAAGTCGAATGCTCCGCTGGGGCCACCGAGCGAACCGCCTGTGTTGAGCCTGCTGACGGCACCTTTGTCCAGGCCGGATTCGTCGATGTGTCTAGAAAGCAGTTTAGCAAGGCGACGCAGAGGCTGATAACGAACGTACTTGGTAGCGCGACGCGGAGCATTGTGATACATGCTGCGCATGCGCATCTGGTTGCGGTATTTCGCGTTGAAAGCTGGTCGCATCGTGCACTCATGCTTCAGGCGGCCAGTCTGGAGAGTGTGTGTTAGGGTGCGTCAGAGGATGGCACGCTGACCAGCGTACAAGAATTGTTGTTCGCGCGCGTGAGTTCGGTTGTGAGGGTTGTGATGCTGTGAGTGCGCTCAGCGCGACAGTCGAATCTTGCAGTAAAGAGACGCATACAGCCGCTCAAGCCAAAGCTCGCGTCTTTCGGACGCTCAGCGACCACGAACTGGTTCATGACATTGTCGTTGGTGATGTCCAGGTCATAGAAATCGGGTTCGGTGTCCGCATCGACCTTGTGGTGCGTGACGAAGTCGAACTGGGGATGTCGTGGGTTCTGCGCTGGTGGTGTCTGTGAGGGACTGTAGCGCAGGTAAGCTGCGTAGTCGTGTGAGGAGAGTGGTTTGGACGCACTTTCTAGGGTCAACGTTCGGGGGGAGGAAGAGGATGATGCGGTGTTTACGGTTTCCGTAGAAGTTCTGGTAGACGCGGAGGGTGGCTAGGTGCGCTAAGGTTGGGTAAGTACCAAGTTCAGCACGCTGTGAGCTGTAACGCACAAGTTTCCCCACTAGCAGAGGCTGCTTTCCACCGTTCGAGAAGGTGTTTCGGGATCTACGACGTGGGCAAGGCGAACTTCAGCTCCGTTCGTCGGGCAAAGGTCGATTGGCGCACCCTCACGGACCACACCGCACCGTTTCCTTGGTCAAGCATGAGGTGTTCATCTGGATCTGGTTGCTGGTCGCCGTCGTCTGCAGCCATAGCGGCGTCGACGAGAGGCTTCTTCTCATCTTCTTGCATGGCATCCATTGTGTAGGATTAATGTGAGCGTCGCTCGTGTTTTCAGTCGCGATTTGTATGTTCTCAGTTGTTGCGTGAGCTATGCCGATTCACTTTCGTTGCAATCTGAAGGAAGAAGCAGACGGAGAACAATGGCAGGGTGATGGTTTGGGACAAGGACGAATGAATGAGAACAATAATCGTGCCGATTCATGCGTCACTTCACGTGGCTTTCGCAAAAGGCAGGCTTTGTTTTCTGCCTCAGATTCGTACCCTCCCCATCCCCCGGGCCATCAGTGCTGGATTATGAGCGAAATCCATTCTATAATATGTAGCGCCACCTCACATACGTAGTTGTAAGTACACATTATTGAGATAGCTGAGGGTATCTCCCTTCGGCGACCAGCACCGGGGGCAATAATTATCGGTGAAAAGGAAAGGAAACTATCAGGGAGTGGAATGGTATAAACAGGAAAGAGCGGCATAAAGGGGGCCGCGAAGCGTCATGACAGCCGCGTAGGAAGTACACTGACAGACCCGTCGTATACCACAGAAGTACTTGGCAGTAGCGCGCCAAAGCTACATGAAGGCCATCTCGGTCAGCTGCCTGGATTCGTCGTCCTTGATACGGTGGACGTCCTGCATGACCGTGCCCTGCGTGTGGATGGTGGGTGCCACGGCCGTGCGCGCGGGTGAACGCTCGCGTGACACATCGACGCTGCGGTTGCGCGCACGACGACCTTCGCCTCGCGGGCGCATGAGGGACTTGCTGCGAGAGAACTTGCCCCCGGACGATGCCTCCCCGTCTCCGTCTCCTTCTCTACCGCGACGGAAGGGATTCAACGTCTTTCGCCGGCGCACTCCACCCTCTGGCGGGGGAGGCGGTACGTCCGGAAGAGGGATGCCGGGCTTGCCGCGCGCTGCTTGCGACCAGCTGCGCTTGATGTCGACGCTGCCTTGGATGATAGGCGCGTCTTGCGAATCGCCGTAATCGTAGGCGTCGAGGATGACATCTAGCGCGGCGTCGTGCTGCTTATCTGCTGGCGAGCGCGTGGCGGCCTGATCGAGAGCAGGCGACGTGTGCGCGGACGGCGGAGTCTTCGGCGACTCGCTGGCCTCAGGCGAGGACGAGTCGCGCTCGGGGAGCGATGGCAGAGTCGATGGGGGCGGATTGGGGCTCTCGCCGCCAAAGGAGGGATTCGGCGAACCACGATGGCGGGAGAGGGAGTCCGTCAGGCTATCCGCGATGTCCAGGCCTGTCGAGGGAGGTGGGAGCGGCAGCGCACAATCAGGCGCGGGGTAGGACGGCCTACCGCGTCTACGTTCAGTTTTCATTTCGCGAGAAGGAGAAGGAGGGGGCTTCGGCGACGCCTCCGGGGTAGATATAGCCTGCCCAACAGCCTCTCCCATGGGTGTCGAGATAGCCTGGCCTATAGCCTCGTCCAGCAGGCTGTCTGAGCTAGCGCTGCGAGGTGCTGCGCGCTTCGGGAATATGACTTCCGCGGCCGCGCCAATCTCCTTCTGAGCGCGCCAGCGGCTGGGGCTGTCCTCCGAGATGGGTTCGATGCCAGGCGGGGGCGCCTTGCGCGGCAGGGACGTGCCGCCTGTCGCGCCACCAAACTTGAAGTCCTGCATCCGCGACTTGTTATCCACCTCCGCCTTGGACTTGTACTCCTGCTTGATGCGCTCCGCCGTAGACAGTGACTCCGCGCGATTGTGCGCCTGGTTGGGGTCCGGGCTCGATGGGACAGACCGGTCGCGCTGCTTCTCGAGCTGGCTCATGTCGGGCTGAGGGAGCAGGCCGTATGCGCGGAGCGCCGCTTCACGGCTCTCCTTATTCGTGAAGTCATTTTGCGCAGGACGGCGAGGACGTGAGGATCCCCCCACCGACTTATCGCGTTTGAAAACGCCAGAGACCGAACGTAACAAGCCGCCAGACTTGGGCTGCGCAGCTGGCGGTGGGTTCAGTCCACTGCGAAGATCGTGAGCGACATTCTAGGGTACGCAGATACAGTCTACTCACCCTTGTGACCTGCCACGGCTGTTCGGCGCCTCGTTAGTATGCGCTAGCAAGGGCGGGGCTGCATACGCACCTTGGATGCGTATTGGCTGTTCCCGAGGTGTTAGCCATGGCAACGGTCATGCCAGAGGGTTTTCTGGCTGTGTTTGAGAGGAATGCAGTCCGCCCAGCCTCAGAAAGCTGGGGAGGACTATTTCAGAGTGCAATACAACTGAAGGTAGGAGGAAAAGAAGAAATGGTTGCTGGCCGCCGGGCGTACTTCTGAGATCACCGCGATCACTGCGTTCACACGGGATTATAGCAGTTACCCCGCCGGAGACGGCGCGGACAAAAGTAATACAGTCCTCCATCCGCTGTTTCAGCTCAAATGCCTAGAGATACGCGTCTATGTAACACGCGTTTAGTAGCCACCCAGGCATCGCGCAGAGGGAGGAGGGTATTTAATGGCGCGTCACACATCAACTCCTCGCCACCCGGCGCAGCATCACTCGTATGAATGTGGACTCTCGGTGGACCTACACCACGTATCTGGGCGAGTTGATCAACACGGCGTAGCCTTTTCATTAGGCTGGCCGTAGGGGGACCGCCCGGTGCTGCGCATTCGGGCATCCTCATCTGCACTGCACGATGTGCCCCAGATCTTTGTACTATGAAGACTGTACACTGCCGAGACCGTCAGCGCCCTCGCTATTTCTTCTGAGCCTCGGCAGACTCACAATGGCCTCGAATAATTTATCCGTTCATCACACGCCCCAGTTAGTTCACTACCTGCGCATCCACTCCGAGCGGCAGCATCGACGTGTCCTTCAGAACCCTACGATCCCACGACGACGTGCCCAACTATCATCCAATATCCAACGTTAGCCCGACGATGCGATCCTATATTCCGACAACTTACGTGTGTCAACGCATTTTGGGAGGACAGAAGGTTCATGTGGTCGGGCACGCTGTCGCCGTTCTGTCATGGGCAGGTCGGGAAGAAGTTGGGAAGGCGCCGAATCAGTACAGGGTTAAACTGCGGAAAGCCACGAGCTGTTGCTTACCAGCACCGTGTCATCCAGTCCGCGGAAGGTTAGCTTGAGGTCGAGAGGCAGCTGTGATGGTAGGACGAGGACGTGCACGGTAGGGTGGAAGGGACGCTCGGAGGCGACGAGCGTGGCAAGGTCCTGAGAGGAGAACTTGAGTGACGACGCAGTGAAGAAGGGGACGCAGGTAAGACTGACCATGGCGACAGTGACGGCTTGCCGTATCTCCTTCCGCTTCCCTCGCGCCTCATGCCCGACAACCACGAAGTATTCCCAGATGCAGTCGACAACGAAGACCGATGACTTGAGGGATGAGTGCGTCAACAATACCACAGAAGGAGTGATCTGTAACAAGCGAGTGAGCAATGCAAGCAATCAAGCAGAAATTGCGGTTTACTTTGCTTGCTCCATCCTCCACCAACCATACCCTTGGGTCAATGTTCGTGGCCTCCTTCCTCCATTGCCAGTAATCCGCACTAGCCCACGCCTCATCGCCGAGCATCGCCCAGAACATCTCGTCCTGGTCATCCTCTCCCTCCGTTAATCGGGTGATAGCATCCTCCGCTCCCCCGGAGAGAATCTTTGCGTATTGCAAAGCAGCCTCTCGCTCCTGTGCGGTAGAACCACGTCCGTGCCAGACGTATTGGGTATTCAGGATGGAAAAGCAATAACTAAAGCCGGAGCATAGGTTCTTGACGTTCTGGATACGAAGTCAGCGACGATAAACATGGATATATACGCGTTTCGCGCACGAAGTCAAGCTCGTCGATGTATACGACGCCTTCGTAGGACCGCACGACGTGCATCGCGGTGTTCTCCGACGACCAGAGGGTGCGGGAGCCCTGCAAAAGCATGAGATCAACGATGCAGATGTAGTCTACCGACTGACCTGTCGCGTGCTGAGCTGACCTCCCAGTACCTCGACCAGAGCGCTAGGCTCGGCGAACTGGTCAACCCAGATCTGCAAGAAACCCATTAGCTCGTTTCTGGCGTACTCTTTCCGCTGTTCACTGACAATCTCCGTATGATATCGCTTGGCCAGCTCCTGAAGCTTTTGCTCCTCCCGCTCGCCCAGTTCGCTCTTCGCACCCTTCCAACCCCAAACTGTCGTATCCACCAACCCGCTCTTCTTCGACTTGTGCCGATGGATGATGGCGAGTACCTCGTTGTCGTAGAAGATGTTCGCCGACGCATCGGGCACCGCGGTGGCGTTGTTGCCCGAGATCTGCAGGACCTCGACTGAGATAGTCTGCTTCTCCTGCCTGTCTAACCGAGGTGGGCGCTGGAGCAGTGTTTGGGCGTTGATCTTGGGCAAGGGACCATCGTTGATGTCTGCGTGCATGCATGAGCATACCGGCATACTTAGAACATCCAAAGTTGGTACTCACTGACATGCAAGAGGTCAGGCTCCTGCAAGGCCTTGGTTTGCGTGTCGGCCTGAGCGCTGAACGCCTTCATGTCGAAGTCGTTCTTCTGTCCTGCACTCCCAGACGGCGACTTCATCGTCCCGACCGGCGTCGGCGCTGGGGTTGCCTCCTCCTTCAGTGGAGGAAGCGTCATAACAGACGATTGCCTAGCAGCCTCATACTGTGAGCGCCGCTTCTCTGCAACGCCCGCATGCGCATGTCGCATGCGCGGGGACGTGCTCTCCGGAGATACATCCTGCTTGGGGGAGGTCGGCGAAGCGAGCGGCGAGTCAACTTTAGGCGGTTCAACAACGAGCGAAGGCGGCGAAGGCTGCTTGGGCTCCTCCTTGGGTGCCTCCTCCTGCTTGCGCTCCTTCTGCTCGTTAAAGACCTGCGCAAGGTCCATCACCGTGGCACGGTTACCGGTGCTGGGTATCCGTGTATGCCGATGTTGCCCAGGCGCCGGACTCCTCGACGGCTCTGGCGATGTCGATGAGGTCGGGAAAGTCACTGGCGAGCGCGGCTCCGGGCTCTGAGGCTTCGGGCTCGTCGTCTCGGGTATGTCCATGGACTTCGGTATCTCGGCCGTCAAGCCAGGTAAGGCACGTTTCCCGACCATGCCGCTACTGGGTCGGTTTTCCGGCGTAGACAGTCCACCATACTTCGACGATGGCGTCGAGGCGGGTGCCTTCACACCAATGACACCCTGCCCCGTCCACCGGTCGGTGATTTTCGGCCTCCCGTTGGCGCCTGGGGAGGGCTGTGGGCTCGTGGTGGCTTGCTCCGGTTGGGAAGGTGGGGGCGCAGTCGTGGCGGGCGGAGGTACGGCGGGGCTGATGGGGCGTGCCTCACGTTGTTGGGTGGCCTGCTGCAGTGACTGCGGGGTCTGTTCGCTTTGAGCAGGTGCAGAACTTGGCGTTTGCTCCGCCTTCACCGCCGAAGCGGACGTGGCCGGTCGTTTCTTCGGTCTCTTCGCCCGATCTTTCGTTGGCTGTCTCACAAACAACACCACCACCGCGTCGGGGCACAAACATGCAGCGCACAAAAGAGCGTAACATAGCAAGTGAAAGGGTACAGAAAAACCAAGAAACCGTAAGCGCGTTCCCTACATGTCATACCAAAATCAACGCACATGGATGAGCGGCTTGCCCGCCTGCTGTCCACCGATGAACCCCATCTCGTCGACCTCCGGGACCTTCTCCGCTGCCCTGCTCGGTGGGCGGATCACTGCGACGGTGGTCTTGGACCCGAGGCCGGGCGCGCCCTCTGGAGGCATCTTCTTGACCAGGGAGTCCTGCCTGGCGGGTGCGCTAGCTGCAGCTGCCAGTCCCGGGAGCGACACGCGCCCCTTCAGGCCGTTCGGGTCCGGCGAGGTAGAGGACCTTGCGCCCGACGCAGGTTCCGCGGTCCACGACTTGCGGACCCCAACAGGCTTGGGAGTGATGATAGGGGGAGAAGGGCTGGAGGAGCCGGCGTTCTCTGGATGCCAACGGTCAAGCACGGAAGACTTCTTCGTTGGCGTGGGACGTGGCCTGTCCTGGTCGGCGGCGTCCTGCTGCAAGGTCTTCTTTACCATGTTCTGGACGAAGCCTCTACCCTGCAAGCGACTGATGCTGGGCGTGGGGTCCTTGGGCGCAGGCGCCTTCAGGAAGGCCGGAGATGGTGACGAAGACGGTGGTATGACGGGTCCCTGGGACGTACGCGGCTCCGGCCGTATAGGGCGCGCGAGCGAGGGAATGGAGACATTCGACCCTCTCGGCGACGAAGAGGAGGTAGAACTGCTGAAAGACTGGCGAGAGGTGAAGGATGTAGTGCTCAGAGGGGGAGAAATCGGTGGCGGTGGACTCCTGCTTGAAGCAACGGATTCGCGAGAAGTCGTGATAGATCGAGGAGCATTCGAAGAGCGGGAGGATGGGCGGGGTCCGGGATCCGGGGTGGCTCGCCCGCTGTTGACCAGAATGCCTGGAGGCGATACAGCCCTATCGCGAGATGGTGTCGTCGGACGCGAAGGTGGCCGCTTGGTGTGTGGCTTGGTATCGAAGGACACCGACTTCCTCACAGACCCTGTGGGCGTGCTCATGGTTCTCTCCCGTGTTCCCGTCTTCTGAGGGGATATTGAACGCGCTTCCGAGGCATCGCTGACCTTCTGCGACATGGTTCGCGAGCGCGGAGATTCGGTAGGCTGGCTGAAGGGCACCTTAGAGGTTGTGCGCGCCTCCTTCTGCGCAGACTTCGGTCGCGTCACCATGCCAGGCATTGCAACTCCGCCCTTCCCAAAGATTGGATGTGGCGCGTCAACTCGAGTGCGCTGCTCAAATTGGGTGGGATCATGAGCGTCCTGTTGGGGAGCGTGCTTCTTCAGTGGGGGTCCAGCGGCCTTGCTGCCTCCCATGAATGCCGCAAGCGACATTGGCTCCGGCCGATTAGTGCTGGGACGAGGTGTTGATGCGCTTGCGCCAGTGAGCCTGCGCAGTGCGTCCTCCTGAGTCTTGACACGATCTGTGGCATCAGGAGGTTTGCTAGACGTCGGGGAGCGATCATCCTTGAGAGCACCCGCAAACTCCTTGTGCTGAGCTATCCAGCTTATGAGTCGCGCCGATGCGCATGATGCGAGCGACTCACAGAGATCGAGACTGTTATTCCGGCTTCCTACACCATGGCTTCGGCGCATGCGAGCGATTCTCGACGCCTGAATTTCTGCCTCCAAGCGCTTCTGCTCGGCCTCTTCGTCTGCGTCGACCTGCCGCTGGAGGGCCTTGATCCGACTCGTCCACTCCGCCAGACCGGTCTCCTCAGGCTTGGGGATGTCAAAGCTACGAAACTTGGAGGAAGGCGTTGAGGGTTCCATCGGTCAGGTAGATCAAGGGCGTAGAGTCACAGGAGGGCGAAGCGGTCGTGCATGAGAGAGCAGAGGCAGGCACAGCGCAGGCGCGTATTACGGACACGGGCACGTGGCTGGTTCGAGTTGGACCCACACCACCACACAACATTAGCTCGAGTCTTCCACAAGTGGGAACATGATATGACATGTAAGATATCCAGTGAAGAGATGTCAGACAAGGGGGATGGGCTCACAGTAGATTGTGTCCGTTCAGTCACACACTCTGGGTCCACTTCCTACCACTTCCTATCTCATAGCACCCCTCCCAGAAATTTACTGAGGAGTTCTCAGCGAAGCGAGAGAGTACATCGAGATGTAGAATGTGAAGGAATTCCCGTACGGCTGGGCGCGCGCTAGCCAATCAGTTTGCGTTCAGTTGTATTTCGATCCCCAGATGGAACATGAAGCATGAAGACCATACCTCAATCTACGGAACTCGTGCAAATAAACCTCGTGGGGTTCCAAAGACTCTACGGACACACTCTACTGATAAGGTTCGATTTCATTATGCGCGTGGGCGTGTGCTTACTGTAGCGTAACGAGCGAAAAGTACGAGAGAGCGACAGGGATATACACAAAACAGCACGCTGATTACAACTAACCCAGCAGAGCGTATGCAGAAGCCAAAGTAAAGGGGCAGGCAACAAGGGGGCCAAGCAATGCCCCTGAGGTCATTGTAGTGAGGGCAGCGTTGGAGTCTCTAGTAGAAGAGGCGGTCTCGGTGGACGCGGTCTGCTTGATACCGCTGGGCATGGAATCATCTGGTGAAATACATTGAAGTGAGGACATCGACCTGGTAGACTAACAACGTACCAATGAAGTCATTCCCGCACTTCCCCTGAGCAGTCTCCTCATTGACAAGTTCGATGTTCGGCGAGAGGGTGCTGTAGAATGCCTTCACACAGTCCGTGCAGGTGATATTTGAGGGCACAGTCAGGTCGTCGCTTGTCAGGATCTTGTAGATGTTGTTCGGCGTGAGGGGGCCAAACATGTCCTGGAAATTGTTGAGGGTTTGCGACACGCAGTTGGTGTCCCCGCTGCGATGGCCGGTCAGTTCGGGATTCCTTCAGCGCAACGAACTTCGATCACGCACTCTGACAAGCATAGCAACTCTCGTAGAGTCGGGTACACCCCCTGTATAACCTGGGCGATGGCGGAGGCGGCGTCCGACGAGATTCCGAAGGTGTTGAGCTCAGTCGAGCAGCCATGGGTGATGTTCGCAGTGATCGACCCAATGATCTCGTTGCTGCACGCCGGCGCAGGGCATATCCTCTCCACCCAATCGCTGATCGGTGTCACGATGGACGCGTCCCCCGAGAGCATGGGCACCAGCGAGGAGACACTGAGACATGCGCTAGCATCCGGGTTATTGGCGACATTGAGGATGGCCGTCGTACAGTCGCCTGTGAGCCTGATCATTCGATCATCAGTACGGTCGAAATATTCAGAGATGACGACCACGCACTGCGCTGCAGCTAGTCCGACGGCCGACACGGCCAGGAGGCCGGCGACGGCAGCACGAGGCATCGTCGACTCCAAGAAATGAGCGTTGAGGACGTGGATGATCGCGGCAGTCGGCACACTTTATACCGCGCATCCGCCGTAAATACGAGCCAGCGCAGGGTGGGCGGTTGTCATCATGAGGTCTTCTTGAGTTCGTCACCGAGCATGGTGATTTGCGAGCGATTGGTTGTCTGATCCGGGCTTCTGAGCGTATGGAGGTCGATGAAGAGATGATAGCGGGGTTTCCTCCGGATCACACGTCGTGGACTAGTCGGCCTCGGCAATGCTGTCGGTACAGTAGCAGTCATCGACATTGACAAGGCCAGCCTGAGGCCGACTTCAGAGCCGCCAGGAGCACCTCCATGCCCTATCGTGCCTGTCTTTGGAGAGCGAGCGAGCTGCGAAGTGGCTGGCACCGTGTTGACTAGCATCGCACAGTTCATCCGTCCATTGACTACGATAGCGTCAGACACAAGGTGCAATGACCTCGCAAGGCGAGGTAATAGATAGATCTTCAAAGTCCTAGGATAAATACTACGCACACGCTCAACCCAACAGCGCGAACACCGACCCCACAAACGCCATGGCGAGCCCACTCGAGCCCGTCAGCGAAAGCGCGCCATCGTTGTCACCCTGTGAGCTCGACGCGGTGTCCGTGGACGCGGTCTGCTTGATAGAGGAGGGCGTCTGTCCGTCTGCGGATTGTGTTAGCATGATAGCGGCGAGGCTACAGAATGACAGGTCCAACGCACCAACGAAGTCATTGCCGCACTCTGATGCCGCGTCGTCCTTATTGACAATGCCAAAGTCCGAGGCGACCGTATTGTAGAGGGCCTTCGTGCAGTCCGTGCAGGTAATGTTCGAAGGCAACGTCACATCGTCGCTCCCGAGGACATTTTGGATGTTCGTCAGCGTGAGGTCGCCGTACGTGGTCTGGAAGTTCTGCAAAGTCTGGACGATGCAGTTCGTGTCGCCGCTGCAAAATCGCAAGATGTCAGCAATGCCTACCTCGCGCCAGGCACGCCGCAAAGACTCACTCCGACAAGCACAGCGCCTCGCGCACGGTTGGGTAGTAGCTCTGGATGATTGGGATGGCATCCTGGGCGTCGCCGGTGGAGATCCCGTACGACTCGAGCTCCTGCGAGCACCCCTGCGTGACGTTCGTCGTGATCGCGGAAATGGTGTCGTTGCTGCAGGCAGCGGCGCCGCAAATGTTGCCCAGCCAGTCTGAGATCGGGCCGACGATCGACTCGTCCTGGCTGGTGACGAGGCTGGTCAGGGAGCCCAGGCTCAAACACGCGCTGGCCTCGGGGTTGCTGGCGACATTGAGCAATGCCGAGCTGCAGTCGCTCGAGACCGAGAGCCTATAGAAAGGGTCAGAACATGTCACGTCCGACGATCAGTGGGGAGTACGCACTGCGCTGCGGCCAGCCCGAGAGACGAGGCAAGGAGAAGACCGGAGGCGAAGACACGGGACATCGTGAGCAGCGAGAGGCAGAAGGAAAGACCGTCGAGGGGAGAAAAATAGACGGAAAAGCAGGTACGCGCTCCCTCGATGGGTGCGCCCATTTATACGAGCGCGCCCACATTTGTAAGGGCCGCGTCGCTAAGCGCCCTGGGCACTTGTCACCATGAGACATGCGTTCAATTGTGTGAGCCTCAGTGTGCGGTCTCGGGCTGCTCTCGGCAGCCTGCGGATACCGCGCATGGGTGTGAAAAGCGGTGCCGCTCGAATGGAGTCTGAATCAGTCGGGAAGATCGGAAGCAGGGGGCGATGAGGCCGAGGGCCTGCATAAGGCATGTGACCTCTCGGGGCCGCTACCGCTCTCCACGGATGCCTGTTGACTATGGCAACCTGGGATAGATGCCATCGTTAGTTCAATTGCTTTATGCTTTTTCGAGATCGGAGAATTCAGTGGACGTGGGCGCTTTTGTCCTAGAACAGTATGCGAACTGTGCTGGAAACCCTTTCAGCGAAGAGCAAGAGCACGGAAGCGAGTTAAGCAACGAGTACAATAGTAATACAGGCGCGGCCGCTGTAAGATAGAAGCAAGACAAGAAATTGCGGTGCAGATGGAGGCTGGGCGGACGGTCATCCGAGATGACAGTGCTAGCCGTACCACTTGTCCCCAAGCTTCGTCTTGGCCGCAGCGCGCTTGGGGACCATGGGCTTCGTGATGTTGAATACCTCGATGGCACGCTGGAAGGGCATGGTGAGCATGACTTTCTCGGCCAGTGGTTCTCGGCTGGACATACCCGCCATGTGGCAACGTCGAACTCGAGTACCATTTGTTGCTTGCGCAGACCATTGGCGTACTCTTCCTCTCCTGCTGGAGAGCAGGCGTCTAAAACCGAAACAGTAAGAAATAATCAGCAGTTGGATAATTGGTGATTTCAGTTCGGAAACGTACAAATGAACGGCTCCTTCGTGTCTTCATCATACTCGAAGGCAACTTTGCCGTCGCGGATGAGGAAGGACAGATAGAATATATTCTCGACGGACTGAGCGAAGTCCTCTGGGTTGATGACGAACTCGAAGAGGTTGACCCTCCCGGGCAAATCGTCCCATTCTGGGTCATATTCGTCGGGTCGGTTGGCGTACTTTTGATGGCGGGCGCGGTTCTGTGCCTCTTGTCGTATTTGACACTCGTCCGTAAGTATGTTTTCGAGCTGAGGAATGATTAGACAGGAGGAAAGCAAGAGCTTGGCGCATACGAACCTGAATGACGTTCTTTGTTGTCTCGTTCTCCGCGCGTTGGATGTCTTCTTCGCGAATTTCTTGAGGTTTCTTCCTGTCCGACTCGTTCCTCTCGAGCTTGGCGCGCTTTATTGGCCCACGTTTCTTCGCTTCTATAGACAAGGGTCCAAGCCTGGTTTACCCCCTATTCAGACGTCGTAAATCGAAGTTTATTGTTTACTCACATGAATGTCATCGCGGGTACCCTTCGGCTCTTCGCCAGAGCTTTACGGCCGATAAGATCCCATTCAAGATAGTCGTCCGCGTCTAGTCCATCATCAACTTCACCATCATCACCGATGGTCCGCTTGCCACCCATGAAGGTGACCAGTTTGGCGACGAACTCGTCGACGTCGAAACCTCCAGCACCGGCCCGCATTGCGCGGGCCTTTTGTGCACCCATCTTGGAGGCGGCAAGGAGGACTTGCGAATCAAGTGTAGCTTCTTGGGGGGCCTTGACTGAAAGGCAGGTGAGGGGGAGACATTGAAGTAGGGGACGATGGTAGCGCACCTTGTTCATAGTTACTGTCCGCTTCTCGGATGATTTCAGCAATCCCCTCTGCCGTCACGTCGTGCATATTGGACTGCCCTACACATATATTCAGCAAAGACGCTTCCAGTGGGTCAACTGCGCACATACCCTCATCGAGGCGCTTCGTCAAGTCGCGATAGCGCTTCCGGACGTGGCGCTTCTCTTCCTCATTCTGGTCCGGGTCATACGCGTCTAGAAAGGCGTCGGTCATTGTCCCCCTCGCACTATTATGTGAAGCTAACGTACCTTCCATGTGGATGTCCTGCATTTTAGAGTGCGTCTGTGGGAACAATCGCGGCGCGCGTGATGGGCGGGGAAGAGATCAGAAACGTGACGTGACTGGACGCGTCGGGCGCTTGTCACAGCGTGTTGGTGCCGCAATTGGTCTTCATCATCTTGACCGTTCCCTTCATGCCCATACGATATGGCTAGCTCGCATGTCTTTGGAGTAGGTATAGTAGTCGAAGGGGAAGCTGTGAGCTTACTCTCCATACAGTATTCGAAGAGTACACGAGCCAAATGCCATGGGCCGCCCCCTTGTAAGGTTAGTGTAATTGCGCAGCAATTTCCCTTCATCATCTGAAGAATGCAGGGGTCCCCTATGGCACCCGGTAGCCTGAGATACGGACAGCTTAAATCGACCAACTTGGGCGAGAATGTAGAGTGGATGCATTGGTGCGTCGATCGGCATGGCATTACTGCCCGAGCTGACCTATGCTCCTCCCAGGGGATGTGTAACGCCTGTTATTCTCGCACAACTTTCCAACGTGAACTTGGAGACAATCGAAGGCTTCAAGGACCTGCAAGCGCATGACCGGCACAAGATTCGAGAGGCCGTCAGGCTGCGGCGCATAGACCCGGCTGATGTTCCCCCAAGTGCCAGAGTCGCGGCTGCACCCCCTCCTGCCTCTCAGACGACAAGGAAGCGGAAGGCACCCGAACCAACCCCGCAGTCCTCTACAAGTCAAGCATCCTTCAGCACGCCCGGTCCTTCTCGACTCTCTCAAGCCATCGAAGACGAGGCCACCGAGGACAATACTGAGGAAGCTGCGGACGAGCTTTATTGCACGCTATCCACGGGTGTTGTGGGTATTCAGTACTACACTGGTATGATTACCCTACTTGCTCTTCCTTCGGGATCTCATCACCTTTTAGGACTCGTTGGCGCCGGCGAAGAGGTGCAGCTCATCCGGGAGCCCAACAACCGCTACGACCGCAATGCCATCCGTGTCTCCAACATCGCGGGCTCACAAGTCGGGCACATTCCCAAGAACGTCGCCGCACGCCTCGCACCCCTGCTAGACCGAGGCGAAATCACTGTTGAGGGCGTCATGAAGCAAGGCAACTGTACGTGCCCCCGTGTGTGCGTCTTTCAGAAAATTATGGATAGCTGACTAAATTACGCAGTGGGCTCAAAGGCCAAAAAGTACAGTTTAGATGCGTAAGTGCATATATCCTCGTTCAACGGGCCATTTTGACCCGAGAGTCAGTGAAATCAGGATATACGGTCGCTCAGACCGACGCCGCGAGCTCGAACCTAAGCTCATCTGGGCAACGCCCGGTCAACGGGGCTTTGAGCAGCTCCGGAACCCCACTGCTTCCTCCTATGGCGGTGGTGGCGGCGGCTACGGCGGCGGCATGCCCCTTCCCCCCATCCCAACGTACACCGGGGCGGCGTCGTCTTCACGAATGACTAATGCCCAGATAGAGGCGCTCAAGAAGCAACAAGAGGCCCTGAACAACGCCGCCGAGCTGAAGCAGATGCTCAGCGGGCTGGAGAAGGTGGACGACGAGTCGCGGAGGAACTCGGTGTTGGATACGTTGTGCTCGGTGGACGATGTGCTGAAGTTGCCGGAGCACCCTGATCCGCCGGGGGTTGCGAAGGGGGATCTGGTGGTGGAGTTGTTGAAGCATCAGGTGGGTTCGGATGTCGTGAATGAAGGCGAGGACTGTGTTGACATTGGTACAGAAACAAGCGCTGCAGTGGGCGATTGAGCACGAGTATCCGAAGCTGCCGGCGTCGGAGAAAGATCCCCCTGTGCAGTTTTGGCAGTACAAGCAGATGGCGGGGAGGGTAAGTCAATGAATGCCGCTGCGACGCTATCATACTCATGCGTCTCGCTAGCCGTACTACTACAACTGTGAGCCATCATCTCTGTCTTTGGGGACCGTGTTTGCTGAAGTAACATAACAGTGGCCACGAAGACGCCTCAAAGTACCGCTCCTACACTTGGCAAAGGCGGTAAGTGCGCCCTTTCGGACAAAGGGGCCTATATGCTAACTCATCATGCAGCCCTGTGCGCGGATGCGATGGGTTTGGTGAGTTATCATTGCGACTTCGCGTACCTTGATACTTGACAAGATATTTCAGGGCAAAACCCTGACCATGATTGCCCTCATCCTCGCCACCAAAGCCGACAAGCCCTCCGGCTGCATCAAGGGTACTCTCATCGGTAGGCCTTCCCTCGCCCTTTCCACCCCTCTTACTCACTCCACCCCCTAGTCGCCCCCCTCTCCATCATCTCCAACTGGGAGAAGCAATTGGAGGACCACTGCGCGCCCGGCGCGCTCAAGTCGTGCACCTACTACGGCGCCACGCGCGGCATGTCAGCCGAGGAGCTGAAAAAGTACGATGTAGTGATCACCACTTACCAAGTTATCTCGGGGGAGTGGGCGGACCGGGCGGGGACCGGGCAGCCGGCGAGGAAGAAAAAGAAGGGCGTGGCGGGGGGCAGTTTGTTCGATGTGAAGTGGAAGGTGAGCAAATATCATAGGCGAGAGCTGAACAGTCTACTGATCGGACGACGTAGCGCATCGTGCTGGACGAGGGGCACAGCATCCGCAACCCAAGAGCGAAGATGACGCAGGCTTGTTGCGCGCTGGAGGCCGACCGTCGCTGGGTGCTGACAGGCACACCTATTGTACGTACCCTGCTGCTCAGCCGTTCCCTTTGTGCTAATGTTTGCCGGCAGATCAACACGCCTCGGGCAAGTGATTGCTCAGATGAAAGCCGAATTTGTCGCTGACGGCGCCCTCACAGGATTTGGGATCTCTGCTATCCTTCCTACGTATCTGCAAGCCTTTGGACGAGGAAGACTTCTTTAAGCGTCTTTTACTGCGCCCGCTGAAGGCCGGCGATCCATCCGGGGCGGAGATCTTGAGAGTAAGCCGGTCGATGTCGGCAAGCTTTTTACAAAGTCTGACAAGGGGTTCGCAGGCCTTGATGGGCCAAATTTGTCTGCGCAGGACCAAAGAGGCAAGGCTTTTTTGCTCTACGAACTTGATATTTGCTCGTACTCAACCTTATCCAGATGCAAGACTCGGAAGGCACTTCACTTGTTCCATTGCCTCCTGTTGATGTCACGGTCGTTCCTGTTGCTCTCGATCCAGAGACAAGGGCAAGCAGTCTTATGAGCACGGTCGACATACTGGCTGATGTGCACGCAGAAAATATACGACGAGGTCGAGGAATTGTCTCGCCAACACGTCGAATCGCTCATGAACTCCACCGACAACCGGATGAGCGCAGTGTGTACTCATCGTTCCTTCAGACCCGCTTGCGAGCTGACCCTCTTTCAGAACACCGCCAGCGTCCTCAGCATGCTCACCCGTATGCGTCAGCTAGCCCTCCATCCGGCACTCATTCCGCCCGACTACCTCGAGCAGCTCAAAGCCGGGCAGGAGCAGGGCGGCGCTGCCCCAGTCAAAGTTATCTCGCCCGCGGACCGGGCCCGTCTGCAGGCCATACTCGCTCGTCACATCGAAGACTGCGAGGAATGCCCGATCTGCTTCACCATTCCCAACGACCCCAGGATCACGTCGTGCGCGCATATGTTTTGCTTGCCTTGGTGCGGGGATGCTCTTGTAGCAATATACGACCTGGAACACTGACACCTACCGCTCACGCAGCATCACCGAAGTCATCGCCCGGGACCCCAAGTGCCCCATGGACCGCCGGCCGCTCACCCTCGGCGACCTCATCGAGCCCGCGCCGCCCATGGACCTCACGCAGGCGCCCGTCAGCGAGTTCGAGGAGGACCGCACGGGCATCCGCGCGGGGTCGTCGGCAAAGATCGACCAGTTGGTGAAGCTGCTGCAGCTGAATCCGCCGGCGGATAAGTCGCTGGTGTTCTCGCAGTTCACGTCGTTTCTGGATAAAGTGAGTTGCCAGAGGTGGATGAGGTGGTAGAAGGTTGCTGATGATATGGTTCGCTTAGATTGCGGAGGCGTTGGATGAGGCTGGGTGGGTGGTTTTGTGATATGGGAGCTGACTCGACGCTGATCAGTCTTCCGTAGCATTCCCTATGTTAGATTCGATGGTCAGATGTCCGGCAAGGTTTGTTTAGAACAAGTCGCGAATGCTCGTACGAAGCTGACATCGCTTCCAGAGACGCGAAGAGGCTATACGTCGCTTCTCCGTGCCCATAAAGCCAACCGACACTGGTGCCGCCATACCTACCCCAACACCAGCTGCAGCTCGCCCTCTTGCGGGCGGCCCTTCGCCCATCAAGCCTCGCCGCCGTGCTCAACGCACTGGCAAGGCAATCGTCGATTTGGACAGCGACGACATCGAGGCTGCGGGTGATGACGATTTCGTCATGAACGGGGAGGACGACGACGACGACTTTGAGGAAGACTTCGCTCAGGCGATCAAAGGAAAGGGCAAGGGCAGAGCGACAGCGCCATCGAAGTCAGCCGCGTCGAACTGGCTGCCGGGCGGCGTGAATCCGAAGGTTATGCTCATTTCGTTGAAGGCGGTATGTGTTTTTGTTCGATGTTCAGTACATGAGGCTGACCATGCGAAAGGGTGCTCTGGGTCTGAACTTGACAGTGGCGAACAATGTCTACCTGTAAGTTCTCGTACTCAGCTTGATCTCGCAATTGATACTGAAGTGATGTGCCTTCGCAGGATGGACCCGTAAGTCTTCTGTCGTGCCACTCACGGACAATGCGCTCATACCTACTAAGCTGGTGGCAAGAAGGCATCGAGAGTCAGGCTATCGACCGCGTCAACCGAATCGGCCAGACGAAGCCCGTGCACGTTTATCAGATGATCGCTGAGGACACGGTTGAGTCCAAGGTGCGTTGACCGCGCATCCTATTGAGCCACTCTTAACAGTTATTTTCAGGTCCTCGAGATCCAGGAGCGCAAGAAGAAGCTGATTCAGCAGGTCGGTTCATATCATGGTAATCCTGACCGTGCACTGACCTCTTGCAAGGCCTTCTCCGGCATGAAGCGCACGGAGACGCAACGCCAGCAGCGTGAGGCCAGACTTCAGGGTGATGTTCTATGGTTTTGGCATCGTACCATTGCTGATATACCTGCGTAGACCTCATCCAGATCTTCGGCGTACAGCAGAACGGGCAAGGGAATGCTTAGAACTAAACTGAACTGCTTGTGCTGCTATTTTTCTGCTTAGAACCCCCTCCACCTACTTACATTTATCCGGAACAAGCTGTTTACTAACGTACCTACTTGTGCTAATACATCTTGGGCTGCAACCCACTGTTTATTGGTAGCCTTTGTTCTCCCTGATGGGGTTATTGCCTGATCATCGGCCCGCATAGTTAGTGATGCGCCTTGGCCTTGTAGACTGCTCACATCTTGCTTCCATCATGGCTACCCCCCAGCCCCTTCTCACTGACCTGCATGTGAAGTACATCCAACGTCTGGGGAAGGTCAGAGTTGCAAAGAACCAACCTCAACAACATCCTAATGTCCCCAGAGTAAAGATGATCTCGCGTACCATCTCACTGCCCATCTGCGGCTAAATGCGATCTACTGGGGCTTGACTGCGCTATGTGTAATGGGGAAGCCGGACGCGCTGGAAAGGGATGAGCTTATTGAGTTCGTCTTGTCATGTTGGGATGAGGAAGCAGGTGAGAACGGGACGACATAGCCCGCAAGTCGAAAGCTGATGCAGGGACAGGCGCGCTTGGCGCACATCCGGACCACGACGCGCACATGCTCTCGACCTTGAGCGGGATACAGATCCTGCTCGAGCTAGACGCGATAGGAAGACTCGACGTCGACCGCGTCGTCAAATGTACGTGCTGCGTTCCCCTTCCTTACCACCCTTCTCACACCCCAAACAGTCATCCTCTCCCTACAACAACCGTCCGGTGTCTTCGCTGGCGACCGCTTCGGCGAGATTGACACGCGCTTCACATACTGTGCCATCAACGCCCTCTCCCTTCTGGGCCGCTTGGGCGACTGGCCTGAAGAGGCGCGCAAGCGCACTATCAACTACATCCGCGAGTGCCACAACTACGATGGGGGATTCGGCAACGTCGTCGGCGCCGAGAGCCATGCTGCGCAGGGTGATTGCCACTCTGTCCTTTGGCCCTCTGGCTGAACGCTGACAATGTTTTTGTAGTGTTCGTCTGCATGGCGGCGTTGACAATCTTGGACGCAGTGGACGAAGTGCTGTCACCAGACGATCAGGAGACGGTGTCCTTCTGGTTGAGCGAGCGACAGCTGCCGAACGGTGGTCTGAACGGCCGACCAGAGAAGCTCGAGGACGTTTGTTACTCGTTCTGGGTACTCTCTGCCCTCGCCATCCTCAACAAGCTGGAATGGATCGACCGGGATAAGCTCGTTTCGTTTATCTTGAGCGCGCAGGTTGGTTCATGCTCACTTGCTGCGTACCGTATATACTTACCTCGCTGTACAGGACACAACGAAGGGTGGAATTGCAGATAGACCCGAAGACGAGCCCGATGTGTTCCACACGCAGTTCGGCGTCGCTGGTAAACCTACTCCTTCACGCACCTCGTATCGCTCACGCTTACCCAGGCCTTTCTCTCCTTGGCTACCCCGGGCTTGCAGACCTCGACCCAGTATACTGCATGCCTGCCGCGCTGATTGAGAAGATGGGCCTCCGGAAGCGCTGGAAGGCATTGCCTCGTCAATCCACCGCTTAGCAGACGACGATATCTGTCGATGCTGTACGCGAGCTATCGCTCGCAATGTTGAATGCTGTAACAGTATCTACGGGATAAACAATAATGTTCAGGATATACAGTGGCCGCTGAACACAAGTCGGACACACTGGTACACGAATACATCGAAGCTGAGGGTCAAACTTGATGGGGAGACCCATAAATCATGTCTCCTTCACCCTAACATCCGCCGGCTCCTTCTCGCTCGCACCCTCCTTCTCACTTACCCCATCCCTCGACACCTTCTTCACAATATCCTCACTCTGCAACTCATCCTCCCCCTCGATCACATTCACGCCCATCGCCTCCGCCTCGATCTGCTTGACGGGGCCCGTGAACCACTTGCGCGCGCTGAGGAGCCAGAAGCCGACGCTGTAGGTGATGACGATGCCGACGGCGACGGGGGCGTAGTTGAGCGTTTGGGAGTTGACGGGCTGTGAGGAGGGTTAGTTGAGTGTCGGGTGAGCGTCAGGTTGAGGGCCACGTCGAAGACCAGTGTCGAAGGTGAGGTTCGGTGGACGAGAATAACCGGCGAGAGGTGGACGAAAGAGGAGAAAGTGTGGTGAATGGACGTACATTTATCGTCGGCAGTACGAACACTATGGCGATGAACATGATCCACACGACCGCGGTCATGGCCACAGGGAAAGAGAAGGCGCCCAGATGAAAAGGTCCGCGGACGAAGTGCTTGTGATTCATGACGCGGAGAGCAATGGGGATGGCTAAGGAGAGGAGCAGACATTAGATTACAACCGTACTTACGGCTCGAGATCGCAATGCACATACCGTAAGAGATATACAAGCCGATCGTCGCAATGGAGGTCGCCGCGGAGAACGCGACATCGCTGCCCAGACTAGGCAGTCCGAGGATGAAGCTGAGGGTGCAGGCCAGCCATACTATGTGGAGTCAGGACGCGGTCAGAAACGCGGGGCGATAGACTCTACCTGTGCGAATCGGCGACCTCCACTTCTTGTCGACATGGGCGAACCACTTGCCGCCAGGGATGCCACCTAGCAGGGAGAGTAAGATTGAGTACAGTGAATACTTAGATGAATTTGAAGGGCTCACCGTCGCGCGAGAACGCGTACATCATCCGCGAGTTGGATGTGATTGAGAAAGTACTGAGACAATATAAGCTCGAATCGCCTCAGCCGACGCAGAAGTGTACGGACCCGCAGAAGTACATGCAGCCAATGATGATGACCTATCACGCCGTCAGGTCAGCTATCCCAACAACATTGTTGTGCGCTCGCGGAGCTCACCATAAGCACAATGGCACCATCCGTCCCTACGGCATCAAGTAGGATTTGCGCTACCGGCTGCCCGGTGCTCGTGTTCGCGACGGCGTCGTAGTCCTGAATTGAGAACAGCAAGCCAAGCAAGAGATACCAGCCGAGGATGGCTGAGACGCCGATGGCCTGATTGTTGCGTCAGTATAGCCGAGAAAAATGTACGCTTTAGGAAGAATATATGCCCGAGGAGGAATATATGCGCGAGGAAGAGGACAGTGAAGGAAGGCGTACCATGACGATGCCAATCGAGCCTGACATTGCCGCATTGCGAGTCTCCTCAGTCATCTATAAGGCTCTGAGTCCATGCCATTCGATCCTCTGACGGCAGGAAACGTACGTGGGCACTGGCGTCGAAGCCTGATTAGGACATCAGCGATAGTCGTCATGAATAGTTAGGGGACGACTTACCAGTCAGAGTATACTACGCAGCGGCGAGCTTCTATCAATATCTTATCGTTCAAATAAGAGCTCCAGCCTCACTTGCGCCATTAGAATCTGTCAAAAAGATAGTCCCGGCATCAGTAACCATCCTCATAGGAAGCCCGGCTATCCTCACCCCGATAACAGCAACATACGCATTGCTCGCCCTCGCGCCCCAGCCGATGCTGTTCTCATCCGCCGCGGTGCCGTCGATGAACTTGAGGAAGACGTCGTGGCCAGACTGGTGCGTGGGCGCCTTGGCGAGGACGACAATGACAAGGACGATCGTGCCAAGGGCGTGCCACCAGACGGAGATGTTGTTGAGGTGGTGGAGGATGTGGACACCGAACGTGTTAATGAGGCCCTGGGTGACGAGGACGGCGGCGTAGATGCCTTTTTTCTCGTTGTCAGATCGGTGTTTAGTACTCAGCAGCAAGTGACGCACCGATAGTCGTATTCGCATCCGGTACGAAGGATGTCTTGAACGTGCACACCGTAGAGATGAAGTTTGCGCAGCCGAAGCTGATACCGGTGGTGACGGCGACTTGGCCCAGCAGGTTGAACCAGCCGGTGATCCAGGACATGATGGCGGCTGATCGTGGTGTCGAGAGCATCGCTGCCCAGAAGTAGGGCCCACCCGAGGTAGGGTGAGCGCTTAGCCGGAAGTCAGCTACAAGGAACGGCGAGGTGTGGGGAGAGGAATCTACCTGCAGACTTCCGCCATGGCCATCCCGACCATGAGGGTGAAGAAGGCTGTAGGTTATTAGACTCGAGATCTCATAGAAAGCTGTAGACGTACAGACGATTACCCAGCCCCAGACCATGACAGCAGGACCTCCCGTGGACTAGCAGAAATCAGAGACCTTGAGCAGAGTACGCACGCGTCAGACGTACCAAGCCATACGCAAATAGAGATGGTATCCCAGTCATGACGGAGATGATGGAGAACGACACCTATTGAACGGTGTCAGACGGAGGACAAGTCTGACCGACTGCTATCGTACCCCGAAGTTCTGCAAATGTGCATTAGCCTCCATATCATCCACTCGCCCACATTACACTCACCTGCAGGACTCCAAGCTCACGCCTGGTCGTCCGATGAGGATTGCCCAAAAGTCGGGTAGGGGAACACTCACTTGAGCTCCTGTTTGTAGCCCATACGCGCGAGCTCGGCCTCATCTCCGGCCATGGTCGCATTCGTCTGCGCTTCCTTGTCTGCCATTTTTGCTGGCAGTCTCGGGGCGTCGCGGTGATGGAAGAAGAGCGCAAGCAAGCGATTAGGCGCCCCAAGAGATTATAAGGAACCCGGCGTACCATGATGGCTGCGGCGGTGGGCGGATATCAGCATCATCACATAGATACGCGCCCAGCACCTCCGCCAGGACGTGCATACAATGGAAGAAGCGCGTGAAGTTCACATGGGCAGGTGCTTATCGCGCCGCGGCGGTTGCCGGCAGCAGATATTCAAGACATCTTCGGAGCGCCGTCGAGCGGGGCATCGCTCCTTGCAGCGATCGCGGCTATAAAATCAAGAGCTTTGGTCGTTATCTGACATGAACATAGATATGATAATAATGATATGGGCGGAGACAAAGTGCCAATTTGTGGAAGAACAATGGGCATGCCATATATGGCCTTGTTTGTCTGCGTTTTTGATCTCCGCTCTGGTTCCGCTCCGGTCGGCACTAGCCCGCCGCTTGCTCTCATCCATCATCACATTCCCTACCTTGGCGTATTTCTGTCATGCAGGGAACGACATACTCGGTGACCAGTACATGGCATGGGCAGGATATGCAGAAATACCCAGCGTGGTCGAACGCAGAATACGACCACGAGCGACGTCCGTTACGCGCCGCCCAAATCCATGTCGACGGCTCTCTACTTCCAAGTGCCATACCGCCCACACCGAGTTACGGCGCATACGACTTCTCTTCAAACACCGCTTCTCAATCGGGATCGCGCCACTGGACGAAGGACCATGGACCGATGGACGTGGACGCGCCTAACACGGATGAACGCCACTCTTCCACATCGAACACCTTCCTCCCCACACCACCCCTTACGAACAGGTCGCCCATAGGGCCTACAAGCTTACTGCCTTCCTTGAATCCCCAAGTTTCTGCCCAAGCAGCATCTTCAACAACCATCTTGCCGCAGACATTCTTCTCATTCGATACCCGCATATCCATCAGCATTCAAGGACGCCCCATAACTCTGGACCTTCGTGCACTCGAGAACGACCCGCAAGTGATCATGGAGCTCTTGCGAGCGACGGACGCGGAACGTGCCAATTGGCTGATCGCTGCAGTGTACTTTCGCCGCGCCGGTAATCCCGCAGCTGCTATTGCTATCGCTAACTCTCTAATTGAAGGTCAGGGTCTTAGATCATCTCTTCACACACGTCTTTACATCTAACGCGCGATCAGTCATGAATGCGCATAGCGTCCAAGAACAGGATCGCCATCCCGCGTATATCTTGCTTGCCGGATGCGAGTCTGACCTGGGCAAAGTGGCCCGGCGTGTGGATCCTGACAATGGAGACGCGAAGAGGCATTTCGAGAGCTCTCGACGCTGGTTGCAAAGGGTGTACGGCGTCAACGTGCCGGACGATACCACTCCGCTTGGTACGACAATGACGACACCACTCACAACGACCTCGCGACCGGACAAAGACACGCCTCGCGCGCCGCATTCTGCACAAGACCAACAGGGAGCGGAAGTCTCTTCGCCTACGAGTTCGCGTATCGCCAAGTACAACAAGGTCCTCGAGCGGGAGGTGGATTGCCTCCGGGACAGACAGAAGCGCAACGAGGGTATTATGGACGAACTCCGCCGCGAGAAGCGAAGAGCCGAGGACGAACTGGAGAACGAGAGAACTGTACGACGCCGTCTGGAACGGCAGGTGTCCGAGCTGGAAGTGGAACGGGATTCGGCTCTGCGCATGGAGGCTACCGCCTTACAGCAAGCACGACAAGAGGTGGAATCTCGACGGCGGGTGCAGGAGGCCCTGGCGGAAGAGCAGGAGCGCAGGCGGGAGTTGGAGAGCAGAACTGGCCAGGTTCAAGGTCGACCGCTTCTGGAGGATCTCGCAAGGTTATTCCAGCAGACGTCGCAGGAGAGGTTCCCGACGACTGGCAACACGACGCCCTACGGTGGATACGCGACGCACGGTTATGGCTCGCCGTCCACCTTCCGCTAATACACGCATCGGAAACGCAGCATAGGCATTTTGTAGCACTCAGTCATTCACGGGTTGCATGGATCAATTGTAGCATTTTGCATGGATAGTCTGCACCACGTCTGAAGGCATCGGATAAAGGAGCGGAGTTGTGGGTCCAAACGCGGAGCGCCACAAATCACGTCGGGTTTTCCCGAAGCTGCTGTACAGGTCAAGCCAGCTCGCTCCACGTGACGTGCACCTGCCGATTGCGAACAGTGAGCTCGTCGTGCCCAACGTCCCGCTCGCCGCCTGAATTTACGATCCAGCAAGGTCCACCACCGGCCCCCTCAAGACTCATCAAAATGGCCGCCACGACTTTGCCAAAAGACATCTCCAAGCTCGACCAGGAGGTCAAGCTTTTCGGGAAGTGGGACACCCAGGAGTACGTGCCCGATTTGAGTTATGGATAGTGCAGGAAACTGATCTGCATGCGCGCCACAGTGTTGAGGTCAAGGATATCTCCTTGACGGATTACATCCAGACGCGCCATGCTGTCTACCTTCCCCACACGGCCGGCCGCTACCAGAAGAAGCAGTTCAAGAAGGCGCAGATGCCGATCGTTGAGCGCCTCGTTGACAGGTGTGTTGTGCGCGTACCGCAGAGGTTGCCCGTGCTGACGATTGCTAGCTTGATGATGAAGGGCCGCAACAACGGCAAGAAGCTCATGACCGTCCGGATCGTCGCGCACGCATTCGAGATCATCCACCTCCTCACCGACCAGAACCCGATACAGGTGCGTACTCTATGACATTAGATGCAAGACCCCTTGTTAATTATGTACGCAGGTTCTCGTTGACGCCATTGTCAACACTGGTCCCCGTGAAGACTCCACCCGTATCGGCTCGCAGGGTACCGTCCGTCGCCAGGCCGTCGATGTCTCCCCCCTCCGCAGAGTAAACCAGGCGATCTCGCTCCTCACGATCGGCGTATGTTACTCACGTCCATTCGCATGATCGCGCCCACTAACACTCATCCAGACGCGCGAGTCCGCGTTCCGCAACGTGAAGTCGATCGCCGAGTGCCTGGCTGACGAGCTCATCAACGCCGCCAAGGGCTCGTCTAACTCGTACGCCATCAAGGCCAGTATATTCCCATTACTTCCCCTGCCGATCGCTCATACCCCCTTCCCCTCCAACAGAAGAAGGATGAGCTCGAGCGTGTCGCCAAGTCTAACCGGTAATCGCCCTCTCCCGCTTGTCGGTCCTCCTGTGGCGGATCCCAGGATCGGTGGCCGGAACTGGGAGCTCTGTCGGCTGCTACAGTATATGGTCGCCCTCGCATGTACTCATATGACCACTATGTCGCACCCATGCACATTCACTCAATATGCTCGTCTAAGCTTGTCTTTGGAGTCGGCGTGTCTTCTCTGCATTGCGTTCGGGGAAGGGAAAGAAGCTGCTTTCTGCGTTAGCGTGCGTGCGAACTGCGAACTGCGAGCTGCGCGCATCGTCGTGCGTATCTTGGGGAGCTCACGTAGCAAATGGAGTACGCATGTGTGCAATGCTTCGCCACCCCCTCTCGCGCCTTGCCACGCTCGCGGCGTGATAGCCCCCGGTTCCTTGCTCTGGTCCTATGCCCATGTGCGGACAGCTCATGCTCGCGGCGGATAAGCAGCTGCCACCGCCGCACGCCAAACGGGCGCCGTCCAACGTGTCTTCCAGCTTCCCGTAATACAGTCGCAACTGTCACGCAGTCATCTGCTCCTACCCAGCTGAACGTGCAACGTCCACCCCCACAATTTATCCAGTCAATCTGACGTACCTTCCGACTCCCTATGTCGGATATCGCTAAAGCGAACCAAGTTCTCACTGATGGGCCCATCGCCCCAAGCACCTGCGAGCTCATCTCACCAATCGCAGTCCCACGAACGCCGAACGCGATTCTGATTCTTTGCAATGCAATTTCCAGTTCCAGTCCAGTCGATTCCAATTGTTACAAGTTATACTCCTTCCAGACAGGCAATTGACATTGGAACCAAACGATATATGATAGAAACAACCGGTGAGAGAGATGAATGCCCAGCGATGATGATATGCGCGCGAGATATGGGGGGAGATGGGAAGGTGTCCGCAACAGGCCGTAGTACGTACGACCCGCACTCGGTGGCGAGATGGGGGGAGCAATCCGCCGATAGCAGGCGAAATCCCGGGATAGCGTGTACGCGAGGGCTTGTCTGGCAGAATGCACAGCACCATAGCAAGCGGATCGGCGGTGGGTGGTGGATGGGATGGATGGGCGGAGGATAGAGGATAGGGCGGGTGGGGGCTAGGGCAATTTAGAGCGCAGAATAAATAGGGTACGCGATATGTAGATGATGATGGAGAGCTTTTGCAATGATGACGCGACAGCAGAGCAGGATTGCGGGAGAGGAGACGGGATACAGATGCGCAGGGTGTTCGTGTCTAGGGCTACAGAGGCGTCGGTGGGACGGCAGCGACGCGATGCGGCGTGAGGTAGCAGCGCTGAAGACCGGAGATGGCAGGTGTCGTCGGGCCTCTCCGGTAGGTGTTTCAACTCCCTGAGATCTGTTCCACTTCGCTCCGAAGAGCTAGCACGGCAGCTGTGGACGGCGGCGCAGGCGTCGACGGACGCCGAGGGCGGAGGAGTAGAACCCGGCGAGGTATCACCGCGCGGCGGAGGGAGTGCCACCTCCGTTAGCCGTCGTGGGCTTTGGCACGCAGCCCTCGAGGCCCATGTATCCGTACTTCGGGGCGAACTCGCTCATCATCCCTCTGCCGATGAGGACGACCCAGGCGAGGCCTTCGCCGGTGGCGCACGATGTTGGCCAGAACAGCTCGCCATCGTTGTCGTCAAAGTCGACCTCCCACTCGTCTGTAGGCAGCAAGCACGTCTGCATGGCGCGCGTGAACGTGCGGGGGAAGTTGCGCATGAGGATCGGGAGGTTCAGAAGCGACTCGGCCTTCTGCATGGAGTGGGCGATGTCCATGATGTCGTCAGTCTGTGCTTTCCAGTCCGCCATCTCACTTGGGGCAACGCGTATCCGCGCTTCCAACATCGCGCGTGCTGCGGGTACCTCCAAGAATGGGACAGACGGATCGGGTAGCAGTGACGGAGGAACACCAGACTCCAACGTTGGCACTGTTGGGACAGTCGAAGCCGGTTCAGGTGCAGATACAGGTGCAGCAGGGTTCGGTGTCGCCGTATCGTGCCCTGTTGGTGTCGAGTTCGCACTCTTCGACTCTGCGATGCTGGCGGGCGAAGGAAGCATCTGAGGGGTCCCTGGCTTCGTCGCCGCAGTCCCCTTCGCAGCCTGGTGCGCCTGCTCGGAAGCGACCTTTGCTTTCTCCATCATGACCCCTTGCATGTGGGAGAACAACGAGTCGACGCGGGCCTTGAGGGGAGGCTTCTTGTTGGCGGACTTCTTGTTGCGGTAAACGATACCGCGAGATTTAATGTATGCTCGTAGCATGTTTCTGTCAACACTGTCAGTCTGTGCACAACAAGCGTGATGCGGGTCAGCGTACAGAAGACCAAGGAACGCCTTGTCCATCGCCGACTCCGTCATAGCCTCTGCCCATCGGGTTTGACACAGGGTCAACAACGGGTATAGGGTATCCCACGAGCGCTCATCAAACACATGAGAGAAGTTGTCGCGACACCAAAAGGCGTAGACAAAGTGCAGGACGGCATCCAGCAGCTCGAGCCGCGCGATGGTGCTGCTGTGGATGTGGTACGGGTGGTCCGTTGGGGGCGGATCTGGGAGTGCTGCAAATCGAGTGTTTTTGACGGGAAAGGTAGAATTGTAACGCTTTTCAGCGGACCACTTGAGCAAGCGGGCGATTTCGAAGTAGTGCTTGTGGACGCTCTCGCAGGCTTTGTGGTCCGTGGGCTTGGGCCGCTTCGGGCGGCGGAGCGGAATCGTCCCGGCGAGAACGGGCGCGATCGCCGCCGCGGAATTGGCGGCGCCCTGGTCTCGCGTCGTATCCGAATCCTCGAGCTGCCCTGGGAGGGTGCTGACGGAGAGGTGAGATGGTTGCGGGGCGCGGGAAGGCCGATGGTGCGATGAGGTCGGCTGAGAAGTCGATGGTGCGGAGCTAGAGGCTGGCGCCTCGTCTAGTGCGGGACCCGTGCGCGCGCGCTTGACTGCATCCTGAGACGGTGCTCGCGGGCTTTGCTTGCGCTTGGTGCCGACGACTGGAGGGGTTGGGCGTGATGACGCATGGGGTGCGGGCGCGAGCTCGGGTGAGAGCAGGGGCGGCATGGGGTCGAGCATCTGCCAGGGCAGCGGGGTCAGTGCGAGCTCGTCGGTCTCGGGGAGTGGCGCCTACCTTCAGGCGGCGCTGAAGGACGTCGCGACCGGTACGACTGCTGGCCGAAGCGTCAGTGGGGGCAGGCACGAGGCGCCCGACGATCCCGAGCTCACCGTCGTCTGTGGGATGAGGTGGAGGCGGACATGGTGGCTGAGGTCGTCGGCGCGGGCAGCGGGCGGGCTTTTGCGGCGGCGACGGCGGCAACGATGTGGGAGGAGACAAGGGGATGTGAAAGCAATGCTCGATGCTTGGAATTCCTCCGTCACCCCATGTGACGGTCACAGAAACCCCCATATAACAGCGTCTAATCAAACCGCTCCGTGTCTGCCGTCCGTGCGGCCGAGAGGCACCCCGGGCCACAGCACGCCCCGCCGATGTTCCCCCAGTCAGAACAGGCTTATGCTCGCTCAGATACCCACCAAAACCGCGGAGAAAGCAGCGTATCCGCCATGTCTCTGGGACTGCACGTTTATAGCACCCTCCCGACGATGCGCCGTTCTCAGCTGGCATGACCACACTTCAGCCTTCCAGCATGACACTACTCCGGCCCACGCCGCGGTGGCGATTATCCCGCAGGAAAGGAACGTCTACTGACCTCCCGCTCAACCTAGGTCCTGGCCCTTGTGTCTTCGCCCAGACGTAAACCTTTCATGACGCCGGTGGACCCACAAAACTTGGAGCTGCAGTCAATGGCCCAGACCACTCACACGCGCTACCGACATATACAATCCTACAATGACTGTGAACGCTGACAAGCACTGTGGACCGACCGTGAGCCGGCCGACGCGACGAGTCTTCTCGGACGCTCTGACTCTGCACAACTCTTCTGTCACGCTCAATCTCAGATCGCGTCCCGATGGGGATGTCTCAATCAGCTCCGCCCTCACAGCTCCAGTCGAACACAACCCACGTTTATTGTACGCCGCAGCAAAGACCTGCAGCAACAATACAACTCATTGGGAGGGCCTTTTGTACTCCTCGCACCGCTCCGAGCATCGAAAACCAGCGCCAAGACCTCTGCACGGCACGTACCAGTCTGCCTCCGCCCGCGGGCCTGACCGCCTCCTCGAGCTTGTCCGCCAGTCATGTGCCGCCAGCAGCCTGATGAATTGAGGGGGAAGATCCCAGTCGCACGGCCCGACACCGGCGTTTTATGGCTAGAGGCGACACGCGCCTCTCCGCGCGCTGCACGGACGCCCGCACACGGTGTGTCGCAGCCTGCCGAGGCTCTGCTGGCGTACCGATGATAGCGGTGCTCCTGGACGGCCCGCGACAAGCGAGGGCACCTCTCAGCGAGCTCTCACTGCGTCGCACTCACTTTGACGGTCTCCGGGCGCGCCATCACCGGGAACTCAGAGGCCACTAAACTGTCCGCCATCACCATAGCTTCGATCCGCGCGAAGTCCGGTACGTTCGTTGCTGAACTTCCATCCCTCTACTCGTTCCATCCCATCGCACCCATCGCGCCCCCGGATCCCAAGGGCGCCCTTCCATTAGCGCGACGCCGCAAATGGCATAGGACATCCGACTTGACAAGACGATTGCATGATTTAGACGTCGTGTAATTGCCACCCACAACGACCTTCCATTCATTCCCCGCCATGCTACCAACCTCCTCAAGCGGCAGAAATCTCCCGGGTGCGCATGGCGAAGAGCACGGACAGCGGCGCATGACTGCTGCTCGTGTTCGTCGCGTCCCGGAGGGCCGACTGTACCGACGCCGCTGCCATCCGCTTCGGGCGGACGCCACCAAGCCTCCGTCGTGGGATTTAGTCCGCAGGGGGCGCGTTCTCCACGGGATCCCGTACAGATGACCAGGGGACATAATTTACAAACGTGGGCGCGCACGCAGTGGTCGGGGGTCGCAGGTGCGACGCTAAGCTACGGGAGCGTGCGAGGTCATCGAGGTACTTAGCCTGCTCTATTGATGTACAGTACGTACAGAGTACAACATCGCGATTCTACTAGCGAAGCGCCGTGACGCACAGATCATCGTTTGCGCTCTCACCTCGAGCCTAACCGCCCCGGCCGGTGGCGAGTAACACGGAATCGTCAACCTGACTGAGAGGTCCCCGCGGTAATCAGAAGACCGGCCGTTACAGTGACTGTCTTCAGTGAATCATTCACTGCTACACGCACCATAAATCACAGCGGCCTTCGCGCCCTGCGTTCCATCGCCCCGTGCGTTGTTCGAGCGACGGGCCCAGACCCGACCGTCCCAGACCGTACCGTGAACGTTCCATCGACCACCCACCTGCAAAGTTCACCTGTCCCCCGCGCAAATGAGCGCCGCATCTTCGCACTCGAGGACCGCCCAGGCAGATAAGGACCGCTGCAACCCAGCCCCCGAACGTAAAAAGGAGGCGCCCCGGTCTAGCTCCGCCGGCGTTACACTGGTCACGACAGAGGGGGCGACATGGACCGTGCGCTCTGCGCTAGCCAGCTGAGTCGAGATAGCACCCACGCATGCGCTCTCCTCGGGAAGAACCGCGGCGCATCGTACCCGACGACCTTCCGCTGGCCCCTCCCAGCCGTCGGTCTCGAAAATCGGAGTGTGGAGCGCGCAAGGGGCAGCCAACCCCGCCAATATGAAAGATGCCGGCGGATCGCGCGGCAGCAAACGGGATCAGATTGAGCGGCAGGCACGCGCGACGCGTGGCTCGAGGTCATGATCAACAACGGTCATGTGATGGCGTGAAGTGCCTGGTGGTGCTGAAAGAGAACGCGTCCACAGCTTCGCGCGTTTGTTGACCGCTCAAAGAGGCGCATATATGCGGTTCAAAGCACATCAACTGTCACAACTTGTCATCCGATGGAAAATCCTTGATAGTATAGTAATGTACAATTGTACGAGAGCAACAGAACAATCCGGAACGAGACAGGAAAATATATGCGATGGGTAGGCACTGTGGTGGATATATAGGCCAAGGATTCCAGAGAATGTCCCTCACGCCAGTAACCCAGCCGGACGACACCGCCCGCCAGACCTCGTATGTACTCACGAGTTTGTATGTGGTACAGAGACGAATAAATAGAGCGATGTGCGGAAAAACGCGGTCGATGAGAGGGAGAACACGCTGATAACGTCGGATAGCCAGAGATGATCAATGGTGGGAAGGGTGGGAGCGCGTCTAATGGAGTGCGCTACGCGCGCTTGGCGGCCTTGCGGCGGGGCGGGGGCGCGGCGAGCTCGGTGTCGGCGTCAGCAGCCTTGCGCTTTCCTAGCGCGGCAGCCTTCGCGGTCTGCGTCTTCGCACGCGAAGGGCGGGTGTTAGTCGGGGTCGCAATAACGCGCGGGGCAGCGCGGCCCTTGGTCTGCTTCGACTCGGCGGCGAGATTGGTAGAGGTAGCCTTACCCTTGCCCTTCGGGTCCATGGGAATGACCTCGACAGCGGTTGTGACCGAGCCGGGGCTGATGTCGCGAGAGTCAGCGCTTGGCTGCGTGGGACGGCTGATGATGCGGGGTGACGACATAGTAGGTGGTGTGGCAAGCGTCGGCGTGCTCTCTGAGGAGACGGTGCGCGAGAGCTCGGGCGTGGAAGCGCTGTGGCCCGAGCCCGACGCGGCGGGGGCCTCGCGGACGCGCTGGCGAGTCCTGGGCTTCGCAGCGGGGGTAGTGGTAGTAGATGGACCAGCGACCGCATTCGCCTTCGTTCCGGCAGCAGCCCTTGTGCGCTTGCGCGGCGGCTCCGCGGCGGCGGGGGCGGCAGCAGCAGCTGCAGCAGCTTCCTCCGCTGCCTTGGCCCGGGTGACGCGCCTCGTGGGCCGAGTCGCGCTGCGCGTCGTAGGTCGGCTGGCGCCCGACCGGATCTTCTTCTCCTTGGCCCACCACTCCTCACCAGGCGCGACGATCTGGTCGTACCAGGGGGCCTCCCGCTTGACCTTGTTGATCCAGTCGGGATGATGAAGGGTGCTAAGGGTGAAGAGCATGCTGTCGCTGCCGATCCACGAGCCATGGTGGTAGATGGCCTTACTCTTGTCTTTCACTGGAAGAAGGATCATGTCAGGATTGCACGAGGGTCACAACACGTGTGACGCACAGACGAGCTTGTCGAGGAGCTTGCCAATGGTGGGCGCTTCGCGCCTGCCCCACAGCAGCCAGTGCGCGGGATCGAGGGGGTGATAGAAGGTCTCAAGGGCAGCGAGAGCTACGACGCGGCTGTCGTAGTTATGAGGAAGCTTCAGGGTGATGCGCGCTTGGTGAAGGTAGTCTTGCACGGCGGGGTGCGCCGCACTGAGCACGACGTTGCCGTGCTGGTCTTGGAGGACGCCGAGGTTGATGTCCTCATAGATGGGGGTGTAGTATCCGTACTTGGCTTCGAGAGCTGCCATGGAGGAGGATGTGGTCATTGCTGGTGTTCGGGTGTGGATGGTCTGCGCGGTGGGGGGTGCGGGTGGTGCGCGGGGATCGAGTACTGGGCAGATGTGAGTTGGTGGCGCAATCCAGAAGGGAAGCAGAGCACATACCTAGGACGCGAGTGTCTCGGCTGCGCTCACGGCGGGGGAGCGATGGGTTAGATGATATTGCGGCGGGCGGGTCGGTCGAGGCGGGGGAGCGGCGGGGGCAGCTGCTCGTCTGGCGCGGGGCACGGCACTTGGGCAAATTCTGGTCGGATTTCTGGGCTGGGGACGCGTCGATGGAGCAGAGGGCAGTGGAATGGGTGCGCGCGCGGACGATGGGTGCTCTGGTCAAACAGCGTCGTGCACGAGCCCTTTACACTTTCAATCACTCGAGGCCCCCCCGCACGTGGCGTCTACATCCGCCTCGTGTGACAATAAACGGATCGGTCCGCCTTTGTTCCCCCGCATCACAATCACTCATGGGGACAATAGCGGCCCCCTCAGACAAAGGAATGCGCGCTCAAGGACCCAGCGGACGAGCAGGACGCCCAGGATGCCTCCATCGGGCGGCCACAACAATTCGGGATCTTCGTGCACGATGCCATGGCTCTTCAGCCGATGACGGGGATAGCGATCCATTCAATCCGGACCCCGGTTGCCGACCCCGGTCACCGGAAACAGTTAGCCTCTCCGCTCGACCCGCTTCGGTGCCCCTTCCTCGTCACCTACTCGACACCAGTCTCCAAGTCGCCGCATTGCTCGTCTTCGCAGACACAGCTCAAGTCCCTCTTCCCTCGTCAAAGGTCGTCAAAGAGATGAATCGATAATTCCCTTCCCCGCAGGTCCATTATCGACCATCGACGAGATGGATATAATCTACGCGATATGGCCTGGATGTGACTGGACGTGCTTCGATCGTGGACTAATCGCGCGCGAGGCCGCGGTGATAGATGCTCATGTCGCTGCTTCTCAAATGGATCACACGGCGAACACCGTCATTCGAGACATGTACTACTCGTAACTAGACGCGCCGAACTAAGCACTTACGCTGGACGAGTAGGAGCGTCGGTCGTGGTTCGGGAACATGTCAGAGACCGGGTCGAGAAGAGGAAGCAGGACAGTTATGTGCTTGGGTTTCGGGCGGGGAGTTTACTTGACATCAACATCGGGCTGGCCTACCATTCCAGACGTACAGATCATATGCGAGCTCACGCTTGGAGTCGTGAAGGTTTCGGTAAAGCACGACTAGCACGTTCCAATCAACAGACGTCCAAGGCATGCCCGTAGCCATTGAATAGGAGCATGGCGGCCATGCCCGACGCAATCTTATCCGGCACAGTCAAAGAGATGAACGGAGATGATTGGAAGGATGAAGATACGAGGAACAGGGATACATGGTACATGGGGGGTCATCTAGGAAAACATGAACGTACATTGACTCGGAAACTTGTCACACTCCACCTTCTACACATCCAACCTCCTCACCACCACGCCAGCTGCGTTCGCAGTAACAATCGTCCGCTCATCGAACGCGACCGTGCCCTTCAGACCCGAAACGTCCTCTTCTTCAACCTCACCGGCGCCCACCTCCACCCCGTCGCTCCCGCCCTCGAGGTCCCAGACCCAGACGCGGCCATTCGCGCCCAGTGCAACGCAACGCCCATCGGCCAGAGAAAGTGCAGAGAGCGCACCTTCCGCACCATAGAGATGTCGCACGAAGGTAAGCTTCGCGGGGGTGGAAGGGGAGGAAGGCAACGAGAGGCGGTACAGCTGAACTGGCGGTGATGTCACGTATGTCGGAGGTGATGAGGGGCAAGATGAGGGAGACGACGGTGGCGAAGATGATGAGGGGGGACCTTGAGCAGCGCTGACCGAGGGACCACTAGGCAAAGGTTCCCCGCCAGCCAGCACGACCCAGCGCCCGTCTGTAGCCGTATCGGCGACAGCGACGACCTTCCGGCTCCACTGAGCCCGCATCGCGCGAAGCTTGGTATGGTCGACGAAGCCCTGAGGTACGTCCAGCGCGCGTGCGGTGCGCGTAGAGGTGATGGTGAAGGGTGGCGCGCTGGGCTCGGTGTGCAACATAGAAGCGGCGGAGGGAAGGGAAGGGCTGGATGGTGTAGGTCCGGCAAGGATGATCTCAGTGGACCCGAGGGACCAGTGAGAGGGGAATACGGGAACGGCGAAGGAGAGAACGAGCTTATAGGCGGCGGGGGATGATGAATATACCGAATCCTCGAGCGGGTCGGTGGCATCGCGCGCAGGAGGAACAACTGCTCTTGATAGAGTTGCTATCCTCGCAGAGACTGCCTGCCCAGCGCGCGATGAAGACGGCGCTTCAACACTAAAGGAAGAGAGCTTGTTTGCGCTCACTGACACCGCCGACAGCACCATCGAGCTCGGCGGGTACGACGTGAAGCTCGAAAGCGACTCGACCCTCCGCACGGTCGCACCCGACAGATCATAGACGTTCAAGTCAAACGACTGCGACAGCGTCGTCAGCAGCGGATGGTGGTAAGCAGCCTGCTGCGTGCGCTCTGCGCGGCGAAGGGGCGTATAGGTGATGCAGCGGCGTGCTGCAGAGAGGTGTGCGGGGTCAATGGAATACACTTGCATGCCCCCGTTGGACAGGAAGGCGGCGATGCGGATGTGACCTGCGACAGGAGCGGACTGGTCCATGGCGAGAGCTGTGATGTGTACAGAGGTGGGGTCCGGAGGTCGTGGACCGCTGACTTGACTTGGCCAGCAATCTATGGTATGCTGCGCGGTAGGGCTTTGGAGTCTAATTGTGGGGGTTGGCGAAGACGCAGAGGCCGTGATCGTCAAGGCGCCTGCAAGCAAAATGTGGGCTGGTGCTTTCGAGCGGGACGCAGTAGACGCTTGTAGTTCCCCGCTCGACCCGGCAAGAGGAGGCGACAGATGGTGCAAGCGCTCCGCAACACAGCGCCCTATTCACGAAGGATGGATAAGCCAGTTCCATTGCACCAATCGACATATCTGCATACCAGACTTCCAGTTCGCGCTAATGCGGAACATCCACTTCCAGTCCCTATAGTCCACGTACTTCTCCCTCCCTGCGCCTCCCCTCGCCGCCCTCCCGGGAAGGGGGCGCACCTCCCGCCCGTCAGTGCGCCCGATAAAGCCCCTCGTCCCCCGCAGTCTCGCGCGGCCAAAGGTGTGGAGGTAGAGCCCCTTCCATAGATGGTTGTCGGCGGATAGGCGCGCCCAGTTTCTGGATGTCGATTGCGAGAGGCAGAGATCCCGGTAGGAGAGGAAGGAGAAGCAGAGAAGTATGAGCTCGTCGTATAGCGCGGTCTCGAAGGTGAGCGTTGGGGACGTCTGCGGGGTCTGATGGGCTACGGTTTGCGCGCGCTTGCGAGGGGGGAGGGGTGCTGGGGACAGTGTATGCTTTCCCATAACGGCAAGAGCGTCGAAAGCAGGTAAACGAGCAGATGGACGCTGGAGATTGTGATTAGCAAGGCTGCGGGGATTTGTGGCGTTCATCGCGGGGTTGCCGGCAATTTCCGAAAAGCGCCCACAACGTTGGCCTGGGATTGTTTGGAGGAAAGGCCTGAGCATTGAAGAAGGACAATGAGATACAGTATTCTTCAGATATATATTGCAGTAAAGTGAAATGATATGTCCGTTCCGTGCGTAATACAAAGATCAGAAAGTCGTGCCAAAGGAGAACGGCCATTGAACGTCTAACATGGGCCCAAATATTAGATGGTCTGGCGATGGAGTGTTGCCTTTCGAACATGCATTAGCGAACGAATCACCTGAAATCAGATCTCGTTACTCACCAGTGACCGTTGAGCTACTAGCATTGCCCATATCTCCAACGTCAAAGGGATTCTGGTGATAGCCTGGTGCATTGAACGTCGATGGGCCAGCCGATGAAGCGGTAGAGGAATCATCGCCACCTATAGTGACAGGACCCATACTGCTCGACAATCGCCCATCCCCAAGTGTAGACCACACTTCGTCGGGCATCGCGCCAGCGGTCGGATGAGGCATGTCAGCAGCGCTCGGGGCGATGGGCTGGTCCGATGGCAGGGCAAACAGATAGGCCAGCTCATCCTCCGATATACCAAGATCGCAAACGCCACCGAAAGCAGGGGCGGCTGGAGGAGGGAAGTCCGCGCCTCTAGAAACGAATCCGTCATTGGACGAAGCTGACGAGGACGTCAACAATGGCGGTGTCTCCTCCGTAATGTCGCCCTCGTGCGCTCGCTTGTTGCCCTTCGGCGCGATATCCGTGGAGAACTTGAAGCCGCCGGCAGGGAACAGGTTGTACAGGACGTCTCTGAGCACTTTGTCAGAGTTGGTAAACTTTATGCAGGCCGAAACACTCACGCCAACCTCCCCGGAAACTGCCACCGCTTCTCGTACTGCGCCATCACTTTCAAGCCCTCAAAGACAAGCTTGACATCCTTCTCCCCATCGCCTGCGTTCCCCGTTTGTTGTCGATGCAAGACGTAGAGGATGAGGACGATGCAGGAGCAGAAGATGGCCATCTGGGAAGTAGTGTCAACGCGATTCGCTCCGATCAAGAGAGAAGGTAGACGCACGACCGCATGCGGCCAAGGCGTGAAGCTCATCTTCGAGTTCCGCTCCATCATGCGAAGGCAGGTGCGCGCAGCGTTGGCGCAGATAGCGAGGGATGGGAACGACTGCGACGTATTCGGCGCCACGATGAAGGGTCGGTGCAGCTGCGAGTGAAGGCTCAGCTCAGTCCTCTCGACTGAAGAGTGCAAGGATACAAAGGCACCCAACAACTAACCTGTATCTGCGCCAAAAACAAGGCCGCAGCCAGCAACATCGCCTGATCGCGCAGCTCCGCATTCGTCTCATCGGGGCTCCAGCGCAAGAACGTAGGCAAGTTCTCGCGCCAGGAGTTTAGCGCCGAGTCGATGCAGGATACGACGCGCAGCTGCCAGTCGCGGCGGGACATGTTCGAGCGGAGGCGGGGTTTCTTGATGGAGTACTGGCGAGGACGTCAGATGCTGAAGCGGCTGGAAGGTGAGAAGAGCTTACGATGGTCTTCTGAATGACGCCCTGCATACCGGTCAGCAAAGGTCTATCGCGCGCCAAAGACGGCAACTCACTATAACATGTATAATCCGAATCAACTGATTGAAGTACACCCCACGCCCGATGCGGCCCTCCGGCTGCTTCTCCGGGGTGAGCCAATATTCGTCCTCCGCTTCGATGACCGGGTCGAGGTCGATGTCCTCGCAAGTCGTCGCCCGTGGTCGGCCCATGTACGATGAGAGTTGTATGTCCTCGATGACCAGAGCCCAAAAGACACGCTTGTACAACTCGTCCTCGATAGCGTTGGCGGTCTTGCGCTTGCGGTGCGCGCCGACCTCTTGGGCGAGGCGAATCCCCATGGAGAGGGCTGCGTGCTATGTGAGAACTGGGATAGTCTCACGACTGAGAACACGCACTCTTCCAACAATCCTCCGGAACCGACGTCCCCCACAAAAACAACACCCCTAATGCGCACGTCTGCAACTCACACAACGACGGCGCAGACCGATAGCTCCTCCTGATAATCTCCACCTGCGACCACCACTGCCACCCCGCGCTGTTCTCCGACCCCGGTCGCCTGTCCGCAAACACGCGCGGGTCGTCCGAGTGCCGCGACGCCAGCGCGCACATCGTCAGGACCAGATACCCGTACGAGCGGTCGCGCAAATAACGCCGGCTAGCGAGATCCCGGTCGACAGTCGGGCGGTGCATGATGGGGACCCAGGACTCGTTGGTTTTGAAGTAGAGGTCGACGAGCTCGAGGAGGAAGGAGTGATCGGGGAATGTGAGGGGCGGTTGAGTGGGGACGGAAGTTTCGATTTCCCACTATGAAGATGGAAGGGTCAGTATCGACGCGGACTTCAAGATGGCAAGAGCACCCACAGGCCTCACAGTCCAATACTCCATCCGCTTCTTGATCTCAAAATCAAGATGATTATAGCTCGCCCCCGCATACCCATCCCTCATATCCATCGCGCTCTTGATGAAGTGCACATTGCTGCTCTTGCCAAAATACCTCCCCTGCGCAGCCCAATTCAGCGTGAGCTGCCACAACCGGTCCGCCAGCCCATCCGCCGCGTCGCACAGCTCGTCCGTTATCGGCTCCTCGTGCGAGTCCGCGACCGTCAGGTCGGGCACGTCCTCATCCGCGACGTAGGCGATGTCCGAGTTGGTAGGCTGTGGGGCTTGCTGCGCGGTCTCTTCGAGGCTGCGGGCGTATTTGGCGAGGCGGAGGGCGGCTTTTTGCAGAGAGATTAGGTCGACGGATTGGAAGAAGGCGTGCGCGTCGTCGAGGATGCTCGTGACGAGGGCTTTGGAGTCGCACAAGGATGAATCGGAGTCCGTATTCTAGTAGATGGAGCTGAGTACGCTATCTGGGTAGACGAGGGGTGACAAACCAGGAGAAAGTCGTTGGTATCTTCGACGGACATGCCAAACGTGCGCTCTACTTCACGTAGACGTTCTGGCGTAGGCTCCGCTGCTTCCGTGCTAGATGACAGAGGTGAGTCCCATAAAGAGGACGTTGAGCATAGCTGAACGTACGCTGGTCCGCCCTTCTGCAGGAAGGGGATCAATGGTATACATACATTAGCATCGCAAGACATACCTTTCCGTGTATAGCATAATGCGTGCAATGTGAATTGAATGCGACACAGCTGCGAAGATGAGGCAGTGCGCGGGGGGAAGACGGTTCGGGACGTACTTGCTGCAGCGGCCTCCTGGGTTCTTTGCGCTATCGCCTGCGCGAGTAAAGGTTCATTCTTCGAATCGTACATCAAACAGTATCTTTGGTGCTTACACTTGACTGAAATACTCGTCAGCACCAATTCATTACAGTACATGAACATGCCACGCACTTTTCCTGGTAGGCCACGAGAAGAGCAAGGTTAACGGATGTCTAACAAGTAATACTTGTCAACAGACCTCCTACGACATATATCGCAAGCACCTGGTGAGTACGAAAACGTCGGTCATGAACCCATCCACAATGCGGGGGACTCGGTAACGTACCTTGCAATCTCCGTTTCTTGGCCTTCGCGGGCGCGTCTCCAGAGGAGGACGCCTCCATGGCGATGGGCATAGCGTGCCAGTTCAGAAAGGTTCACCTTCAGCTGTGGAGTCGATGTACTCGATGCTAGACGAGGGCAGAAGGCAAGCAGTGGCGCGAACAGGGGCGTACGATCGTGCTCGGCGGCGCGACGCAATCATCGGCGCCGGGTTGATTAGCGGGATGTTTCCCCGACATCACATCCCACGTGGCGGTGCACTTCGGCCCACGTGCTTTCGTTCAATCGGCTCCGAGTGATGAGTTGAACTTGAACGCGGACTCCAAGTTCTGGTCAGCGTCGACGAGACGTGCGGTTCTCGCGAGTCGGTGTGGTAGCGACGTTGATAGCTCAAAGCGTGTTCTGCCCAAAGCCCACAACGATGTCCCAAAAAGAACCTGCCACAACCGCCACGATTACCTCCGTGGCAAACCATGTCATTGGGCAAAAGCTGCGAGTTGCTGGCCGGTATGTGGTCTATACGCCGTCCATCTCTTATACTCATACTCTTCTATCCCTTGACTCTGGTATCTTCCACGCCACCCAGCCTCCTCGCGTACGACCCACCGACTTGCCTCGGCATCGTGGACAACAAAGATGCCGCTCTCCTTGTCGACCTCACTCTATGCGCGGATACATGGATCCTAGAAGCTCTTCAAGGATGTGTGATGGTCACTGGGTATCTGGAGAGATACAATGTGGGTCGCCCTTCATACCAGTCTCAACACAGACGCCTAATCGCGTCGCAGAAAGCCGTCCCCACACAACTCCTTTCACCACGCAACGCAGCAGTACAGCTCCACCAAGAAATCGTGCTGAAAGCGCTTATAGCACGTGCAACACCTGATTTAGACATCAACCTTTGGGATCATGCTGTTCGAGAGACGCACGAGACATCGGGCGAGCTAGAGCGGGAGCAAAGTAATGGGTGAATTTTTGTAGTGCTTTCGTTGACGCGCCTCGTGCGGGATGGCCCGCAGAGCAGCAGTCTTATGTATGATATACAGACGCATGAACCGATATACCCTTATAGATCCTATCAAAAGGATCAGTGACTGCCGGAAGAAGGCGACATCCAAGACGCGTACATTTTCCTCGCCAAATGATGGCAGTGCCGTCGCTGCTAGCAGTCAGCAGTTCGGAGGCTTCAAGGGGATGGTGCTCCGTCCAAGTGATCATTTTTCCGTGTACCTGGGAAGAGTTTAGAATACGCGGAAATAAGTGAACGAAGGAGACGTACTTTTGGCGGTGGATTCGGCGCCAGTGGTTTCGCCTGTAAAGGAGTATCAGCATTCAGTTATTACTGATTGAAGGTAGTCGCATTACCTCTAGCAAATCCCAGGCCCATACCGCGCCATCCTCGTCGCCACATATGACGGTAGCCTCGTTATGCCCGAAACACGCACGACAACGATAGTCATTGTTGTTGTGTCCGGTGAAGCTGTTGAGCATTTTCCCAGTAGACATGTCCATCAGGCGGACTGTGCTGTCGAGCGTGGTGACCAGGAGCGTTTGGTCATCGGCGCTCAACGCAAGGCCGACTACTGGATCTGAAGATATGGTCAGCATACGAAGCTGTTCATAGAAGGGAGAAGATGCTTACTGCCCATATAGTCTGACCTCAACTCGCCCATGCGAAGGTCGTAGGTGCGTACATGACCGTCAACGCTACCGGATATTATGCTTGTAGCACCGACGACAAGCGCCTGCACCGCATCTCTCGACTCATCCAGCACCTGAATCGGCGTCCTCGACTGCGACTTCAAGTCCCACAACCTCACACTCGCATCGAACGATCCACTCGCCACCACCGTCGCATCCGCATTAAACTCCACGCAATTCACCCTCGCCAAATGGCCCGACAACCTTCTAATCGTCTGCCCACTCGTCACATCCCACACAAACACCGACCTATCGCCCCCGCCGCTAGCGAACTTCGCGTTATCGTGCGCGACAGCGAGGCCGAGGACCTCGTAGCCGTGCGCAGCGTAGGTCTTGATCTCTGCGCCGGTGCCCGCGTTCCACAGGCGCACGGTGCGGTCCTGGCCGGCGGTGAGGGCATATTTGGCGGCGCCTTTGGCGTAGCGGGCGACGTGGATGGGGCCGCGGTGGCCTTTGAGGGTGACATGGGGAATGCGAGGGACGCCGCCGTCGCTGCTCATGGTGGTACAAGACGGACCCACAATTGGCACGTGCTCGGGGCGGAAACGGTGATGGGGCCAATACGAGCAAACAAACGCGCCTTGTCTCGAACTGCCATATCGCTCCTCCCGCATAGTGTCGTTGATTTTGCGACCTATTGCCCAAAACGTGGTACATAGCGCAGGCACTGTGTCTGCTACCTCGAAGGATAGCACCGTTCGATGGCCTTTACATTGCCGGTCGTGCATCAGCAAACCGACACCATCCTTTTGATGCCCAGGGCCTTTTTGATGCGTCCTTTGTCCGTTTGAGGGCGTCCTTTCGCATCCTTTTCCGTTTCAGCAGTTCCTTTTTGTCCTTTCGTAAAAGACGCACATCCTGCATCAAGTCCGACGAAAAAGTATTCATTCTAGCTATACACATCAAATTATTATTGTACGAGCGCGTGTGGTCTCGGCTGTAGACACGGTATTTATGCTCATTTGGGTCCATTCGATGCGCTACACCACTGTGACTGCCAAAAGCAATGTGCGCGCCTCTCCAGAAGAGGCGGGGGTTGCTACTCTCGCGTATGGCGGACTAGATACGTGCCGCGAGCAAGTGGAAGGGGTTGGGGAAGTACGCACATCAAGGTCGATGAGGCGAGTGTTATGATGAGTCGCTTCAGGACCGGACAAAAAGTGACAGCAGGAGGCGGGAGGGGCGCAGGAGTTGCATGGTCTGTACGGTCTGCAAGGTTTTGGAATGCGGCGTGATCGGCAACGACTAGCGACAAGTCAGCGATAAGAGGGCAGGCGAAGGCACACACTGGGAGCTGAGGGACCAGGGGCCCCAACTCCTTCCCAGCAGCGAATGGCGCGATCTCAGCGCGACCACCGCGACCCGCGACGGCGGTCAAAGTCAAGTTTGAGCGCTGCGGTGATTGCGCGAAGTCAGAATCAGCCGGCCCTCAAGCTCCCTAAGGTTACTGCCAAACAAACACAATCTTATCAACAGAGTCACGAGCTGCGGTCGCAACTGTCGGCAGCCCCTTCGTCTCTCCCTTGCGTTCTATGCCCTCCTGCTGGTACGTACCGTTTGCCTGACTGGCCCGGCTCACCAATCCCAGACACTGCTGTAGCTTCGCCCGCGCCCGCACATCGTGTAGGTAAGTTGCGCGTCGTCAGTCTGGACTCGCTTGCTCATCTCGTCCTAGATACACGGGGTGTCCTGAAGGAGGTATTTCGTGGTATGTGATGAAGCGCACCCTCGCACTCGGCGCGCTGACACGAACGGACAGTGTAGCCTTGGCTACGGAAGCATGCACCGGACCCCCACACCGCCTTCCCCCATCATTGCTACATGAGCACTATCTACAGAACCCCTTCCCCTTCCAAATTACACTGCCATACTCACCACTTCCGGCCGTCTTTAGGATGATCATGTACACCACGACTGATTTTAGCATAATATAACGTAGTACGATGTAGCGTAGTGGATAGTACCAATATACAATGTTTTTGCTCCCTCTCGCGATGCGATCCCGAAACGTCCCGCAAAAGGATCAGAAATTATGCAATATACGGCTCAACGGAAGCCGAGCTCTGGCAAGGACGACGTCCTTGAGCAGGATTCAGTAGCCTGTACAGGCCGAAATGTCCTGCCAAGGACGACCCCACCTTTCCTGGGCAGGATGCCGCGTCCTTGCGTCCTTTAGGTCCTTTTTCGTCCTGTCAAAGGACGAAAAGGACGCAAAGGACGGGGGTGTCGCTTTCCTGATGTGGCCATCAAATCTCTAAGTAAATTCTGCTTTCCTAAGTACGCGAATGAAGATAAGCTACCAGTATAGGTCCCACTGATCCCTGTAAAAGTTGACGACATAGGAGATCCTGAGACTTGACCCTATCCACTCAAGTGAGTTGCGTCTCGCGAAGTTTCAGACGCGCTCCCCTGATTCGCCTCGTCGCGCGTATAAACGCGGTCAATTCGGTAGACAAGGACCCACATACCTGCCTTTCCTCACCCTCGCCATGCCTTTCTTGACCTCTATCCTCATTATTGCCCTGGTTGGCGCTGCTCATTCTTTCCCTTTTAACTCTTCGCAGCTCTCATCGCTTCGGGTCGACTTGACTGGTTCCAACAACGTCTCTTCCTTCGATGCCTTGCAGCTGCGAGCGATAGTGACGAATACCGGAACTCAGACTCTCCGATTGCTAAAGTATCAAACTGTGCTGGACACGGATCTGCCCACGAATTCCTTCCGCGTCACCAAGGGCGAAGAAGAGGTTCCTTTCATTGGCATTCGGGTATGCATCATCATTGATTCTGAATCCCGTTGCAATTTCGCTCACCTCGTCTGCTAGCTCACTATCTCTGTACCCGATCTCGATGATTCCGCCTTCGCAACGTTGGCACCAGGGCAGGCCGTTGAGGCCGTGCACAATCGCAAGTAACCTTCTCTCTTTACGTAAATCGCCAGTCTCATTTTTTGCGTCAGTATCTGGTCGATACGACTTCTCGTCCTCTGGCGAAGGCGTTTACTCCTTCGACCCCGTGACGGACTTCATGATCCTCGACGACGATGGCCTTTTGCTGTCGGCTTCAGATTTCATCGACGTCCAGCATCCCCCGACTGCCCAGATCGTGGCGCTTCATGGTCCCGTCGCACCCCCGCTTGCGCAGAAACGAGCGACAGCCACCTGCAAGGATCCAGCGAAAGCCAAGTTTATTGACGCCGCCTATACGGAAGCGAAGTCCCTTGCCCACCAAAGCTCGTCGTACATCACCTCCCATGGAGCCGGTGATGATTTATATAAGTGAGGTTCTGATCTTGCGTGATGTTTCCTGCGATGCTGATAACAAGCTAGACAATACTATCACGGCGCCCCGACGGGCGATGTCACCAGCATCTTTGACGCCGTAGCGAACGAGACATCGCCTTCCAGGCAACTCAGCTGCGACGACCCGCGCGACTCATGTAAGCGCGGTATGCTTGGCTATACGACGTTTCCCGACACGAATGTGAGCAGCTCGCTGTCAGACGCCCAAGGCTTAAGCACTGACACCAAACTATCCCCAGGTCTACTTCTGCCCGCCCTTCTTTTCCGAAGTACCCTCGGAGAACCTCTGCACTTCGACAACCGTGAACCAGCGCAACGTCCGCGGCGAGACGATGCTGCACGAGCTGACGCACGCCCTGTCGCACACTCGGGATCTCGCCTACGGTTGCCAGTCGGTGCAGAAATTGTCTGACTCGTCTGCGCCGCGGAATGCGGACTCTTATGCGGTAAGCTTCTGTTATTTTGACATTCGTAACTGCCGTCCTAATGCCAAACCTCAGTGCTTTGCTACCGAAGTATACGCCAGGACCATGTGCCACTGAGCTTGTGTATGGGCGGTATAGTGTGCAAAAACCTCTGTTGAGGTATTTCGACACAAGGCACCGCCGAGCTTCAATATCGACGCACGACTGCGACGAACTTGCGGAATCGACACATGTGATCGAACGATGCCGTGATAATGGTCTTCAATGTTTGGCGTCCTGGCCGAGCGATAGTACGATGAGTGGGAGGAGAATTATGGGTGGTGGCGTGGCTATAATGGCCCGGGCTCGGGATTCGCCGACTTGACGGTAAGCGCTCGGCGCCAAAACCTTTTTCGTGACCTGGCCGGTAATCTGTAGGTCTGTGAAGGCTTGCTCGACGCTTCTCGGCGACTTCAGATATGCTTTCGGGCTGAATCGTGGACCTTACCTCTTTTTCCGGCGTGGGCGCGCTCGTCAAGGAATGGAAGACAAGGCCGGCGTTCTGGCAATTCCGTCAGTTCCATCCCATCACGCCACACAGATCGCTGTACAGAACATAGATAATGTTGATTCCTGATCAGATCCCCTGAAGCCCTTCTTTCCCGATGGGCTTGGTCACATTCAACAAGGTCAACTGCCGGCGCCTTAAGCTGCTCCGATCCTCGTGTCCACGCGATGCCTCTGAGCTCAGCGAGCACGTTGCGGTCTTCCCCGCGGAGCATAGCGGCCTCGGATTGGGCGCGCTTATGTCGCTTGTGGCGCCGGAGGTGAGGCTGACGTGGTCGAGGCTGCTCGAGAATATGATTGTGATCCCAGCGTTGGTATGGACTCCGTGGTTCAGGACATTGTTCTGTCGGACATGCCATACTTCGGGTCGTACCTTCGCATTTCATGGAGACTACAGATGCTTGGGTCATTGAAGAGACCAATCTTCAGCCTGAGAATGAGTCTTTCGGCGAGCATGACGAAGTTCAACTTACCCACGTGAGCGCGGGAATGCACCCCTGAGATTCGGCAACAGCCGAACTCGCGAGGCTCAGCGCGACCGCGACACCTCCCTTCCGCCGGGTGTTCTGCCATGGTGAGGGCTTACTCGACAGGTAAATAAGCACTCAATTCGATCATCTGCGTCGTTTTCGCAAGTGCGTCGCAGTTGTGCGTCAATATCGAAGCTCGGTCCTGCCGTGTGTCGAAATACCTCGTCAGAGGTTTTTGCACACTATACCGCCCATACTTGTGAGCTGCGCGGGTTGCGCTGTAGGCCGTGTGTAGTCCTTGGGAAAGCAGAACGTTGCTTCGAAGCTCGAAAATGTAATCAAAGCAATGATGCGTTCTGTGCACCACTAGCTGGTATGGGATGTCCTTGGACGGAACACTCGACGATAGTGAGTTAGACGTGTCTCCCTCCATCAGAATAGCATGGACCTATAACCTGCACGTGGAATGCGAACAATGGTCACATCGGAGGTCACGGTTTGCCGAGCTCGAGGCTCGCGCTGCACGTTCAATGGGCGTTATCGGAGCCATCTGTGGGCGCCAAACGCCAGGCGCTTAATGGGGCGTATATAAGGAGCCATGAGTTTGGAGCGTGTCCAGCATCTTTGCCTGCTCCAATATCCGGTGTCCTCGTCGCTCTCGCTGAAAGAACGCTCAGCCATGGCCTCTCCATTCGAAGGGAGGGAAGTCGAGTTGACACCAGAGCAGAAAGAACTGCACGCCAAAGTCGAGAAATACGAGGTGAGAGTGGTTATTAGTGTCGTTGCCATCCCGTCTCATCCATTATCTGCAGCCATTTCTGCCTGAAAGTATAGACCAGTGGAGACAGCTGCACCATATCAAGGGTCGCGGTGTCACACCCACCCATCTTGCATGGGCGTACCTCTCCGATGTGTTCAAGCGACGAGGATACGAGCTCTACGTACCTGGCCGTGAACGGGAGCTTCCCTTTATAAATGTAGGGGGCGAGACCAGGGAGTTCACTACAATGGTGTATCCTGCGGGATATGAAGACGCGCTCTTCTCTCCGGGAGGCAAGGGTCTTGAGGATGAATATGGCGTCCTTGTACAACCTCGTTACATTCGCGCAGTCTTTGTGAGCGTTGTTCGACCACCCGCTGAGTATTGCCAGTAGACTCACTCGACGCACAGCCCGATGCGCTGGTGTGGCCGGCATCGAACAGGTCAGCGTACTCGGCGTCGTGCTTCCCTCGCGCTGACCATTCACTCAGTGCTGGCAAAGAGTTCTTCATCAAGGTCATCTCGGACGGGCAGAACGTCAAGGGCGTCAACGAGCTGCGTATTCTCGAGTACCTCAACCACCCAGACATCCGATCCGACCCAAGGAACCGCACCGTTCCGGTGGTCGAGTACATCAAGCACGAGCAATATACTTTCGCCGTTTTCGCCAGATGGACGGACTTCCCCTACGATGAGATCAAGATACCCATGACAGCGATCGAGAGCTGCACCCAGGTTACGGAGGTGAGACGCGTGCTATATCACTTACATATGGTGGCTCATTGTCATCAGGGCCTGGCGTTCTTGCACGAGAAACGCATTGCACACCTTGTTCGTATTTTCCCCTACAAAATCGTGCATCCAGCCTGACCTTTCCCGAAGGACATCTCTAACGAGAACATCATGATCAACTTCTTTGGGCCTGAACGTCTTGCCATCGTCGTTGAGGACCTGCCCATCAAGTACGGTCTCATCGACTTCGGCGAGAGCCTCTTTTTCGAGGCGGCCGATGCCGAGGCTTTGGCCCCTCCTCGGGATTTTGCACCTCGGTTGACGAGCGCACCGGAGGTCAGCTCGATGACACCCTACGATCCTTTTGCGGCGGACGTGTATATGACCGGCATGATGTTTCTGGAGCATTTTTATGTGAGACTCGCAAATTGCGTTCTCCTAGCGAGCCACTGATCTCGACTCCATCAAAGGACCTGACAGGCTTCAGTCCCGAGTTCCTCTCCCTTCTCCAGTCCATGACACGCGCTGAGCCCAGCGCTCGCATTACCATGGCCGAAGCGCACAGTCGCTTCGCCGCCTTACGTGACGCCTGGCTCAACGATCCCGATCCTTCAGTGGTCGATGTCCGCGGCTGGCGGCCGAACAAGTACAGAAGGACGTACCTCAACGTCCGTCGCCCCTTTCCTGGTTCGATGCCCATGCCGGCGAACGACGAGGAAGCGAGGGCTTTGCGTCAGAAGATGCGGGAGGACCGGCAGAACGAGAAGAAGTCGATGGCGCGCTGGCCAACTCATGCGCATCTGCTGCACGTGGATCCTGTTGACTATACCCTGGGCTGTGTGCATGGCAATCATGCCGCGTCAATTCTTGATTCGTGATAGTAGTTCGTTGAGGGATAGATAGTTATACAAGAGAGCATAGCGATCGTGCTTTGCTTTAGGCTCGAGCAATGCGTGGATTCATGCTATTTGTTGGCGAGGACGGATGGCGCGGGAGGTCGTGATCTGCCCGGAAAGCTGAAGTCCGTCTTCTAGATAGCAGAGCACTACTCTAGATCTGGATATGTCTGAATGTCGGCTCGAATTACAATCCTGAACTATGAGGTTAACTGTACTGTGAGATTCTCGAATCAGTCCTTCCCCAGCGGTTGTAGGTCATTGGAAGTGCTACGCACCGAGTTTTGAACCAAGCACGCAAACGCGTAGATAAAGGAGGCATGGCATTAGCTACTCGCCGACAGCATCTTCTCGCGCATCATCTCCGCGAACACACCCAAACGTACGCGCAATTGGATCCACCTGCAGCATCCACGAATCAGGAGGATGATTAAAGTTTGCCAAAAGCAAGATCTCGCTGTCGCGGAGTTCGCGCATGTACGCCCGCAATGACCGAGCCTCCGCGTCGTCCTTCGGCATGCGAAGGCTCCCCGGAACAGCACGATAGGCGTTGAGGCGCGTCTCGTAGTACTTGTTGCGAGTCTCTCCTGTACTATTGGAGATGGTGGGGGAGGGATCGTGGATCCACGCATTGCGCAGCGCGAGGAGCCGGCTATGAGCTTCCTTCATCGAGATCCGTTCCTCGGGAGAGTGTATCATGGCTTGCAGTATAGGCAGGAATTCGGAGGTAAATCCCGTCAGATCCTGCACGAAAGTCAGTGCGAAGGTAGGAAAACAGCGACAAGAGCACTGACATAGAAATGTTCAAGCATGAACACGGCAGCCTGGTATACATCGGCTGCAAAGGGATCGAACGGATCCCCCGAGTCGACCTCGGGTGCACTAGTACGATGAGGCGCGAGCCGCAGAGGGGGTACAAGCGGGCCGGAAGATTCTTCCAGGAGTATACTGGGACCGAAGTCGATGAGATAGTACTTGACGGGCAGGTGTTCTCCGAGCGGTTTCATCGCAGGAATAATATGGCCGGCGTAGTTGATCATGATATTGTGCGGGGAGATGCCCTGCCTTAGAGTCAAGGGGAACTTCGTCCGGACACCCAATCGTACGCACCATATGAGCGACTCGATTCTCATGCAGAAATGCGACCACCTTCGACGTTTGTCACTTCGAGCACGAGGATGAATATACGAAGCTAACGGACCTCAGTGATCTGTACGCAGCAATCGAGCGCGGTCATGGGCAGTTGAACGTCGTCGTAAGGGAAAGGGGTCCACCTGGGAAATATGGCAAAGACATATTGCTCGTATTCGATGTACTCGACCACGGGAATAGCGCGATTCCGTGGGTCTGCACGCAAATCCTGCCTCGCAAGATACTTGAGGATCTTGAGCTCGTTTAGGCCCTGTGCGCCTTGGCCATCAGAGATGACCTTGATCACGAAGTGTTTGCCGGCCCTGTTTACTGCAGCCCATGTGAAAGGAGTCGCCTGAGGTGGAGTCAGACGAATGATTTCGGGCGCAGGATGCATAGTACATACACGGTACGGCGGCTGGACGGAAGCAAGCTCGAGACCGCCGTACTCGTCCTCGTGTGCAGTGCTCTCCATGAACCCTGGAGGATACACCATAATCTCAAAGGAATTGCTACGTCTGATATTGCGCGGCACATAGAGCGAATAGCCACGTCGGCTGAAGACGTCCGCCAAATAGCGCCAAATGAGATAGCTCGCGCCAAGCACGCGGTCCCTCATCCAATATACATCGATCCACAAACGGAGGGCACTTGGTAGAAATGGCTGCAACTAGAGTGAATAGCTGAGGTACACCTGCGACGTGAACACGCACCTTTTCCTGCTCAACTAAGGATTGTATGGCATCCAGGTTGTCTTCCATTTCGTTCTGAGGGCAATTGATGCAAGGATGTTACTGCGAGACGTAGACCTCTGCACGATGGATGACGGGCAGCGGAAAGGGTAGGCAAAAGAGGTACACGTTGAACGCACGCTGTACGAGGTGCAATATCATGACACATCGGACCGACCTTGACATGTGAGGCGCCCACACAGAAATTGTACGCGAGTGATTTCCTGGTATTCAGCACTTCGACATGTAACTTGTCTTTCCCTTCGCTCTCGCCTGCTGGGATGGATAGATGATCGCTCCCTCGCGACTCAGCTGAAGTTCGGCTGAAGTGAAACTGAGGCCGTCCGAAATCGTTGCATGGAGGTGCGTTGTCCAGTTAAAAGTACATCAAATCTGAATTCGTCCGAACACCGTGAAGGAGTACATCAAAGACCGTGTACACTATGAAGTGAACTGCGACAAGATGGACGGCGATTAGCTCGTGAGCACATGTTGTACGTTTTGGCACGCACCGCAGTAAGGTAGGACTCCGCGACTATACGTGCGCGCGCGTTCAAGCTGAGCTTCATCTCGCTGATTTCCCGATCCACGTCCTCCATGAACCTGAGAGGAAGAAACATGATGAGTGTGTGTAGAAGAGGTACGGGTATGGCACGCACTGAATGATAAAGTCGACGATCTTGTGCTTGAGCATGGTTTCCGTGTGCGTGTTCGTGATGAGGAATGAGATGTCGTAGCCCTGCATTGCAGCGTCAGCATATGAGTTAGACGAAGGACGGAGGCAGATGAATGTTTATGAGGGTAGGAGGGAGGGTATGTTCGGGGCTGCGTACCTGTACGGGCTTGCGTCGGAGGACGACGAAGTTCTCGGCGCGCTGCATCATGAAGCGTGCAAACTTGTGGCAGAGGATGCGTTCAATCTCGTCCGCTTGCTTGATCTTGATGCTCAGTCGGACAGAGTTGATGGATGGTTCGATGAGTACCCGCTCGTTCTCGTTGCGGGAGATCGTCAGTGGATTGAGGAGCACTTCCTTCGACGCTCTGCAGGCCTGAATTAAATCAGGACCCAGGAATACAGTACAAAACTCACCCGGCCTCCACCTCCGGCACATTGTGCCGCTCGACGACCTATACACGCGTAAATCGGTGTCATTCGCGTCCGCGCGCGGGGGAACGCACCTGCGACGAGAAGTTCTCGAGGGTGAGCGCCGCGGTGAGCGTCGAGCGCACGGCGGCAAGGTATGGTCTCAGCGAGTTACTCTATCCGCTTATCATCAGTCTCGAGCATCAGGTCGGTACCAGCGACGCGCACCATCGTGCAGGTTCAGGGCAAGCGGAGGCGCAGTCCAAGCGCCATCCGAATGCGGAAGTAAGGGCGGCCCGGCGAGCCGCCGCGCATCGAGAAATTTGGCGGGCGCGTTTTTTCTTGTTCTCAACGTTCATCATCTACTTGACAAAATGGCCACTGCTATCGGTGTCTGGTACGCAGATTGTCTTCCCCCATGACATGCAGCTGACTGAACGCGTCTTCCTTTCTTTGTCTGCCATTTAACGCGTCTGCTTTACCTACGCGTTCCCCCTGGTCTGCAGGAGCGAAGTCGTCAAGCCGGGTACTCCCCTGGTATTCGCGCCTGCGGCGGATCTCCGAATTTGCAATGTCTCCCTTGGAGAGACCCTGGCGGATGAGAATGCGCGTACGGTCCTGAAGATCACGCACATGACGCCCACCGTCCCGGAAGAGGACGAGGATGAGGACGAGGACGAAGACGATGAGGAGTCCGTCCCCATGAAGGAGTGCGAGGTCGTCCTCTGTGCTCTTACCCCGGGAAAGGTACGTCGGTACATCGCTGGTTGCTTACGGTCTCGCTCATCTCATTCTGTGCAGATCGAGCAGGCTGTCGTCGATCTCATCCTCCAGGAGGAGCAGAGCGTTGCCATTGAGGCTATCGGCAAGAAGTACGTCTTATCTTGCCATATCTCCCGCGTTTTGCTCATCGTTCTTTCCCAGCGAGATCCACCTCGTCGGCAACTACATCGGTCCGCGCCACAGTACTCATTCAGCCTTGCATCTCACTAATACTCCCTATAGAGCAGCCCGTCCCCTTCAACAACGGCGAGGACAGCGAGGATGAAGATGATGAGTTTGGCAGCGAGGATGGGTACGACCTCCGTGATGTCTCGTCGGACGTCGAGATGGACGCGGATGAGCTTCTGTCCGATGACGAGTGCGTACGTTCATGCAGCCACATGATGCCATGCTGACCACACCTAAGGCGCTTCGAAGAGATCAATGAGGACGCTGAGCCCAAGTCGCTCAAGCGCCCCGCTGCAGACGAGGCCCCCAAGTCCAAGGCCGAGAAGAAGTTGAAGGCCGCGGATGGCAAGGCTGTCGAGAAGAAGACCGAGGAGAAGGCTGACGGTGCCGAGAAGAAGGACGAGACCAAAAAGTCCAAGAAGGAGAAGAAGAAGGAAAAGAAGGAGCAGCAGGCGAAGGAGGGCAAGGCCAAGGAGGGCAAGGGCGAGGCTGCCGCACCCGTTGAGCGTGAGCTCCCGGGCGGCATCAAGGTCAAGGATGTCAAGATCGGCGACGGCCCGAAGGCGACGAAGGGGAAGACGGTCGGTATGCGCTATATTGGCAAGTTGACGAATGGCAAGCAATTTGACGCGAACACGAAGGGCAAGCCGGTGAGTTGTGTGGTCACGGCTGGCTACATGCGAATCACGTCTTGGTCCTGTACTCATTGCTGACGCTCTCGCGCCACAGTTCACCTTCCACCTGGGCAAGGGCGAGGTCATCAAGGGTGAGTTCTCCGGCCTCTCAACCTTATTTCGTCTGTTTTGGGTTGCCTTCGTCCTGCGGCATCTACATTTGATAGGACTGCGCCCACGTCGCTTCTTCTATGAGAGGGTTATGCTGCGTCACTTGCTGCCCTTAGCTTCTGACGTCTCGTCTTCTGACATCTGCCGTCGTCATCCATCCCTTTTCCCTCAACGCTCCGTCTGCCCTTCCCAACTCTCTTCTGCTTCCCTGCCAGCCCTGTGGCCACACTTCAGCCCCCTTTCTTCTGCGCCACCCTTCGCATTCTCAGCCGCGCTGTTCCCATCCATCTTCACTGTCATCCTGCGTCTAGTGCCGAGCGTGACACTCCCTGCGTTCAAACCCGTGTCCCCTCCTCGTCATTCCTCACCTACTGATCATTGTGAACACGCCGTTCTCTTACTCAAAACCCTTGTCCATCTTCTGCATATTGAATTCTGTTGTCATAAACGTTCTTTACTCACATGCTATACAGGCTGGGACGAGGGTATCGTTGGCATGCAAGTCGGTGGTGAGCGCCAGCTTACCATCCCTCCGGCTATGGCATACGGCAAGCGCGGTATGGACGGCATCCCTGCCAACTCGACGCTCCTATTCGGTGAGTTCATGTCCGCCCCTGGCTTGCTGTCCGTGGTGCTCGGGACGGTGTGGTCGATGCGAGGGCATGTACAGGGAACTTCGCTCCGTATACAATGGCAGGGCATGCTCGGCACTCGGTGCGGTGGATGCAGATGCGGGGGCAATTGGGGGTGTGAGCCCGAGCGCGGTCGGAGAGAGGGCTGGGGACCACGCTCCGGGTTGGGCTAGAAACAAAGCTCCACCCGCGCGCGGAACCGCTCTGTATACGGCTTGTGGTTGCCCTGTATGCGGCACAGGACCTTCCTCCGCGTCCACCCTATACCCATCAGCGCGAGGCGATTTCCCCAATGCCTATCAGCGCGAGGCCGTCCACCAAACGAGCCCGTGTCCATCCATCCGGTGGTCATCAGGGCGAGGTCAACCTCCGCATCCCGCATTCGTCCGTCATCCGTTCTCCTTTTCTCTTTATGCCCCTCTTCATCAGGCCCTCCCGTACCCATCTCCCGCTCTTGGACCGGTTCATTCACGAACTGAATGTACTGACGCCCTTTCGCAGAGGTCAAGCTGCTCTCCGTCAAGTAAGCAGTTGCCTTGCGTCGATGACGCTGCGAAGACGCCGGCGGTGTTGTGTGTGCCAGGCCCGATCGCAGTGTGTAGGGGCGGATGACAATGCGAGGGCGGCTGCGTAGTGCCCGCTGACGCTACGCAAAACTCTCTTCGTCCGCTCCCTCGCCGTCTACCTGCCCCCATCTTACGACACAAAATCTACCGAGGGCGTCCTCGAACGAGCTTCATGAACCCCAAAATTACGGACATCTACGAGATGAAGTATCGCTTGATTTACTTGCTACAACGATCAGCTTGCATGTATGTACCAGGTGCTTGTTACAGTGCAGTCTTGGGCTGGCGCGTTTCAATGCTGATGAGGTTGTGCGCCAGATGGTCGAGTGTGTTGTGCGCTGCTGACGAGGCCGTCGGACCCAAAAAGTTGCTTCCGTCGGTTCGGGACCAAAAATCATGTGACGAAGTTGAACTTTTGCGCGGATGCTGCATTCGCGAACTCGCTACTTTGCACACCAACTATGAAGGCGTCTATGTCCACCCACAGTCGATGTGTGTGGCACACATTGCTCAAGCGCTCAAGTGCAGCCCTACGCCCACTCTAGCTGTGCAGAAATGGAACATGAACAGTATCGACGGCGTCTGACGCATCCCGAGGGTCCTTCGAATGTTCTTCCTTCCGCAGGGTTTCTTCGGAAACTGGAGCTTAGCAGAACTGACTCGTCGTCCGATGACAGTGAACCACACTTACTGTATAGGGCCACACACCCAGCCACTCGCGATCAAGGGAACCTCGGGGTCTATCTCGTCATTAGGAGCCCGAACGTCCAGACGGACCATTTAGACCCAACGCGTCGCCCACATGCGGGCCCCTCAACGCGTATCTTCATCTGGAGCGCGTCTGGAGCTGAATGAGATAGACTTGCGCACGCCACATTACGCTACAGCCTATGTCAGTGCACGAGGCGAGACACGTGTTGGCGAAGACCACCGCATTTGGGCCGTACGGTCCTGTTCCTTCCTCCGAACCGCCAACATTGCTTCTCCTGACTGCTTTCCCCGCGAGCCCTGGCCGGCCGCGCAGCCGCTCGCAGCGCCTATGTATTGAGGCGCTAACCGCAAGTATATATACTGCCCATCCCCAGCGTCCTCGCCGCCGAATATTCCGTTCACCCTGCCAGCGGACCGACAGCCATCAGATTCTGTGTGGCGGCAGCCCACTATAACTAGATCCCTCTGTGGCGAGTGACGTCGATCGTGCTCTTTTGTGTCTCTTCTCTTCCGCTCCCGCCGCTTTTGCCCCGCCGCGAGGACTATATCATCCCCTCCGTGGGTCCATCCTGCTGCAACGTACCGACACCCACCCATCAGAACACTAGAATCCGATATCCCCCATCCCCCTCCTCATTGCACCCTCATGTCTGAAGTCGATTACTCCCCCGAGGCCTACATTCGGTACCACCAGAAACAGAAGCGCGTCGCAGACTGGGTCGACTCGACCTCGTCGCACTCGCAGCGCTTCAGCAACCCCTCCGCGCCGAGCGTAGCAGCCAGCTCGAGCTCACACCGCTCTGGGCGAGCACCAAGCGGGGTCCATGTCGCGCACTCGCGCTCGGGATCTGTGGCGCCCGGGCCCTCGCGGGCAGGGTCGGTGGCGCCCAGTCGCTCAGCGTCTGTACCGCCCTTCCACGCCCCGCCACCGCCAACAGGCTTCGGACCCGCACCCAGCTACACAGGAGTCCCTACTCAGCCAGGATCACGCATAATACATGCTCCTCCAGGCTCGATAGTGATCATTCCGAGCGCTAGCGCTCATAGCTCGCCCTCGGTGGTCAATGGCCCGTCGCAGATGTCTTCCCCTACCTCAATGCCGGCCTCGCCATTGTCGATGGGGTCGTCACCGCCCAGCATGGCAGGCTCCGCCCATGCGGCGATACCACGAGACTTACCGGGATCCGTAGCCCCGTCGCTGTCGTACGTCAATTGTTCGGTCTTCATGCAACCAACACTCACTAGTCTATCGCAGTCACGGGTCCAACAGCTCGCGCAGCAGTACGCATAGCTCGCACCGCAGCTCAGGACACGGCTCGCACCGGAGCCACGGCAGCAGTCGGAGCCAGACGTACCCGCCTAGCAGCTACCCCCCTCCTGTCATCATCCCAACCAGCTCCCTCGTCGATTCCCCGCGAGGCACCCGGTCTTCCTCCTCCCATAAATCAAAGTCCCGGCATGGCCACAAAGACTACGTACAAGTACCAGTCACCGTGCCCGGCTTTGACGTGAGGGTGAGTCCGCACCCGTACTCTTCCAACAGGAACATGCTGATTGAGTCCTTCTAGGGTCCGACCGGCGAACCTGTCCAAGTTTACCAAAGATACTACCCTCAATACCACCTCAGGCGATAGACTCAGGCCATCGCGCCTTCCATGCCCCTTTTGACACTCTTGCATGACGCATGGACATACACATACGTACCGAACCGGCCAGAACGCACCTCTCGGATCACTTTCTCCCTCACCTCTTGCGCCTCAGATCTCTTGCTCCCTCGTGGATTGGAGGAATTATGGAAATACATGGGTTCAATAGTTGTACCGCTGTGGCTGTCTTCATTATACCTACTTAGTTACATACAGCTGTGTATCTTAGAGTCTCTTGGACGAATGGAATTTGTTGGTAGTCTTGACGCATTACCAGTTGTGGGTCCAACAGACGGGTGCCCATATGTCAGCTCACGTGGATATAGTCACCTCTGTCGAGATGTCCCTTTGTTTCTTGCCTTCTGCCACCGTCTTTCGCTTCTGATCATGGATGAGAGCTGCGGCCACAGTAAGTTCTGCGCGAACTGTGGCCATCCAGCTGCACCCAGCTTGATACGATGGCCTCAAGTCGATAGTCACAAATGGCTGTCGACCCTCAGAGCTGGACATTTGCCTCCGGACGCTGACCGCGCCACGCTCGAGAAAGAGCTCGATGCCCTACGCGCTGCCGCCGATGCTCATGAGCGAGAGCTTGATAGGATACGTACTAGGATGGTCAACATACAAGCAGACGTCGACCGCTTGTCATGCTTTCTTCAATCGCCTATTCGACGCCTGCCCGACGAGGTGATGGAGGACATCTTGCTGTGGGCTTGGATCGCGTCCAACTCCCACGCCTCTCGAGGTATACCCGCTCGCAAACGTCATCTCCAAAGCGCGGAGGATCTCCCCGCGCTGTGTCCCTCGCGCGTGTACGCGCCTCCCCATGTCTGCGCCTGGTGGCGTCGCCTCGTCTTGAATAGGCCCGCTCCGCACCCTTACTACGAGCTCGCTACTCGTGATCTTGTCGATTTTAGGAAGGACGATAGTGCACAAGGCTGGTGCTACGCCTTTCCGGACAACTTGGGTCCGACACTAGCGCGCTTGCCGTACCCCGACCTCAACATTCGAATTGACAACACTAAACATGGAGGGAGGATCTTTCCCACTCTAGACGAGACTAATGCGCATCCTGAGCGATGGCGCTATGCTGTGTTGGAGAACGTACCGTGTTGGATCATGCAGGAAGTCGGCGAACAGCATCTCCCCTCCCTCCGATACCTGCACATGTCCCTTGGCCACGACGCGGAGCAAGATGTAGGGCCTGCACTCAGTGCCCAGGAGCGCTCTCTTCTACTTCGCAACGCGCCGCAGCTTCACAGTATTTCCCTCATGAAGAAGCAAGGCCTCCAGATGCAATGCCTCCCTTTCACGCTGCCCTGGTCGCAGCTTCGACAAGCGCGTCTCAGTAACATACCCCTTGCCGTATCACTGGAGATCCTGGCCGAGTGCAAGTTTCTCAGTTCGTTTGTGTGGTGGGACGAGCGCACCGCGAACGAGGTCGATCTGCAGGATATCATGCCATCCGGCCGAGTAGTCTCCGACTCCGTCACCGAGCTGTCCGTCGCGCTCGAGGGGCTCGAGAACACAAGCCTCGGAAACTTGCTGCGGTGGGCATCCATGCCCTCTCTCGCCAACATTGAAGTGGCGTACGCGCCGACGGGGCTGCTAGTGTCCTTCATCAAACAGTCCGCGTGCCGACTCACCACGCTGAGCCTCCATGCGTCCATCTACACGATGTCTTCAGAAAATTTCCTGGTCATCTTCGAAGCCGTGCCTGAGCTGGAAAGGCTCTCCTTCCTATATGACACGTACTTCGAGGATGACTGGATGCCGCAGTACGAAGGGGAGACGATGAGCCTGTTTCTTCACGCTCTCTCCACCGCGCTCTGTCACGTACAACCGCATCCGAGCACAGCCTATCGCTACCTGCCTCGGCTGAACACGTTCTTCTTCCGCTGCCCGGAGCGATGCGACACATCTTTCTTGGCGATGATATCGCTCAGAGGACGCAGCCGCAGGCCAGATCCGCGTAACCTGGCGAAAACAGCACCTTTGCGCGAGGTCTGGCTGGAGACGCCGCTCAATCAAGAGGATGTTGATTTCATGAGGGTATTGTCCCTGGCGCAGGGATTCGAGCTCTACGGCCTCAACACATGTAGTGCGATGTACGATGCGCTGTTGCCGCACGACTGGAAGCCGCCTCTCGAGGTATCGAGGTGCGCACTGATTGATACACGTGCGCTGCTGCTTTCGACATAAAGTCATTCTTCTGCAGGCAAGATAGACCGAGTATCGACGAAGAGAGCATCTCAGTCTTTCACTAAGATGGCGTCAAAGCGGCAGGATCCGCGTACAATCTAGAGTGTATTTGGTCTAGTGAGTAAGTACAACAACAAACCCGAAGAGTACAAGAGCGAGAGGCATCGAGACGTTATTTGTCCATGCGGATCCCGGTACCGTGGCATCGGGCCTATGCAATGGAGGATTAGTACAATCTACGCAAAGACCAGACGGTCTACGCACGCAATACCGTTGTGGTCTGAGTAAGACGGACAAGTATCGTTGGAATTGCCCTTGCATAACCGTCAAACTCTGCACGAGAAGGCGACGCAAGACGTACGGTGGGTTCTACAGGGCAACACGCGCTCTCGGGGCCAAGATAGTCGACCGCGCCGAGGGCTGAGGTATCATCGAAGCCCGCCCAGTTACCTTCGCAAGTAACAACCTCATAAGTTATGTTCCATACGCCAAAGTCCTGTGAGATAGATGAGTAGTTGTCAACTTGACTATTGAAGAACCCAGCGCACAGTAAATCCGTAATAAGAGGCATTCGAAGGAAAGAAGTCGTCGGGTATAGCGTCAGACGGGTATGCCAGGTCGAAGTTGAGTTGATGACCGCCACTGCGAGTGGAATGAGCAACGCAGCTCCTGGCATACTGAGACAGATATTTCACTGATTAGTTTTGTCGTTGGTACCGGAGCACCATCCATCCTTGGTGAGAGGGCATCTGAGGCATACTAGTAAGCACAGAATTAGCAGGAAGGTGGGGGAGCGGACTTGTCGGTGATCTTGATAACAATAGATTTGGTTTCGTCGGGAAAGAATGGGGGGTTCGAGGCGTATGTGTTGAGTAGGGTTAGGTTGAAGCAGCGGCCACAAGCGGGTCCTATGAATATGAATGAAGGTCAGCCCATCGGCTTCATGTTAGTGCTTTACGCACCATACGCAGCACTACTGCCATAAGCCATTTGCGACAGTGCCGCAGTAGGGTACTTGGTGCTTCCCCCCACACATCCGCAGGACGCGATGTAATCCTTTGGCAGGTCGTAATGGGTCATGGTTGCCTCCCCATTATTTGGATAGTCTATCCAGTCCGACGCGTCGACAAGCCGCGCCGCAAGGACAGCAAGTACCAGACAGAGATTCATAATGAGGACGCTCATATTCGCATCTCTGAGGATGTGAGCTGGCGCCTCCAAGGTCCTGGGAGCGGAGGGCAACCTGGGGGAACTACTTCCGCTCCTTGAGCGGCTCCCGAGCCGGTACCGGCGATCAACACCCAGAAAGGCAGATTGCTTGCCGATTCCGGCCAGAACGCTCGCCGTCGTCGCCACCGTCCGCGACGCTGTCAGCGTCGATGAAGGTCCTATACCCTGCGTCGCACCTGCTCTCTGCGCTCAATGACCATCTGCTTGCTATCAAGATAGCGCGACACTCGCCATGCTCCGCGTGCGAGGCGTGCTCCGGCCTTCATCCATCTTTCGGCGTCTCCGTTGCGCTCGACGTCAAGGGTGAAGATAGCGACTCAGCTGCGGTCAGTAACCCCTTTGCATTCAACGAGGACGAGGAGGATGAGGGCGACGCTGGCTACATTGAGAGCTGTGCTTGTGGTCACTCCGTCAAGGATCATGGCGCCGATCAGGTTGTCCTCGGACGGGATGAATTCATGCGTAGGGGCAAGGTAGCGATACGAATAGATGAGCTGTTGATGGTGAGTGAACTGCAGTCCACGACAAGGCGCGATGCTCACCGAGTCAAGGATGCGCACAGACTGTTAGAATTCGATTATGTAGACGGAGATATCTTGTCGCTTCGACAGCAAATGAAGCTGCCGGGCGCGTCCAAACCTGCCTCCTTCGGCTCTCGTTCTCCAGGTGACTTGGCTCGCTGACCCTTGTCGATGATTCTCTCATTCTTTGTCTAGCGCCACCATTTCAGACTTATTCCACATCATCCTCCGCCGCGTCTTCCCCATCTACACTCAGCGACGACGTACCCACAGCTCCCCCATCAAAGAAGCGCAGGGTTTCCTTCTCATCTTTGAGCGAGCAAGACGACGACGATGATGACGAGGAGCCACTCGCGTCGCGCGTCGCGTCCAAGATCGCCCAAAACCAATCACCCAGTAAACGGCATCCTGGCACCGGACAGAAAGCAGGAAAAGCATCGACTGGACTGGCCCCACAAACGCAGACAACGCTCGCGCCAGTATCGGTCGCCCCCATTGGCACGCCAGAACTGGAGGAGATGAACAACGGTCGGTCGAAACCACGAAAGACACCAGAACCGAAGGTCAAAGTCGAAGACAAGCTGGACGAGACACAACTCACGCGGCTAGCCACTGGTGTCAGCGTCGACGCCGCCGGCTCAGGTGGCGTGCTCCCGCCACCGAAAGCCGAGAAGCCATACGTCGCCGAGCTAGAAAAGGGCATAATCAAGATCGTCCCTGTGATAAACGACGGAGAGCCCCGGTCGAGCATATTGTTCACGGGGCTGAAGACCCTCTTCCAGAAGCAGCTCCCGAAGATGCCGCGCGAGTACATCGCCCGACTCGTCTACGACTACAACTCGCGCGCACTCGCCATCATCAAGCGCGGCCTCAAAGTCGTCGGTGGCATTCTCTTCCGCCCCTTCCCCCAACGCGGCTTCGCCGAGATCGTCTTCTTCGCCATCGCCGGCGTCGATCAGGTCCGAGGCTACGGTGCGATGCTCATGGACAACTTCAAGATGCACATCCGCCAGACCTATCCAGACATGCAGTATTTCCTCACGTACGCGGACAACTACGCCGTTGGCTACTTTGAGAAACAGGGCTTCTCGAAGGAGATCTCTCTCGACCGCTCTGTCTGGGCTGGCTACATCAAGGACTACGAAGGCGGGACGATTATGCAGTGCACGCTGCTGCCGAAGGTGGACTATCTCAAGAAGCAGGAGATCGTACGCACGCAGCAGGAGGCGGTCTTGAAGAAGATTCGGGAGATCAGCCGGAGTCATATTGTACACCAAGGCATCCCGGAGGAAGTGTGGGCGAAGGCAATGGCCAGGAAGCCACCAAATTATGAGCCGAAAGAACAGAAAGATGAGATGGTCCTCAGTCAGGAAGAGGTTCCCGGTCTCAGTGCGTATCCCTTCCTTTTCGCCGTCGAAGGGCGAATTAACGTAACAAAGAGGAGAGTGGCTGGACGCCCGACATGATCGTCGTGTATGTAACGCGAACTTCTAGCGAGGTGAAAGTGCTGATACAGCCTTGTAGTACGCAGGTCCCTCGACGAAATCCAGACTTCGCCTACATGGAGCGTTTACTGGCAGACCTGAAGGGACACTCGAAAGCGTGGCCCTTCCTCAAGCCTGTCAACAAAGACGAAGTACCTGACTATTATGATGTCATCACGGAACCCATGGGTGCGTCTCCTCTCTTCATGTGCAAGCGTGCTTTGCTGAATTCTTGCGCCAGACTTTGAGAAGATGGAGCACAAGCTCACGACGCTGCAGTACAATAACGTCGACGAGTTCGTCGTTGATGCGCAACTCGTGTTCGACAATTGCCGTCGTTATAATCCGTCGGATTCCGTCTACGCGAAAGCGGCAAACGGGCTGGAGAAGTTCATGAAAGACCGCTTAGCCGCTGCTGGGCGGTGAATTCGCTCGTGGGCAGAGTGTATCACGGGCGAAAACTCACTTTACTGCGCTGGACCGGTGCGGACACCTTGACTCGGCACTTTATCGCTGTACTATTTATCTGTTGTATCATATGCCTCTTTCTGTGCTGTCTCAATGCCTTCGGCGCGCTGTGTAGCGGCCTTCACCCGGGATCCGCGAGTGCCCGTAGCCTCCTCACGACCGCACAACCGTCAGTCGAGTCATATCACCATCGATTTCGACTCAGGATTAGTCAACGGATGGCGAGGTATATGAAGGGCATCGCGGAAGCGTACGCCCACTTCTCTCCGTACACCCCATGGTCCGTCACGATATCACCTTGACTTCGCCCACGGGCAAGCTCGTGCTAACCTGCCCTTCCGACCAAGACGACAATGAGAGGATTGCGCTGTTGCGGACCCATCCGGAAACCCTGCGCTACCTCCCCATCCTCCCGAAGACAATGACAGTCGAGGATGTCATAAAGCGCCGGGAATCACGCTTGGACGATCCTAAGACGCTGGACTGGAACGTCGACATCGTCGATGCAGATGGCAAGCGCACGTTGGTTGCAATGACCACCATCTTCGCTATCGACGAGGAGTACAGTTCGGGAGAGACGGGGATCCTTGTTGCCCCTGATGCGCATCGCTCGGGGCTGGGGACGGAGGTTTTGTACACGGTGCTGAAGTATGGGTTCGAGACGATGAAGCTGCACCGAATACAATTTCAGACGGGGGCGGACAACGTTGGTATGCGAGGCTGGCTGGATCGGGTCGCGGGGGCGTACTACGAGGGTGCGCGACGGGATGGGTGGAAAGGCATAGATGGCAAGTTTGCGGACGTCGCAGTCTATAGCATCTTGGAGGACGAGTGGCGGGAGAAGACAAAGCGCTTGTTGCTTGAGCGATTGAAGGTCGAAGATGAATCATGATATACGTACTTTACAATGCAGAATACCTCTCAAATTTCAGCACCGGTTTGACTCGAGTTGGAGCGACAATATGAATGATGTTGTGAGGTGCACACGAGCAAATTGGCTTATGACAGGACAGCGGACGAACAGAGGGGAATCCAGAGCCAGTAACTCGCTCAGTTTGCCATTGCTTGCGTAGTACCATTACTGCACCCAAGTACAAAGCTACGAAGTCCATCGAGAATTCACATTATGCGTTCGTTGATAGGGTATGCTATAGTCCATGAGCCAGTTCGTCACTTCGTGCGTTACGCGTAGTGAAGGAAGTCGTTGAAGTTCGTGTAGGGGATGGTGTCGCCAGTTTTGGCCCAGTCGAGGATCGGCTGCCAGCCGGTGGAGAGCAGGGTGTCGACGCTGCTTCGCAGAGGATCAGCGGAAGATTGCCAAGTCGATGCGTGAAGGAGACATACCTCGGCCAGTCAGCAGAACCGATGTCGCTCAATGTGCCGTAGATGAAGTCAATGTAGTTCTGCTGCGTGATGGGGCAGCCGTTCGGCTCCCAGGCGCAGTCACCGACGATGCCGGCGTAGATCTGAGGCGAGGGTCAATCGATGAAGGAGCGAGGGGAAACAAGTGATACCCACGTTGTAGTCAAGGCTGGGCTGCTCGTTCTGGCAGGCGATGTCCATGTTCTTGCATGCAGCGAGGCCTTGGACGGTCTCGGGCTATATTGCAATGAGAACACCAAGGATGAGACGTCTTTGAGGGGTTCTCACCCAGATCTTGTTGGAGCTAGCAGCTACGGCGACACAGGCCTTGTTGCCCCAAAGGTTGCCAGTGCCGTTGACGGCAGCTTCATTGCCGGTGCATGCGTCCATAAGGTTACGCTGGTACTGCTCCTTGTCGGGGTACGAGAACCCATGGGTGGCAGAATAGCAGGCGCCGCCATTGGCAGAGCATCCATCGGCCCTGGGTGAGGGGACGGCGAGGGCGACAGAGGCGAAGAGAGAGGTGGCGAAGAGGGAGAACTTCATGATTAGGTGGCGAACTTGGATAGGGAGGAAGGTAGGAGGTTTGGGCGTGGTGGAAGGTATAGACGAAAGACGAGGTCGTCAAGTCTGGTCTACACCCACCGTACTCCCTCGCATTTATACTGATCACCGACAGGAGACCCACCGAGAGTTCCGACTCTGGGGCCAGTCCCGAAACATTGACATCGTGTGCGCGTTGTTCTGCGTTGCGGCAAGCGTTCACCGCCTCGTCCGACTCGTCGAGGAGATCGGGCGGCAACCTCGTGCTTTTCGACAGGAACGACCGTCCAGGTGACACTGCCACATCGTCGATGGTCGGAAGATCTCAAGGGCAACACAACCGACGGCACATCACCCGTCTCGATACACAAACCGAGCCCGATATTCCCACGTTGCCTCTGTTACTTCATTGAGTTGCAGTTAGGACTGGCTGTGCAGGTCGCGCACCTTTACGGCCGTCGAAAGATTCACTGTCTCGCGAGTTCGTTCGTTGATTTTGAGAAGGTCGAGATTCTTGAAGCTTGAGGTTGAGCTCACAATCATCACACACAGGAGAGGCATGGAAGGTGCATAGGGTAATAATCATGGATCATACAGAGGGTGATGAGTGCAAGTCGAGTGCTAAATTTTGTACCCCATCATTCCATAGTGCCCTGCTCGTCATAGTAAGAAGTACAATGCCACGATACGCCTACGCGTTGTGGGCGTGCTTCTGCTTGCCAGCACGGAGCTTGCGGACGTAGAACTGCAGACTTGTTAGCATTGCTTGGGAAGCAGGAGACGGACATGAGGACGTACCTCGAGCTCCTGGCCCTCGAGGATGTAGCCATCAGCGCGGCCGGACTGGCCTGGCCGGCTGGAGATCGCAGCGTAGAGACGACCAGCGGCAAACTGGCTCTCAAGAAGGGGGTCGATCTTGGCGTCCTTCTTGCGCTCGGTGAGCTTGCGCTGGACGTGGTTGGACAGCTTCTTGTCCTCAGCCTCAGGTGCCGGGGCGTGCTGCTTGCCCTTCTTGGTCACGGGCTGGGCATACTGAAGGTGGATATGTCAACTATGAAATACATACTGACAAGTAAGTGAACGTACGTGCGCCTCGTACCACTGACGGAAGGGGGTGGCATCGACCTGAACGATCGCGCTCTTGACAAGGGTGTTTGTACGGACAAGCTCGTTGTTCGATGCGTTGTAGACCTTCAGATCAATCAGTAAAGCGAGATCTGCCGCAGGTATCAACTGTGCACGTACGACACCGATCAGACGAGTCTTGCGCGTAACATGCTCCGAGCCCCAGGCGAAGTTGCCCGTGTCCAGACGAAGGGCACGGAACTTCTGGTTGCCACCGCGGGTACGCACAGTGCGGACGCGCTTCGCACCGAGCTTGGTGTTCGCAGCCTGGCGACCGAGCTCGAACTTTCTCTTTTTGCGGAAAGGGATCGGGGCGGCTCCGGAGGCCGAGCGCTTGTGCCTTGAGGAGCGCGAGATACCTTGCACATCATCAGCAAGGGGAACGACGGCACCAACGACCAGCAGCACTCACCCATCTTGAGGCGGTCTTGACGATGGCGGCGACGATCCCAAAAGCGTAGCCGGAACAGGACGTCACGTGCGTGTATAGCAGCCACATTTGCACGTGATGTCAGTTGCTGCAGTTGCCGCGCGGCAAATCCCGCGTTGGCGCTTAGTCAGACAGGGAGAATTATCGAGGCGACGCTATCAGCTTCAAGAGCGACCGCCGCAAGTCCCCGCACTCCTCGCCGCCGCTGTCCATCGGTCTACCCAGATAGACCGTCGCCGCCTTTACATCAGACAATATGGGAAAAGGTGCGCTTGTCGTGGTGAAACCTGGCTCGTATGTCCGATTAATCATCCGTTTAGTTCACGGATCCCTTGCCCGTGCCGGTAAGGTCAAGTCGCAGACCCCCAAGGTCGAGAAGCAGGAGAAGAAGAAGGTGCCCAAGGGCCGCGCGAAGAAGCGCATCTTGTACAACCGCCGGTGTGTAGCGCACTTCCATCCTCCCTGATCGACGCTGATGAATCATCCAGCTTCGTCAATGTCACTACTCTCCCTGGCGGCAAGCGGAGAATGTGCGTGTCTCTTCGTCTTCCACTCTTGCGACGCATTTCCTGTCCTCGTGCTCTCCTGATGATACTCGAAATCAAGCATAGTTCACACTGAAACTATCGTGTTGACAAACAAGCATCAAAACGTCTTTCGCTCCTATCTGACCCTTCCCTCGTCTCATCCTATATCGCTATACCCTACATGTCACTAACCTCCACCTTCAGGAACCCGAACCCCGAGAAGTAAATGCCTCGTTGGACGGCCTGCGCAGTGCGCGCGAGGTTCACGCCCCTGGGTATCGCGGTCCTTCACCACCGCCTGACGGCCTTGGTTGGTCGGGGTCTTACTATGCTTTCGCCTATATTATGCGGCTTGCTATGATCATGCACATTCCATCTCCCTGTATTTTACATGCGATCGAGCAATGCGCAGACGGATGACTGCCGGCACCCTGAGTCGAGCGCCCGGTGCTCGAAGAATTGTCTTTTGTGATTAGGGCTCCCGGAAGTGCTCACTCAAGTATACTGAATGATTTGCGCCTGTCGTAGCACATCTCACCAAACAAGACTGACTGGACCTAAATCCGAGCAACTCCCGAGTCAATGGGTGCGGCGTATCCCAAGGACTTCAATGGACCGAGACTCATAGCGATGCACGCAGCACCGACTGTCTCAAGTCCCCTACAGACGTTCTACTGCATTTACCTGTCTTATGACTTGAGGTGTTGAGGCGAGGAATGTAGAAAAAGGGCGTGCAAAACAATTATGGAGAAGGGACAAACAGCAGACAACAATGTCCATACTGCGACCAAATACAGAAAAATAAACGCGAGCCTCCCGCCATCACGCGCCACTGCGAAAGTACTTGGCTTCCAGAACCTCCGATGTCTTTTCAGCTGTTCCTAAGTGAGAAACAACGGCTTGGCTGGCGGGAGTAGCCGGACGCACGGAATGGGTAGGAGTCGGACATCCCCCGCGGTGACCTCGTCAGCGACATAACGGGCTGTCACCTTCTTATATGGCGAGCCCGTGGCGCATGCTCGAGATGCAATGACACCTCTGCTTAACATGTCTCTCGACACTCGCGACGTTGAGACCGTCCTTGCGACGGTCGGAGCTATATACGTACTTCGGCGCGTTTTGGATGGACGCAGATGCCTTCAGTCCGTAGGGTCAGTAAAGAATTTATTCTCAAAGCATAACTATACACTCAACATTACTAGGCATGCCTCTGGACCCAGAACGCTCCTCTCCCAAATGGGCGCCCTGGCCAACATCCTGCCTGTCAAGCCGCCCATCGGTTACGGGGTCCAGTACGACTTGGTCTCCAAGTTCAAGTGCGAGTACCTATGGTTATTTATTGCGTCCCCAATAGCTCACTGACTACCCCTAGTCTTCGAAGAAGCCGACTGCGACGTGATTGCTGCGGTACGTGGATAGCGAACCTGGGACGGTATGTGCTCCACGGGCTGATTGCTGACGAGGCTCTAGGTTTCTTTCTGGCCTCATGCGGAAGCCGTCCTCCACATCGCGAATGCGGAAACCATCAAGGTATCTATTTCATTTGAATGCCGTTCTGCACCGTTACCAACGCGTCTTTAGACAACAGCCTGGGCCAGACAGCGCTTCCCGAAGCGCGTCGCACAATATAGTTTCTTGGATATGTTCGGCCCTAACATCCTCACCTCCGAGTTCGACCAGTGGAAGTTCTTCCGCAAGGTTGCTGCTCCAGCATTCTCAGAGGTCAGTGCATTCTTTATTCCATACGGCACTGCCAGCTCATCCATCGGCAGCATAACAATCGCCTAGTCTGGGCGGAGGCTACGCGCACCATTGTCGAACTCATCGAAAACGTCTGGAAAAACGGACAAGTCGTACATGTAGATAACTTCCTCGAGATAACGCTCTCGGTGAGTGATGAACCTGTTCTTCAGCCCCTTTGCTCAAGCATACGCTTAGGGTGCTCTGCATGTGATCGGAGGCGCTGGTAATGTCGTTCCTTGGTCCCCTGTAGTTGCAAACTGACCTTGTGCTAGGTTTCGGGCGAAACATGTCCTGGGGTGACGACGCCACCGCTCCCAAAGGTCACCAACTCTCGTACAAGGAGTGCATGGTCATCGTCAGCACGAATATCGCCGTGCGCTTGATTTACCCCGATTGGTTCCCGAGTATCACAAGGGACTTGCACCGCATCCGGGCTGCTTTCAGCGAGCTTGAAGTACGCATTGGTCTGCTGGCGTAATAAAATGGCTGACGACGGCGCAGACATACATTGACGAAATGATCGACGAACGTCGGACTAGCAAGGAAGAGCGACACGATCTGCTGAGCCGACTGCTTGAGGAGACTGACAATGGCGATAGCGTCATGAGCAACAGGGAGATCCTCTGTGCGTTTTCTATCTTCTTTAAAAATTCATTGACTGACGCGCCTCGCAGCCAACATATTCATTTTCCTCGAAGCTGGGCATGAGGTGGGCGGTCGCGCGCCTCGAATATACTCAAACTCACAACCCCTGTAGACGATAGCACACACCCTCTGCTTCGCCTTCGCCTTCCTGGCGCTCTATCCTGACAAGCAAGAGAAGGTCTACGAGGAGATCAAGGCTGTGGCATCCGGGAGCGGCGACCTTCCGGTGCGTATCTGCGTTCGTTACATGGACCTTCGTTGAATCGATCTGTAGCAGTACGCTGACATGCACAAATACGCCTACACCCTCGCGTGAGTAAATCATTTAACCACGATGTCTAGACTCCAATATCCATTCACGCCTCTTTCAGCGTAATCTACGAAACCTTACGCTTGTTCCCTCCTGTACGAGTGCTCCCGCATCCGTCTTCGCCTGACTATACTTACGGACTCAGGTCGTTACCATCCCCAAAGTCAGTACGCAAGATCAAGTCATCACAAGCAATCGTCTCTCGGACGGGTCCAAAGTCGAGATCTCTTGCCCCGCAGGCACGAGCGTTCACTTCTCGGTCGTCGGCTTGCATAATAATCGTGCGTATTTTCCTGTCCTGGTAAGTCTGCCTCAAGGCTGAAATATCTGGTAGCCATCTACTGGGATTGTCCTGAGGAGTTCAGGCCAGAGCGCTTCCTCGGCGACTTCAACAAGGACGCGTTTATACCCTTCTCCGCCGGCGCACGAGCGTGTTTGGGTCGCAAGTTCGCCGAAACGGAGGGAGTCGCGATGATGGTGTCGCTCATCTTGAGGTACAAGTTTGAGGTGATGGACGAACCGAGGTTTGCTGGGGAGACCTTCGCGCAGCGCAAGGAGCGCGTTCTCAAGACGGCTGTTGGGCTGACTTTGACGTGCGTTCGACCTCTGCACGGAGTGGCGCGGATACTGACCAAGTGTTGTGCAGGCCTGCGCGCGTTCCCCTAACGTTCCGTCGCAGGGATTAGCTAACTTCGACGTTTGGATGTAGGTAGCGGACAAGTAAATGGAATTCGTCGTCTGATACTTCACGCATGGCGCCCACGGCAGCTAGTCCAACACTTCTCTCGGAATATCCTCTGGTCGACGATGCTTTGAGCATCGGTCGGTTCGAACTTCGAACCTACTTATCGTGGGCTCGAGTTGGGCGGGCCCGGGCAAAGCGCGTGGTTCGGTGCCGAGCGTTCGGTGGAATTTGACCAGGACGGTTACGTAGCGCGTGCAAGGACTACTGGCAGCAAATACCGCCTACGCTCTCCGCTGGACTTGGTGACGCACTGGGGGCCTGAGTACTCATATTCTGCATCGAACATCACGGCAATGAGCTTTCCATGAATGGTCGCGTTTGGACATTCGTCCTTTGCTGTTCCTCGCGCTGATAGCCCTGAACGTTATTGACACGCTTCAGCACCTTCGATAGATGAAGTAGGTGAGTCAGCGCCACAATCTAAGCTCGTAACATGCTAACTAGGTTTAATGGGCAGGAGCAAACGCGTTCCGAGCGTCCTAAAGCATCTGGTGAAGCAACGTCAAGGTTGAAGCGTTTGAAAACTCTGCAGGATGAACCGCGACGGACAAAGTACCGGCCAATAAATTCCAGATACTCATCTGCTTACTCGGAGCGTCTTCAGCCGACAGTGAAGCTGGCGGAGGGCCCATTTTCGCAAACGAAGGCCATGCCGGCCGAGTAACGAAATATGTCGCCACTCGTGCGGACACGCTGCGAAAGCGGGACACCGTCGGGCCAAGGACGTACTCCAGCATGCCCCACGTCAGGAAAAGCGGAGCCTCGCGCCAGTCTGCCCCCGCGTACCTCCCAGGAATACCGCTTACCGTATGCTTTTTTGCAGCGTGTCTAATGCGAGGCTCCGCGTGGCTGCTGTGGTTGGCGGAAGGCTGCAGAAAAGCCTATCACCCTTACGTTGTCCGCTCACATCGAACAGAACTGCCGAGGGTGGAAACTCCTCTTCCAGGACCAATCTATGACAGCGACACGCCTTGGGAGGCGCTGAAGATGGCTACAAAGTCGTAACGCCGTCTCCTGCGGCCATTCAGACAAAGGAGGGCGTACTTGCTTTTCGTTGCAGTCATACGTACTAGCGCTGCAGGTTGGGATCGATGCAAAGTTACGTGCGACAGCGCAGCAGGTATGTGACCTGCCAGAGACCTGTATGCCCCGTCGGTTGGGTAAACCACCGAGGGACGCGCTCATTTCTGCGCAGCATCACAAGGGTACGAGAAGAAAGGCGCGGCAGCGGGGTGGCTGGCTTGACCTTCAGGCGCGCCAACCTGTTGTAGAATGGATGGCGTAAGACGCCACGCCCTCGCTTAACGTCGGCAGAATCAGAATGGAGGTTACGGACGAGCCTGTGGAATATTACTCGGGCGCATTCTAGGGGCTCTTCTTCCAAGAAGTATGTCTTATCCTAGTCGGATGAACTAGCTGTTACTCACAAAGTACGCAGGTCCTACGCAGGTCTCCTGTTCGCGCGCCACTGCTCTTACTTCCCCAGGCAGGGAACACGGTCTTCTCCTGCGTCTGAATATGGCGTAACTTGTAGGGAGCGGCCGGGCCGATGCGCGAGCGGTCCGCGGGGTACTTCTGCTCAGTAGACAGCGCATCATCGCAAGTTAATCGATTATGTGCTTGTAAGCGTCGCGTGTCGTGCCGATTGGCTCGCAGGACAGGCTTGCATGGGATGGCAGGCATTACGGGACGATAGGCCATCTGTGTGGGAGTAGAGCTCGTCGATCCAGCAAAGGGGGTGCGGGCACCTGCAGCGCGTCGGCACCTGCCGGCTCCGTTTGTAAAAAATCAGGACGTTGTTCCGCTCGCCGAGCGCTGCATTTCAGGGCCACGACGCCGCTCGGGAACACGCCTGCCTGTCCCACACAAAAGCACTGAGCGGCGAATCCGAGACGGCGGGGATAAAGACCATAAGCAGCAGCCCCGTGCGACGAGGCACGCATCGTGTACACATGTAATGCTTATGGCACAGTTTCGATCACAACAAGAGATCTGCCAACTCGATCTCTGCATTCAAGAAGGGGCGTATTTTATCGAGTGTATAAAGCCCGGGCGCCGTCATCGTCTTGTCCCCATCTTTTGCCCTGGTCTTGCTCGTCGCGCCTCGTTTCCTGACCTCCGCTGCCCTTCCCCGCGGCCCGATCTGCTATCCCCCACCCCCGGGTGCACCTACGGCTTTGTGGCGCAAATGGGAGCGCAAGGCGTGCAAGTAAATCTCCGCGAAAAAGACATACATTCACGCTCGAATCAACCTTATTCAATACGGCCTTGCACCTGCTACTCCCCGTCCCTCCACCATCATCTGTCTCCATCCACGGAAGCATTTTCTTCGCTACCTCCGATGCTTCCGATCCCATTCGGCTGGCTCTCTTCCATCCCATGGTATTGTGGCCTACGTCTGACCGCTGGGATGTCACGCAGCGGACGGCGGGGGCACATACCATGAGGAATGGAAGAGGCCTGCCCAGTTGGATGTGGTTGCTTCATGTAGCTTGAAACGCCCGTGTCGTGACTCTTTGCGGTAGTCGCCCACATCCCTTGCGCACGCACAAGCTCTACTGCACCTTCGTCTCGTCAATACGTTGCTCCCGTCTGTTCTCCACCTACTCTCCACGGCGCCGATCTCACAATTTTTACCGATCGAGATTATGCGCGCCCACGCGATCGAGCGGCGGGTCCTGCAGTCGGGACCACATAGCGTAGCCCCTGTCTCTTCATTGTACCTATGCACTATATTCCGCGTCTCAGTCAAAGCCTTTGTGCCGCAATCAGAGGGCCAAAAAACGTTGCACGCCGGCCAACACGCTGAGTTGCAGGCGGACGCGTGTATGTCGCGCGACGCTGACTTCACGGGCGAGCTTGCTTCCGTGGAGGAAAATTAACGGAAGCATCTGTGTGGGATCTGCTTCCGCTAACAAAACCTGCCATATCAGTATCGATCATTCATTTCCCCTCCCGGCGTGGACAGCTACTGTCACGCCTGTCTTACATCTTAGTCCAAGAAGTACAGATTCCCCCTATGTAACTACAGTGTATGTACCGCTCGTCGACATGGCACCGCGCCTAATGGTATCACGTGGTATGGACAACGGCGCGGTGCGAGACGTTTGTTATGTTTAGCTTGTGGTATCAAGCCCATTTGCCGGGAATAACGGGGTGAGAGGCGGATAGACCGCCGTCAACGGCCCAGTTCTGACCGTTCACATAGCTTGCCTCGTCTGCATTGCCTGGTCAGTGGAAGGTCGACCGGACGATGAGGGAGACCTACCTGATGCGAGGAATAGCGCGACGTTGGCAATTTCTGGGGTGAAGCGTTGGTATACAGCGTCGAGGAAGAAGTGGACTATTCTCCTCACCTTCGGGTACACCGAATCGTCCAGAGGGATTGAGCTGCCCAATCTTCGCAGTGGACCCGCGCGCTTGAGCGTACTCGAACTGGTCCGCGGTCATCCCGGTTTCAATGAGTCCAGGACAGATGCTGTTGACTCGGATGTCCGTGCGCCGCAGCTGGTAAGGGGCCGTCTTTGCCATGCTGTTGACGCTGCGAGGGTACTCAGGATATGGTTGGCGCGAAGGCCTCGAAGCACGTACGCAGCCTTGCTAGCGCTGTCTGTAAACGAATCAGCGAATGACGCTGGATTAAGTGCGTAGTATCGCACTCACAATCTACAGTACCAGCGCCAGAGCGTATACCTGCGACTGCAACGAAGTCAACATGTCGTATTCCAACTATAAGTATAAGATGCGAAGAGAAATACCTGAGGCAGTGAGGATGATGCTGCCACCGCTGAAATCCTTCCCAGCGGAAGGATTCGGCTGGAGCATGGCCTCCGACGCATAGCGGACAGCCAAGAAGCACCTAGAGGCGCATTAGCCGATTTACGATAGCATGCGGCGGCACAAAGAGGGAGACACCCACGAGCGGACGTTGATCCTCATAGTCTTCTCGTAAGTCTCAACCGACGAGGTCTGCAAAGGGTCGCGCGAAGCCCAGCCAGCCTAGCAAGAGACGTAAGAGCTTGCGGCGGATGGACAACTCTACCCCGCGTACGTTTGCGAAGAAGACGTCGAGCTGGCCCTCTTCCTGGATTGCCCGGTCGCAGAGACCCTTAATAGCGGCCTCGTCCGAGGCATCCGCTTGGATTGTGGTCACCTGGATTTATGAGGTGAGGGGGAGGGAGGTAGGTCGCACGTGAGGGCAACTGACCTTGACGTCGGGGTACTTCTTCTCGATAGTCGACTTGAGGTCAGGGAGGTTGGTCGGGTCGAAGTCGAGAAGGTATAGATGGCGCGCTCCTAACATATACCGCATGTGTTAGGCTTGCCCTCGTCGGGGGGATGGGGCGAGGGGAACGGATACCTTCGTGCGCGAAGCGAATAGCGGACGCACGACTGGGCGGAGCGTGAGGAGAGCGTCAGTATAGTGCACAGCTGGCCTTGGCATAAACCAACGCACCCAATGCCCTTCAACGACCCCACGCCGGTGACGATGCATACCTTCCCCTTCAACCTTCCCCCACGGGGTTCATGCTCAAGGTGGTTCTGAATGCGCTGAATACGAGCCACAGTGCGCTTGTACGCGACCTCGGCATCGTCCCCCTTCGCAGTCGAAGTCTTGTAGGCCGACATGGTGTCCGGAAGTAAGAAGGAGGGTGATTGCTTTCCGCCTGCGTCGATGATTTAGACAGGTCACGTCGCACGCCCACCGGAACGTGAATTGCCGTGTTCCGGGCATCTCAACACCCGAGAACGCAGAGAAAGCGGGATGTGGGCATTGACTTTGCTGAGGCTCCCTTCGCTGGCTGCGGAGCGCGTAAGATGGCGCGTGTTCCAGCGGCCGCGGTGTTGCAGGCAGAAGGAAGGGCCAACTACTTAGCCCCGCTGAGCGCGCGTCGGACGACGAGCCGCTTGGACCATCCAAATCAGGCCGACGCGCACGCGTCGATTTTTGGAGGCGTCGTCGACGTCCATCTTTCTTCACGCGTCCGCGATGTCTAGCATAGAGCTCATAAATCCAAAGGCGGAGAGCGTCCGCAGGGCGGCAGCCCTCCAGGTACATGGAACCCCAAAGTTGGATGTGGAAATACTCAAGATTGCGTAGGTTAACACGACGGGCGCGATGGGTCTCGCGAACGTGGTGAAGGGCAATCTCGGTGCGTGTCGCGCGTTCCACTGGAAGGAACCATTGCTGAGGATGCTATCTACTGAACAGGCCCGCGAGGAACGCTGAAAATGCTGGTCGATGGCGCTGGGCAGATCAAAATGACCAAGGATGGGAAGGTCTTGCTGTCCGAGATGCAGATCCAGAACCCGACGGCGGCGATGATCGCGCGTACTGCAGTCGCACAAGATGACCAGGTCGGCGATGGGACTACATCGGTCGTACTGCTCGTCGGAGAGCTCCTCAAGCAGGCCGATCGCTACATCTCCGAGGGCGTCCACCCTACGGTCATCGCAGAGGGTTTCGATCTCGCGAAGAAGGAGGCGCTGAAGGTGTGTATTCCGCTACATGAGCGTTGCATCTGAATAACTGCTTTGTGTAGTTCTTGGACACCTTTAAGCAGCCGTCCAAGCTCGATCGCGCAACTCTGGTGAACGTCGCGTACACCTCTTTGGCTACCAAGGTCAACAGTGCCATGGCCAAGCACTTGTCTTCCGCTGTCGTCGATGCTGTCCTTGCGATCCGTCGTCCTCCTCCCCCAGAAGGTACGTGGACGTGACATACCCTTTAGATCTGGCTCACTCGCGTGCAGACGCGAAGGATCAGTGGAGGGAGCCCATTGATTTGCACATGGTTGAGATCATGAAGATGCAACATCGGACAGCCAACGAGACGCAGCTCGTGCGCGGTCTCGTCCTCGATCACGGTGCCCGTCACCCCGACATGCCGAAACGCGTCGAGAATGCCTTCGTCCTCATTCTGAACGTCAGCTTGGAATACGAGAAGACGTGAGCCCAAACAACTCATCTATATAACATGCTTCTCACTTCCACCAGCGAGGTCAACTCCGGCTTCTTCTACTCCTCGGCTGAGCAGCGGGAAAAGCTTGTCGAAGCTGAGCGTAGAGCCGTCGACAACAAAGTCCGCAAGATCATCGAGTTCAAGAACCTTGTCTGCGACCAGGCCGTCGACAGCAAGGAGAAGCGGAAGAACTTTGTGATCATCAACCAGAAGGGTATTGATCCTATGAGCTTGGACATGCTCGCGAAGAACGGCATTCTCGCACTGCGTCGCGCAAAGAGGCGCAACATGGAGCGGTAAGCACACTCAGTGCTGCAAATTGGCACTGTACTCATAATCCTTTCAGCCTGCAGCTCATCTGCGGTGGCGAGGCGCAGAACTCCCTCGACGACCTCAACCCCTCCGTCCTCGGCTGGGCCGGCCTCGTTTACGAGCACACTCTCGGCGAGGAGAAGTTCACCTTCGTTGAGGAAGTCAAGGACCCCAAATCCGTCACTCTCCTCATCAAGGGCCCGAACGCGCACACCATTCAGCAGATTCAGGATGCCATCCGCGACGGCCTGCGCGCGGTGAAGAACGCGCTTGAGGACCAGGCGCTCATCCCCGGCGCGGGCGCTTTCGAGGTCTCGTGCGCGGCGCACCTCGCAGGGCCGGTGAAGCGCAGCGCGAAGGGGCGCGCGAAGATGGGCGTGCAGGCGTTCGCGGACGCGTTGTTGGTGATCCCGAAGACGCTCGCGCAGAACGGCGGCTTTGATGTGCAGGATGCTATCGTGGCGCTGCAGGACGAGCAGGCGGATGGCAACACCGTCGGTCTCGATCTTGAGTCTGGCGAGCCGTTCGACCCGACGGTGGAGGGGATTTGGGACAACTACAGGGTGAAGAGGCAAATGCTGCATTCATGGTATGTTGAAGTTTCTTGTGGTTACGATTGGGTGCTGACCATTGTGCCAGCTCTGTCATTGCTGTCAACCTGTTGTCGACTGACGAGATCCTGCGCGCGGGCAGGAGTTCGTTGAAGCCAGACGGTCCGGGCTAAGAAACAAAATTTGTATCATAGTCGAAGGTGCTTGTAGCGATTGTATTCATCTTACTGACCGTCTTTAATCGTGCGCGATGGGCAATCTTGCGACCTGTATTCGTGGATGAATCAAGGTTCTGCCATGAAGACGCACAAGTGAAACCCGGGCCTGATGCCTGTGCGAGCATACTGTTGACGCATCACTGCTTCTCCGCATACGAGCATGGGCAAAGAAATGAAGAGTTCTCTGTTTCACTAGCGATATAATCGGCAATACACGCCGTACAGACAGTTCGGTTGTCAACAATCTCATTTCTTGCAGATGGCGCACGAGAGCGTTGCTCAGCAAGCCGTTCAAGCGGCAGTGCCGACCTGCTTCTGGAGCTGCTGAGAAAGTTGGTCCAACGAGATCTCCTGCACAGGAGTGACGAAGGCGGCCTCCCGATATTTGTCGACTGAGTTGCACGATCAGTATCGACCGATTATGGAGGAAGGATTGATGTGCTAACCGGCGTTCGCGAGTGCGTTCCACCCGTCCACCACCTTCGAATCAACTATCTTCTTGATGGCCGCATTCGCTTTGCTGGGGTCGGTGTTCACCAGGTCCTTGAGGTTTGCCAGCTGCCCAGAGATGGCCTGAAAGGCGGCCAGGACCACTTGTATCAAGTGGGTGGCCGGTCCGACCGCGGCGAGCAGACTGTCGAAGTCCATCTGTTGAAAAAGGGCTCAGTCATGCGACTTTGGCGGATGGAGTGAGGTCAGGACGTACATCCACTGAAATGAGGTCGGCGACGATGCGCCTCTCGTCCGTAACCACTCCAGTACGGCTCCCGGCCTCGTCCGTCTCCTCTGCAATGAGCCGATTGACCAGCTTGATGCGTTCGGCCATCGCCGCGGCAGCCCTTCCACTGGCAGCGGCCACAACTGAGGAGGTGATGACGCCCAAGAAGGGGACCCAAGCGTAAGTGAGAGCCGTGCTCGCCACAATCCTGTCTGCAGGGCATGGTCAGCGTACGCGCGTGGACGTCGTCACGAAGATCACCCTTACCGTGCTCGTACTCGGCCTGGTCTGCCTTAAGTTCAGTATGGTTTTCCTCGAGTTGGCGCTGAAGGGCCTCGAGGGATCCGGCGTCCGAGGTAAGCATGTCCTCCACGGCCAGCTTGCGCTCTTTCAGTGCGGAGGAGTCCTCGTAGGTCTGATCCCCAAACTTGCTGACATTCTCGACGACCTCCTGGATCTTCGTCTGGATTGCCGTGGCGTTCTTGATCAACCCGTCGCAGAGGCTGTCGATCGTTTGCTTGAGATCGTCTTTCTCCGGCTTTGAAGAGGCGGTGGCCAAGCTGCGGATGCATCGTAGGATGTTCGCTTTGGCGAGCATATCAGCAGCATGACGAGGCGCGCGGATCTGATAACACACCATAGTAGGAGTTCTGCTCGGTGCCACCCGCATCCTGAGCATAGCTGTAGATGTCGTCGGCGATGCTGACGATGCTAGGGTAGGTCTTGTCCTTGAACGTCTCGCAGTGGGCTTTGACCTGCATATTCGTGAGTCTTCGCGCGACAAGGCGAGCTATGATACTCCTTACATCGTTGAAGGTTGCGAGCAGCGGCGTCACGACTTCGGAGAGCTTTCTCATCGTTGCAGTCGAAACATTCAGGCGCTGCTGAAGGGTGTCCGTATCGCCTGGGAGAAGTACACCCGCCCAGACGTATCTCGCGAGACTCGCTATGTCATCCTGCTGGAGGACGTAGTTCCCGCTGTCGCTGAGCAGGCCTTTGGGCGACAGATCAACAGATCGGGCAGTAGACATGGGCTTTAGGTGAGGGGGACAGTGAAGATGGCCGACGTGCCAGAACCCGGGTTCATATTGTAAACGCGAACGAAGACCGGCCCAGCGTTGCATGCAGTGCTCCCAATCGGGCGAGTAATCTGCGAATAAGGGTCAGTGGTGCCGCCAGGTACTTCATGCCAATGAACAAGCCGTACAAGGTCAGCACCCTCGCTGCGGAGTTCAAAGAACCTTCTAATAGGCGCGTTAGTCGCCCCACTTGTGCCAACCAACGTATGAGTGGCGATAGATAGCAAGCTTCGTTATTCATCTTCGAGCCGGTTTTGCGAGCAAAGCCCGCCGTGAGGCCTTATAGTGGCGAGGTGTTTACTCGCCAGCGTCATCGTCATTCCGCACTAGGGAAGATTGCATGGTTCAGGAGACTGGGGCTAGCAATAGCCAAAGCACGTCCCCTAAGTCAGACGTAAACCGGACGTTAGAGCGTAGGAAGTCAAAAATTGGTCTCCGCAGTAGTCTCGTGAGTGAAAATATGGCCGCGTGCTGTGAGTTGGACTGAGGAGGACAGCAGTTCTCCGCTCATACACCGGAGGGGTACCAAAGCACCTTAGTGTGCGCTGCTGCTGGTAGTGACACGATATCAAGATGATAGGTCTCAGGGGTCGTCCAATGTAGATGTCGCCTAGAAGAAGAGCTCGGACTGGTCGCAATTACTTCGAGATGAGAGTATTGCATCCATGGTGGTTTTGTGTGTTCAAGTTCAAGCTCTGAATTTCCAGAAATCACGACCGCGGGAATCATATCGGGGAATGCCGATGTCCACTCTGCCGAGGCCTCGGCACCCCCAACTTGCCATAGACCATCGCGTTTGCGTCGGAGACTTGGCTTGAATAGCTTCATTGAGACCAACAAAGCTGAACATGGCAACCTCAAACCTCTCCAGATTTATCGAACGGCAGCGCCAGCTACTGTCTGCCGAGCGTCAGGCGGAAATCGAACGCTCGTCCTTGCTCCTCTCAAACTGTGGCCCGAAGCTGCTCGAACACAAAGGCCTAGCGCTCCTAAATCTGGGTGTAGCCTCAATCAACATTGGACTAGGTGGAAAAACGTGCGGCTGTCCCTTACCACTTTTCCTTGATCACCCTCTACTTTGAGCGCGAAGAACCTCTGCTGACGGGATGAGAAGATAGTCTTGTTGAACTGGAGAGACCCTCCGCACATCATGCTAGCCCGATATTCCCACTTCATACGCTACGGTCAGACTCTTCTTTGTACTTTCCGACGTGGCCCTCATGATTCCGTACAGCACGGGCGATCTCGCGTGTATCGAGGCTAATGTTACATCGACACCAAAAACCAAGGGCGCAAGCAAAAAGCAAGCGTCTACTACCGAATACAAGGGGAAGGTGGCTGAGGGTGTCGTGTACAAGGTATCCACAATGTCGTTCTGCGTACCTGTCATACTGATTTTGGATTGAGATGTCGGATACGCGAATCACTGTCGCTGTCGACACGGATGAAGAGCTTGATCTCCCCGATCGCCTGCGGCTGGTCAAGCTGGCAAATAATGTTACCTACGATAGGTATGTTGGAACCTCTCCAATCAGCCGTGCATTTACTGACGTTCGACTCACAGAATGGACAAAGCTATCGATACTTTAGAGAAGATCACGTCTGACAACGTGTGCATTTAGTACCAATGGCTCGACAATCCCTGAGTTAGATTTCACAGCCACCTGACGATAAAGCATTCCCGCGCCTCAATACCATGCACCACGTTCTTCTCGGACAGGCATCACCGTCTGCGAAAGTTGCGGTCAACGATCTCGAGTTCTTGGATCCGACGCTGAACGACAGCCAAAAGGATGCCATTAGGTAGCTTCCATCCGCTCGAAGTGATTGTCACCCAACATTATTTCTCCACAGATTCTGCCTCGGCTCCCCCGAAGTCGCTTGCATCCACGGCCCACCTGGCACGGGAAAAACGCACACCCTAATAGAGCTCATATGGCAGCTATGCGCTCGCGGCCAGCGCTTGCTCGTATGCGGTGCCTCCAACCTCGCCGTCGACAATATCCTCGAGCGCCTGTTGGCGCTTCCCGCGGACTCCCGCACGTCGCGGTTGAAGGTCACGCGGGTAGGGCATCCTGCCCGCGTCATGGCCAACGAGGATGTGCTCGATGCAACACTCGAAGTTCAGGCAGGTCGCACGGATGCGGTCAGTCAACATAATACCCAGTTGCGGTCTCAGTGGCTAAGTCGGACGTAGGCTGCGCTCGCGAAGGACGTCAAAGCTGAGCTTGAGGCGGCTTTAGGCGTACTATCGGGGAAGGGGAAGGGTGCAAAGGGAAAGGCTCCGCGAGGACTTGAGCGCAAGAAGATGTGGGACGAGGTCAAGGCTCTGCGGAAAGAGTACGTCCGCGTCGTCCTGGCATCCGAAGAGATCTGATCGAGACGCCTAGGTATCGCCAGCGCGAAGGAGGCGTGGTCAAGTCCGTTCTATCAGAGGCTCAGGTACTGTCCTTCTCAGTTCCTCAAGCGTAGACTCACCCCGCCTCGCAGGTCGTTCTCGCTACCTGCCACACAGCAGGGAATCGTCAACTTCGGTCTCTGGACTTCGACACCGTTATTATCGACGAAGCGACCCAGGCCGTCGAAGCCGTCTGCTGGGTGCCTATCTTCAAGGCGAAGAAGCTTGTGTTGGCGGGCGATCCAATGCAGCTGCCGCCGACCATCCTCTCGATCGATAAGAAGGGCAAGGACAAGAAGGTCGGGAAGGACAAACCCGCGACCGCGAAGGATGCAAAGACCAAGAACGACAGCCCCGAGGTGGTGACGGTGGACGATGTCGCAGAAGCGCCGCCTACCTCAGAGAGCGAAGACGATGGAGCCGACGCAGGCATGGCGGATGACACAGAGGAGGCTGAGGCCGACATGCCAGCACCACCAACAGACCCTGCTCCCGATGCTTCCAAAGCCCAACCCAAGCAACGGACTCGTACACCCATTCTTCGGCCGCCGCGCACGCTGGAGACAACCCTTTTCGACCGGCTCGAGAGAATGCATGGCCCGAGCATTAAACGTATGCTCAAAGTACAGTACAGGTATGCTATACGTCTGCACAAGCGGTGCGCTCCACGTTGAGCGATTTTTGGGTCAGAATGCACGAAGACATCTGCGCCTTTCCTTCCAAGGCACTTTATGGCGGCAAACTCCAGCCCGACCCCTCCGTCGCGAAGCGCCTCCTTCGCGACCTGCCGTCCGTTCAGATTGCACGCGAGTCTGCTGGTATAGGAGAGGATGAGGACGATCCGCTCGCCTCACCCGTCGTCTTCTTCGATACGGCGGGGTGCGAGTACTACGAGCGCCTGGAAGGGGATAACGACGAGGGGAGCCGCTGCAACGAGAATGAGGCAACGATCGTCAAGGGCTGGGTCGGCGAGCTCGTGAGTATATTATATATCTTCCTTTCCGAAGATTGACCCTGTACGAATAGACACAAGCCGGTGTCCTGCCATCGCAGATAGCGGTCATCACGCCGTACCAGGCGCAACTCGGCTTGCTCACGTCGCTGCTTCGGCCACTTCATGGGCCCGATCTCGAAATCGGGACTGTCGACGGCATGCAGGGGCGCGAGAAGGAGGCAGTCATCATAAGCATGGTGCGGAGCAACGACAAGGTAAGCTCGAGGGAAACCTCTGGGGCGATGCCCTTCTATCTCGAACGTCGGTCGTGGATACAGTCTTGATGATACTCTTGTAGCGCGAAGTTGGCTTCCTCAAAGAAAAGCGGCGTATGAACGTCGCCATGACCCGAGCCAAGCGGCAGCTTTGCGTCGTCGGCGACTCCGGGACGGTGGCATACGGCGGCACGTACCTCAAAGAATGGTTGGCGTGGCTGGAGGCCCACGCTGACGTGCGATACGGTGGCTTGGACTGAAGTCTGGGAAACTGGTCTTGTACAGTTCTCAGCTATAGCGAGGACCAGAAGTGGTAAAGAAAAGGAAACATCAATGATCATCGTCTGCCAGGGCCACATCCCGATACTTCCTCGGTATTAACCCTGCGTCATGCTTCCAGCTTTCGCCTAGCGCAGCCACCGACCCTCTAATAAGCTCGGCAAGATGCTCTGATCGAAGGCAGTCTCCCCATTCTTCTTTCTAGCCGGATTTGACTGCATAGCTATCCACGATTGACAGTAGGAGTTCTTCTTCCACCGGCAGGATTCACAAAGTTCCGATTCAGCTGAGGGCTACGCGTCACCGTTAGCCAGCTCACAGGGTCTGGTGCTTCAGTGCCACCGGCCGGTGCTGAAGATCTTACCTTCCATTCGAAAACAACAGCCTTCGAGGGTGGAGACCGGCGCCTTAAGCTGGTCTTCGCGCATGGCACTAAGTTGGTGAGGCGTCAGTTGACCCAATCAATCCCTCTACTCTATATAAGACGCCGTCTGCGGTTCACCTCTTCAACAGACCCCTTCTTTCGACCTGCGTACGAGTCTTCACCAAACGCCATGTCTTCCACCACCCCCGATATGTCTCCCGGCGCTCTTGTCGACAGCGACGGCAACTACTGTCTACAGCAGGACGACATGTACAATCTCCTGAAGTACCTGTGGTCGGGCGCGCTACTGCCTCTGACCCCCGCCGACTACCAGACGCGCCTGGACATCTCTGACAGCGCTATGACCCAGTATGCTACTGTCATCGACAACTTGGTTGATGAGTATAAGACGGTGAGCCGCGCCGATATATCATTTATGTCGCCGTTTGCGAGCTTGACTGATGCACGTGTAGGTTTCCGCCCATTGCAACACGTTCAAGAACACGACGTATCCGGCTATAGTGAACATCGCCGCAGACGTATACAGCTATGCCCAGAACGCTGGGGGCACTGTCGATGACTCGCTGTACGGTACGATAAGCTGTTATACCTGTTAATCACGCGACTAACTTGGCGCCTTAGCCAGCATCTTTCAATTGATCAGGAGCTTCGCAAATACCAGCAATACTACGGACGACAAGAACAAGATCACGCAGCAAGTCGACGATCTCATCAACGTCCAAGTTCAGGCGATTGCTGGTATCTTGACGAAGGCCGAGACGGCAGTCACAGACCTACAGAACTTCGAGACGCAGTGTATGCAGGACCAGTCGGACCTGCAGGCGCGGCAGAAGGCCGTTGAAGACGCGATTACTGCTGAAACCGGCAGCCTGGCTGACTTGAAGGCGAGACTCCAAAGCGACCGTCAGACCCTCGCGGCCGATCAGGCAGCGTACGAGCATGGTATATGCTTACCGCTGCTCTGCTATGGCAAAGCCTCTGATCACGATCCCAGACAAGATCGTTGCGTGTACCACCCTCACGTACGCCTGGGTTCCCTTCTGGGGCATCATCGCGGCCTCTGTCGTTGCTGGCATCTTTGGCCACGCCGCCGCTGAGCTTGCCGACGACATCGACACCCTCAAGTCGGACATCAGCACCGAGAGCGCGGAGGTGACGGACGATACCCGTGTCATCGCTGACCTCACGGCCGTCGATGTGCGCTCCCATTCATCCGTGTCCCGGTATAGCGAGAACTAATTTGTCTCCAGACAGATCTGACGAGCTTCCTTGCTGCGATTCAGCCCGCCATCACCACCATCCAGAAGATGCATGGTATCTGGTCTTCCATCAGCGGAGACCTCACCAGCCTCCAGAACATGATACACTCGAGTGTCAGCACGGCGGAGGCGGCCATCGCTGGCATCATCGACCAGAAGGTGGTAGATAAGTGGAATGACCTCGCGAATAGCGGTGAGTTATGCTGTTCTCCCTTAACCCCTCTAGCGCGTTCACGACTGACAGTCTATACAGTGCAGAAATACCAGCAGGCCGCTTTCCTGACTCAGGCGCAACAGACGACGATCGACCAGCTTTCTGATCAGCTGCACCAGCAGGCCCAGCAGACCGCGGCTATCTAGTCAACGGCCCCCGCGAGCGAAGATCACAAACAAGCGATCGACATATCTGCTGAAGCCCGTTCAGACTTATTGCGTACAGGATCGACTCGAGTATTTTGTTGCGTTCACAGAGAATCATCACGAATATAAGCTGCCGGAATATAACATGTTGCTTTCGAACGAAACATTGAACGCAGTGGCAGAGGCCGGTGTGATTAAGCCGCGCGGAGGTAGATGAGCGACCGCCGACGGAAGCATACACATTCGGATATTACGCAGACCTCGACATCCCCTTGGCCTGCTCGGTGTCGCTACGCAGCTCTAGAAAAGACAAGATGGCAGAGATAACCAGTTGGTCTGACCATGGCAAACCTGTGCTACCGCCTCACCATTTTCAGAAATGCTAGAGTATACAGCCATCTATGCTACGTGCACGGCCCGTGTCCACATCCTCTTGGCTCGCGCAAGCAGCATGGACATTCCAAACGTCCTCTTCTCGTACGTAGGAGCAAGGGCGATCCTCCCGCACATGAGGCGATCGAGTCGAGTGCGTGGCCCGAAGATGCAAGGAGCTTCGGTCCGCGCAAATAGCCCCGGAAGTCGAAGAAGGCGGGCTCCGCGGAGCGTGCGATGTTGCCGCCTAGCTACATGACGCTCGTACCGGACCCGTAGGTCGGTTGGTCATACATGTGCATACACAGCAGCGCGGCGAAGGGAGGGCGTCGCGGGAACTGCATGGTCCGCCGTCGCGTGCCGGTGTTGGGGAGCTCATACGTGGCTGAGCGCACCGTCGGAGCTATCGCGATGATCTGCAGCATGGCGGGATAATCAAAGAGCAAGGAGTGTCGTCCGAACGAGCCTCGTAGGGTGCTTGAGGGTTATGGGATGAGGTCGATGTAGTCGAATTGGGCTCCCTCGGGAGGATTCGACGACCATAGGCACTTGTCATAGATATTCATCGTCCAGTCGTTGCTACAATAGATGGAGCGACTTGTCTCGGAGTTGCCCCCACCCACCAATCCGCTGGTCGTGAGCATCAGGGTGACGCGGAGTGCATTTCGAGGCTCGCGAGCCGACTCCTTGCGATACCGCGCAAGAACGGCGTCGCATTTTGGTGAAGGGGGGTAAGCGTTCTTCGACTTGGACTTCGGCTCAGGGCTGATAGATTCCAGCCAGTCTCGGAGGTCGGTCGGCGAGAACTTGACATCGACGACGCTGTCAGAGGACCCGGACTCGGAAGCTCGGGCACTTCGAGGAAGAACGGCTGATTTGGGAGGAGATGGCCGTCGCTGTGCATGGTCATAGATGGAGGGCCTGTCCTGGTGATGCTTGAGCTGGGGAGAAGGGGCGCGAGTAGACTTGCGTGCGGCGCGCTCCGGCCTCTGCCCGCGCGAAGGATTGCAGGTCTTCAGCTGGGCACGCGCAACGGAACCGTCATCGCTAGAAGGATGTCGGTGTTTCTGCCAGACATCGGGCCCCACGGTGAACTCGACAGGTGGTGACTTGTTCCATGGGCATATCACGGCACTCGTAAGGTGGATAAGTCGCTCCGCTTTCGCGCCCGAGAGCGAATAACCAGACAGGATTTGATGATATGCGTGGAAGATCACGAAGAGGGGATGTGCGCGAGACCTGATACGCGGCATCTTGGAATACGCCTTCTTGATCGTCCTGACCGTCAAGCCTCGCTTGAGGTACATCGACGGTCGGTCTCGCCTGGTGATGGATAGCGGCAGGAATTCATATTCGTACTCTTGTTCTGGAAGTTCCTAGGGTTGTGAGTATCTGAATGCAGGAATAAGGAGCGCAACGTACTGCGGTGAAGTGCTTCCTTTTGTTCATGCCTGCGGTCGTATTGAACTCGGTCAAGGCCTTGATAGTGTCAAGTGTCTTCTTGGTAAGAAGGATAGCCCACTCGGAGTTGTCCATACGCTCGGCCATGTCGCTGCGAACTAGGTGCAGGAGATGTTAGGATCGTAAACGCGAGGTGGACTGAGCGACGCACGTTGTATATGGTTCAGCGGTGTCGAGAGATCAAGTGTCCCTTTCTCCATACCCCAGTAGTACTCGAAGTGTTCCATCTGTCGAGCTGCACGATGAGAGAGGCTCGCGCGCGCCACGAGATTCATAGACCTGGCGACGATAGTAGCCTGTGTCCAGGTTGATGAGGCGGTAGTCGATGATTGGTAAAGCTTCCATGTCTTCCTGGGTAGAGATAGAGGTCGATATCATAGAAGGGGGCATTCTGAACGAGGAGGCGAAGACGAGGGGATGGGCGGCGGGGGGAGGGAAAATGCAAGGCGCTCGAGCGCTGGCGGCAAGTCCGGCCCGCGAATAGGCGCCGGCCCGATTCGGGATCATCCGAACAATGGCTGATCAATGGATTCCAAACCATTCCCGACTCGTGAAGGAAATCCATATCGCTCTCAGTCCGAACTTCGACCACACTAGCCACAGACCTCTTATCTGCTTAAGCAGCACGGAATCTACCTTTCTCTCCAGCAACTTATCATGCCAGCCTCCACCTACGCACCCCCTCGTCACTTCATGAGCATACAAGCCGAGGAGGAAGCGCTTCTCTTCTATCGCACCTGGAGCAAGATCGGCAAGGCGAAGCAGCGACCATCGTGCATCGACTTCATCCCCGATGACGATCTCTCTAGAAGCATGCGGGGCTGCCTTGAAGGCGCTCTGCAAGACCACGACAGCGCCGCCGACCTCTCATCAGCTGGTCGGAAGGCTTTCATCGAGGTTCTGTGGGATGTTGTGGAATCGTGCCCCGCCTTGCAGAGGGTGTCTGACTGCGTCCGGAATGTGCGTTGCTGCGGAAGTGTACTCGGCTCTCATCTCTAATCTGTCGTCCTTTCAGGCGCTCGTCGACGGCCTCAGCTCTACCGAGGTCATCGAAGCTGAACTCCGATCTCATACCTACCCCGACTCCGATCACTCTAGTCCTTCTCGCCTTTATATCACCATCGCTATTGTTGAATCTGAATGCCCTGGGATGCGCGTTACCTACGACTGGGCGATGGAGAGCTTGTTGCCGGTCATGTTGATGATTTGTCCCACTCTGGCATCGTAGTGCGTATCCCTTTGCTCTCCGATTCTTACCTTGCCTCATCAACCTATGTGCTCTTCCAGCGAAGTGATTCATGGCGCCTTACACGGTCCGCAACCCATAGCCAAGGTGGTCTCCCTGGCGGGCCCTGTCGCGCACATTACGCCTGAAGACAACAAGTACGCCCATGCACCATCCGCCTCCGCTCCTCAGCAGCAACGTACTCGCGGTCCGCGACGCAGTGGATCACTTCACGCACCTGGACCTATTCGGCGCCAATCAGCTCCGCACCGCCCGTCTCCCTACCACCGCGCTCCTCAGCACCCACTTCAACGTCTGTATCCTCAAGTCCCTCTTCGCGCTCTAGACGCTCGCACTATACGCCATCACGACACTCTCCGCTCTTCGGTCTCCGCTAGCTACGCTCCTGCTCGAACTCACTCTGGCGAACAAGCGCACTCGGTCCAGTCTGGCGTACCTCCCAAGGAAGCTCCCTGTACCCTCTCACCTCCTCGCAGCGCTATGGCCTCCACGCGCAAGATATCTCCGTCGAACTCGATGGCGTGGGTTGCCTTGCTCTCGAAGGCGCTCCCGGACGGTCTACATAGGGCGTCACCGACTCGAGCGCGCAGGCCGTAGTCGCCATTCGAAATCAAGATATCGTCCATGTCGCTGCCACTTCCTCTCTCGCCGTGCGCCATGCGCGAAGCATTCAGAATCTGCTTAACTACAACAACAACGACCTCCCCTTGCCCTACTTTCACCTGATCACGCACTACTACGAGCACCCCGCGCTCACACAGGCTACGCTGACGCACAATATCGATACAATACTAGGTCAACTATACAACATTAATGCTACGAGGGATAGACTGTACAAATACACTGGGATTAATACGCTGAAGCTCTGACGCGGCGATCGCAAAGCCGGCGGCAGCGCGCTCCATCTTCAATATCACACCAGCCCTCCCTCCCTCAGATGAACCTTCCCAAACAACACGGAGAACACCCTCTCGGGGTCAGCGAGCGATACGGTGTGCAGCGGCGACGCGTCCGTCGCATCCTGCTGCACCTGAAGTTCAAGGTCATCCTCCAAGCGGGTGACGATGCGCTCTGCGTTCGGGGCGAACGCCGCGGTGAGTCCAGTGGTGTAGGGCGTGCAGGGCGACTCGCGTGTCGGCGCTGGGACCGCTGTGGCACGAAAAACGGACACTCAGCTTGCGCACCCTGGAGTACACCACGCTGAGACTAAAATCCCGCGCCGCTGCCTCTTGATCGCGTGCTTCAGCTTCGCGCGGGCTTGTATAAGTAAGCAGCGGCAGAGGATGGGGCAAGGAAAGATGCGAGACGCGCGGCCAGCATTGAGAGAGTGGCGTGAGCTCGGAGAGCGGCGCGACGAGGAGGAGACGGAGGATGGGATAAGGGTTGTAGGCGTCGATCCGGGGGACACAGCACGTCAGCAATTGGGACACCTGGCGATCGCAGATAACCGTACCGTGAAGGATCTTCGACGAGCATAGCCAGCAATTGCAAAACACTGTTGATTGGTACATAGATATACGGACTGGTCGTAGATACAATGACGGCGCAAACTAACCATGTTTCATTCTGGTGCACCGATAGATGAGGACAAGCTGAACAGCGCGAGTCCATGTAGTAGAGAACAGAGGGTACAGCGCCAGCATGACGTCTCTCTTCATGCATCCGTAGGGTCCGCGAGGAGATGTTCTGAATATGACTAGGGTCTCGAAGAGTTCGGATCCAAGAGAGCTATTCAGCTTCGCTGCCAAGATAAGGGCGCTGCACAAAGATCATGGTATCGTGTAATCACGAGCGAGATGAGGACGAGGAAGTGAGCTCGCGATAGGGCAGAGAAGACTGGAAGCAAGATGGAAGCGCAAGCCAAGCAGTCGCAGCGCGTGTCTGCATTTGTGGCGCCCATCTGTGTACAATCACGTGATAATCTCACGTAACCATCACGCAATCAACATCAACAATCAACAATCAACAATCAACAAAGGCTGTTGAGCTTGACGGTCGCGTATAAAACCCGGCTGTCCTTCTCTTCTTTCCCCATCACCTTCCCCCTTCTCTTTCTCCTCCCCCCTTTTGGCTCGCTCACTTCTCCCCCCTACTCATTTTACCTCCCATTCGACCCTCTCTGGGGTCCTACACCGCTCGCGCTCCCCTGGACCGGGCTTAAAGTGTCGCTGAACCCAGTCGGCTCGTACGTGTCTCTCCTCTCTGGGGTCGTCTCCAGGCGCCCAGAGTGGATTCATTACGGAACTGGCCGTGGCGACGCAGTGTGGGCTGTAGAGAGGACGGCTGACATCGGCGCGTGCGGGAGTGAGTAGCCGATGCACGGTTGACCAGTCGTTTCAGTGTTCACCCCCTTTTATCCTCTTCGTTCTCATCTTCCTGTCCTTCCCGTTTCGAACAAATCTCACTGCCCAAGGTTCCAACGGACCGGCATAAAGGTCAGCTAGCCACGGTGTGCACGAGTCCATCTTGTTGTCGAAGGTCGTCTCCGGGCGCGCGACGCAAGGCGGATGAGGACCCGAGTCATGCGGCAGGCGACCGGTGAGGATTTCGAGGCGGGGCAACTGTAACCGTGCGTGTAGGTATTCCGGGGACCTAGCGGAAAGCGGATGCCTTGCGCATGGTCAGTTGCACCTGGGGGCCTCGTCCGCTCGAGCTCGTGAGCGTCGACGGGTCCCTTTGGTATTTGTACGGACATCTACCGACTACCCGTAGTATTCTATACTTGTTCGCTGCATGGGCACTAGACTACTGTACATATTTACGCCACTGAGCCATGCTCGATGAATATAATGTCCCTTCCACGTCCATGGACTGGCTCACGATCTCAACTCGACTGAACCATCCCGGCGCACACCCGCTTTCACGATCCCGTCTGCTACGGCTGCCTTCATTTCTGAGCGAACTGTATCAATGCCACAAGCACATTTGTGGCACTGCAGACACGGACAAATCACGGTTCACGTATAACTGGTCGGGCCGAGCAGCTCCGCCCGATCGCGTCGCCTACCGCCGCTGCTCATCGTATGTCACGACTAGCTCACCAATACACCGCTCTTTTCCCACAAACACGGCAGCACTCCTGTCCGCGACTGCCATCTTGCCTGCGTGAACCGTAGACCGCGTCGTAGTCTTCATAATGGCTTCAAGGGGATGTGCTTTGGCGTCAAGGACGTCGGCGAAGCTGGCGAGCCCGGCGACGCAGATGACGCGCAGGACATTCGCGTCGTTGTTCCCCTCCAAAAAAAGGTACGTGAAGCATACTTGGAGGAGGCCTGCGCTGACAGGGATGTAGTCCTACAGGTGGGTAATGTACAAGTGCGCAGATCAGGAGGTCGGGCTAACGCGCCCTAGCCATCGTCATGTTGAACATGGGTGGTCCCTCGACGGTACGTGGTCACAGAAGAAGTCAAGATCTACAGAGCCGACTCCACTGCAGGTCGCAGAGACGCACGACTTCCTCAAGAACCTCTTCCTTGACGGTGACCTCATCCCCCTCCCCTTCCAGCGTTATGCGGCCCCCATAATCGCCAAGCGGCGCACGCCCCAGATCGAGCAACAGTACACCGACATCGGTGGCGGCTCGCCCATCCTCAAGTACACGCGTCTGCAGGGGGAGGGCATGGCGAAGCTCCTCGACGAGCTCCACCCGGAGACCGCACCGCATAAGGCGTACGTTGCGTTCCGGTACGCGAACCCGCTCACGGAGCAGACCGCGCGCGAGATGCGGGAGGACGGCGTGACGCGCGCGGTCGCGTTCACGCAGTACCCGCAGTACAGCTGCTCGACGACGGGCAGCAGCCTGAACGAGCTCTACCGCAAGGGCCGGAGTAGAGAGTTTGGGAATGAGGTCGAGTGGAGTGTGATCGACCGGTGGGGGACGCATCCCGGGTTCATTGAGGTGCGTTGAGTGTTCTCCGTTAGCTTGCTCGGACTTACCCTGTCGCGCAGGCCGTAGCGCAAAACGTAGAGTCGGCGCTGGCCAAGTTCCACCCGTCGGACCGCAGCGACGCAGTGATCCTCTTCTCCGCGCACTCGTTGCCGATGTCGGTGGTTAACCGCGGCGATCCATATGTGTTGGAGGTGTCTGCCACTGTCGCTGCCGTCATGGAGCGCCTCAAGCATCAGAATCCCTACCGGCTCGTCTGGCAGTCGCAGGTCGGCCCTTCCGCGTGGATGGGCCCACAGACGAGCGACGCTATCAAGGGCCTTGCGCGGTTAGGACGGAAGCAGGTCGTGCTTGTGCCGATTGCCTTCACCAGCGATCACATCGAGACGCTGTACGAGCTCGACTTGGAGTACGTGAAGGAGGGACGCGAGGTGAGCAGTACAAGCGCCTATTCACAACATTACGAGGGTCTGATCCTTTGCTAGCTTGGCATGGAGGTCCACCGCGCGGAGTCATTGAACGATTCGCCGGTATTCATTCGCGCGCTTGCGGACATCGCGGCGAAACATCTCTGCGACTACGGCGCCGGGAGGATAGGACCGACGAGCGTGCAGCTCGGACTGCGGTGTCCGGGATGTACAAACGCGACCTGTGGGCAACAGAAGACATGGTTTGAGCGGGGTGGTCGATGAGCGGGGTGGCGTGGCGTGGTGCGGGGTGCTTCCGCAGTGCAGATACGACTACAGTACACATGTCGATAATCTTGAATCATACACTCACTATTCAGATGTACAGGTCAGGGGACTTCATGGCAAGGAGCCTCTTCTCCTTCGCTGGGTTCCTGCTGGCCCGATGGAGGGCCATATCGGCGCTTGCCTTCATGATCAGTGATCTGAATCACTCAATCTCGTACCACAATGGGCTCCGGCTCTCGTAAAGTGCGCGCACGTCGCGTCTTCGCCGAGTTCGCAGACAAGCGGAATCCAGAAGCGGCGCCGTTGGGAAGATAGTATCTTGTCCTGATCCTTCATCGATACAGTACGCATGACTGCGCCAGCTAGCCCGACCATCGTCTCCGCGCCCGGCAAAGTCCTCATCGCCGGTGGCTACCTCGTCCTTGATCCAGCATACTCGGGCGTCGTCGTCTCGACATCCTCACGCTTCTACACCGTCGTCCGAGATGCCGAGGACGTGGGGAAGGGCAAGATACGGGTCCGATCGCCCCAGTTTACGAATGCGACTTGGGAGTATTCGGTTTCTAAGCCCGAGGACGAGAAGCTGTCCGTAGAGGCGAGCGCAGACAAGTGCGTCAGTGAACACCATCCCCCCGTGCTGTGACCGACCACAGGTGCTCGCAGCTCAAGCAAGAACAAGTTCGTGCAGCTCGCGCTCGAGAAGACAGCAGCGCTCGCAGCGGAGAAGCTGGGCACAGACGCTGTCACCAAGGCACTGGAGGCAGGCACCGACATTGCCATCGTTGGGGACAATGATTTTTACTCGCAGCGCGCGCAGGTACGCGGGCGGCCTCCATTTCATGATTGGCGCCCACTAACGGGTCCGGGGATTTGTCTAGCTCGACTTACAGCATCTCCCGCGGACGATGGACTCGCTGGAAAAGTTGCCGCCATTCACGCCCACCGGCGGCGTCTTGGCCGACGTACATAAGACCGGGCTCGGCTCCTCCGCCGCGCTGATCACCTCCCTCGTCGCCGCGCTCCTCGTCCGCCTCGGCGTCGTCACCACCGAGGAGTTTGCGGACACGAGCGGGAAGAGCAAGGGCCGGCGTCTCTCGCATAACCTCGCTCAATTCGTGCACTGTCTGGCGCAAGGGAAAGTGGGGAGCGGATTCGATGTGTCCGCCGCGATATTCGGGAGCCATATCTATACTCGTTTCGATCCTGCCGTTATTCAGCCGCTGATGGATGGCGATGCGGTACGTGGATTTTAGCGCGCGTCTCAACTGCTTGGAGACCTTATAAGGCTCACGGTCTTGGAGGGAAACCAGTGACTCACCCCCTCCCCCAGAAAATGCCCTTGCTAAAAGTACTCTCTCCGACGAACGCGGCGTGGACCTACGATGTGCAAGATTTCAGGCTACCACCTCTCACGCGCATCATGCTCGCCGACGTGGACGCTGGTAGCGATACACCGTCTCTCGTGGGCAAGGTGCTGAAGTGGAGGGCAAACGACACTGTCAAGTGTGGGTCATGGGCACCCACCTCTTCGTTCGCAGAGCCTTACCCACCTCTCAGCGAAGGCCCTTTGGACCGCACTCGACCAGCTTAATCAATCTCTCGCGCAAACTTTGCTGCACCTCTCGCGATTGCATGACGCAGATCCCGAAGGCTACGCCAGCGCTGTCAAGTACATTTCCTCCTTGCAGGCCGTCCAGGTACGCGTCGTATGGCCACCATATTCGCGCCGAGCTGATCGCTGCATTGCTCTTGCCCAGTGGCTCGCCAACCCCTTCACCCCAACCGATGAGGCTCCCGTCATCTCCACATTCTACGAGGCTCACCGCATCACGGAAGTGCGTTTTCTGCGAACCTCGCCCCATCGGACCGTACCTCTGCTTCCCGCCATACACGAACTAACATATCTACTCCCCAGGACATCCGCGCCCGTATGCGCGAGATGGGTCAGCTGTGCGACGTGCCGATAGAGCCGCCGGAGCAGACGCGCCTGCTAGATAAATGCATCACGATGTCTGGTGTCGTGGGTGGCGGCGTCCCGGGAGGTGCGTAGCGCCGATATTGGGGTTTCCCTTGCTGATTTAATGATGCTAGCTGGGGGCTACGACGCGATCTGGTTGCTCGTGTGCGATCCTGAAGACCCGTCGCCGGAGATTGCGCCCTATAAGCGGGTGCAGCACGTCTGGACGAAGTACGAAGAGCTCGACGTCTCGCCGTTGCTAGCGCGGGAAAGCAAGCTGAAGGGCGCGCGCATTGAAAAGATGGAGGACATCAAGGGGTTGGAAAAGGCGACTGAACTGCCGCACTGATCATGTAGACGTTAGTCGCCGAACATGTTTGTACATCTCACTTACCCATCTTTCTTGATGTATATCTATGATGAACTCAAGCCACCTCGCAACATCTCACACTGTAGGATTGTCCATGTCCATATCCATTAGATGTCCATAACATATATCCTACGTACAAATCTTTGGGTCGCCCTCTGGAGTCCATGATTTGGCAAGCGCCTGGCACAAGGTAAAGACCATGACGATGAAGCCGAAGGCACAGGTAGCATACGCCGGTAATTTCTGACGGCTGTACCACGGCCGTGCGGGGTTCTGGAGCTGGATGTAGCAAGCTGCGGGAAAGATGTAGGCGAGCGTGGTGGCGGAAGCGCCGCCGGTGATCTCTAGCATAACACCCAAGTCGCACGTAATAAGGGAGACTGGCGGTGGTTCAGTAAGGGGGCAGACCGAGAGATTGGCGCTACTTACCGAACATGGCGGCGATCAGGATGACCGTGGTGAAGAAGACATGTCGCTGCATGCTGAAGGTCTCGTGCGAGAAGAAGTAATGTTCAATGACCTGGCATCCGTCAGTAAGCGAGCCTGTTTTGACTGCCACCGTTGGCGCACCTCTCTACACACAAACAGCTCCAGAGGCAACGTCGTGAACATGTTGAGCCCAAAGCAGAAGCGGGCGATGTTGATGAAGGTGTTGTTCTGCGGGCGTCATGCTCAGAATTGTTAGGTAGGCGAACATGAATGGCTAACTTACTGCGCTAAAGTTGTTCAAGATGTTACCCTGAGTCTTGTCCGTGAAGGTCATGTATCCTGGGATCGCAAGAGTACAACATGCTACCAGCGACACAAACGTCGAGAGGTGGGTGACCTTGGCGAACCGGTCAAGAGTAGGCATACGCAAACTCCCATAGATGAGCAATGAGTTGTGGTGGCATACTGCCCTGGCCTTAGTACTTCTTCCACGGATTCCGAAGTAGACTCACCGAAAGCAAAGCTGACTACGCCTATCGCTTGGAATAGGCCAGGTCCGAGGAAAGAGAAGCGCTTCGATGGGTCGCCCTTCATGGTATCGGGCACTTTCGGTCCTTCTATGGTAACCGCCGCCACGATAACGACCATAGATATTAGCGCCAGGCCGGAGGCGCGCGAAAGCTTGTGGATGTCGCGATACAGAGAGAGCGGATAGGAAACGCAGATGGTACATAGCGCAATGATGAACTGCCGGTTTGCGAATATTGAGAGTACAGGTATAGAAGGAAGATGGGGGAATAGAGACCGAATGACGTGGGGTATCGTGTCGCCGATGATGATGCCAAAGGCGCACATGCCTGACGAAGGATGAAGTAAGCTTGTGAGCTACCGGCATGCGAGTAGGTCGCGTACCTCCAAAAGCGAAGGCAAACTGGAAGAAGGACACGGCGGCTCTACCACTCGAGCCGAAGCAGCGCGTCATAATGTCGATGTAGGACGTGCTCCCGCTCAGCTTTGCATTGATGACGATGAGGCGTATAGTCCAGTCCGTCACGATGCAGAGTACGACCAACAAGACTAGCCCAACGAAGAAGCCAGCCTGATTGATTGCGTACGGGAGGCCTGAGTACTGTCAGCAGCAGCTCCTGGACGGACAGCACGGGGGAGGGATCACCTATGATACCTGTAATGCTACGTGTGAGAATATACCGCGCGCGTGAAGGGGGCGACCTAAGTACCAGCTCCTAGGATCGAATTCGCCATGTTCGCGATCGAGTCCAGCATGCTGCCTCCCGCTGTCCGTTTTGCAGCGATCTCTTCCAGCTCGGCTTCCTCGTTCGCGTGGCTGTGGCTCAAGGGCAGCCTATCGAGTCCCTGGCGCGAACTCGACGCGTCCATCAGGCCCACAAGCAGCGGCATGGATTGCTCTGAGCGCCTGCGCGTCGGGATGTACTCCAGGGCATGTAGATCGGTTTCTTCGACACACTCGTCGTCTAGGTCGAACTCTGTGCGATGGCCGATAGACGCCCTCGTCAGTCCTTGCGTTCCCGTCCAGCAAACGCCAGCACAACGCACCTGCTTCCCTGCTCGAGGTAGTCGAGCGTAGCGAGGGCGCTATGACTCTAGGTGCCTCCTCAAATCGTACACTACGCGATTTGTTCGCAGGAGTGGGTCTGTTGACTACGCCGACGCCCTCATCATCGCTGTCGTCCTCTACGGCGAAGATAGTTTTCCCATTCTCGTGAGAGCCAAGGAGGGGCTGATGATATTCTTCATCGCGCGCCATCTCTGTGCGCCGTTATCGAATTGTGAAGAGATTCTGGGGTTATGACATGGGAAGTAGGTGAGGGAACTTGCAAGCGTGGCGGCTGGCCACCGCATTTCGGGACGAACTTACCGTCGGCTTTTGCCGTGTGCACACCCACAGGGACCCATATGTTCAACTTCCGCTGCGCCGCAATCTTTACGCGCAGCTGTAAGTGCGCTGATTGCGACAAACGAGCGCTGTTGGTTATTGTACATGTAGCGTTGGCATAGAGCTACTCATGTCCATCTGATCTAACTTGCGCCTCCGACGCAAGTGGACAGCGTTCACGTGTACTACAGCGCCTATGTTAGGTATCTGCGAGAGTACCAGTACGTACGTCGTCTATGTATATGTGCAATCCTCAGAAGTCATCTGTCTGAGCCCGTGATACTGTTAATCGCGCACAGATTCTGTGCGGGTGGCCATTCAATTTTATTGAAAGATTACTTCTACTGGGTGAACCTTGACTCCCACCTTGAGGGTTGCAACCAACATGGATGTGCAAAGCAACTCACTTGTCCGACGTCTATTTCTCTACCTCTGAAGCGTCTCAGCTCACCGGTTCACTCGAACAATGATATTCCTACTGGGGTTAGCGTGATTGGATGGCGGGTAATCAAATGCATGTCTGAAGGGCCGTTGTTGCGCTGCCGATGCTGCTTTCTCCTGACGCACATCGGCTGACTGAATGCGCACGGTGACAGAAGATTAGCGCACCTGATCACGCCGTGAAGATGCCTCAAAACAAAGAGCGCGCTTCTTTACTCCTAGCAATCACCATTCGCGCATGCCCGGACGACCTGCACAACCTTCTTCCGTTCCCCTCTCATGCCCCCAGAGACGACAGCGAAGACTAGTAATGCGCGCAGGAGGAAGCAGCTCACCGAAGAGGAGCAGCGAGACATCGAGACGAAGCGGCTGCGGGGTGCGTCTTACTCACGAGTCGTGTGGCGAGGAGGCTGAGCGCCTACAGGCGAGCTCTCGTGCGCGGAATGCCGCAGGCTGAAGCTGCTATGTGACAAGAAGGTGGGGGACTGGCTGGGCTCTGTGGAAGTGCCACTCACTGCGCCACTAGGTGCCCTGTGCTTCATGCGTGAGGAGAGGATGTGAGAGCATCTGCCCTCTAGGTGCGCCGCCCGTCCCCACCACGCAGAAGTAACCTAACCCCGCATTCCAGGGACCCTGTCTGCGGGCCAGGGCACGCGCTTCATCCTCGCGGGGACGGACAAACTTCACGCGAAGATAGCCGAGATGTCTCATCGCATACGCCAGCTTGAGGATGGGCTTGCGATCGTCCAGTCCTCGGTCTCCAATGAACGGCACCCCCTCCTCGACGACAACCTTCTCAAGGTCAAGTTCGGAAGTGAAATACTGCAACCGGTCAAGCATGAGGAGGAACGAGAGACGTCTACCAGCCCACTGATGGACACCATCGGTACCCTGACCCTCAACGACGAAGGGGACTTCAAATACTTTGGCCGATCGGGAGGCTCAGAGGTGCGCTGAACTCAGGCCCCCACGCATAGCCATCACTAACGATCACGCAGACCCTCATGCTGGTGAGCACATTCCCTCGGGCGCTTACGATTACCCACTCATCTCCCTCAGGCCAGCGAAGACCTGGGCAGTCCCCACGAGCCAGACAGTCCGTCCGATGATACCCCCGCCGACGCCTCCGTGCCACACGATCTTCCCCGCGAAGTAATCGAACTCGCAAACCGACACCCCTTCGCGCGTCACAACAACAGTGTCAAGTATCTGCCGCTCATTCAGAGCTTCCTCCCCCCGAAGCAGCATGCTGTTCGCTTGTGCCAGTCATATCTCGATCATGCGGCCCTCTTCTTTCGACCTGTGAAGAGCGATGACCTCTTTGAAACGTTCTTTCCAGGCATCTACTCCTCCCAACCGCCCACGGCTCACGCGCTAGCCACATGCTTTCTACTTTTGGCTGTCGGTTGCCTGCTCGACGTGCACTCTCCACCATGCAGCGCGGAGGCGGAACGGTACTATCATCTCGGCCGCGCTGCCCTCGGCTTGCGCTCCGTTCACGACTCGCCAGAGACTTGGACGATCGTAAGCGTGGGCCTCCTGGCCACCTATCACACGCTCGCGGACAAGCAGTATTCTCGGGAGAGCGCCGTGAGTTTCCCGGTAATACAAGTCGAATCGCCGCTGACCACCGACAGTGGACTATCATGAGTACGGCTTCCAAGCTGGCGCAAAGCGTGCGTTCTTCCTTCCCAGTATAAGAGATGACGCTCACATCTCATCCCATACAGATGGGGCTTCGTAAGCACGTCTTTCGCTTCTAGCATGGGGTTGCCTACTCAAATTGCTTGCTTTTGACGATAAAAGACCGTGACAGCAGTTCCTGGAACTTCGACGCGAAGGTGGTACAGCAGCGAAGGAACCTCTTCTGGGAAATAACTGCTGCTGACGTATCCAACGTGTGAACTCCCTCTCCTTCGCTCTATACCGTACTCAATCATGCTGCAGTGCCTTGCCCTTGGCCGACCGCCGGCCATACACCTCTCCTTCGTCGATTGCGAATTCCCTTTCGATGATGAGGCCACCCTCAATCCCTCAGGCGAGCCTGAGAGCGGCTGTACGGGAGCCCCATGCACTATACCCTACCCTCACTGACCTCATGGCACAGTTTGGCGTATGAAGCATACTTACGCCCGCGATGTCTTCATGCCGGTTATCCACGTCACTCTGTCCGCACGACCTCAGCCCTACGCGGCTGTCCTTGACTTGGACAAGCGAGTGAGAAGCATCGAATTCCCTACCTCATTCCGGCCATATGTCACTCTGGCGGAGGCAGGACCGGCAGAGTTCCATAGCAGCGCCATCAGCCTGATGGGCTTCTACGCGAGCCAGCATCGCACCGTTAGTACGTATACTTCTTGTTTTATAACCGAGTATGTATTGACTGGTATATCTCGTGCAGCCATGCTGTATCTTCATCGGTGAGCCAAAGCACTTTCGCCTGTTGATTTATCATACTAATTGGCACTACAGATCCTTCTTTGCTCAAGCACTATTGGATCACCCAAGCAACCCGCTCGCCAGCCCTTACGCATTGTCCTTCCAAACTGCCCTTCGATGCGCATCTATCATCATCAAGGGTGCAGCTCACCACTTCGAGCGCTGCGAGGCCATCGCAGTGCGGTGCTGGTTTCTCATGGGGCATGTTTTCTCGGCTGCGGTACGTTACCTTCACATCGTTCTCGCGTCCTCCCAATGCTGACGCCGACCTATTGATTACAGGTTATCGTTGCAACTGTCGCTACTCGTTCGCCGACTTCGCAACTGGCATCTGCTGGAATGCGGGATCTCAGCCTTGCGATTCAGCTCTTCGAGCGAAGCGCGCCGCATTCGCAGCGCGCACGGATAGGCTTAGTGAGTATATTACTATCGTATCCTGCCTATCATTCGCTCAATTGTCCCAAGGGTGTGCTGAAAAAGATGGCCGAGAAGGCCAGGGTGAACAGCGAGAATGCGGGGCAGACGCAAGGAGCACCGAGCGACCTGTCGACCATGTTCAATCAGCACGAAGAATCAGACGATGAGCTGGCCATCTTCGGTGGTCAAGCCAAAATCCTCTCGACCTGCAAGGGAAAGAAAAGCCCTGCGGGCCAGGATCGCGGGTCGAGGGGAAGTTCGTCGCGAGGGTCGTCAGTCGGGATGGACACCTCTGCGCCTCGCCCTCTTCAAGTATCGACAGACTGGCCTCCGGAGGTGCCGCCCGCAGGTTACGGGAACGGTTCGCAGCTTCGCGGTGCGGATGGACATCGACAGCAGCCCTTCCCATCGACCATGGCGGACGGACCCATGCGAGGACCGGCAACGGTGGAGAGGCGGCCTACATACCCATTGCCATCGACTTCACACCATCCGTATGACGCGTACACAAGTGGATCATCCGATAGGCGACCGTCGGGGTCGCTGCCGCCGCTGACGTCGCCCGAGCAGATGCAGCTGCACCCCCCGGAGCAGATACGACTGCGCTCTCCGGAGCAAATACACTTGCACTCGCCCGGGAACGAATGGCCCTCGCCAACGGATGCTTGGAGGGATCCCTTCCCTTCTTCATCCTCTGCAAGCTTCGGTTCTAGGTCGACCCTGCCGACGCGCTCCATGCCTCCACTGGGCTCCGGTCCGCCATCAGACCTTCGCCTTCAAACCTTACCTCCTAGCATGCCCCCTCCGCCGCACCACTACTCCCTACCTATGGACCTCCCGCCGCTCCCTCCCTCGCACCCGAGCTCGCACCCGCGTTCGCACTCAAACCACCACCCGCACCATCAATCCCATTCGCATCCGCCCTCGTCGCCCTACGCCGCGCACCCCTCGCAGATGACGATGTTCCACCCCGCACAGATGAACGACTATGGGATGGCCGTGCCGAGCGTGGGCATCGACCCGCCATGGACGTCCCTCATGCGTGAGTGCGCGTTCGGGGAATGCGATATTGCGCATCCGGGGCTGGCGGTACCGGAGTATCGAGCGGCGGGGAGGAGGGATCTGCCCAGCTGATGTACTATTGTAGCCGGAGTGTACGCACTGAATGCATGCGTTGTAACGACACCTTTGAGTGCTTTCTGCGCGTTGTTGGTAGTTTTCGCGAGCCATGTATCTACTCGTCCCAAGCTCACGCCATCCAAGTTCCAGAGAATGCGCCATGCTATTGCACGTCAATATTCTAGGGAAGCAACTACAGTACATAGCGATGTACATCAACCGATGCGTAAGTAGGTTGAGCGACACCGATCCGAGAAGAAAGAAAGAGATATACCGGCGAATAAATAAGGGAATGTGCGGGACGTAGTCGACGAGAGGATTAGCGTGTACATGATCCACGGGAGACGAGCTGAAGAAGAATCCAGGAAGAAAGTAGACAAGAGAAAATATCCAATCAAAGAATTCCGAGTTCCTTAAGATGCGCCTGGCTGAAGATGGACGAGTACATGTCGAACTTCGTCGTGAACAGGGATTCCAGAGGGGTCAGACCAGAATCGTAGACGTAGCCAGCGTCTCGCAATTCCAGGACGCTCCGAAGGTGCTCGCGCACGGTGTCTGGAGCAAGTCAGTTGCCATCTCCTTTTTGAAGAGACAAGTACATACCCAAAGGTCGGTCCACGAAAGCTGGAAACAGGACTTCCACAGGTTCGACTGCGACAGAAAGGATGGGGGAGTAGATACGGAGAACGCCCTGGCGCAGCTGCTCGTAAGGGACATGCTGAGAAGCGCAACCAACGGCCCGCAGGAGAGTACGGGGAGAGTGTGAGCGTCGCTCATGCCAATGGTGGGGGGGCTCACCGGTAATCCTGCCGTCGCGTCTCGTCGTGATGGAGACAGAGGTGCTGACCCTGAGTTTCTTGACGGGACGACAATCGGTCTCCACCTCTTCATCCTCTGCCAATGCGTCGCCGCCTATAGTGACCAGCAGTGAAGTCCAGTGACCACGGATAACGCCGCGAGTGATCGCTTTGGTGACTTCGGGTAGCCACTGACCACGCCAACAGTGATCACCGCGTCACCGTCCGCCACGAGTGATCACGAATCCGGCCGTTTTCCGACAGCACAGTAGGACTAGAAAGTTGACAGCCGTTCCAATGCAGTCATTCTCGTCGCAGGAGCTCAACTAAAGTCACGATGGAAACGAAGATGGCCACAGAAGTAAACCATGGGACTACAACTATATACATGGTAGGTACGATTTAGAAACGAACGATCAAGCCACACCGAACAGGTGTGGTAATGCAGCAGATCCCGGTACCCAGCTTCTCGCGTACCCAATAGGCTGTAATACGGGATAGCTGCTGCACACTCCCTATGCTACCCACCGCATATCCAAATAGGGACCGCCTGCCAAGCACGCTGTGCGCCCGTAGGCGACCCCAGACGACGAAGGCGCGAGCTCACCTAGATCGATATGCTTTAAGCCCGTCCGCGGGGACCGTAGGCAGTGAGAGCCAGTAGGGAGCAAAAGAAAGAAAAAGAAAGAAACCAAGCCGAAGAGAAACACGAGCCCAAAACATGAAGAACACGAAGCAGAGGAGAAATGACACAGAAGACGCACGAAGACGAGGTCCGTTGGCGAGTTCGCAGGCAAGTCCTGAGGGACAAGGAAGTTAGCAAGGTAATATATTGGTGAGTACGAGAGCGAGAAAGAGAACTTACCGACGCGGAAGAGGCGGGGTGTCGATGAGGGAGGGAAGGAAGGAGATGGAGAATAGGCGAACGTTGGACCCGCGCTATAAGTATCGGGGGCAAAAATCTCACAGCCACTTTCCCACGTACCGCCACTCGACAGCAGTCAACAAACATTCAGCTCGGGGCTTGGGTCACTCATCGAGTCGAGACGACGCTGCACCTTGCAGATATGGCGGCTCGGCGGGTAGTCTGAACTTCCCAACATGAACGCGGGAAGGAAGCGCCTGTGCGGAAGGGACGGTGACATGTGATGTCATTCATTGCGGGTGATATGATTGTGATTTGTGTGACGTTGCCAATTGCCTGTTCGAGCGCTCAAAGGCTTCCTTCTCGGGACTATTGCGCCAAGCCCTACGGGAGACTCTCACGGTGGCGACACCATTGCCAGCGCCGTCGACGACGGCGACAACCAGACCTGCTTAGGTGTCCTACGCTACTCATCAGTCATCTTGTAGCCTCCGGGCGCGCGACCTGGATCTCCCGATTGGGGATCGTGTAGCACTTACATTTGAATGGCAACGCTTCCGCTATTCTTTTCCTCTCCATCGTGAAGCTGCACAGGGCCCTCACAAGTGATTACACGGTAAGCTCCCTTGACAATGGACATGCGCTGTCACTTCCGGTCCGAGTCTCCGCTCCCATGGACGTGATGCTGGACAGAGCAGCGGTCTGTCCTCAACCATCATGAAGACCGTTGCAACTGACGGATGTCACCTTAGAATGATTAACTTGTTCCCCTATGTGCACTACTTGTGCTTCCGCGTCCAATTATGCTTCCGCGTACGCGCATTCCGATGTCGAAAGGTCAATCTATGGCGGGCATAGGGGCTTCGGATGGGGTCCTCATCTACACCAGTGCCTTCGACGCGTCAGACAGCCGTGCTACGCCCGCAAACCCTACAGGTTCCCTTTTGGCAAAATGTCGAGGGACGATTTGGCATCCTCAGCTGCCGCTGGACGGCGCGCTGCGTTCTCGCTAACTGGGTCGCTCAAGGTGCGCTACTCGCCCTCATCCAACCTTCACCTCTCCATAACAACGTCGCAGACACCCCTCGGACGCACAATCAACACCACATCAAGTCGCCGTAGCTATCACAGCACTATCGCATCCCCCAACCCCACACGCTATGAACAGATCTACACCGCTGTCATTACCGCCGCCATCTCGACTCTGATCACGACCTTCTACTCCCCTAACATCCTCGCCTACCTTGGCTCTAACCTCTTCGATGGACTCGTACATGGGTCGCGCGTAGTCTTCGATATCTTGGAGCGCCGTGGTGACCTTGTCCTATACCTATACATCGGCAGACTCATACTGGAGACCTTCCCGAGGATCTGTGGCTTCCCGCAGCTGTTCTTTGTGAGTTACGTGTAGCGTGTCTATCAGTTCAGTCCTGACTACTGCCTCGCGCTCGCTGCAGGTCATACGAAGCGCCCTGACCAGCAACTTCTTCCTCGGCTGCCTGCTCAAGGGGCAACACCTATGGCCGGGTCTTATTGGGGAGAAGTCCGCCGCGGACATGCTCGAGGCGATCGTGGGGAAGCTGGACCAGATACGCGGCGCTGCCACTGCTGAGGCCTTCGTGGATGACCTGTTGCGACCGTTCGTGGGTCCCGCTGTGCTGTCGGCGATGAAGTTGTGCGTGCTCGCGGCTTTGTGGACGCCTTCATAGGTGCTGACGTGCGACTGCACAGGATGGAGAAGTGGGAAGCCCATCCTCTCAACCACGTACCTCCGCCGACTCCTGCGCTCCTTGTCCTCCCGAATATGGCAAACTTCCCGCGCGAGCCGCGGCATGTCGCGGCGTCTGGCCCAGCCTTAGGTTCCAAACGGCGGAGACCGACGCTAAGCGACGAGAACGAGCGCGATGGATTGACTAAGCGCGTGCGTACCACGTCCAGCGGCGAAGGTGCAGCGCTGTCCGCATATTGTACGTTCCCTCTTCGTTCTTCTGTTTTCATCGTCTTCATCTGACCACCTATCTCATAGCCCCCTCCGTCCAATCCCTGCGCTCCCGCATCGCGTCGAAGATCATCGAACGCGCCATCCACATCTTCTCCCACCTGCCTTCGGTCAGCATCCCCAAGTTCGACTTCGGGTCGTGCGACACCAAAGGTCTACTTCACGGCAAGGTCGAGAAGCAGGTCGGACGGGATGTTTTGGCGTACAGCCTCGGCGCATACATACACGATCTGGCTGTGGAGGGAAGGCCGGAGACGAGCGTGTGTGCAGTGTCGGTGCGTGGGGTCCATTCGTCCGTCATGTCGACCACGGGCTTGCATCGTGCACCACCGCTGATGCGCCTCTCAGGTCATGCTCGAGTCGCTCATGTCAAAGCCAGTCGTCGACGCCATCTCCACCACGTTGGGCATTTCTCCCTCGGATAACTTCGTCTCCATCATCGCGCGGGCGTCGTTGCATCACTCTGTCGAGGTTGTTCGGGGGGCGATCCAGAAAGTCTACGAGCCTGTCATAGTAGAGACGATGGGAAGTGCGCGTTCGCTAAATGCGACCTATACGAGGAAGGAGCCAGCGAGTGAGTATTTTCGGGCGTATGACGGGCCTACGAGCCACGGCTCGGGCGGGCTGTACTACGGAGCGAACTCAAGCTGACCGTAGCCCTCCAGACCGCGATTACTTTCGCCACGTCGTCGCTGGATTTGAGGCTGGCATCGACCTCGAGACATCTGAGGATGGGAAGGACGCGTCGCCGCTGCACACCGTCTTGCTGGCTGATCCCGAGAGGGTGTTCTCCATGTTGTTTGGGGAGGATCATCTGAAGGAGAGGGGGCTAATATGAAGAGGGCGTTGCGCCGGCTTCGCGATCGTCGTGTCAGACCTTCACTGTATCCAACTAGGTAGCATTGATGTTGTATAGTGAACCTAGTATTGTATTGATAGTGTGCATCAGCGTAGTCTGTGTGAGCGAAGGGTGCTCGTATTAATGCGTGGTTGGGCGAAAGTAGGGCGAGGGGAGTTCGGTGTCGCTGTAAATAAGCAGTTTCTGTATGCTTCGCGCTTGGCGCGCGGCGGGAGAGAAAGTGGCAGCAGCATAGATGACTTCATAGGGCGACTACGGCTTGCGCGTTCGAGTCGGTGACGCCTTGTGTAGACCATCCGGGAGTGCGTTGGAGAGCAAGCATCGAGTCCGGCGAAGTTATCTTGCGTGTGAGGGCTGCAGCGCTGCGAGGCGGCGAGGAAGAACTAGTCGAAGACACGCGAGAGGATGCTGTCGTATGTGCATTTGTACCAAAGTGAGCCCGAGCAGGGGCGTAGCTAGTAGGTACCGGATGAAGCAGGGTTTGTCGAGGGCGTGCAGGAAGAGCGGCTTGAGCGTGAAGGGGGGCTTGAGGATAGAGACGTTGAAGCGGGTATTGAGGAGCACGGTGGTAGGGAGACTCGCAATGCGGAGCTGATTGACGCCGAATAGGACCAGGCCCATGTATGGGTGCACAGTGTCGCGATATGCGAGCATGATGCTGCTTGGGAGTGTAGGCGGATGGTGCTTGAGAGTACTTGTTGACTTCGGGTGTGATGTGCGCGACAGGGCCCGCCAGGGAGACCACCTTGGCTATGGGTTGCGGACCGTGTAAGGCGCCATGAATCACTTCGCTGGAAGAGCACATAGGTTGATGAGGCAAGGTAAGAATCGGAGAGCAAAGGGATAGGCACTACGACGCCAGAGTGGGACAAATCATCAACATGACCGGCAGCAAGCTCTCCATCGCCCAGTCGTAGGTAACGCGCATCACAGGGCATTCAGAATCAACAATTGCGATGGTGGTATAGAGGCGAGAAGGACTAGAGTCATCGGAGTCGGGGTAGGCATGAGATCGGTGTTCAGCTTCGATGACCTCGGTAGAGCTGAGGCCGTCGACGAGCGACTGAAAGGACGACAGATTAGAGATGGGAGCCGAGTGAACTTTTGCAGCAACGCACATTCCGGACGCAGTCAGACACCCTCTGCAAGGCGGGGCACGATTCCACAACCTCCCACAGAACCTCGATGAAAGCCTTCCGACCAGCTGATGAGAGGTCGGCGGCGCTGTCGCGGTCTTGCAGAGCGCCTTCAATGCGGTCGCTCATGCTTCTAGAGAGACTGTCATCGGGGATGAAGTCGATGCACGATGGTCGTTGCTTCGCCTTGCCAATCTTGCTCCAGGTGCGATAGAAGAGAAGCGCTTCCTCCTTGGCTTGTGTGCTCATGAACTGATGAGGGGCTGCGTAGGCGTAGGCTGACATGGTGGAGTTGTCGAAGGAAATAAATTCCGAGCTGCTTAGTGTAGAAATCTGTCGCCGGTCTGGTCGATGTTCTTACTGAGAGCAATATATGGGTTTCACGAGTCGGAAATGTTCTGATCTCCACTCGGCAATGTCCGGTGCAGGGCTCGGTCCGCGGCCTCCATATAGCAGACCGCCAGACGCACAGTACTAGTCGTTGTAGCAAGATATTGAGAATCTCCTACCTATGGAAGACATTTGCAGCAATGAACTCACGCGAGAGAAATCATCCGACTTGTAGTTCGGGAATCCAGATGACTGTTGCATTACAGACAAGGAAAGATGCCGTAGCTGAAGGTACCGGTACAACACGAAGGGCCCAAGCCATACAATAGTCGATAAGCATAAAGATAGACGTCCAGAGAGAGACGAGCGTCGACAGCACGCAGTGTTGGGAGCGATTGATTGCCTAAGTTACCCTCCAAGATGGGAAAGTTGTCGTGGCGCGGATGAGGTGTCAAGCAGATACGAAAGCCCGTCACAGGGTCCGCCCTAGTCCTTGGTGGGAGGAATGCTGAGGCCATACTTCCACATCAGATCACCGATTTGGCGCACAAGCTCCTCTTCTTGGCTCAGGTGGGCGGGTGCGTGGACGTGCTCTTTTTGCAGCGTCTTGTACGCCTTCCAAACGACGAAGTAAGGGGAGCAGTGCAGATCGATAATCGGGAATGGTTCGTCATAAGGGGCATAGTAGGTTTTATCCTCGATGGAGTCGACCGAAAGCTTGCGATGGATCGGAGAGCGGCAGGTGGACAAGACAGCGATGTGGAACGGCCGGATATCGTTCGGGAAAACCTTTCGAGTGCGTCAGCTACGATATCGAGATACGACGAGTGGATGTTTTACGCACGTCCTTGTGATGCGTAAAACCGTTCGGGCCACGCTGGGGTGACTCTTCCTGACCCTCGATAGGGTTCAGCACCTTCTTCTGTAGCGCGTCCAACAACCGGCGGAGATCTTGAACCACGGGGAGGAGCACAATATGGCCATTGTCCATTGTGATGTGAGTGTTCGCGTCAACTGGCGACGCTCAGTAAGTCATTATTCTGCAAACAAGGACATAGAACACGCACGAAAGACCCTGTTCTCTGGGCAATCTATGTCGAAGGTGCCGGGCTCCAGTACCATGATGGTCTCAAAGCCTTTGGCCTGGCCATACATTTCAGCATCATATGGTACGAGCATAGTTGCCAAGGCGAGTACTCACAACCTTTGGCCTTGCCATCTGAGCGCGATCGACCTGATGACAATCCTGCACGATGCCTTCATTATTGTCGCCCAAGGTGACCACACATATCTGACCCAAGGGGGATTTGTCGATCAGATCCTGGTGCCCTGGCCGGCTCGCAAGACAAGCAATGTTCCCCGCGAGTGGTGTAGATTCCCTAGATGTTGTCGAACCGTCGTCCTCGTCGAATGACTTAGGAGGGATATAATCTGGGTCGTAATTCGCAAGCGTAGGAAGCGGGGATGGGGCGCTCGAGCAGACATCAGATAAGGCGTCGTCAGGAGCAGTTTGTCGAAGATCCCCAGGCTCGTCAAATCGCACGTGGTAGCGTGTAGTGGCTTGAGGAGGAGGCTCCGATGTCTGCGAAGACGCCGGTAGAGTCACTACATCGTTGGGCGCAAGTTGAGGTGTAGAAGGCGAACCGCCAGAGACCTTTCTTCCTTTTTCTTGTATTCGGGAGCTGCGACGAAGAGTGTATGGTGCGGAAGCGTCGGTCGTCTTCTTGCCAGTGGCACGCTGCCCGCAGCCAGTGCCGTCCACGGAAGGTGTTGTTCTCGCTCCCTTCCGTACCTTCCCCATCGGGACGAGGAAGTTCCTATCATGTATTAGATTTATCTTGACACCAGGGTGAAAGGCTCTTACCGTGTTCGGGGTTCCGCTGGCGATCCTCATCGAAAAGAACTGCTAGTTATATAGGGAGGGCGTTTGTGACCATTCTCCGATGCATGGTACGGGTGTGGTCAACGCGAGCATAAACATTGAAGACTTTTCCTGTTTAAGGAAGTCATACACACAACACAATGGAAGGCGCAGCCAAGTCTCAGAATCCATTGTTCGACTCTTGTTCGGCCGATCCCGATTCGGGCCGGTGCCTATTCATGCGGGCCGGACTTCCCGTCAGCGCTGGAGTGCCTTGTATTTTCCCTCCTGCTGACGCCCATCCCCTCGTCTACGCCTCCTCGTCCGCAATGCCCCCTTCTATGCTATCAAGCTCTATCTCTACTCAGAAAGACATGGACGCTTTGCCGATCATCAATTACCGCCTCATCAACCTGGACACTGGCTACTACCGTCGCCAGGTCTGTAAATTTCGTGGCGCACGCGAGCCTCTCTCATCGTGCAAATCGACAGATGGAACACTTCGAGTACTACTGGGGTATGGAGAAAGGGACACTCGATCTCTCGACGCCACTGAACCATATACAACGTGCGTCGCCCTGTCCACCTCGCACGTACGATCCTAATACCTCCTGCCCTTAGTTCGCAGCGATATGGCCGAACGCATGGACCAATCCTTGTGGGCCATCCTTCCTACCAAGAAGACCCTCGACGCCATTAACGCTCTGTCCGAAGTCAACAAGACCGCAGGCATTGACCAAAGGAAGCACTTCACCGAAGTACGTCGCGCGGGTTATGCATGCAATCAGATACTCACGACCATAGGAACTTCCAGAACAAGAGTACGAATATGAATTTCTGTCACTATGCGGCACCAAGCGGGACCGACCGTCGATGTACCTCAAGCGAGGCTCGACTGTCAGGACGATCAAGAAGGCATATTCCAAAGTACCGCGCATCAGGTCTCGCGCACATCCTCTCTTCGTGATCTTCCACGCATATCATCAAATACTGTCCGGTTATTCGCTCTCCGATGCGAAAGCGGAGCGACTCATCCGATTAACGAGTGCCGTGACACGCCCGTGGAACAAATCCCCCCCTGTCGAGTTCACCGTGGGGCCCGATGTCTGGCAGAAACATCGACATCCCTCGAGCGATGACGGCTCCGTTGCGCGCGCCCAGCTGAAGACCTGCAATCCTTCACGTGCGCAAATGCTGGAGCGCTCCTCACGCAGGTCTACTCGCGCTCCTTCTCCCCAGCCCAAACATCGCCAGGACAGGCCCTCCATCTATGATCATGCACGGCGACGGCCATCTCCTCCCAAGTCACCCGTTCTTCCTCGAAGCGCGCGTGCTTCCGAGTCCGGGTCCTCCGACAGCGCCGCCCATGTCGATTTCTCGCCAACCGACCTCCGAGACTGGCTGGAATCGATCAGTCCTAAGCCAAAGTCCAAGTCGAAGAACACATTTCCCCCTTCGCCAAAATGCGACGCCGTCCTTGCGCGGTATCGGAAGGAGTCGGCTCGCGAGCCTCGGAACGCACTGCGCGTCACGCTGATGCTCACCACCAGTGGATTGGTGGGTGGGGGCAGCACCGAGACAAGTCGCTCCATCTACTGTAGCAACGACTGGGCGATGAATATCTATGACAAGTGTCTGTGGTCGTCTAATCCGCCCGAGGGAGCCCAATTCGACTACATCGACCTCATCCCATAGCCCTTAAGCACCCTACGAGCCCCTTTTGGACGACACTCCATGCTCTTCAACCTCGCAATGTTGCAGGCCATCGCGATAGCCGACGGTGTACTCGGCTACGGATGAACTCCTCAGATCCGGCACGCGACACCGGACCACGCAGCTTCCGCGACGCCTTCCCCTTGGCTGCGTCGTTGTGTATGCATGTGTACGGCCCGACGACCTATGGGATCAGTACGACCGTTCCCCGTAGCTAGACGGCGATAGCGCTATCGCACGCGCGGGGGAGCACGCCTCCTATGACCGACCCTCGGGACCATCACACGTCCAAGCTCCTTGTGGTTTCGGGCCAGGCTCTCGACTCGATGTGCGAAAGGTCGTGTGCTTCTACACGCAGAACGGCGACGATGGGGGTGCTCGTCATGCTTGCGCAAGCGACGTGGATGTATACGAAGGACGTGCACGTACAGTACAGATGTTTGCGTGTACAGCGCTTTCAAGAATAGTGAGGCGGCTGCGACGGTTTGCCAATCACGCCAGATGCACCGGCTATTTCTGCAATATTCTCCTTTTCCAGATCCATGTAACGACGCCGAACGGCTGAGGAAATGGGGTTATCAATGACAACAAGTCATCGCTCCTCTTTGGCTAGGACTAACACGCCTTCTTACAGAGGACTGGCGGCGAGGTCAGTTACTTGTACGAGCTGTCTGCGTGCGCGAGCTGGCGGGGCCAGGTGGGCACAGGCCCTGTACTTGCCGTCAAGCTCGACCGTGATTATGCCTGCTTTGCAAGCGAGCGCTAGACATTGTCTATCGATGCCGTACACGATTTTGTCGACTCACACGAAGCTCTTTACCAAGCCCGTTGATAAGGCACTGGAAATCGCGCACAGAATCTCGATATTCTGGGGCGCAGGAAAGGGAGGATGTCCATCCGAATGCCGGACAACGCTACCATCGTCGAGCTCATGACTCCAGCCAGCAGCTTTAACGAGCTGCATGGCAACACTGGAGGATACAAGCACGACGCACCCAAAGCCGGCTCAGCGAAGCACAAATGCGTACAGTCACTGAGCAATTTCAGCGCCCTTATTGACCGGAGAACCGTCGAAGCACGCGTCGCTTCACCTAGGCTCGCCCCGTCTCGCATGCGAACATCCCCTCTGCGAGATTGACCACCCCCCCCCCGCTTCAGGCGACGTCGGGGGTATGCTCTCAATGTGAATGAACTTCAGTGTGGGGGGTTCCGCTAGCCACAGGCAGAGCCTAGCTCCCCCTCCTCGTACACAGCCATGGCCAAAACCGGGAGAAATGAAGCGGTCTCTCGCGGTGACGCGGGGCTGTAATATCCGAGTGGACAAGCACAAGAGGACTTCGAAGCTTGTGAGCGCGTTCAATCCGGACGCCGCAGGAGCCTTTCACACGCAATGTTATAACGCGAAGGCAATGGAGATGTGATATTTGTCCCTTAAAGTACACGGCGAGAGCCAATACAAAAGGATCTCGTCACATCTCAACGAGTACAAACGAATGGCGCACAGAGAAGTATCGCCAGAAAAGTATCGCCAAGACATCATCCGAACCACACACCGATGCTCTCAGGTTGAGCGCCGGATGAATGGCCGATGCAACTGGTCATACGCAAGGCATCCGCTTTCCGCAAGGTCCCCGGAATACCTACACGCACGATTACAGTTGCCCCGCCTCGAAATCCCCACTGGTCGCCGGCCTCGTGACTCGGGTCCTCATCCACCTTGCGTCGCGCGCCCGAAGACGACCTTCGACAACAAGATGGATTCGTGCACACCGTGGCTAGCTGACCTTTATGCCGGTCCGTTGGAACCTTAGGCAGTGAGAATGGTTCAAGACGGGGGAGGGATGGGATGAGGAAAAGACGAGCGATGGAACCGAGCTATAAGTACCGGGAGCAAAATCCCCACTGCCACTTTCCCACACACAGCCACATTCAGAGCAGTCAACTTGGCGCAACCACAGCCACCCTCCGCTCGTCGAAGAAGAGCACGAAGCGCTGGTTTGTTGAATCGTACCGTATGCAGAACCCGCGTCCTCTGAGGAGATGAGCGTGGGAGGTAGGAAGCACGCGGGCGGAAGAGCCGGTGATAGACAGCGTAGATGTCAATGACGTGATGATGTCATCTGCTGCAGTGTGACGTCGACGTGATGTTACCTCTTTGGGTGAACAATGGACTGCCTTTTATGGTGTTTTCGCCACGCGTGTTGTTTCGCACTCTCACGCCCTCAGCGTCGTTAACCACCGGCGTATCATGAACATGTTCGGTGTCTGGCTCTGTCTCGGCTCTGATAACAATTTGACGACCTCGCGACCACTGCTATCGTACACAACATGCCATTCTGCCAGTACATCGCCAGTGACTTCTCGTTCCTACGGTATCCTTTTCCGAGTGGTGTGCTAGGACTCATTCCTCGGGCTGCTAGCTATAGCTAGCGTGCAGCTATCTGATGCTCTTGTGTCTCATTCATGGGCCGCTATGCACATCGTTGACTTCTGGTGGTCATTCGGGCTGCCGCCCGCGCTGTCAAACACGATTTCAGGATGACGCGTCTTCGACATCTTACGATGTTCAGGGCCAAGGGTTGGCTCCTCTTGTTCCCTACTCCCATCTCTCGCTGCGCGGCTCACTACCTCCGAGCACCCCGCGCGCGCATCGGTTTCCTTCGACGCGCCTTCCCACGAGTCTCGCATCCTGAACACTCTCGTATTTGTCAAAGACTCGTATCCTTTCCTCCGCACGGCCGTCCGTTCCTTCGTCAGTTCATCATTCTTTTAGCCAAACTGGATGGAATATTCTAATGAGAAACCCAACCGTAGAAACCTTATCTAGAAACCCGGTTTCTGTCGGCGAGCATCCCGGCGACGCGCCGGCGAGGTCATTAATGCCGCGCTCGGCATCACTGCACGAGGCTATCGGCCAACTCCGAGAGGCAGACGAGCTCGACAGCGCCGGCCACCGCTGAGTAATTTTGTAGGATATCCCTCTTAGATCTGAGGCAAGGATGCATACATGAGTGTATAGAGCCTTATCCTGACACAGAATATACCTTAGGACCCTCTGGAGGGTGCTTTCCGAGGGTAAATGGTTGTCTTTCCATTGTAGTCACATGACCATTGTGTCTACCGGTGGACACAATGTCCTATGGGTCAGTGACGGTCCTGCTAGCTAAGAGGGCTGACTGTGTCGTATTGGAGTCAGTAGCCTGGTATCTTACACCCCTACACCGGGCCACTACGCTGGAAACAGGCTGTACTGTGGCAAACGGAGGAGGTGCCACAAGCTCGGCGGCTTCGGCAACTGGAGGCGGGATTGATGGCGCATCACCGTCTCTCGGGCACACGGCCGGAGAGACGCCGATAGAAACCCAGCCTCGTGTAAAGAAGTTGTGCGGGTTTCTACAGAATTGCCTTATAAGGAAGGCAAAACGTAGAAACCGGGTTTCTCATTAGAATATTCCAAACTGGATAACGAGGTAGGTGCTCAGAACTAGGTTCGGAGCATTTTAAAGCCCCAAAAAGGAAGGTGAAACCGCGTGCGCGCGCGTGGAGGGGCTTGATCCCGAACCTAGCTCAGAACCGCATATATGCGTGAAAATCGACCCATTTGATAGTTATGGCGCCGAAATCGGGTTCATCCATGATCTCCCATCCTTCTTCCGACGTCGAAATACACGTCTCCAACAAAGTGGGCATGTACAACCTGGCTTCAGCTTGGGTCCTCGTCGGCATGACCACTCCATTGTGCTCAACGGTCGACATCTTCCGCTTCTTCACACACGCAGTCCTCATGGCGCAAGGCCTGTTCGTAGGTGAACGGAGGGCCTTCGACATGATCGAGCTCAGAGGGAACCACTACCTCTACGTGGTGATAGGGCTGCTCATTCTGGAAGAGTTTGGGTACATCTGCCGCCTGTACCCTGACGTGTACAAGGTGCGTGCACCTGTCCGCATGGCACCGTTAGGAGAATACTGACCTCTTTTATTAGTTCGCTCTTCAGGCCATGACCAACAACATCTCGCTGAATTCCCTCGCGAAGATTATCAACCTTCATGCAGGTCCGATCCGGTCCAAGGAGGGGGCTGATGAGTTCGAAGCAGCAGTTGGCCAGATTGAGTGGGAAGGGGAGGCAAGGGCGAGAGAACTGGTGAAGCAGATCTTCCTTCCGCTGGTTGGACCGGCTGTCCGGGCTTGCGTCGAGTCGCTAAGGTACGTGTCAGCCCACAGTTGCTCATTAGTTCACTTTGACTTGATTCCGCGTGTTAGGAACGAGCTGTCGCCCTCCGTATCTGCTACACCGCCATCTACCGCATCGTTTACCTTCTCCTTTCGAAACCTGCCCGCAGAGGCTTCTGCGAAGGGATACGCGCACCTTGTCCCCGCTGTGATCGACCCCTCCTCGGCATCGGCGCACCTTCTCGATAGCTTCTCGGAACCCTCTTCTTCCATAGGGCATTCTCAGGCATCCTTCCAAGGCCAGGCCCACGCTCCAAGCTCGAAGAGGCGTCGGGAAGAAGAAGAATCTCTAGCGGATGAGACAGAGGTCACATGCCTGCTGCTCGGAGAGGGCGCAGGTGCGGAGGTGTCGGCCAGTGCAGAAAGAAATGGCGCGCCGCCCGCGCTTCTTGAACCTCCATTAAAGAGGCGCCACCTAGGCGAAGCCCCCGTCAAATGGGCGCGGGACGCAGACAAGAAATTTTCCAAGGAGAAGCGGAGAGCCGGGAATCGTAAGCGGCAAGGAACAGATATCAAGAAGGGTACGTTCCTCGCACCGTTCTTGTACTATATTGTCTTATGTAGTAAACTCTTTCAGTGATTACACCAGACTCCCTCGTCGAGCCCATCTGCAGGGCCCTCGATTCGCTACCCGCCGGTCGCTTGGCCTTCAGCTGTAACTACTCGGGACCAAGTCTCTATGGGAGTACCATCGACGCGGCCATGGGCCAAGACCTCGTCAAGTACTATCTAGTGGCAGCACTCACGGATGTCTGGGCTGACCACGGGATGAGTGCTCACGCCGCCGCAGTGAGTTGTAGTTCCGCTGGGCTGACTGAACAGATATTGCATAACATCTTCTTATTTTCGTTTAGACAGCTATCGAGGCCATGGTCTCGGAAGAAGTCGTCAATCGCATCGCCCGCGCTCTCGGGATGGTCGAGCATGTTGATTTCCTCCGGGCCGTCGCACGCGCATCTCGGGAGATATCGTTCGATTTTCTTCGGACTGCCGTCCTGGATGTCTATCGAGACGTCGCCCCTGTCGCGATAGAGCTTGTCAAACCGCTCTACATCGTCTTTTCGTCCGAGTCGCTCGGTTGGTGGCGCCTTTTCTCCCCCGGTCCTTCTGCTTACATCGCCTTTGTAGAGCCCACGCGGGATCACCTTCGCAACGTCTTGCTCATCCAAAACGCCGGCTACACCTATCGCTCCAACCTTAGCCGTGTGGAAGCCGTTTTGTCGACGAATGCCAGGACCATCCAGCAGCTGTTCCACAAGGATCTTCTTCGCGGATTGAATTTCCTCTAGACGCACGTAATTTCGATTTCGCCTGTCACCGCTTCGTTCATCTGGGACCCTCGTACATCCTACTCACATACCGCATATCGTTTATCTCGACCACATACCAGCGCTCATCGTACATATATAGTAGCTACGTCTCTTTTCTCCGCGGCCTTTTATTGTGGACTGGCATCAGTGAAGGAATATAATCATACGAGTTCATCGTAATCCTTAAGATGCTCAAGAGACGCAAGTCGTTCGGCAGACTGAAGGTTGTCCACTTGGCGCGTAGAGCCACAGCGAGCGGAAACCCGGCGGTTCATTCGACGCAAAAGGGGCGTAAAATTATGTTATGCGCCTATGAGGCTACAGGGGCAACGTACGGGAGGGGAGGGTATCACAGGAGAGGTATTATCTGTACGTATAGCCAGGAAAGATCTCGAGGTATCACAGAGAAGCTTGAAGGGCAGCGCGCATGACAGATGTAGGCAACGACGGGCGATACGCCTAGAAGAACCACCCCGAAAGCGCGGAAAGGGACGGCCATGCACCATTGCTTTGCAGAGCGCCGTTCTAGGTAGCTCGTCAGAAACGCGCTGAGATTGCACACACAGATCGACATACTATTTGCGCATCGATAGCAGGGTCGTGAACAGAGGCGAGAACGGGGCGTGGCAACGACACAGAGGCCATGGAGGAAGCCGAGGGTGAACTCGACGCGAAGTTGGGCGCATGCGTCTTGTTCTCCTTCTCGAAGGTCGCCGGAACTGGCGCGAGGTCCATGTACGGCGAGAGGACGTAGCTATCAGACATCATCAGCCTGTGCCAGACGAAGATGGTTCATGCGTAAGTTTACGCACCGAGCCGCCGCTGTATGTGCGGTCATGTCGATGATGGGTATAATATTGGCGGTCACCCATGACTCAAGAGCCGTGGTCGAGTCAAGCGTGTGGTCCATGGCGGCAATCATGCAGAGAAAGGACTCAGCCTTGTTCTCCTGCGCGCCCGGGTGTGGTTCATGCAAGCGAGCTTCCAAGTTCAGGACCTCGTCCAAGGTGAGGGCTTGAGTAATCGCCTGTGTACACGTTGTGTGAGCACATCTGGTCAAAACTACGTTTTCTGAGATCACGCTTACCTGTTTGACTTCGCTTACAAGACGGTGGGCGTCTCGCGAGACTCTAAAGCCGACCATGATCGCTTCCTGCAGAACGTCCCTACCACGGTCAATAGTCGCCTGATTCTGGACGTCCGGGCACATGATACGCTCGGCCACGTCCACGCGCTGTTGAGGATCGTCGACGAATTGTAGGGGCGTGAGCCGGGGAGGTATAGTGCCTTCACACAAGGCGATCATGAAGTAGTAGGAATGCGCGCCTTTGAGCGCCGCATCGGTCACCGCGGCGGCGCGCGGTGAATATGAGCTATTTGTACACGCGGGGGTCGTGGAGCTCATGGGGAAAACTGAATGGGGCGTCAGAACGAGAGGGCGCTTCCATGAACTTGGCTTACTGTGCGGATGGTGTTTGGGTACCGCGAGGGTGGGACAAGAGAGGTGAGAGAGGGGGTCAGAAGCGATCCGCTATACTCACCCCATCGACATTGGCCAATATTAGTGTCGGGCGAGGAGGCAAGCTAGTCGACGGATCCAAACACAGAGGCCCCTCTAAGAAATGCGGGTATATTTCATTGAGGCTGCGCGGCAAACGAGCCCGATACACCCGCAAAGGACTTTCAAAAATCCTATCATTCGTACGCCCCTCACTTTCGACACTCAGGCGCCCACGACACATTGCCAGGGAAGGAAGGCTTTCGGGACGATGATGGTCGGAATCAAAAGTTCAGCAACCCCGTGACCGCGGGATACGAAACCACTGCAGGCTCGCCCCGTTTTTTCAGTTAGTACCTCATCCCGGTCGGCGAACCTTCAGAGTGGTGCACCATAACTATCTCAAGGGCCGCATGCTGTCCATCAAGTTTGGTAGCCAACACTCAGAAGGCCGCACGGTATAAAAGGTGATCCAGCTCGAACTCGAAGCCTCCCCGCACGACTTGGTGTTCGATGAATGTGTCTTGATTTGCTAAGGTTATTAGAATGCTACAGGATACAAGGAAGTCCGCAAGCCGAGACGAAGTAAGCACTGCAGGGGGTGAGGGCGCGATGTAGTGGACAGAGAAGCAAGGTGGGCAGTCGAGAAGGTAGTGTGCAGACGAAAAGGTCGAAGGCAATGCGAACTGTAAGTAAGTACGAACGGCCACGGTACGAATCGCACGCGAAATCCGAATACAACAAGCGATATCGAAAAGAATTTCCGCCTTCCCAAAGACCGTGGTGTGTAATGGTGGGATTAATCAAGAGATAGGTAGAGACAAACCGGGTGAGATGCACAGGCCTGAAAGGAAGAGATGAATGAACACCCCCGAGGGAAACGATGAACAGAAGGAGAAGTGCGTGCGAGGGGGACGGAGAATGCGAGGTATAGACATGGGGAGGTATAGTGGATTATAATGAGGGGGTATGTTACTTGGGAAAGAATGGATGGTCCGCTGGACAAATATATTGGAGCAGGATACAATAGATAGGGGTGAGTTGGTGAGGGGGAGATCGCGGTCCCAGTGCTCGTGAGTAGGGCCAGCGAGGGACGAGCCAAAGGGGTCACAGATGTAAGGCAGCGGGGACGGTCGTCATCTCAGTGCGGGTTGCGGCGAGTGCGCGATTTGGATGACCGGGATTGTGAAGTGGCTGGAACGGCACCGAGCCCGTGCTGTGGCGCGTAGTCGGGGTCGATGTCGTTACACTTGAGGTGCAGTAATAGGTTGTGCACGAAGATCTGCTCGAACCTGCCACGCATCAGCTTCGATACACGTTCATGCATCATAGAAAGCACTCACTGAGCATTCGTGAACACAACAGTCATACTTTCCGAATTGCACCTAAGCAAATTCGGCGCCATCACAAGCGCTAGGTTCGCACTCGTCATCTTCGTAATCGCCTGCGTCCTCTCGTCCAAGAACAGCTGCAAGAAGCTGATCACAAACAGTACAACACGCCGGTTGATCGTCGGCAGTCGCTCGACAATGCGCACGCACGCCTCCGGGTCTTTCGCGCTCGTGATGCACTCGTTGTACATCTCCTCCGGCACGAGCGGGTCGCACAGCTCGCGCAGCCAGAGCTTCATAAGCGACGCCAGCACATGTGGGTCGTCGATGCCGTCGAGGGTGTAGAAGCCGCGGTCGATGCGCAGTTTGAGCTCGGAAACGATGTCGCCGTCGCCGGGGACGCGAAAGATGCCCTCGTGCTTGGTGCCGCCGAGGGCGAGGATGCCATCGGCGAGGAAGGGGAGGATGATGGGGACCTTGGCCTGCGGATAGTTTCGCTCTTGCAAGCGGTAGATGGCGTCGAGAGACTCGCCGAAGGTGGAGGGGTTGAACGCGGCGTCCTATGCCCGGTCAGATGCAGATCGACCACAGATGCTGATGAGACTTACAGATGCAGTCTCGATCTCCGTGACGGTGGGTGCTTTGCCGCGAGGGCCCTTCTTGGAGATGACGGCTAGCCTTCGCAAGCAGTACTTGGCCATCACATCTATACGACCTTCCTGCTTTGATGTGTGCTGCTGAATGAAGGAGCGTAGGTAGGACTCAAAGTTCTTGGATGGGGGAAAGGTGATAAGAAGAACGCAGATGAGTTGCCAGCCCCGGAAAGCGCTCTCCCTATGATACATCAGCGGCAGGCTCGACGATCAGGCAGCCATGTACGCACGGATTGGGATTCCCTGTCAATTGCTTGATGACCTGGCAGTATATCTCGTCCCGAAGCTCGGGATGGGAGACACCTTCGCCCAACAACCATCGCTCCTCTTCCAGCATGCTTGACGTCTGCGTAGACCCTAGTGATGTTGACGATGCATTCTTCTGCTGCGAAAACCCTTCGGTGCGCCCGCCGATATGCCGATCCTTCTCGCGATCGCCCATGATGTACTGCACAACCTTGAACGTCCGTACAGCCTGCTTGTGAAGACTCCGATCCAGCGTTTGTAGCGGTGAAGTCAAAGGTTGCTGTTCCTGCGTAAGCAGCGCGCTACAGCTGAGTGTACCGCCACGCACCTTTTGCCACGCCATTAGCTGCGTTACGGGGATGGTGCGCCTGAAGAGGAACCCACGCCGATGCGTTGAGAAGTACTTCTTCGCGTAGTCCGACTGCGAGAACTGCTGTATATCCATCGCCAGATCGTGGGGGAGTACCGGGATCGCGCTGGCGCGCAGTGACGCGTTTGTCGAGGGCGCGACCGATGGCGCCACGACGGAGGATTGCACAGGGATGGGCTGCTGCAGTGTCCGCTTCTTGACGGGGCTCATGTCCAAGGTCGCCGCTAGAAACGACGGCCGTCAGCCCGAGATCACGAGCAGAGATGTTAGCGTACCGTCGTTCATGATTGGCCCGCTGATGGCTTTCCCATTGATCTTTGGCGCTGGTGTTGAGGGGCGATCGGGAGTGCGAGGGATGGGTGTTGCGGTGCTACGCGGCGGGGTAGAATGGCTGGAAGAGAGGGAGGGGGTACTCGGCCGTTGGCTGCTTCCGTGACTACTTGATGACTTGACTGACAATGGCGTCTTGTAGGAGCTTCCGTGCCCACTGTCCGAGTGCGAGCCCTGCAACTTCTCAACAGCGGCGTTGAGACTTTGCGGCGTCATGGGCTTCATGTACGAGACGTGCTTCCGGGAGGGGGACGGGCTGTCCGAGATGTTCCCATCGTTGCCAGTGTGAGGTCGGCCGGGGCTGCCCTTCTTGCGCAAGGAAGATTCCCCATGTGGTAAGGAAGACATGGATTTACGGGAGGCGGACGACGGCGGGCGCGACTTCTCAGAGGACGCTGGCGACGCCGGGATGGGCGGTAAGTGGGTTCCCCCCATACGACTATGGTGGTGATGTCCGTGGTGAGCAAGGAGACGCGTCTCGTTGGAGAATGCTCGCCTTTGGATGTGGGCGGATGCGGGGCTCAGCGAGCTGGACTTGTTGCCGAGCACGGTGCGGGTGGACTGCGACTTGCGCACAGATCGGTCGAAATGGGTGTCGAGGTCTTTGTTGTAAGATTTTGTACGCCGGTAGCCCGCTTTCCCCGCGTCCTTCGCAGATGTGATGGGAGGTCCATTGTATGCCATCATCGACATGCGACTGCCGGCTGTCTTGGATAGCCTACGACCTAGGGCAGTGTTCTGCGCGCTGCCTTAGTGCGCGACGCGTGAATGGAGGACTGCGCACGCACCTGGATGATTCCCAATGGAATGACGAACGCGTTTGGGCGCTCCCACACCGTTTCGCCCGTCTTGGTCTGGTAGTAATAGGGTATCCCTCCCCGCGTATCGTCGGTGAGCTCCCACCATTCACCCTCCGAACTCGGGGGAAGACTGGAGAAGGGTCAGTGCACGATCATCGACGCGAATAGACGTATCACGCACACAAAGTTCCCGACCGGCGCATCCCAACTCACTTCCCCGGTGGCTGGGCAGGCAAAAAACGGTGTATCCGTCTGGATCGGAGTTCAGCGGTTTGGTGCAGGGGGGAGGATATATACCACGCACCTGCGGGTCTATGAGCGTCACCCAAAAGTTCGCTCCCCATTCGCCATCTCGATTCTCTGCGGCTTTCTTCGCGCGCGAATTCGGGCTGAGCGTCAACGGCGTGCCGACCCTCGGCACTGGGGCGTCCTTCGTGTCTAGCGCGGGCAGTCCTCGATGTGGTGTTGTAGGCTGGACGTCTGGCTGGTCTGGGGTCTCCGGAGTAGCGATTTCGTGGGCAGGAGCGGGGGCGGAGTCGGTGGGTGCGGGTGTCGCCATGTCTTTCGAGAAGGAGAAAGGGTATAATGAAGGCTCCGGAGAAAAAGGAACAAGGCCTGCGTAGCGAAGAAGAAGAGAAGAACGAGCCCTTTCTTAGTCCCAGCCGTCAGCGGGAAAGAGAAGGTTCGATTTCGGATTCGGGGATCTGATGTCCAAGGTCGGCGGTTCAATTTCAGGGACAATATCGCATACAGTACTTATGGCTTCGGGCCTTTGTCAGCCAATTGCAACTGCTGGGCTTCGACAGAACGTAGATGCAGTATATGTACCCGCGCGTTCAAGGAGAACTGTGAGCACCGCGGATTCGAGGTCGAATGACTGTCGGTATTTGCCGATCCGGGCTTTAGCACTTGAAGCTTAAAGGGCTGCACCCCGACATTACCAGGGAAATACTGCACCTTCACCCCGTACTTACAATTTTGGTCTGTACACGGTACAGAGACTAGAGTGACTATGTGAACGATCGGATCTACAGAATCATGCCCATCCTGATGCAGTGCGGCAGCGCGGCGCCCGCCATGATCCATCCAACTTTGGCGTGGAAAGCCACACATCACTTGTCCTTCATTAGCTCCTTGGCCTTCGATATAAACTCATTTAGCGCCTCCACCTCGCCGCCCTGGCTGTCCGACTCGAACGAACGCTGCACCCTCTCGTAAAGCTTCCCGATTCCTCGATGTATGTCGCCTTCGCCCTCGCCAACGAAGTCGCTGATCTCATACATCTCATCCACCCACCGGTAGGCCTTGGGCAGCATGCCCGGTACAGATGATGTGATGCGTGAGAGCAATGCAGGAGCAGAACCATTAAGTTCGTGCAGCAGCGCGTCCGCTGTGGCGGGCGAAGACCGGTGAGCGGCTACCAGTACTATCAGCTTCCGCCCGTTGCCTACATGTAAAAGACATACCCAGGACCATTGCAGTCAATATTCCAGTCACACCCTTCGTCATACCCTACTCGCAATGTCAGACCCTTCTCGACAATCCACCCACTTAATACTCACCGCATACGACATCTTCAACGCACTTGCCGCACCCACATCCGCCCCCTCTCCCGTCAAAAGCACGATCTTCATCCCATACTCATTCAACGCAACAAACCTCTGCAATGTGTCCAGATCGCCTGGCGCCGCCGATGCATATATCGTTGGCATGTACCCACTGTCCTTTGGCGGTCCCCCAATTATTCCTGCGTCCAAAAACCGCACGCCAGTGCCAGCGAAAACGTCTCGGATTTTCTGTACGGTCGTCGGGTTCACGGCGTTACAGTCGACGAAGACGAGGTCGCTTTCATCGCCAGTAACATTACTTTTGTCGGTGTTAGCGAGGTCCTTATCGAGCGTCGCCCGAAAACGATGCGCGAATGACAGCGCGTCACGAGGTGGGAGGATACTGAGGACCCAGGCACATTTCTTGGAGAATTCGCCCAGAGGTATGTCTTGCATTCCAGCATCCTTTGCGCGCTGGTGGGACGCGGGCGAGCGGCCGGTGAGGTCAGTGAAAACGGTGCAACCGGACCTGACGAGTCGCCGCCCGATAGCGGCGCCCATCGCACCTATGAGATGGATCAGCGCGTCGCGAAGGAGAGCAAGAAACATGAGTGACGACGAAGTGGGAGAAATACGATCGAAGTGGGATACCGCAGTGGGTCAAGGGGATTCGAGAGAAGAGGCGCACTGCGGCCACGTACCCGCAGCGACGATGCCGATAGAGGCCATGTTCGGTGCTAAAGGAAGCCTACTATCTCGAAGTAGTAGATGCGAGGTCTATCTCTTCGCAGCGACCTTGCAGTTGATGACAGTGAGTGGCAAGAAGCGGAGCAGCGGGCCGACGCGATAGCACTATCAATAGTAACGAAGACGTGATAGGTCACGGATTCGCGAGAGAGCTGAAGAGGATCGTGAAAAGAGGTGGCAGTGAGAAGAGCGAGTAGTATCCCTGCCAGCTCGGTTGGTCGATGTATTCGCAGAACGGTCATTGTTGTTGTTGGAAAAGTTTACATAAGCAGAGGGATCAATAGCGTCGGACGAGCGAAAAGGCAGGTGGCAGACCACCGACGTACGCGGCCCTCGGAGAGGCTTGTGTGCGCATCGATGCGCTGGACTGGTTACCAAGGCCTTTGGCGTCCAAGATGTCGCGCTAACTGCTGCCAGCTGCGCCACACTGACCGCACATGATCACAAGGGTCCGAGGCCTCCCCGCTAGGCGTTCATACCCGACGTTCACCAGCCATCCGCGTCCGACGAGGCCAGAGTGTCGTCCTTCTTGTTCAGCAAGCGCCGGGCGTCAAGTCGGTAAAGTCCGGGGTGATCCCTGAGCCTACAGTCCCTTCATATCCAGAGCTAAGCGACGTCTGATAGGCAGCCCAAGTGGCATGAAGTATCAATCATCGACCAACAGAAGAAAGCGCCGGGAAACCCTTGTCGATACGACCGGGGCGGAGAAGCAGTGAGCTGCCCTGCAGGAACGGTAAGCATACTCGACCACATTGTTATCCTCGAAGAGTGGAGCCGACGACAGCACCACATTAGGCGAAGCGGTCCGAGGAACTGTGGTGGCCATAGGTCTGCGAACAGTGCTTGAAGTTCTTGACCGAGTCAGGCAGAGTCATTCATTTACGCATTTGTCTTCGAGTCGGTGCCTTTTGAGGTCTTCTGCCCGGACATAGCCACAGACAGACGCAAGGATTCGAAAACGAGAAGTGGTCGTTGAGTGTTGACCGTGAAGGGCGGTGATGAATTCTCCTCTTACTGAGCTTCCGAGCTCGGGTGAGGCAGGATCGAGTGTTCCGACGCCGCCGCTTCGAGCGTCGATCGCGCTGCGTGCAGGCAACGCAGCGTGTCGCACGCGCACGCAACACGTTCTACCGACCGCGTGGAGTCGTCGAGGCGCTGCACAATGATAGGCAGATTTGGAGCAAGTATTGAGATTCGGTGCAAGCCAGAGCAAGGCGGTTCGCCGCCTGCACAGTGGATAGACAGCAGTGCGCCGATCGACAAGCCGGGGCACTGCCAGAGTCCAAGGAAGCCCACTGACAAACATCGCCTCGCGACATCCGAAAGAAGTGGCAGCGCATTTGAAGAAGCAGAAGCCCGTCGGCGGAGTTGGGATGAGGGCGTCTCCTAGATTGCGGCCAAGCAACTCGAAGGGCTGGACGGGTCGGGCGCCAGGGTAGGACGGCATGCGAGAGCGCCAGCACAGGACCATGGGCCACCCAGAATGAACAGTAAGAAGAATAGGCGGCGTACCGCCGCGGCGGAGGTAGCAGCGCCTCGCGCTGGAGAGTCCTATGGGCGTCTTTTGAGAGCTTTGTGTCAGGTCGCTCGGCGGCCCGCGGGAGCCTCGGTTCGGCATGTGCCGCGTCACGTGTATCACATAGTTGAATTTCTTTCCGTCTTCGATTCTCGCTTGTTCACAGTCGTAGACCAGTTCAACTACACCTCAAAGCCTACAAACTATTCAGATGTGCGAAGAGGTGGTCCTTCAGCCCGAAGACATGGACATTGCGGTGTGTGCGTACATGGTAAGTATAGTACATATGTACATGCGAAGCGAGCGACACGGAGATCATCCATTCCTCAACGTTCAGTCATAGAACATGCCAGTGGAATAAGACATGCAGAGTAGCTAATAATACATTCCCGCGCACCGACAGAGCCAGTCCTCATCGAGAAATCTAGCCGATGGATAGGCTACAAACCGTTGCGTAGGTTCCAGACATAGCAGCTGCGCCGGGCGAGGGCACAGCCCAGGTATCACATACAGCTATGGGTATACAGCTGTACGCCCTCGGTATAGCGTCCGAGGGCAGAGCATACAGCGTTCTGTGCTGTGGCTCAAGCATCGGCCCTACAGAGGAAGTCATATAAGCCTTCTGCGCGTGCGGACAAGGCGAGCTGTTGGTGCTCACTGATGCATAGTCAGGCGGTTGACTGCCAAGGGAATGCCAACGAGGCCAACGATGAGCACGACGCAGCACGCGATCTCCCCGGCCTTGCGCAGCTTGCTCTTGCGCGCCTGCTCCTCGCGAGGCCAGTGTTTGCGGTCAAGCACTTGGCTCTCTAGATCAGGGTGGTCGAGGGTGCATCGGCATGTGGGGCTGCCGCATGAATTTGCACCTGCGAGGGTCTGAGTTCGATGACAAGGGTGATGTACGTGCGCGTACTCACCAGGGGTCCTGGTAGGGTTGTTGACACAGACGGACGAGCCACATGAGGGTCGGCGGTACGAAGGTGGACGAGAGAGGGTATAAGGAGGTAATGGCGTCGTGTCCAAGGGCATCAGCGAGCTCAAGCTCATCCCCGAGCGCAGCGCGGGCGCGCTGTAGACGGGGTCCGGGAACGTGGGAGTCTGAGGGGCGGAGTCCGAGCGCGAGCTAGACGCGTATGTCGGGGGGGCCATGGTGATCAGGGCGAGCGAAGGGGCGGAGGTGATCAGGGCGGGTGCTGCTGGTGTGCTGAAGTGTAGTTAGGGGAGGCCCTGAGCGAGGATCCGGGGTCGGGTCGAGCCTTTATAGGTACGGCCTCCGACTGTCTAATCAATCTAGTCGAGGAGATGATAGAGTGCAATGAGGCATCAAAGATTGAGTGCGCCCTAAGGCCGATGGCCTTCGTAATGTCATTCGTCACAAGCCTCGACTCGCAATTCATAGAAGCGTGTCCTAGTATGTCGCGTATCGGGCCACCGCGCCTCCCGACCCATCGTCGTGGCCGCGTACGCCGGGCGCAGTGACCACCGACAAAAGGAAGTCAAGAAGGAGTCGGTGACCGTAAAGTACGGTGCGTAGCTCGGGTGGCGTACAGAATTCCAGCTTTCGTGCGCTGCGACTGCGAAAGGCGATTCAAAGGGGGCGAGGCGGACGAGCGACAATTCCGAGGTTCGCGCGCATCGAGTGGAAGTCGGAGCGCATGGATTCGGAGGAAGTTGATAGAGCGAGGACATAGCACAGCACTGTTAGCATAGCGCATCAACCCAAAAAGTCAAGATGAAGGCGTACCTATAACGGCAGCATCTGGCGTGTGGGCCGTATGCGCCCCTACCTGATCTGGGAACAGGACAAGGGACAGCACCTGATGGGCCCAGACTTCATTGTTGTAGCCAAGCGATGGAAGCCAGATATGCTGTGCGCATCGGGGCCACCTGAGTGGCTTCGGGAGTCGGGGGTGGTACTGCGAACACCACGCCCGCGTTGATGCACCGACGTGACCTGCCTTCTTAGGCAAAAGACACTATGGCTATGGATCAGAGATGGATACATACCTGGTAGTAAGAGGTTTGGGAACGGCGGCATGGAGGCGGACAACAGACATCCGTGAGGCGAGTGAATCGCTTACTGGATGGCCAAAACAGCCCCAATCGGTGATGACTCCAGACAACACAGCAGAGCGGCGCAACCACTGTACACGAAGACGGAGAAGCACAGCATCGAGAACAAGGTCACTTGCTGTCCTCTGTCAGAGTTCAGGGACATGCTTCTTACCGCGGATGCACTGGTCTTCACTGGCACGTTTTCAAACACGCGTACACCAAGTATACTTATGAGGTCTGTCAAGAGACCCACGCCTGTTAAGTATAGAATGAGCAGACACTGGTTCGTCGGCGGTGGCCGACAAGTCATACGTACGAGGGGACCATGAGCGCGTCCGCCAAGAAGGAACAAGTCACTTTTCCAAAACGGGAAACAATTGTTCCCCCGCTCTTGCTCGACGTCAGTCACCTTTGCTATCCCCCTCGTCACATTGACTCGAAAGACCTTGCTAAATATCCATCGCCTATACTTGACGGACACAATGACTTCGCTGCGCACATTCCAGACCGAAATTGAGGACATCCACAGCCGTGAGATGGCGAAGCAGCGTCTGCAAGGCGCGCGGCAGCTCAAAGAGAAGGAGAACAAGCACCCGCAGCCCAAGAAGGAGACACACGGGGCGACAGATGACGAGCATGCTACGAGGGCTGCAGCCATTCAAGATGAGAACGATACGGAGACGAGCATGAGGGAGGTTGAGGAGCAGATCATGGTGCGTCGTCGATGTCGCGGGGGGGTGAAAGCTGACTTATTCCCCTCAAGACCCAACTCCTGGCAGGCACGCAGAAAGAACATGACTCGGCTCGTGATACCCTTGCCTCCCTCATTACCCAGCATCATGGCGAATACGTCTTCCGGATAGGCGTCAGCGCGCCACACACGAAGCTCTTCGCGGGGAAGCTCACGGACGCGGATGAGGGTTGGGAGGGGAAAGAGCGGACACTGGAGGAGGTCGACACTCTGGTCGAGGGGATCAGGACAGCCGTCGAGGAGATCGGGGGGAAGGTGCGTGTATGGGGTACTGAGGTGACGGGCGCCTAACCACTTAGCCAACTTCAGGTCTGCGTGCTCTTCGAAGTTAAGACGGGTCACCCTCGGGCGACGCTACTCCTGCGACTACCCCCTCCGAGCGTCTCTTTGACACCGGAAGTGCGCTGCGCGGTTGTGGGCAATGTCGACAGCGGCAAGTCAACGACACTGGGCGTTCTGACGCGTGGTACGGTCGGCGAACGGTCATCTCTGCTCTTCGAGCATGATCTTATTTAAGCCCAGGTGTACTCGATGATGGGCGTGGTAGCGCACGCGTAGGCCTCTTCCGCCACAAGCACGAGATTGAGACGGGGAGAACATCATCAGTGGGCATGGAGGTACGCGCTATGGTCAAGCATATACTCTAGTTCGCTAGTCCTGACCAAGCGCAGATCCTCGGCTTTGGACCTGACGGACAGCCCATACTCCCTCAATCTACCGACCCGAAGGCGGTGCACCGCGAGAAGCTTGGCTGGGATGAGATCTCCAAGCGGTCCGCTAAGATCGTCTCCTTCATCGGTATGCCGTTGTACCCATCTCACCTGTCACCCCTGCCGACACACGCTTGCAGATCTCGCCGGACACGAGCGCTATCTCAAGACCACATTATACGGCTTGACCTCCGGGGCGCCTTCCTGCGTCGTACTCATGGTCGGAGGCAACGCCGGCCTCATTGGCATGTCGAAAGAGCACTTGGCCATCGCGCTGGCGCTCAATGTCCCCGTCGTTGTCTGTATCACCAAGGTTTGCATACGTTTGCCTGTTATATATCCCTCGTTTCCAAGTAACGCCTTCCAGATCGACATGACCCCCGCCAACGTCCTGCAAGAGACCATCAAACAAGTCTCTAAAATTCTAATATCTCCTGGCTGTCGAAAAACACCGGTCTTCGTCGAGTCTATAGAGACAGCCGTGGAGCTTGCCTCGACATATGCAAGAAATCGATTATGTCCTATATTCCGATTATCGAACGTTGATGGAAGAGGGTTGGATTATGTGGGTGACTTCATGCATACCCGTTGCGGCCTATAGCGATTGACCAACCCGTCACCAGGTACGCACCTTCCTCAACTTGCTCCCATCTAGCGAGGCGGATGTGGATAAGTTCGCCGTGGACCAGCCGCTTGAGGTACGCACTCCTCTCATCCATATGCTGTTGTTTTATTGCAACTTGACTGACCACTTCCTCTTCCAGTTCTCCATCACCGAAGTCTGGAGCGTCCCCTACGTCGGCACGGTCGTGAACGGGATCATCAACAGCGGACGGATACAGGTCGGCGACCAGATCATGTTTGGACCCGACTCGAATGGGAATTTCGCGAACACCGTAGTGAAGAGCATGCAGAGGAAACGGTGCGTAGATAGACCGAAATACTCGTTCTGCCAAAGGCACCGTATGGGGCACTTACTGACGAGCTTCCTAAGAGCGGACGTCACCACCGCCGAAGCCGGGCAATGCGTCGCTGTCGCGCTGAAGCGTGTCCGTCGAACCGACGTGCGCAAAGGCATGATCATTGTCCATCGCACCGAGGCGGGCCCGCCGAAAGCCGTCATGCGGTTTGAGGGCCAGGTTCTAATTCTCTAGTGAGTATCGCAGCTGATCCTTCCCCCTCGACATTCACTATATCTAACTGCGTCTAATCCTATCCCTCTGCAGCCACAACACCACCCTGCAACCGGGATACCAGGCAATGCTGCATACAGGCGCCGTCCGACAAACGGTGAAGATCCTCTCTATGGACCACCCACAGAATGTGCTTCGGTGAGTGTTGTTGGTATCCTCGTTGAGATTCGTACTGTACAAGGTTGTGTCTGTGGCCCTCTGTTGATTGCGGAAGTCAAACTCCAAGATCGACGATCGCTAGTACACGCAGAACTTAGCTCAGTCACTGACGCGGACAACGTACAGGACCGGCGACCGCGCAACCGTGCAGTTCGAATTCATCAGCCGCCCCGAGTTCGTCAAGGTCGGCATGAAGCTTCTCTTCCGCGAAGGAAAGACGAAAGTGAGCACTGCAGTCAACGCATAGCACGGCGCTCACCCTCTGCTCGACAGGGCCTTGGTGTGATCACCAAACTGTTATGAATGAATTTCGCAGTAGTGCACTGTAGGGTGCACTGCCCGCGCTACTGATCCCTTTCTTTTCTTGCTGTCTCTTGTAATAATTGTCTGTACTGCTAATCTGGAGGATCGTGTATGTTTTATTGCCCCTGTATCCCGTCAATGTTGATCTCTTGAACTCTTACGGCCCACCCCACAGTCGAACGAACAAAAGCAACAAATTGATTGGGTAAAAGGCCATTGTGAGTATTATACAGCTCGCCACGCCTAGGGCGGGCGGCAGAAGCGCAGACGCTAGGCCTGGGCGCAGATAGTAAGGTCATGAGGTTCGTCAAAGTGGAGATTTGATGCGCAAGGCTGAGAGTTGCGGTCGAGGTCGTGTATCTCGCCGTCGAGCATGGTGCATTGAAGCTCGAAAGACACTGCATTTAACCGTCGATGGGCTGGTATGCACGGTTGCCTGCAGCCCACTTGTGACCACGGTCGGCGGAGATACCGGTGGTGATGACCGCGCCGCCGAGAAGGATGCCAGCGATCCAGGTCGCGACATGCAGAATGTACGCGCCGCCTATTAAGCATCAGTACTCGCTTGTAGTATAGAGGGTGTCAACGCACCAAAGCTGCCGCCCTTGAAGGCAGGGTAGGCCGACGTCCTTAGCTCGTGCGTCACAATCGCGAACACGATAATCTGCAGGGCAGCTGTCGAATATATATCAGCACCTAACCGTCCCCTTGAGCCATCCTATTTACCTTGCAGCAAAATCAGTCCCGAGACCGCGCGCCACACCCGCCTGCGACGCGAGCCCGAGCTCACGCCGACCAGGATCGCGAACAGCGCAATCGCGCCAAAGCCGATCGCGAGCTCCTCCAAGTAGCCCGCGCTCGTCCACGCCGCGCAGAAGCCCGCGTTGTCCGTCTCGCACGCGTCGGTGACGCGCGTGGGGAACTTGCGGCAGACGTAGTCCGTGTACGCGAGGCGGCCCTTGTTCTTCGAGGGGTCCGAAGGGTCGGGGTCGATGGGGACGAAGATGACCTGCCGCTCGCAGCGCTTGTCGAGCCCGTAGCGGACACTGACGTGCCCCTCGACGTGGTCTTGGTCCTTGGTCACGACCCTGAATTGGTGCCAAGGTGAGCGCCCAGGGTGGAGGGGATGGGGAGGGGAATCCTCACCAGTTGGTCTGCCGCGCGGAGAAGGCGTTCTAGAAGGTGGGGTATAAATCATCGCGGTTATCGGCTGAGGCATGGGGACGTACAAGAATGAGGATGGCTGTCGCCAGGAAAAAGGTGAGGACATAGGAAATCTTCCGCATCGTGGAAAGCCGTTCGTCGTCGCTGAGGACAAGCAGCTAGCCCCGGGATCCCGGGGCGGACCCCAGTGACGACATTGATTCCATACACGTGGGTTGGACCTACAACGAATGGTCGCCCAAAATGGTGCAAGTCGCAGTCCCATCCCAAGGGATACTTATGTACATCCTCAGGGTAAATTACAGTTGTCCAAGTCCTGTGTACACCGACACAGAAGCTATCGCTCCCTACGCCGGCATCCCCTCCCTCAGATTCTGGAACTTGCTCGTCCCATACTCCAGCCAATTCGGCGTCGAGTCCAACCGCCCGCCCATCGCATCCTTCACGACCTTCACCAAGCTACGCCCATCCTGGTAGTCCTTCCCAAACCCGCTGTCCGTAAGGTCCTTCCTTGGGCCGGCTTTGTCGCCGCTGAGCTCCCAGAACATGCTGCCGGCGAGCCCTTGCTGGGCGATCCAGGAGCCCTTCCAGTGCGCAATTTCCTCGGTATCAAAGGAGACCATCTCTTTGCGCTGATAGTCATAGGACCAGCTGGCGCCAAGCTGGTCGTCTCGGAAGAGGTGCGAGCCGGGGAGGGGGAGGGTCTGAACGGAAATGGTCAGTCCAGGTATTCAGAATACAATTGCTGAACCTACGCGATAGTCGTAGACACCCTGCTCCCAAGTACCGGCGCCGACACCACTGAAAGGCTTGCCGGGGCCCTCGGTCGAGGCAAAGCCTAGTTTATGGTGAGCTCTATGCAGAATCAGCAAAACAGATGCAACGTACTTCGCCCGTACAGCGGAACGCCTACGACAATCTTGTCGCGCGGCACGCCCTTCTGCAGGTACCAGTTGATCGCCGTAGAGACAGACAGCGGCTGGCCATACAGGTTCGACTGATGACCAGCAACGCTGTCCCACGAGCCGGCTGAGAAAGCCGATGTTAGCAAGCGTGGTTGACGAAGTCCACTTGCAGGACCCACCGAAGTCGTAGGCCATCATGTTCCAGATGTCGAGGTAGCGGTCCATTTCCTGGACGTGCAGACGATTGTAGTTGTCCGCACCGCACGGCGCCGCGATGGTCAACAAGAACTTGTAGTTGTAGCCATTGCGCCTCGCGTAGTCGTCCAGGCCCTGCCTGAGCTCGGCCAACAACGACACGTAACCGCGCGCCTATCAAACCCCATCAGCATTCCACCTCCAGTCTATACCTCTCCCCACTCACCTGCTCATCGTTTTGCGGATACTCGTAATCTACATCCAATCCATCGAACCCATAATCCGCCAACAAGCGCACTGCACTCGCGACGAACTTCGCCCTCAGCGCTGGGTTTACCACCACCGGGTGGAAACTCGGCGAGTACGTCCACCCGCCGATGCTCAGCATGATCTTCAGGTGGCGGTTCTGCTTCTTCAGGAGGTAGAGCTGCTTGAGACAACCGTAGAGGTTGCCGGCGGGCTCGTTCCAGGAGTCGCCCTCGTAGTGAATGTCCTGGTCGGCCCAGAGGTCGGAGAGGGCGACCTCGCCGGAGCCGGCGTTGACGTTGGCGAAGGCGTAGAGGATGTGGCTGGGGTGGTATGGGTGAGAAGATGTGTGGGAAGGGAGATGGGTAGGCTCACGTCAAGTCTTGCGCCGGGATGAGCTGGGGAGGGTACTTGCGACCATAGATCCCTGCGTGATTGTCAGTCGACGGGTGCCTCAATTGCTCGAGCAAGTCGTAACCATACCCCAGTTCACAAAGCTGCAAACGTGTCGGTCAACCAGGTCCCTCCCAACGAACTCGCTGCATACGCACTAGCCAACACTGTACTGTCCGTTCCTCGGCATCGTAACGTTCTCAGCAGGTCCTTTCACAGGCGCTTCCTTCAGAGGTTCCTTCTTGGTATACGACACAGAGAACTGGCCCGCTTTATACGCGCCAAACGCAACTATGAAGAAACCTAGAACGAGAAGGAGAATCCGTCTGTGCGTCGCGCGGTTATTAGGTCGAGGGGCGTCCTCGACGGTTAGTTGCTGCTCGTCGCGGAGGAGCTGGTGCTGAGGATCGAGATGCTCTTCAGATTCGCTGCGAGGGAGTGCGGTATAAGAGGACATTCCGAATCCGAGGCAGTACGCGCCACTGCCACAGTGACCGGCGCGAGAGCGAGGGTGACGTCATGGTAACGGCCTCATCCCATAAATACCTTCCGGATATGGAAGGTTTTATTCTTTCCTTTTCCTGATCTACTCCTGCCATGAGCGTTAGCCAGATAGCCTGCCCTGGCTAAGATAATCTGACTCTCAGACTAATGTTCCTACTTTACGCGAAGGAACTACGATGACTGCTTTAGAGCGCTGCGATATGGCGATACAGCCAGAACTAGGACACAAAATGGCTCAGCTGATGACACTGCCAAAACAGAGCGCGCACATCCGGTTCACATGGTGCTTACTTCCTTCGATACTCGTAACCTCGATGAACAGTCTGATTCATAAATCCTCCGTTGAGTGCCTCGAGCCTTACCGAAGATCTGCCTCGCCGAGTATCTTCCTCTTCCCCTACATATAGAGAGGCCGACGCAAGGTATCGTGCACCTTGCTGTTCATCTCACTATGATCATGAAAGTTTCCGCTACGCTCTTCACCGTCGTCTTTGCCAGCGCTGGTAAGGACTTGCGAGAGAACCGTGACAATGTCATCGAGCTATACCTAATGCGATGAGCGATCAGGCATCGCCATCGGTGCGCCTCAGCTCCCAAGAGCTACTGGCACCACATCTGCAGCTGCCGCCACCGGATCGCAAATCCGTGCCGTTCAGGATCCTGTGTTCCACTTCTACCTCCAGAACAATGGTCAGTAGCACGTCCCATCCCTTTCCTCTTACTGCTCACCAACGCTCGTCGAATTCTCCGCTTCCCCTCTGACCCCTCTCCAGTCGGCACCCCCATGCTTGGCCCCGAGTCCTCCTCCGGGTACTTCACCCTCGGCTCCACCATCGCCCTCAACTCCGACTCCTCCGCCACCCCCCTCTACCTCAATGTCAACTCCTCCGTCTCCACCTCCTACCAGCCGCTCACCCTCGACGACACCGCCTCCACGACGGATTGGGGGTTGGAAGGCGACACAATTATCCTGACGAACCCGCGTCAGCTCAACTTCTTGGCGTGCGCGACGGCGGACGCGGCGTTCTATGATGTGTATGTGCAGAATGGGAACGACACGCCAGGGGGGAGTTGTACGATGATTACGCTGCACTTGCCGTGTTTGTGTTGAAGGTGTATATTGAGCAGGGACGGTGGGGTGGCCTAGCTGAATGGATAGGCGAATGCGTGTTGTGTATTCTAGCAGGAATCTATGGTGATCAGGTAGATGGATCAGGCTCTCACCGCGCCTGATTCTTGCTAGTCTAGTCGTGTATTCATCCGCGCTCACGGCTGCCTCCCGCCCCCCTTCACCCTTGCATGCTCCCGCTTGATCGCCCACTCCACCGCCTCCGCCACGTCCTCCGCAATATGCGTCGGCCGGTGCCGCGGCGGGCCCTCCTCGGGGTCGTACACGCCCGTGTGGACGAGGACAGAGTTCCAGTTCGCGCCGTTGGCGCCGGCGATGTCTGCGTCGTAGCGTCAGTCCCAGAAAGTGCCAAATCAGAACACACCACGAGGAAGGTGCAAGAATTTCTTGCGTTGACAGTGGGTGCAAGGATATCTTGCAGTGGCAGGGATAGACGTACCAGATTCGGGGTTATCTGCAGGAGGGCGTAAGTACGAGCCTCAATCTTTAGAGACAGGCATGTGCAAGCTTACCACCAATCATGTACACCGGCGGCAGCGCACTACGTATGCCATACAGCTTCTCGAGTCGGTCAACTAGGACCTTCTCGGCGAACTTGTACGTCGCCTCCGTCGGTTTGCCGTATTGCACGTAGGGATAATTCAAGCCGGTGAGGGACTGCAAGGTATGGTCAATACGGCGGAAGGCCATACCCCCTAAAGATGTCGTATATCTCAGACGACTGCTCACTTTGTACACCGCCTGGAACGCCTCCCTAAACGCCCCCTGCCCGATCCTTGGTCTCGCAAAGTCGCTCTTCCAGATAAGGTCCGGGTTGCAGAAGACGATTTCGATGGGGTTCTCTACTTGCTGCTTCGGGGAGAGGTGCGGGCCGCCGATGATGCCGCCGGACTGGACGATGTCGAGGAGGATTTGGACTGGAGACGAAAAGAAAGGTGTTAGGATGGTGTACAATATGTGTGCAGAGGTCAAAAGAGAAGAGCACTCACTATCTAGCGCCCAGTTCCTCGGGTCGTGGAATACGAAGACAGCGTGGATGGGTATTTGCGAAAAGTCGAGGCCTTTCTAGGGTATTGTCAGTATCGACCCTCGAGCATCTGCATGTGGCCTTGATTGCTCACCCTCGCCGCAGCTCGCTCGAAGTCAGTCTGGTCGTGGAAGTTCCACACGGCGTGATTCCAGTTGTGCACGTCGAGGGTGGTGTAAACGTGCTTGTAGCCGTACCTGCGGATAGTACGGTAAGTTGAACAGTCAGAAGAGCGTCAACGGCATTCGGAATGACACTCACTCCTCCGCAACCTCGCGACACTCGTTGCCTTTTCCACCGAGAACCAAGATGGGCTTGTCGGCGTACTGCGAGGCCTTGGTCTTGAGGATAGTATGCGCTTGGAGGATTTGTTGGTTGTCAATCTGATAGCGGGTCAGCTTCGAAAACGCCCAAAAATGTGGAAGAAGCTACATTACCTTTGTTCCAAGTTGCTCCGTCAGTTTCTTAGCCCGGATGGACTCGGAGACGCCACCACCGTTAGTGAGCTGAGTTGCAAGTCAATCAGCAGTTCAGAAGGCCTATAGACAGGGCGTACAAGAAGAAAGGGTATGCGACTGTCATAGCAGAGTAATGAGAATGAATTAAGCCTTCCAGGTGCAATATAGGAGACTTACGATCCGAAAGGGTTATTTCCCTCGAGCATGGCAACAGCCTTCGAGGCAGCAGGGATGACACTCGGACCGTGTACGAAGACACCATCCTATTATCAATGTGGTTAGTCAAGAAGCCTCTCGTACCTGCAAAAAAGCTTACTATGTCGAAGACGAATGCCAAGGGTGGCGGAGACGCTATAGAGTTCAGAGCAAGAAGTACGAAGGTCAGTTCGTCTGCCAAGTTGTCGCGACAGCGAGCTGATCATACCCTTCGATATATACCGACATTGATTCAAGGTCGCGGGGGTAGAAAGTCGTACCCGAGGGGCACAACAAGATGCCCTGCGGATTCCGAACATCACGAGGCTGTCACGGAAAAGAACAAGGGTGCACCTGTTTGGCTGTATTGACAGGCGACGGAGGTATTCGGGCCGGCGGCTTCATCAACGGTCAATTGAAATCATGCGAATTTCATTTTCTTTTGTTCTCCTGCGCCGCGTCGTATACCCAGAAGCTTTTTTAAGCTCAAAGTTCCCTCGCTCTTGACCTTCATCTTTCTGCAAGAGGTCGATGACAACCAGGTATACTGCGCGTGCATCCAATAATCGAAAGACGTTAACATCGAAGCTCAGGCGAACATGATACCCTCACGGCTGCTCACATCAAGACTGCCTCAGTCGTCGCCCTCCGTGGCGCTGGAAAAGGGCGCATACCGCATGCGCAGCCCTACAAACCTCACCCGACCTCGCGCACAGTCTGCCCCTACGCGCCCACCCCACATGCGGCGAGATCGCGACACCGACCGCAAGAACGCCTACCTCGCCATTCTCATCGTGCTCCTCGCTATCGCCTGCCTCGGCTCCTTCGGCGCCGCCTACTACCTCTTCTCGACAAGGTGGGCAGCACCCCCACCCCGCTCTCCCTCCGCCCTCGCTCCTGCTGACGCCGCCGCCCAAGTCATCGCATACACCACCCCAAGCCCGCTCACCCGTGAGCCCGGCGAGAAGTACCTATCGTACCTACCGCATAGTGGCTTCCACAATCAACGCATTGCTTTCGAGAACGCGCTCGTGCTCGCCCGACTGCTCAATCGCACGCTGCTCGCGCCACCCGCGCGCCTGGGGGCGCCGCTGCGCTACGTCAAGTACGCCAACCTCGTACGCCACCTGGCGCTTTCGGATAAGGAGGGGTTGAGGCACTGCGCCATGGTGCCCGAGAGCATCCCGCTCCCGCTAGAATGCATCGGCTACGACACATACACCTTGGTTCCCTGGGGCTGGCTCGTCGACCTCCGTGGGATCTCGCAGAAGCAAAAGATCATCTACCGCTGGAATATGTCCGAGTACTACGTCCCCGAAGCCCTCGATCTTGCACCCTCCGACATCCTCCCGCTCCATGAGAACGATGTCTACCAATATCGCTTCGTCGACACCCTCACCAACCTTTCGCCCTCTAGCAGCAAGTTCGCCGAAAATCTCTACATTGCCGACCTTGCTCGCGCCCCGGAAACTGTTCTCGAACTCGGCACTCTCTTTGGCTCCTCGCGCATCCGCCTCCGTGACCCCGCCAACCTGCGCCTCCGCCGCGACATCCGCGGTAGCATGCCTTTTGCGAGCCCCGAGCTCCTGCGCACCGTGCACGCCATCACTCGTCGTCTCGGCCGGGACTTCGTCGGCGTACACGTCCGGCTGAGCGACGGCGTCTTCAAGGAGAAGCGCGCGACCCTCGCCCGCGATATCTGGCGCGACCTCGTTTACAATGTTAGCAGCGCCCTTGACGACTCAACCTTCTCGCAACTCGAGAACATCGCCTGGTCGCCGACGCACGCTACACGTACCGGCAATCCAGCCTTCCGGCGCTCGCCTTGCCGTCGCTGGCCGCACCCTAAGGACCTGCGCAAGTACAACGTACCCGTCTTTCTGTCTACCGATATCCCCGATCCGGAGAACGACCCTGACCTCGCGGGCTTCTTCCGCACGTTCCCCTGCACGCACCTTCTGGGCGACTACGAGGCGGAGCTGGCTGGACTCCGGCGATTGAAGAACGGCTACGACGGACTGGCGATGGAGCCTTTCCTGCTGCCCTTCCTAGACGCGATGATTGTGGGGCAGGCGAAGGTGGCGGTGGGGACGGAGGGGAGCACGTTCAGCCGGTTCATACTGGATGTGCTGTGGAGGGTGAATCATGGGCTGGAGATTGAGCAAAGAGGCTGAGTATATGGATAATGTACTGATACAAGAGAAGGGGCCATGGGATAGAGATACTGTACATTTATGACGGCGCAGGCCTTGGGGGACAGAGAGAATAGTTATTCAGGCCCGCCTGACGCGCAGCGGCATTCCGTCCTTCGGTTCTGAGGAATCGTCAGCAAGTTTCAGAGCCTACATACACGACAAACTCACTCATCGTCACTGCTGCAGTCGGCTGCGGTACCTGCCCTTCGCACGCGGGCTCGAACTCGAATTGGGCAACGAGGGCTCTGTGGAATGTCGTCAGTAGCTGGACCACAACATTGTCAGCAAGAACATCGAGCTAGACAAGCACGACGTCCAGCTGGGCAGTAGGACTACAACAACGTCGAACTTGACAACCACAAGATCAAGCTGGACGACCGCAACGTCGAGAGCCGCACACAAGCAAGCTCAAGCCAAATGGAGATCCACTCACGCCAAGATCGCCTTCATCTCAATGATCGCCATCGTCTTCCCAATGCAAGCATGCGGGCCGGCAATGAACGACTGGAAGTGCGCGCTCTTGGGCGGGTCGAGCCAGCGCGTGGGGCGGAACTCCTCAGCGTCGGGGCCCCAGAAGGAGCGCATGGTGTTGACGACGCGGATCTGGGAGGCAGCGGTCATCATGATGATAGTCGAGAGTACATGGACGGGTGAAGAAGAATGGAGGGAAGGAATGGGTAACATTACGAGAAAGGCTGGCAAGGGAAGATGGGATAGCGAGCGGGGAACGCACTGGCACATAGAACACCGTCCCCTTCGGCACGAGCACGCCGTCGATGTAGTCCGTCTTCGCCGCCTTGCGGAACGTCATAGGCACGGGTGGCATGAGGCGAAGGCTTTCCATGCTGGACAGGACGTCAGTATTCATGTCAGACGCTGCACCTAGACGAGAGAGGAAGGGAGGCTATGACAAAAGGAAGAGGCCTTCAACTCACACCACACACTCCAAAAACTTCAAATCCTTCAACGTGCGATAGTCAGGATGCGGGTTCACGTCGTAGACGGGTTTGAGCTCGTCGCGGAGGCAGCGTTGACTTTCAGGGTCTTTGGCGAGCAGCCAGAGGGTCTGGGAAGTATGATCAGTGGATATGCCTCCTTGGACCAGATAAAACAACCACACTCACCCAAGCCAACCCAGAAGCCGTCGTCTCATGCCCCGCACCGAGGAAGGTGAGGACCTGATCCATCATCTCCCCATCGCTCATCGCATATCCCACTTTCCTACCCTCACTGGCTTTTTCTTCCGCCATCCGCGCGCGCACCAAGATACTCATGATATCCTTCTTCGTCTCGAAATCGCCCGGCGCGGAGTGCGCTTCTTTCATCTTCTCCTCGAGAATGCCGGCGGAGACGCGCTTGATGCGATGCATGGATTCCAGGAGGATGCGGGTTTGGGCTGGAGGTGGGGAGTCAGTCACAGGGGAGAAGGGCAAGAAGCCGTAGTCAGTAAAGTTAGTTAGCCGGTGCGGCGTCAAAGGTGAACTCACGCTGCACAAATTTCCCCAGTACCTCCCGCCACCGATACGCCATGTCTGACTGCAAGAACCTCGCCGCGCCGGGGATGCTCACGAGCGCGATGAACCGCGCGAGCATGCGGCCGTCCTGCATGTTCACGAGCTCCTCGTACGCCTCCGCGAGCTCGTTGTGCGGGTTGTGCAGGGAGTCGGTGCGGTAGCCGAAGGCGGTCTCGCAGATGATGTCGAGGGTGACTTTGCTCACTGAGGGTGGGTGTCAGTGGGCATGCGTATGAGTGAGCAGGCTTTATAGAGGGTATGGAGGGAGAAAAGAATGGACAGAGCGGCAACTTACTCCACTCATACATATGAACTATGGGCGCCTTCGTTCCCGACCTATCCGCGTCGACCTGCGCACCGATGATCTCAAGGAGGCTGTTGCGATCCTCGTGTTAGCCGCGCGATGTCCACCTTTTTCCTCCGAGCAATATGCTTACCCGTCAATGGCCTCGTAGTACATGTCCGTCTCTGCAATCACGTTAGCGAATGTGGTCGCTACCGCGAAATAAACGAATGGGAAGAGGTGGACACTCACGAGCGGCCAAATTAGGCAGCGAAAACGCCGGATTCATCACCTTCCTCATGAGCTTATGTTCTTGCCCCTCGACGGTCAAGAGGCCATTGCCTGCCACAATCCCCAAGACGTTGCGCATGAAGTCGGGCTGAGGAGAGCATCGTCAGCCTTGTGTGGTGTCACAAAAGTACTTCTCTCGAAGACGAAAGTCAATATCTTATTCACTTACCCTTGGATGATCTACCGACTCCTGCAAGATCTTATGCAGGGCCTCATGCGAGGTGAATATCAGGCGCTCGATCCCCAGTGGGCCCACCGCACGTACGACGGGCCCGTACTGCTTGACCCATTCCCGCTGCAGCACGCCGGCTTCGCTCCTGATGATAGCGGGGAAGTGGCCAGCGAGGAGGGTCCATAGCTTTCGGGTGAGCCAATTGCCGGATGGATTGGACGAAACAGTGCTTGGAAGTCCATCGCTACCGAGGGGAGGACCGGGGACGTTGCGGATAGGGGAGAACAGGTAGGGATAAATGATGAGCTGGTGAAGGGTGCGGTAGGTGAGGAAGACTGAGGGTTTGTGGTCAGACCAGGTCAAGTCCTTTGCATATGAAGATCACTCACGCGAAGCTCCCACCACAACATACGTGCCCATTCCAAAATCAGGAAGGGTCACCGTCAGCGGTCGCTCTCCCGCAATAATCATGGTGCAGTGCTCGCTAATTGCCCGATAATGAAGAGATGGTGGGGTAAAGAGGCAAGATGTGGGGAAGCAGCAAGCCCATCAACATCGCAATTACCTTCATGTGATTGAGCGCCGTCTCGCGTCAGCTGAACGTTGGGGTCCCACAGCTGTCAATATCGAGAGATGTTATTCGCTGTGCTCAAGTCTTCTCTCCGACATCCAGCGGATACACATCGCATGTCGAAGGAGGGCGAGGGCAAGGTGCGAACGCGGCGCGCTATGCCGAGAATACGTCGGTCACGGCGTGACCGATCGCGTCGGGCGGCGGGCCGACACGCACCGATTGACTTGCTCTTGACCGCGTTGACCGCGACTCTCTTTGGTGGCAGACAGACCAGGATGGCCCTCGCAAAACCGACGCAGCTCTTTATTGCGGGGCTGGGCAGCATGACACACCCAGCGACAAGACATAGGTGGGCCAGTTCCGTCTCCGAAAGTACGCATGAACTCATGCTGTCCTTCCTAGCGTTGGTCAAATTATCGTAGACGGTCTGGCTGCGAGGTTAGGCATCCGGGTAGAGAGCTGCAGGAATGGTTTCGTGGGCACCGGCAGAATGAGTCTCGGTGACAATACGGGAATGGTTACCCTGTACAAGACCAGTACGTCGCTTGTAACCCACCCTTTCCATCTCTTGTTGAGACGTATGCCATTAGAATTTCCCATGAATCTCTCCGGCCCTCCCATCGTAGCGAAGATGCAAGAACTCAACATGCGGGACCCGGAGCGCTTGATTGTCGTCCAAGATTCCCTGGACCATGAACCTTTGAGCCTGTCGGTCAAGAAGGGCGGGTCTGCAAACGGTCATAACGGCGTGAAAAGCACTATAGCTGCGCTGGGAGGGAAGAGCAACTTCTGGCGCTTACGAGCTGGCATCGGACGCTCTGGCGGCGACATCCCCAACTATGTCCTTGGTCGTCTGTCTAATCATGAGCGTACATATTGGCGAGAAGAGGGTATCGACGAGGTCATAGCAGCAATCGAGAGGATAGCAGAGAAGATGGGCACACGGTAGCCTCACAGCTCTTTTCTCATTGCCCCAATCCTTTTCTTGAGTCCTTCGCGTTGAAACTTTGGAAAGTTCATAAAGCCCCGGCCCGCCTTCCGGAAGTATTCGCGAAGCGCGGTCACCATGGCGATTTCGAACATCGGCGCGTCCCGCATCATCGGTCCGCCGCCGGTAGTCATCAGCGCTGCAGCCTGACGACCTTTCCTTCCTTCGTACCACCACCACCTCTCGCAGGCAAGACCTCTGGCAGGTCCCGCACCCTCTTTTCTTCGTTCTTCAACCGTCCCTTGGACCCTTTTCTTTAGCCCACCCACACCGCTATCCGCAAGCTTGCTTTACTTGTCTCCCGACGCTCCCGTTCTTTTTCAGCAATCTGCATCCAGCCACTCGACCGACAATTCACTCAATTACTGACAAGATGCTGAACGTTCACTCTGCGACTACCCCGCGTCTCGCTGCTTTCAGCCCGCTGCCTTCTCCCCGGATGCCTACGCCTCAGACGGCCAGCTTCTTTCCTCGCTCCCCCATGCCTGGCATGCGGGGTCAGGAAGGTCAGTCTATCGCCACCTCATAGTCCATCGGGTACTGATCCTTGCACCAGAGGTGCTTGACCGCTGGATGGAAGGCTTCCAGCAGCACGAACAGACCCTTGTGCGTGTCGGTCTCGTGTGGCGATACTGCCTGCTGATGTTTACTTCCCAGGCTGCGATGGCTCAGGCTACCTTGGATCAAAGCTTCAGGGATGAGCTTGCAACCATCGAACAATGTAAGCTCCTCCATTCGTGTCTGTCCTTTGGTAGCTCATAACTCGCAGGGTTCACTGTGCTTTCCGAGTCCGAGCGCACGGCGACCGCCTACACGCTCCTCCAGCACTCCAACCTGTCGCAGCTCCATTTCTTTGCGTCTGTTACGCAGCAGATGATTCGCACCATTGAGGGCCAGTGCATGTCGCGTACGTGCCACTTACTTGCGCTCATTAGGTCATGCCTAACCCTTCGGACAGCTGCTTTCCCTGACCGTAGCCGCAAGCAGCGTAACAATGACTCGCTGCGCCCTCCTCGTCTCCAGATGCCTACTTCCTCTCCCTCGTCCCCGCGCTCTTCTCCGCGCGTGGACTCTTACAACACCCCCTCCACCGCCGTCGACAACAACCCGGGCCTGCCCCTCAAGAGCAGCAAGGCCCTCGACTTCCCTGATCTCCCCGACACCGCCCAGGAGCTCATGATCCCCGGCCGCGCGCCGGACATGGGCTCCTGGGCGAACCTCGTCCCGACGCCCCAGTTCAACATGTTCCCCAAGGCGCCGGAGAAGCCCGCTCTCCCGACCTCCCCCTTCGGCGTGCTCAACCAGTTCAACCTGAACACGCCTAACCCGGCGGAGACGCAGACACAGATGCTCGCGCTGCAGCTCATGATGAACGGGCTGATGAAGAACGGGCAGGCGGTCGACGCGAACGTGCAGCCCGCGGTGCCTGCCATGTCCGAGCCGCCCAAGCGCGCGCAGCGCGCCTCCGTCTCATCGGCGTCCAGCAACACCAACAACCAGAACAACTGGCGCGCCGGCGGGGCGCAGAACGGCGGCGGGCGCTACGGGAACCGCGGCACGCGCGGCTCCGGGCGCACCTCGGGTGCCCGCGGCGGCGCGGGCGCGAACGGCGCGACGCCGCTCACCGAGGAGGGCTTCGACCCGCGCATGCTCACCGACATCCCGGGCTGGCTCAAGAGCCTGCGCCTGCACAAGTACACCGCGTGCTTCGCGCACATGCCGTGGCAGGAGATGGTGATGCTCACCGAGGAGCAGCTTGAGGCGAAGGGCGTCACCGCGCTTGGCGCGCGCCGCCGCATGATGAAGATGTTCGAGGTCGCGCGGAAGAAGATGGGCATGGAGGAGGGTGGTTCTGGTAGTGAGGGGGAGGCGGAGCCGTCGATGGACGTGTCATCGTCGAAGACGCCGTCACCGGCGGCGCCTACTGTTGCCCTTCGTGCGTGAACGAGCTCGGGACTGCTGTAATTACTGCCAAGCTTTGTGGACAATTTTTGGCGTTGTACGCCGATTTCAATCCCTTTATATCGATGCAAATATAGGATGGTACCACAAACCTTGGCTGACCTTGGCGTGAGCTTCACAAGACAAAACTGGACATCGCGGACACACAAGAGCAACTTCGATTCAACATTCAACTATCCAAGCCTTTATACAACATCTTCGTACGCGAGTATTCATACATTGACAGAGAAGCGTTGGCATAAGCACGGGATGCGAGCGAGCCTTGCGCTGTTTGCAACTTCGGAGAGCTTCAGTTGGCCCTTGCGGCCTGCCCGTGCAGTTGCTTCGACAATTCCTCCAGGGTCGTCTGCTTGGGAGGCTCCTCCACGACGAACGCGGCCTGCCTGTACTTGTTGGCTGTGTGACCATTAGCTCGCGTTCACAGAGAATCCTGGACAATGTTCAGACTCACCAGCCACCTTGAGCGCATTCCACTTCTCCACCAGCTGGCTCTGGTCGATCTTCGCCACAGCCGCTTCCGCCGCGCTGGGGTCCTTGCTCGCCATGTCCTTGAGTGTCACGAGGGCATCCGCGATCGTCATCCATGTCTTGATCACTTCTTCGATGCATCCCGCAGCAGGGATAGTCAGAGCGTGAAGGTTGCGGAGGTCCGCCTGATAGCAGGGTCAGACGCAGATTCAGGCGTGCAGATGAGGTGAAGCGGTACGTACATCGACGGCTGTAAGGTCGGCGATGATGCGGGTCGCGCCTGCGCGGTTCCGGTTGTTCTCCTCCTCCTCCGTGCTAGCGATGAGCTTCTTCAGGTCGTCGATGCGCTCGGCCATCTTCTTTGCCTCCTTGCCGTAGAGGGCTGCCACAACAGTAGCAGTGATGGTGCCGACGCCGGGAATCCAAGCATAGGTGAGACTGGTCGCAGCCACAATCTTGTCTGGAGGGGAGCTGAGACGTTCACTGAGAGGCGACGATAACACGATTCACGTACCGTGCTCGAGCTCCGCCTCCTCGGCCGCGAGCTTCTCGCGGCAGCGCTCGAGCTTCTTCTGCAGCTCGTCGGCGTCTCCGATAATGTCCTTCAGCTTGCTGATGATGGCGTTTTCGCTCTCTCTCATGACTAGTTCATCCTTCTTCATCTGCCTCCCAAACTCCTGAAGCTTCTGCATCGCCGTCTGCGCATTGCCGATGTTCTGGTCGATGGACTGCGTCTCCATATCGACGAGGGAGCCGATAGTTTCGACGAGGTTGTCCTTCTGCTCCTGCGAGGTGGCAGTAGCGAGGGTCTTGATGGACGAAACGATGTTCGCTGCATCCGCCCTCCGTCAGTGTCAGGCGAGTGATGACGCAGAGGGACCTACCGTAGTACGAGTCCTGCGTTTTACCCCCCGCGTCCTGGGCATAATCATACACGTCGCTGGCAAGCCCGACGATGCTAGGGTATGTCGTCTGCTTGAACGTCGTGCAGTGACCCTTGGCCTGGAGAATCGTTAGCTATTCCGCTGGAGTAGATGGTGTAGGTACTCGCCCTCGCATACGACTCGAGGAGCGGCTTGAGGAGGCCGGACACCTGGTCCTTGACATCGTTCGAGACCGGCACACGCGTCCAGTACTCGGCCACGGAGGTAGGGAGCAGCACGCCAGTCCACGCGTACTTGAGCAAGTTGTAGACGCTGTCCTGCTGGAGGACATAGTTGTTGGCGTCGTTGAGGAGACCCATAGGCGTCAGGTCAATCGTGCCCGTCGACTGAGGTGTAGGCCCCTTAGAGCCTGCGTCTGACTTGACATTGTAGCCGGGCTTCATGCTCATAGCCATATTTCAGAGATGGAACGGGGTGTTTCTGGTGGTGGGGGATTAGTTCGTGGTCGGTGTTGTATAGGCGACACTTCTCACTCCTTATATACAGGCATAGATTGGGAGCTCTCGTGTCATCTGGGACCACCGGGTGACTAGGTAAGGTCCTGCGTAGTGCCGCGAAGTGGGGCGGCTTCGAGGCAGAAGGCCATTGGGTGTCTTCATGACCTGTCGGGCGCAAACCTTCGGCCAGCTCAGCGGCCAGGATGCGGCTCTTGCCCCAACATTTCCAGGGAGAAGGTGAGTAGTATGTAACGAGATACGCCGGAAGGCCAACTCACTTGATCAGGCTCTGCAATGATAGTTTTCCGGACAATCTGCGCCGGGGGGTCGGGCGTAAAAGCAGCGCCTTCGAGTCCAATTGTGTAAAGCCGTGCTAATCGAGAGCACTAGAATAGGGTCGGCGGACGAATCGTTATGATCCTGTAGCCTCAGGTGGACGTCCTTGGAATGGTCCAAGCTACTAAGGCGTCGACCTGACAGGAACCATTGGCCTGTGACCACCGTCGTCTGCGCCCCTCATTCACCTGCCAAGACAAAAGGCAACACTATAGTAAGGACATGATATGGTGAGGGAGTGAAAGGCAGGATAATTAAGGTCGTTCTCACCTGCGCTGTCCATTCGTGAGTGACGGGGAAAGCAGGCGCATGTTGGGTCATATTTACCTCCATGGCGCTATCAGTGCGGCCACGCGATGTCGTTTTGATCCCGACCATCATCCCTCAATACCATCGACGCGTCTTGCATCGTTGGCTGCGTGTTCCAGAGGGGCGACGCCTCAAGGCCCAAGGATGCAGTTCTTGGTTCAATGCTGCTTGAACGCACGCCATTGGCAGTGCTACCCTCGACACAGAACACCCCTATATGAATGTTAGGGATCAAGCGCAAGATAGACGATGCCTCCGCAAGCTTCCAGGACTAAGGTCAGGAGCCATGTATACAAGCGTCTGCATCGAGCGGGACTGTCTCTTGCTTCCTACCTTTTCCTCCCCTCCCTACCGCGGTGAGTCCATCATCCGACCCGACGTCGTCTCGCTCTGACCGGCTTCACAGAAACATGCCATCCTCCAAATCCGACCGCACTCTCACTTACGCTGCGCGAGAAGGAGGTCTCATGTACTACGATATGGTCGCCGACTCCGAACACCTGCCACCTCGGCGCTCGCCCTTGCAATTCCTCGCGAAGGACCGCCGTCCCGCTGTTATAGAGCGCATGCTCATTATAGATGACCTGGTTGAGGGCGAGACCGCCTATTCTCGCGGCAGCGTCATTTTCGAGCAACAAGTCTCCGACGCCGTGGAAAGGTCCAGGACGTTGAGTTGTCTTTCGAGTCACCTCAAGGGGGTAAGTACGCCCTCAACCTTCTTTCGCGGTCTGCTCAAGCGGTATCTAGGCTGTCATCGGCGCGGTCACGTCGCGCGAGGTCGTGTACGAGGAGGTGGCCACGCACGAGCCTCACCCCCACACCCACAAGAATCGCCCCACCTCGCTGTACGAGATGGTTGTAGCGATCAGTCTGGAGCGCGGTGGCGAGGCCGCGCTAGTGTCATGGGTCACCACCAACATCGCCCCGGTCTTGGAGGCTGCAGCCGTCCTCGCAGCCTGTCGGTGCGTGCCCCTCCCTCCCGCAGCGTACGACATCTGACCTTGTCTTGTCTGCTAGAGACGTCGTGATGAAGACCATGGCCGACAATCTCATCCTTCCGGACGAAGAAGACGAAGACGAAGATGTGCTGTATACCCCTAAGGCCTACCAGCCCGCTTACTTCGCCCCGCCGTTGCCAGAGCGTGCGTTCGTTCGTGAGTGCACTGAGCATCGGTGCTGCGCTGTCACGCTGATGCACCGTCTGTTCAGCTCGTACCAGAGACCACGGCTACCGGCAGAGGTCGGCACCAAGCGCGCGTCCCACGCGCACGCTCCCTGCTAGATTGCCGACCGGTCCACCCGAAGACAACGTTGCGGTCACGGCCCCTCTTCTCCCCGTGAGTATATACCACCGTCCTTTCGTAGCATCTCTAATCGCTGAGGCAGGTCGAGACATTGGCCGAAGAACAATCCACCTCCAATGGTGCCCGAGTCGTGATAGTCGCGCCATTGCCTCTGGCTACGTCGCTCGAGCCGCGCGTCAATCCTGTCATGTTCCTCCTGGCGAGTATCCTGGCATTCCTCAGACTGCTCGTCGGGTGGTAGACTTCTCGGGTCCCTTCGCGACCGAATTCTGTATGTCCCATTCGCTTTGTCATGGTATCCTGGTTGTTGCGTACCCTGTAACGGTAGAGGGTCTTTGCCCGAATATAATATTTTTTCTCTGCTCCCTTCCTGTGGGACGGTACTGCTGTCTTCCTTGGATGACTTTGAAGGCCGGGAAGACCTTGGAAGTGAGCACAGAGTTGGCTATCGGATCGTCTTCAACGCGTCCGGCGTCGCCATCGAGAACAGAGTCGTCGCGCCGCGGCTGCGCGGGAAAGGTCCGAGCAGGCAGCGCTTTTACGAGGACGCACGCGTTGAGATGGCGGCGATGTTTGCGTACTTGATGTTCGCTGCGCTGTATGCATGCAGACGGTTCGGGGCACCACCATCGCCGTCTCGCGCGGGCTCGTCTGCAAAAGGCCTCATTATTTCCTGTCGGTACCAGGGTCGTCTAGTGTGTGGGGTATTACTACAACATATATGGGTACGAAGGGGAGCGTTCTTGGGGGTCGTACACGGGATAGTTAATGCACTGCGCGGCGATTATAAGTAGTATGTTATAAGTCCAAAGAACGAATGGGAGAAAACGAGAAAAAAAGGTATCAAAGAAGGCGTAAGATGCGAAGGAACCGTCTGTCGAAGATGTGTTCGATCGTGAAGCGATTCGTCGCGAGCACAGCGTGCATGGGGTGGACATTTGGTTGATGAACGTGGCCAGCCTCCCGAAGCCGCAAGACGTCCACAAGATGCTTGCGCGTATGTTCTACGAGACGGTGATCAGCGTCACAACCAAGATGTCCGTAATCGAAGACTCACCAAGCGAGTGGGGTTGGAAATAGACGTAAAACGGCCTAGCAATGCCCAGAGCAACCGGAAGGACATGGACGTAGATGGCCAGCACCGCCTGCCGAACGACTTTGAGCGGATGCTCACGAGAGGCGCGAGCTACCATCCGGAAGAAGGTACCGCGGATATCGAGTATGCGAGCGATATATTCGACAGTTTCCGTCGAGATCATCGCCTCCACCGCTTCCTGAACAACCGTGAGCATCTATCCAGACCAGCGAGGACTTCAGCGATGAGCATACCTTTGCTGCGTGTGAGCTCATCCCTTCGTCGGCCCAGTCATCGGTGAATGCAGCCATGAGGATGTAGTGAACCAGGTTTTCTCCGACGCTTTCATCGATCGCGGCAGGGTAGACGCTGTCGGTTGCGCAAGGAAGGTTAAAGACGATGGCACCGGGAGGAAGGGCTTGTAACGCGCGACAGATAGGATCGTGAGATGCGCGGGACGTGACTGCGGAGGGGTGAGCATGCGCGGGGAATCATGGGCGCTCCAACTAACCAGGGGTCTGTACTGTCGCGTTGACAGGCGGTACAGCTGCAAGAGGCTCGTTCTCTTTGTTCCCCGGGGATGCTCCAAACTTGCGCTTCTTCCGATGCGGCTGAGTTTGCAAGACCGCGTTCGACGACAACAATTGCGAGTGCTCGTCCATACCCTCCTCCTCCGCTCCAGCGTCGGCTATCGGATCGTCGTCTCTGCCCCGCTTCGTTCCTCGACTCCGAGCATCTAGCGCCACGTCGGTGTGCGGGTGGGCGTCGGAAGACGGAGCTGTGGACTGCTCAAGGGACGTCGCGCTCGAGGGCCCGGCAAGCCGGGAATGCGATTTGGCGCGCAGATGGAAGTGACGATCGACAGCGTGCTCGACAGGAAGCCTGTCGAACGCCAGAGTGAAAGACTTGATCCTTGGCGACAGAGTGGGCGGGATGCGGGAAGGCCTGTCCGCATAACGCGCGCTGAAGCCGTCCGTCAATGGAAGTCGCAGAGGCGGGGATGGGAGGCGCACCTGAGCTGTGCATAGCATGCCATCACGGCCGACTTCACGAGGGGCCGGAGAAGTTCCGTCACAAGGGCCCGGGCTCGAGCGTGTCCTAAGACCTGGTCGAGCTTGCCAAGGATCGCTTCCAGGAGGTCGGCAGCTTCCTTGTAGTCCACGACGCCCTGGAAGATGTTGGTCACTTTGGCGAGGGCGTTCAAGACTGCGTTGCACGTAATGGCCTGCAAGGCGACCTGGAGTCATAAAGTCAGTATAGTCCCTGCAAACCGAGGCGCTCGGTGCGTACCTTATGGATGATTGGATACTTGCAGCACAAGCTTCCATAATCGGCGAGAATGACGTCGGAACCAACAACGCCTATGAGGTTGTCGCCGCGATGCTCATACATGTCGAAGATCTTCCGATGCCCAACCAGCAAGCCGTCCCGTAAGGCGCGCAGATGGCGAGCCAGTTGTTTGAGGAAGTCGACCAGGTATAGCTCTGTCGTCGCAGTGATGATCACGGCGGCGGCGGCGGCGGGAAATAGACGCGGCGCCTCGGTGATAGGTATATGGACGCAAGACGACCGGGCGAGATACGCTCCTGAGCGTTTGAGAATTGGGACAGGCGCCTTCATGACTGAGAACTGACTGCATAAGTACTTGGACAGGGCGGCGAATGATACAACTTACTATTGGCCTACGCGGGCAGTGGAGCAAAAGGTGGATGAGCTGGCGGTAAACGCTGCGTTGACGTAGAGAGGATGATGGTATCGCAGCGGGTATGAAAAGCGAGAAAAGGGATTGAGAAGAGCGGTTGGGCTTCACTGGATGAGAACCGGGGAGGGCAAGACTGGCAAACAAAACGAGATGATGGGAGTGGGTGTCAAGAGGCGAAGGCATGCCCAAGCGCGTCCCGTGCGCCTGTCACCAGGCTGTCACGCTTTGACAGCGTTGGATGCGCGAGCGAGCGAAGCTCGACCCAAGCTCGATCGAATATCTCGGTGTCCAGAAGGCGTGGTTGGGCAGGGAAGCCTGCTTGCCCCGTACTTTGATGGCATACTTCCACCAGGATCCCAGGGCAGATCCAAACACGCTTCTGATGAATGAGATTCGCGTAGTGTGATGTCAGTCTTCAGAGAAAAGAGACGTGCTCAACATCCTTGAGTCGACGCCTGTCGAGGCAAAACCGGTTGCGTGTACAGCATATTCAAGATGCTGCAGCGCCGTCAGCAACGTCTTGAAAGAGTGAAGCGGCAGAGCACAAGGTCTAGGCTCGGTTCTTTCTCAGTTCAGATAGCCCAAAGTATATCGTCGAGAGCCTCGGTCCATTATGACGGTCCCCACTGGACATAATTGCTGAGGATATACTTGCTCTTGTCAAGCTTCGCTTTTGCGATGTTCTGGCTTTGAGTCTTCGCTTCGCCTTCGCTCGGGATGTGAACTTGCGTTCGAATCGTAAGTGCACGTGACTTTTGCTTTAGGTCACGTGGACTTAGCTTTGGACTTGCGCATTTTGCCATCGACTTCCTCTCCAACTTCCACTTCCACTCGCGTGCACTCTCTGTGATAGACACCGTGGCAGAAACTCTCCATTTATGTATATCTGCGGGCCACGCGTCTCTACTACCACTCTGCGCGGCCGGCCAATGGGTCAGTGGGTGACAGTGGGTCCGTCGCAGCCACGGGTTTCTGGCAACCGTCCGCGAACGAGTCCCAGCAAGCGGCCGTGTATGCATCGCGAGTATGTCTGGACTGAAAGGCCCCCTTTAGGATATCTGGTAGACGTTGTCGACGCACTTGCCGTGTCCATGCTAGCTACGACATTCCCCATACAGCATGGCCGTGGGTGCGGTATTTTGTCTCCTCCACCATTCTCTCTGGCATCCGAAGAGCATAAGAGCACCCCGTCCTACAGTTCCGACCACCCTGCGTCGCTCTCGAGCCGCCAGAGACACGCGCGAGGTCCTTCAGTACGAAGAGGTGAGTCTTCCTCCTCTTCCTCCTCTTCTTTGCCACTTCCCACACGCTTTTCAATCTCCTATGACGAGTAATTTAACCCCACATGACTCTTTGCGCTGCCACGACTCCGCGCGCCCTCGATGCGCCATTCTCATGCCCGCAAAACGCGGCATGCGTGCGATCTCGAGTGGTTGAGGTGTAACGAGGGTCCCCCTCTCCGTCTTTCCCTTGCCCGCGTTTGCTGAACAATGACAAGTTGTTTTACAGGCTCCCAAGGGAAAGCAGGACATCCAATCACGCCGCTGAGATGCCGATCTCAGTCACCGTGCTCGCTCCCGAGGTGGAGCGTTTGAAAGCTGAGAAAGGGATCGAGGCTGAACACGAAGGATAGGAGTGATGCAGTTGCAGCAAGAAGAGTGGTTTTGCCGAGGGCTTGGGAGGGGACGGGGGAGGGGAGGAGGGGAGGAGCTGAGTTGCCCGCCGTGAAGCACAGCGGCGCGGGAGCAGAGTGAGCATCGGGCAGGCGCTGAGTCTATGGTGAGTGGGGGAGTCCTTTCTGTTGATCAGCGCCACTGATGAGGGGCAGATACTTGCGCGCGTCGACATTGCTGAGAGCAGGAAGGCGGAGGAAGGCGTCGGGTGTACACGCGCACTAAGTCATTGAGCTTTCGAAAGGTGGCTTTCGAGCGATCGCGGTGAAACAGAATGTGAGCTATGCGATGCGCCCTCAGAGTGAACGGAAGGATGTGCACTCGTCTTTCGGCGCGTCTGTGATATTCCACTGTTTCTGATGATGAGTGCTCCCCCTCCGCTTCGACAGCCCCTCCCCTTCTCATTGGCGACGCCTAAATTACTCTTCTCCAGCCAGTCGCTACCTCATGTCCTCTCTTTCATCCCCTTGTTGCACCCTCCCCCTCGTCTCGCATCTGTCGTCTCATCTCGCCATCTCACCCTCCTCCTTCTCAACCTCTCCTCCTTTCCTCGCTCTCCCCAATCTACTCCCCACTTCGCATTCCAGAAAATCCCCTTGCGTCTCCATCCCGTATCTCCTTTCCATTCCGCCTCTCCCCTCCAATCCGCCTCTCCCCTCCAATCCGCCTCTCCCCTCCATTCCGCCTCTCCCTCCCTCCCACCCTCCCACTCGCCTAGCTCTTCAATTGCTTCCCGCCACTTTCGCGCAGCGAGAGGGAATTCCCGCTCTTCAAGAGGCTGCGCTCGCGGTGTGGGAGACGGAGTGCTTGGCTGCCCAATGCAGTATGGTGGGGCTGCTTGAGCGCGCATCAACAAGCTCGAAGGCGACCGGTCGAATCCCACGGACCACAAGCAGCCAGTCGACGGACTGCAGACGCATCGCAGGCCCGAGAAGAAGGCGTTGGGGAACGAGCAGAAGGCCAGCAAATTCAACCCAAACGGTATGTAAGCTCGAGGGCGAGCCACTCCAGGCGCGGTCGGCCTCACGCCTCCCCATCAATGGGAAAGATGCCTGCCCACGCTCGAGCTTTGAAAGTCCACGCGCGGCACCTCGACGAGCGACGCAAAGAGGGCGGATCACGCTCATCCCCATTCCCTCTCTGGTTTGACTTCCACTGTATGTTGAAATCCTCGCTCGTTCTACATCCCGCTTCCGCATAGGGCCAATGCCGGGTGGAGCAGGGAGCAGGGGAAATACTCGTATCTTTTCTTGACTTTCTGCCTCGGTGCTCTGCTACTGACATTGTTTATGGATTGAATGCGGCAAAGGAGGAGTTTCCGAAAGAGGAAGTGCTGATGTTGCTGCGGAGATCATTGAAGCCCGAGGGTGCAGCCTAGAAGGATGGGAAGGGGGAAGGAGGGCTGCCCTGGCGTAAGCGCCGAATGCCATTGGATATCTCCCGACCGAGCAGGCCAGGAATACAATACCTATAATTCGAGTTGATCGGGATTATCTTGGCATCTGCACGCAGCTGAGGATGTGCGGGTTGGGCCCTGTACAAGTGGAAAACACCCGAGGGGATTGTGAGGGAAAGCTCGCTCCAGTATTTTGCACTCGAGCTGCAGTGAGGCATGCCCCGTACAGGTATTCCATGAAACGACGTCGCTGCTCGTCGTCAGAGGTCTCGGTCTAGGAGCACGCTTTACGCTGCCGCCATCCCGCTATCACCCGATAATCTGACTCTTGTTACTTTGTCCTAGCTCTCAACGCTTGATCGGGCGCGCTCAGTGTTTTACGTCCACAGATTGTTCTCTCTCATCCCCTAATCTTACGCACGTCTGCGATACACGCAAGCAGTGGGCTGTCCCTACTATCTATACTAGGTAACTGTCACAGTTCGTCACGGTTGTTATGGTCCGGGGATACGGCCCGGCGTCCGACCTGCCGCCTCCACGTACTGCCGCACATATTTGTTTACAAGAACAAGGAAAGATACAATAGTACTGAGCTGAGAGTCCAGTGCTGGGAGATAAATCGTCATATCCAAAGTCAAGAGTCGAGGTCAAAAGCTAAAGCTAACGTCACGTGCAAACGCAAGTCAAAAGCTAACCTCACGTGACCTTGCGCCAAGTCTAATAATTTTGTCCAATGAGGGCACGCATAGTCCATCGCCGCGCGAAGAAGTAACCTCTTCGGAATTATTGAAACCGAGCGGCGCATAGACTCTTGTCTCGTGGAGGGGTTGGTCAAAAGCACATGCAGTCAGCACCAAAGTAGTTTTTCGAACCAGTAAACGGTTTTCGTGCGAGATGATAGAGCGAAGTACGATGCTGCGTCAAGACAAGTTTTGCAGAAGTTTTGCGCCATGCATACAGTCGGCTATTGCCGGGTAACACGTCACGCTCTGCCCACGTGCGTCATAGGCGCCACGCGTCACGGAATTCGCCGAATGTGGCTGTGCCGATTTATGGACTTCGTGGCTGTGTAAACCTTGTTGATAACTGCCCGTCGATGGAGGTATAATAGTCTGCGACCTACGTTGGCGATTTCTTCACCACCTTCCCTTCCATTCCCTTTTTTTCTTCCTTTTCGCCCATTCTGCGGCACACTCCGCCCACTGTCTTCACTGCTCTCGGTGGGCTCGCGGCTTGTCGCGGACCCGGGATTTGGTGGTGCTTTCGGGCGCTGTGCTGCGGGCAGTTCGACGCTCGTGTGCTCTTGGCGCTCGGACCTTCCAAGCAGGACCGTCACAATCAGTCATGAGTTCAGCTGCATCGACACTTGGGCATTTGCTGGCTTTTTTTCTCTACCTCGCTCCCGCTGCTCCTTAGTTTCTGTTCGTCCTCGAGGGCAAGATCAAGACCGCTCGGCGCCGACACCATCCTGCTCGCATTCGTCGAACTCAAGGTATGCTCGCTGCATCGCCGCCTCCCTCATATCTAACCAACGTTCAAAGCGCACTTCCTCTCCCCTCGCTCCATCACACTCACTGCCAACGGTCCCCACGGACGGGCATAAGCGTACTAACGCTAACGCCGGGATGCTCGACCCTGTCGTCGTCGGGGTCGTCCTCGGACGCACGACGCGGCTAGTGTGCTCGGACCCGGTGCAGTGCGACGCGGTGAGAGGTATGGGGCGGGCGGTTGCATTCGCGCGCAACGGTGTACCGTAGCCTGCGATCAGCCACACTTCTCGTCTGTTCTTCGCCTATCCATGCTCGACATCCGCGATAGCAGTCGGAGCGGCGATGTCTCTGCTCTGTCGTTACTACCACCTTCGTTACTGGGTGCTTTGATGTATAGTTCGCGGCGATGCAATAGACAATCTGCCTATCTTTCCTTCATGATCAACGACGCACCAAGAGTCGGATGCCATATTACTGAGCGACGTCAACGGCAGGTCGATGGTCACGCTCGTCGTACTTCGTCGTCTGTGAGTATGTGGCGTCGATTATGGGCAAGTCTACTCCTAGTATCATTAACAAGCGGCGTATAGTACTACGTGATATGGCGCACCGGCGTCATACCCTATCCTTCTGCACATTTTCCCAGTCTCCAAAGCCCTCGTCACCACCGAGATGGTCCGCCTTCCCTTTCCAGTCCTTCGCGCCATAGCTCGCCAGCTTTTCTATCCTGTGCAGGATGCCCGCAATCTCCGCGGCCGGGACATCGTCGTCCAAGAAGAGAGACCGACTGCCGACCTCCGCCCGTATCCGCTCGACGATTTGCCGCGTCTGCGAGTTCGGGACGACGCCGTTGACCTTCATCTCCTCCATCGCCTCCACGACGCCGCGGAGATCGCGGAAGCACTTCCACCGCGTCTCGAGGAGCTCGTTGTATGCGAGGGTGCCGCAGCCAAAGACGTAGGAGGCCATGGAGAGATTCTTCGCGTAGTCGAAGATAGATAGCGCGAGGTGCGGGTCGGCGTACTTCTCGCGGAAGTTGCGCATGAGGCGCGCGACGAGGTGGGGGTAGGCGGGAGACTGGAGCATGGGGAGGTCGTTGCGGGCGGGAACTTGAGAGTCGCCACCGTCATCGATAGCCTTCCTCGACTCCGCCTCCAAGCGCTCCGACTCGCCGAAGACCTCGCGCATGGCCCACTCAAGGAGCTGCTGGTCGGTGTCGCACAACTCCATCGCCTCCAGCTTGCGGTCGAGGTCCTCCGAGGACTCGTTCGTGAACTTAAGCTTCTTGGAGTCGAGCCGCAACTTCCCGAAGATCTCGTCAGCACCGCGCCTGCCAATGGCGACCTCCGTCGCGTCCGTCTTGTGCTGCTTCTCGGAGACGGCGTCAAAGATCATGTCGAACATCTCGTCGAAGGCACTGATCTCGCGTGCGGTCATCGCTTGTCGGCGACGGGGACGCTGGCCCGGACGAGGGTGACGACCGAGGGGGTTTGGTCGCGACATTTGAGGAAGGTCAGCGAAGACGGAATCCCATGTTGAGTGCTTGGGGGAGAGGAAGTCCTCAGTCTCCTGCCTATCGAGCAATCAGAGGGGAGTAGCATGGAGTCTACAGTTCACGCACCCTTTGTTCTCGTGAGACTTGGACGCAAATGTCCGTGTACAGTGCGGAGACAGCCAGGTATGGTTGAGGGGAGGAGCTACGGTTGCTGGCCTACTGGAGGCGGGACGATATCGTCGAATGGCAGCTAATATATATAAGCATGGACCAGTACATACGTTAAAGGGACTCACGCTTGACGGCATTCAGCGTCCTTTGCAACTCGGGAAGCATGGCGGTCGGAGGGAACAAGTGATCGCGGGCGTTTATTTCGCTCGCGTGCGCGGCTGATGTCTCCGGGAACGCGACTTGTCACGGTTGAAGTTATTGTGACATTGCCCCCACGATGCTCTATCTCAGGACAGCTGACGAGTCAAGAGAAGTATAATAGTTCATCGATTGCGCCATCCACTGGTGCATCTCATTCACCTCGCGTACAGTATGCTCTGGTCTTCCACCGGGACCGAACGTGATCGTCGCGGGCTACTGGTAGATGAGTCTCACGCTCTGAACCGTCCAGTAATTGCTATTCACGACAGCCAAGCTCGGACTCGATTTCTCGGCAAGAAGATGCTGAAGGGATGTATCCTCTACCCTATAAAGCGGCTTTTTCTTTGTCGCGAATACGGCCGAAGTTTACGTCTATAGACTAGTTCTGCCGACATTCAGCACGTCGCCAGAGCGATACAAATGACTGGGTCTCTTCTTGCAAGAGACAAGAGCTGCACATTCCACCTCGCTGCCTGCAGAGCCAACAGTTTGGTGGACAGAAGGCACGGCCGGCAAATGCGGGCCGGGAAGGGACCGGACCGCAGTTCTTGCCTGCCGATCTTAGTTCATTGATTCGAATGATTGACGCGCGCAGTGAAGGCGGTCCTTGGCTTTGTCTCCGTTCCATTACAACTCTTTCCAAGATGCCAGAGCAAGTCGGCATGGAACGCTTCGCTCTCGAACGAGGGCATCACTGGCTGCAGCGACGGCGACCGTCCGTCCAATGGCATGCCGCGACGCCACAATCAGGGGTCAGAAGCACGTCGTCAATTGACAATAATCCGCACCCAACCCCTGAGAAAGTGTAGCCGGCTACTCTTAGACCTTCCCCCCTTGGCCCCTCCCCTGCTCTCTGCGCGCCTCCCCAGCGTCCTTCTTGGGCTATGCAGTAGCAGTGGGCCCGACTCTTCTTGGTCTCCCTCTCGTTCCTTGCTCTGCTCTCAATGGGCCCCTCTGGGGACTTTCATGAGCAGACAGCCACCACTTGTGCGTCCATTCCCATACGACGACAAGACCGGGTCTCACTCTCGATCCCCCTTCCCCCTAGATGCGGCTGGTGTTTTCGCATTATGTGAATTTTTTGCTACAATCGTTTTCGAATGGAAGTGGATCTGGGGGATACAGCACTGGTGCGTGGTCGATTGTCGCTCTTGTTCACCTTTGGCTCACCTCCTCACAAGGTGGTCAAAGTTCAACGCGATCAAGGTAGTATACCTCTTGGCCAAATATCTTGGGTTCGCCTCTCAGCTGTACGTTCTCGCATCCCCCCTCCCCCATACTATGTATTCACCTCGCTCGTCAGCTCGAGCATCGCCATCGTTACCTTGATCTATCGCGGCGACGGGCCTACAATAGCCGGTTGCGCGTATTGGGTTTGGGTACAGCTCACCGCGCAATGGCTGCTCTGGACATGCCTAGAAGCTCTGCTCATGCTCAGACGTACGCGCTCTCCCTCTCGCTCGTCGTCGTCACGGCTGACAATCCCCCTTGAAGTATACGCCCTCTACAGCCGCAGCAAGTTCATGGGCATTTTCCTCTTCACCTTCATGTTCGCGGAAACTGCAGTGGCCGCATACCTTTCCTTCTCGCGCCTGCATCAGAACTTTCCTCGCGTCCACTATGGTGTCGCACTCCCTGTGCCTCCGTGGCTCTTTGCGGTGGATGAAGGAGTGTGCTTTCATAATGTCAAAAAGGGGATCCCTATGCAGGCAGTTTATTTTGGGTGCGTCGTCCGTCTCGGTTCACTTCAGTGTGCATCTGTTGATGGTCAATCCTCGCTCTTCATGACATCTGCTTATTTTTCCCTCGTAGCATCGTTCAGATGGTCGCCCAAGTCACGATCCTCATTCTCACGCTCGCGCGCTGTATACCCGCGCTCAAGGTACACCACACGCTCAACCGGTTGTTATACCGGCTCGTCAAGGATGGACTTATCTCCTTTGTGGTGATCATGGGTGAGTAGCAGTCACATAACGACTCTATTGATCACAAGCAGCGATCTCCTCTACGTGCACCCTCCAACCCATCGCTTTCTCTACTGTCATTCGTTCCTGATACCTTCGCAGGCGTTATTTTCGTCCCTGTCAGCGCGTACTTCGTCGGAAAGGCGACGCTGATGCATTCCTTCCCGATCTCCAACGAAATTCTGTCGATGACGGTACGTTTGCCCCTCTTCTGTCGTACTCCGTTCGTACTTCCCCTTCCCCTCCATGAAATGTCACTCACTCCGCAGCCCCACGATGCTCACACCTTCTCTAGACCACCCGCCTCATAATCCGCATCCAGACTATGGACAGCGAGATCGAGCGCGAGACACGGCGGCCGTCCGGCATCGAGCTCACCTCCGCCGTATCGAGCAACCTCGACGGCACCGGTACCGACTGGGGCACGAACTCGGAGTATCATGCACGGCAGAGCTCGGAATACCACGCGAAGTACCCAGCTCGACGGATCTCGGCGACAGAGGAAGCGACTGCTCGTGGCAAGGTGGATGTCGTCGGTGACAAAGTGGTCGGTGAAGGGCACGGACGCGTCAGCAAGCTGGCGTGCAACACTAGGTTCAGCGTCGCCGACGAGCAGAAGGGCGAGTGCAGTACTGGCACGCCCACCACTTCGAGCAGACCGCACTCCTTCAGCGTTGTATAGTATATAAGCGGAGCCTGCACATGGCCAGCGCACCCCGCGGCACGCTGGTAGTCTGACGGGACGATACCTTTTGAGCGCCGATAGCTAGGTGAGCGAGGCGTCTGATGTTGAGACCACTTCTTGGTGCTAACTTCACACTCGCAAGTTCACGCATCTTCATAGCAGACACTCCTTCAACATGGTGCAATATACTTACTATACGAACATTCATAGATGGTAACACATAGGAGGGCGGATGGAATACAATGGAAAGTACAGCATACTGTACAGATACTAGACGAGCAGCGTGTACAGTCAAACGTGGGTCGTTCCAGCGACCGCACCTATCGAACAGGGATAGGAGACGCGCAGACAGAAGGCTGCTCAATCGTCCAAGGCAACGTCTTGCCTTACCTGCTCATGGACGTCGTCCCAGGACGCATAGCCGCAGAGCGAAGGCAACCGCTGCCACGCCGCGTCCTCCCACCTCCTCAAAGCAACCCGCAGCGCCTTCGCACAGGTCCTGCAAAAGCGGTCGCCCGCAAGCATGTCGTCCGGTCGCGTCAGCAAGTTGACCCTCAGGCCGTCACCGCTGCTCAGGTCCAGATACACCCAGCAAGCCTTCTTCACGAAGTGCAAGGCGCTGGTACCACCCGCGCATCTGCAGGGTTGCGTAGAGCCGTCGAGCAAGAGCAGGGCGCGGTCGACGGTAGATTCGCAGAGATCGGGGAACGCAGAGGTGAGCTTGTGACGGACCATCATTATCAGGTCAGACGCAGGGGAAGCCACGATCGCGGAGAGAGGCTCCTGCGCGGCGGCGTACAGGGCGGCGGGGATCTGAGCGTGCGCGCGGGCTTGTAGCAGGACGGGGAGAGCGCGAAGGGCATGGGTGTGCAGAAACTCTTCCTTCTCTTTTACGGAGTCCACCCTCATGACGCCGGGCATGCCCTTCCGAGGCGCAGAAGACGGAAAGAAGAGAGTGAGGCACTTAAGAGCAAGATCGCGGGCGCGCTTGTCTTCATAGAGGGTGCTTATCCTGAGCAGCCCGAGCGCAGCTTTGAAATCTACATGGACGGGTCCTACGCCGGCATCGAAGACGAAGAAGAGAGGATAACTAAACCACGAGGATAATTAGACTCAGCTCGATAGCAAGTCTGGATCAGACTTACCGTCCCTTGTCCTTGAGCATGTATCTAAGGTAGTGTGCCATATCCTCGACCGTTATATCAGGATGGATCTCCAGCACCGGCTGACCGTATCTAGTCAAGACGTCGCCGTTGTGTCGCTGTGCCCACTCGCGCTCCCAGACCTCGCCATTACTGAGCCCATCCAAGAGTTCCTCCCCGTCGACAGCGAAGAGGGTATCTCCCACCTTGAGGATGAGGCTGGGTTGCTCGTGCAAGTCGTCCGAGATGAGAAGTGTCCCGTCCTCATCGTCGTAGCGCGCTGGATATGGCATATCATATGACTTGTGAAAGTTACAGAGCTGCACGGCCTCGTACAGATCGATATCGCCCTCCCATGGCTCCATCCTCTGATCGTAGTATGCAGCGCAAGGAGCAACATAGATCAGCCGTCCATGATCGGTAGCAAGCCAGGTGCGTCCAGGTGCGGGATTCGGGGGCCAAGAACGGCAGCGGTACAGGCTGTAGTCATAGGTATCGTGAATGGGAAGCCACTCATAGAACACTGGCAACCAGTTCGACGCGCTGGCAGAATGCGATTCTGAAGAGGAAGCAGGGACCTCCGGTGGATTCTCTTCAGGCGAAGTAGGTTCCTGCTCCATGGGGGTCGTTTCCTGCTCTGTCTGAGCCGTGCCCTGCCCTGTCGAAGTTGTTTTGCGTCTCTTTGATGATCGAGGTGACCTTTGGGGCTCGCCGGCGCCGCCAGCAGCGCCCGGCCACGGCCCAGTCTGAGCGCCCGCCTCCGCATATGTGCGTTTCCTTGCATCGCGACGCGCCGTCGAGTCGGGCATCGCCCCAAGATGAGGATTCAAAAAGTGTCTGTCCATGGGGGGTGAAGGGCGTCAATATTGGGAATCGGCCTTTTATATGGGCTGATATCGAGCAGATATGCATGGTTCTTTGAGAAGATAACCATCCATGAAAAGGTAGCTAGGATCCCGTTACACGCATGCCATCAAACAAAGAAATGCGCGTCTTTGAGTGGCCACAAGTCGTTAGCAGTCATCGCGGCGTCGATGATTGGGGACAAAGGACGAGCAGATAGATTCGCCCACTGATTGAAAACACGTGGCGCACTTTGCCGGAACGATCTGCCGAGAACGCGTCAAGGCGCGTCGTGCCGTATGATCGCCTGGTCTTCTTCCCCTTCCTCCTGCAATCAATGTCCACACCGAACGTCGCTCCCACTGCGCAAGTAGCACCTCAAAAGGAGTTCCAGGACTGCTTGCAATGCCGGGTAGTCGGCACGGCGACCTTCGCTGGGTTGGGTGTCTACTCTTTCATGCAAGCGCGGAGAGCTACTCCTGGATCGCTGTGGGAGAAGAGGATAGCGGTTGCGTTGGGAGCAGGTGCGTATGCCACTCATTTTCTCGAGAGTAACTACTGAGGCGCTCTGGCTGCAGTATTTTGCGCCGGCGCAGTCGTGAGATGGAATAACTGGGGAATCCCAGGGACAAGAAGTACAGAGGTGATCATGGTTCGGCAATCATTCTGAGTTGTCTGGCTGACCTTGCGATAGCCTTCTCCTTCATCACCATCTCCCACTCCATGACTATTCACAATGGCATAGCATTTAGAAGTACATTGACATGAACACTTGATTCGTTCAGTTGTGCGTGAAGTTAGGCTTTCTCTTCTCCGCGAACGCAGCCATGCCTGTAGAACAGCATCAGCAGAAACTCTGGCTGAAGGCGCGAAGACACTCACCCTCCTTCTGGTCGTTCGTCGCGAACAGACCCTGGAACGTTCGGCGCTCAAACCGCAAGCCCTCTGCCAAGTCGAGCTCGTACGCTAGAAGCACTCATCAGCAAACATGCACCATATTCTCCCCTCTGTACCACTCACCAGCATTAACCACCTCCTTCGCTGCCTGCACCGCAATCTGACCCTTCCCGGCAATCTCATTCGCCATCTTCACCGCCTCCTTCACTACCTCACCCTCGCCCTCTGCAACAACACGGCTGACCAGCCCCCACTGCGCCGCCTCCTGCGCGTTGATTTGCCGGCCGGTGAGCACCAGCTCCATTGCGCGCGACTTGCCGATGGCGCGCGTAAGGCGCTGGGAGCCACCTCCGCCGGGGATGACGCCCAGGTTGATCTCGGGCTGGCCGAACTTGGCGGTTGGGGATGCGAGGATGATGTCGCACATGAGGGCAAGCTCGCAGCCGCCGCCGAGCTAGCCAATGTGTCAGGGGGTGAGTGAAGGGGGATGAGGAATGGGGACGTACGGCGTAGCCGCTAACGGCCGCGATGATGGGCTTGCGGATCGTCGTGAGTGCGGACTGCCAGTTCGCCAGGTAGTTGTTCTTGTAGACGTCGGAGACTGGATGTGTCAATCAAGTGCTCTATGGAGACAGGAAGGGTACACACAGGTCTTGTCCTTCATCTCCTTGATGTCCGCACCAGCTGTCCAGCATGTCAGCCTTTAGTGCGAATGAGGACGCGGTGGACGCACCGGCGAAGGCCTTCTCCGAGCCCGTTAGCACGATCGCGCCGACCTGCTCGTCTGCATCCGCTGCAGCAAGCGCCTTCCCAAGCTCCAGGAAGAGAGGAGTGCTCAGCGCATTCAGCGCCTTAGGCCGGTTGAGCGTGATGAGCTCAACGGCGGGCTCAGGACGCGACGTGAGGATGTGCTCGTACTGCGTCGACATCAGGCGAATGGATCCCCTCAATAACGGACGAGCGGTGCGTGGGCTAGATAAGTGCTTCGCGCAGGAACGCAAGAGGGTGTAGGACATCACGAACGCAGCTCAGCTGGTCAGACCAGAGGAACAAACGACGACCGCCACGATGACGAACGCGGGGTATATACCCGGGCGCGCCGGTCGGCCGGGCCAGAATTCACGCTCTTCTGCATACAGTCTGCCCATCGCTCTACACGCTGAGCTCGCTACTTTGTAATCGTACACCACCGCTCTCTCAGATGTTGATCCCAGGCGCGGGGAAGAAGGGGAGGATGACCAAGCGCTCCTTGTCCCACTGTCAGCGATGAATCAGGCCGGTCAGTCGCGCATCAGAGGGGGAAGGGCGGGTGGGCACGTACGACGTCGTTCGTGTAGTACACATCCGCCTCCACCTTAGCCTTGACCCTAATGAAGGGGGGATCAGTTATCGGGCGGGATGGGGTGCGGGGGACGTACTCGTCGATGCTCTCTGCCTCCACGATCAACACCGATCCGACCAGTTTCTTGTTGGGTGAGGTCACCGATTCTGGCGTCCCCAGCGCGCCCACGACGCCTGCGCTACGGCGTTAGCGTATCGCAAGATAGGGAGCCCATATATATGCACGAGAGAAACCAGAGGAGATCAGGGAGGACGCATTCTCGAGATGCGCAGGCCGGACGGACATCCGCTTCTCGAAAGTCCCCTCCTCTGCCCTATCCGGGGCGTAGACGAGGAACTTGTGTTTCGTGGGGGCAGCAGTCGTCATCCTAGCAGCGCGATAGAGCGGTGTGGTGGGTCTGAGGTGGGAGGGACGCAGTGCGCGGACGAGGGGGTAGCGGCAGAGGTTGACGTTCATCGCTGGCTTTATCGCACGCTATGGCGTTACGGCGCGGTCATTTCACCGTTTATACCCTTCTATCGACAGTCTGGAAGCGGTGTTATTACTCCAGGTTCTTGTGTTTGGGTACTATAGGTTCATGAGGTATGTATAATGCGACTAGTCCGAGACCAGTCATGAAGTGTCCGGTCGGGAATGGGTAGAGGAAGGCGCGTCCTATGTAAACTAATCAAGATCGTCACTCGTACGTGAAGTATTCGCAATGGTAGTACAGAGTTCGTTGCGCGCGCATAATTATGAGAAGAACATTGTTTGGCTTCGGTGCAAGGAGAGTGCCTCGAGTCTAAGTGTATCGTTTCAGCGTCTATAGCGTCGCCTGGCGTCGTCCAACAGTCGATAGCCTCCGCATTAGCCTGCGTATCGTCGTCTTGGGTTTGGTTGGTTCGGTCTGCTTGTGCTGCGGTGCCCCCGCCTTCCCAGAGGCCGTAGGCGGGGATGTCTGCAAGGTCACCTCCATCTTGACCGCAGCTGCCGCCAGAGGCCCGCCGGTAGTCTTGCCAAGGGATACAGGCTTGACCATGCCGCCATGGGTATCGTCCGAGCCGAAGGTAGACAAAATGCTGAGCCGCCGCTGAGGTGCATCCGATGTCTTCCGCGAACGACCCAACGACTTCACGCTCTTTATGCTGTTCCATCGGCGCCGTTCGTCCTCCTTCTGCTGCTCAAGCCGCGCCGTCGCATTTGAGTTCTCGCGCCGCGCCTCGGGCCGCCGCCCAATGACGATCCCCTCGTCATCCGCATCCGTGTCCGCATCCTCCGCCTCCTCACGGATCGGTGCACATTCCGACCCGATGCTCCCAATACTGCCGTTGCTCGCGATGCTCGTCGCCGAGCTGTGGATCTGCGGCGGCTCAGAGAGTATCGACAGCATAGACTCGCGCGAGGACGAGTTGCTGCGCGTGAGCGAGAGGCTCGGCCTGGACTGTGTCGGGCTCTGACGTCCGCCATTGCCCTCCTCGCGCATGCTCGTCGACGACGGTGCGCGCGACACGCGGCGCGCCTTCTTCGCCGGGACGGGCATCACGACACCGCTGCCCAGGCCCAGGCGCGTAAATCGGGGCGTCTCCGCATACGTGTTCTGCGTGAGCCAGCTCGAATCCTGCGGGGCGCGGGTGGCCGTCCGCGGGCGAGGTGCGGTGACATCGGCCTCGCTCCCCAGCCGTCGATCCGGTCCGCGCGGGCGAACTTGGTCGGGCAAGCTCGTCGCGCTGCGTGTCCTGAGCCGACCAACGCCTAAATTGCTATTCTTGCTAGCGCGAGGGTCAGGGGCGGACGGCGTCGCCGGCATGGCGTAGGGCTTGGGGACCGAGGAAGACGGGGAAGGTGCGGCTGGCGACAGCACAGAAACTCTGGATTTCTTGCGAATCAGCGATTTCACCGACAGGATCGAGGCACGACGCGAGGGTGGTGTCGGTGAAGGGCTTGGCGGGGCCTGAGTGAGATTTGGTGGCAGAGGAGGGACGGGCGGGATGTCGGAGACATTTGTATTGAAGGGCGTGCGCATGCTTTCCCGACGCGATGGCGGGTAGAGGAGTGAAGGGGCGCGTTGGGAGAACTCAGGAGTGGACGAGATGCGAGAGGGACGCGCTCTGATGGTTTCGGTATCGTTGTCGTCATCGACAGCGCCCTCGCTCGACAAGGCGGGACCAGCGAGCGGCGATGAGCGCAAGGGCCGTCGAGGGTTCATGCTGCTGTGCCTACGGTTCGTAGGTTGTGGCGGGAAGGCTGGCGAGGGTGCATGGATGGGCGTCATGGTGGTAGAAGATGGGAGGTACATGCTCATGTGTCTGGAAAGCGCGGCGGGTCGTGCAGAGTCCATGACGGTAGGACTTGACCTGATAAAAGATGAGAGGTGCGACAGGCATCAAAGTATAGATAACGCACCAAGTGGTGAAGCGAAGCTAGAACGGAGAAGGCAGACGTCTTAGAGGTGTGTAGACTGCCCCACCGCGGTAATACGCCAGGCGCAGAACTTACTGGGGAACGCTCGGCGCCGCTCGCTCGCAAGGCAGGTAGTGCGACACAGGGGCTGGTGAGGCGCGAAGATAGCGAGGAGTGACTGTGTATGGCGACGACTGGTCCCAGGCGCGCGTCGCAGGCGAGATGCGGTCGTGGTGGTGGTAGAAAGAAAGGCGAGTGCGGGGATGGAAGACCGCCGTACGCGGTCTATTGATATGGCCGTTGCGGGGGGTCTATGTATGACAGACTTGAAAATCGCTAGCCGGGGTTATATGTCACCTCGTTGCTGTCACTGCCGATCAGGATAGGGGAGGGGGGCAATTGTCAGCATGAACAAATGGAGGGCGCGTTCAAGAAACAGGGCAGCAGGGCGCCCCGTGGATGAGGCGAGGCGGATTGTGTGCGACATGCGTGGGGAATCCGTGCTATGTATATATCCATTATCGCGGGCAATTAGCGCCCTGCACTGCCGCCCGTCCGCCCGTATCAGAAGGAGAGGGCTGTCGGACATGTAGACAGTTATGAGCGATAGATGAGCCACCGACGACAGTGCAACGCCATTGGATCTGTTGTGCTAGCTCGATGTGCGCCGATACCGGTGGGAAGGCGTCGGCGCCCCGCAAATCGAGGACGTCAAATCCGCTGCTGCTATTCCTGCATACTTTACAGCAATTGTGGTAAATGAACTCGGGCTTCTTCGACCTATCTGCAGATCTCTCTAGAAGGAAGCGTGAATGAAAGCACTGGGGTCCGGGCGACGTACGTCTGCTCGAGGTCCACTTTCCTAAAGTTCAGCTTTCCAAGTCGCTCGCCAACACTGACGCCGCCGATGACAACGCGCCGGAACCGAACACCGCCCGAGGTCGAGATCCTTGTCAGGGATACGATTGAAATGTCGAGGGAGGCGGTTTGGCGCTGTTTGCCTACCGTCGGTGCCTATTGTGGCGTTAATTGAACTGGCGGCAGTTGCCGTTAATGATGTTGAAGTAGACCGTCATCGAGCCTTTGTCGCAAAGACCCAACACAGAACAGATCCAGCCACCAGAGCCCAAATGGAACACTCACCTTACTCTTCTGATAACCACTCCAACGCCTCAGATACCAGCAATATGGTCGTCCAGTACGAGCCTCCCTCCGATCCTTCCAAGCTAGTTCACCCGCTGTTCAACTCTCCGGACGCAGACGTTGTCTTTGCCTCAAAGAACGGCACCAAGCTCTTTCGCGTACACTCATGGACACTACGTACGACATCTGGCTTCTTCAGGGAGATGCTGTCCCTCCCACAGCAAGGGCAAGCTGGATCGAGTTCTCCGGGACCCCGAGGAGAAACGATGCAGCTCTACCTCGACGAGGACGAGAAGACGCTCGATGCCCTGCTGCGAATGGTGTGCGGTCTGCCACTCCTTCCTATCGACACGCACGATCTCGCCGATGGCCTCCTCTACGCGGCCGAGAAATACGACATGCCCGGACCGCTGTCTATCGTGCGCCTCGTTCTGCAGACGGCGCCGCTCGCGATGGACCCTCTCCGGCTGTATGCCGCGGCCTGCAGGTTTGGCTGGGAGTCGGAGGCCAAGACAGCGTCGACGCAGACCCTTACGTATAATCTCCACGACCCGATACACCGTCCGGCCCTGCAGCGGCTATCGACGACCGCTGTTCTTGATCTCTTCGCACTGCACCGCGCCAGAAGAGAAGGGTGCGTGGCGCGTCAATCAGCTTCTGTGGCCACGAACTGACGAGGTTTGCCTCCAGGCTTCGCAAGCGCATGAACGAGCCTCCATTTGTGCATGGTGGCGTTTCGCCTTGCGTATCTTGCCAGCGTCCTATCGACTACCATACCTGGCGAGAGTTGAAGTACAAGATCATCATAGAGATGGATGTTCGTCCGTTGGGAGATACGATCATAAATGAAGGCCTGCAGGATTGGCCAGAGGCGACTGCTTGCTGGCAGGTAAGTGTCTGTGGCTGGTGTCGCTAAGCGGATGCTGATCTATTGCTAGGCGAAGTGCGTGTGCGACCGCTTCCTGTACGACAAGGTGGAGACCTTGCGCGTGATCAAGGACTGCATCGAGGGCTTGCCCAAGTCTATCTGTGAGTGTCTTCACATTTTGTTGTATTCTCGCTCATCATATCCTGCTTAGGATACCGCCTTTCAGCTGCTTTCCCCTATAGACATATACCATGATGCCTTCTTCAGCCTTCTGCTTCACGTTGTCGATGCTCTGTTGTTACTGGATCTCAATTGTACTGCCCTGGAGTTCTGCTACATGCTCAATACTATCCCTTGTATCCGTTGTACGGTCCCGATGTGTAGAAAGAATACACTTGAGCCCATTGCCTGAGCTGTTGACCCTGGGCTGGCTGGTCTCCGTGCGCGTGGCTCTACTGATGACGCGCTTTGATGGCAGCACAGCATGGTAGCTCCAAAATTAGCGCCTGGCGTCTTCCATCGAGCAACGCGGCCGTTGACCGGCAAATAAACACAACTTGGCACCCTATTTTACCAGCGCTTCGCCTTCGACTTCGACAACCCATCCTCGTCTCCTCCCGTCCACCATCTTCACCACTACATAGCTCGCCCACACCTCAGAGCACACAATGCCTTCGTTTCTAACTGCAGTCTCTCTTTCCCTCTCCCTGCTCTCCTTCCTGGGCGGCATGCCCGTCGTGAGCGCGGGCAGCTCCTGCGTGGCGATGGACATCAACTGGAACCTCCTCGTCTTTGGCTATGGCGGCAAGGACTACAACGCGGGCACGAAGGACAGCTGGGCCTCGGGTGCGTTGGGCGTGCTCGTCGACGTGCTGCGCGTGCTTACTGGCAACCGACTATAGGCACGGCTACCGAGATCACTGCTGACGGTCGCCCGTATGTGACACGCCTGCTCCGACGAGCTTGACGTACTAACATGAGAACGCAGACCATTCGATGGTGACAATGTTACCTGCTACTTCGCCCAGGTGTGTGAACGCGACGCGCCCGTGTCGCAGTTCCTTACTCACGAGGCCCACGCAGTTCTTCAACGCCATCTACGTCCTCGGCGCTGACAAGTCTGACGCATCTTCCCTCTACATCTACAACGTCGCTGGCAAATCTTGGTCCAAGCAGTCCGTCAACGCCGGCTCCCTCGACACTTCTGACTTCCAGGCTATCCTTGACCACGACACGAATGTGTTCTGTGAGTTCCAGCGGAACCTTCTGTGCCGCACCCTTCTGATCATCGTCTTCTAGACGCCGTATCTCACAACGAACTATTCTCCCTGGATATGGGTGACCAGACTGCTGCCAAGGATGGCGCCGCGTGGAACGACGTCCAGTCGGCTGGCTTCGATGACTCCTACAAGCCCGTGATGGCTCTCGCGCAGAACCACATCCACTTCCTCGACGTTCCCGACGTTGATGAGGGTAACGCGAAGATCTTCGTCATTCACTGTGCGTACCCCATACTTCCCGTGATCTTTGTACTGATCCTTCGCAGTCTCATACATGCAGCCCGAGCCGCAGTACTATGGTAACTTCCCGAAGACGCACGGCCAGGCCGGCTCGATCTTCCTCAACGAGGGTGTACGTTCGCTCTCAGACATGTGTTGCTACCTCTGACTGACACATCTGTTACAGGTCCAGCAGGAGTTCTTCTTCATCCCTGACGACGCATCTGCTACCTACGTGATCAACGTTGAGGTGCGCCATACGCAAAGGACCTTCATCATGTTTCCTCCTTCTGACAACTGTACAGAACAACTCGACCAAGACCCTGGCTGGCCCCACCGCCGACGCTGCCGCGTCTTACTTCGGCGCTCCGGACTCGATCGTCCAAGTCACCACCGGCGGCGACGTCAACTACATCCCGTACGACGCCAACTCGGACAACGCCGGCGCCTCCTGGTCCGCCGTGCAGAACCTCGCGAGCTTCAAGCCGTCTACCTCTGCCTCCTCGGGTGCGTCTCAGACCGGCAGTGCGACCGGCTCGGGCGCGGCCACTGGCTCGGTGACGGGTAGTGCGCAGGGCGCGTCTGCGTCTAGCACGGCCGGCGCCAGCGGTGACAACAACGGCGCCTCTGGCATGATGGCCGGCGCCGGGACGGCGGCGGCGGCGCTCGCCGTGCTCGCGCTCTCTGCGTTCGTGCTGTAGGGTGTGTTTGGACTGATTTGTTGGTAGGTATGCGGTTTGTAAGGAAGTAGTCGGTTCTGTCTGTCTATATTCGTTGCGCCGCGATGTCGCCTGTCGTTCGTTGTCGCCTGTCGCTCGTTCGTTTTTTGGTCTCGCCTTCGCCTTTCGCTCCGACTTTTTCGTGGTGGGTTCTCGATGGTTTGACTGACGTTTGGTGGGCGGAGATTATGGATGGAATCGAAGGCTGCATCATCCCTTACTTCTCATGACCGATCCTCATCTACCTCCCTGAATCCTGCATGTCACGCATCCTCCAGCTTTCGCGCACTTCGAGTACATATTCAGCGCTGCATGGGCTCTGTTACACTACCTCCCTCCGCCTTGGAATACTTTCACCCATTACCTACGCTTCCCCTGCCCCCTAATCTGCTCGAGCTCAATCTAGTCGGGCCTTCTCTTACCTCGATCAATGCTCTGGACTGGACTGGAATTACCTTCTGAATGCCCTTCGCTTCTCTTTGGGTTAACTGATGCCTCAGCGATCAGTGCTGCGTGCAGGGCAGGACCGGAAGGCGTCGCGGCCCAATTGACACGACCGTGCATGGCTCCTTCCTTTCCTCTTTGCTGCGTTCACATGCATCATACACGCCGCGAAAGCGGGCCGTGGCTGTCGAATTAGAGCTCCTCGCGAAGGCATTGAACCACAGATCCATCACCCTTATGGCACTGAAGTGAAGGCCAACCTTTTCTTCGTCCCTTCGCAGCACGACTCTCAGAAACGACAGGTCTATTCACAAAGGAATGCGGTTGGACAAGCCATTACAGCGGTTTGCGTTACTTTGCGGAATCCGCGCGAATTCCGCGTGCGTGTCATGTTTGGCCGCAGCCTCACGGCACCTGCCGCACGTCGCCTGGCATGGACTTTCAGCCCATTATTTAGCTTAACTTCTCGACCAAGCGGCGCCTACTACAAAACCACGTTCTCCCTTAGGACTTGGCTCACCAAGTACTGCATACAACGCTTCTTGGAGGTCAAGTCGCTGATGAGCCTATCGGCTATTTCGGACCTGAGTCCAGCGCGCGTGCTCTCGGAAAACGCCGGCCTGGCATGGAATAAATGATCGCATACCGTTGTTCGAGCATTTTGCTCTGGAATATCTCGGAAAGGGACCTCACAGCCATATATCAACATAGAGCTCCAGTTTCTCAGCAAGATCTATATGGTATCGAACGAGGGGCGACTTTCTGAGGGCTAATCGGCAGGTGCCGCGAGGCTGCGGCCAAACATGACACGCACGCAGAATTCGCGCGGATTCCGCAAAGTAACGCAAACCGCTGTAAGAACAAGCATCGCATGCGTGCAATGTCCAATATGTAAGAAATAAAGAAAAAGGGAACGTAGGTGACCGAACAGGCTGTCGTGCAGACAGCGCTTGTAGATGGTTCGTCCGGTCCTCTAGTCAAGATGCGTTTGGGCCAAATCCACCGGAAAGGTGACTCGCCGGCAGTTCGCCCTTTGTCCGGAAGGGAGGTGTGAGATGACAGGTATGACAGGTAATCACGGTGAGCACAAGAGGTAACGGTGCATGCGATCACGGATGGTACAGGGGGTGCACGAAGGGTACGAGCGTGATCACCGGGAACACGACCTCACAAGCGATTATACTGTTTGACTTCAGGGCTTTATTGATTCGCGACCTTGAGCACCTTTGGCTGCGGCTGGTCGTCGTCGTCGTCGCTTTCGTCATCGTCATCGACGTATTGGACCTTCGATGAGAAGGGGTTCGGCAGCTCGTTGTCGCCCGCGCGCGAAGTGCGGTCACCGGCTGCAGGACAATGGTCAGCGACTCTCGTCAATGCGGCACCAAGATCGAAGACTCACCTCCCGGCTGGTAGTGAGCAGCGTAGCTCTCGCCGTTGTTCGGACGCATATCCTGCGCCCCGCCAGAGTCCATATCCAAGAGGCTCCGTGCACCCGACTTGGCGCGCATGAGCGGCGCGGCAGCGGCACCAGCACCGGCGGCAGCGGTCGTGGCACCCGCAGAGTGAGACGAAGCAGAGGGCGCCGTAGGGGCAGGAGCGGGTCCAGCATCTCCGTATGCCTCATACGTCGGCGAGTGCGACGGCTCGCCATACGCGTAAGCCTGGTCGTAGCCACCAGGCTGTTGTTGCTGGTCGAAGCCGCCGGCATAGGCGGAAGCGCTGCCGGGCTGATTCTGATAATAGTCCGGCCCCGCGTACGCTGCATATGGCTGCGCCTGGGGCTGGGCGTATTGAGCCCCGCCCTCAGTGCTACCATAATCGTACCCTCCAGCAGCGCCAGCGTTGTACGAGGATTGCCTGTTCCCAGCAGCAGCCATGCCCGCAGCACCCGCGCCAGCGACACCGGCGGCAGCGTACGGGTTGTCGTATCCATTTGAATAGTAGTTGTTGAAGTCCTGCATGTTGTAGGTCTCCGTGGGCATTGGCGGCTGGTTATATGTTCCGTGCGAGTGGTCCGAATACGGGTTCGAAGGCGGATAGGAGGACGACGCAGGGTAATCGTTGTCATCGTCATCGAAGCGCGGGGCGGTGGCCATAGCGGCCTCAGCGGCGGCCTTTTCGACCTCCTTGTCGAACTTCTTAGCGCGGCGTCGGCGAAGGAAGGCGGTGAGGAGGTAAACAACGATGACAGCACCGACCACAGCGACTGCGGTGAAGGTGCCGGCAACTGCGCCCTTGTTGTTCCAAAAGCTGGAAGGAGCATACAAGTGAGTCTAGGGCAATGCATATTGGGGGCATACATACCCTGTGTCCCCGTTCGAGCTGTCGCTGCTGGAGGTACTGCTGGGGGCGCTGCTCGTGACCGACGGACTCACACCCACGACGACAGTACTGGTGACCTGTCCCCCATCTGTATTTGTTGTAACAGCAAGGCTTGTCGTGGAAGAAGTCGACGTCTGGGAAGTACTGCTCGTAGTCTCCTGGGTCGAGGACGTAGAAGAGGTCGAAGTCGTACTTGAGGAAGTACTCGTAGGTGTAGTACTTGTTGAGGTTGTGGTAGAGGAAGAGGAAGTAGTCGAGGAGGTGGTTGATGTGGTGGTAGGAGTCGTGGAGGTGGTGGTGGGGGTGGTGGAGGTGCTAGTGGTGGACGTTGTCGTCGGAGTTGTCGCAGTCGTTTCCTCGCGAGTAGTTGTAGCCTCGCGAGTGGTCGTCTGCGCGGCCGTGGTCGACGTATCGGTCGCGTCCCCACCGCTGCAGTCCCCTTGAGTTCATTTCCCGGTTATCTCGCAAGTCCAATGCTCACCCAAAGATCGAGGATACTGCTAGGAACGCCACATCAGTAAGGCACCAAGCGGGCGGGGGCGGGGCTGCTCACAGTCCATATTCCACAAGTGCTAGGACTAGGAAGTAAGGAGCGTCGTGGAAGATGAATGCGGGGTCTGTTCACCGTCGCGGGTGAAAAGAAAGAGTGCAATCGGATTATGTAAAACGCAGCGCCACTGCGGAGGCAGCGTCGGCAGACCGTGACACGGGGTCCGGCAGGCGTCCAGTCCGGTCCCGCCCTGCGTCGGGTGCTGTAAAGACAGAGGGGGGCAGCAGCGCCTGAGGAACCTGAGCGCAAGGATGCTGGGAAAGAGCAACCGACAGCGAGCGGGGTTACGACGCTCGTCACGGCAGTTCGCCTCCCTTTCGGCATCATGGGGGCGCGCTGCGCACTGATGGCGCATCAGCCTCACAATGAAACGGCCCGGGCATTGCGGGGTGAAGGACGCCGCTTACATGTACTTCATGGACTGTAGTCGCTCGTCTATACCCAGCGCAGGTTTGTATGGCCTCCTTTTTAGCGCGAAACACGCCAGGTAAATATACTACGTAGTGGAAAAGGCGACTTGAATGCCAGTCACCACTGCGTCGAGAGTACGCTCTCAAGGGAGTGCATGGCTGGACACATTTATACCTCGGCCTTCATCAGGAGTCGTAATGGCCGCTACATGGTTCTCAGAACTGGATAAGTATTTACTCAAAGCCACGGATCCGCAAGGGCGCAGAACTGCTCAACTTGAAGCTCAGTCAAACAAAACTTGCAACCCAGTTTGGCGTTACGCAACTGGGGGGTCGACGGTTCTGCCCATATATCCCAAGATTCCTCGCCTTGTGAGAAGCGCAGATCCTCCAAAGTATGCGAATAGCAGGCAGCCAGAAAACGAACATAGCACGTGACCTGAACACGGTCCCGCCACCGCGTGGCATCAATCAATGATCACCGTTCACAGAACACGAGGCATCTTTGCATTGTCCCCCACCACGACCACCGAACGTGCCCTCACCATGGAGGGCAGCAACTTAGCGCCGTACTCCCGCTCAATAAGCGGCACCGCGCCCGGCGCGCTCGACCCGCGGCAGCCGCAGCGCCTCCTCCGCCACCCCGCGTCGCGCCTGCTGTTCGCGAGCTTCGACCCAAGGACGGCGTTCGCGACGCCGCCGGATATGTCAAAGTTGTCGCTGAAGGATGAGCTGAATCGGCCGAAGAGGGTGGTGGTGGAGGTGGGCCCGAATGGGAAGAGCAGTTGGCGGTTTGTGCCGAGGGCGAAGCGCGATGCGGGTGTGGTGGATGAGGGGCAGTGGCCGAGGGTTATCGATATTTGCGGGTGCGTGGGGTGTGCTATCTGGTGTGGAAGAGATTGGCTGACGTGAATTGCATACAGAGAACGCGTCCTGTGCACCGAGGAGCAATGGGAGATCTATAAGCTCGATCCCTTCTACGAATGCGTCGTGCACCCAGAAGGCACGCTCACCACCATCACCCCTGTCCCCCAATCCCCCACCGAAACGAAAGATGACGCGCTCTTTGGCAAGAAGCGCGTCTATGCAGAAGACTACTCGCGCCCCTCGAAGCGTTTCCGCGCTGGCGAGCCCGAACCATCGCCCATGGAGGATGACGCGGATGATGAACCTGCGCCTCCTCCCAAGCGCGCACGCTCGCGGTCTGTGACGCGCGATGCGAAGCGGCTAAGGCCAGGGTTGGAGAAGCTCAGGCGGCAGAAAGCGACGCAACAGCGACCAGACAACCAGCAGAACGAGGAGAACCTCCCCGAGGCCGCTGCCTCTGACCACGACGACGTCATGGAGGACTGGGTCCCGCCAAGCTACCACCCCAGCGATGCGACGAAGCGCGGTCGCGGGGACTCGGAGGCGCATACGCGAGAAGCGTCGCCCGAGGTTGCTGGGGAGGCGCACGACACCAGCGATCGCACGCACCGCACGTACGAGCGGACGAAACCCAGCAAACGTGCGCGGACAACGTCACCTACAGCGGCGAGGCGGAATGTGCAGTCGCAGCACTCGATGCGCGAGAAGATGAAGCGGGCGAAGTTGCAGGCGGAGGCGAAGGCGCGGGCTCAGCAAAGACACGCTGAATTTCTGCGGGGCGCGTTCGGTGACGCGGCGCCGGATGTGAAGTATGAGAACGGTGCGTAGCGTTGTAGTCGTCTTTTGCTGATGCTAACATACAGTAGGCTTCACGAATGGGTTCACCAACGATGCTGGTGCCACAAATGGCGTGCACCACGACGATGACCTACCTGATCTGGATGAAGAGGACGAGGACGAGGTGGACGAACTGTTGTCTGACGACCAGGACGATGAGGAAGCCGCGCGCCAGGCGGCAATTGAGGAGTCGCGTCGAAAGCTTGCAGAATTGGAGAAAGACCGCCCGCTATGGGAAGAGCAGGCACGGAAACGCGCACAGAGCGAGCAGGTGGAAGCCGAAAGGATACGGGTCACTGCGGCACAGCAGGAGACTGAGCGCAGACAGCAGGAGAAAGCGCGGCGGAGGCAAGAAGAGGCGAAGAGAAGGCAGGAGGAGGCAAAGCGAGAGGAGGAGAGGCGACAGAGGGAAGAGGAGCTGAGGCGTCAGGAGGAGGCTCGCCGCCAGCAGGACGCTGCCCGCCGTGCTCGCCAACGCCGCTTCGCATACGGTCCCTGGTCGACCGCGCGTGCCCTCGAGCGCTACCGCACTCTCGCCGACGAGTTTGACCGCACGAAGTGGACCGTGGAGACTTCGCCTTTGACCTTCGAGGACGTGCCGTGGCCGGTGCTGCACTCGCCTGCCTCTGGCTTCACTGTCGAGGACGTGGACTGGGCGTCCGTGGAGGCGTTCTTTACGGCGGTGCGCCCGAGTATGCGGTCGCAGGACTTCCGGACGTTCGTACAGAAGAGTCATCTGCGGTTCCATCCAGATCGGTGGCGGTCGAGGGGGTTGTTGAGGGCGGTGGTGGACGAAACGGAGAGGGAGTGTTTGGATGTGGGTGAGTGCATTCCTGACTTTACGGGGCATCGCAGGTGCTGACTCTGGTCACAGCTGCAAACACTGTCGCCCAGGCATTGACACCGATATGGAGCGAGTTGAAGGGCCGCTGATCAGTGCTCACGACGGTGTGGAGGATCAAAATCTATGTGCACGGAACAGGAGGATTTCAGGTTATCACGCAAGGAAAGCGTCCATATGTATTGTATCTATTCTCATCCCCCGCAAACGGAATGGAACTGCTAGCAGGCCAGCAGGCTCGGGCTCTACCTGTCAGTGGACTGTATGTTACTGCCGGGATGAACACAGTGGGGACACAGCAGGCGTCAGATGTCGTCGGGAACGCGTCAACGCGCCCATCTCGTGATCGTTGGTGTTGGCCGGCTGCGCGGGCCGATCTCCGCGCTCTAGCTTGGCACACAGGCCCAGTCAGTTCATTCTGTTCACCCCCTCGGTGGCGAATAATTCTGCTTTTCCTCAACGCTCACGCTGGATCCGGATATCACAATCGGAAGCTTCTCATCGAACTCCACGACGGCCATCGACTCACAGGCGCTCACGCGTCTCGGCCTCGCGCCACCAGCCAGGATCTGAGAGTGCTGCGCGGATTTCATTCGGCCCCGCTCTTGCGCCAGCGACGACGTAGCCGCGGGCTTGCCACTCCCCACCATGTCTGCCTCCCGGGCGTCTTCAGTACGCAGGGTGCGCTCAGAGAACGACGTGTCGAGCGCGGACGCGTCACCGGTTAGCTTCCTTCCTGCCGGCACAGCTATAGCATTGCACATAACGCCGCCGACGCCGCCTGCCTCGCCGCCTGCACCGCGCCGCGCCTCGAACGAGGATATTTCGGCCCTTTCAATACCTCAGCAAGCCCTCACGCGGCCTGAGAGGGTGCACGATTCCCCTCCCTCCTCGCCGCCAGCTGTGGCGCAGGGGAACGCAGGACCGGCAGCAAGGCCGCCCCGCCCATCGATCGCCACCTTCCGCCATGATCGCTCGCTATACACACGCGCGCGTGAGTTCTTTGGCTATGGCAGGGACGGCTCGCGCGAGCGACGCGCACTTGTCGGGCTCTACTGGCGCCTGATCTGGGGTCTCATACAGGTGCGTGCGGCTTGTGTGGCAGCAGTGTCCGTTCGCTAATAGAGCTGTTGAATTGATTAGATCACGGTTGTTATCATCTTGCTGGCTATCGCGGGGCACACGAAGAGTCCGAGCCCGTACAAGGACTCGAATGAGTGGGTGGCTTGCGATCGGCCGTTGGGAGCGTGGGCGGTGGTGTGGGCGGCGCGCGTCGTGTTCGCGTGTGGGATGCACTACTGGGGATGGACGCGGGATAAAGCACAGTGCGTGGTCCTGACTCCAAATGCAATGACTGTCATTGACGACCACCCTCTAGGCATCTTCGCGCCGATCAAGAAAGTCGACCTGACATGTCCCTCGCAACCTTCCAGCCGCCACTGGCCCATGAGCCGCGGTCCGCGCGCTTCCGGGCCCCTCCCCAGGCTTCCGCTTCTCAATCCTCCGCTTCTGCCGAGGCCCCGCCTCTGCCGAATACTCGGCTTTACGCTCGGTGAGTGAATCCCGAACCTCCCACTCTTTCGCCCTACAGTCGCTACCTCACAGCGCTCAGACACTCATGAGCTATATTGATTAACTGTGCTCCCACCAGGATGAACACCCTCGTCTCCCTCCTCACCCTGAGCTGGTTCCTCACCGCGCATATCCTCGAATACACCTCCGTCGACACCTGCCGACATGATGCGCCACACATCTGGTGGCTCATCTTCGGCATCCTCTGCATCATGTACCTCATGGTTTTGGAGGTGCTTGCACTTGGGTACGTTCAGTCTCATGTATCTTCTGGGTTCCCTCGTCGAGCGTTAGTCGACTGTGTGGCGAAGCTGCTTGCGCTTGTTTTCTCGTTCATGGCTGTTATGGCTTGTTCTTTCGCCTCTCAAACTTCCTCATCGCGAACATTCGTCTTGTGTGGTATTCTCACAGCATTGATCGGATGCTAACTATCGACTATAGCATGGTCGTATTCATAATTGCGCCCGTCCTCTTCGTACGTCTTTCCGCTTGCCTTGCATAAGTCGGCGCCCGCTAATTGAACAACAGCTCTTTTGGAACATCTTCCTCATCTGCCTCGGTCGACACCCAATGCAAGCCGGCGCGCCCCTCCGTCCGGCCATTGGAAAGTTGCCAAAGGATGCGGTCGACTGCATACCGCTGGTCATGTACATCCCGCCGCCGCCCGAAGAAAAGGCGCAGAAAGAGGAGTCCAAGGCAGAGGACGATGCGCAAGGGAAGAATGCGCAGTTGAAGGAAGAGACCGAAGGGCAGGCGTCGAGTCAAGCACCGGAGGTTCAGTACGAGTACCCGCCAAAGCCGAAGGAACCCAAGCAGCCCAAACGACACAAGTGGTTCAAGTTCCTGCGGCGAAAGCGCAATTCGGAAGGGAAGGATGGTGAAGATGGTGACATGGATGAGAAGGTCGGCGATGGGGAGAAGGGCGAAAGTGGGAGTGGAGCCTCGAAGCCACTGAAGTGGGAAGACCACTGGGACCTGGAGGGCTTCCCGAGCGTCGTGCTGGAGGGAAATCGGGCGGCGTGTGCGATCTGTTTGATGGACTTTGAGGAGCCGAAGTGGGTGGGTGGGGTACCGCAGGTGTCAGCTGAGGCACCGCCGGCAGCGACGACGAGCAGTGCGCCGACAGCGGCCGATGGGCCGGCAGAGGCGGAAGATGTGCGCATTCAGGTGGATCCCGCGACGTCGCAAGAGGCGCTGGAGCGACTACGACTCGAGGATGCGGGCGAGGGCGCGCAGCCGCTGAGGTTGCTTGCTTGTGGGCACGTGTTCCATGTGAGTCGATCTCCGTTCGCCACGATCGGCCTTGCTCATATATCTTTCAGCAAACATGCCTCGACCCATGGCTCATCGACGTCTCCGGTCGCTGTCCGGTCTGCCAGCGTCCTGTTGAGATACCAGAACCACCGCCAAAGAAGGAAAGGAGGCGAGGGAGGCGATAGGTGTGAGGCATCCTCATCATGACCTATTGTCACCCAAAACCTTCTCCCCCGCCCTTTGGCGCTCGATCATATGCACGGCCTCGTCATCGATGGCTTGTCCTCATTCTGTATTACCACCCCGCTCACTTCGCTAGATCTCCGGGTCTGTTCGGTGCTTGTTTATCGTGTTGCTTTCGTCGTTGTTTTCAGAGAGCCAGAATATCCTCGATTGCTCTATTTCTCCTTCCATCTCCGTCCACTCACTTCGCCGCAGGGATGTACGCCTACATATCTTGGCTCGATATAAGTACGATATGGTGTATTAGTATAGCTCTATCTATGTATGAAAGTCTGTGATAAGTCCGATGATTACTTGTTTGCTCGTCCGGTGCACTCTCGTACGTTCAGCCCGCCTTCTCTTGTCCACCTCTCGTCTTCAGTAGCGCCCCTAGTTCATCGCCCCACCTCTCCGCTCGCTGACCACGACCGGCATCTTGCCCTTCACCATGACGAAGAAACCCTGCAGACCGTCCTCCCACTCCTTGGGGTCCCACCCGTCGGCAAAGCGCAGGTCGAAGCGCCGCAGGGTGGCGCAAAGCAACATGCGCATCTCCATGTAGGCGAGCTGCTTGCCGACGCAGTTGGCGGGGCCGTGGGAGAAGGGGATGAAGGCGGCGCGGTTGAGGTTGTAGGCCTCGAGGGACTGTAAGGGAGTACGTTAACGAGGCGTGTATTTGCGAGAAGTGACGAGAGTACCTTCGTGAAGATCTCGGGCTCGAGCCGCACGCGGTCTTCTTCTGGGAGCCAGCGCTCGGGTACGAAGGAGTCAGGGAGGGGCGAGAAGTTGCGCCAGTCGCGGAAGACCGTGTACTGCGGGACGAAGGTCTGTGTGCCGGGAGGGACGTAGCTCCCGGCAACAACCTTCGCCTGCGTCTTGTCGCGCACCATACGGTGGCTACCTTCCGGTACGGGCGGGATCAGGCGCATCGCCTCGTTTCTGGATACATAGTAAGGTCAGCGAAAGCATTCGAAGGCACAGTCCATGACTGACATGACCGCATTAAGGTATGGCATCCCCGCCTGGCGTCTGTAGTCATACAAATCATCGCCTTGGTCGTCAATCTCGCGTTGCAGGCGTCGGTATGCGGTCGGATGGCTCATGAGGAAGTAGAAAATGACTGAGAGCGCCGTCGAGGTCGTATCAGAACCGGCGGTGACGGCGAGGACGCCTGAAGGGGTAAGTGAGTGAAACTGGTCTGTGGTGAGCAGTAGTTCAGGGTGCCCTTACCATCGGCAACAATCTCCGGGAAAGCAGGCTTTTCCTTCGACACCCCGCCCTCATCGGCCTGCTCAAACCGCCGTCAGATCTCTACGCTGTACAGAGGCTTGCGAACGACGTACAAGATGGTAGAAGATGTCTTCATACGGCGAGCCTTTGCGCACGCGCGCTGCGGCGACGCCTATGGCCCACATCCGGAACTCATGTACGCGGCTGGGGAGGAACCTGGCAAGCGTCCCGCAGATATCACCGAGCCAAGGTATGTGGGAGCGGAAGATGAGAGGTCTGTGTGGTGCTGGGTGAGGATTTCGTCCGACGAGCGGTGAGGACAGACTCACTTCTGAACCACATCTTGCAGGTGCAGCATGCCATCGACGTCGCCCTTCTGCATGGCTGCGGAGCCGCCTCCGTAGCTGATGAGCGGTAAGCAACCTCTCACCGAAAGGAAACAATCGAATCGCACGCAAGGTCGAACATAAAGTCCCAGCTACAAGATTCCCGTTCGTCAGTCAGTATCGCATGAAAACAGACCAACAAAACATACGCGAAGTACGCGATCTTCTCGCACAAGTTGAAAGGCTGTGCTGTGCCAGTGTACGATAGTGCGCTTGTCGTGCCCGCCAGCGTATCCACGAATTCCGTAACCCGCTTCCTGATAATTGGCTCGTACACCTTCAGCGCCGACGGCGTGAACGCGCGCTGCCACTTCTTGCGGCGTGTGGCGTGCTCCTTTTTGTTGTGGATGGCGACGAGGGTGCGATTTTCCTCCCGGCGGCCGACGCGCCCATCCCAGACTAGGAGAGACGTGAGGTCAGTAAAGGGTTGGATGGGTAGAGCGGGTCAAATAGAGCACGTAAGGGTGAAGTAAAGCACGTCGAATAGGATGGGAACTAGTAAGGAGGAAAGGACTTGCATGTTCCCTTGGGTAAGCCCGCGGAACCGAACAACGGTTCGACGGCATCCGCGGTAAAGAACGCAAGCTCGTTAGGACCTTTGCAGGAGGTAAGATCGATGTCCCCTCCAAACGAGCAAGTCGAGACGTACCGACGCGCACGACGTCCCCATACTTCTCATGCAGACGACGGTAGTGGAAGTGCTGTTTGCCACCAAGAGAGATCCACGCGCTGTAGAGCTTGCTGATTTTGCATAGGATGGGTCCTGGGTATTCGGCCAGTGGGTGGAAAGGCGATAGACGATAAAGGACGATGGAGCAGAGGAGCGTGCCGAGGTATGTAGTGAATGCAAAGAGTACGGAGATGAGTATCGACGAATGGGGGCGGAAGAGGGCGCTGAGGCCTGTAGGGACGAGCAGAAGGAGCGTGATAACGCTGGTTAGATCTTGCGGCTCGAAGCGGTTGAAGATGAGATGACAGGCCTGTCGGGGACGATGAGCAACAAGATGGGAGGATATAAATGAATGTTTACCAAACCGCCAAGCGCAGAGAAGGCGAAAGCATTCATGACAATCATCGCGAGCGATCAAGGTAGAGCACAATGAGGGAATATTTACAGTGAAGGGACGTTCGACAAGTCGAGCGCGATTCGTGTCGTCGCGGGCCCTCTTATACGACGCAGGTCAAGGTTTATATCGACGTGGTCGACGCCGCTTCTTCAAGGGCCCTAGTAACGCCGCAATCGCGTCTAGCGTCAGAGGGCCAGGGAGGGCCCGAGACATGTTCAACAATCATGCTCGGCGGCGGCGGCGCATGGGGCCTCACAAGGGACGTGGAGTTTGTCGGCAGGAGACCATCGCACTAGTGAGGTCGACCCGTCTAATGAGATCGCGTTGTACAGTGTGCGGTCGCGTCGTCGAGCTCGCGGCTTGTTACTATGTGCGTATCCTGAACGTCGGGGCAGGGCGAATGCGAAGGCGGGCGCCGCCGTTCGACGGAAAGTTCCTGCGACATACGCACCTGGAATGAATGTGGGGGGCGTGCCAACGCACAGGTACGTACGGCGCACGCGGCGGTTACATGTCGGCTGGATTGGATGAGGGTCGTTTATGTTGATACATGCGATAGAACAGTCCCAAAGACTCCCAGCAGTATCAGAAGGAATCCAGAGATAAAGTGCAAGCAAGGATTTCGACGTCCCGTGTATCCGAATCTTTCGAAGACAGATGAATCTTCGACATGGATACCACCACTCGTCAGAGTGCAGGGGCCATCAGCGGGAGACTTACCGAGCGAAGCTTCCTCGTCCAGAGGCTGTGGTCAGCCACTGATGTGTTCATCACCTTTGCGACAGTGAAGAGGTACAGTAGTCGCTACAGTGACCAAGGCTCAGTGAATGCTGGCGGCAAAGCGGGTCGGATTCTGCGCTATGTGAGTCACAGCCAAATGAGGACACAACCAGGTTGTGGTCTGCATTGAGACGTCCTTCCCGGGCTCAGCGGTCACGTTGAGGGGCTGTGGCCGGCGATTATGAGTGTGCGGACGAAGAGCAGGGGAGGTTCTGTAAGCTGCCGTCAACGTTGGTGTGGGAACGTGCAAAGTTGTGATCCGATCATCCCACTTCGGACTGAACATTGTACCCAAATCGGGAAGCACCTTTGTCCTCCCCCATTCGTGCACAACCTCCTGGGATCTGCCGTACATACGTCGGCGATAGGTTGCCTCGAGACCTGCACATTGCGTCTGCAAGGGGAAATAAGGGGCGCTTTTTGCTTCCGCACCATCACAAAGTTTATTCGTTCTGCGCGTAGCGAGGCACTCCCTGACGAAACTACGTCCACGAAGCATGAGGGTGCCCTCGCAAATGAATACACCACGCCCTACTTGGAGGGAATCTCGGGCCTGACCGACTCGCCGCTCTGTGTCCGAATCCCTGGGATCTTGACTTTTTGGGAAGCACCTTTATACGCGAAAGCGGATGGACAAGCCATGCGCAGGATACTTATACGATGGACCCGGGGTGGTCTGCTGCAGCGCTTCTGTCCTTGCTGTGCCCTGCCCCGCCGCTCCCATTACTGTGCATGAGTTAAGTGGCGCGACCTTTTGCGCCTCACCCCACGATGAAGCCCTCCATGGCACTGGCAGTCTGGTTGGTTGGGTTCGGTACGTCGTCGTCACTACCTTATCGTCTTGCATTGTCTTGACCTCCGGCCCTAGCTGTTCTTCTGTCCCTGTCCGCACCGCTGCCTGCCCGTGAGGAGCTGGTGGTCGAGCAACCCTTCAATGCCGCTGCCACCCGCCCCGGATTCGCTCCTCTAGCTACCATCGTGCCCATAGGGGAGGATACGACGTCCGACCGGCCTGACGTTGTCTACGAGCACTCGCCTCGCGCGAAGCTCAAGAACAACTCCCTCGCTCATGCCCGCGACGTGTGGAACGCCGTACGTAAATTATTCTCACCATCGAGAGTAATTCGGCTAACAATAATCTCACAGAGCGAACCGACCGCCATTGCTTCTTTCGTACACGACTAGCTTGGTACAGGGCTGCCAGCATCCATTCAGATGGACGCCGGCGTCCTCTGGAGCTTCTGCTCCCTGTACCATCCGAGCCCCCCGCCCTCCGTTCCGCCCTCACCGCCACCCCACCCGCCGCTCCACACCCATCGGCGGATCCCGACCTCCTAGAAGACAGTGTCACACACCCACGCATGCGCTGCACACACCCCTGCGCGCACTCCGTGTTGCACGCACCCCACTCACATTCGCTTTGTCGCCCTCGTCAGTCTCGCTCCCCTCGCGCTATCCTTCGCCTTCGTCTCATCTTGGATTTGTTGTCTCTTGTGCAGATTCTTCTGGATTTCGGATTCGCTTCGCTCTCTCGAACTCTTGGACTCGGATTCATGGAATGGGGACGATGGCCGTCGGCTCATACACCGACGCGCCCGTCCACTCACTTTGCCTACTTACAGCTTCACCTAATTCCGGCAAACGTCTGCCTTTGGACGAATTTGTAGCCTTAGATACGACTCCGACTCGGTGTATTTGCACAACCTAGTGCATGTACGCCTCGACCCATGTACGAACAGTTACAGTACCGACTGGCACTCCTTTGCTACGCACGCCTCCCTTTGCTCTGTATCGATGTAGAACGTCATACCCTCTACTCATCCGCTATGTATCTTGTATATACCACGGGTAGCAGGCCTCCGAATGCATCGAATGCATACCCACACGTAGAGTACATCGTGAATTGAACAGGATTTCACTGACATACTTTCCAAGTCACAAGCAAGATCAACCGTGACGTCACACAAACGCTCCGCCACTGGTGATGTGAGTGAAAGAGATGTTTACCTTGGTAATCGCGGAGTCGGTATCTCACTATAGTTGAAGCTGAATAACATATAACTGGATCGAAGTCAATCATCGCGTTAGGTTACAGTGGTCGTATACGTGAGTAAGTAATGTCCGTAAATAAATATGCCAGGCGAGGTACGCTACATCGTAGACAAGCTCAAAGAACAGTGAGAGAGAATCATGGCAAATCGTGCAATATAAGTTAGACACCGTTCAACGACTCCAAAGACTCCATCATTTTCTGCTGCCTCGCCTTCCTGCGCTGGTAGATAATCTCCGGCTTGATCTTCTTGACCCGCGCGCCAATGAAGCGACCAGCGACGATGGTGACGATGATGATGAAGGCGACAAAGGCGCCCTTGAGGGCTTTCGGGCCCGCGTGCTGCGCTGGATGGGGGTCAGCATTCGAGCTTATATCCGCAAGTGCGAGGCAATGCACGTACTGCCTTCATCCTTGTCGTCGAGGACGACGCCGAGGTAAACAGGGAGCAACTGTCGCGGAAAGCCGATGACGATGGCTATCAGGTAAACCCATAGCTGGACATCGCAGGCCGCGACGAGGACAGTGACGACTGAAATAACGTGAGCTAGCGCTAGGCGACAGTATGGAGAGGCGGCTTACAATGCGGCGGGAAGACACTTAGGCGAAAGACCGCGCAAATTATCCAGCCACCTTCGCGTACCACCCTGGCGTAGCAGGCGTAGGAGACACCCGTCTCTTCCTTCTTCTGCAATCTTGCGCGGAAGAAGTACTTAACCAGCCTGCGAAGACGATTAGCGATGCTCCAACATTATCGAGAGTAAAGGACGTACAAGAAGAGCAAGATCTCGCCGATAACCGTCCCTGCCGCGACGATACCAAAGCCCTCTCCCAGACCCCAAATCATGCCACAGAACATCGCGACGACTTCCTGGCCAATGAGTGGCGGGAAGGAGATGGCGATGTATATCGCCAAAGGGATAACGAAGCCCCATGGACGCCTGCGCTCACCGTCAATCAGGCATCTCGAAAAAGGGTGCTAAGGCTTACTCGTCCATCCACGCCTTGACAGGCCGAAGTGCGTGCAATATCCTGTCGTTCATCGCGAAGATGACAATGAACGCGACCAGAAGAATGACCGCCACAACAATTTGTTCTAGCCATGAGTCAGTACCGCACGCGCCCAGTTGATATGAGATGACTTACTCCAGTACATCTTCAGCATCACAGACCCACTATAGGGCATCTTGCCTGCAAGCAGATTCGCTTCGCTTGGTGTTGGACTCGGTGTACGCGCCATGCCAGTGCGAGGGGGCGTATATTGATATTGTGGCGCCGGCGCAAGAGTCTGCGCGTCCGCCTCCCACTGGTCATGGTGTATCGGCCTCGGCTGCACGATAGGATTGAGCGGTGCGAGCTCAGCATAGGAAGGCGCCTGTCGTGTGTGGCGGGGCATCGTGGTCGTGGGAGCGCGCCGGAATTCCAAGTCGCAAATCGGGGAGAGCGGCGAATGGGGGAGGCCGAGAGGGTCGTGAGGTGTTCGCGGGCCTTGGGCCGCTGAGAAGGGTGAGCCTGTGTCATCTTGGCGCCCAGCCTTTATAACTCGTAGGAGAGGGTGCGGGAGGATTCCGCCCCTTGAAGCGTCGCAAAGGATTGCAGGGGAGGAATCCGCAGATCTTGCGGCAACAAGCCGCGGCGTGGGCGGTCCGACAGTGGCGATGTCTCGCGCTGAGTTTCAGATGGTGAAGATAGCCATTTTTGGCGCGGGCCTGTGAGGGAAGAGCTGAACGCGTACAGCACGCTGCACCCCGCTCATCATACGTGTATGCGAGGGACTCATATACGATGTCAGAGAGAGCCGAAAGATTGCGCACGTCGACGGATGTGATAGTCAAAAGCAAGGGAAGTTCGGATTGAAGGCCAATCATTCTGTCACCCGATATTCACGTGAGGAAAAGTTCAACTTCTGCGACTTCGGTTTCCTAAGGATCAGCAATCATTGGACTGCATACTGTCGTCATTCTCAAGAAGTCTGTGCACCATGGGTCATGGGATGCAACACCAATCGCGAAAGACACCCTTGGCCGGCTATCTTCACCTCTCAACCCACTCAATCAAGCGCCTCGCTAGTTGGACCCAGCCTGCATCCCTTCACGCTCAAACAAAGATTGCCATTTTAAGGCACATATGAATTAGGTGCAGTATCAAAACGACTGAATTATTCCGCGTATCAAGGAGAAGGAAGAGTGATGTCCAAGGGCAAGTCATTGAGACTGCCGCGATTGTCCTACGAAAAGCATACTCGAAACCCCGCGTTCACTACTTAGGCGAACGAAGCGCCGCTGGAGGCAGGCAGGTCGCCGGACGCAGTGGGAGCACCGGAGCCACTAGGGGGCGCGCCGCTGCCGCTGGGACCACCCTGGCCGCCGCCCGGCGCACCGCCACCCATGCCACCTGACGACTCGTTCTCGACACCACCCTCCGCGTAGTACGATGCCGCGGCGGAGATCGTGTAAGAGTTGGTGAGGTTGACGCCGAACGCGGTCCACGCCATGATGCCGTCCGAGACGTCGTCGCCGAGGAGGACGTAGGAGACGACGGGGTCGATGTCGGCGGACTCCTCCTCCATGATGCTGTCTTCCTCGTTCGTGGTAAGCTCCTGCGTGTTGGTGCTGTACGGCTCAAGTGCCTCGACCTGGGTGATCAGGTCCTGGTCTGTACGGAACGGCAATCAGTTATAGCCGCTGGAAATTGTAGATCTCGCGTACCGAAGAACATCTGTCCGACGTGCGAGACGGTTTCGGACTTGTAGGTTCCGTTGGGGTAAACCGTGCCATCCGCCGCAGTGTGGGTGGCGACGTGGATGTGAGTCGTGCTGAAATACGTGAATAAGCGACCGTGATCGTGTGTAGAGGGATAGGAAGGACGTACCGGCCAGTGTAGTGACCCGGGAAGACAGTCAACCACTGCGCGACCCCATCCTCGTTGGTCGGTTGAAGGCCACGGAGGAAAGTGGTGTTCTGATGATCACATTAGACGAGAAGCAGGGACGATTAAGATAGCATACCAGGTTGGCGGCGTCACCGTTGCCGTTGTTCTCAGCGGTGACACCGGCGTAGACACCAGTGGCGTTAGCTGTATACTGATGAGAAAGGTTGTATCAACAACTGGGCGCACAAACGTACCGTGCCAGAAGTCAATGTAGATGTCGGGAACCGGCTCGCAAGTGTTGATGTCGATAACCTGGACATCGACGTAGAGGTCGACGCCAGCCTGGTCTTCGCGGATGTCCCAGCGGACGAACTCGCCGTCAACATCTGGAATAAAAAGTTAGAGATGAACTGTAGATGAACAAATAATATCCGGAACATACAGTAGGGGCCCTCAGTAACGTCGGGAGCGAGAATGCACGCGCTGTTGCCAGCAAAGAGGGTATCAGCATCCGTGTTGTTCGTAACGCCCGTCAGGTTCGACTTGTGGTCGGTCGCCAGCACCGTGTCAAAGTCGCGCTTGTACGGGGCGTCTGCGAAAGGGATATGTAAAGTGGCAATTACATGGGGGGATGCACGTACTGCGCTTCAGGCCGCGGACAGAACGAGCGTCCTCCGCGAGTGCGGCGCGACGAGCGATGGAGCGCTCGTACAGGCCACCGCGCTTGCGCAGTTGGTCCTTGCAGCCAGCGAGGGAGCGCTGAGCGGCCTTGACGAAGGTCTCGCGCTTCACGAACTCCGGCGAGCCGACAGCGTGGTGGGGGTGGGCAGAGCCAACCTCGGCAAGGGAGATGGCAGCGAGAACAAGAACGGACGGGATGAAAACCATGTTGAGATGGAAGCGGGTGTCGAGTATGGATTAGCGGAGGAAGAGAAGAACTGAAAGACTTGGTGAAGTTCTACATCGTTTGTTCTGGCTTTTATACTTCCTGAAAGGCAGCAAAGAGGCGTGCAGTGACGACGATGCGCAGCTGATGCGTGGATCGGACAGCCTGGTCGCAGGCAGGAGCAGACATGCGAAGTAATAGCCGGTGTCCGATAGGGCGGACGGCCTCTAGAATTTCCCAGTAAGCGTCCGCTCGACCGGGGACGGTGCGATGCAATTCATCCCTGCCGCCGTGCCCCAGAGCTGTCTGTCTGCAGTAAGTCTTCGGGCCATACTCAGTCAGACGCACCAAACAGTAGAGCAGCTTAGCGTTAGCAGCATGCAGATCAAGCGCGCTGTACGCCCTCGGTGCCTTGTTGAACGACATCACAAGACCGTGGAATGCCAAGCCTTTCGTGACCAGGGCACAGCCACTGCGCAGCGAATCAGTCTCACAAAGGGAGCAGCAGCCAATGATATTGGCCGGATATTGCAGGTGCCGCTTGCTGTCCCTTTCAGGCAGTGCATCCTCCACTGCTAGAGGCGGTCCGCAGTCTTCCGCATACTTGCGCAGCATGAAAGTCGAATGGCATGCATGGTCGCTGCTAAGGTGACGTTCATGCGCGGTATGAATCCGGTGCCTTCAGAACGCCTTTCTGCTGCGTGGGGTCCGACGGTACGCTCTCTCGAGGATAGTTTGGATGAGCCTATTGATTCACGCAATACCCCAGGGTGCGCGCCTGCGCGAGAAATCGGCAGGCGAGGCAGGAAGATTGGTTCAGTGGGTGCGAAGAGCACAAACGCTCGACTCCATGCGCTTCAGCGTCCAGTGAGAGATTTCGAGATCATTCAAGAAAGAGAATGTGATTGGGCAGCAGGGAATCTCCAAGCCCGAGGAGCCATCGTGGTCGCTCTTGTCAATGGGTGACTTCCCGTAAGAATTGGAACGGTCCAAACCAAAAACAAATTGCACAGCCTCACTTCTGAGCAAAAGAGTTGGAACGCGCCGACCCCCGTAAGCGCCGACGGGCCAAATCATTTCGAGAGCTTTCCAACAGCGCCTTTTGATGGGACCCACAACGTCCAAATCCGGTAAAAAATCTAATTAAGCCCACCATGCACCTCCATTCGCTGTAAAAGCTCGTAGGAAGGATGAGAGTGCGTGTGTTTAATGCATGTGGGTGAGAGAGAAGCGGAAAGTAGAGCGTAAGGCTCGCTATAGACTGCAGGCTGCTGAGGGCGGACGGCACGCGATCAGCGTGATGATGTCACAATGGCAGTTTGGAAGGCCTTTGGAATCTGGCGAGGGGTCGGGAGGCCTCGCCAGATTGCAGAGGTTTGGAAAGGTTCGAAATTGCAAATTGCGCATCGCCACCCCTCCGGCTTCGCGGCATGACGCAAATTTGGCTGTGCAGAATGGGTTTGGACGTTCCAAATCCTTACGGGAAGTCACCCAATGTCAAGTTGAACATGCCTCTAGCCCGATCAATGATCAAGTTGACACGTGGGAGATATCAACCCCAGAAAGGCAAGTGTTGTAGCCGAACCTGGCGAGCCGCCAAGTGAACCGCCGCCGCACCGGCGGTCTCGAGAAATTTGATACTTATACTTTGACATCCGGGCCTAATATGACAGGCATCGGCTCGAATACTCATTCATAATGCTTTGCTTTGACTTTACCATTGCTTTCCAGCTTGAAGACCTGGAAGGGTTGCGACATCGCAATTGTCATGGTCAATCCTCACGAATCCTGCCAATGAAAGGGGACAACATCTCATGCACATTTCCTACGTTCCAATAATACCGATAGATAATATGCTCATCACTCGTACTACACTCGTTATACAGGAAGGACCGTGCTGTTTTAGCACTGGGTATCGGCGTAAACCTGGGTAGAGAAGCACTGATCAATTGCGTTAGTAGGCTATCCATGCCGTATAGGTCATCGTCGACTTACGTTGAAATTGTCCGCGTTGGAGATCTTCTCGCTGTCCGAAAGCTCCTGGTCAGCAGCGCACCCATAGCCGACATCCTCCGTGTCAGAGAGAGCGTGCGTCAACCTATATAAGTGTGAGAACTGCGCATTTGACGCGGGTGAGTGCCTGTCAACGTACTCGTGGAGGGTCGTGCCGCCACGGATGTTGCGCTCGTCGACAGTCGTGCCCGAGCAGAGCTGCGTGGTCTCGACCTCATCGTAGAAGATGTCGCAGAAGTAGATGTTGGTAGTCGCGATGACGGTGTATGCGATCACGCCCTGCGAGCACGCGCCGAGCTCGTCGTTGCAGTTGAGGGTGCGGGAGTCGTCGTTCTCGGCCGCAACGGCGTCGAAGCTGAAGGGGACGGCACGTTAGCAAGGACGATGCTGTGCAACAAAGAGCAAACGTACATGGAGGCCACCTCGGAGGCGTCGTTGGCGCCGAAGTAGGCAGAGGTGAGCTCGGAGTCACCATTCGAGCCCAGATAGTCGGACGCGATGGTGGCGAGCTCCTTGGCCTCGGTGTAGCTGTAGCATGTCTATCTGAGGATGTTCAAGTTCCAACAACTCGAGTCAGCTCACCTGGAGTCGATGAACGACGCGAGCTCAGTGTCGTCGCAGGTGTTGACCGAGCGCTTCGCGTTCGGGCCCGGCTTGAGCTCGCGGCGGGCGATGTCACCGCTGACGGACACCTTCGCAGAGCCGGCATTGACCTCGACTTTGGAGAAGTCCGCAATGGACTTGACCTTGTTGGCCGAGACGTCCGGCACCTGGAACCAGGTCACCGGCTTGATGTCGAAATCACCCGCACCAGCGCCCTCGAAGTTATAGAGAGCGGAGACTGCAGAGCGTCATCAGCGACATCCTAATCACACCGAAGTGAAAATGGTGACTTACTGTCGTGAGTGGCATTCACCGTCTCGCCAGGCTGAATGGTCACGTAGTTGTCCTCCGTGAGCTTGTCCATCGCGAGCGAGATCTTCACACCCGAGAAGTCGACCTTGCTGTCGCCCTTCGACACGAAGAACGAGCGAGTCGGCAGTTCGTTGTCGAGGACGGAGCCGGCCTTGAGCACCTTGACGGGCGCGCTGCCGGTGTTCGTAACGGACGCGGTCACCTGCATCGCGTCCAGGGAGCGGACGTTCTCCGGGGCGGAGATGTCGATGGAAAGCTCGGAGGAACGGCGCATAGGGCCGGCGGCGACGGCGGACGCGAGGCCAAGGGTAGCAGCGGCAGCGAGGGCGAACATGTCGACTGTGGGTGTTGAGGAAGGCGAGAGAGGAGGATGAGGAGGACAGGCGAGTGTTCGCTGCTGGGCTGAAGAGTGCAGACATCGCCCGGAGCCTTATATACAGGACTTTGCCAAGGTAAAAGCTCGGCGTACGCATGAGAGGACGCCCATCGTCAGTCCATAAAACAGGCGCGGCAGCCTGCGGAGGCCGTTCGTCGTATGCACTTGCATGCGCCTGCGCTGACGCCCGGCCTTCTGGCGATAAGAGTTGCTAGGCCGCAGAGGTCATCGGCACCGGAGATATCTGACAGCAGTCGCTCGCTCGCAGAGGGAGGCGTGGGTCCACAGTCCACGGGTAGGAAGCGTTGAATGCGAAGACGTGCACCATGCGGGCGTACGATGCGCGCGCAGTTTGAGAACGACGGCAGAAGAGGCGGCAAACAGGTGACCGGCTCCATAGCCACACTTTAGGTGTTTCCTCGGCAGCCTTGGCGCGCTCGATAAGGCAGGTTTTGAGTTCGTGCACCGAGGCTGAAGAGTCGGGGCTGAATTGCGAGTACGCCCGCTTCTGGCGCCGTGAACGCAGCTGAGCGAGTTTCCTCGTGGATCTTGTTCTGTGTGCGAGATATCGCTGGGTAGTGTCATCTGCAGGAGAAGATGCCAAGGTCATGGTCGTTTATTTGCATGTGGAAACTGACTGACAGACTTGAACTTTGCAAACCCAGCGTATATGCGGGCTTCTGGGAGAGTCCAGAGCAGTCAAGGGAGCTGAAGAATCGGACGATTTTGTTGTGCTGAGAGAGCTGTCCACATCGCATCGCTTGCTAATGCTTTTGAGGCTTCATTGGAGATGGTGACTGAGCAAAGGTGAGCCAGAATAGTTCCGTTGATGCCGATGATGGCGTGTCCCGACGGCTTGATGGTGACTCACACATATGGGCGCTTAATGGCCAGTACGCCTGAGCTGCCTGCCACCTCCATAGAAAGACTTGCTCCCTCCCGCACTTACCGGATAGCCTATGCATATGACTGTCAGGGACATGTAAAGAATATTTTTTGGAAGTGGACCTTACCAAGCCCGACATCGGGGGCTTCGGGCAGCGGAGGTGGTTAGCAAGACGAGACAGACGATTCAACTAGACACGTCTTTGGCCTTCAACAGATCGTATGTTTCTCCAAGAGTCGTTGGCGTGCTCGAGAAACAAGGATGTACAGAATTGTTTGTCATGGAAGCGTTGTATATAAGGTAGCTGAAGCGCGAAGGGTTCACCAGAATTCCTCGTATACGCCCGCAGTAACAGCACAATGGCCGCCTACCAGCCCCAGAAACCCCTTGTTTTTGTGAGTACTCTATAGCGGGAGATGAAGTCACCAACTCATACTTCTTCATCCCAGGTAACCGGCGCATCCGGGTATATCGCCTTTGCCGTCGTGCACGAACTGCTGGAGAAGGGCTATCGCGTCAGAGGCTCCGCACGCGGCGGCAAGGTTGCTACCCTGCAGAGTATCTTCGCAAAGTACCCGCTTTTCGAGGCAGTCGAGGTCGCAGATATCGCGTCCTCGGACCTCTCCGACGTCTTCAAGGGTATGCAGTAATTGACTTACGACAAGCCGGGCCGCTCATGATGTGATAGGTGTCGACAAGCTCATCCATATGGCTGCTCCGCTCGTGGGTCGCGCGACACCTAAGGAGGCAGTAGATGTGAGCGCGACTGTCATTTTCGACGCAGAGAGTAGCTGACAGACCTTTAAGCTGGGTATTCACGGGACAGTGCACGTCCTGAACCACGCTGCCGCCGCGGGGATCAAGAAGATTGTTGTCACTGGTTCCTCCATCTCCTACAACCTGCCTGACGGCCCGTTCGGTCCTCGTGGTGAGCAATAACGACGAGGAAACTTGGACATGCCTTTACAAGCTCCCCTAGACTTCAATTCAGTCACCATCGAAGCCGCGAGTGCGCCGGATTCCGATCCTTGGCTAGCCTATGCGGCGGAGAAGACGTTCACTGAGAAGGCGGTCGTCGAGTTTGGGGAAAAGCACCCCGAGATCGACATTTCGATCGGTACGTTCCTGCACTTCATCGTGCCGAGGCAATATTTGACGTACCATAGTCGAGCCTCCCTTCGTCTTTGGGGCCTATGCGCCAGGATTTGAAGCCCTCGTGCCCCCGAACAGCCCTCAGAGCCTGTCAACCATGGCATTCATCTACCGCTTGCTCCAGCCGGATACAAAAGACTTCATGCCTCCGTTCGGCTACGTGGACCTGCGCGATGTCGTGCGCGCTCATATCGCCGCGATGGAGATTGACACCAGTGCCCTTCCCGTGCACGAGCGTCGCTTCGGCATCTTCGCGCCGTACGACACGGACGCGAAGGAGGCCATTGAGTACGTGGCGCAGCAGCGGCCGGAGCTGAAGGACAGGCTGGCGACGCCCCAGAGCCACTGGGGGGCACGGCAGACTTTGTTTGGAGGAGCAGAGAGGGCGCGCGTCGAGAAGACCTTGGGTTTTCGTCTGGCTGAGCGTTACAGCTGGAAGGATACTGTGCTTGACACCGTCGATGCACTCATTGCTCTGGAGAAGAAGTGGAAGGGGGAGACTGGCATCAGGGATTCGGGGGTTTTCTGATATGCCCTTTTAGCAATGTTCAGGTTCAACCATCATTGATCTCGCTGGCCATGCGCTGCCACGGCGTGGCCATGGACTCACCACAATGGTGAGCCATGTCCAAATTCTGCCAAAATGGTGCTTACATGGCATTGTGACTCCCGTATCGCGGTGTCTTGACCATGGCATGCCCGTAGGGTATTCTCATGTTAGGCCTTGCCCATGCGCTGGGGATGTGTGTACCACGCTCACGGGCGAAGGTCGCGCTGTACCATGCAGACATACATTCTCTCGCCGAACTTGTAGTCCACCTATATACTGGTTTCACAGGGTCGAAGAATACATCACGTTGGTGTGCTTAACGGTCTCCATCGTCTTCAGTAAGTAGCTTCACCAGTTCTCACAGCTTGCGACATATGAGGCTATGTTTTATACACTGCACAAAACGGGCGATTATACAGGAAGTGCTATTAGTTGTCTGTCTGTTTGAGAACGACCGTCATAGCGAGCCCTGCGGAGCCCAATTGCCGGACTTACGGATAATTTTCTCTAAGTCCGCATTCCGCACGCGACGAGCGGACCGATCTCCGGCTGCGGTTCATATCCCGCTCGCGTTGCTACCCGACTTGACTCCCGCTTCCACCATCCTCCTGCGGCCCACCTTCACATACCCGCTTCGAGCTTGACGCCATATGCAGCCTCTACCGCGCAGATATACGGAACGCGCTCCGCAAGCACAACTAGGCTGCCGATTCGCGCGCCACGTAGTCGCGGAAAGGAGGCACGCAGCGCGTCCTCAATGGTTCTGCACTTCCATACTGACCCTCATTGATTACAGTGGGCGGCGTCCCTGATGCAAGTAGCCAACAAGTTCAGTAGCACGCGCTGACCGCCATCCCTAGCCCCTTCGCGCTCGCGCCTAGGGAGCATGTTCTCCTCCCACCTCGGCAAGCGGTGCTCCGAACGGCGCACGCGCGGTTGCTCCGAGGGACTCCCCTCGTCGACGTCACCCAAGTACAAAGGTGCGTCCCCCGTTGACCCTGCACGTCGAAAATACTCGACCACTCCCCCGTGCACGCGAGCAACTACTACAGCCCGCGCATCAGCGCTGCCTCGAAGCGGAACACGAGGCTGAGCACCGCCGCGAGGAAGAAGAAGCGGAGGCGGCGCGGAAGGCTTCGCCTGAGCTCGGGATCAAGTGCGCGACGTCGGAGCGGCGCCGGCGCGAGCAGCAGCCGCGGGAGGAGGTGCGCGAGATCGCGGAGCGCAAGCCACCGGACTGGCTGCAGCGGCAGGAGGAACAGTGGTTCGAACAGTAGTGCGCGGATCAGGCGCGGGCGGCGGAGGAGGCGAAGCGGCGGGAGGAGCCTGGAGGGGGAGAGGAAACGCAACATCAAGGAGGCGAAGGTGAAGGCGGTGGCGTCTCGTCGTACGTTCTCGGTTATCGCTACTCATTTACGAGACCGTTGCTTTTATCTTCAAGTACCCGCTGTATGCTGCACAGTAAGTGTGAGGTGAGGTGTAGGTAGCGCTTGTAGTGTACTGAGCGAGTAGTGGGTCCTTATTGCAATAAAATTGATTTTTATTCACTCTCAATGAATTATATTGTGAAAGCTAACGACAAATGAAGTTTATGTGCCGTGGTACACCTAGCCAGGTAGGGTTATGACCAGCTCGAACCAGTGGCGCCAGCAACGCCCGTCACGGTTCGAGATGGCCTTGATGGCGCGTGACACCTTTTTTCATCAGAGCTGGTCATGGCAACCACCATATGATTGCAACATGGCAGTCATGGTACGTGCCGATGCTGCAGACTTTTGATGGGCAGCATAAAACAGGGAATGTACTTTTCCCTGATGGGGAACTAGAGTATAGTGGTGCAGCGAATTCCCTATAACTGTAATGACCGCGCTCGAGGTGCAATGGTGTTGGTTGTGATATGGCGAAGGACGAACTGTTTAGGGCCTGTTCGGGAAAAAGAAACACGTCGAAGTTACCCGACTTACCTGCCTTACAAGGCAGGTTAACGGAGATCGGCGAACGGGACGAGAGCCTCCGGCATACCGAGAAGAACAGTCAGGAAGATGCTGACAACCTCTCCGATATCGAGCGGTCGAGGCCTGACTTACTTGCCTTCAAAGGCAGGTAAGTCACGCAAGTTAGCTGACTATGACGTGTTTCTTTTTCCCGAACAGGCCCTTACTTGCATCTCTTCAACCACGTGCGACTGATCAAAATGACTTAACTCAGGTGAGCTCATGTTGAACTTTCATCATGGCCTGCATAGTGCCCTCTTCGGCCGTCATTCTGCAACGTTACTGCACCTTGACTTGCATAGTGCATCGAAGTCGTGAGTGGTCCGTAAGGCGAAGCCCGTTGGATGGACGTACTTGCCCTTCGCGGCAAATTCTCACTCGCTGGTGAGCTAAGCCTTGGTCTTCCCCGAATTTACCCTAGCAGGTGGAAGGAGGAGCCCTTCATTCTCCCTGTCGCCAGGGGCGCCTCATGTGAAGGAACGATCAAGCAGCAGCGACCATGCACTGCCCGCGCCGCCACTTGTGGATGACGTGCCTCCAAGGCGCTCCACCTCCTGCTAGGTCATGGTGGATCCAAAGCGCGTCCGGACTCTGTCTACCTAGTGATAGCCAACTCGGCAAGGGCCTTGGCAGACGTGATATAGCGCAGGCGCTGGGCTCGCGCCACACTCACCTTTCACTCTTCCCCTCCACTTTCATTGACGATCTCTTCACGACTCTACGCCGCATCTTAAGCACCCATATCTAATCCCCTTCTCATTCTCATCACCCAGCGTGATGTATACCAATACTACGATCACTCGACTCGCGCTTCTGATCCTCATATTCATCCTGTCCGTCGGAAGAGCCCGCGCGCAGAACAACTCGACGAAGGCGGGCCTTGCATGGCCAAATGGCCGCTATGACGATGCTCGCCAGTTCACGAAGACCGGGAAGGTGTCCTGGTATGTGTCTATGCTATATTGCAGGCTGACGCTCATGAAACGGTAGGTACTACACATGGAGTCCTTCACCAGTACGAGGGCTTGACCTCGAATTCGTCCCCATGTACTGGGGCGAGAGGCAAACCGAGCAGTTCTCCGAGTCTATCAACGACACGATCGACGCATACGATGTGAAGCATATCCTCGCGTTCAACGAGTGCGTTACCCTTCTTCCCAAACGAACATATGCTGACTGACATTCAGACCCCAACAAGAAGGACAATCGGACATCAACGTCACGCGTGCCCTCGAGTTGTGGAACGAGTATCTCCTTCCCCTTCGCGACGCATATGGGGTCAAGCTCGGCAGCCCGGCCCCGACCAGCGCTCCCGACGGCATGACGTGGCTGCAAGACTTCTGCGACGCCATCGACGACGCGAGAGGTAGCGATGGATGCCCTGAGGTCGACTTCGTCGCCTTGCGTGAGTTTCGTATGACTTGTGGTTTGCTCGTAGTTCCTGAAGTTATACGCAGATTGGTACGACGTCGATGCGGACAACTTCAAGACGTACATGGAGGAATTTCACGACACATTCCCCGGGAAGTCGATCTGGGTCACTGAGTGGTACGCAGATACATGTAACTATATTCAGCGGACTTACTAAGTCTCTCCTACAGGGCCTGTCAGAACTTCAACAGCGGCGCTCAATGCTCGTACGCCGACATTGTCACCTTCATGAACGAGACGCAGAGCTGGATGGACGAGACAAATTGGATAGAGCGCTACGCGTGGTTCGGGGCGATGCGCGACTTGCAAGGCGTAAATGCTGTATGTTCTCCTCTTCGATTTCCGAGAGTACGCTGCTGACGAAATCTTCGCAAGGACAACGCCCTGCTCGACAAAGATGGCGACCTCACCGACCTTGGCCAGCAGTACATTGGCGAGGACCCTGCGGACCCAAACAACGACAGCAGCGCGCAAGCCCTCTTCCCAGCCGCCCTGTATACGCTCGCAGCCGCCTGGCTTTGCCAGGTTGCGGTGGCATGATCGGAGATGATACCTGCTACGTGACTGAGGCCTGGACAGCGATGGTTGTGTGCGGATACATGGACGGATCTCCTCCTGGACACTGTATACCTACTCTTGATACCCTACTTACTGCTCGACTGTAGCCTTCACATGTAATTTGATAGATGCTTGCCTTCATGCCCTTCGTCTCGCGGACGAATATCATACAAACTTTGCCCTGAAGCTGTCAGAGTTGAAGTAATCTTACCCTCAAGCCTCGCCAACTCGGCCCATCACGCTCACACGCAAGAGAGAGATTTCAAAGGAATTTCAGAGAGGAAATATATACTAATACTGTTCAGCTGTACAACGCACACATGCTACATGGAGTACGGGGGAATGGGACGATGCAACACAGCAAATGATATCGAGATGCTAAACAGACAAGGGAGGAGGTAGTAGTGGGCGGCCAACGAACGCGGAGGTCGAGGAAGGGGTAGCAAGAGCGCAGGCGGGTGGGTGGTAGTAGGGGACGTGAGTGGGTACCAAATAGAATACGCAGGATATGCACGACGTCAACGTCCGACATGGTGCAGCACTACAACCGCGCGAGGGCGCTTTGTCCAGGCGCAGAGTAAACAAACAACCGCCCAGGGAGAAGAAGAAAGTAGAGAAAAACAGAATAAGTGAGAAGAACAACAGGGTGGTAGGGTGCGTCCGGCAGACGCGGCGAAAGGAGCGTGTGTGGTTGGAATGTGCAGGTGGGCAGTACATGCAAGAACAAGGAGCACAAGATCAACTACGGGTCGACTTCACGCGGAACTGCGCGAGGATGGCAAGATGGCTAAAATCATGTTAGCATCGTGAACTTGAAAGGAGGGCTTGAGGACGCACTCTGATGGAAAGTGGGCGTTCGGGAACCCAACGACCTTCTCCAGATATGACCTATCCACCTCACCCAAGACCTTCTGCACTGCGACTGTTGGCGCCGAGTACCAGATGTAGTCGATCACACCCTGGAAGCTCGGCGTGTAGTTCGTCATCGGCAGCAGTTCCGCCCCAGGTCCCGGCCCCGGCAGCGCGTATGCTGAACGCAGACCGAACCGATGACGCATCCCCTCCTCCGTGTACCGCCCATACGAGTGTCCCAGGAAGTCCGGGTGATCTGGAGGCAAGCTCCCCGCGGACAGGTACTCGTACACTCCTGAGCGCGGCACGCTGTTGTAGTCTCCGCACACGATGGTGGGGATCTTCGTGCCGTCGGAGTACGAAGGTGGCGGCTGACCAGATTCGGTCTTGAGAGGCGGCGGATACCGCGCGAACGCGTGCGCAATCTTCTCGAGCTCGTCCATGAGCATGCCGACCTGCACGAGCTTGACGTCGCAGAAGTCGGCGTTCCAGAACATGTGGGCGTTGGCGACGATGAAGCGCGTGCCAGTCGAGCGGTCCTCGAAGCAGCAAACGACGGCGATGTACTCCTTATTGAAAAGTCGATTGAACATGATGTCCGTCTTGATGAAGTCGGAACGCTGCATTGCAACGGCGCTCAACTCCACCAGGTGCTTCTCAACGAGTTTGAACCTGAAAAAAGTCAGTACAGCGCCAGGCGATAGGGTATGCGTACGCACCTATCAGACCGGTAGAAGGTCGCGCACCCGTCGACAGTTCTTCGCTCTGCCTCGCCCATCGTCCGTGCTCGTGGCTTCGGCCAGAAGACCGCCTCGTACCCATGCTCCATCATATGCTTCAAGAAGTAGTCCTCAAACTGCCCGACATCGATCTCTTGCAAGCAGACGAACTCGGCCTGATGTGCAACAAGCTCCTTCAGGATCAGCTCCTTCCGATAATCCCACGCCAGCGCCCAAGACGGCGTGTACCCGTACAACTTCTCCGTCGCGTACTTGTCGCATAGGATGTTGTAGCAGAGCACGCTGAACGTCTCTGCGTTGTGATCTAGGATGGGGTCCGATGGCAGACTCACGTCCTTCCACTCGCGGTCTGGTGCCGGCGCGGGGACGGGACATGAATCGCGGAGGTTGGCTATGAGCGCCTGGGTGCCATCCTTCTGAATGACCGACTTGATGGACATATCCAGAGGGTTCCCCTCGATGCCTAGAGTGCGCAACTGGTGCAGCGTACCCAGCTCCGGCGGTATGGTGGTGATTTGGTTGTCGAAGACGTAAAACTCCTTCAACGACGTGATCATCCCCAGCTCCGGCGGTATCGCTGTCAGCTGGTTCCCTGAGAGGTCCAGAAGTTCCAGATGCCGAAGCTTGGAGAGTTGTGGGGGCACGGATGTGAGGGCGTTGTGATTAAGGTAGAGGTTGGTAAGGAATGTGAAAGAGAAGAGGCCCGATGTTGGCGGTATGTTCTTGATCTGTATGCCACCCATATCAAGCGAGTTCCACGACCCCTGCGGCGGGCGCGCTGCTGTTGGTCTAGGTGTCTCTTTGACCGGAGCTGCGGTGGAAGAGGGGTGGTTCGCTTGATGACTAGGCGACATTTCTGAGGGATTCGGCGTAGCGCGGCCATTGGTCTCTGGGTCCTTCCCGTTGGTTTCTGGCGGAGCCTTGATAAGGTTGGGATTGGTGATCGGTACGGCAGACTTGGTCACAGTGCGCGAGGCAATTGCGTTTGCTCTCGCTCGATGATGAGGCGAGCGAGAGGACCGTATCATCTTCGGGACACGTCAGATATGTGTGCGACTGAAAATCAACTGCCACGCACCTCGCACTTGATCAACTGTTCATTCCAATGACTGGTTAGGAGCTGACCGACTGGCGATCCAAGGGGGAGCTGGTTCACGTTCGGTGGCGAAGGATAATGAGAGAGGGATGCCTGATGATGGTGATGTTGTTGCAGCTGGTGGTGTGGATGCATCATCTGTGGCAGCGATCCATTGGTGTACAGGCCGTATCCTGGGGATGTGGGCGGTGGGCCACCAACCCCAGACTGGCCGGGCGGACCGAGGACAGGATGATGCTGGCGAGACCATGGGTTCTGGTCGTGGTGGTTGGGGAGTTTGTGGGCAATGCCAGGGGACTGTTGTGAATAATACATCACATGTAGGAGAGCGCGAAGGCAAGCGAACGGCGTCCAGAGTGCCTATCAGGTTCCTATACTGATCTGTATGTTTTCAAGAAGATGTGTTGGTGGCGTGACAAAGAGATACAGTGGCCCAAGTCCGTTTGGATCTGTTGCAAGAGCGCGGTCCGAGGAAAGAGGGAGCGTTGATGATTGTTCTCGACAAGCGGTGCGCTGGGCGATCCGTGCGAACTCGTCATCACTTCACGTGCACACATTCCATCGAACTGTGACAATGTGACACGTCCTACTTTCCTACTTACCACCGACTACCCAGCCTATGATGGCCAGGAAGCTCATCATACTGCTGAAGTGGGCATGCTCTACTGACTGGACCGAAGACCCTCTTCTGAGAAGCTCCTTTCCGGTTCTAGGCGACTTCTACGAGTCTGAACCTTTGGGACTTGCCCCGGATCTCAGAAATCCGCATTGAGGCGTTCGTTCTCGTCGCGTACATCGATGCCGGACTCAGAAGAGTTACTTTGACAAGGATTGGAAAGATGAAGTGGAGCCAACGCCCATGGACGAGCGCGCACCGGAGCGAGACTTAGACAGGATGTGGCGCTTCGTCATGTGCTGGCACGTGCGATCGCGGACTGAGGACGCTGGCGGCCGTCGGGGTTAGATTCGTGTCTTTGCCTTCCCGTTCTGAGCGCGAAAATTCACGTCCCGCCGCCGCACTTGTCGGGTCAGATGCAGCACCCATCAGTTCACCGACAGCAGTATTTAATGCATCGTACCATCCAGATTCCAATCATCGTACTCCTTTGCCTCCGCCCACCATGTCCACATACCAGGCAACCGCGTCCGCACCGGTGAACATCGCTTGCATAAAGTACAGGGTCTTTTCCTCCATCCAAAGCTGTGCTAACGAAGCACTAGATACTGGGGCAAGCGCGACACGAAGCTCATCCTTCCGACGAACTCATCGCTCTCGGTTACCCTCGATCAGGATTACCTGAAGTCTACCACTACTTCTCGCGCGGACCCATCGTTCGAGAAGGACCAGCTATGGTTGAACGGCACTGAGGATGAGATCAAGCCCGGCAGCCGTCTGGAAACGTGCATCAAGGAGATGAAGCGCTTGCGCAAGGTTGAGGTCGAGGACAAGGACCCATCGGCCCCCAAGGTGAGATCGGGGTACTCTTCTCGCGATCACAGCTCATCCCTCGCAGCTCTCTACCTATCATGTTCGCATCGCGTCATACAACAACTTCCCCACTGCTGCAGGCCTCGCGTCGTCCGCCTCCGGCTTCGCGGCTTTGGTCTCCTCCCTTGCAGCGCTGTACAAGCTCCCCGTATCCCCCTCCACCCTTTCCCTCATCGCCCGCCAGGGCTCCGGCTCTGCCTGCCGCTCCCTCTACGGTGGCTTCGTCGCTTGGGAACAGGGCACCAAGGCCGACGGCTCCGACTCCCTCGCCATCCAGATCGCGCCCGAATCCCACTGGCCAACCCTGCACGCCGTCGTCTGCGTCGTCAACGACGCCAAGAAGGGCACCTCCTCCACCGCGGGCATGCAGCGCACCGTCGAGACGTCCCCCCTCCTCCAGCACCGCATCAAGCATGTTGTGCCCCAGCGCATGGCCGAGATCAGCGACGCGATCCGCGCGCGGGACTTCGACGCTTTCGCGCGCATCACGATGCAGGACTCGAACCAGTTCCACGCGGTCGCGCTCGACACGGACCCGCCGATCTTCTACATGAACGATGTCTCGAAGGCGATCGTCGCGCTCATCGTCGAGTACAACCGCGTCGCCATCGAGAAGACCGGGAAGCGGAAGGCCGCGTACACGTACGACGCGGGCCCGAACGCGGTCATCTACGTCGAGCAGGAGAACGTGAAGGAGATCGTGGATTTGATCTTGCAGTATTTCCCCGACGCGGCCGCGAACTTCAAGGACGTTTTCAACTTGTACGCGAACGACCAGAAGAAGGGGGCTGTTGTCTCCGGCTTCAACGAGGCTGTCGCGCAGAAGTGGGAGGGCGGTGTCAAGGGGATCATACACACGAAGATCGGCGACGGCCCTCGCACTCTCGGTGAAAATGAGGCCCTTCTCGACGCGAGCGGGTTGCCGAAGAAGTTGGCGTAAGGGACATGCGGCTGGTGGGCTGGGCAGCATGATCTGTACTTACATCTAGAGTTCGCTTCCTCGAGGGTAATGGCACTGATAATTGCGGATATCATCCGACGCGTCTGCTTGAGTGTTTGTGCATGGTATGGACAAGCTACAAATACAGCCATTATACAAGGAGGTTGTTTCGCGAAAATCAAGAGCCCGTGCCACAGTGACGAAGTGGCCATACAATACCAAGCACGATCACTCCCATTCCTCCCCATTCCTACCGCCTAGCCCCGGAAGATCGACCAAGTCCAACAGATTACCTGTCGGCTGCTTCGCTTCCTGGTCCACAAACTCCAATAAGCTTTCGAACACGGCCGTTCTCTGCTCGAAGGAACGGCCAGGGAGCCCGCTCGAACCAGCCTTCTCTGAAGGATCTGGGATGCCCAGCATGTATTCTGTGCTGACTGTTGTTCGAGGTGGTGACGCAGCAGCAGCAAAAGAGGCGGTCGATGTCGAAGGACCGTCGTCGGTGGGCATGTCTTCTTCTGCGGCCGGCGAGTCACCATCATCATCTTCCTCGTTGGCTCTAAAGCGTTTGTGCGGCGGCTCTCCGTCTGGCGATGGAGGCGCGAGAATGCACGTCAGCAGTGAACGAAATTGCTCCGCCTCTTCACGATCTGAATGGTCGACCACCGTCGCGAGCTTGCTCTGCAAGAAAGCCAGCGACTCGATCGCTGGCTTCGTACTGCACATCTCGCGGAACCTGCAAGGGCTCTCATCAGCCACGCTGCACTCAGCAAAATCCGCTTGCACTCACTGTTGCCTCCGAATCAAAAACCGACTGCGACGCACCACCTCCGCCGGCGCCGGCCTCTCCAACCTCATTGACCAAAAATCATCCAGCCTCTTTTCCTTCTCCACCTCCCCCGGCCTCCCCTGCCCAGGCGCAACATTCTCGTCCCCGCCCTCCGAGTCCTGCTTGCTCAAATCCGCCTCCAGCTGCTCCAGCGTCGTCCGCGCGGCATTCGCCGTCGACCCGTTCCCGCCGTGCATGTACAGCGTTCGCGTGCTCGCGTCGTACACGAGCTGGTGCGCGTAGCGCGGGATGGGTTCTTGAGGTTCGGATTCGGAGGTGGAGTCAGAGGAGGATGAGGAGTCGGGCAGGAGGGGCGGCAGGATGCGCGTCCATTTACCGGCGCGCGAGCCGTAGCGATAGACGTAGTAGGGAGAGGTGTTTTGCAGGATGGTCTGTCCCCCTTGAGTGTTTTGTGGCCGGACCAGGCCGCAGAGGCTGGCTTCAGGATCAGTACAGACGATGGTACACTGTGCGTAAAGCTACTCACACATAGATCTCCTTCAGCTCCGGGTCGATGGCAGCGCGCTGCGTAAAGCAAGGATCCGGACCACCCGAATTCGTGAAGTTGGTATACAGCTCCCGCGCAGAGTTGGTCTCGATATCGTACGCGTACATGTCGGCGAGGTATTTGCCATCGCGCTGGCCGCCAAATATGTAAAGCGTCTTCGCGTCCGGATCGAGGACCATCGAGTGACCGAAGCGAGAGGGAATAACCGTAGGTCCCGAGCTATCGGTGGGTCTGTCAACGTCCTCAGTGAACGGGGGACTGTGCGTCCGGTGCAACGTACTGTAATGTAGTCCACTTCGCTTGCCGGATGTTGTAGCTGTACAGTCCGGAGTAGGTGTAGTTGTTCCAGTCGCCGTTGATGACGCGACCACCGAAGACGTAGATGATCTGCGCCTCGGCATCCATGACCATCTGGTGGTCGTAGATCAGGGGAGGTCCGCCGACGCTCTGCAGTTTAAGTCAGTAACGATTTCATCTACAAGAGCGCAAGACGCACCGCTGTATCATCATACAAGCATCGCCATCCCGCGCCCTCTGACCTGGTATCGAAACGGTGGAACTCCGATCGGAACATCGAGCTCGTCCCACCAGGTGTCGGAGTCGCCGCCCCACCTGTCGACGCAGCAGCTGCCGCCCTTCCACCCGAGCCCGCACCCGCCCTCGAATCGGCCCCCGTCAACTTCCCCAACAAATAAATCGCCCCCGTATTCGGATCGAATACCATCTTGTGACATGACCTTGGCCCGGGATCGCTCCCATCGCCCGTTTGCTGGCCCTCGCTGATCCTCCGCCACGTATCCTCCACGATGTTGTAGACCCAAAAGTCAGAGAGGCTGCGCAAGCCATCCCAGCCGCCGTGGATGTAGATCTCGCGCCGTGTGGGGTCGAAGCACATGGCGTGGCCGGCGCGCTGGAAGGGTGCGTCGCCGTCGCGGTCCGCGCCGCGGAGGCGGGTCCAGAGGGCGTGCGGCTGGCAGGAGTACAGGTAGGAGTTGAAGAGGCCAGCTTGGGCGATCTTTTCGAGGAGGCCTTCGGAGGCTTCCCAGTCGCCGTCAAGGACGACGCTTTTGTAGAGTTGGCTGATGAGAGGGTGCTCTGTCCGCAGGCCGGTTTGCGTCAAGATGGACTCGTAGGGCGTGAGGAATCGTCGTTGGCGTAGGTGCTTCAGGACATGGCGGAGAATCATGGTTTCACGGTACTGATTTCATTGTAAGTGAAGAGGTGCGACGTAGAGTCAAGGTACCAGAATACCTCTTCATAAGCTCTCTGCACTTGCTGCACATACGCTTCGTCCGAGATCCCCGTCATGGACACCTTAAGCGGGTTAGAATGAGCACAAGCATGGGCTGAATGAAGAACTTACATGCCATATAGACGTATTGAAGTGGGGATTATGCCCGGATAGAGGGATGATCTTCACATAACGAGTGGGGAAACTGAGGCCGGCATTATTGGTGTGTTTGACCGTGAAGGACTCTGACATGGAGTCGTTTTTGAGGCTGGCGTGTAGAACTCTGGACATGTTATCCAAAGAAGTACCGACAAGGACGGCGAACTCCTTCATGTTGCATTGGTGTGCTTAGTCGACCCGCGTAAGGAAAGGTGCAGAGCTTGGCGAGGGAAGGACGTACCTTTGTGAAACTGAATGCATCCCGCTGTTAGTCCTCGGGATACTTCACGAGATCATTCCGCCACACCTTCCCAAACGTAATGCTCTCTGCATGGCTCGCTCGTCAAGAAAGATCAGGAAGGACGGCGCATATACTCACTCAGTACGGCGAGTGATTCCAATTGCAGTATGATCCACTGTTTGGATGGTCCTGAGCGCGTCGCGCCGCTCCAGCGACTGCTCTGGTCGGCGGGATTGTCGATGAGGATGTTCTGCGCGACATAGTTTCCACTATGCGAGGAACTGCTTTCGATGTGGTAGCGCAGGGGGACGGAGGATGGTTCGGGGATGCGCGTAGACATGATGGCCGCTATACGTTTGTGAAAGGGAACGATGGCTGCAGGCTAGGCGCGTAAGGCAAAGCGGAACCTAAGTTGCTGATGCCGGGTCTTGCAAGCCGGCTCGAGGTCCGCTCGCGGGCTCCCGCAGGAAAGCGGGACTGCGGGCCGGGGGCGGGAGCTGTCGGTGAAGCCGAGGCGACGGATAAACACGGATTTTGGCGCCTGCGTGGCGCCCGCTCCGAAGACAGCAAAGGGTACCTTTTTGTTGTCGGCCTTTGTGCGTGAGCAGGGAGGAGCTGGGGGAGCTGCAGACACGCAAGATGAAAGTCAGCGGGGGTGGCGACAAGCGGGGACATCGCAGATTTGATCGCCAGCATGCGCGAAAGGCGGCGATGCCGGGAATGGGGGAGCACGCGGGCGATGGGCCGGAATTAACCCGATAGTATATATACCCGCGCGCGACGAGTGGTGATCTTGTTGAACTCCCCGAATTCCCCGCTTTTTGACGATGGAAGGCGAAGTCGACTGGTGCGCCACTTGTGGGCGCCAACTCGCCGCGAAACGCATAACAGAGACTATCAGAGGTGCGTTCGACGCGTCCTTCGCCTTGTTCCTTCCATTGACCGCGTCCCAGTCCCTGCGCCACAGAACGCTCAGGCGCAAGCCCCGACGCGCTCTGGCACCATACGCCCGAAGGGCCGCAAGCAGCCGCCACCACAGGCGCCCGCGCAGCCCGCTACAGTTCTAAAGACGCGTACAGTCTATGACAGCGCGCCTCTCCCCCTCTACTGCTCCGACAGATGCCGCCTCGCCGATCTTCAGAGCCCCGCCCGCTCGGGCGCCCTCGCGATCGGTCACAACCCCGTGCGCCATCCCTGGCGCCTGGACGACGACGACGTGTCCCTCATTCCCGACTGTGCTGTGGACGATGTCTCCAGCGTAGGGACGGCGTCTTCCGCGTCCTCCACCTCCTCTCTTGACGGCGCCGCCCCGGAACTTCATCTCCGTGATATGGACCCGTCCCTGGCAGCCATATTCCGTGGCTATGACTTCCGGCCGATGCCCCTCATTCCTGGCACGGCGCCTGACGCGCATCCCGCCGTCCCTCGCGCGTCGCGCCGCAAACGTGACCTCGACGCGGAGTACAACGGTGGCATCATGATGTCTGGCAAGCGCATCCAGGAGTGGGTGCACCCCGAGCAGCCTAAACCTAGCCGCCCAGCGTACCCCCTTCCCCTACCTGAAGGGCACGCGCAACCTCCCTCCCCAGCGAAGCCCTCTGCCACCTCCCAAAAGGTCCCGAACTGGAACGACGGTACCAACGCGTGGCGCGCGTCCATCTACAACCTCTCCTCGACTACCGACGTCGAGCCTATGGACTTGCGCGAACACTATGCGTACAGCACGCAGGTGGCATCCGCTCACCGCTCATCAACTGGAGTCGTCCCCTCCATCCGGTCCTCCTCGCCTCCCTCTCCGGTCACCTCCACCTCCTCCATCCCCACCCTCCGCAGGCACTCGAGCCCGTCGACTGTACGCACGGATCCGGACGCGCTCTTGCTGTCGAAGTTCTCCGAACCTTTCAGCAAGCGCAGCGAGTCGCGTCAAAGCCTAAACAACGGCGGCTCTCCGCGCCCGTCCTCGTCGATGCCCGAGTACCGCGAGAAGAACCTCGTAGCCCGTGGTGCCGAGCACGCGCTTCTCGTCCCCGACGTCAAGCTCAGGATGCGCAGGGGATCGCATTCACGCACTGGCAGCAGCCTCCCGAACACGCGCAGTCCCTTGTCAATGACATCCCTCACATCGACCGACGAGGAGGAGACCGATGGCGACGACGACGTGACGCTCACCGAGGACCAGCTCAGCGAGCTCAAGATCTCTGATAGGCCCAAGCGGCCCACGATCGAGTGTGAGTTTTCTCGATTTTATCCGCCCATCTATCGTTCATTCTGACTCCTTCCTCAGCTCGCCCGTGGTCCTACGACGGCTACAAGACGTACACGGCCATGCCGCTGAAGCGCGACGTCAGCAGCCTCTGGCGCTGGTAATCGCCTGCACTACGCTACGCCCTTGCCCCCCTCTCTCATACGCACCCGCCTCGACACCTGCATAGCCTATCATCATTTTCTCGCATGGACCAAGCAAAGGCCTGCCAGCATAGCATATCCCCTGCACACCATACCCGTCGACGCCGACATCGACACCGACGCCTTGCACGTATCTCATCGACACCTTGCACGTATCCCCCATCACGCCAAACCACACGCAACGCAGTAACTTACGTCTTCCGCCCCCGCGACGGCCTGTATCATGCACCCAGCACCCCTATCATCCGCGCCTAGTCAACGCCTACCTTACGCCTCATCCTCACCATCCACGACATGTACGGGTCACGCCGCGCCGCGAGCACGTAATCATTCCTCCCTTTTGACCCTCGGTGCCGCCTTCGTTCTCTACTGTGTACTATATCTCCTACCTTCCTCCTTTCCCCTTGAACTCGTCTGCGAGCGAGCCGAACTCTTTGTCACACTGTGCTATCTTCCCTACGCATGCTACCTTGCTTCGTCATCATACTCGACTTTTGCCTGCTACTTGTTCATACTGTATTAGCGTTAATACTTCTGAGCCGTGCGCGGGCTCGTGTACTATCTTGTGACTGACTACTACATACTGGCTACTTACTATTCTCTCTTGAAGCGGCATGCACGAACGGGTCGTATCCGTAGGGTACGGGTCGTAATGAGGGAACACACGAATGAATGGAATGGATAATGGACTGACTGACTTGCCGGGTGACTTGGAAGCGATTGATCCCACAGATAGCCTTGCTGTGGGGAGGCGCGCGAGTTAGCCTCAATTTCTGTTCGATTTCCACATTCTGTCCCAGAAAGGGAGGCTTTGTATTCCGTGCCACAATGTACGCAGCGAACGCACGTTCTAGCAAACCCACGAAAGGATCCCATCTTCATCCTCTTCGACCCTATTCTTCCCGCGCAGCACGACATGCCCTGCATCCCTGTCTGCGAACAATGGTGACTTGCCAGGCGGGCGGCGAGGTTTCTTCTTCGGTTTCGGAGCAGGCTTTGGTGAGGGGTCGGCCGTAGAGGAATGCTCGGAAGCGAAAGTCTGCTGGGCGGCGGAGGATTGCTCTGTCGGTGGACCTTCCATGACAGTATCGCCCTGGTCATCCGCTGCAGCTGCATTTGAAGCAGCTTCTTCCTCGTCTGAGAGCGTCGCAGTAGATGGACAAGGGATCCGTCGTTTACGCCCGCATGTCGGGCAGATATACGAGAGAGTATGGCCGTGGTTGCGTGAGGCTGTGGCGCACTGTCAGGACTCTGGAAAAACGCAGACGGTCAGGTTGGACCTACATTGTACCCTTACATTCACATTCGCGCCCGGGATCATCACCGTATCACAGTTCCTTGCCTTGCAGATAGTGCGCTTGACCGCAGGATCTCTGTAAAGTCCGCGTTGAGAAACTGTTTGTGCAGAGAACAACTGAATACGCACATCCGCATCACCGACTTCCTCCCCACCGCCTTCATATTCTTGATGTACTCCCTCGACAGATCTGCTATCGTCGCCTGCCTGCGCGTGCCATTCTTCGGGCCCTCAGCCTCCCCTGCAGGGAACCCAGGCTTCGCCCAGCGCTTCTTCGATCGCCGCCTACCCTCTGGAAGCACGGGTCTGGCTGGCGGTCTCCCCCGCCTACCAGGAGGTGCGTAGCCGGTGCTAGAGTTGGGTGTTTGCGGTATTATCGTGTTGAGATACGCGCTGCTCTGGTAGAGGAAGTTCATGCGCTGAAGGAGGTCGCGGTTGGCGACGGCGCCGAAGTTGGGGGCCGCATCTTTCGCGGGTTTGGGCTGCTTGGGAGGTTTCTGCTTCTGCTTCGAAGCAGATAGTGCGGCATCCATTGTAATACGAGAGTGCGACCCAGCTGGGGACAAGACAGAACGAGGCCGGAGTCCCAAAGATGATGAAGGTCGAGGACAGGATGGATTGATCGCCGCGGACGCCTCGGCTTCAGATGTGGCGCGCTCGAAGCCGCCTTCAAGTTGCACTTCACGAGTCGTGAACTACATGAGCATCATGTAGGACAATAGACGCGATGTAATACATCTGATATACGTAGCACCTCACTACTGTACACATCGACAGCATTCACATTCATGAGAGGGTCTACGAGATCACCTCGGCATACGTATAGACCGCACGTCTCGCTTCATGGAGATACCTCGCAATCAAGCCTCAAAGCGTCAGCTCGAGAGGGACTTATATGGTAGATGTCGCGTTTATAGCTCCTCGCGATTCTGGCTCTCCAGGCCGACAAGCTCGACGTCGAAGACGAGCGCTGAACCGGGAGGAATGATGCGACCAAAACCACGCTTGCCTGAGGGTAATCATTAGGAGGGGCCTTCCACAGACGGGGGTGCGACGCACCATAGGCGAGATCGGCGGGGATGGTGAGGGTCCGCTTCTCGTTCAAGCACATCCCCTGGATGCCTTGGTCCCAGCCCTTGATTACTTGGCCGACACCGACTATCATAAGGTCAGTCATACACGCTGGGGTAGTCGTACAAACTTCGCTCACGGGTCAACGGAAGGGGGGCGTTGCGATCGTAACTGCGAGGCGCTCAGTCACAAGTAGGAACATATGAGCTTCATGGACGCACCTCGAGTCGAATTTGCTACCGTCTGAGAACAGCGTGCCGGTCTGGTAGAGATTAGCTGTCAGTATACATAGAGGGAGGCACAACAGGTGGTTTACGCACGTAGTGAACTTTCACTTTGTCCCCGCTCTGCGCCTTCGCCGGGCACTCAGGTGGCGCGTACGTAGTCTCAACGACGAGCTCCTCAGGGGGTTCCGCAGCGTTCACCGTGGCGAGAGCAGCAAAGAAGACAGCAGAAAGTATACCGAAGGCGCGCATGACGGTTGGGAACAAGGGAGGTGGGGACACGTTCACACTTTGCGCGCGTTGTCTCCGCGTCAGACGGACACCGCACGACGCGCCCGTAACGCGATCGCGGAGGCCCGGTCCGCAGTGCCGGTCCTTGTCCTCGTCTTCCCTCTCGCGCCCATGTATAATCGTGCGTGCCGTCTGGCGCTCCGTCAGAGACGACAATGCGCACCAGGACTACAGCCTCTGCAGCAGAATATGTACCAAAGAGCTCTGAGCTCATGCAAGCACCTGCGAATGCAGGACACTCGGGAAGGAGCACACGTACGCCCGAGCACATCTTCGGCACTTGCGGAGCCCAGTGTCATTGCGAACGACACCTCGTCATCGACGTCTATACATGAAGATCCCCCTTCGACTCCCTTACTCGATGTCCCCCCTCCGGTCAAGGGCTGGCCGACCCCTTGGCTAACGCGGCAAGAGCTTGACGACTTCATCCTGCAAATGTCTCGCAGAGGGTGGACGGTCCGACCTCTTGTACCTAGTGATCCCTCTCAAATGCTGCTATCTGCGTCAGCGACTTCTGTGACATCCATCGTCGGAGACCAGGTACGTAGATCATCCCACATACCCGACGCGAAGACTGACATAGACCCCGAGTCAGTAGACACCGCCCGGTCTAGCAAGAATAAAGAAATTCTGCATGTCGTTGCGCAGTTCCCCTTCACTCGCTACGATGCAGCGCTGGAATTCGTGGGCAAGGTTGGGAGAATAGCCGACGACGAACTTGTGAGGCTCCCATACCCTTTTAACTGCTTCTCGGCTGACAGACCTTATAGCACCATCCCGAAATGATAGTCACGTCCAGCAAGACTGTCGTGCTTTGGATGACGACGCACAGTGCAAGACCAGGGAAGGACTGGGCACTTGTGGATGACGCTACCCCGCCTTCAGCGAAGGACAAGGCGGTCAAGCCACCACATTTGCGCAAGGTTCCTGGCTTGACCCGTCGCGACTCCCGACTGGCCGTGCTAATCGAGAATCTCTACACGGCAGAGTACTTCTCTGGTCTCATCCGTGAGGTCGTTGCGGAACAGCCGGATACGAAGTCCCTGCACGAACAGTTGTTGTCGCTAATCAGCGGTCGTACCGTGTCGCTCCCCAAGAAAACAGCGGAAGGCGCGACGGAAACCCCGCCGCCATCATGCGCCGCCTGCGGAGGCGAGCATCCAGTGTCCGTCTGCGATGAACGCGGCCAACATCCCCCACGTATACCTTGTCAGAACTGTGGGGAGGGTCACTATCACTGGGCCGCCGACTGTCCTCAAGACGCAGAATATCGCGCAAAACACCATCCTCCCGCCATCCAGTCCTCCAGACGCGCCGAGGGTCATCGGCGAGTGTCCCACCAAAAGAATCGCCAGCAGGAGTACGGGGCATGTCGTGCGTGCGGTTCTGTCGAGCACGAAGTTATGCATTGCCGGAAACGGCGCTCCATAGCGCCGCCGAAGCCTTGTCGTCTTTGCGGTGGCAACCACTGGGTATACGACTGCAAGCACTTTACTCCCTGCCCAGCGTGCGGCGGCGACCACACGCTCTTCCTCTGCATCCGGCGGAGTTTCATCCCCCCGACCAAGCCTTGCTCATTATGCGGGGAGGAACATCGACACTGGATGGTCGACTGCCCGCTGTATGTCGATAGGCATGAGGCGAAACACAAGGAGCACAAGTACACGAGGGAGGAGAAGGTCATGAGGGAGGTTTTGGATGGGAAGGGACGCGATGGCAGGCAGTTACAGAAGCTTTTGGAGAGAAGAGATGCCTCCGAGGCTTGAGGTCAGTCTGTAGACTCATGGCATCAAGTATCATACTGACTAGGCTTTCAGCTTCTCGGCTACTATACATTATGCCTGGGACCGTCGCTTGTGTACCTTACTTTGCTCTATCGTAGTATGCCTGCGTCCTCTTCCAATTGCTTCATCATGGCTTGCAGACATTGGCCACCATCACCGTCCATTGGCCATTTCACTGAACGATGATACGCGGCAGACTACGGGTCAGTGTATGCTCACCCTTGTCGACCTTGCGGAGGGGTTTGCTCAGGAGCGAAGGCAAGCCGTCCCGGTCCTGGTGCGTATATCACTAGGTCCTCCATCGATTATCTCTCTAATCAGCATACGTCAGACGCCTCGTTGAAACCTCATGTTTGCGGCGAGGCAGCAGAGTCTAGAGCCTTGAGCCTGGTTGTCATGGCAAGGCGCTGTGCTACAAACATGGCACGCCGCCTCTTCAAAATTACTGCAATTGGCAGGCGACTTGCAGACGCCCTATCACACCTCCAAAGACGTGCGGCGAAGTAATTGCCATACCAGTACGTGCGTCACACCTGATTCCACACTCGCACCAATTCCTGCAGAGGGCGCAGGCTCACACGAACGTAGATCACGGATTCTCTGCGCACGCCACTGAGCCACTCATCAAAGGGCCAAACATGCACACACAATCATTATTTCCTTCTATGAGATGGAACCCGTGGGAAAGCAATCGAGGAGAGCAATCGAGGACAGTGCCAGAAAGCTATAAAGCTGGGGCTGCGGGGGGCTCATGGCCGTGCCCTCGAGTCCCCAGCATCCATCTGAACCTCCTTCCAAGCCTCTATCCGCCCAATCCCCGCCATGACAGGACCCGTCCGCACTAAGGTGCACATTGCAAATTTCCTTTTTGGGTCGATCCCAGCACGCTCACACAGAGTTGCAGGGCTGCGTTACTATCAACGGCATCGACTTCGTCGATCATGTCTGCGTGGTTTGCGACAAGATCTTCCGCGACAAGAGGGGCAAGGACCGCCATTCTACCACCCACCTCCCCGAAGACGACCCAAGGAAGAAGTACGTGCACGTCCCTTTGGGCGTGAAGCCATGCTCACTAAGCTGCGTAGGACCTTTACTTGCGAGCATTGCGGCAAGTGCTTCTCGCAGAAGTCAGGCATGCAAATACACGCTAAGAGGCAGTGCGTGATGCATGCTGTATATCAGCGTCCTCGTTTTCACGTACTACTCTAGCACTGGCGTCAAGGACCTCATCTGCGATGGCGATGACTGCAATTTTGCTACCCATGACCCATCCCTTCTGAACAAACATCGACGCCGGATGCACAACATCGCTCCAGAGCACCGGCGCAAGCGGCAGCCCCAGCGACCCAAGGCCGAGCTGTCCAAGGAAGCGCCCCAGTCGCCAAGTGACCTCGGTCGTTCCTCTCCCCGGCCACTTTCACGCGCCAACGCCGCGCCATATCCTTCACAGAACTACTACGATCCTCCCAGTCAGCGGTTCTGCCAGACTGTCACGAACGCGCATATCTCGGCAGCGACGCCGACCGCGCCAGTATCTCCATCATCTTCTACGACGTCGATATCCACCTCGATCGTCTCGACCGGATACTAGTCCCTGCTCCCGCGATGCACAGTGCTGCCGATCCATTGCTCACCTCCGCCGCCTCGTCGAACTACATGCAAGTGGCATTGCCACCGCAAGGTGGCGTTGAGAGCGACACCTACGACATGGCAACCATGTGGTCCACTACTGCCACCTCAAACTTGGTCGACACGAGCAACGATATCGGTTTCTTTGACGCTACGTGGTGGGACTCGTGGTCAAATCCTCAAGAAGACATCGACCTGTCGCATTTCATTCTGCCACCGGCTGAGAGCCAGTGCGCAAAGTTTCCATGCTACTTTTCCATCGACGGTAGAGCGGTCTTCCCTGAACCAGCCCTACCGCTATGCCACTACGCTCACACCAACGGCGTCAACGCCCTGTACGGCGACTCTCCGTACGCCGCTACACCCAGGATCACGGACTGGATCATCGCACCCTAACCTAGTCGGCATTCCTATCTCGTACTCCTCAATTATCTATCTCTGTTGTATCTCTCCATCTCTGGTGTACTCCTCCTTTCGTCTCGTCATTTCAGTAGTTGTAGAACATCGCGCACGGACGCTGAACGCCTTCATCTTCTATCGAGCCACTTTGTGGCTACAGTCTACCTTTGTTACCCTACTACTATTCTCGCTCATGGTATTCGGACATTGCATTCATCTTGAAATTCCAGTGTAACTGCGTCAGTACATTGACACGCTCTTCAGACGTTACCGCGTCCGTCGTCGCCCCCAGGCATACTTTGGTGTTCGAACTCGAGCTTGCTTTGGTCCCGCTTGCCAAGCGCGTGGCATCTTGGGCGGAGCCAGGACTCGTGTTCCGACGTCGCGGCAGCGCAGCCGGGGACAATTTTCTGTCGTTGTCGGCGTCGTCGGGTGCCTATATGCGCGCAAGCCGGCGGCTCACCAACGGCTCGTGTCAAAGGGAGGGCATCGACGACGCCATCGTCGCTAACGACACCGCCCACGATGTCCCCAGTCTCAGACGGAAAGCGTCATTGCTCTTATTTTGACGGAAGACCGACCAAAAGGGACGAGGATTGCTCCCTTGAGGAAGGGACGTGGATCCCTAGCGCGTATCGATGTGGGTTATCGGGACGTATTTAGCGTGCGGGAAGCAGACAATTAGGAGGAGGTGGGGTGCCGTGGACTGGCGATTTTCACGGTTTATTGCGAATTTTTCCGAGGGACAAAACTGATTCCGTCCCGCTGCCCTCGAAAGAAGTGATGAATCTGAGTCACTATGTCACTGACCGACCCACTGGATCCGTAGAGCTCAATTCCTTTCTGTTAACGTCTGTCCCAGCTGCTAACACTGAGGCTATGTGCTCCAAAATGCGCAGAAATCGGCAAGTCGTTCAGTGTGATCCAGAAGTCGAACAGTCACACACGTGAATCTCACGTTCGTCGCCGTTACAAACCGTCACTGGCCATATTCGGCGTTCCCCTGATTCGCGCCCCCATCTCCGCCTCTGCAAATCAGCATCCGGTTGTCTTCCCCCACGGAACGCTCGTCCTCATTGACACTGCCATATGGCAAAAGTCTTGGATATCCGCCCTGCACCCTCGCAAACCGCTCCCGGGGGGTGAAAAAAAGCAGAGACAATCTCGTCTCACTGGCCATCCTGGCTTCCGCGTCACCGATGTACGGCTTCCGCACCGCAAATGATAGGTAACACATACCTCTGTCTATGTCTCGGCGCCGGCGAGTGCGGGGTATAAGAAGCGAGGGGGGTGTTGGAAAAACCTCTCTATTCTTCCCCAACGCTGGAGCCGCCTTGACGAGTGCCCATACTACGTCCATCATCAACGACGCCCATCGACACTCTGCCAACGCAGCTCCGCCACGATGAAGTTCACACTCATCGCCGCCATCGCCGCGCTCCTCGTCGCCTCGTTCGTCAGCGCTTCTCCCGTCCGCGTCTTTGGCGCAGTACGGAACGTTCAGGCCAATGATGCCACACTCACGGGCCGCGCACCGGAGGGCCTGACCAACGCCCAGCGCATGGCTCGCGGTCTCCCACCCATGAAGCCCCGGTCTCTGTCAACATCTCGTGAGTATACCTCGTTCTCTCCCCGTCGAGTTTTCACTAACTCCCCGCTCAGCCACTGCCGCCAAGCGTCAGACCAGCGCCGTCCCGCCTGGTGGCCGTCGTCGCCGCAGCTTCGAGGATGAGGAGGCGACGCCCGTTGAGCGTCGCCAGACGAGCGCGGTGCCGCCTGGTGGGCGCCGTTCGGTGCCTCGCATGCAAAAGCGGGATCGCTACGCAGGTGTATACGCGCAATGAGCACCTTATCGTACTCTCCCTCGCTTTGTACTCGCTCTGCCCGCATACCATCCTGTATACATCTACCATTCGAAGCCCAGGACGTGGCTCAACCCGAACATTACTTTGTTGTTCGTCCTTGCATATGTACTTTCTTATTCACTTTCGCATTCGCCTTCGACTTCGGATAGAAGTCGCTTTTAGCTCTCACCTTTTGTCCCCGCCCCTATTACTTTAGATACGTCGCTTGATTAGAATGAAACGCGCAGTCCTTTCCATCCAATCTTATTCATGTTCGTTTAGAATACGAGTGACATAGGCATGAGAGTGATCGCGAAAGGCAGACAATTCTATCCTGATTGTGCTGGCGCGAATGATGCGCTTGTCTGGCAAATCCATGGATGTTGACCCCGCGCGACGAGCTGGGAGGGCGTAGCCGTTATGCAGCCTGGACGACGAGTCGAGTAATCGAGAACCTTGAGGTTAGCAACACACCATGCTCAACTTACCAAGGCGCCAGGAGCAGGAGGCGCTATTTCAGAACGATATCCGCGCGCCAAATCCCTCATTCAAGCCACAGATCTCTTGGCCTATCGAACAACGGGCGTTCGCGCCTGAGGTTACTCGTCGACGAGGTAGGTCCTGAGCCTGTGGTCCCGAGTCCGCCTGAGCGGTGGGGGCTTTGCGTACGAAGCTATCAAGCCTTACTCCATGGCTGAGCGGCCCGAGCCACATCGCATCTTCTTCAAAGAAGTGGCTGAAGGTCTCTTGCGCAGTGCGACCACCGAAAAAAAGGCAAAGATTAACTCGCCTCGATATCGTGTTGTATACAGTTGCTTCGTTGGAAACATATCTCCAATGAACCTTTGATGAATGCACAGCGCGAAACATTGTTCAGCGTAATGCGCAAATGCCCAAGCGAGGACAACAGAGGCTACGGCGAAAGTTGCAGTAGAACAAGCTCAAGTCAGCCACCGCTCGGCCCACAAGTCGTTTCGAAGAATCTATTGATCCGTTTACGAGAAGGCTCTCGGAGTGATATGTTCCTCTGATCAAGGACGCGCAGCCGGTGAGGATCAACAAGTCCGCTGCATATTCCGCATCGTGAGAAGTTGAACTGGTCACGGGATAGACACAAGCGAGGACCTACAAGTCCAAACACAAATGAAGGTTGCACGATGACGGCTGTTGCTCTTGGGGGAAAATGAAGTTGCATGTCGGAACGAAAGGTCTTGTAAGTAAGTAATTGCAGCAAAATTCATTGACTTTGGGGAGAACTCTATGATACATCTCAGTCGGCGTATTATAGTATACATCTGGTTTGGCTTTCGTATAAGTACAAGTGAACGAAAGGTATGGTGACAGGCCGTCGCCAGGGTAGAGTAGTGATAGGACAGTGGTCGTATATTAGAGTTTGCGCGCATCTATAGGCTCGAGTCGTGTTCCAGGGTTGACTACATCGAATGGGTGTTCAGACACTGGCGTAGATACCAGCGTAGCGATCGCGGTCAGAACGGTATGCAAGGCGGCCGGGTGCGCGGCGCTGAGCAGAGGGAGCCTGACGACGCATGGCAGAGGGCGCTTGACGCTTGGCCTCCGTGGCTAAGGAGAGATTAGTTTTGAACTGTTCGGCGGAATCAAGGAATACTCACGAGTCCCCATGGCGCGCGGCTTCAAAGGCGGAAGCCCGCGTGCAAGACGCTGAGCGTTGGTCTCTTGCACAGCCTGCGCGGCGCGAGAGTTGACGTCCTGGACGGGCATTGCGGCCGCGAGAGTCGCAAGCACTAAAGCGATGACCATGGAGACGACGAAGAACTTCATTGTGGTGGATGGAGCGGTCGTTGGTGTCGAAGGTGGATCGCTGGCGGTCGTACGAGTCGGTAGTGAAGATCAGATGAGCCCCGTCCAAAGCTATATATCGTGGGCAGTCAATAGCACACGTAGCGGTGGGGCATAGCTGGCGTTGCTGAACCCGCGCGTCGTCAGCGCAGTGCTCCCGACGCGCCAAAGTGAGACTGTTTCTTCTTTTCTTGCGAGGCCAGCAATAGAGCTCTCGTGATATCATGGCGGCCAAAGTGGAGGATTGGGGAAACTCAGACCGGGGACCCACAGGTCGGACAAGCGCGCATCGACGTCGAACGTCATTGCAGCCTGATCAAGGCGGAAGGCAGACCGCAAGCGCAAGGGCGATAAGCTTTGCGGAGATCGGGCCGGAACATCCGGCCAAAGTTTGATGATCGAGGCGTCTGGCGCTTGCTCCTCATCGTACGCGCCCGCTCCCCCTAAAACACGAACATGAACTCCCCTGTGCGTAGCATATACCTGACTTAGACGTGTACTTATGGTACGGCTAGCCAGGGGTCGAGCAATGCCCTCAATCGATCTATGCAGGGCCTGTGGTCGAATCACAGGAAGAGCCGTTTGAACATCAATAGCCTGCCGCCCCCCACGCCGGTTACACCGGAAGAAAAGACCACACCCGGACCGTCTGAGCCTCAGGAAGATCCCATCGCTACTGCTGCGCCCCCCTCTGTCAATGGCAAGCGCAAGGTGCGTTCGTCTCGCGGGGACGAGAGCAGCAAGCGCGCGAAGACGTCCTCTACACCGAAGGAGTACGCCATCCCCACCGCCCGCATCGCAGATCTAGGTGGCGTCAAGGATTGCATCGAGAAGCTTTTGGAGCTCGTAGCTATGCCCCTTTGCCATCCCGAAGTCTACCTCCACACCGGCGTTCAGCCACCTCGAGGCGTCCTCCTTCATGGGCCTCCAGGTTGCGGAAAGACTCTGCTTGCGCATGCGATAGCAGGCGAACTCGGAGTACCCTTCATTAGCATATCTGCTCCTTCTATTGTATCCGGCATGTCTGGAGAATCGGAGAAGACACTTCGTGACACGTTCGACGAGGCTAAAGTACGTCCACGGTCATCTCTTTCCTTTCGACAAGTATTCATCAAAGTAGCGCGCTGCACCATGCCTTCTCTTCATCGACGAAATAGACGCCATTACACCCAAACGAGAGAGCGCCCAGCGCGAAATGGAGCGTCGGATTGTTGCGCAATTCCTGACTTGCATGGACGGTGAGTGCTGTCTCAGTACGCAAGCAGCCGACGCGGAATCTAACGATGACTCAGACCTCTCGTGGGAGAAGACCGATAACAAACCCATCATCGTCATGGGTGCCACAAATCGGCCAGATTCGCTTGATGCCGCTCTCCGGAGAGCAGGTCGGTTCGACCATGAGATCAGCATGGGTGTACCCGACGAGGAGGCGAGGGAGCAGTAAATTCACCCCATCATCCCTAGTTTGAACGCGCTAATCATTCGTTCACTCAGGATTCTGAGGGTCCTATGCGCGAAGCTACGCCTCGAAGGTCATTTCGACTTCGGCGCGCTGGCGAAGGCCACACCTGGTTACGTCGGTGCCGATCTCGCAGCCCTCACTGGCGCAGCTGGCATCATCGCTGTCAAGCGAATATTCAAGACTCTCAGCGAGGGGAAAATAGAACTGCCTGTCGACCTGGCGCCACAATCCCAACTGCCTGAGGCGGAAACCCCGCAGGCACCCCCACCAGAGGACGCACCAGCGCCAGCGGAGGGCGATGACGCGATGGCCATTGACGACCCCCAGGCCGAGACTGCTGCACCTGCCACAGAGGCCCCATTCACCCAGTTCTCAGCCCTTTACCCGACATCCCTCGCGCGCTTCCTCACCACGCATCCCGACCCGCTCTCCCCTGCCCAACTCGAGCCGCTCTGCATCACCCATGCTGACTTCCGCGCCGCGCTTTCTGAGATCCAGCCCTCCTCGAAGCGCGAGGGCTTCGCGACCGTGCCCGGCGTGACCTGGGCGGACGTCGGCGCGCTCTCGCGCGTGCGCGGGGAGCTGCAGATGGCGGTCGTGCAGCCGATCCGGCGGCCGGACGTCTTCGCGGCGGTGGGCATCACGCGCGCGGCGGGCGTGCTGCTGTGGGGCCCGCCCGGGTGCGGGAAGACGCTGCTGGCGAGGGCGGTGGCGAACGAGAGCTGCGCGAGCTTTGTGAGCGTCAAGGGTCCGGAGCTCCTGAACAAGTACGTGGGCGAGAGCGAGCGAGCGGTACGGCAGGTGTTTGCGCGTGCGAGGGCATCGGCGCCTTGCGTCGTGTTCTTCGACGAGTTGGATGCGCTGGTGCCGAGGCGAGATGATAGCATGGTAAATTTTCCCTATATTCGCTCCGTACACCATTATGCTGACTGTGACCTCCACAGTCCGAGTCTTCCGCACGGGTTGTCAACACCCTTCTCACCGAGCTCGACGGTCTCGACTCCCGCGGCGGCGTCTACGTCCTTGGCGCCACCAACCGTCCCGACATGATCGACCCCGCCATGGTCCGCCCCGGCCGCCTCGACAAGCTCCTCTACGTTGATCTCCCCGACGCCGACGAGCGCGCTGAGATCATCTACACCGTTACAAGGAAAGTGCCCCTCGATCCGGCCTCGCGCCCCGCCGTCGCGGACATCGTTCGGCAGCGCTGCGACGGGTACAGCGGTGCCGATCTCGCCGCTGTATCTCGCGAGGCGGGTGTAGTGGCGCTCAGGAGGGCTCTCGGACGCATTGAGGAGATGGAGAGCGCGGACGGTGGCAAGCACGACAACATCCAGGTGTCGGTCACAGTTGAGGACTTTAGCGAGGCCGTTGAAAAGGTTGGGCCTAGTGTCAGCGCAGCGCAGAGACGGAAGTACGACGCGATGCGCAACAAGTTCGCTGGTCTTCCAGTGCGGGGTAGGAAGGAAATGGCACCGGAAAGTGTTGCAGAAGCGTAGAGCTCACACTCCGCTTACATAAATGCAGTATTAACACATTACAATTCAACCCTGTCCGCTAGTAGAATACAAAGGTAGATAAACCCATTGCAACTGAAGTAAGGCTTCGACACGGTGACCAATCTGTGAGCGATACTGGGCCATTTGCACCTCTCAACTTGTCCGGATTTAGCGATCCTGCAGCTCGTTGAGAAGACGAAGGATGCTAAGGACTGGAAAAGGCAATGAGCTTGCGGTGCGGTTGAGCAAAACCCGATGACTTACAAAGGTTCACGAAGTCAAGGTAAAGGGAAATGGCACCCATGATGTACTCATCCGGTGACAGGCGCGCGTTGATCAAGTACGTGTCGTAGACGATGTACCCACTGAAGATCAAGCATCCGCCAACTGCGTAGATGAGGCTAAAGGTGTGCGAGAAGGGAAGGAAGAGCCCGACGAGGCCAGTCATAACTGCATTACGATGAGGTAACGGAGCTAACATCGGAAGGGAGTGAACATACCAAGGGCGAGCAGGCCTCCGAACAAAAACGGTGCCATGCCGGAGAAGTCATACTGCAAACTGGGTCAGCGTTTGAATACAAGACAGATATATACAGCATACCTTTGACTGCAAGGTGAACAGCGTCAAGCCGACGAAGACACCCAGCGTAATGAACCTGCGTCCAAGTCAGCAACGGACGATCAAGGACGAAAGCGAGGAAGCGCACAAAGCTTGGAGTACAATGACTTTATCGAAGAATGCGACAGTGACACCTAGCGTAAACGCCTCCATGATCGTGAAGCTGGAGAGGAGGACCAGATTCCATGGGTGGTTGTGGCGCTTGAAGAACAGGAGGGCCAAGTTGGCGAGGGACAAGAACAGGGGAGCATAGAATGACCAGGTGCTGCGTGGGGTATGAGTATCGGAAGGTAGGGGGAGAAGTAGGGATCACGCACTGGTGAAGCACCCAGGTCATCACGTCGTCTGAGGTCGAAACGCCTGCGGCGACGATGGTGGTGGCCGCCTACAAGTCTAGTCAGGGTTCGCTGGCGTATATCTATCCTCAGTCAGGCTCACAATCTGGCATACTGTTCAAGACACATGTAAGTACAGCGCGCTCAACAATTCGAGGGGGGACGCACGCAATATAGTAAACACCTTCCTCACGAAAGCCCGCCGGATCTCGGGCGCGCTCTCAGAGACGGTGGTGCCATACTTGAAGTCGTCCGGAAGATCCCCAAAATCAGGCTGGTCGTAAATGGCGCCCCGCATCCCTGCTGCACTTGAACTCGCGGCGCCTACACCCTCAGTAAGCGCCGGGGTTCGCCACTGAGCAAATCGAGGGCTCACCTAGCAAGGGGTCGCGGGCTTCATCGCTTGAGGGCTTCGTAGGCGAGGTCGCCCCGTACGAGGGAGGGGCTTGCTGAGGATACTGTGCCATCGTTCTCTACAGCTGTAGGTGGTGGTAAGAGTCAAGATGTAGCCGCTGCCGCTGCATCGCCGAGCGGTACGAGAACGATATAGAACATCACATCACATCGATGACGTAAGAACTTCATTCGAGATCTCTTGGACGCCTTTCGTCGAGTATCTAGCCTTTCGAAGCCCAAGCGAGATGAACACAACAAGTCATGGCATTCTGCACATTATACGGGACACTAGTAGGGTACTCCTTCGACTGCCGCCCCGTGATACATTGTATAGACAAGACGAATCGCGAGGATCAGAGTCAATCCACCTCCAAGAGCAATTGCATTCGTAAGGCATCGTCAAGATGTCCATGGCTGTTGAAGATTGCTGATGTTGCGATATTGAAGCTACTGGCGCCATGGACGTCAAGTCATGACGCGACATTATGGTCAGCTATGCTCTGGAGTCCAGATTAAGCACGAAGGCCACAGCACATGAAGTGTACTTGCCTTAGTTGGAGCCGGCATCAGCACTCGCGCTGGCAGAGGGGGCCGCCACTGGTGCGGACGGGACACCAGACGTCTTCGGGCCAGAGCCCGGCGCGCCGGCAAAGCCAGCGCCACCGGACGGGGCAGGGAACGAGCCCGAGAAGGACACGGAGCCGTAGCTGCCGCTGAACCCGCCAGAGCCCGGGGATGCGAAGCCGCCGAAGCCACCAGCAGAGGCAGAGGCAGAGGGCGCGGCGCCCTCGAAGCTGACGCTCAAGGACGGAGCGCTGGAGCCGGTAGGGGCAGCGGAGTTGGCTAGCCAAGTCATCAGCGCCATGTAAAAGGTCATGAAGGCAGAAACATACCAGGGGCAGACGCCTGGCGACGGACGAAGCCAGATGCGGACGGCTCCGCGAAGGCCACCGAGAACGGGATGTCGCTCGGGAAGGCGCTCGGGAAGGCACCGTCGAAGGAAACAGCGTCGCTAGGGAGCTGATCCATGAGGGCAGACGGGTCGCAAGGGGCGGCACCAGGGAAACCGCTGGCATCCGGGAAAGCGGCAGGGAAGGAGCCACTGGGCGCGAACGAGCCGTCCTCCTGGCGGCGGGCAACACCGGCGGAGGGCATTGCGAACGGAGGAACGCCGCTGCCAGAGGGTACAGCGCAGGGCGGAAGGACGCTAGGCATAGCTGGGAAGCCGCCAGATGGCTGGGGGCCCGAAGCGCTGACGAGGTGTTAGTTGGGTGGCATGCATGAAGATGAGAGGACATACTCAGAGACGGGGGCACCGTGAACGGCGGCGGCGACGGCGACAAAGACGAGAGCGAAGGTGCGAGAGTTCATGATGGTCGATTGGTATGTGTGGAAGACTGGGGCAGGTAAGCCGGGACGTTCAAGCACTGACGACGCAGCACGTACCTAGTACGGCAAGTCAAGGGGTAGTGAGAGGTATATTATGCAGATGGAGCCGGGTATGGATGAAAGGACTGTGAGGGAACTGTGTGAGGAGCCAACGACTTTCCCAATCTCTTTTATACCTGTTTCTGGCGTCCACATCGTTGGATTCGTGGCCTGACGATGATCGCTTTGGAGCCTGGAAAACAACGCGCAGTTATCGCACGATATCGTTGCGAGGAAAGGGAGGCATGTTTTGCGTCCGCAGCGAGTCCAGGAGGTACAGGATGGCGACCTTCATTATAGGCGCAGCAGGAGGCAACGACGGTCGATACCAGCATGGGCGAAGGACCGCAACATTTACCCGAGTGATATTATAATAGTAGCAGCCAAGCAAGGCAGGCATCGAGGGAGATGGCCAAGTAAAGCTGAGAGGCATCTCCAGCTTATTGGCCAGTCACGTTTGGAGTATTACAGACTGAAAGGCTTGTGCGAAGCGCTCGAAAAGTGTCGGTTTGGCCCGGCCTGGTCGTGGGAGTCAAAGAACGTGGTCGCGATGTTCCCACGCCCCTTCCCCGTGCGGATCTAAATTCAACTCCCATTCTGCCGCAATCTCGCCGAGGAGACTCAATGCTCAAGTGATGCCTGTGGTCGTTCGCCTGAGGCAGGTGTACTGCTACGCTCAAGCCAATTCTATCTCTACCCTGCAGCGACGCTGGCAATCCTATGCGATAGCTAGGGACGGAGTTGGCCTTCCCGCCAATTCGGATCTGCTTGACCGCTATAAGGGCCTTGTCGCTCTTGGGCATATCAAACAGGATGAAGAACAGCTCAGAGTGGTCATGCAGGTATGAGCTACCCATGGCCTCAGCCTGACGACCATTGACGATTTTTAGTTGCGTCGTTTGACAAAGGAATTGGAGGGTTATTCCCCGCCAGCCATTTCGGCTGCACTACTACAGAGAAGCAACTACTCTGCGACAAGGTCTTCATCTGAAAATACCAAGGAGGGCATACCAGAGCCAACGCCTTGGTGGAAGCATTCCGACGATGAGGGTCACGTCTCCGAACGCGCTGTGGCTACTCGCAAGTCGCACGCAGAAGAGCTTGCAGCTTTGACGACGCCCAAGGTAGGCATTCGCCTTCAAAGTCCGCGTGGCACTGTAATTGCATGTTCATCCTACTCGCAGGGACTCCTTCTCATTGGAACGCCCGGGAGCGGCAAGAGCTTCTTAGTTGACCTATGGCTCGACACGCTGTCGACACCTTACAAGAGCCGAAAGCACTACAGCCTTCTCGTTCTGGAGATCTATCGTGGCGTCTGGGAAGAGACGCAGCGGCGCATGCTCGAGCGTCATCACGAACCTGATGCTGTTCCTGCCCCACCCGAAACATGGAACAAGACTATCCGCGAGCACTGGCGTCGACTAACCCGCGCTGGGGCCGCGCCCATTCGGTGGGCTTCCGGCGCGCGAGGCTCTCAGGCTTTCTCCTGGTACTCGGCGACCTCTGAGAGCATCGCGTACACTGTCGCTCAGCGTCTCGTTCTCCGTCATTGGTTACTCGTACTCGACGAGCTCCAGCTTCTTGACGTCTCCAGCGCCACGCTCCTGGCAGACGTTCTCTCTTGGTACTGGCGAATGGGCGGCGTCATTGTGGGCACTAGCAATCGCGTTCCCGACGACCTGTACCGCAACGGCGTTCAAAGGGATCGACTTGAGCCTTTCGTTGAAGCCCTAAAGATCCGTTGTCCAGTCGTTGAGATGCGCTGCAATACGGATTGGAGGGAAGTTATCGCGCATGAAGGGGGTGGTCGGTCATCCTGGTACACGACGAAGGAGCGTGCAGAATTCGACCTGGCCGCAAAGCAGGAAGATTTCGGTAAAGCTGGTACGTTCGATTTTTGCTATACGGCGCGATTCCCCATTGACTTCATCAGACGCCCACAACATAACCGTCTTCGGTCGACAAATACCGACTCTTCGAGTGGGGAATGGCGTGGCCATGTTTACCTTCGCTGAGCTATGCCATGAGGTATGTAATACAATACAGTCCCTTTCCACTGAGAGTCCCAACAAATATAGGCATTGGGTCCGGCGGACTACATCAGTATCGCCGCCAAGTTCAGCACTGTCTACTTCACCGACGTTCCTGTCCTTCGCATCTCGGACAAAAACCAGGCGCGACGCTTCATCACCCTCATCGACGCCTTGTACGAAGCGCGATGCCGCATCGTCGCTCTGGCGGAGGCCCCTCCTTATCGCCTCTTCTTTCCCGATGCGAGCACGGCGGAGCAACAAGACGTCGATGTTATGATGGCTGAGTCCGTGGCTGAGACGCGGGACACGTACAGACCTAACGTTGCCTCCTACGACGCACCGAACATGGAGGAAGCGCCAGAGCAGGTGAAGACGAACACGCCGCTAGATCAGCTCTCGATTTTCTCGGGTAAGTTCATGCATCCCGGTCGGCTTGATGATCTCTCTGACGTGTTCACGTAGGCCAAGACGAACAATTCGCCTTCAAGCGCGCGTTTTCCCGTCTCATGGAGATGACAAGTCCGGCGTACGCAAGCCGAAGGAAATGGGTACCCGTCCCCGATAGGCAATGGGAAACATCGAGTGCTACTTCTCAACCACTGCCTACAAGCCCTGCGCGTCGACAGACTCGCACTTCTCCCTCGCCAGACGCTAGCGAGATCGCAAATTCCGACTTCGCACAGGAAGCAGCTAACAGTACGACCACCTTCACTGGGCGAAGACCACCGGCGCCGCATATCGCTAACAGGCATGTATGGGGCGTCGACGATCCTGTCGAACGATCCGGGTCACACTCAGCGCAAGGCACAGACAGCAGGTAGATCGTCGAGAGGCGCAAGCCATGATGATTATGGTATGTGTACAGTATATGGTGGTGATACATTATTGATGTCGATCGCGTATGCTACAGTTCAGCACGCAGAGAAGATGTTCAAGCGTTCTTGTAGAAGGTCTGCTTGGCGTCGCCCTTGTCTTCACGCGCAGCACCTACGGAACCATCGTCAGAAGATATGCAGAGGCGTAGTCGATCTATCCACGTACCAGAGTACTGCTTGTCCCGGTCGCCAGTAACGGCGCCGATGATGTTGTCCTTCTTGCCTGCAATGCGATCGCCTGCGCCCTCGACGTAGCCCTTCGCGCGAGCTGCGTCGTATTCGGCGTCGCCCTGGAGGCGCTCCTCACGGCCAGAGGTCTGCCACGTCTCGGCGCCAATGAGATTACCGACGGTCTCAACCGCCTGACCCTTCAGCGAGTGGTAGTTGGCGCGGGTCAAGCTGGAGTATATGATCAACTTCATGTAATACCAGTGCGAAGGACAGAAGCGCTTACTTAGGCTCGCCAGTCTGCTCGTAGTTAGACATGATGTTTCGTTGAGTTAATTGATTGATTGGGTGGGTTGTAACTGGGTGGTTCGTTCGAGAGTGAAGAACAGCGACTGAACAAGGCCTGCCTTTTATACCTTGTGAGGAGAAATTGCCCCTCACTGTCCGTCATAAGTAGCGTCATGTTACGTCGTAGGTTGCCGCCACCTCATCATTACAAACTTGCCCTCGAACCGGTGCTTTGCCGGTGAGGAGATGGCGCTGATGTTCCTTGAGGCAGGTGCAATGTAGAGGGAAAATGACGTCATAGAAAGTTGAACCGTGCGAAAACTGCCGGCATATTCCGTAAGCTCGACCTTGGAGCTATCTTAGCCCAGAGAAAAGGCTGAGCAGCTGAGCCATACGAGAGAAGAGTACAGATGGTGTCATGAAAGAATATGAATTGTCAAGCGACTGTGATGATATCTAGGCGATCGGGGAAGAGACGCAGTATACCCAGCACGATGTATGTACGGCGCGAGAGGTATACTCTACATTTCGGCGCATGCGCCAGTAGCACAAGAGGGTAGGTGATCATGTCAAGATGAACCCTTCGAAATCCAAGAACGCCTCGTCAAGAGACATCTTTCGAACAACCAACGCCTCGACGATCAGCCTTGGCTGATTTTCGCCATTCTTCTCCACCATTACTGGCCCATCCGTCTCAACCTGGGAAACATGGGAGGACGAGGGGAAGCGCGGCGCCGGAAAGACGTCGTCGTCATCGTCCTCTGCCGCGACCTCGACAGGCTCATCCCCAAGCTGGAGGACGGGCACGTCAACGTCGGCCGCAGACGAAACGACCATCGGATCGTCCAGTCCGACATGCAAGCCCTCAAGCTGTGGAAGAAGAACCTCCTCGGCCTGATCCAGGCCCGGAGCATTCGCCTCCTGGGAGCCGTGTTCCTGCGAGGGGACCTCCTGCCCGGTTGCGTAGACCATAAGCGCCCGCCGCCGCTCCTCACGTCGTCTGTCGCGCGCTTGTTTCCTATGCAGCGCCTTGTCTGGATTACGCTGATAGCGACTGCCCTTGTTATCCTGCTGCTGACCCTTCTGAGCCGGCGGCGAGGACACGAGGTCGCTTCCAAACTTCTTGTTGCTGTTCTTCTTCCCCCGCTTCGTCTTTCCAGCACGAAGGGGGATGGGCGGCGACGCACGTGTCCGCATAGGGCGAGGCTTATAGACAGACGCTATCTCGAGGTCGATGGGTGTGTGGGTGAGGTAAGGGTCCATATTGTCGGGCTCTGGGTCCATGGAGAACATGCCGAGCTCGTTGTCGCTGTCGTCCGGACGCTGCAGCACGACAGTGGCGGATAGATCCTCCGCGTCGGTCTCCGTCTCGGGCTCCGTGGTAGTCTCCTGCTCCGTCTCCGTCGCAGTCAGGGTGGATGCGGACTCGTCCCCGCTACCACCGTTCTGTTCACGCCGTCGTCGACGCCGGTGGTGCACCCTGTCGTTCTCGAGGAGGAGCGCCATGGCAGGGGGGACTTCGACCTCTTTGACGATGATGACGCTCGCGCCGATTTCCCCGGCCATCATCTCGAGCGTCTCCAGTGACTGCTCTAGCTCGTTGCGGGGAAGTCCAATGAGCGCGCCCGAGTCCGCAACGCCGAGCTCGTAGTACGCCTGACCGCCCCCCTCCAGCAGCCGCCACTTCATCTGCGTGACGAGGCGTGCAAAGCGAGCAGGAGAGGGGGACAGCAGTTGCAGCTTGTACTCGACGTTGCCGTCATCGGATTCGGGAACGAGTTTGGGAACCGCGCTGACGGTGATCGGGCTCGGGCTCTTCGAGAGCGGGGAGGGGGACGCCGAGGCGGGTGTCGACAAGAGCGAGTCCCAAGGGCTGGGTACACGGGGAGACTCTGAGTCGGACTCTCCGAACATGCGGGGCAGATCGAACGGAGTAAGGATGGGTTTTCTGTTGCTTTTCGAAGGATGTTTAGGCAGGGCGCGATATTCGAGTTATCATGATAGTGCTCTGAAAGGCGTGCAGCGCGACGAGGTCCTGAAAGGGAGGTGAGAGCGCTTTATAAAGCGTTCATTGTGACAGTTCAGGAAGAGTCAGTGAGATAGCACAGCCACCCGTCCATCACAGCCAACGTGTGTGCGTCAAGCCCAGTCACGTCCTGCATTTTGCTCACATCCTTCTCACACCGCCGAGCCATCTTCCACACCGTGTATTGCCTACATGCAACAAAGAAAGATAGTCAAAGCAAACCGAAAGCGCAAAAATACGAAGTCCAGCGATTTAGCGAAGGGTCATGATGTCCGCGTTCGTGGACCCAAGCCTCCCGCGTATCCCGCCACCCGTCTCGTCGTGGTCCTTCGCCTTCTTCTTGCCCTCCTTGGGCACATCCCAGATACGCCAGAAGCGCAGATCCTCGTCACCAGAGCTAGCCGTGCAAACCATGTCACCCGCCGGCGAGCAAGTTGCATACAGAACACGTCCGTCATGTGCATCACGGATGTCTGCGACAAGGGACATGCTCGGGTAGGCGTGTACCATGATTGCGTTGGTCGGGTAGCCGTGAGTAGAGAGGATCTCCTTCTTGTGCGGCGACCAGATGAGGTTAGCCACCTGGGCGGGCGTCTTCAAGGTATGAACGCGAGCACCGGTTGTGCTGTTCCAGATGTTGATCGATCCGTCGTTGGACCCTCCACCGGAGGCAAGGAGAGTGTTTTGCCATGGGCACCAAGCAAGCGCCTACGAAGACAATGAGCAATTCGATCTCAAGAAATATCCTTCGACATACCTTCACCGCCGCCGTGTGGTTCCGCTTCGTCCACTTCGCGTTGCCGCGAGCGCCGGGGCGTACTTCGCCAACACGACCATCCCAGATGTTCACGACGTTGTCGTTACCACCGCTAGCGAGCAGCTCTCCATCCCCTCGCCAGGTCAGGCCGCAGACTTCGCCATTGTGACCCAATAGCTCCATGACCTTGTGCCGACCGATGCGAACGTCGTGATGCCAGATGCTCCCATCCCCGCAACCAGAGGACAAGATGTGCTGATTCCACGACAGACTCGCGACTTGCTCCTGGTGTCCGGCCATCGTGCGAAGCTTCTGGCCCGTCTCGACATCCCAAAGCTCGACGTCTCCGGTCGCGCACCCCACACCTAGGAACATGCCGTCCTGGGAGAACGACACGCTGCAGATGTGCGAGTCCTCCGGTGCCTCGCCCAATTGCACGACAGCGGCCGTATCGGCATTCCAGAGGTACGTGCAGTTGTCCAGAGCGATAGCTACCGTGTTGTTGCACGACCAGTCAACCAAGTTCAAGTAGAAGTCGTCCACCAGACCAGGCGCGTCGAGTATACGCTCAGGCTGATTCGAGATCTTTCGAGCCTTGGTCGACAGGCCGCCCGATGAGTTGGTGGTAGGCGGGCGGGCGTATAAAGGCCGAGCGACGTCGATCTGCTGCGCGAGAATGTTGTTGGATGATGCCATGGGAGGAGGCTCTGCGTAGCCGAGGATGCGCTTGTTGATGGGTACACCAGTGGCCACAGCGAGTCGGGCTGTATGCCCAGGCGAGGCCGACTTCGCGTCGAGGTGCATCTGCTCGAGGGTAGCCGCCACTTCGTCAGCGCTGTCATTGACTGTGGTCGTGATATAGCGATCCCTGGTGTCGGCAGAACGATTCTGATGTACATGTTAGCCTGAAGCATCTACACAAACCCAGAAACGCACGGTGGCAGGCGTCGAACGCGATCGCTTATCAGGTTTCTCTTTGGGCTGCTGGGGCGGCGGGACGATGTCGCGCGTGATGACATCCAGCTTGCTCTCGAAGCCACCTTTGCGAATGACGCCACCGCTGGCCTGCGACTGAAGATTGTCATTCAGCGCGCCGGCACCAGATGCGATGCGCTTGATGGGCGAAGGCGGACGGGAGGGCGGACGAGACCGCGACGTGGTGGGTGGTACAAGGAAAGGGTTGGTCGTGTCAAAGGGATTCGTGCCAGCGCGACTCTTTGAGTGCGACTGCGCTCTGGTCTTCTTGGTTGGCGATGGATTCAATGATATGTTGTTCATGCCGTTTGCCAGCGAAGGCGTCAGCGGCGTCTTCGCGTCCGACCGCCCTCGGCGATGGCTGGGCGTTTTTGGGTTCGACATCAAGCGAGTCGTTAGAAGATGAAGATACTACGGCGAGGTTGTGCGAGGTGCAAACCAAGAAGAGACAGCAGATGGCAGCGACAACGAGGGCACCTCGTGCCGAGCAAGCGATCAACCTTTAAACGTGACACATCATGTGATCGCGGTTGGTGACAGATGTGACAAAGCGAATAAGGACGCTAGGGTTGTGGAAGTTTGGTCGATTAACTTACCAAAAAGCAAACTTACGGGTAAATAGCCATCACGTGACACGTAAGTTACTGACCGGCCCTCAGGGGGGTCCAGCGGGTATGTATCTTACTACCGGGCACGTGTGGGCTGGAAGGCCGCCTGCGTAGTCAGAGGGCTGCTTCAAGGACTACAAGCTCAGTATCCAATGCTGAGCACGATTTCTATGCCGGGGCAATGGCGAATTCTGCGGTGGCGCAAATTATTTTCTGAATTTTTGCCGCCGCCATCTCCGGCTAGCGAGACGGGCCGTCAATCCCGAATCACACGCTGACCACAACCACCACCTCCAACGCTGCTCTTACACGGCGCGTACATTGCTAGCTCTCCAATCTCCTCTTCATTCCCTATGCGCATCCCTCGCCATCCTCAGTGGCTGGGTCGAGGCTCGCGTATACGCGCTTCGCACGCCTACAGCGCGCCCGCTGCTCGAAAACCGGCTCGACTCCAATGGAGAGAGTCTTGCCAGCAGGGATGAGGTGTGCAAATCCGTTCATCTCGCGTCCGCCGTTCGACTGACGCATTGTCCGCAGGTCTCTCGCCGCTGTTGCACATGTGTGCACGCACCGCAAGTCCGCGTTACAGCGCTTCGTTGCGCTCGTTTCCTTCCTGTAGCACTCCTCCCAAGGTTTTCGGAACGGACTCGGACGAGACTTCCTCCTCGGGAAAGCCTTCGGCCGTCCTTCGAGCTGACAATGAACCCAACGAATGAATGGACCCCTCCGAGATTGCATTTCAATTGCTTCGAGCCGATGCCTTCGTAGAACCGAGCGGCATGGGTCGGGACGACTAATCCCCTTCCTTACCCGTGCTGTAGGGCAACACGATCAACCTACGCCAGCCGATCCGGTCAAGCGATGGTACCATACGCCGCGGGGTCTCGCCGTCCTCTCTTTCCGCGGCGCGTCAGAGTTGGGATACGACTACTGTAAGACCAATACTGTTTCCTACTTAGTTGATGCCATTCGCTCGCCGCCTCGTACGTCGCCTACGTCACAGTGGGTATGGGTGATGGGGGCAATCCACATGGTTGGGTAGACGCGATTTTGTCCTATCGGTGGCTTACATCACTAGAGTATTTACATTCAGTCTATGTAGTCTTTTCAATATGATGTGGAGATATTTTCAGCATTCTTGAGACTTCCTGCATCGTACCAATGAAGCTATGAAGCTGGAAAACCATGCCTGACTCTCGGGAGCGCCTGCGCGGGTTGATCACGTGGTCACGTGACTGGTAAGTAACCGGTAAGTAACCTGTCAAAAACCCACCCCCCAGGGGGGTTCGGTAAGTGACTGGTAACAAAGGGTCGGCCGAGTTTCTTACACAACCCTAAAGGACGCGACTTTGTCAGAACTTTCATCGTCCAGCGAAAAGATGGGCAGCAAACGATAGAAGATTCAGATGACTCGAGCATGTCGCGATCTGACTTTGTGGTAGTAGGTCGAAGCCGCGTATGCATGTCCTATGGTCATAATGATTGCGTTGCTCGTCGCGCGTCTCCCGCCGAACCTGGCGTTCCGTACCTCGCACTTACAGCAGAAGATAGGCATATTTAGACCTTGCGAGCCCTGGTATTCCCTGAAACTTGCCGTTCGCAATTGCTTGTACTTTTAGATAGCACGGGCCTCGGAATCCTCAAGGATGCCACAAAGGTGAACTTGCTACTCAAGATCGTTCTCGGCAAAGAGGAAGGTGGTAGTCAAGACGATATGGCTAAAATATTCCAGCTCTGTTATGTTTGCAAGCGAACGCGTACTTACGCGGCCAAAAAGCATCACGTGCGGTGCTGAGTTGAACTTGAGACTTATTCAGTGTTCCTCGTGCGTGCGCAAAAGACGCCCTCTGATTGGTCCGGCATCGCCATCCGGCCGCGCGGATGAGGTAAGGCGAGCGAGAATGCGGGGTAGCGCGCCCTGCATATAAACCAGCCAAGGTCAGAAGGTTCGCATCTCATACACATTCGCACGTCCGCCCCTCTTCCTCCCTTCACCACCATGTCACAGGCTTTTGCGCGCCTCCGCCAGCCACTCCGCGCTGCGTCCCGCCAGATCGCGCGCCCCTCGACGCGGAATGCGACCCCTACTTTCCGAGCGTCATTCAGGCGCTTCAACTCGACGGAGGCGCCCAAGCCTCCCAAGTCCAACACCGGGCTTTATGCGGGAATCGCTGGCGGTGCCCTGCTGGCTGGGATCGGTTTCTACTACTATTCGCAGGGAATGAACCCGCTGACGGCGGCCAAGTCGGGGGCGCAGGCTGCCAAAGTTGCGACCAACTTCGTCCCTTCGAAGGAGGATTATCAGAAGGTGCGTTGGCGCATTCGTTCCCACGAACCGGTTGCTAAGATGTGTTCGTAGGTTTACAACCGAATCGCTGAGCTCCTTGATGAAGCGGAGGACTACGATGGTGAGATCCCTCATTGTATCAATCACACAGCACAGTCTGAATGAGACGCTCGAAAAGACGGCTCATACGGTCCCGTTGTCCTTCGTCTCGCTTGGCACTCCTCGGGGACGTACGATAAGGACACGAACACGGGCGGCAGCAACTATGCCACCATGCGCTTCGAGCCTGAGGCTCTCCACGGGGCGAACGCGGGCCTTCACGTTGCGCGCGAGCTCATGGAGAAGGTCAAGCAGGAGTTCCCCTGGATCAGCTATGGGGACCTCTGGACGCTCGGTGGTGTCGCTGCGGTGCAGGTGAGTTCACAATAGCCGTGGTATGAGTGTAGCCCTCTGACATCCTCGAAGGAAATGGGCGGCCCGAAAATCCCCTGGAGGCCTGGTCGCGTCGACGGAACGGCTGAGAAGGCGACTCCTGATGGCCGTCTCCCAGACGCCTCCCAGGGAGCTGACCACCTGCGCAACGTAAGTCCACTTGCATGTATAATGAGTGCTTGACTGACCGAGCGACCAGATCTTCTACCGCATGGGGTATGCCTCGAAGTGCTGAACGCCTAGGACGAATACTTACACTACCCCCTAGCTTCAACGACCAGGAAATTGTCGCGCTCTCGGGTGCTCACGCGCTTGGCCGCTGCCACCGTGACCGGTCAGTTGAGCTTTGTCATGAATCACTCCCTTCACATACTCACACGTTCTACCCAGGTCTGGATTCGAGGGTCCCTGGACTTTCTCGCCCATCACCCTCACGAACGACTACTTCCGCCTTCTCTTTGACGAGACGTGGGTCTGGAGGAAGTGGGATGGCCCCAAGCAGCTTCAGGACAAGTCCACTCGCTCGCTTATGATGCTTCCGTAAGTCTTTGCTATCGCTTGGTTCGAGGTCGAACCGTCGCTGACTTAGGTCGACAGGACGGACTATGTCCTCGTGCAGGACAAGAGCTTCAAGAAGTACGCGAAGCAGTACGCGGACGATCAGGACCTGTTCTTCAAGGAGTACGACATACTCTCTTTGCATCGAGTCGTTGATGCTGACATGCTCCTAGCTTCGCCAATGTCGTCTCGCGTCTCTTCGAGCTCGGCGTGCCGTCTGAGCAGTTCGTGACCAAGGAGCCTTGGATCATGAAGAACGCGGACGAGAAGGACGAGTAGATTGACCCATGCTTCGTTCGGGCCAACACCTGGAAAATCATGTGTGAGAGGACCCCTTGTTCAGTGCTGTCTGCTATCTATTTCGCATTGTATCACATACTTTGACCCTTGTATCACAACTATCGTACCTTTCCTTTTGCATGAATTCACTTTGTTTGCTGCCTAACTTGTCCTCACGTTTGACGAGCAATGATCAAGCCCGACGCAGAAGGAACACAGCTCATCCCAGGTGTGCATGGTATAGTGGACGTGGTGTATACTGATACAGCTGGTGAATACATCGAAGGCAAAGCGTCTGTTTGTCTAGTGGGTCAACGTAGAAGGGATGAAATACAACGCCCACATACCATCCTCTCAATCGCCAGACTACTCATCCAGATTGATCGCCTTCCCGAACTTTGCGTAGAGGACGACCTTCAGCTCTTTCATCTGTCGCTCGCAGTCATCGACGCTGTCAGCCGCAGCTGCTAACCGTTTCTCGACGTCCGCCTGGTCGCGTGCAAGCCGTTTTTGTGCACGAGGGAGGGGAAGGTGGAGGAAGGTCTCGCCGACCTTGTAGCTAGAAATGGTGTCAGTGACAATGCGACGGGCATGTGTGGCAAGGCATTGAGCATTCAGGTGGATTATCCTGAAACCCAAGGGTGGCGGAACGTTGGCTCGGGCCTTGAGATGTGAGATGAATGCATGTGTTACGCGGCGGGGAACAAGGGTGGATATAGACTGATGCCAGGGCACTTACAGCACAGGTTCATCTTCGTCAGCAAGTTCAAGCTCAGTTGAGAGATCTTCTAGAGCTTCCTTCTCGACCTAGAAAGGAAGAGGTCCATTAGATGGAACATGGCCGATGTAAACCTGTAACGCACCTTCAACTCCTTCAACTTCTCATTCAGGTCCCGTACGCGCGTATTCAGCTTCGAGAATGAGTTTATTCTTTGCTGGTCCTCTATTTGTCGTGTCAGCAAGCTGGCATCCCCAACAAACGCGCAGGGGACGGCTCGCACTTGAGGCGATCGTGAACCCGGGCGTGGCGGATTGGCCTGGACTGCTACGCACCCCATGTCACTTCCTCAGCTTCCTCATTCTCGTCCTGCTTGTCAAGCTAGGCAGGTGTAAGTGCACGGACGCGTATTCGGACGTGGATCTTACCATCCGCATACTCTGCATGGTGGCGATCGTCGAGGGCAAGTCCTATTCGGCATAACGGGCCGACACGCGCGACAATCCAGCCGGACCGCGGCCCGTCGGTGATCGGTCCTGACGTACCCGGTACGCGCCCATGGATCTGCTCTCGGCTTCCACCTTAACCACCACCACATAGGTCAGCGGCGCCCTCAGGGAGGACAGCAGCGAGGATGCCTTCCGAGATCGCTTGGAAGCAGTACTTTGACGTGCTCAAGAACGTCGTATGCGTCTACATCGTCGCACGCCAGCTCCTCAAACTCAAGCGCCATGTACTCGCTCGCGGTCTGACTGGCTCGGTATACGAGGTGTACGCGGCGATGCAGCAGGTACGCTCACTTATGATACTCTGTAATTCTGATGAACTCAACAATTCATGTCTTAGCGCGCCTTCCAACTCGCACTCCGCCTCCCCTCCATGCAGAAGAAGGTCCGAACCGAGATGGACAAGGCGAAGCTTGATATCGAGAACAAGCTCGTCCCGAAGGGTCCTGATGTCACCCGGCACTTGACGCTACCGCCTAGCGGACTGTCTGCAGAGGATATCTTTGCAGAAATGGACAAGCTGGATAAGGAGGGGTTGTCGCACACGGATTGGTCCAAGGGCAAAATCTCGGGCGCTGTCTACCGTGCGTGTTCCCCTCTCCTTATCTCAGTCTGCACATGATTTCTGGAATGTCATGCTAACGCTACCTACAGATGGTGGCGAGGAACTTTCCAAACTTATTGCAGCGGCGTACACTCGTTACCTTGTCTCGAACCCCCTTCATCCGGATGCCTTCCCCGCGGTCCGCAAGATGGAGGCAGAGATCGTCTCCATGGTTCTGCGCATGTACAATAACCCGACTGGCGCAGGTACTATGACTAGCGGAGGCACTGAATCCATCGTTATGGCTGTCAAGACGTACCGCGACTGGGCGCGCGCCACAAAGGGAATCACGGAGCCTGAGATGTGCGTATGCCCTCTTCGTGTGGGCTGTCAAAGCAGAGGCTTACTGACGTGCCCCAAAGGGTCATCCCCTCGAGTGCGCATGCTGCCTTTGACAAGGGAGCGGCCTATATGGGTATCAAGGTACATACCATCCCGGTGGACCCGGTGACACGGCGAGTCAACATCAAGCGTGTAAGAAGAGCAATGTGAGCAGCTCGTACCCCTCTTATCTGTTATCTTATGAAAACATATATAGCAACTCGAACACCATCCTCGTGAGTCTTCACACCTTTCCAAACATACCCAGTCACTAAGCGTCATTTCTTTGTAGCTTGTCGGCTCTACCATCAACTTCCCCGACGGCAACCAAGACGACATTGTCGCTCTCGGCCAGCTCGCCAAGAAGTACGGCACCGGGCTGCACGTCGATTGCTGCTTGGGCTCGTTCATCGTGCCCTTCATCGAACCTGCAGGTCTTGCAGACGATGAGCATTTCAAGCTGCTGCCCTTCGACTTCCGTGTCGAAGGCGTGACGAGCATCAGCTGTGATACGCACAAGGTCAGCTGAACAGCAGCTCTCCTTTATATCCTACCAACACCAGAATCTCTTGCTGACGGGCTTTCCTTTGTAGTACGGCTTCGCACCGAAGGGCACGTCCGTCATCATGTACAAGGACGCCAGCCTTCGCCGATTCCAGTACTATGTTACCACGACATGGTCTGGCGGCGTCTACGCCTCACCGAGCTTGTCGGGCTCGCGTCCTGGTGCACTTATTGCTGGAACCTGGGCCGCCATGCAGCATATTGGCTACGAGTGCGTGACTGCGTCTCTTTGCGTGTATCGAAGGGCACTTGCTGACTCAGTATCGTATGTAGGGGCTATCTTAAGTCGTGCCGTGAAATCGTCTCCTGCGCACGCTATATCGCACGGCGCATTGAGGACGAGATTCCGGAGTTGCACATCATGGGCGCTCCTCCGGCATCGGTCGTCGCTTTCGCGGCGAACGACGACAAGAAGGTCGGTGTCATCCTATTAAAGCCTACTGTTAGATGCTGACAACGATCTATCCTTGTAGCTTGAGATCTTTGAGGTCGGTGACGCTATGAGCCGTCGGGGCTGGCACTTGAACGCCATCAACGACGGCGCGCCAGGTGGGAAGGGCGTGCATTTGGCGGTGACGGTGCGTTCATGCGCTTACTTTTCCGGTCTGTTGCGCTGACGCCAGCGCATAATAGCGCTTAACGGTCCCTAACCAAGACGTCTTCATCGAAGATCTGAAGGACTCGGTTCGCGAGGCGGGCGTGAGCCCCTCGGGCAAGGGCACGATGGTTGCATTGTATGGTGAGCCCCATTATGTGGATGTTGTAGGCGAGTGAATGAAGCTTACCGCGTCCTTACAGGTCTCGGCTCCTCGAGCGCCATCGGCCCGTCGCTTGTAGGCGAACTCGCGGAGGCGTTCATCGATGCGACGCTCAAGGCGTAATCACTGCCGCGATGAGGACGTGATGTAGGCATGCGAGATGACTGGATCCCGCGCTCGAACACCGTTGCTTGAATACTGGAATCGAATAGATGCAGGAGGGATACCCGAGGGGAACTCGGTAGGACTAGTGATGTTGTCTGGTAATTTTTCTGTCATTTATGTACCACCTTGCTTATCACGGCTGTAAAGATGCCTTTGTTTCATGCAAACACCGGAGAAGAGGCTCCGTTGACCGCTCAATGCGTTGGCTGCTGGCCATAAGCTGATACCCGTGGCAGAAGTGGGTCCAGTTCGGCATATCCCGACTAGAGGACCCACATGTTCATTTCGGCCATCTGGTAGGTATCTCCGCCGCTATTTCCCTCCTCGACATAGCAGGTGTGTCTCGTCAGTCGTCCGACCAAGGCCGGATGGAAAGCTCACTGATGACTTCTATCACCCCATCCCGCGGTCCTCCGCACCAGGAAGCGTTCTCATTTCCCCGCCTGCGGGGCGTGCCACATTTCTCGTCTTCGCTGCTCGCCTTCGACGCGGGGATTCGAGGCGTTCTCCATCTTGCAGCCCTCCTTCGCCTTGAACCACCGACGAACACCTTCCCTTCGCCCCGAGGTGCTGTACGCCTTCGCTTCGTGTCCCCGCATCTGCTGAGCGGCCTCCCCGCGTCGAACACGCACCTTCGGTGTGGGGCACGTGGGCTTTACTCGCTCACCAGCGGGGTTTGCCAGCGCGGGGAATGACTTCTGACCGTCCGTTCGCGGGCGTTGCACGATCAGAATACGATGCGCTCTGTATCCGGGGCGCGGGTTCTGTCAGCCCGGCTCGCTGGAGGAGGGAGTTGTGCGAGGAAGTACGGTGATGCGGAGGAACGGTGCGACGGGGTCGTGTGAGGGCGTATAACTAGGTCTTCGCCCGTAAAGTGGGCTCCAAACGAGGCTTTCGGAGCGTGTAGCTGCCATGACGTCCGGAGGTTCTATGCCAGCTCTGATTCCGCCTGCCGTGCTTCGCGAATGTCGGCTTGCTCGTCTGTTTGCTGCGCCCCTGGCCCTTATCCGACGCAGGCTATCTGGCCGTCGAAGAGACGGGCTTTCATACCTGGAGCAAAGGCTAACTGTGTGCTTAATTTCTTTAAGGCTTCCGATACGAGCAGTGGCTTCGGCGCAGCGGACATATCCAAGGCATGCCCTTCTATCGGGCAGCAGGTTTAAGTAGAGATACACATCGACAGCTCGTTTTTCCTCGCTTTCTGAGGCCGACCTGAGGCAGCCAAGACCAGCGTCAGCATGTAGCGCATGAGAGCAAGCCTCGTCCTGCGTCATCTGCTCGCACGTACACCTCGTATTTCCGCCATTGTGCCGCCATTGTTCTGATCATCTTCATTGCATCCTGCCAGATGACCATACAGACAAGGCATGTCAGCCGGACGCAACGTCCTCCCATTCAGAAGCAACGCCTCGCATTCAAAAAGGACGACCTTTGCGCTCCACAGACACAAGCCTTCCGCTCTCTTCCTGACGCACGGTTGGAGGTCCGTGCCGTCGAGGGTGGCCTCCGCTGGCGTTCTCCTCGTCTCGGAGGCCGCAAGAGTACCTGAGCGCAGCAGGACCATGCTCTTGCTGTCCTTCTCGTGCATGCTAATGTCGCTCTTGTTGAATGGATGATGCGTCTTCCATTGTTGTGGGTAGTACGAGGGTTAGTTGCGTTGCTCCAGTCCAACGCTAAGCCTGAACTTCCTCGCCGGCGATGCACGAGAAGGGGGAGCAATTTGTACGTTGGACGGATCCCTCATTTGCCTACCGCGCCCGCTTCTGACAGGGTGCTTCACAGTCGGCGGGCCAACCTAAAGTCACCTAGTAGACGCAAAACTCGGTCATGGCCAGCCGAACGCATGACGACCAAGGGCTCTAAATCTTGCCACACAGTGAACTTGTTGACGCTTCGACGATCTGGCCACATATTAGTGGCATTGTCGTCTGCAGGGGGCCCTCTGCTGACGTCCCGACGGCAAGTGCCCTACTATTGCTGAGAGTTCTCTTTTGTCCAGAAAGCACAGTCATTCAAAAGAGCATTGCGGACGCCTGTATATTGTCCCGCGTGCGAGTCGAACCTTGATTGGCGGTCTGAGTAGGAAGAGGCCACGGCCAGACAAGATCTCGGTGGGATGCATGCGTCACGAAGAGTAAACGCACTCAGAGGAGTGCACACGTCTTAGTGAGTCTGCGTGGGCTCGGAGAGTAGAACACCGAACGACAGTATTCCAGAGTAAACGCAGGTCCGGCGGGCGTACGCATACAACTAGCGAGCCAATCGGATGGTTCAGACGACGACGGGGCTCATCGAGGCGCAACAACCCGCTGAGCTTCGAAAGAGCGCGACCGCCTAGGTCGACAAGACGACCGTGCCACCGCGCGACCTAGGTAGTACCACCACGCGAGAGCAGTAGTGCCACCGTGCGAGACAGCAGCCGTAGGTTAACCGTCCCGTGGGACCCGCGGCCTACGCTCGTAAGCCAGCCCTTGTCGGCCGACATCGCTTTCAATGCGCCCGTCTGAAAATTCGAAGGTTCTCCGTTTTGGGCGAACGACCTTCGCGCCCCCACTCGCCTTCTCGCAAGGTCCGGGTTCGCCTGCGCGGGAACCTGACTTCGCCTGTACGAGAGCATGACTTCGCCTGCGGGAGAGTCGACTTCGGCCCCGGCGGATGGCATCTGCCGCACAACAAGCTATGAGCCGGGGAGAGTTCGCGCAGGCGGCGGGCGGTGGGCTTCGCTGAGCGCAGGATCGAGGTTCAGTGGGGGTTCTCTAGCTTGGAGATCACGGTCGCTGCGTGCAGAGATCGCGCTTCCATCTCGCGACGGTTACGTGTCGCACGAGAAAATAGCGCGCGAGCGACGATAGAAAGAGGATTACGGCCGCGTGCAGGGAAGACAAGCGCGTGTCCGTGGGAGATTACGGTTGAACTTTGGTTGGAGGCGAGTGGCGGAAAAGCTCGGAAAAGATGTTAAGTCGGCGGAAGAGATGTTGAGGATGATGAATGGTTGAGCAAGGTAGTGAGCTGTGTCCAATTAGACAAGAGTATGCGTCGAATCAGGGACAGGACGTCCCGCGGCCGCGGGAGTGCAACAGCTTGTACTTCAACGTTTGTGATGGTCAATGAATGGCCAGTAGTACGCTCGGAGGATACCTGTCATGCGTCCACTGCTCGAGGATCCGGAGGCTGGGCATAGACTGGGTGTAGAGTACGGTCGAGGGCTGGCGTCTTCTATCGGATGGAGGCCTTGGGCGGGTGGCAGTCGAGAAGCGGGAGCAGTCCGAGGTCGTAAGGTGGTCGGCGTCCAGAGTGTGGCGAGACGCGAAATTTTGCAGCGAAGCAGCACGTACGAGCAGGGAAGACCAGGCGCGTGAGAGGCGTCGCACGACGTGCAAAACGGGGGACGTCCCAGAAAGGTTCGCTCATAGAGCCCCATCAACGCGCGCAACACGCCGAGAATGCTGCCGCCATGCAGCCCGAAATGGGTGCAGACATCGCAATGAAGTGCGGGTGCTGCGCGCGCTGTTAGGCGCGCCATACGTCCGGTGGGCTCCACCTCCCAGCACGATAAGCGTCGCGAGAGCGGCTGGCAGCGTGATGCCTCATCATTATGAGAGGAAGCATGCGCGGGATAAGCCAAGCAGGACTGCATTGCGCCGTATATGGGGTTGCTGCACGTCCGGCAGGCGGTGGGATTAGAACTTAGAAGGGGGTCGAAGAGCACATACGGATCGAGGTGACTGTGATGGCGTATCCGCGGGATCTTTCCTGGATCGGCAGTTATCGCCAGATCTCCGCCATCAGGATGGCGATTGCGGTGGGCGCGCCCGCCCCTGAGTGCGCCGCTGTCCGCGCTCGGGACCCATGCGCGTCGCTTGGCGTCCATACTCCTCGCTTGTTATCGGGTCATCTCGCGAGAGGCTGCGGTGCGGGTCGGGTGCTCGCAGTCTGTAGGATCAGCCGTGCACTGCCTCGAGTGCAGGCCGCATTCATGCGAGGGTGCTGAATGAAGAGGTGCCTCAAATAGATGTAAGACAGCGCCGTTGCAGTCAGACAAGGCGTAAGTCGGCGGCTCGGGTGATATCACCAGAGCGTCGGGTGTGGAGAGCAGGGTTTGGTGCGATAACCGCGCGGGGGTCGTGCAGCAACCGCGTCGCCTAGCTCTGGCCCGGGCGCGGCCTGCAGTATACGCGCTGGATTTTCCGAAGCGCCTGTGGTGGGAGTGGACGGGGACAGAGCGGCGGCGGCCTGGACGCGGGTGATCGGACCGGGGCGCACTGAGAGGAATCCCGATTTAGCGCATGATCGTCGTCACAAAGATGAGCCCTGCGCAATGCTTCAGCTTGGGAGGCTCGCATTTTTCCCTGCACACTCAGCTCCGGCAGTCGCCAGCCTGGGCAGAACAGGGTCCCCCTCCGCACAAACTCTCCCTCTTCGACTTCTTCCTTCTTCCCACCATCCACGACCCCTGATTCCTCTTCTACCGTCCCCCCTTCCGCGAGCATGGCTTTCATGCTAGCCCATAATATGTCCCGCGACCAGCTCTTAAACCACGAGGAGGAGCTGGCCCCCGTCCCCGATGGCACCCGCTCAGCCCCCTCCGCCTCTGACCATACAGACGGCATGTACCAGGACCGCAAGGAAAAGGAGCGCCACCCACGTCTCGAGATTGTTCTCGACCAGGACTGCCTATACCTCCGCGGCACCGGCGTCGACGTCGAGCCCGCCCGCCTCTCAGGTCACCTCGTCCTCTACCTCACCGAGTCCACATCTGTGCGCGAGATCACTCTCCACTTTCGCGGCAAGGCCCGCCTACCCATACCCTCCCATGAGTCGTGAGTACACCCGCCATCTTCCTCTTGCACGATCTCACATCACTTGCAGGATCGGTCTGCAGAGCTCGTCGCTCACCTACATCATCTGCAATCACGACTGGTCCTTCCTCGAGGGCGAGAAGAAGCACTCGCACACCCTCAAAGCCGGGCGCCATGTATTCCCCTTTCAACTGCAGATAGGCGGTTCACTGCCATCCACTATCTTCACCCCCGTTCTTGGCGGCGCCTCCGTCATCTACAAGCTACGAGCACACGTCGTCCGCTCGGGCTTCCACAACAACCTCCAGGCCATCTGCCCGGTCATCATCCTTCGTTCCTTCGCTCCAGAGGCGCTCGAGTATCAACAGACGCTCGAGATCGAGAACACATGGCCGGGCAAGATCATGTACTCCATCCTCGTCCCCCACAAGGCCTGGGCGGCGGGCGACAACTTGACAGCCCTCGTCAAGTTCTCGCCACTAACGAAGGGCACGTCCGTGGTCAGCATCACGACGTCCATCCACGAGACGACCAAAATATACGCTCGCAGTGGCTTCCAGGAGCACAATCGTGTTGTCGCCACAATGAAGCACGACATCATCGGCGGCAAGGCCGTCGCCTGCGTTGACAATGATACGCGGAGCAAGCAGACCTCAGGGCGATCGACGCCACACATCGCCCCCACACCACCTATGGCATCGCCGGCCGTCTCGACTGCGAACCACACTAATGCTGGCGGAGGATACTTTTCATTCTCTCACGGGTCGACGCCACCGCCGCCGCCACCTCCTCCAGAGCAGCCGGTGGCCTCATCATCCACCGCCCCGCCGCCCATACACAACCCATGTGACGATGAGCCCTCCGCCGACGTCGTCACCCACCTCGTCCTGCCCATCCCGCGCAACCTCACACCGAGCCACGCTCTCGAGCCCATCATCGTTATGCACCGCATACGATGGAGCATCCTCATCCACAACGCCGACGGCCACACCTCCGAGCTGCGCTGCTCGCTGCCCCTCCACATCCTCGCCGGCCGTCTGCTCGAGGAGGCGCGCTCGCATACCGCCGCAACCCGCCGCCTGCTCATCGGCGGGCCGGAGGTGCCGCCGGAGGAGGACGAGGAGGCAGAGCTCCCAAGCTATAACGCTCACGTGCGGGACCGCGTTGCGAACATGTACCTTCCAGAGGGTGCGACGATGCGCGTGACCAACCCGTGGGTCACGACGGGCGTGTCGCCTGTGGTGCAGGCGGATGGCATGCCGGTGCCGGCGTGGCCGATGAGCCCGTCGGGGGCAAGTACGCCGCTGGAGGCGCACGTCTTATCGCACCTGCCACACCAGCCGGGCTCTGGCGCGAGCACGCCGCTCGATTGGGTCAATTCAGAGCTGCTGCTATCTCTGGAGCGCGACCCGCCTCCGCTCAGTCAGGCCAGCCTAGCGCGGACCGTCACGACGCCCGGCACGCCACCAGATGCTGGCGGCAGCGCCGAGGCGTCCGCTGCTCCCAGCCGTGGCCCGAGCCGCCCCTCGAGCCGTCCATCAAGTCGTGCCCAATCCCGTGCCCCCAGCCGCCTCGGCAGCCGCTTCCCCTCGCGACACTCCTCTCCCGAGCGCGAGCCGCGCAAGAGCACTGCGCACGAGACGTACGTGCACGAAGGCCAGGCCTCGCGCGCCTCAGACGGCATCTTCCATGCCACCATGAAGCCCTTCACCTCCCTCCCGCACCCGCAGTGGCTCTCTTCCCGCTCGTCCTCATCACACAACGTGCCCACGCTCGCCGAGCTCGAGGGCACGGCCGGCAGCGCGAACGGCAGCGCGGGCAACTCGCCCGGCGCGCGCGCGTATAACGTGCCGCTCTTCCAGGACCCGAACTCGGGCTCCGCGCTCCTGCACCGCGCGTTCACGGAGGTGCCGGCGTACGAGGTGGCGAGCCGCGGGTTCATTGGCGGCGTGCCGCCGCTGACGAGCATGCGCGGGCTGCCGAGCTACGACGATGCGCAGCGGACGCGGTCGTCGAGCGATGCGTCGCAGCGGTTTGCGGGCGACTCGCAGCAGCGGTCGATCAGTGAGGGTGATTTGGCCGGACGGTTCCGTCAAGCGATGGGACTCTCGTACATGTCACCTCCGCCACAACTGCGGCCCGCGGGCGCGTCGACGACTGCGCTGAACGCTACTGCGCCAGCCTCGCCGGCAGCCCGCACATGATGATGCTTCTTGTAGGTTTGCTCGCGACCTCACCTCGTCTTCGTCATCCTTCCTCCTAATTCAACTGCATCCTCGTTTCCTTCGTTTCTCTCTATATACGTGCGCTCACCATGAACATACCTCCAAGCGCCCCATGCCACCCCCCTCCCTCATCCACTGAACGAAGAACAAACATAATTTTCGTTGTTACTGTCATTTCACGACCTTCCCCATGATGCTTCGTACACCGTTCTTCAACGATGCTCTGTACACCCTAACGAAATCAATCATTATCCCCATAGACTTCATTTGCCTTCTTAGCCTGTCTCTTTGCCTGTCGCCCTTCCACTCATATCCGAACCACGTCTCCTCTGCTTTTATATACACCCCCTAGACTTCCCCCATAGAGCTTCCCCCACAAATGGACGCTGTACAATTATGTATTTCACTACCCAGGTTGTTCGTTCCACTACGACGCAAGGTGCTCGCGCTACTACGACCCAAGTTGTTTGTTCTATGACGTGCACACATAGGTTGTTTCGGTTATCCTCAGATTCGGTCTACGGTACTTTGGCTGTTGTACGGTTTACTCTGCAGACTGCGCAATGCGACATTGCTGGAAGAGGACATCTTTGCGCGCGGGAGCTCCCTGCGGTGAGATAACATCGGCTGGCCAAGGGAGGATTGAGCGGACAGACGTTGGGTCAGCCTTGCCCGGCGCGGCCAGAGCGGGCCACGGGGGACCCTTGCCATCGGGTCGGTGGCGTAGTTGGTTATCGCATCTGTCTAACACACAGAAGGTCCTCAGTTCGAACCTGGGCCGACTCATTCGAAATCTTTCACCGCCTTTTTGATTCTCGGGCGCACTACAAGCGACGCATGCTTCTAGGGCTAACAGCCCTAGCGTAACCAGCGAGAACGATGCACAGAGGATTCCGTTAGCATCACGACTCTTGATAATGTGGGCAGGCTCGGCAGTCGCCGAACCGCCCAATCCACATTGAGGGACGGTTGCTTTCCCCTCACACTACGAACTTCTGCACATGCGATTGACGTTGATTTCTGGCCGGCGAAAAAGCAGACCTCTCACATTAGAAATGGAGGATATGGCCTATGGCTCTGAGCCGCCCGGCGTGTAACTCTCGTTGACAGGGCTATCAATACTTTTTGACCTTCAAGTTGACCGTTCCAAGCGACGGTACATTGCGCAAGTCATAGGCAGACATTGCTTGTCCTCCCTCCTGACTGTCGTCCACATATCCAAGACACTATAACCGTCATGCTCTCGTCATCCTGGTCAGGCGGCCGAATGACAATGGGATACGAACTCCCCAGTCCCGCTCTAGCTGCGCTGTAATTCCTATCTCATCGATAGCCAGCGCGGGGCCTCCCTCAACGTGACGCTTCCTATCCGACGACTGCGACCAGCACCCACCAACGACAGACCCATTCAGCATGTCGACGTCTCTCCAATACACACCCCTCGACGAGATTGCGAAGGTACGCTCCGCCTACCGAGTTCTTCGACTGCTCCACCTCTCAACAAATCGTATCAGACCCACGCCCGCCTGCGCGCCACATTCGACTCCGGGAAGACCCTCCCACTGGCCTATCGGCGGCAGCAACTGCTGCAATTAGCGCGCTTGGGTGAGCTGCGGTCCAGTATATCACCTCTATCGAGCTATCTCTCAACACGCGCGCAACAGTCCAACAGAACGCCCCCGCCTTCGAGTCGGCCCTCTGGCGCGAGTTCCGGAAGCAGCCGCTCGAGATCGCGATGGTGGACCTCAGCCCCGTGGTCTCTGCGACGCTGTATGCGGCGGAGAATCTGGAGCGGTGGGCGGGAGAGGAGGAGGAGAAGGAGGATGAGGAGAACGAGATAGATGCCGGGATAAAGGATGTTCTGACGCAAACATGCCAGAAGAAGCAAACGACAGAGCAGGAGAAAGCGAAGGACGAAAGCAAGCGCTGGCACACAACGATCCAGAAACAGCCGAAGGGGCTGGTGGTCAATATCTCGTGCGCGCTTTCATCCTCTGCTATCCTTTCCCTTTCCCCTTTGACCCATTCCCCTTCCTAAATACCCTCTCCCCTTTCTAATAACCCTTTCCCCTTCCTAATTCCCCTTCCCCCTTCCTAATTACCCCTTCCCCTTTCTAATCAACCCCCCCAGCCCCTGGAACTACCCCATCATCCTCTCCCTCTCCCCGCTCGTCGGGGCCATCGCCGCGGGATGCGTGGCCATCCTCAAGCCCTCAGAGCATACGCCTATCGTGTCGGCCATGTTTGCAGAGCTCTTTCCGAAGTATCTGGACCCCGACGCGTATGCGGTGGTCAATGGGGGCGTGGAGGAGACGGGGCGGTTGCTGGAGATGAAGTTTGGTGAGTGGGTTCTGCTCTCTTGTAGTGGAAATGGCGGGTGGTAGGATAGAGGTGGCGGGTCGGCTCGCTTCTGACCTTTCGCGTTGGAGTCGGCCGTGTGGTATGATAAACCTGCTAACCGCGCGCACACAGACCACATATTCTTCACGGGTATGTTTGTATCCCACAGCCCCAACGGATCCACACCTACTTACCACACACCGATATAGGCTCCACCCACGTCGGACGCATCGTGGCCGCCGCAGCCGCGAAGCAGCTCACGACGGTGACTCTGGAACTGGGTGAGCGTCTGTCGTTCCTTTCTCCAATTCCCTCCCGGCCGCGCTATCTGCCCCTTTCATATTGGGTCGAGCGTGGACGCTCCCCTTGAATCACGTCTTGGCTCTCCCGGCGGACCACTTGTTCCCATCACAGTGTCCAGAGAACGCGCCTCCTCACACTCATCCTAGGCGGCAAATCCCCCGTCTTCGTCGACGCCGCGCACACGGACCTCGACATCGCGGCCAGGCGCATCCTCTGGGGCCGGCAGGTGTGCGCGGGGCAGGTGAGTCGCGGGCGAGGGGCTTGTGACCTTTCCGTCGTAGCACTCGTCGAAACATATCTCGATTTTTTTTGCTATGCATCCACTGTAACAGAAGGCGTGCGGAAGAGCATGGACTAACACACCTTCCCCTCCTCTTCCGCCCAGGTGTGCGTCTCCCCGGACTACGTCCTCGTTCCGCGCGCGTATCAGGACGCGTTCGTGGCCGCGGTAAGGAGGGCGTACGAGGAGTTCTGGCCGAAGGGGGATTCAGGTGTCAAGCAAGCAGGGACGGATGCATGCACCGCGAGGGACGGGGTCGGTTCCACCCTCTCGGGCATCCACCAGAGCGCCATTAACAGGATCAGTGCACTCGTGAGGGAGACGAAGGGGGCTGTCGTCGAAGGCGATGTGGCGGCGGGCGCGACCGCCCCCACCATCGTGCGCGATGTCGGTCTCGGGGACGCGCTGATGAGGGGGTGCGTATGCGGATCGTGGCCGCGTCGGTTTCTGACGATGTGTGGGTTTCTGACGATGCGTGGGTTTCTGACGATATGGCAGCGAGATCTTCGGCCCCATCCTCCCCATCGTGCCCATCGAGGGAGGGTACGGCCCCACGTCCGCATACTCGTCCAGCGATCCCTGCGCAGACATGTCCGACAATACCTGCTCGGACACGTCCGACGATACCTGTACAAACGAAGCGATCAAGATCATCGACCCGCACCCCGCCCCGCTCGTCATCTACGTCTTCACGGAGCGGGAGGGTGTGCGCGAGCGGTGTGAGTCGCGTTCTATCTCGATATCCTTCGTGGAAAGGGTGTAGTGGCTTTTCTTGCTTTTCTCGGTCCACATTCTCCCTTCGTCCCATCGAGGCATGGAGATGGAATGCTTCCGAGTCATCGCGGTTCTTGGCTTTCGAGCCATCGCTTCTGCTTGCTTCTGAGCCGTCGCATCTCTGTGCTACCAAGTCGTCGAGGTTCTTGATAACCGCGTCGTCGCTTGTATCTCCACAAGAGCAAGTGAGAGGGCGACTTGTATTCAAAAGAGCTGACGCCCCTTCCCAGTCCTCAACGCCACCCGCAGCGGCACGCTCGTGCTCAACGACTGCGTGCAGCAGCTGGCAGGTGCGTGGCTCCTGCTTTCCTTTTTGGACTCCTACTTTCCTTTCTCTAATTCGGGGTCCCCCTCTCTCATCTCTGTTATGCGGCGGCTGACGCATCCCCCCTGTTTGACACTCTCCCATCCTCGCCTGTTCGACTCCCTCCCATCCTCGCCTCCTTGTCCCCGACGCAGCCCTCCTATCTATGATGCACCCCTCCTATCTACGACGCAGCCATCCTATCTACGACGCGGCTCTGCGAGTCACCATCTCTTCGCCCTCAGCGGCTTTGCGAGCGCGCGATGGCGCTGCGACTGACGCGCTCGATGGCGCTGCGACTGACGCGCTCGATGGCGCTGCAACTGACGCGCTCGATGGCGACGCAACTGACGTTCCCCTACATAGTATACGAAATGCCCTTCGGCGGCGTGGGCGATTCGGGGTGTGAGTGTTGCTTTCTTTCTGCTTTTTCTTTCTTTGCAGGATGTAGGACTCACCGTCCACATCCTAGCCGGCTCCTGGTTCGGCAAGGCCACCTTCGACACGTTCACGGATTTGCGTCGCGTGCGGGCGAGGAAGTAGAAGACTGACGCGCGGGCGAAGGAGTAGAAGACTCACGTGCGTGCGAGGAAGTAGAGGAGAGGACTCGATAGCGAAGGTTGGATTAAGGGGTCGTAATGTAGTATATGATAGGAAGGCTACAGGCGTCGTGTACGTGTATGAATACAAGGGTCGTGTACGCGTATGGATACGGAATATAGGCGTATATGGCCACAGAAATGCGATGCTTGATAGCCACACAGTGAAAGTCCTCCATCCTACGCATTCTCCACAGCCACCTTCTTCCCCCTCCTGCGTTTCTTCGTCTTACTCTCCCCTTCCACCTCTCCTACCGCCCCCACAACCTCTCCCTCCCCCAACTCCAGCCCCTTCTTCCCCTCCACCGTCGCCTTCCCCTTCCTCGCCCGCTTCCTCTTCTTCGTCGCACCCGCGCCCACAACCACGACCTCCCCATCGATGCTCGCCCCTACACCCTCTGTCGTGTCGAGCCCTCCGCCGCAAGCGCTTCCTCCTGTCGTGTCGAGTCCTCCGCCGCAAGCGCTCCCTCCTTGCGCAACTGCAGCGGTATCGGCGGGCTTGCCCTCAATCTTCTCGTCCTTCCCCTTCTTCGCTGCCTCTCCTGCCGCCGTGCCTCCCTTCGCTGAGCCGGTGCCGTCGTTAGGCGCAGCCCGCTTCCCCTTCCCCCGCTTCCTCTTCCTCGAGGGCGATACAGCCTGCGCCGCCTCCTCCGCCCCGTCCGACGCGTCCATCATGACTCGCTGGAGGGAGGCGCCCCTAGCTGGCGCGTTGTCGGCGAGTGCGCCCCTAGCTGGCACGTCGTCGTCGGCGGGTGCGCCACTGGCTAGCGCGTCGTCATGTACCCCACTGACCCGCTCGTCGGGTACCCCACTGACCCGCTCGTCGAGTACCCCACTGACCCGCTCGTCGGGCACGCTGGCTGCCGCGTCGTCGGGTACTCCCCTAGCTGGCGCGCCGTCGGCGGTCTTGCCCATGGCGGCAGGCCCCGCCCCCTCCCACTTCGCGCTAATCGGCCGGTCTTCCTTCTTCGTCTTCCCTTCCTTCGTCTTCTTGGCGCCCTTCCCTTTCTTCCCTTTCTTCCCCTTCAAACCCTCCTCCCCACCATCCACCGCCGCCTCCTCGCTGGGGGCACCCTTCTCCTTCCCCTTCGCTCCCTTGTCCTTCTTTCCCTCTCCCTCCACCGCCTCACCCTCAACCGTCTGTCCCTCCCCGCCCTCCTCCCCATCACCATCCACCACCACCTTCCTCACCCGCTTCGCCCGCGCTCGCCCGTCACCATCAACAAGCTCGAGGTCTTCGTCGCTCCCGTCGTCGACACCCTCTTCGACGGGTTTGACCTTCTTCTTCCGCGGCGTCTTGTCCCCGCGCCAGCCGGGCGGGCGGAGGACGGCTGGATGGGGTGCGGTCAGCTACCGATTCCTGTTGCGCTGCTCCCTTCCTCCTGCGCTGCGCCACGCGCACAACCCTTCGTTACACCCGCCGCTCGCTCCCCAGCCGCCGCTCGTTCCCTAGCAACCGCTCGCTCGCCGAAAGCGCGGCAAAGGGTGATCCTTGAGAGCAGCGCAGGTAGGCGTTCGAAACCCGCCTCCCCTCCCTCCCTCCTTCCCTCCCCCCATCCCTCCCCCCATCCCTCCCCCCTTCAGCCCCTCTCCTCTCCTTCGCACCCAATCAAACCAAACCAAAACCCATCCCCCTCTCAAAAACCAAAAAAAAAAACCAAACGAAAAAAAAGGATGAAACCAAAACCCCTTCCCCCCCTCCACCAATCCCCCTCAACAAATCTCAAAAACTCACCCCCATCGACCTGCCCCAGCCCATACGTCCGGTACAGCTGCAGCACCGCCTGCTCCTTGTCCTTCGCTTCGATCATGAGGTCTGGGGAGGTGTCAGTGGGTGCGACCACGGTTTCCTAGCCACTCCACTCCCAAACCATTCCCCTCCCTCCACCACCAAAAAAACCCACACCCTCCCCCGCCCAACCCTTCCGCCACTCTCTCCTCTTCTGCCACTATCTCCTCCCCCGCCCTTCGTCGCCTCCCCTCCCCCTCCCACCCCCACTCCCTTCCTCCCCCCTCCACCCAAACCTAACCCGTCCCCTTCCTCCCCCCTCCACCCGAACCAAACCCACCAACCCTCGCGCGCAGCGAAGAACTCGCCAACCTGAAGAAAAACTCGCCAACCCAAACCCCCCCCCTCTTTCGACACCCAAGCCCCAAGCCCCTCCCTCCCTCCACCCCTCCATAAACCCCTCCCCTCTTAAAGCACCACCGCCCTCCCGCACCAAAAAAAACCCCACTCACCCACATCCCCCTCCAACACCTCCGGCAGCCTCGCCACCCGGTCCGCGTGCGCGCGCCGCTCGGGGATGGTGCGTGCGGTGGGGCGGGGCTGGGGGGTTATGGTCAGTTTTTATTATTATAGGTTAGTGAGCGTATAAAGGGGTGGAGGTGAGAGGGAAGGGGGGAGGGGGTGGAAGGGAGGGGAAGGGGAGAGGGAGAGGGATGGGGGTGGGGATGTGGAGGGAGGAGGGGAGTTGGGGTTAGGTGAAGGAGAGGGGGAGGGGACAGGGAGGGGACGAGAGGGGGAGGGAAGTGTGGAGTCGGGAAGCGTACGCGGACCACTTCGTCGTTAGACCGTCATCCGGACGTCTTCGTCGTAAGGCCCTCATTCAGACCTCTTCGTCCTCCCCTACCCTCCCCCCCTCCCACTCTACTCCCACGTCCACCACCAACCCCACACACCACTCCCCCACCACATGAAAAAACCACCCCCCCCCCACCCCCACCCCACCACATAAAAAACCCCTCACCCAAACTCACCTCACTCAAATGCACCTTCGGCCTGATCCCGCGCCGGTCCCAGATCGCCCGGCTGCGCGCGATGATGTCCGCGATGGGGAGGAGGCGGCGGAAGCCTGGGGTGGGTGAGGTTAGTTTTTTATTGGGGGGGAGGTGTCAGAGTTGATGGGGGGGAAGTGAGGGAAGGGGAGGGGTGGGAGAGAGTATGAGCATTGGAGGCGGAGGGGGGTGAGGGGGAAGGTGGAAAGAGGGGAGATGGAGGCGAGAGAGAGTATGAGGATTGTAGGCGAGGTTTGTGAGAGTTGAATTGTTTTTTGTTGGGTTGGGGTGAGAGGGGGGAAGGGGGAAGGGGGAAGGAAGGGTGAGGGAAGGGAGGGAAGGGGAGGAGGCAGATGGAAGGGTGGGAGGAGAAAAAGAAAGGAACAAAGGAGGTTAATGAGGAAGAGAGCAAATAAGACCCTAACACGCACCCTGCGGCACGCTCCGATACCCGAGCTCGTTCAGGAGGGCGGAGGGGGCGGAGGGCGGGTCTTCGGCAGGAGGAGGGGCGACGTCCGTAGTTTGCGTCTCGCCGACGTCCGTAACTTGCGTCTCGTGGACGTCCGTGGCCTGCGTGTCGCCGACGTCCATATCCGTCGCTTGCGTGCCGAGGTCCACGTCCTCATCACCTCCCACGGGAGGTGCATCGCCGTCCGCACCCGCACCGTCTAACATCGTCAGCGGGTCGACCGCCGCAGTCGCCAGCGGGTCAACGACCACGCTCCCCTCCTCCTCGTCTCCCTCTCCCTCAACTCCCGTATGCTCCTTGACCAACGGCCCCGGATTGATATCATCGTGATGATAGTCGAAGACGAGCGGGATGTCCAGGTCCTCGCAGAGAGGGAGGAGGTCGTGGGCGGAGTAGCAGAGCTGGGGGGCGGGGGGCGTGAGTAGGTGTGTTGTGGAGGGATAGGGGAGGGGGGAAGGGGTGTGAGGAGGGGGGAGGAATGGGAAGGAAGGGAGGGGGGAAGGGGAGGGGAAGGGGTGAGGAGAAGAACGGGAGGCTTACCTCGTCGTTCTCCAACACGAGCCTCGCGCGGACGTTCGGTGGGAGCCTGGTGGTGACGGAGTGGCGGATGCGGTCGAGAGCAGCGGCCTTGTCTCCATAGGTGCCACCGCCGTGGATGATCATGACCGCGTCGGGGCCCTGGTGCATGCGGTCGAGCATCTCTGCGTGGTAGCAGAGCTCGCGGATGCTGGCGTCGATGACCTTGGGATTGTTGCTCCCCAGCTGCGTAAACTGGCCCGGATGCGTCGTAAGTCTGTGTCCCAGCCTATTCGCCAGCTCGCCGGCCTCCTCCAGCACATCCTTCGCATACTCCAAATCATACCCCCACACCGGGTGCGACGCAAAGGGGAACATATCCGACGAGACGCGCATGAAGCGGATCCCGTGCGCCTCGTTCCAGTTGATGAGGGTGATGAGGTCGCGGGCGTTCTTCAGGCCGAGATCCTTCGCGAAGCCGATGCCCTCTGCGTTGAGGGTGGCGATGCGGCAGGTGCGGGAGCAGAAGACGGCGGCGGAGGCGGGGGTGGTGTGGCGGAGGAGGGTGTTGAGGCAGGCGTAGCCGAGGCGGCCGTGAAAGGAGGTGGTGAGCGAGGGCACGGGCGGGATGGCGTACGTGATGACGGGCTTGGGCTTGGGGGTGCGGGGCGTCTTGGGCGTGCGAGGCGTCTTGGGCGTGCGGGTCGCCGTCTTGCGCTTCTTCTTGGGCGGCGGGGAGGGTGGGGGTGAGAGGGATGAAGAGGGTGAAGGCGAGGCGCGGGCGGTGGACGTGGAGATGCGCGCAGACCGCCTCGTCGTTGGACCGCTGCTGCTGCTTGCCATGGTTGCTGTGAGTGAGCGGAGCGCACGGAGCATGACAGCCGACCATCTTGCTCGCCCCTGCCTATGAGTGCGCCCTCCGCCGCCGATCGTGCGCCAGAGATCGTCGCCTCCCGAGACAGGCGCGATCGACCAACGCCTGACGTCACCCGCTGCCCCGGACCGAACCTGCCTCCGCACTCGATCACCTCCCTTCCCAATCACGCGCTTTACACCGAACGCGCACCAGGACGCCAGCGCGCAACCTACTCGTCCGCCCCGCGCCCTACTCGTCCGCGCGCCCACCATGTCCATGCGCGCCGCCCTCTCCGCCCACGCCTCCCTCCTCGCCACCCAGTATTCCACCCACCTCCCCTCCATCCTCGAGCTCCAGACCGTCTTCCTCCACGACATCCTCCCCGCGCTCGCCGATGAGCTGGACCTAGATGCGCCCGCTCAAGCCGCCGCCCGCTCCTGGCTCCAAGACACCATCACCCTCTTCCACATCGCCCGCCGCAACCAGTGGACGCGGAGCTGTGCGATGGACGCGGTCCGCAAGACGCTCGTATGGCGCCTTGAACATCTTCCTGTAGCAAACGAGATGGAGACGGACGCGGCCTACACTCCTCCACCCCACCTCCTCCCCCACCCCGACCCCGCCGGCCGGCCCGTCCTCGTCCTCAAACTCCGCGACCTCCCCCCACGCGCCCACCGCGGCGCCGTCATCCGCGCCCTCGAGCGCCTGCGCGCACACCTCTGTCGCTTGAATCACGAGCGGCCGGAGGGACCTTCCTCTCCGTCCTCTCCCTTGACTGCGGCTCCGTCGAGTTCCAAACCTAACGCCTCGACATCGCATACCCCCTCTCACTCCTTCGACGACACCTACGCTACCCCCGCCCTCCAATACCTCCTCCTCCTCGACCTATCCTCCCCTCCCTCCACTTCCTCCTTCCCCACCATGAGCATTCCGAACCTCGACCTCGACCTCATCACCTGGACCCTGCGCGACGCGTCGCCCAAGTTCCCCGGCCTCGTCGCCGGTGTCCTCGTCCTCAACTACTCCTGGGCGCACGCGGGGCTGTGGGGCGTGGCGAAGAGGCTCATACCTGAGGTGAGCGTTCTTTCCTCCTACTGGCTACTGAGCCTTTCTACTGGCTACTGAGCCTTTCTACTGGCTGCTTGGCCTTCCTGCTGGCTACTGAGCCTTCCTGCTGGCTACTGAGCCTTCTTACTGGCTACTGACCTCGTGTCGCGCTCCCTCCGCCATCCTCGCACCACTTTCTTCCCTGCATCCTCCCATCTCTCTCGTTCCTGCGTTCCCGTCTCTTTCATCCCTGCATCTTTCCTATCTCTTTCTTCCTTGCACATTTCCCGTCTTCTATGGCATTGCATCCCGCTACCGCCATCCTACTCCGTAGGCGCTCGGTGGCTGACATGCATCTGATACCCTGCTCGAGCGGACCTATTCCTTACCCTCGAGCAGCCCCTTCCTCCCCATTCCCTACCCTCCCTACCCTCGACAGACCACCCTATCGCATCACATGCTAACGACCCCATAGGCAGGCTCCGGCGGTCGCGTCTGGTTCCCGACGACGGAGGAATCGGTCGACTGGTTTGGGGAGGCGAATTTGCCGGAGGGTGCGTTGTTCGTCCATTTTGTTGTCCTACCTCTTCCACTCCTCATCCCATCCCTCTCCCTCTCCCTCCTTCCCCACCCCCTTACTGACTCTCCCCTTCCCTCCGCTCCTTCCTCCTCTTCCCTTCCCTCCGCTCCTTCCTCCCCTTCCCTCCCTTCCCTCCCTTCCCTCCCTTCCCTCCTCCCCTTCCCCTCCTCGCCCCCTCACTAACTCACCCACCAGAATATGGCGGCTCCCTTCAATGGCCACTTCCCTCGCCACCCGACCGCTCAGTGTCACCCGAACGCTCAGCGTCGCCTACGCCCTCTGCCACCTCCGTCTCGTCGTCTTACGGCACCAGGTCGACGAGAAGCGCCTCGCCAACAAGTCCTTCCTCACCAACACCCGAAGACCTTGCACCCCCGCCCATCCCACGCGCCATCTCCCTCTCGCCCTTGTCGCTCTTGAACCCGTTCTTCGGGTATCCGGCGCGGTCGCACGCTGCACCCTCTCCTTATACCATCTCACATACGCCCGCCCTCCCGAGCCACCTCCGCAACCACACCCCGCATCATCGTCGACATTCACATTCCCTCCCCCACGGCCGCCGGCGCCGCCGAGATCTCGCGCGCACGCTGCTGTGGTTGTTGTGGGCGCGGTGGGGCGGGGTGATCAGGGCTGTTTTGTGGGCTGTCGCGCTGGGGTGGGCGGTGAGGGGGTGGAAGCGCATCCTGGGGAGGGGGAGGGGGGCAAGGATATTCCAACGGGGAGGACGCATGGGGAGGGGGGCTGGCAGAAGTGAACTAGGGAGGGAAGGTGGTGGAGGGGAAGGTGGAAGGATACCGCAACGGGAGTGGGACGCGCTGTTGGCGCTGGTGTTTACTGGCTTTGGGGCGGCAGGGGTTTGAGGAATGGGTCGAGGGACGGTGGGGGCCACCGAGCCGGAAGGGGAGGGATGATACCGCGCCGGGAGGGGAGGGATGATACCGCGCCGGAAGGGGAGGGATAACACCGAGTTGGAGACGAAGGGAAGGGTCGCGCGCAAGCCTCCCAATCTACCTCTCGCCTCTATGCGTGGGCGCTCCTTCACCGACCCCCTTCTTCGCCAACGCCGCCTCGCCCTTCCCTCATCTTGATGCGCCCGGGCCCTTCTTCGCCAACGTCCCTCGCTTCGCTCGTCTTTACGCGCGCCTGTGGTGTGCGGTCGAATGCTAACTCCGCCTCGCCTTTGATTCCGGCATCGCCGTTGACGCCCGCCTCGCCGTTGACTCCCGCCTCGCCTTTGACTGCCGCCTCTCACGCTCAAGCGCCTGCAGGGGGTGCGGCACGCGCGAGGCAGGCAGGGAGTGCAGCACGGCGCGGGGCAGGCAGGTAGTGCAGCACGCGCCAGGGTAGGTAGGGGGTGCGGGGGGCGACGACAGGAGCGCGGGGGGCGGGGCCGACGGCAGTATTGCGGGGGACGATCCAGAGCTGCGCCGGGGGGGGGGGGGGGGGTGGAAGACGAAGAGCGGACGGGAGGGGCGACGCGACGCGAGTGAGGGGGACGGAGGAAGAGTGAGGGAGCCGGGGACGGGGACGACGACGTCGCGCGAACGACGGGGACGGGGACGACGACGTCGCGCGAGCGACGGGGACGATGGGGTCGCGCGAGGGACTGGGACGACCTCGGAGGGTGTATGGACGACCTCGAGTGTAGTGATGACCTCGAGTGTAGTGACGACTGACGGTGCAGGCGCCACCCACTCGCGCACCTACTGGTGCCCGCATTTTCGTGTAGACTCAGAGTACCCTGGTAAGTAGGTATAGAGCTGAGCTGGACTGCATGCGTATGGGGAAACGGCAGGACCACCCGCGTGTGGTGGACTAGTACATGTGTCTGGGCGGACAGTACTGTACATGTGTTTGGGTGGACTACTACATGTGTCTGGGTGTACTACTACATGCGTCTTGCTGGACTAGTACATGTCGTTACAGCGTGCGCAGACCCTTCTGCAACCTTCACGCACCGGGGTGTGGAGAATATCTGCGTCTTGAAGAATATCTAGTCGTGAAGACTATCTGCATCGCGAGCCTTTGGCCTGTCATCGCGAGCTGCGAGCTTAGAATTATCTGTCTGCTCCTCTCCTCACCTCCTCTCCCACCCCTTCTCCTCACCTCACTTCACCTCACCGGTACCTCACCTCACCCCACCCTTCCTCTTCCACCCTCTTTACTCCTCTTCCTCTTCCTCACCTCCTCACCTCACCTCACCTCTCCTGACCTCCTCTCCTCCTTACCTCCTCACCTCTTCCCTCCTCTCCCCCCCCCTCCGGCCGCCCAAGCGAACATAAACCATCTCGCTGCCCAAGATGAAACATAAACCAGCTCGCCGCCAGAGCGCAACATAAACTCCCTCGCTGCCCGAGCAAACAAGAAAAAATAACAATGATTGTGAATGAGTTCGGCCCTGGCCCAAGCAAAAATCAACCGCGCCTACGTGGAATGAGTCGGCCCAGGATCGAACTGAGGACCTTCTGTGTGTTAGACAGATGCGATAACCAGCTACGCCACCGACCCTGTGGTGGATGAGGAGGGGGAAGGGGGACCAGGGGAATGGGTGGAGGGAGGGTGGGGATGGTGTGAGAGGGATGGCTGTGGGGAATGAGGGTGGGCTGAGTGAGGGAGGGAGGGGGGATGCAGCGCCATAATCCTTGTCTTGAGATGAACGCACCGAGATCAAATGATTGGCATTGAACCGAGATCGAGTGATTGACATTGAACCGCGATCAAACGATTGTCATTACCCATATAATACTCGGAAAGTCTCCAAAACCCAAGAGTACAGGCGTCCCATTAGGGCAGCCATTGTGTTGAACGGAGCGACAGTGGCCGGGATGAACTGTTGCGACGCCGAACAGGCCTGACCATATACCAAGCCTCCCTCTCACTGATATTCTTCCAACTCCCTCTGCCTTCTTTCCTTCTCCTCCCTTGCTCGTCTCTTCTCCTCCGCTTCCTCCCTTTCCCTCTCTCTCGCCTTATCCCTCTCCTTTACCTCCTGCGCCCGTCTCTCCTTCGCCGCCGCTTTCGCCAGTCTCTGCCTCTCCCTCTTCTGTTGCATCCTAAGCGCTTGGATGCTAGCCATTCGGCTGGCCTGTTCGACGTCCGTCTGCGTCGCGGCGTCAGGCGCCTGTGATGCGGCGTCGGGCGCCTGTGTTGCGGTGTCGGGCGCCTGTATTGCGGCGTTGGGAACCCTCGCATCGACGTCGTCGGTGGCCTTCGCGTTAGCAACGACGGGCATCGTCACATCGGCGTCTGCGAGTGCAGTGGCTAATACTGATGCTATGAAACCGGAGGGTGAGGTGGCTGAGGTGGAGGGTGGAGCGATGGGCGCGAGGGGTGAGGCGATGGGCGCGAGGGGTGGAGCGGTCGGCGCGCATTCCAAGTACGGGGCGGATAACGGTGTTGGCGCTCTGACTTGCGGTAGGGCGACCGCTGGAGTCGCAGAATCAGAGTGCGTAGACGCAGTGAACAGCGTGGGCGTCGACTCCTTTGAAGCGGACATAGCGGGCGTGGCTAGCGTGCGAGGGGGGGTGGCCAGCGCGTGAAGAGGAGGCTCGGCTGGCGTGGTCAGAGCAGGTGCGATGGTGGTAGACGACGTTCTCATTGCCCTTACGAAAGACGCCGTCGCCTCCGGCGCGAATGGCACCTGCTGCGCTGCCGGCGTGGTCGCTGGAGGAGTATTCGCGGTCGCCCCTGCAGGCGTGGCGGACATCATCGCTGCAAGCGTGGAGGACGTCGACGCTGCAGGCGCGGACGAGATCCCCGTTGCAGGCGCGGACGAGATCTTCGCTGTAGGCATGGATACAGTTGTCGCTCCTGGCGTGAATGGCATGGCTGCTGCGGGTGCAGATGAGGTCTTCGCAGGCGGTGCGGTCGACGCCGTCGCTGCCTTCGACGTAGCAAATGCACCCGGCGCGGGCAAAGCAAATGCATCGGGCATGGGCGGAGCAAAAGCATCTGGCGTGGGCGAAGCAAAAGCATCCGCCACGGACACCGGTGACGGCGAACGGATCCCCGTCGTTGAGGTCGACGGCGCCTGCGCCAATCCCGCGTTCACAATTGCACGCTCGACGTCAAAGGATCTGCCCTTCGCCTCGCGCTTGTCGTCCCCCCTCACCTCGTACGAGTACCTCTCCTCCCTGATCCTCGCGATCTTGAGCACCGTCCCGGCACCCAGACGCTCCGCATCCTCTTCGCTCACGCCGTCCAGCCAGCGCTCCGTCGTGCACGCCTCCACGAACGCCGGGAGGAGCCACTCTTGCAGTTCGGTGAGGTCTTCAAACTCCCGCGCTACGGCAACTTTGTCCACCATGCTGCCCGAGCGGTAGACCTCGTCGACGGCGCGCCTGCGGAGAGAAAGGAAGGACCACTGGTGCGCGAGGCGGAGAACGGAGGTCCACTCGGCGGCTGTGGAGAGGGCGGGGGTGGCGATTTCGCTGGAGGATGACGTTAATACGCAAATGCAGAGAAGTAGGAGGAGTGTGAGGAATATCAACGATATGACATGGGACTAACAAGAATACAGTATACAGGTAGCTCACCTGGGATAGATCAAAGTCAAAAACCGGTCGAGGTCCACGGAGGAGACACCAGAAAGCTCGATAGGTCCCTCGTCCGCACCACCCGCAAGGTATCGCGCAGCGAAAGCGGGCGAGTGCGCCTCGAACGAGTGGCGGAAGACGCGGTAGAGGGTGCCGTCGTCGAGCTGGGAGGGCAAAGGGAGGTTAGCATGATTTGAAGCATGGTTAGCATGACTTGAAGCATGGTCATAATGATTGGGAGGAGGGTTAAGATGCTCGCAAGCATGGTCAAAAAGAACAGTATGCGCAGCAAACTCACCAGCAGCTCGACCGTGCTTGGGTCGAGATAGAAACGTGGATGCTTTTTCGTTGGTCGGGTTGGCGGCATAGTAATTGGGACGCTGGTCTTGGGATCGACCTGTGCGGGCGAAGCGGAGGTAGGCTGGAAGTCTTTAGGTGTGCTACTGTCGGGAGCCTTGACGTTGTCGGGAAACTTTGCGTTGTCGAAAGGTTCTGAATCTAAAATGTCCATGAACTTTGCGCTGTCGAACGACTGCACACTGTCGATGGATTGCACGCTGTCGATGGATTTCACGCTGTCGATGGATCGCACGCTCGTAAAGGAGTGCGTGCTGCTGGAGCGCGACCGTCTGTGGCCGGACATGGCGGTAGGAAGCAACCTTGAGGCGGAGGCACTAGACGATCTCGAGCTAGATGCCCACGATACATGCGTGCAGCGCATGTACGGCAGTTACGACATCCTAGTACGGTAGGCGCCCATCGTGAGCTTCTCAGCCGCAACACGAGCGTTACGTATGGAAGATAGGTAGTGACAAAGGACTTCAAGGTATTCTTAAGCATGCCTTGCACAAGCTTCCTCAGGTTGTAAGGGAGCAGGAGAAGACGTGAACGGAGGTCTGATTGAGATGACCATGATAATGGTGCGGACGCAAGCGCTTTGTTTGCCCGCGTTTGTGAATCTCGCCAGCCGGAACGTGCCGAGCGGAAGAAACGTGATCGTTGTAGGGTAATACTGTTACATCCACATTTTCCACCACTTTAGGGCACCATTCAGGCCTTAGAGAAGGCCCCAGAGGCAAAATAAAGTTGGGCAATTACTGGTATATAACGCATGCATTTACCGCAGTTTTCGAGGGCTAATGGCTCAGTGGCCATCCCCTCAGAACCCCTCGCGGTGGTCTCCAGTGACCCAAAGTTGCTAACACGATGTCTTCCGTTCGACCCGCTGCAGGTGCAGTCTTTGGCTCTGGATATCAGAATATTTAGATAGTTTCCTCTTTTTTGCTGATGAAAAAGAGTCTCGTATTAGAAGTTGAACTTGCAAGTCACGCTTCAGCCACGCGGGGTAGCGATCAGTTGATCGGCAAAGACCGACCTACTATTGCTTCCGCCTCGCCTAGCGCCATCGTAAGGCGATCATCGAATGCTGAGTCTTGCTGACGGAGAAAGGTACTGTTGGCCAGCTTATGGACATCCATGTAAGGAACTTGTGAAGCTGACAAAGGCAGAGAACGTTCACAGAACATGCCAGTGTGTCTAGGAGCGGAGGAGGAAGAGAGTCAGACGTGACTCGTGACTCGACGCGTCGAAATTCGCCATTCCACTGAACATACCGCTGTTATCCATCGCACATCGCCAAGGAGTCTTCGGGGAGGATGTCCCTCGCCGGCTGAGACGCGTCCTGTCCGGCTGCGGTGCGTTCATGGCCCGACGCAGGACGGACACGACGTTTTCATGACTTTTCGTGGCGCGCGGCAAACTCCGTTGTTCATGTTCGAACGACTCACTGATGCTGCGCCGCGGGGCGACCCCGGATCTATTCATGGGGAGGGGCGGCCGGGCAAGTCGTGCCAGTTTCAAGAGTTCATGACCCTCGTCACTGTTTGCCAGCCCTCCAGAAGTCCGAGGTCGTTGTATACATTGCACCAACCCTCGCGATCGCGCAGCTCCGCGCTGCGCCCGCCTCCTCTGGTCGAGATCAGCGTACCCGCTCAGTCCCGCAAGTCCTCTGTCGCCGTTGCCTTCGCAGTCTGCCTCGACGCTCCCGCTCTGCAAAGCCTCTACGTATGACGCCTGCCCGACCCCGAGGCCTATCGACAGCCCTCGCAAGCTCCGAGCCTTGTCGCCGCCGGCCCTCCGCCGACGGCCATAATCCTACGAGGGCCGCCGGCGACATCCTCGCGGGCCCAATGGCGACACCCTCCCCCTCCTGAGGCACCCCGACGTCGCGCCGAAGACGCACACGCACTCACGTCGACTCACCCGCTTACCAAGATGGGCGCCTAAACCGGGGTTGGCGCCCGTGCGGCATCAATCGTCGCAAACGCGGACCCCCAATTGTGACTTGCCCGCCTAAATCACTTGGGCAGATGACGAGCGTGGGCCCGTATTGCCGTAATGTGCGCCATTGGGTTGCCGCGACCTGCGCAAGGACCCCCTCGCCATCGCCCGGCGGGGGCAGGTGAAATGACTCGGGGCGGGGACTTATAGAGCGGGGTAGTATGCTGGGATCTGCACGCTCGCAGCCCATTTATACATCGCTTGCTTGAGTTTATCACCTCGTCTGCTCTGCACCAATATGGCCACAGTACAAGACGCGTCCACCTCGATTCTCGCGCCTCCTGCGACTACCTCTTCGGCCCCTGACGCGTCGTCTGCCACCCTCCCGCCACCGTCGCACCCCGCCATCCACGACGCGACTATCCTTCCGCCCTACTCCCCTGCGCGCGACGCGCCTCCATACACACCTGCCGCACGCGACGACGAACGTGTGCTCCTCGCGCAGCCCCGCCGCAATGAACGCGACCGCCCGCCCACGGGCCATTTCCTCCAACAATCCGGGCCCATCTCCCTCGTCCTCTACGACCAGGCCGAGGGTGCCACTACTCCCCTCTTCCGGCAGCGCGCTGACGTGCGCGGGACTGTCGGCCTCGCCCCCAGGCTGCGCGAACGTGCGTCTGAGGTCGTGGTGAGGGTAAGTCTTGGGTGTCTTACATACGCGTCCATCCATCCTGACTTTCTCGCAGATAGAGGGCCGGCTCGAGCTCGCCTACTCTGGCGGGAGCGCGCAGACGACGCGCACGGTGGACGATTGCTACACCATCTGGTCTGCGGACGCCGCCGAGGGCAGCAGCATGCCACCGAGCGAGGTTGGCTTCTGCGTACCGCTGCCGAATGGGTACGCAGGCTCAGACGGGAAGACGTACACGCTGCCCCCGAGTTTTCTTTGGGTGCAGCACGGGACGGCGGGGGTGTTCGTGAGGAGCTACTACCGCTTGCGCGTACTCGTTTATGAGCGGCCACATGGGCCTTTCGGATTGCTTGCTGGATCTCGGAGGTGAGTACTGATGTGGTATTCCCGAGCAGTGCAGTACTGACTGATGGCTCTAGAATGCTTGTGCCCTTCGACTACCGCCCGAGGACGCGGCCAGTCGCCCCCTTCTTCCCGCTCTCATGCTTCTTCTCCACCGTCAAACACATGCCCGAGGAGTGGGAAGAGACCGCGCTGGTTGTCGAACCCGCGGCGGGCTCTAAGCTCGGCTGCGTGCAGTGCCAGGTAAATTCATCGCCATCTGCCGCAAAAATTCCTTTCTCATCATCCACCCAGCTCTTCCTCCCTGCGGTCAAAGTCTTCGCCCTAAGCGACAAAATCCCCTTCCACGTTCTACTCTCTGGCCGCGTCGACGCCTTACGCGCCTTCGTGCCCCTGGACGAGGTACCCAGCCCCAGCGACTGCCGCAAAGGCAAAGTACGACCTGGCGGTGTCGGCGCGGTGCGCATCTCCATCGTCCGCGAGGTCATCGTCGAGGTGCGCAGCACGCGCATCGTACGCTCCGAGCGCATAGGCGAGGGGCGTATCTGGCCCGTGCCGCCGACGGTCCTGGCGATGGAGGACGCGAGCAAGCGCGCGGTCGAGGATTGCCCCTGCGAGAACGCCGACTGGGAGGGCGAGCTGGCGTGTCGGAAGGATATCATCACGGGCGGGTTTACGGCGAGTGGGCTGTGGGTACAGGTACGTTGATTTTGTGGCAACTTTTCCAAATATCGACGTGGCTCATGCGATGTGTAGGATGTTATCCTCCTGGAGTTGACCCCACTGGTTCCGGGAACGATGCAGAGCGTGCGCAAACGCGTGCCCATCCGGCTCACGACGGAACCATATACGGAGCCGGACTAAACATCGGATGTACACGATCCGCTGTTTCCTTGCTTCTGTCGAGGTGTCGCCAGCAATCATTCGAGCTACGCGCCCTAATATCTTCCGACGGCGTCGCGGTTCTACATCATCGGCGATCGCTGACAGCAGAGCGCAGTGCTATGGACGCATGAGGTGGGAGAGCCGCCTATCCGGCAGATTTATAGCAGATGCCCTCGACCAGTCACGCATGGTGTTGGTCATTGTATTGACGACCATGTTCACGAAGGACTAGCGCATATTCGACACTGATACCTATGGTATACACAAATTTCAGTACATACAGCAGTACTATACTGGCAGGGATTAGCCGTTCGTCCCTCTATCGACTCGTTAGCAGAAGAAATATACTCATTTTACCTAGGAAACTAGTGTTCATCGCAGCCAGGATCTCTCCTTGATAACCCACAAAGGAGTGAATCGGTGACTGCGCGCAGTGTGAGTAGCGAAGAGGGCAAAAATCTATGCATTAAGGGGGAATCGAACCCCCGGCGGGTCGATGGCAACGACCCAGGTTACCACTACCCCATTAATGCTTGAAGGCATGGATTGTCTCTGCAGGCTCGGAGTCCTTCAATTTACAGAAATAAGCCGCGGGACAATGGCTTAGCGGACATTGAGCAAAAATTATTCGTGTCAATGTTGCAGAAACTGGCACCAAAGGATCACTGGGAAGATACCGCGGCAACTGACGCGCGCACATTCAATTGCGCGTGGCCATAGCCGGAAGGATATGTGCTGCCATTATCAGTATATAGACTTGCATGAAGGTCGTCCGCGGTGCGTGAGGAATACATATTATACATAACAATCCACGTCACAAGAAGTACTCCGGGAGCTGCGGAAGATGTCAGCTCACGGGCATCAAATTGAAGATAACATGGTCTTGAAAGAGCGACCAGATTCGCCGAGATGCAACGAGTGAGGAGCAAAAGAGCAAAAGAGCAAAAGAAAACCCACTCACCCTCCCCTGCGGCCCTCCCGGCCCACCCGGCTGGCCCACGCCTTCCCGCTCGTTCTCCGGCGCGGCCTCAAACACATTGAAGAACATCCCCTCTCCACCGTCGGCGCCCGTGATGTAGCTCCCGCCGCCCGGACCATACCCCCCGTTACCCATACCCATGTACCCGCCGCCAAGAAACCCGCTGTTGACCTGCGCGCTGGGGAAAGTGGCTTGCTGCCCAACGAAGCCCCCACTAGAGCCGCCTGGGGGACTTCTACTCGACTCCGAGCGGTCAGGGCAGGTTTCGGTGGGTACGACGCTGCCGCCACCTCCAGGGGAAACCTCGAGAATGGAGGCCATGTTCCCGCAGCGGTAACAGTAGTTTGGAGCGCTCCAGACCTGAAGGGAGAACGTTGAGGACAGATGACGACGAGGCAGCCAGGGATTGGTACTCACCGTACTTAGATGTCGGTCGAACAACTGGGTAAAGCCCTCCATACACAGCTGATGCGCACGCAATATATGCACGAGTTTGTTTTGGTTGAGGAACTTGTACACGACGCCTGCACCGAAGGTGTACCCTGCACCTCGAGGGGAGATTGCAAAGTCTTCCTTTTCGGCGTCTGGGTCTGACCAGACGAGATCCGCCATGGGACCCTCGTGGGGAATTTCTTGAGAAATGTAACGTGAGACTCCCAATAAGAGGAAAGGGAGGAAGCATCAACGTACCCCGGAACCGATCGACGACTTTGATTTGGTCAATGGAGTGTATTGACGGTGAAAGACCTTGGCGTAGTTTCAGTATCGAGGCATGAAGTGATAAAAGAAAGGACTGACCACCGTGTACACAGAATATCCTGTCGTCGATGACGACTGACAGTGTCAAGAAATCGAACATGTCCGTGAAGTATGTCCACACATGCGACGAGCCGTATTTTCGAGTACATTCCGTGTAAAAGCCGTATGTCTAGACAATGTGGGAGACGAGTGATGCAGAGAGGCGATGCAGTCGAGAAGGGGGGGACGCGAGACAGAATAGATGCAACGCTTGATCAGCGGTTATCTACCAGCAGAAGGGATATCGCACCTGCGTCACTGCTCGCGACTCATGGTTCCCCCGGATAAGTTGTACTCGATGCGGGTATCGTAGCTTGAGGCACGTCAAGAGGGAGATCGTCTCCACGCTGAACAGACCGCGATCGACGTAGTCGCCTATGACCATGCGTCAGAAACTTGCGACGGGACTGCGTGATTCTTACGCACCAAGGAAGAGATAGTTCGTATGCGGTGCGTAACCGCCTATACGGAAGATCTCGATCAAGTCGTGGAACTGGCTTCAGGCTTGAGTTAACGGCGACTCCTCGAGGGGTAATGGAAGAAGGGGATCGGGTAGACGCTTGTAAGGCGCTCGCGTGCAGAGCAAGAAGGATCAGGTATGGCTGGCGCTTGTGAAGACGGAGAAGGACGAAGACAGCAAGGGATATAGCAACACGGGTACTCACCCATGTATATCCCCCACGACCGTCACTGGAGCGCTAACATGCACAACATTGCTCTCCTGCATCAACACCTCCTTCGTCTTCTCGCAGATCTCCCGCAAAAGCGCTTCATGCAGAAGTTGTTTCTTCAGCAGCCGCTGTATACACGCGTCTAGGTCGAAAGGTGCCATTGTCGGCGGCTAGGTATCGATCCTAGATCTCGAGGAGGTCGGAGAAGAGCCAGGGTATGCGTGACGGTGCCGAGATGCAGAAGGATAGGGATTAAGTCAGCCGGGTCGTCCGCGCGTCCTGGTATCTCTATGTGGGAAGGGGTCTTGTGGTATGTGCTGTCCGTCGACACGTTCACGAAGATGGTAACGAGTCGCGTTCACCCACAAGAGCAAGATGTTCGGCGGAGGCAAGGGTCGGTCCTTGTCGGTCGTCGGTCATGCCGCTTGGACACCGATCGCTGACGCGCCCACTCGCCAGGCGCTCCTCCACCTCGATGCATATCTACTTTTCCGGCGTCATATCGTTGCCTTCAGGTTAGCGTCTCGTATACCAGTCAAGCAAGGCCATCAGGTACTGTGTCCGTCTTCACGTGAAGTTCATAGCACGCGGAGTTAACTGAGCAAAACATGCTTTTTGCGGATGACGATGTAGTATATGTGGATTTGGGTACGATGCGGTGGGGTCCTGTACTAGGGGATACGCTACTGGTAAATGGTGATGAAGTATGCACATGGTTATGAGAGGTGGGCATGAGTAAGCATATAGATAGGCAAGGAGGGGTCACTGAAGGCAACAGTGGAGCATGCGACTGTGGTAGCCTCGACGACGAGGTTCGTCAACGACAAGGCATTCGAATTGTCCAAACGACGAGCCTCAGTAGGCGAGCGCCGTAGTCTAACAGACGATGATCTAACAAAGATCACCACTCGAATTCCCTGGTCATCATAAGTGCGCTGAAACATGCCACATAAACTGCACTCACCCCGTGCACTTCGAGAACAGGTAGTCGCGCCCGTTCATATGGATCACACCATCCTTGAGAACACACTTCCATTTGTTCTTCACACGCTGGACCTGAATGTGCGACATCAGCCTTACGCCACAATCGAGTGTCTTTTCGTACGCACCTTGTCGTACGTACAGAACACGATATCGCCGTCAGCAGCGCCGCTCGTTGCCTGCTCCTCGCCATTTTGCTCCCCATCCGAATCGGAGTCGTCTAGGTCGGAATTGATCTCCTCGTCATCTTCCGGAGGAGGACGAGGTGGAGGCGCAGCAACGGGCGTTGGTACGGAGACTGGGCGAGCCACCTGTGGTGGGCGCGGCGGACCAGTTGGCTGTAGAGATGGATGCGTTGGTCGAGGTGGCTGAGCAGACGGGCCATCTGCTTGAGGTATCCTTGGTTGCTGTGGTGGCTGCCCAGTCTGCGGCCTTGCCGGTGCGTATAGAGCTGGGAGAGTTCCGCCTGGAACGCCCGGTTTTGGAAGCGTGAACAAGCTGGCTGGATAACCTCGCGTGGGGTCCGTCGGTTCCGTCTTCACCTGCGGCTGTACTTGCGGACCTGGCGGTGGCGCATAGTTGTACGGAAACATCGAATACAGTTGCGGCATAGGCGGGTGATGCTGTGTTGCCTGCTGCAAAGGGGGAGGTGCGACCGCAGGAGTGGGCGCCGGCACTGGGGCGGGCGGGGGCGGCACATTGTTATCAAAGTCGGCGACTCGTGAGTTGATCACCTTCTGCTCCCATTTCTGCGAAGCATAAGCAGGGCGCCAATAAAGGGTGGGAAATACGCGCGCACGTCCTGGAGCTGGTCGAGCACCTCCTGAGTGACACCATACTCGTCGAACTCGGGCTTGATGTTCGCGATCACGTCGTCGATGACAGTGCGATAGATTGTGGGCTCGATGCGCGGATCGTCACTCTCGCGGTCTCTTTGCGCGAGGGCGCTGGTGGCTTACCACAATTTTGTTCGACATCGCAAACGGGCGATGAGGGGTTTTACTAGCGTCCTTTTACACACGATCCTATTCTATGGGTGCGGCAGCGGCGCGGGCGACGACCGACGGGCGACGGCGGGCGGGGCGCGGTGGGGGGAGAAAGGAAGCGGGGCGGCTTATATAGCATGTGCGCTTGCGTGTCAAGGGGAGTCAGGGGAAGCTTTCCCACGCATCGGGCACCCCCAGCAATTTGTGGCGCTCGAGACATGAATTGTGGCGTGCTTGCCACTGCCACAGTCTGTCCTACGTTCCGCTCTCATCATTCCTCTCTTCTCCGCGGCGTCGAATCTAGCTAAATATCCAAAGCGCTCGGGTGCTTTCTCCTCAACCAAACCTCGGAAACTGGAGGGGCTGCCTAATCCTCCACACCGTATCTGCTGGACACTGCTCTCACGACTCCAATTCTCCCAAGGTCAACAGCTAAATCGTCCCTGTAAGTGCAGACATGTGCTTATTTCACTGCACTCATGAGAATACGGGCCTTACATGCTTTCGGATGCGCAGAGATAGGACACATGGCTACAATGTGCGATGATGTGGAACGCTGTCCGCTTCGTACCCAAGCATTAATGGGGTAGTGGTAACCTGGGTCGTTGCCATCGTTCGTCGTTGACGTTCGACCCGCCGGGGGTTCGATTCCCCCTTAATGCACACCTTTTCATGCTCCCGCACGACAAGCCTTTTTGTGCCACTGAAGACGACAACACCCAAACCAGAAATATCGCGTAGGGCGTGCCACACTGGCATATCCTCGCCATGCTCCCTTGCCCTCCATAGGTGCAGTAATATTCCATTCCGTTGCGACTGTTTTGATTTCGTAGGAGGGTCCTGAGCATCATGGGTTGTACCAGTGAGCCGACTCTTCACGGCATAGGGGCAACGCGGAAAGCGTCGACTTACGCAATGTATAATGGTGAGTGTCCTATATATTCTTCAATCTGTCAACACTCGAACACCCAGTCGCTTGATTTCTCGGACACCGAGAACGATCCCATTGGCACTGAGCTCAAGCATCCTACTGCCGATCCCCTGAGTGCACCCCGGATAGTAGGCTTCAACTTGAATAGCAGGCACGTTGGAAGGCTCGTACTGAATGTTTTCCCCGTACAAATACTCATCGCAAGACCGCCTCTTACCCCGGACTTTCCCCATGGTTTAGCCTGTTTTCTGCTTGACGTCAGACGATGAGACGAGGACTCGACGCCGCAGGACCTCTGTTGAATCTTCGGAACTCTCAGGCGGAGAAACTCGTCGTCAGCCTGCAGGCCTCGTCAAAGTGCCGCAGAGCTTCTCGCGGGCCTGCGTACTATATAAACCAGGTCTATGTATTCGGGGTCTTCGGCTGCATAAGCTCTTCAATCCCTTCTGTTTCTCTCAACTGTCGACACGATGAAGTCGTCCTCCGTCTCAGCATCCGCCCTTTCCGCTGCGCTCTTTGTGGGCGGCGCCTCTGCGCACACCATCTTCCAGGTGAGCTTCAGCGGACCGTCACGTGAGAAACTCGTTGAAGCCTGCTACAGAAAATGTACGTAGATGGCGTCGACCAGGGCCAGCTCACTGGAATCCGCGTGCCCGACTACGACGGTGTGAGCATTCTTGCATGTTGTTGCTTCTCGCCGTCCTCACAACAGTCTAGCCCATCTCGGATGTCACATCAAACGGTTCGTCTCAAGCGTTGCAGTGCCTTTCTGCATGCTCACAAAGACTTGCCTAGACATCATCTGCAACGGTGGCATCAACCCATACCATCAGCCAGTCTCTACCGATGTAATCACTGTCCCCGCCGGCTCGCAGGTCACCGCTGAATGGCACCACACTCTCAACGGCGCCGATGCTTCTGATGCCGCCGACCCCATCGACGCGTCGCACAAGGGCCCTGTCATTTCTTACCTCGCCAAGGTCGACGACCCTACGAAACTCGACGCGACAGGTCTTTCCTGGTTCAAGATCCACGAGGAGGGCTATGACCCGTCATCGAACACCTGGGGCGTGGACACGATGATCAAGAACAAGGGCAAGGTCACGTTCGAGATCCCGTCGTGCATTGAGGACGGCTTCTACCTCCTTCGTCACGAGCTCATTGCGCTGCACGGTGCGAGCAACTACCCTGGCGCGCAGTTCTACGTGAGCGCTTTGATGGATTGAGGTCCGACCCAACACTAACCTTCTGTCCAGATGGAGTGCGCTCAGATTGAGGTGACGGGTGGCAGCGGTAGCGCCTCGCCGAAGACGGTCAGTTTCCCTGGAGCGTACTCCGGCTCGGACCCAGGCATCAAGATCAACATCTACCAGACGCTCAACTCGTACACCATCCCAGGTGTGTTTACTACCTGGACATGGCCTATGCCTGCTCATGCATCTTTAAGGCCCGGAGGTGTTCACTTGTTAGACGTTCACTGGCGGGTGCAGTCCTTTTCAAATTATTCTTTGGATGTTCTGGGCATGCTCTGGCGGCTGGTGCGTATTGTAAAGGTCCATATAACTGCCATGAGTGTATTCCATGTTGTATAGTACCTTTGTGGATGAAACTACGCGAGAGTGCAAATATATGTACAGTGAACAAATTCCTGTGGCTGTCGATACGTAGTGAACGAGCTGTCCGACCTGAAGAGATGAATCTTCGTCCGACTGAGAGTATACGTACAGGACGGCGCGCCCCAGCAAGTGGGCCGCCGCACCCCAGGGCAAAACAATGCCACCTTGGAGCGCACGACGGCGCGTTGAGCGCCAATCGGCAATGCCGCTACACCTAGCGTGTGAGGCTTCCCTGAAGCAAAGAATAGATAGTGGTGCATGGCTCTCGCGCATACAAGCCATGGGGCATATTTAGCCCGAGGGGCTGGAGAGGACGCCATCCGTGACAGGGTCTTCCGGTTCAGCGAACGGGTCGGTCGTGAGCTTGATAGGTACCCGATGTCGAGAGGGTCTCATCATCCCAGGACGCAGAGGTTGAAGCTCCAGGTGTATGTAATCCTAATCGCGTCGTGAGCTTCGAGAAGGACGAAATGCGCGGGATAACATACCTGTACCCAAAGACCGCCAACAGCGAAGCTCCCGACCGTGACTTCCTTGCGGCAGGACAACTCGCCCTCCCACTCGGCGTCACCGGCGCGAGTGCTGCACTCGCATGATCGAGCGGAAGGTGGCACGGGCCACAGATGTCCATCGCCGATGGGCTCTGAGCGCGTGAGACGATTGCCACGAACTTCCATCATGACCTCGCGTATGAGCGATAGGCGAATTGTATCGGCAGTGCATTGGCACGCGCCCTTGCCCTTCGGCGGCGGGGTAGTGGTCGAGTCATCGGCCGACGGTACGAACGCCCGCAAGGATTCCACGGATCCTGCTAATAGTAGATGTACGGGAATCTTGTCGCAGATCCCGAATACCCTGACGGCTGGGACGAAGAGCTGATGCAACGGTCAGATGATCGACCAAGAGACGAACGGTGTACCCACATAGCACTGCAGAGCCGAAAGGCCCGAGCTATCCATCGGGTTGACCTGCATGGCTATCTGCGTCCACTCCTCCGGTAGGTGCTTGATGGTCGAAAAGAAGCATTCGAGAGGGAAGAACGGCGCCGAAGGTCGCGTGCGCGGGCAATATTCGAAGGGCATCATCAACCTGCAGATAAGCGTGAGTCACTCCGTCCAGCATGTATCGTTGTAGATAGCCGCCGAAGCACTTGCGCGCCGTACGAACCTTTCTGTTCCCGCAATCAGGCCAAACGGACCATGGCGCTTCTTGTACACGTACACGCGAACGCGGTAGTAGCTGCGCACGAAGAGGGCGGGTACGCCGTGGTGGATGGACCGGAAGGAGGGTGGGAGCGTGTGCGTACGTCCGTCGGCGGAGACGTAGTTGCTGGGTAGAGGCGAGGTGAATGGAAGCTCGCCGGGGCAAACGCAGCCACAGGTGCTGCTCCAGATAGTGTAGCTATCGTCGAGTGTGCGGACGAACGAGGAGCCCCCACCCGCATATGCGAGCTCAAGCCGGCCCTCGACCTAACTGGCAGGTCAGTCGCGAAGAGAAGGGGTACTCTGAGGTTCGACGCACTTTGAGGACTACCTCTTCCACCTTGCACCGAAGACTAGAAGAAAGGCTGATATATCCGCGGATGACCGCGCGCCGCCCGAACGTGGGCGTACTGACGCCCTCTTCCTGGTCGTACACGACAATCGACAAGGAGCCATACTGGCGAACAAAGTGACCTGTAGGTAGACGATTGGTTGCTCGAAGCCGAGCACAGATGACACGTTCTTCGGGACGCGCCGCAGGCGTGTAGGCGGGCGCGGCAGCGGCAGGGCTGTACGGTGGAGGTGCGATGGTGGCCATGTCCTATGGCAGTCACAGGCAAGACGCGTCTGGGGAACAAGCGCTGGGAACGGAGGCAAGTCAGAGCTAGCAGCACGTCTTTATACGGGCCAATAGTGCGCCATCGTGTCATTTGATGATCATGAGTGCAAGAGGGTGGGCGCCTGTTTCTGCCTTGGTAAGCCATGCCTTCCATGACAATGACGGTGGGAGAGGAATGCCGCCGCCTCAGGAGTCAAGGTGACTGAGTCGAGGTTTTCGAATGGAATGGACGCGAAGAAAGCTTGAGGTTGGGGTGGTCGACTGTGCGGAGGAAGAAGGGTGGTCACAGCTGACCACCTTCCAGGTCACCCTGAACTCAACTCCATTCTTGCAAGACCTTCGTCGCCAGGTAGTCATGGACTGGATTGTCCTGGACCACGATAGTTGACGTACTGTTGTGAGGTGAAGCAGGGCTGCAGACGGCGAACGGAATTGCGTGCTCGAGAACGGCACTGGGCAGTAAGATCGACCGCCTCGTCAAAGGCACATGTCTACGCCGCTGTGCGCAACCTCCCAGCGCCTATCAATGATCTGCAAGTCGAAGGGATGGTCAAAGACGGCGAACAGGCAAGATCCGGTGAGTATGAAAGAACTCACCCTCGTGGCGACCTTCAAAGTGCGTGTGTGCGTGACCGGCGTGACGTTGCTACGACAGTGAACGTCCTCGCGCCGCAAGGGGGTTGTTTAGGGACTTGCTCTTGTACCACGTAAAGCAGACACCCACAGTCACGGCTCAACTCCAATTGGCCCAGTCGCCAGCGCGGCCACATTGCCACTGGCTCTAGCTCTGAGATTATAGGACATGCGCCAGAAAGGACCTTTAGGTAACAATAAATCCCTGCATAGATATAGTCCACAAATCAAGTGCTCGTACAGTCCTGTTAGACAAACAACACGATCGCTCGCTTCATCACCTCACTAGCACCATGAACGTTGCCACCAAAGCTGCGCCGGCGGCGAAGGCTGGGCCGACGGCAATTGCGCGCGATGCACCGTTATTCCCCGCTACAACAGGACGTTAGAGAGTGAAGAAGATGCTGCAACCACGAAATACTTACAGCCGCTGCTGCTGCCTGATCCGGAGGAGCTGGTGCTGCTGGAGCCAGTTCCTGCCGGTGTGCCTGTTGTGCCCGTCGTAAGCGTTGCGGACGGGGTAAGGCTGGATGTAGAAGGCGTACCAGATGCGCCTGCGTTGGATGACAATGCAGCGAAACCGACTGAGGGGCTAGGCTCGGTGCGGTAGACGGAGTACACATTCTTCAAGAAGACGTCGCCGACGACCCAGTTCGGATTACCGCCGCCGCTGACAATGCTGCTTCCCTGGGTAAGGTCGAAGATACCCCCAAGGCAGTCATTGCTGACGCGGGAGACGCGGCCGAGGTTCATGTCCGCAGAGTCGATAGGCCACGATTTGCCCCCGAAGGACATCTCGACGTTGAGATCAGTATCGCACGCTGGGGGTTTTGTGAGGTGGAGCTATACTTGTCAGTCGGAAATACGTACGGAAAGACCAGAAGCCTTGCATGCTTTCTATCGGGTTGCTGCCCTCAACGCCCTCCCAGAATGCCTGCACATCGTCGGTAGGGCCGCCGATGAGGGTCGTCCCAGTATCGATGGCGCTGAGGCGGGCGTCTCCGCTCGTAAGCGCAACATCGTTGCCGTTCAGAGTGAGGGATTCCATCGTCAACAGCCAGAAGGTTGGGTTGTTGGGGTTCGCCAAGTCGTGGAACTCGATGTCACCGGAATAGAGCGACTCATTAACACCACCCAAAGTGAAAACGCCGCCAAATGCCTCCTCTTCTGCGCTGGCGTCGTCAACAAGTCGGTTGATCCAGAAAGAAAATTCTGGGGCGTCGAGTTGGTTGTCATTGGCCAGTGCCAGCCAAAGGGGAGTAGACTGGGTGGATGAAATAGACTGGAAGGCGAGTCCTAGAATGCCGGAGAGGGAGCCGTCGAGAAGTTGGCTCGTCGTTTGCGATACGGAAACTGCCACATAGTCAGCATCTGCAATATATGCAAAATGAAAGGGACTCGTACGAAAAACCTGCTCCTCAATGGTCAGACCGCCAATAGATACCTTGTCCCGCGCCAAAGTCCCCCGGACGGCGCCCGAGCCGTATTGTATAGTGGTGGACTGACGACTTTCTTCATAAGTGGACGATTGGCTAGCGTCGAATTGCGGGGTGCTGGATGTACATGACGAGCAGTCCGTGTCGGCGACCCACAGGTCTGAGGAGCCTGTGTCCAGTACGACATTGAAAGTTTGAGGACTAACAGCTGGTTAGTAGGCACATCCGAGTGAAACCTGAAGAAGATGGGCGTAGACATATCGGCCATGAATCGCATGGCTGAACAGCCCCCCAACGGAATGAATGAATGAGGTGTCGCATGGCGGCAGGTAGCCTCGCAAGTCGCAGTTGCGTCAGCGACGGAGCCAAGCATAGCGCCTGTCGCACATGCCCCACGCCCACCCAGCACCCCGATGCGAACGAAAAGTACACTCACGGTGTCCCGATCTCTACAGCACCAAAGTACGTCTGGTCGCCGTTCTACGAACAAATGTCAACTTCGACAGCATCGCGCCACCGGTCATGACAACGCACCTGGTTCGTGATCCCGACCCCCGCGATGGAGCGCTTATCCTCCTTCGCGCTGGAGAAGTTGTACTTCCCGCGCAGGTGGTCTGCCTGCTTCTGGTAGTACGCCAAGTCGCGCTTCTGCGAGCGTGCACTGTGCGTCAAGGGAACGTGGAGCGATCCGGCGGCGACCTGAGTGGGGGCGAGAGCCGCTGTCGCGCAGAGAACCGAGAAAAGGGAGAGAGAATACATGGCGGGAAGGAAGGGCAAGCGCGCTCAACACAGCCGACGATGGTTATATAGTACGAGGAGAGTGCCGAGAGGAAGAGAGGAGCATGAGAGATGGCGCCGAGAGATCACCCCGGTCATGGGAGCGTCAGCACAGGCACGTCGCCGATGCCGGTTCCGGCCCGGGCACGTGCCCACATCAACCGTCCATTGTCCGTTTTCGGCGCTTGCGTGCTGATTCGTAGGTCGTACGTCGGCGCATCTGTCCAATGTATCTGCTGCTTTCCTTCCGATAGGAAGTCCCCGCAGCGCTGGGACGTCTTCAGGCTCGCGACACAATGGCTGCCAGTCCGCCCGGTATCGGTAAACCTCCGAGATGGACAAAACTGTGAAACGTGAACGAGTTGCGATCTTCCACGCGCGAACGCCAAGCCTCTCAAGCTGAACAAAGACAATACTTATTGAATAGGGAATTGCTTGAGTACTCTTCTCGCAGTCGTAGAAATCGTAACACCGTAATTCAGAATCGTTGGTAGCTTGATCTATGTACTTCTTTACCGGGGCACCTACAGCCACATCCATTTGTCCTCAGTCGCTCTGCTCGCCCGAGCTCGAACCAGAGCTCAGCTCCTCCCACCTCGCAATGCGCAGGCGCTGCGAGGGAGGAATGCGGCGCTCCTTCTCAATATCATTCACAATCTGCACACCACCCTCCAGAATCCCGACGCGCTTCATCGCAAGCAACTAGAACGCTCATTAGCCAGCGCATCCCATCCTAAGAGATCCACTACTCACGTTATGCGCCGCATGGCTATGATCATAAACACCGCCAAAGAACGCCGTGCTCGCGTCGCGCCCGATGAACTTGCGGATAAGGTGCTCGCCGCCCGGGTGCTCCTCGAGGAACTCGGAGACGTCGTGGATGAAGCCCGCGATGAGGATGAGCGGTCGGTGCTTGGACTGCTCTTGGAAGGTCTCCCAAGTGACGACGGGGAGGTCGTTCGAAGTGGTTGGCCATTGGAGGTTGTCCTGCGTGCGGCGGAGGCGCTTCAGCTGCATGGCGAGTTGACCCTTGCGGACTTCGTTATCGGGGAAGACTTTGAGATGTGAGGCGAAGCCGATGCGGCGATTGGCCCAGATGAACCACTTAGTGGGGTCGTACTGCCACCACTTGATAGCATTGCGATAGTCCATGGGGAACTGGTGGTGGAAGTTGTGGTAACTGTCCGAACGTTAGAGAGAGAAGTATTAGTGACAATATTGCGTACCCCTCGCCAACGGTGACAAGTGCGGTCAGGAAGTGATCGCGCGGCGTGTGCTTGTCGTCGAAAGGTTGTTCGCCGATCCAATGAGCAAGCGAGTTGACGCAGAAAGTCGACTGAAGAAATGTCAGACGATCGGCGCACGAGCCTGCGAAGAATCACGAACATGGTGAACGATGACCAGACGGATGACGCCAGCATAGAAGAAGCCGCCGCGGGCATCGCCCCAGATGCTACCAATCATAGCAGGCAAGATGAAGGCCATAAACAGCATGATGGGCAGATAGTGCTTGTGCTGCCAGCTACAGTGACATTGTTAGCAAGCCTCGGTGCACGAGCGTCAAGAAATACGTACCGGACGAGAGGGCTCTTCGATAGATCGCTGATGTCGGCGACACCGATCTTGCGGCGGGGCTTTAAGAGCATCCAACCGATGTGCGAGTAGAAGAAACCTTGGAAGCGATCAGCTCATGCCACCTCCGCGTAGAGCAAGTCAACTCACCACGCTGAGCATTGTACGGATCGAGGTCGGTGTCGGTGTAGCGGTGGTGTGAGCGATGTCCGCGGCTCCACCAGCGGATACTGCCTTGAGCGGCGCCGGCGCCGGCGAAGGCGAGGAAGATCTGGAGAGGCATGATCGCGTTGTACGACCGATGAGCCCAGAGACGATGGTAGCCCGCCGTGATACCTGGGTGAAGATGAGCGTCGGCGTCATAAACCAGAGAATGACCAAACTGACCAAGCCCCGTCAGAAGATACCAGGCGAACATGAGCAACCCGGTGCGCCATTGCAGCGCAGTCGTAGAAAGACCGTAGATGCCAACAATAGGCGGAACCGTTAGAAGCGTCACACTGATCCAGTTAATCTCGCCCCAGACGTTCGCGAGTGTAACAGGAGGCAGCGGCTTCGTCGTCTTCAGCGTATGCTGCACATAATTATCCGGAATGTTCAAGTCCGTCGGGACGTATTTTTCCACCGACATGACGGGCGGGGCTGCAGATGTTTCTCGTCAGTGAAATGCGCTCAAAATCGAGAACATGGGCGGAATAAAGCGCCTGAAGCTCACCTTGGGGGTCAAGGGCGGGTGGCAACCATCCTCCGGCGAGGAGGGCGCCTTTATAATGCGAACGAGGACTTTGGGGCGGAGAGAAAGGCATGGGATGTCGGATGTACTCCCCATCATCTTTGGAGTGGGACAGCCCAGATTGAATATGAGCTCAGGTTTTTGGGGAGACCGGAGGGAGGCCCGCCTCGGCATGGTCCAGAATAGACGGAGGAGACCGCGCGTGGCAAGCATGGCGTTCCGATGGCATGATTGCGCCAAGAAGGCTGTCGGATCCGTGGTCTCAAAGAGTCTGTACAGCTGTGGGTGCTTGAAGACACCGAGGTGCAAAGAGCTCTATGGTGGTGAGAGTTGACTTCAGAACAGAAGTTCCGCCTGGGCGGCCGGTACTTCCGGTCCGTTCATGAATTACTGTATCTCCATTTGGTTCGCATTGATCGAGCCTGCTATCGTTTTGCTTCCCCGTGTTATACCAGTCTTCATTGCACTGTTCTACACGCAGAAAAGTAAAGATCCTTCCATACTCATCTGAAGACAAAAGGCACTCTATCACAGAGTAGTCAACACCGGCACAGCACTCTCAAAACCTCCGATACCCCTTCCATCCGAGCGATCATAACCCGATCGCATTCACCATGGTCGAAGCCCATCATCACCGACCTACACTCAAGCAGGTGCGACTATGCCTCTAATCGTCTCTCCTACTGTACTCACACGCCCTCTCCTGTCCTCAGCAAAACAAGAAGTTCAAGTCCAAACATGCGACAAAGTCATCGCTGAAGGAAGCTGCCAAAGGTACGACCACTTCCTGTCACATCTCATCTCCTTCTCCCTCATCTGTGTCCCAGGTCGTATCCAGCGCCAGAGCCCCAAGGCAACACAAGCAAACAATGCGGCCCAGTTACGCGCGAATCGAAGAAACAATGCGAAGCAGGCGCAGGCCAAGAAGCGGGAGGCGATCGTAACTGCGACCCGCTTGTTCAGCGGCGCCGACGGCGCTCCCAGGATCGTCGCAGTCATCCCTCTCACCGACGATGTATCTGCGAAAGACGCCGTCACTGCTCTCGCTTCCTCCCTTGATGTACCTGCGGACGATTGTCCGGCGACTGGTCTTTGGCGTATGCGGTGAGCACCCTGTCTTTCCCTCTACTTCTTCATCTTGCTGATCCTGCCCTCAGAGCCGATCGCTTCAAGACCTCCCTCCAGTTCATCAACGTTTCCTATGGCGATCTCTACGGCGCCCTCGACGCCACCAAAGCCGCCGACTACACCCTCTTTGTGCTTTCCTCGACCCAAGAAGTGACATCATGGGGCGACACCCTCCTCCGTGTTCTGCAGGCCCAGGGTATCCCCGATGCCGTCCCCGTGCTCGCCGCAGACGCTTCCCTCGACGCCAAGTCCCGCTCCGCCGTTCTCAAATCCCTCCTCTCCTTCATCCGCTACTTCACCCCCTCTGCGAACCGCGTCTTCGACCTTCACGGCGCGTCCGATGCGCTCAGTGCGCTGCGTGCGCTTGCAGAGGGCGTCCCGGACCAGGTACGCTGGCGCGCCGGCCGGCCCTACCTGCTCGGCGAAGAGGTGCACTACGTCGAGGACGCTGGAGAGCTCGCAGTGACCGGCGTCGTTCGCGGCGCACCCCTCTCCGCCAACCGCCTGATCCACGTACCCGACTTCGGTGACTTCCAGGTCGCGCGGATTATGAGTGCAAATCGGTCGCGTGGAGGCATGGAGGTCGAGCCAACGCTGCTGGCTGAGCCGGCGGAGGATGACGCGGAGTCGTTGGTTTCGAGCAATGACCCGGATGACATGGCGAACGAACAGACGTGGCCGACCGAGGAGGAGATGAACGGCGCGGCGCGGATCGTGGAGGGCGAGCAGCAGCCGGAAGTGCCGAAGAAAAGGCGGCGGAAGCTGCCCAAGGGGACGAGCGAATATCAAGCCTCCTGGATCATTGACGACGACGATGTGGACGGTAAAGAGGGCGATGAAGGCAGCGAGGACGAGGGCGCTGAGGAGGATGGTGCCGCGGACGACTCGATGGAGGTTGAAGACCGCGCGATGTCCGAGGTCGAGGATGACATGGATCTGGACAGCCGGAAGAGCGTAGCTTTCGAGGACTTGGACGCAGAGGAGGAAGAGAAGCAGTACGTGATACTATACTTGGATACACAACGTTGCTCATCAGACTCGTAACAGACTTGCTTCGTGGCGATCCCGCGAGCGCGAAGAGCAGGACGACGCTGCATTCCCCGACGAAGTCGACACTCCGCAAGATGTTCCCGCTCGCACTCGCTTCCAGCGTTATCGTGGTCTGCGGTCCTTCCGCACAAGCCCCTGGGATCCGTACGAGAATCTGCCCCGAGACTACGCCCGTATCTTCCAGTTCGACGACTTCAAGCGCGTTGAGCGGAACGTCAAGAGGCGAACGGAGTCGGATGCCACTGGCGTGCAGGTGAGCGTCACTCATGAGAGAACTTCGCGCATCATCGCTGACCTTGCTTCAGCCTGGCACCCGCGTCACGGTGTACATCAAGGGCGTACCTCGCGAGGCTGCAAAGACGCCGCTGACCATCTTCGGTCTCTTGCAGTATGAACACAAGAAGACCGTCCTCAACTTCAGTGTGCAGCGTAACACCGAGTACGACGGCTCTGTGCGGTCCAAGGACCCGCTCATCCTCTGCGTCGGCCCCCGCCGTCTGCGCGTGAACCCCGTCTATAGCCAGCTCACCCGCGGCGGCGGTAAGGGCACGAACAACGTGCACAAGTTCGAGCGCTACCTCCGCCACGGAACCACCGCCGTAGCCACCATCTACGGGCCTGTCACCTTCGGCGCGCAGCCGTGCTTGTTGCTCCGCGAGACGGAGGACGTGCAGGCACCGCACCTTGTCGCCACGGGCACGTTCACAAACACCGACACGACAAGGGTGGTGGCGAAGAGGATCATCCTGAGCGGTCATCCGTTCAAGGTACACAAGAAGACAGCCACGGTGCGGTATATGTTCTTCAACCCAGGTACGGCGCTCGCAATATGCAACGGAGACATGTGTACTGACTTCCCTCCAGAGGATATCCGTTACTTCAAGCCAATTCAGCTGCACACGAAGTACGGGCGTGTGGGACACATCAAGGAGTCCTTGGGTACGCACGGCTACTTCAAGGCGTACTTCGATGGACCGGTCACGCAGATGGACACGGTCTGCATGTCGTTGTACAAGCGCGTGTTCCCTCGGTGGGCGACGCTGTACAAGCCGCAGGAGAGCAAGGCAACGATCGAGGATTCGGCCAGGATGGAAGAGTAGACGAGTTTGGTATATTCCTAATGTCATTGTACCTCACCGTTAGTATGTATGTAAGGGCCTGTTCGGGAAAAAGAAATACGTTGAAGTTACGCTTAGTTACCTGACTTACCTGCCTTGTAAGGCAGGTCAACGAAGTTCGACGAACTTTCGACCGGTCGAGGCCTGACTTACTTGCCTTTGAAGGCAGGTACGTCGCGTAAGTTCGCTGACTATGTCGTGTTTCTTTTTCCCGAACAGGCCCTAAATGAGCCTCGTTGGGGGCCAGCAGGGCGAGGACGCCTTCGACGTTGCGCTTGCCTGACGCGTCGGCACCGAGTGACAAGCTTGGGAAGGAAGACGCGAATATGGTGACCTTCTCTGCGCTTATTCTATGCAACAGTATGGGTCGGTAGTCGTGAAGGCGACGACAAAGTAGGATTCGCTATTGATTCAAAGAATCCTCGAGGCGTACTAAACGGCGCGTTTATCGGCGTTTTGTCGCGATCGCCTGAGGCGGCGGCAAGGCATCTCCAAGGGCACGCCATTCGGTGCGCTCGATTCTGGGTGCAAAGCAGAGTTTGCCGAAGGTGAAGAAGGGGACAGTCATGATGGAAGCAGGAGCCAAGAGATTGTTTGTTTCTATTTCGGCAGACGAAGATCTTGAACTCGGTTTTGACTTCGATGTCGTTGACGACGCAGGCCTCCCCCGCCACCCACTCATAGAACACCTACACTCTCTTCGTACACTCTTGCCACCATGAGCGGCGGCGGGAACCATTGTTCCTTCGTTCTCCTTGCCGAATTCCATCTCCTCGAAGGCGCGCAGCTCAAGTACCAGTTCCCACAACCACTGGGTATCGATGAGGGGTGCGCCCGCGCCTGCATAGCAGAGGGGGACCATGCTGATCATGGCGGCCAGTGTGCTGGCTATGTCTATGCTTCCAGACGGGGCGGAAACGCAACTCGATGATTGGACTGTGTTCTTCCTGAACCAAACGCCATTCAACACGATCCAACCTGTCCTTGCTCTGGATGACGCCGACACAAGCGTACGAAGCAGTGTGGTGGGAGATCAGCCGGACCTGCTATGCGTACTCAACTTAGTGCGCACAAAGCATGATAAGACTTGGGAGAGGTGCGCAGCCGGGCTCCTGTTACCATCGACCCGTCTAACTTCATCTTCAGAGGAGCGAAAGTGCTCGCCCTCGCCATATGCACGCGTCACCCCTTCATCCAAATCTTCAAAGTGCGTGCGCGATCCGTTCTTGTGTAGATCACGTCCATTTGACGCGTCGCGTATAGCCAGTGCTCCTGATGGCGCTGGATGATTACTTCCTCAATCCCTCGCAAGATTGCCTATCCCGCCTCTTCGATGCTGTCAATTCCATGGACCTTGCGGGAGCGCCTTCCCTGTCACGGGCGGAGAAGTTGCTGATGCGAACGTCGGAGAGGAAGGATCTCTTCGCCGAGAAATTCCAGCCACCCACGAACGCCAATAACGCGCCACCGGTGCCCGCCAAACAGCATCAACCTTCCGACTCGTTCGACTCCGGTTTCGAGGAGGAAATTCTCATGCGTACTCGCGAGCCAGATGCCACGCCGCGAACAACTCGAGATCGCGCGGATACGACCACCAGCATGCGCACGGCCTCGACCCAACATACTACGTCTCACCACGCGCAATCCCCTCCATCAGAGACGTCTTTCACCCTCGGCGGGAGCGCTGTATGGGTTGGGGATGAGAGCGGGCTTGATCTCGCAGGCGGCGAGGCAGGCAGTTCTCATGACGGCCAGAGCGTACTTTCTGGAAGCAGTCAGACCCTTGTCGGCTCCTCAATCACGTCGCCTGGTCGCAAACGTCGATCCACAGGAGCATCCGTCACGTCGGTCTTCCCGAACGGTAATGCTTTACGGTCGCACCCAGCGGTGGCTATGGCGGCCGCGACGAAAGATACACACTACTACCACACAACAGTCCAGTACAAGGACCATCAACTACCCATCAAAATGCCGTTGTTCACCTTTCCCGAGGAAGTAGGAGATGTAAGTCATCCGCGTCGTAGACGCAGTGCCCGCACGTCGTTGCTCATGCCGTCTGATATAGTACTCTCTCATCACCCTCGTCAAACTCTTCCACTCACCTACGCTCGTATCTGGACCACACCATCCGCACCTCCATACGAATGGACCCGCAACTCATCCCATCATCATACTATTCAACGCTCTCGTCACTGGCAAGAGAATAATTTTCCTAGGCCACAGGAAACCTGCGGGCGAGGTCTCTACCTTTGTGCTCGCTGCTTGCGCTCTGGGTAGCGGTTGCGGCGCGGTGTTGCGCGGTTTTATCGAGCGAGCATTCCCCTACGCCAACTTGAACAACAAAGATGAATGGGAGTCTGTGTGAGTACTTCACGGTCATTGAACCCCGCGATCCGCGCTTGCTAGGGCTTCTCGCCATCAGCTGGCACCCACCATGCCCTCGAAAATTACCGGGGCTCCTGTGCCACCGGAGCCGCTTTACGCTTGCTGATATTATTGACAGCCCCGCGTACATAGCCGGCGTTACCAACCCAATCTTCGAACAGCTGGGGACCTGGGACGTTCTCTTCAATATCGCGACAGGGAACGTGACAATCTCGAAGGATATTCTGACCACGTATCCTCCGACTCCGCCAGCCGCTGGCTTCGGCTCTGCTTCGATCTCGCGCGAACGTGCCGCTACGCTGCGGACAGAAAACTCGATTGGTAGTGAAGACGGCACCGGCAGGGATGCTTCGAAGACGGACAACGCTGACAATCTCTTCATCGAAGATGTAAGTCCTCCGCGTATCAGCCTGGCCGTGTGCGGGACTCACTTGTGCAGATCCGCGCGGCCATCGACTATCACTACGGCGAGAACGCAGTTCGTCTACGATTTACGGAGTATGTGACCCGGTTCGTCCGCCTGGCGAGTCGGTACGAAGAAGAAGTCACTGGGACCACGCAAATCGGGTACCCTAGCCAGCCTTTCATAGAGGGCGGCCAAGGCCGGTTACCGCAACTCGGCAGTGGCATTATGTTTAACGACGACGCGTCCTTGATGAAGGAGCTGGCGGCGAACTCGCACCGCCTAGAAGGCTTTCGCCATACGACGAGTCATCGATACCTCATGGCAGTACGTCTAACTTTCGTCGTTCTATAGAGTGTACAATGTGGCTTACCTGGGTACTAGGACTTCGCCAAACAGCAGATACACAACCGTATTAAAGGCTGTGATGTACTGCACCAGATCTTCCGCCTAAAGCACGCGAAGATATCGGACATGGAGGCGTCGGTGATCATGCGAACTCTGGTAGAGAATTGCCGCACGTACGAACAAGCCGTGGAGGTAAGTCCTTCCGCGTCTCGTGTAACATCACCGACTCAGTTCTGTACAGCTCCTGGCTATGGTAATCCCGACGGGAGGTCTCACACAGCTTGCCTTCGGGCTGTTCCATCCCCACGAAATCGTCCGAGAGACGACTGTGGAACTGTTCGACCAGCTCCGCTCGACGCCGGTATGTATAGCCTCACCACGCGGATGCCACGGAATACTGACCACGCGACTTATGATCAGGTGGGCGTATTGTTCTTGCAGACGCTGAACCATTTTCAACGCTTCGCATACGTACGCCTCGCCCACGCTCGTGAACAGCGTCTGCAGGCGGAGCAGCAACGCTACCCTCCTCCGCTCCAGTCGCGCGCCCATTCAAATTCCAGCGCGCAGAGTGAGCGATTGAATGGCGCCTACTAGGCTGTTCGTTTTGCTTTCTTCTCGTCTCTCTCTGCGTCCTGTTGTCCATGCTCCTCCCAGGCCTGCTTTTTTCTCTATCTTTATTTTGGAATTTAATCACACATTTCATGTACGGTCCATGTAGCACATCCAGCCTCTTACCGGCACTGGCAATACCCTGCACGTCGTCCTGCTCCGCTGCAAGACAAATAGGCGTGCATGCTCCGCCTTCGGGCAAGTGCTGCTCCGTTTTGGTCCCGCCATTTCGTCTCTCGCGCGGCCAGGGATCCACAAGCCCGAGCCAGTGTTGGGGGGCACGGAAGGAAGACCCTGACGAATTCCGAACCGACCATTTCTGCGACGGCGCTGCCTACCCCCCACCTCAAACGTCGGCGGAGAACATACTTTCGCCTAGAGTTGCGAGAGAGCGGACTGCCCAAGGACAACCAGGCAGATGGCACTGTTCACGCATGTGCTCTCCACGATGATCGTCGTCAGCCAGATACGACAAGCGGGGGAGGTGGCAAGACTTGATTCGTCCGTGAGTAGTCTCTCCCTGCCCCAAAGTTCTCTCGCTCTCTCATCTTTGTTCTCTGTAGCGAATAGGCGTGCTGCATCGATTGGCGCATGCGTTCGTGCAGATGGACAATTTGAGGCAACGCTGATACCGGGCCGATTGGTGGCGCCCCAATGAAAATGCCCAACGTCGAGGCCACGGCCACGCTGGGCCTACGAAGGGCTGCCCGCGGGGAGATTGCCCCAGGACTGCTCATGGAGGACTTGGCTGCGATCTTCGTTGCTTAGGGCCCGCATGATCTGTTGTCATATCTCGCATCTCGTCTTCGGAGGCAGACTCGGAGTGCCCATGGCTTCAAGCTTGTGAGGGTTGCCTTTACCAAGGCGTGGGCGGGCGTGGGTGCGCGCTCGGCGTTAGCAAAAGAATATTGAGCTTCGGGAGATCGCCGGTAGTCGAACTGTGACGTTGTTCAGATCAGGACCAAGCTTCCTCCGCGTCCGCTGAGGACTCCGAGCCAGGGCTAGGCCGTGTAGATCAACGTTGAAGTTTGAACGGATGGTTCTCCGGTGGTCAAGGAAAAGGCTGATTCGACCAAGCGGCAGGCGGAGGAAAATCCCGGCAGGCTTGTTCAGCTGAAGTCTCTGCCGCACGTTGCCGCATACGATGGGCGCGCCGTTTGTATGGCTTCTGAGGCGCCGTATCAGGGGCGGCCGTAGATGAGACAGCGCGCGCGGTGGCTGTAGATCCTCGCTATCTTTGACCATCGGACCGGTCGAGTGAGGGGGAGAAGAGACTTTGTGGATGGACGAGGCCAGCGCCTCGAGTTCAGTTCAGCCTCGGGTCGGAGATGGTATGAGCTGGTTCACATGATGGTGCCTCTATCAAACCTGATTTTCCCATCGAACGGCTTTGTTGTAGCACGTGGTTATCATCGGGCTCTTCAGCCCGCCTTGGGAACGCGGAGTTGACGACGGGGACGAGGGGGGTCCGGGACGAGTACGCTGGGGCAGGTGCAGGTTGAGGATGGGTTATTTTCTGCGTCCACTTTTGTGAACTGTCTCCGCGTCGAGGCAAGACTGGACAGCGGATGGGGCAAAGGCACGGGCCGGGGAAGGATCGACTCTGGAGATTTGATGGACGGATCTATCTCCTGTAGTTCTCGAGGGGGGTGGCACATGGATTGAATTGGGTCTCGTGTGGCGGCTGTGCGGGATTTAAATGCATAATGATCGCTACGTGCTTGTGCTCATATAATACTGCAGATGCCTTTCAACCCTGTTGGACGCGTTTGACCTCTCCCCACCAGCCCCCTAGGGCCCCTGCTCCCGTTTCTCTGTTTATGAGGCACTGTCTCCTCCACCTATAATACTCCTCTCCGCGCACCGCGCCGTGGTATAATACCTCTCCCGTTCGGCCTCTCGAATTCGATCGATTGGCGGCCTTGAATCCCCGCGTCCTGCGCGAGTCTGCAAGGAACCGGCGTACATCCCCCGACATGGCAACCACCAAGGCGTCCTCCGACAAGGCCTCCCAAGCTCACAACAGTCTTCAGCGAGGGAAGGCTTGCTTGCGATGTCGGTGAGCAGTGCAATGGTCCTGTTGTCGTGCCCGAGCTGACTTTCGCGCGCCAGGAAACGGAAAATGGTGCGTTCGCCACACGACTCCTCGATCACCCTCACTAACTGCTCTCATTCAGCGCTGCGACGGCATCAAGCCTGCTTGTCAGCAATGCGTTCGCGCCAAGAAAGCAGACTGCTGCGAATACGATGATGGAAAGGGGAAGACGCGTACTCAGCTCCTCCGAGAGAACATCGCTCGTTTGGAGGCAAGAATACGAGAGCTTGAAGATCCCGACTCTGTTCCCGCGCATCCCCCATCCATTCAACTGCAGCAACGCAAGACATCTGGTTCATCCCCGTCCTCCTTGGGCTCGCCACTGGGAACGCCCATTTCCGCGACACATTCGCCATTCCCGTCCGGTGAGTTCGCCACCTTGTCGAGTCGTGCCACCATCCTGAACCCTCCCCGTTCCAGAGTCGTCAAGTCCCCCCAAGACCGGCTCATGGACGAGCTTGCCCGTGCGTCTTCATTCCCCCCTCCCATTCTGACAACGCGCTGACGGTGTATTTCAAGACCGTCGGGTCCCCAGATCCTGCCTTCGACATATTTTTCGACGACCACGCGGCTTTCGAAGTGTCGGGAGAACTCGCTCAGGCTTTGTACGTTCATAACCTCGGTCAGCTGGACTTTGAAACCTGTCTGACCTGCATATTAGGCTCGATATCTTCACCCCACATCGGCATCAATGTGGCCTTGAGCTCGATATTGGCCGCCTCCGCGAAAGCCTAACAGCGCCAATCGACGAGCGCCGACATGAAGTCCTGTATAACGCCATCTTTTTGTGGGCCTGCTTCGTGTCGCGCCCGGATCCTTTGTGCCAGAACGAGGAGCACTACTTGAACCTCGCTCTCGACGCGCTCCCCCTCGCTACTCAGGACGAGCGCTACGTCGTGGACGTCATCCAAGCATCTTGCCTACTCGCCACTTACTTCATGTGCAACGGGCGCATCGTCGAGAGCACGTATCATGCCGGCGCTGCTGCTGCCATGGCCATGCAGTACGGCTTGCACACAGGCGTCTTCAGTCCAATGCACGAGTGGTTCTCGCAGAGCTACGCCGGTATGGGCCTTCACCTTCCCAAGGACATATCGAAGGAGGGCGAGCGGATCCTTACCTTCTGGCAAGTCTACAATCTCGATCATTGTTGGTCCATCGTTTTCCGTCGCCCGTCGTTATTACCGGATGGACCTGACCCGACGACTACTATTCACTGCCCTTGGCCTCAAGACGTCTCCGAATACGAGATGGTGCGTGGTGACTGCATGTCGAAATTTTTTTGACGGCTAACAATTTCTCTAGGGGCATGCCAATATCTCCACCGGCTTTCAGACGGTGCAGACCTTCCTCCAGAACAGCTCAACGGGAGGATTCTCTGTCCAAGCGCTCCGTGCCAAAGCTTCCGCTATGTTCCACCGCGCCGATCAAATCTCGCGTAGTTGGGATCCCAGTACGTCGTTCTGCTTTATTCCCTGGGATCACGACTAATGTTTCTGCCACAGGGATGAAACCGACGCAAGCATTGCAGAACGACGTCCAGGTGTTGGAGCTCGTCATCGTCCAATACGTGGAGGCGCTCATACCCGTCTCACAACTCGACGCGGCGCTTCCCGAGGACCGGCTCGTTCTGCTGTGCGCGCACACGCTTGCTCATGCCTCCATGATTCAGCTCTTCCGCCGTTTCGCGGTGGACGACGGGCTCTCGTACGAGAAGTGTCTTCGTGCAGCTAGGGCCTGTATCAACATCATTGGCCACCTCAGCGACGCGGACTACGAATTTTTGGATCCCATCATGGGGGTAAGTCCTTGCACGTTGCTATCCTAGCTTCTACTGATGCCGGCCCGACAGCCATGCTGGGCGACCGCCGCGGACATATTTATTCAGCAGCTCGATGACTTCGAGAGCGCCTGGCCTCCGGTCAGTACGGCCGATGTCAGGGGCGATATCGGCACACTCCTGTATGCTGTGAGCCGTCTCAGCACGAAGTTCACGATGCTTGGTGAGTCATACCGACTTCTCCATCAAGCGCCACCTGCTGACGGTGCGAATCCAACCCCCAAAGTCACTGCCTCGTCCAAGATCCAGAAGCGTCTGGCGCAGGCCGGCACGACTCTATGAAAAGCGTACGAATGCATTGACAGCTGCAGCGCGCTCCTCCCCGCGAGCTGCCCACGCGACTACCTCACTCTACTCTTCGTTCGGACTTGACACTGACCCCCTTCGGACATTATCCCTATCTATTGACCGCGTTCACGGATGATTATCCACGCTAGTCACGACCGTCGACGCTACACGCTCTTTACGACCCTTCGCGGACACTCACTGGACTTTATCAATCGCACTTTTTGCCTTCGGACACTTGATACGTGCCGAGCTCGGACTATACCACTCTCGGACTATACCAACCTGGACATTGGACTCTAACATCGGACTGCATTCGGACAACTCTCATCTACGGACGAACTCTAATTATGCAGACAAGGGACCTTGTACAATATTCTGTATTTAAGCATTAAATGTATACGCCTACCTACTTACGTTCGCTTCACGGGCTCCATTTATTTACTCACGCACCGCGCTAGACGCTCCGCACATTGACCCTGCCCTACGGCAATGAACTTCACTAGCTATCTTGCTCTCGGACGCTCTCGCCTACTTACTACCGACTCGGACATTCCCACAACTCCGACAAGCACGAAATATAATTCTCTATCGCCTTCATCATCGGGTGAGACGCAGAAGTGTCGAATACGAGGAGATCCGTTGATTACGATTGACGCGGCCATATGAATGAGACGGGCATAGAGGAGCGCTCGCCAGGTCCGGAACATACCTTTGCAATTTCTGCTGGACGATCCACGGCCGTTTGCGGGCCAGAAGATGTCCAGCGGGGGCCCGCCGGTCCGACCAGCACCCTCCTATGTCAAGAAACGACGCGGCAAACAGCCCGTGTCGATGATTCTGTGAGGTATTGTTTCCGAAAGGAGGTAACGTCAAGTTGAACCGCCCGCGCACGGGTTCCACGCCTCGCACGAACTGCGCAGCAGTTCGCTCGCTAAGGCTGCAGGCACCAGGACGGCCGTCTTCTCATGCATTACTTTCGTCATTAGATCGATACAAGGGCGGAACTCGCGTGGTGAAGCCGAGGCTTGGCGTACGCAAAGGGAACACCCATTTTAGGAAGGTTTTTGGCCTCTGAGGCGATGATGTTTGGACATTGTCGGCGGCAGTACATCCACCTGCGTAAAGAGCCCATCCATGACGAAGCATGGAAATGATGTTAATTGTGAGAGTTCCGAGGCGATGATGTTACAAGTAGAGTATACAGTAAAGCAACGAGTGGTGGGGATGTATGTGGCAATAAATACTGGAGCCCTTCAAACGTATCTGGTCGGTCCTTCCGGCTTGTTCTGCTGCTGCTGAGCTGGAGCTTCTCGCTGAATACGCTGCTCAGCCAGATGCTGCAAATATTCGTCAGTTTGCAGAGATTACTGGAACAGAAGCAAGATGAATACCTGCTTCCACGACTGCAGCTGCGTCGTAAGACTCTCGAGTGCGCTCTCCGTCATCTCAGCAGCCTGTCAAATGTGAGCTGATGTCTAAAGTTGTTGAAGAGCAATCGACTTACCGACTCTCGGGCTTGCTGCTGCGCCTGGCGGAATTTGGCCTCGTCCCAAGGCGGATGGTAGCCCGGCCATTGCTGCTGATTAGGCTGAGTGGAGCCCGCAGGTGGTGAATATTGAGGCGCGGGAACGGATGCATCAGAGGGTGGGAGCTGCTGCTGAGCAGGCGCAGGGTTATCCGACTTTGCCTGAGCACCGGGGCGATGGCAATGGCCATGATGCCACCCGCCTTCACGGTGCCAGCCCTGCGGACCATTAGGGGATCCTGGGCCCGCATTGTCGTAGACTCCGGCAGCGACCCGCTCGGCGTGCTTCCTCGACCACCAGGTAGCGGCTCCAGCGCCGAGAGCGAACCATATCAATTTCGACATGTCGTGGGTGAGTGTGTGTGGTAGAGGGAGGTTTCTGAGTTAGAGGGTTGCGTTGAATATGCTGTAAATCGATGCCCCAGCGAGCAGTTTCTTATACCGATGAGCTGGTTGACGCGTAGAGTCGGCAGGGCGCTTGTGCCGGAGAGAACACGCAGTGCGGAGGACGCCCATGGGAGCAGCGCCGGTCCGACTCCCCTCTGGTAGGTGGCGCCGACACCGCCGCCATGACGCGCAGAGGCGGCACGGAATCAAACATGCCGAACAACGGAAAGCCGGCTGAATTCTGCAGATTCCAGAGTGCGTCGAAGGGGGCGTCGTTGAAGCCGGTGTCTCATCTGAAGCAACGATGAAGACGGAAGACGCGTATGACGGTGGCACAGGCTACATAGCCCTCTGTGTCTGGAACATTTGCCATTGGCTATGGACGCTGTTGAGTGTTCCCGGTGAACGCGGTTCGGCGGCAACTCGGCGGGGTTCAATTGTTCGGCAATCACCGTGATCTTGTGACCTTTCAAAATATCCCTTTTTGGTAGCATATGTACAACTTGGCCTCGACGACTTTGATGCAACGACCGATTTCCCCCTCTCATGGCGTCTATCTCCAGAGAGCAACATAGAAGGCTGCATGATACTACAGCTTTTGATGCTTCCATATAGGTCTAAGACGTAGCGACCGCGATTCGCTAATATAGCAGTCGAACAATGGACAGGACATTGTCTGTTGGCCAGTGCTCTCACAATGGCAATGTGCCCCCAAAGGTATTTTAGGTAGCAAAGTAGGCTCTGCGATGCCTCATGTTGCATACGCATGCTCTGATGATGTCGATCGCCCGTCGGGTACGCAACTCACTTGATACTCATATTATAGGCTACCCTAGAGCTGTGTTTCCCTGGCGCGAGACACGCAGTACGCAGTACTGCATCTGAAGGTGAGATATAGCCTTTATTGAGCCTGCTGAAATTTGAGATGATGTTTCCATTTGCAGCAAGCGACGTTTGTTCTCGCACTGTAGCACGGCGAACAAGTCATATCCTTCAGCAGTAACTGCAATTGCCGGTATCTCTGGGAGATGACCCATCTGTCTTTTGCTCAAGTAAGCTTACTGCGGTCTTCAGAGACGCTCGCTGTATCCAGAGGACCCCGCGAGGCCCTTGAGAGAAGCGACTTTTGGCGCGCTTGGTCAGAATTGGTAAGCAGGTCCCCTCGTGCCTATCTACCTGCGACATTGAATCGAATCGACGGCCATATTCTGCAGGGTACTGCGGGTCTCTCGCGCCATTTGATGTCTTACAAAGGCATTAGTGAGCAGGAAAGATGAACCATAAAGAGGTGAAGGTGTGGAGGATCTTCAGCATCGCATCCATACTCGTCGACGCGATTGAACGTTCTACCGCCTAACATGCCTCGTATTGCTACTGTTTTCGGCGCCACTGGCACTCAAGGTGAGCTTTCATCGTTCTCCGTGTAACACGCAGCCAACTAAACGCTCGTCAGGCTCTGCCGTTGTCGACCACTTGCTCAAGGATGGCACATTCGTTCCGCGAGCCGTCACACGCGACCCGAATTCCGCGGCGTCTCGCGCGCTTGCTGCACGCGGCGCAGAGGTCGTCGCAGCGGACCTTGGCGACAAGGAGTCGGTCAAAAAGGCGCTTAAGGGCGCTGAGGTCGCGTTCGGTGTAGGTATTTCGGCAGCGCGTCGTAATTTGCACGAGGCTAATGGCTTCGCAGGTCACCGTGCCATTCACGTCGCTCCCCGAGATCACTCAGGGAAGGAACATGATTGACGCTGCCAAGGAGGAGGGCATCAAGTACTTTGTGTTTAGCTCTCTTGCCAGCGTGGCCGAGATATCCAAGGGCAAATACACGCGGGCTGCTCACTTCGAAGGCATGATTCTGCCCGCATATGACAATTCGAGGTCGCTAATTGACCTTCCAGACAAGGTCGTCATCTCCAAGTACCTCCAGGAGTCCGGCCTCCCAAACTCACGCGTCATCGTGGGCTACTTCCTCGAGAACTTTATCAAGCTGTACGTCTTGACCTCGTCCATCCCCCAGCTTTCATACGGAGTTTCTGTGCAGGTGGGGCATCAAAAAGACCGCAGAGGGATTTGCTATCAACATGCCTTTCGACCTCGAAAGTCGCTTTGGCTACAGCTGGGTCGGCCACGATCTTGGTCCAGTCGTCACTGGGCTTTTCAAGATATACCCCGAGAAGCTAGCCGAGATCAACAATATCGACTTCGATGTTGACCACGACAGAGCGAGCTTGAAAGAGATGATCAACGAGATTAGCAAAGGTACGCAGGGGACGAAGGATTCGGAGAATGTGTTGTTGAGCCATGTCTTTTACAGAGCTCGGCAAGCCCATTGCCATCGAAGCTGCATCTCTGAATGGGTTCGCCCCATTGGAAGACATGGTGCGTACATGTGACTGTGCTTCTCGATGATCCTTGCCTCACGTTCTCAATCGTAGCGCGGGTTTGGCGCCGAATTCGACTTGGTTGGCGGTCGCCCAATTCCCGATCCCAAGCTGGAGGCGCTCGGCATCAAGCAGGAGGGGACCATCCAGGGCTTCGTGCGCGAGGTTTTGAAGCCCATCTTGGACAAGCAGTAGCTGTATAAATATCCATGTAGTCGGAACTTGTGTAAGCACAATAATTTGGACTTCTAAATCCTCAGAAGGGACTAGCACATCCGCGCGACAGACTGTATTGACGTCGACAAGGCGGACCATTGCCTACTAGATCGACCTCGGGTCACGGTGTACATATGCAGTTGGACCAACGCGACCTCCTCAGACCCTTTGCTTCCTGAATTTTGTCCACCACTGCCTCGTCGAAGGACGAATTGTTGGCGAAGTTCAACCGTGAGAATGCGCGCCACGCGATCACCATTTGACTTCCGCCCCTTGTCCGCATCCATTGTCTTAGACGTACGCGGTCATACAGCGCGTCCGCGCACAATATCCTAGTCGCGTCGCGGAAGCTACTTCATGTTGTTCTGAGGTGCTCTTGATTTCCTGAATTCCCCTGTCCTTTCTTCTACATAGACCGGCATCCATCATGTCCCCTCTTTCCCGAGGTATGTGCGTGTGCAGCATACACTGCTTCAGCTGACGTCCCAGTGGGAAGGTCTCTCGCTGTGGCGGCCACGAAATCTGCCTCTGATCGTCATCCCCCTGCTCCTCCTCGCATCCTATTACTACACGCCGTTCCAGTATGATATCTGGGACGCCAACCCTATGTCCCCACTGAATGCAGAAGACGTCGCGTCAATGCATATGCAGTCGCATGCTGCTGCACACACCGTCCCGGCGCAAGCGCATGTCCCTCCTCCACCACCACCTCCACCACCACCGCCACCGCCACCGAAACACGACCCTCCACCACAGTCGCCGTGGTGTGCTGGCGAAGAATGCTCCTCCGGCCGATGGGTGCCAAACACCGAGAAGCTCAAGACGCTCAAGGATGTGCACAGAGTGTATCCCAATAAGTGGATGCCGCCGTGGCCTGGATGCCCTGTTCCCTGGGATGCGAACGGCAATCCGATAGAAGACGAAGTGGAGAAGGAGCGACTTGAGGGGGAGCGCCTCGCGCGCTTGCTGAACTACCATTGGGAGCCAAGTCGGGGAAAGTTGATTGACTACGACCCTGTGGCCTTCGTCGTGCGATTGCTGAAGAGTCCGGGAGGGTTGATCATGGTTGGAGGTGCGTAGTTGCGCACAAATACTGTGATCTCTATCGACTCTTATTGCCAGATTCCCTCTCGCGCCAATTCTTCCACTCCATGTACTACACCTTCCGCCAATATGACATCGTCTTCGAGTCCAATCCAGGGCACCTGCGATTGGCTGGCACGCCCAACACGGAACAGTTCGTCCTACGCCCTAGCCATCCATTCACCAAGGAGCTGCAGAAGATGGCTGGCGTACCCGACTCGCGCATGTCAAGACCATTCTTCACATTGCTTGAGGACCATATGACTCTTGGTGAGCAGGACATTCGTGCCATCACGGAGGCGCCATCGACATACAAGTGGATCAACAACTTCCGCCGGGTGGAGGGCTGGGAGGACCACATCAAGTACATGGCGACGCCCGTCAAGGGCGAGGAGGAGAGCGTGAATCAGGACACCATCATCATCCTCAACGCTGGTGCGCATGTAAGTCATCCGTCTCACTCCTGATGACTATGCTGACGATGCCCAGTGGTCTCGCCATGAGCTTCCGATGATACCTCACTCGAAGGATTTGGGTGATCAGCGCTTAGTCGAGCGAGCCTACTCGCGCATGATCGACCTCAACGCTGCAAGACTCTCGCCCATCGCTCGCACCAAGATCTTCTACCGCACCACCTCCCCAGGACACCCGTCCTGCCACAACCAGGACGAACCCTACACATCCCTGGAAGCTGCGCACGCTGGCGAACGTAACCTCGTCGACCGGCTCATCGCTCTCGCCGACGACCCGCGTATCACGACGCCCGAAATGCGCCAGGAGATGCTCTCACAAAGAGTACGTTGGGACTGGGACCTGTTCGTGCCGCACAACAAGTTGTGGAAGAAGCGCATCGCGGAGTTGCAGCAGCAACGCGCGGCGCAGCAGCGGAAGGCGGACGCGCAGGAGGAGCTGGACAGGCGACAGAAGGAGGAGCAGGAGCGGCAGAGGCACCACCACAAGCAGCACTCGGGACGACCGAAGACGGATTCCGAGCCGCATTGGGTAGAGGTGGAGGAGGTGAATGCGCAATGGTACTACCTCGACATTTGGGACATGTCGCTGCAGCGGCCTGACGCGCATCTGAAGCCAGGGAAGGATTGCTTGCACTGTAAGCCGACTTCGTACTGGATGGTATCCGACGACTGACGTACTTGCCAGATTGCTTGCCGTCTGTCTTCAATGAGTGGATTCATCTGTTCAATCATGAGCTGTATCTCATCGAGAACGGCAAACCTCCCACAGCGTAGATCATAGGGAGTTGGGAGAGCCTCATCTGACGCTTTTGTCTACCTTACTAGCTATTGGGTTCTGTCTACCATTTGACTGACACTATCTATTCCCAAGTACTCACTATCTTCTCACTCAGCCTTCGCATCTTATCGCATCTTAGGGACTGTTTGACCAAGCTGTTAGTGTACTCTGCCTAGGTATACTTGTATACGACCTGCGCGCGACGTTGACAATTAATTGTGGTAAAAGGACGCAGAAAGACCCACAAAAATGAGCCGGTATGGGGGTTCCCCTAACGTTGATCAGGGGTCCTGCCCGCCATCAGGCCATGCCACGTGTGGGCTGTCAGAGATTTCTCCTTCTCATCGACGGCGACAGCGGCTGCAGTCCGCCCCTCTCGTCGCCACTCGCGTCGTCCGCGTCGTCTCAGACACCCCCGCCGGCACCGCCGCTGGAGCCCGCGGCCACGCCCGAGTTGCGCGCACCTAGGATCACCGTCTTTTGCAGCGCAAAGGAGCAGGACAGCCATCTATTAGCCGGCTCTAGCTGATGCTCTGGCGGAGGAGCTCCCGGACCGACAAGCATACTCCTCAGCACTCGCGAGACAGCGAGCGTGATCAGGGCGCACACGCCGGGGGCCATCTATCTCTCCCCTCGCAGCGGCTGCCATTTGCGCGGTTGGACCTCCAGCAATCCGAGCTACACAGTACATCAGCCGAGCCACAGGCCGAGGGCGACCTGATGTCGAAGCTCATTGGGAGACGCATCGTAGATCCCTCGCAGCTAGGAGAGCTTGCGGAACCTCCGCGGAAGAAATCGATATCGTACGTGCTCCGCGCGCTCGTTGCCACCCGACACTCACCCGCATCGTAGCTCGCCGACGAAGAGACGTGCAAGCACCACATCGCTTAAGAGCAAGGCTGCTTCGTCCTCTTCTCTACCCCCATTGCCCTCGCGGCCGCTACCCCCACCACCCGCGACGGCACCGACCGCGCACTACGACCCATACACGCCGAACAATGACCTCTACTTGCACAATTCCTTGCACTCGTTCTCCTTCGGCGCGCCCGCGACCAAGCCCGCACCCTCCACTTCCTTAGCACCGGACGAGCTCGAAACTGATAGCCATGAACCGCTCGACCTTACGCCCCGTCCGTCCCTAGTTCCATCGAGCTCGCGTTCACCCTTGTACCGCGCCTCTCGAGAGCAGGCGCCCTGGGATTATCCCGACGACGACGACGCAACCACCCCTGCCGCCGATGATCCTCAAAGTCATGATTCTCGAAGCCACCACGCACACGCCAGCTCGGACGTCGCCTCCGTCCGCACCTTCGGCTACTCCTCCCGTAACGCTTCCGCGACCTCACTTTCCGCGAGCGCCAGTGCAAGCGCGAGTAGTAGCAGCGTCAAGGCCTACAGCACCGGCGTTACCGACTACGAGAGCGATCACCCGCGCAGCCACCACGCCTTTTCTTCGGGCGAGGTTGAGTTCAGCAGCGATGATGATTTTGACGATGGCGATATAGAGATCTTCGATCGCGTGTCTGGCGTGTCGGACGAGGAGCGACGTCGGCGGGCGGAACAGGACTGGGACATGGCGGTCTTTGGCTCGCGGGACGGCCTACCGCAGGATCCCAGCACAGGTCGTCGCGGGAGTCTGCCTATGGCCATACCTGGAGCTGCGGAAAGCCCGCCTCGACCATCCGTCTCGACAGTTTCTGGCGACGAGATCATGTCTTCGCGACGCCCTAGCCGCAGCTTGGACGACGAGCTGGGCATGCTGTCCCTCAACCGTCCACCGAATGCCCTATCCTCGACCGCACCCGTCACAGAACTCGACTGGAAAGCCATCGGTGGCAGGCAAGACGACAACGCCCCTCAAGCCGGCCCGTCGACTCATCCGCACGCCGAAGCCCAGCGCCCTTCCATTGACCTTGACTTCGACCTCGGCGGCTGGTCGAGCTACGGCAAGGGTATCACCACCCTTGACTTCGACGATGTGGTGAAGGGCGACTCGTTGGCGGCGCCCAAACCTCGTTTCTGGACTGCGCCTGGTGGGGGCGGCCGGCGGCCCAGCACGGCGACCACGGCCAGCGCGCTAGGCTCGGACTCATTCACAAAGGCCGTCCGCGGTTGGGGTGGCGAGCGCGACGCGGAGCAACGGCGGGTGTGGTCCTTCCGAAAGGACCGCGCGGATGATGGCGGCCTGGAGGGCGCGCGGGACAGTATATCCAGCGATCGGACTGTTCGCACTGACCATCGACGGCCGCGCACGCCGCTGACGAAGGAGAAAGAAAAGGATAAGGACAAGAAGGTGTGGCGAGGGATGCCTGTGGGTGCGGAGGAGATATGGACGAACGAGATGCTTGGGTGCTTCAAGGTGTCTCGCAACGTTGCTCCTCGTGCGTGCTACATGATCATCGTCCGCCGCAAAATTACTGACCTCCTTTCTAGGACGCGATACCACGAAGAATGATACCCACTTTGTCGCCGTTCGCCATTTCCGCACCGAGTATGCGCGCTACAAGCGTCCAGCAAACGGACCCCCCGTCAACATTCACAAGCATTCTCGCGCAGTCGCCTTCTCCATCAACCGCAAATACAAGAAGAAGACGCCTGCCCATGATGCCGCTGCATTCCATCCGACAGCGTCTGCCCATTCCTCTCGCTCCGTCGTGGAAAGCATCGCTCGTACTACACCTAGCGGTGCAGTTTCGGTACACGCTACGGCGAAGATCATGCTTGCACCCCGCCATGTACAGACTATGTATACCAGCACACGCACGACGAGGCAGCTCGATGCTCACGGCTTACTCGACGACTCGAAGCCGCCGGTACCTTCTTTGTCGAGGGAGAAGAGCCGCACGCACGACCGCTCGAAAGAAGCCAAGCGACACAGCACACCTGCTAGGCCTACGCAGAAGGCGAAGGTACATCCCAAGGCCCCTGGCAGCAGCGGTGGGCCTTCTAAGCCCTCGTCACCTCCAGCGAGCATTTCCACCGCGGATATCTCGCGCCCTACGTTGATCACGAATCCTCGGTCTAGCTCTCGAGGAGCCCGCGATCGCCGCCGGCCTCCTCGCAGCTCTCTGGACAGCGATGAGGATATGCCGATACGCACGCCTCACGCGGAGGCCTTCTCGACGATGGACACCACGCAGATCGACATGCTTCGCCCGCACCTGAGCGAGTCGAAGATCTTCGCTCGCCTGCGTCGTGGTCGCTCTATCACGCCGGGCGGCCTGGGCAACTACAGCGTTCCGTATACGCCTCACTGGATGCAGCTCGATCAGCGCGACAGCAAGGGCCCGACGGACCAAATCAGCAAGTCCTTCAAGACGATTGGGCTATTGCCTGAGACACCTCGAGAGCGGAAGGCAGCGAAGGCCCGCAAGGGCTCGCGCGCGCAAGGCGCCGACGTCGACATCTTCGAGTTCGTCCCTGCAGACTCACTATTCATGCTCCTCCCGCTCTGGCCGAGCCAGACGGACTTCGTCTCCGAGGGCGACTCCCCGCGCGACGTCGAGATCCCTAACGACAAGCGGCTCTACTTGCTCGTCTACTACGTCGCCTGGCACGAGGGTGACCCGCCGCCGGGTGACAGCAAGAAGGCGCGCGGCTCCGGTGAGGCGCGGCGAGACCGGGACGACAAGAGCGTCCTGCTCTCCTCCTTCCGCATCACCGGCCGGCTCGTCTTCCACGACGAGCTGCAGGGCTCGGGCCTGCGCGTGCCCGACGAGGGCCTGACGGTGTTCGGTCCACTGGAAGAGGCGCTGCGCACGATGCCGCAGGCGAGCAAGTCGCGGCACGACCCAAGCATGACGGACGAGTTTGTGATCGGGCAGTGCTCGAGCCGCGATGCGGGGGTCGAGTTCTACCCGGAGGGCTTCGTGCGGTTCGATCTCTGCACGGTGCGCTCGGAGCCTGTGCCCGTGGCGATCCCGGAGGACTGGGAGCGCAAGCCGGACGAAATTACGCTGACCCCTGTGGGGCGGACGGTTATGGAGATGGCGTGGCTGGGATGCATTGCGCTCACCAGTTTTGGATCGCCTCATGAGTAGAAGTGGACGACGTTTACAAGCGTACGTGAAAGAGATGCCGGAGTGGCGGCAGTACCCAAGGAAACGACGATTTACGATCTATCTAACAACATATTCCCATCTTCCGTTCTGAAATGCATTCTTCAATTACCCCATGTATCCCTATCCCTATCTGACCGGTGCACTTTTCCTCTTTTCCCCTGCTCCATCTTTTTCCACCTTTCCGATTCTCTTCCTCTTCCTCTTCCCATCCCCTTCACCTCATCATCCCCTTTCCTGTCTTCTCACCTTGTCCGCTCTTCCTGCCCCCACACCTTGACTGTTTCTTTGTATGATTACTCGGGTCTGTGAGGTTGGGCGACGTGGAAATGTAGCTATATGCATTTGGTCGAGTATGGGGGTGGGAGAGTAAAGTAGAGGACGAGGTCCACCACAATGATTATGCCCGGAATACAACAAATTGTTTCAAATAAACGAGCAGGGGAGATCCCCGACAGCCCACACGTGGCTCGCTCGGGCTGATGGCGGGCAATGGAGGCAATTTACGAGACAACCGTGGGAACAGCACTTTGCCTCCTTCCGCCGCGGATGCGCATGACGCCCACGCAGGTCTCTGCATCGACCTCCCATGCTCCCCGACTCAGCTGCGCTTGCGCTGTTGACTATGTTTACCTGCTTTCGAAGGAGACAAAGTCCAGAAATACGATGATTCACCTTGTTCAACGCATTCCGAGCGACACGGGGAACGACGCATGCCCAAAGCCGCTTTACGGCCTCTGACTGTCGTGAGCCTTCGACGGATCCTCCCTGCGTTGCTGGTTGCTCTGGGCATGGCATGGGTGTCAACCTCACCAACGCAACCAGCCCATATGGTCGTACAAGCTACTGTTGGTCACAATCTCCTCCGGGCTCTCCATGCCTGTCGTATATCCGCATCCCTCGAGCCCGCCATCAGAAGATACGGCGCATCGCACTTTCTTGGGCTTTCCCTACGGTCACCTCCACCCTCGATTTTGCCACAAACTCGGGGTCAGAGGTCCTAGTCGCTTCCGCCACCGACAACGGCGGGTTACCATCGTATCCACGTCCTCCTGGGGCTGATTCCCGCGCTCGTAAGGGTACTACTCGCGACGCTATGATGTTCCAACGGCGGTCGGGCAGAGTCACGAACGCGGCCACGTGAGTGTGACGGTTCGAGTAGCTGATGCTCCCGCTGCCCTGAGTCCTGAAAGACTGCCTAATTCGCCGGTGTTCAGGGCGGGCGCTCTCAGGAACCGCTCCCGGGAGGGCAGATTACGGTTTTTAGGTCGGGGCCGATCGTGGCGGCGGCTCCAGCAAGACTGCGCGACAGCTGCCTCCTATGTCTCATAAGAGACCTCCCGCCCGAGTATAATATGACAGGCGCGCTATCGCCCGACCGCCTTCCCGCCCTCCTTGTCCCCGCCCGCCCACTCGTCCGCGTCGCACATCTGCTATTCTTCTCGCCCTGCTATTCTTCCCTCGCTCGCTTTCCTACTAGACACAGCCGGCGGCGCACTCTAGCGTGCGATTCGTCTTATTCGCTCTTACGCGATGCGCTTTTCTTCGGGAGTCGCAGCGCCTTTGCTATCCTTTTTGCTATGTTCGGCTTCGGTATCGGCTCGCATGACCGTCCGGTCGCTTTTCTCTAGAGAGACGGACCACCATGTCGCGGCGCAGCACGCGCCCATCGACACCGGGAACGCCACCACGTTCGAGTTGGAGAAGCGGGACGGCACGAAATATGTGTTTATGCACCACGTACGTTGCCTTCGTGTAGATTTTCCAACTTGCTGACTCGTCGTTGCAGATCGTAGGAAGTAAGTCATCTATCCGTCCCTCTTGGCGCACAAACGCTTATCTGCCCTAATCCTCAACCAGACACGTACGTCGCCTGTCCTCATCCTCGCCGACACAGACTGACCTGCCCGCAGCTACTCGTACACCCAGGGTGACTGGCAGACCGACTTTGCCAACATCCAAGCCACTGGCGTGTGCGTGCCTATCGCCTCGTTCCCCTAGCTCCCTGCTGACATCCTCTCTGCGCAGCGACGCCGTCGCCCTCAACCTCGGCAGTGACTCCTGGCAGCCCGGCCAGATCGCCTCTGCCTACGCGGCTGCACAGGCCGTCGGCAGCATCAAGCTCTTCTTCTCCTTCGACTACTCCTCCTTCGCCTGCTCCGTCGACCAGACCGTCTCCCTCGTCAACCAGTATGCGAACCACCCGAACCAGTTCAAGTACAACAACAAGGTGTTCATCAGCAGCTTCCTGGGCGGGTGTCGTAAGTGGCGGGTTCATGATCCGCGTGCGTTGCGAGGTGGCTGACGGGCGCGACGTGTTTGCAGTGGGCAACTCCGGGTGGCAGTCGATCAAGACGCAGACGAACGGTTATCTTATGCCGTTCATCGAAGGCTTGGAGGGTAGTTTCAATCAGTGGCCCGTTTTGGATTCGTGGTTCTGGTGCGTAGAATCACTGCGATGACATTGTACATGCACTCATACATTGTGCCAGCTGGGGATGTTCGTGGCCACAGGGCGACTATGACAAAAACGTGAGTCCTTCGTGGTTCATGCGCATACATCCGCTAACCTGTCACAGACGAGTGACGATGATTATTGTACGTTGATCTCGATGTCCATTCACCTATCTTGTTGCTCAAAGCATGTAGACTATAGTCAGCTCGGCTCTACTCCTGGCCGCTACGCTGCCGGTGTCAGCCCATGGTTCTAGTGAGTCGCTGCTCTTCCCTGCGCCCACTCCAATTGACTCCGTCAATAGCACGCACTACAGTTACAAGAACCAGTACTATCGTGGCGATGGTGAGCTGACTTCCCAATGTATCCTCATCGCCTTTTCAACCCTTCGCAGACTGGCTGCTCAACAACCGCTGGGACCAGTTGATGGCTATGCGCAGCCGTATGAACTTCATCGAGATCCAGACCTGGAATGATTGGGGCGAGTCTCACTAGTATGTGCTGCCATAATCAAGGACTCGTACGCAGTAAAGCTGACCGTATTCTACAGCATGGGCCCCATTCGCACCACGGACCAGCCGGCCGGCACGAACTGGGTCAACGGCTACCCGCACACGGCGTGGATGGACATGAACTTGTACTACATCCAGGCGTTCAAATCGGGTGCTTATCCTGCGGTCACTGTGAGTAGCAGAACGCCGCCCGAGGCGATCGTATTGACGAGTTCGCAGAGCGACGTCATCTACTTCTGGGCGAGGCCGCACCCCGCTGGTGCCACCGCGTCTTCTGACAGTCTTGGGAGACCCACGGGCTACGACTGGGCTACCGTATGTCTTTCTTTCCCTCACTCCCCCGTCTTGCTGACAATCTCCCAGGACGCCATGTGGGCCGTCGTTTTCTCCACCGGGCAGGCCACCGTCACCATTCGCTGCGGCAGCTCGTCGAACACGACGACCGTCGGCGCGGGCATCACGAAGCTACTGACGCCGCTCTCTCCCGGGCAGATGACGGTGACGATGGTCCGCAATTCGCAGACGATCATCAATTATACGCCGACGGACTATACGTATGTGACGAATCCGGCGACGTGTGAGTATCTTTCTGGTTTCGAGAGAGAAAAACGAGTTACGGTGAAGGGAATGTGAGGCTGACGGGCGATGCAGATAACTACAACGCTTGGGTCGGGTCTGCTCGAGCTGTGGTGACCACGCCGACCAGCTCCTCGTCTTCGTCTGGTTCGACGACACCAACCTCTACTTCGTCTTCGGCGTCGTCAACCTCGACGGCGACTGGCTTCACGTCTGTTGGGTGTATCAACGAGCCGAGTGGTGGGCGTGCGCTCACTGGCGCGTCTTACAACCTCAACAACATGACGATCGAGTACTGCAATACTCTGTGCTCAGGCTTCAAGTACGCGGGTACGGAGTATGGGAGTGAATGTGAGTTGGGCTGGCGCCCTCTTTTGACGAGGAGCTGACAGCTTGTAGGTTACTGCGGCAACTCGCTTGCCAATGGCGCGACTACGACTACTGTCGCCGCCTCGCAGTGCTCTTCCACCTGCGCGGGTAACTCTGCGGAGAAGTGTGGTGCGGCGTACAAGTTGAGCTTGTACTACCAGGCGAACATCCCGACGACGACCTCGAGCCCTGCCGCTCCATCGACCGTGACGAGCTCGGCGACCTCCTCCGCCACGTCTTCCTCTGCTGCGCCGACGGGCACTGGCTTCGCGCTGGTTGGCTGCATCAACGAGCCCAGTGGCGGCCGGGCGCTAACGAGCGCGTCGTACAATCTCGGAAATATGACGACGGAGTATTGTCAGTCGCTGTGTAGGGGATATAAGTATGCTGGGACGGAGTATGGGAGCGAGTGTGAGTACTGGCCTATTGTGGATATAGTGCATTGACTGAAGCAACATCCAGGTTACTGCGGCAACGCGCTCTCCAACGGCGCGACGACCAGCACGGTCGACTCGTCCCAATGCTCTTCGGCGTGTGCAGGCAACTCGGCGGAGAAGTGTGGCGCGGCGTACAAGTTGATGCTCTACTACCAGGCCAATCCGCCGGCGTCGACCAGCGCGGCGCCTACCTCGTCAGCGGCATCCAGCACGGCCACAACCTCCCGGTCTACCACAGTATCCTCGACGACGTCGAGTTCTGCGCCGACTTCGACTGCGCGTGGCTTCGCGGCCGTTGGCTGTGTGGCGGAGGCCAGCAGTGGGCGCGCGTTGACGTCGGCGTCATATCAGACGAGTAATATGACGGTTGAGTATTGTCAGACGCTCTGTTCGGGGTACCACTATGCGGGTGTGGAGTATGGGAATGAATGTGCGTATCTCCTTCTCAACAACTTTAGGCTTCACCTGACTGTAGTCCAGGCTACTGCGGCAATGCCCTATCCAACGGTGCTACTGGCAACGTACTCGACCCCAGCGTCTGCTCCGTCAATTGCGCGGGCAATGCGGCGGAGAAGTGCGGAGCGGCGTATCGTTTGAACCTCTACTACCAGGCCAACATTGGTTCCGGGACGACTTCGAGTGTGCCTGCCACGTCCACCACGCCCACGACCACCAGTAGTTCAACTACGCCGAGTTCGACTACGAAGACGTGGAAGACGGTCGGCTGCGTGGCGGAGGCGAGCGGGGCGCGCGCGTTGACGGGCTCGTCGTACACGCAGTCGAATATGACGCCGGCGGTGTGTCAGGCGTTGTGTGATCAGGGGAGCTTTACGATTTCGGGGACGGAGTATGGGTGAGTGGATTTCTTTACTTGCGATGCGTTCCTTGTGCCGTTGTTGTTGTTGTGGTGGTGGTGGTGGTGGGGGCGGATCCGGGCTTCCAGAATCAGACAAGCTGACCATCACTTGCAGGAACCAATGCTATTGTGGCAACGCGTTTTCAAATGGCGCGACTGGCGCAGTCGTGGCTGCTAGCCAGTGCTCGTCTAAGTGTGCTGGTGACAGCACGCAGACATGTGGTGGTCCGTACCGCTTGAGCGTTACGCAGAAGTCGTAATCCCTTCTCCTGTTTCCGACCTTCTTCGCCATCCCGACTAGACCTACGCATCCCTACACTCCTTCCACTTGCGTAGCCACCATTCCTCTTGCCGGGTTTCCGCCGTTCCTTCCACCTCTTTCGCCACCTTGGCCTGTCTGCCATCCCCATGTCTCGACCGTCTTCGCTTTCCCCTTCATGCAGTCGATACCCAGAACACAGCACAACACAACAAACTATACCGCCGCTCGTTTCCAGGTTCTAGACCTTGTACTTATATCGCGCACCGGCCTTCTGTTCGTCGTGTTCTTGTTTTCGTTTTTCGTCTTTATTCGTTTTTGCTTTCGTGGCGAGTGACAGACTCGTTACGCGGCGCGCTCCAGGCGCGTTGCCGTGGCGAGTTGCAAACTGCCTTCAGCGTTGGGTGGGCTCCGGCGCTTGTACAGTATATGTAGATATACCAGTGTGGCGTGAGGGAGAGGGCTTCTTGTGTACAAGTACGGCTGCGGACATCACTGATGGACCTGCCCCATTTGGGGATATCGCCGTGGTGGGTGTTGCGCGAGCTCGGAAAGTTACAGCTCCTTCACAGAACGGTAGAGCGCGGCGAGAAACCCCCAACTGCGAAGTCTCGTGTGAGGCGGGTCAGAGTGGCCCGAGGCATTGGAGGTACCGTATGTTAGGCCACCTAGGGACCCTTCGCACGTTTCATGACGAGTTGGTGGAGGGGCCCACAAAACGGGTATGTAGACGGGGGTTTTCGATGGCGCTCTACCGTTCTGTGAGGTTTTCAAGGTCGTCCGAGCTCGCGCAACACCCACCACGGCGATATCCCCAAATGGGGCAGGTCCATCAGTGATGTCCGCAGCTGTACATCGCTATATCATTTCCACGTTCGTTTATTCCTTTGGTGTTGTACATTTACTTGCAAAAGACTAGATTTTGCGAGCCATTGGGTGTTGGATATAAGGAAGTAGGACGGACGAGGACACGTCGAACTCGAAGCGCCAAGGATGATAAAAGCGAGCCTTTCCTCAGACGACGCCGTCGCTGCGGGTGGCGCACTTTCCGAGGTGTCGCAAGGTGAGGCCCTCTTCCTTGGGAAGGATGTCCTGTAGAGAAAGGGTTAGAGGGATTCAAGGCAGAGTAAGCAGGCGACGTACGAAGTCGAAGATTCCTGTGGGTATGGCCAACGTGACGCAGGCGTTTGGCGAGTCCTGCAGGGCGTGAATGTTGATGGATTGCAATGGGAGGGAGAACCATCAAGCTTACAACTATGGCGCCGACATGGCTCTCGACCGGTGCGGCCGAGAGGAGCAAGTCTAGAGGATGATTGTGCTCAATCAAAGGTCTGATACTTCCTTGCAGTGATAACTTACAAGCCTGCTCGCGAGAGTAGCCCAGCTTAATTCAGCGCGTCAGTCAGGCTTATCCAAGTGGCGGATGAGGGCGCCGCACCTTCATCAGGTAGGCGATGGCGTTAAGCGCGGCCTGCTTGTACGCGACGGTCGCGTCCATGTTGTACTGCTTGCCGTCACCATCTGCAAGACACGTCAGTAGAAACACTGTGATGGAGAGGTATAGACGCACGGATGTCGACGCTGATCCCCTCAAAGATGAGCTACGAGGGTATAGTCCGTTCAGCAGTGCGTCGGAGAGGAAAAGCCGGCGAGCTAACCTTCTGCGAATACAGCGGATCAACAGGCGAAGGCATGAAGATAGGCTGCTTGAGCGCGAATTTCTCAACGCCGCCCTTGATGATGGAGGTCTTGAGGGTGATGATGCCGGCCTGAGGGGTGTTGTCATTTGACGATATCTATTAAGCCAGTCAGTACGGCGCCCCTACCATTTCGATGGCCCCGCAGAAGGTCATCTCGCCCTATTGAGAAGGGATCAGTAAGAGTTTAGGAACGTAGAAGATCCGTAGCACGCACGTCACCCTGCGAGAAGTGCAGATCGCCAACGGAGAGATTCGCGCCTTTGACGAAGACGGGGAAGTAGCAACGGGAGCCCTTGGAGAGGTTCTTGATCTATGAAGCGTCATCGTCAGCACTCCCTTCTCCAATCCTCCATCATACACCTCCATCTCATCTCATGCCGCACACAAACAACCCTTTCCACTCACGTCACAATTCCCCCCATGCTCCCTCCCCGGAATCGTCCTCGCGCCCTCCCTCGCGACCTTGTCCCGAACCCTGATATCGAGGTCTTGGCCTACGTAGGCGCCGTTGGGGTTGGGTGCGAAGGCGACGGGCGGGACGGAGTTGGCGTGTGCCTCGATGAGCCCGGTCTCGCGCGCGTTCCAGGTGGCGAGCAGTTCGGGAGAAGGTGCTGGACGGAAGGGTTAGTGAAGCCCTTGAGCAGGAAGGAGAATGTATGGCGAGGACAGCGAGCGTAAAGGGGATATAAGGCGCTTACCCGTCCCAATCAGTCCTGGATGGCTCACGCCAGCGAAACGGACACCGGGGATGTGGCGGGAGGTAGCGTAGACGCCTTGAAGAGGAACGATTGCCAGTAAGTATTGTGTAGGACCGTCTTCCTCTGAGTGTACCTTCGAAGTCCCAGATAGCCTTCGCGGCTTTGCTGCTGAACTCACGAGCTGTTATGGGCACTGTAAACGGCTAATTGACAAATCAAAACAATAGGAAGCTCACCGAAAAGCCCACCGCCGTTCTCCAGCTCGAAGATGCCCTGCTTTTCATGAGCGCACGGTTATTAGGAATCTAGTGGACAGGTCATTTTACCGTGTAGCCCCAGGGCATCTTCTCGAATGGCGTGACTGAGAAAGAGTTAAATCAAGTAACCGGCAGAAGGGCTCCGAGCATGATATGGAAGACTGCGGGGATTACCATCGAGAATATCGACCACAAGACAGTCGCCAGGTTCCGCGCCCTCAACGCCGATGGGTCCAGATAAGTTGTGAATCTTGGTGAGGTCGACGTTCTTGATGTCGTCGCTGACTAGGATATGCATCAACATCAGTTTCGTGCGGCTGGAGAAAACGAGGGCCTACAATCATTGTTCCCAATTTGCGCTCCCGTCCAATCGACGCACTCTAACTTGAAGACCTGGCCGGGCTTGACGGTGGCAAACGGGGGAATGTCAGGGCTGCATTGCGGAGTTAGATGCAAGTGTACGTGCGACTACAGAGCTGCACTGACTGCCAGCGATTGTGAAGACCCTGCGATTGATTGGAGCACAGTTAGGTCATGGGGACTCGGTGTTATTCATTCTCGGTTGGACGTACCTTCTGCTGATCCGCTGGGCTATCAGTAGAGGTCAATGACTGGTTCGAAAGAGTGGTGATCTTAGCCTTACACGAAAGGGTCAACCTGTAAACAGGTCAACCGGTTAATTCGATCGAGTGAGAACTGTACACGCAGGACATACCTGCACAAGCGTAGGGTGGGCTACTGAGTTCTCCTTCGTGGCCATGGACGCACGTCGCTAGTTCAGGTGGCTGGAATGTTATATGGCAATCGTCGAAGAGCATAGATAGCGTGGCGCTCCTCGTTTTATAGGCGCCAGATCAGCGATAAGCATGGGAACTGCGGTCACGGCATCGTTGTATGCAGCGGCCAAGCTTCTGAGCTCAGGCAGCCGGCAGTCTCGCGGGAGATGGTCGTGGCTATCTTGGCTGAGATAGGATCGAAACACGAGACCTGCGGTGGAGAAAGAGATATGGCTTGCTCGATTTATGGTGAGAGCCTCTGGTAGAACTTTGCAGAGCTCAGTCTTGGGGGAGAACAATATAGTGACGCAGCCGCGCTTGTATCCTCGAAGGCCGCCGTATTACGGGCATGCATAGAGACGCGACGTCGAGCCTTCGATTCCCTTGAGTCCGGATGGAGGTCAAGTCCAACGTGCGCCGGCAACTGCCGGCCCTAGTGATCTCCATTACGACTTCGCGATGATGTCAGGAGTCAGGACGATGGTTGCTGTGCCTCCAAGGTTGCTCGCCACCGCCTCCACGACTGCGCCGACCATCCTCCTGTTTCCCTCTCTCCTACATATACGCCTCTAAGAGAGGGCTATCTAACCATGTCTTCCCCACCCACTCTCCCCGAACGCCGCCCGGAATCGCCTGCGATGCCGTCTGCCAGCTCGCCATCTCCCCCGCCTCCGGCGATCCCCACTGCTGTCGCGCCTGCCATCGCAAATCCTTTTGATGGGCCGGACTCCCCTCCCCCTGCATCTATGACTGAGCCGCAGCATGCGCCGCCGACGGGGCAAACTGAGCCGCCAGCAGACCCTCGAGTTGCCGCACTGAAGGCGATGTTCCCCGACTTCGATGACCAGATCTTGTGCGTACTGACATTCCCCTCAACTTCGCCCACTCTAAGATACTTGCAGGCTGTCCGTACTTGACTCTGTCAATGGCAATCAGGACCGCGCCATCGACATGCTGCTTGGTATGAGCGATCCAGAATACAAGGGAACGCAAGCACCAGAAGCTCCCTCGCGCCCACAAGTACGTGCATGCACACCCGCACATCCCCACGTTCCTAATTCCCCGCACAGACGCAAGAAGATCTCGACGCGGAATTCGCCCGCCGACTCATGCTTGAGGAGCAAGAAGCCAACGACCGCGCCGCCGCCATGTACTACGAGCAGCAGCAGTCCCGCTACGCCAACTCCGGCTGGCAACCCCAGTCTGGCCCCGGTGGCACGAACAACGCGCCGAATAGCGGGAACGACACGATGTCCGACATCCAGGCGCAGGTCAAGCAGTTCGGCGAGACCGCCGGGAAGACTCTTGGCAGCCTCTTCTCGAAGGTGAAGGCGAAGATCCAGGAGCTGGATACAAACAACAGCGGTGGTGGTGCGTCTGGATCGCAGGCGCCCCAGCAGCAGCAGCAGCAAGCGCAGTGGGCGGCGTCGCCGAACGCAAACTATCAGCCGTACAGGAGATCGCAAGAGTCGAGCGCGCGGCGGTCGCATGAGGCTGCGGCTGCGCACTACGAGGACTCGGAACCAATCCGTTTGGGAAGTCCTCCTGCAGAGGCAGGGCGCTCCTCGCAGGGCTACGATGTATCGCCTTCACCATCGCCCGCGCCTCGCCCCACGAGCCGCAGTTCGCGGCCCATAGACGGTGGTGGGTATCTGGTTCGAAGGTTGTCTGCACTCGACTGACATCCCCCAAGGCAAACTCGGCATCCTCCCCAAGCGCCCGGTCTCCCTGGTCCGCGATCCGTCGCCGAAACCGTCGGACGACGATGACGACCTGGAATACGCGGAGAACCCGTTCGAGACAGAGGACAAGGGCGTCAAGCCGGCGAAGTGAGAGGTGTCGAGCTGGTCGAGCGAGACTGCAGGCAGGCCGACCAACGGAGGGGTGGCAAGCTGGCTGGTGAGAGATGGCAAGCCGGTCAAGCGACAAGCGTCTAGCTTCCGGCTTTAGTAGAAGACGACAAGGGGACCGAAAGAGGATAATAATGCTTGTATTTGTTCGCGGCCTATATTATGGTGATACCCTGGGTCTACATAACTCACGTTCGCAATGGGTGTACAGTCGCGCCGACGGAGATTCTACCGCTTGCCACTCCCATGTCGTTGTCGTCTGACCGAGCCAGTCGCAGCTGCATTCGTCTCGCAGCAGTTGCATTCGTCTCTGCACAGCTGCTTCTCGCGCCAGCTGTGCATCGCCTACAAATGATCTGTCCTCCCAGTGCCAGCGGAGCGGGGCATACTCGGCTATGCGACGCTGGGCCACCATTTCGTGGTTCTCGAACCCCATTTCGCAGCCCTCGTCATTCAGGGCAAGTGCCTACCGCCTGTGTATCGCCGAATATGTGCCCGCGAAAATCCTTGCGTCATGGATTCGGATGTCGGCAATGGTCAGACTTGCGTCACGATTTGTAGGCAGGAAGAGCGCGATTTGTAGTGGCAGAAGATCGCGGCGCTGCGGGGAGGAACGAGAGCGAAAACGACTGGGAAGGGCTTTGTGAGGCGCCCTTGCCACCCAGTGTGTGAGTATATTATATCGCAGAGCCGGCTGGGCGGGCTCGGTCTATGGATGGTGTTGTAAGTATGCGGTACATGCGAAAGCGGCCGTGGCTATGTAGTGCGTAGCGTTCGCTAAGACGGGTGTTGCGAGTATACGTATGAGAGCAAGGTGGTATGCAAACTATAATACAGACAAGATGCGAGATATGCGAGTGCAGGAGAACAGGTCATGGTGCGATGCTGTCCCTGGGGAGGATGTGAGCGAAGTTGGCAGGGGGCAAGAGGGGGAGAGCGCACCTTGTATAAATTACGACGAGAGGTATATGGAGGAGAGCACTCATGACGTTGCGCGCACTTGGCGAGTGCCCTTCAATGCGGCTCGTTCTGTTGGGGTGTAAGGGAGGTTATGAGATGGAGTGATCAAGTGTATGCACCATTCTGAAGCGCCTGCATCGCTCGCGGATCGCGCGCATGCGATGGGGGAAGCTTCCTCTTCGCGTCCCGATCCAAGTCCAGGGATTTGCGCGCCTCGACGAACTGGCGGAGAGTGTACATCGCAAGCTGGTGCGAGTACTGGGCGCGGGCCTCGGGTGTTGCGAGCGTCATTGTTGGTGGTGATGAGGAAGGCGTAGTTGGTTGCGAAGGTGCAGTTGTGTGGTGGGGAAAAATGGGGGCAGCAGGCGCTCCATATATACGGCTGTCGACCCGTGGGACATCGTGCGTCACAGGAGAGGGAAGGTTCCGTTCATATCATCATGCACCGCTTCTCCATTTGCTTCCGCGCCTCGAACCTCGGAGCCCCGATTTCGGCGAGCACGGTCCGCCGGGCGCGCTTCTTCCCAAATGAACCCGCAATAAATTATGTAGGGAAAAGGTATTCAACGGCGGCGGAAGGCGCGCCAGCCCATCGTACGTATACGGTCCATAAATCCTTGCCCCCACGACATGGACTCCTCCAGCAGTCCATCAAGCCCCCCACGGGCCTCAAAGGAATCGTGCTGCCCAGGCTTCTCTCGAGCGATGAAGCGGAGCACGTCCTTGACCGTCACCAGCCCAACAAGGCGCCCTTGGTCCTCCACCAGGATGACGCGTGGCCTGCATCCCGCCATCAGAAGCAACCCTCAAAGATTCATCAAGAGAACACGCACCCCATGCGCTTGAACAATTGCATCACGATTTCCAGAGGGAGGTGTGGAGACACACTAAATGGCGTCTGTGGGGCCATGCCATCAACACTATTGACGAGGATGGGGAGGCCGCCACGCCGCACAGATACACATACCTGGTTCACCCAGGGCCATAACTTCAGTCCCTCTGGTGACGCAGTCGCATCCAGCACTTCCAGCGGTAGGTCGTCCTCTATGCCGACCGACTGCCCGTCACCAAGGTCCGTGACGTCTCGCTCGCTCTCATTTTGCGGCAAGAAGGTACACGGTGTGTCGTCTGTAATGCCTTGGACCTTCCGCGCGCGCTCTAGCGATTTCCTCGCGTCAGTGGCATGGCGCTCTCCAAGTGGCAGACCTACCGATGACATAACGGACCTCCGAACGCCCAATGTACCCGTGCATCGCCTGCGATGGTCCTGTCGCAGACGCGGACACGATCGGGAAACCCTTCACGCTCGTCGACCCCAATAGGTCCTCTGAAAAGACTATTAGACCCCCAAACCGCTTCCCTTGACAGTCCCCACTCGCCTACGTCCTTCACCTTCATCCCCCGCTCCTGGAACACGTACAGATCCTTTTTCATTGCGGCAGATACTGGCAAATGAAATTAGGCCAAACCGGTAACCCAAATGATTTTCGCGCCTACCCGAAACATTGTACGCATGATCCTCCTTCTCCAGGATTGGGAACCCATTGAACCTGATTGACTCATCCGCAATGCCAGGCGTGCCGAGGAAGTCGCCAACCGCCTTCGTGACGAGAAGAACAATCTAGCGTACGAAGAATTTCCATGTCATCATGATGCCCCACCGCCTGAGATCATGCCACTTACCATCGTCGGCAGGATGTAGGTCAGCGCACCGGTAAGCTCGAACATGATGACGACAACCGTCACTGTGATTCGCATGACGCCGCTGAGGAAAGGAGGGAGCGAGCTAGCCTCAGCCACGGACGTCGCTTCCGCAGGGTCGTTGCACCCACCTGAGGGTTGCAGCCGCACCGAGGAACGCGTAAGTGCCGGGGGTGATACAGGGCAGGTCCGGGGCGCAGACAGCGAAGATGCCAGATTGCGGGTAGGCTCTATGGGGAAGACTGTGTCAGTCTTCGTCACTGCAATATTTTCGTGGACTCACCTGTAAAGGGCACGGACGAGGATCCCGACCATCCGCCCGAAGTACGCGCCGACAGCCATGGAGGGTACGAAGATGCCCGCTGGCACCTTGGCGCCATATGAAACGACGACCAGCCCGATGCGTATAATTGTCGCCAGGAAGAGGGAATTCACCATCCGCCACTGCATCGAGGTTCTGTGAGGCCGTTTGGCACACGTTATACGCACCCCGTGCTAGCATTGTACTTACTGACAGAGTGCGCCGGCGGTGTTATCACACTCCTTGAAGAGGATGGCCATACTCTCGGTCATGTCGATCCTCAGGAAGCGGTTGGAGTATCCTAGCAATCAAGCATTAGCAGACGTCGATGAAGATAGCGATTCACCCACCTATCATCGCCGTAATGGTTGCGAGGAATACTGCTTCAGCGACACCATGGTTGGCGAGATGCTTTCGCCTGAAAGCCGCCACTTGCATGTTGAACTTGACCACAAAAGCGCCGTACAGACCCTGCAGATGATCTCAGCTACGTAGCAGTAGTATAATGCATGAGGCTCACCCCGAATATACCGAGGATGATGAAGAACATGATCTCGAAGAAATGCCAGTCGCGGTCGTATGTAACCTGGAATAATACGAGCTTCCCAGTACGATACGGATTCATCGCCTATCGAATCGTGAGGTCAAGCAGCGAAAAAGGGAAGTGAGTGAATACGTACGGACAAGGTGAAAGTGGCCATAAGGGCACAGAAGAAACTTCGCCACATCGTCTTGATGCTGAAGGAGTGGCTCATTTCCTGCGCATGCGCGTTAATTATTTTGCACTCAGGCGAGTGAACACCTTACCTCAATAGAGAATAGCACACCACCGATAGGTGCGCCGAATGCGACAGCAACGCCGGCGGCAGAGGCAGCGGTGATCATGTCTCGCATTCTTCCTGAACCGCGTGAGCTAGCGACTTTCCTTACCGACATGCTACACACCATGACTTCGTCTGAACTTGTCAAACAAGCCCGCGACTGTGTATCCGATGCAGGATGCGACGTGCACGGATGGACCTTCCTTGCCGACGGACAAGCCGGACGCGATGACGAGGGGCTACGGGATGTAAGATGCTGAGTAGTCCGATGGTTTAAGAGGGTGGACGCACAAGAGTCAAACTCTTCACGAACAGCGTCGAGAACCCAAGGAAGCCCTGCATGATGAACCCCGCCAGTATGCACTTGATTTCTGAAATCCCCGACCCCGCCGCATACTTAGCAAGCGAGCGCACCAGATGCGCGGCCAGGAAGGAGAAGCTCATCTGTTAAGTCCGTGTCAGCCCTGACATCCTCTTGTCAGGCACATACGCCACGCACTGCGAACAGGACATAAATGAACCAGCGCGCGACACTGTTCGTACTCCAGGGATGCCAGGAATCACAGGCGTCCGTCTCCTCCGCGTCCGCGTCAATCTCCCAGCAGCAGAAGTTCTGGTTCAGCCACCAGCCGTCGGAGCAGTACCCCATCTTGAGGTCGGAGAGCCATTCGGTTATTATCGAGATCAGCGCTGCGTTGATGCCGATGCAAATGCCTGGGAGGTGGCGGGGAAGGGAGAGGGGGGTGAGCGTATGCAGGGGGCAGAGGGTATAGCCACAAACCAACAAGGCTGACCACAAGCCAGCTCTGCGACGCGTTGAGCGCGCGTCGGGCTTGTGCGTAGAGCCAGATTCCCATTCGGCCGCGTCCGTTGTGCAGCGCTTCGTTTAACTGGCGCTCGGCGCGTATTCGTCTGTTGCGCTCCAGAATCGCATCCTGTACCCAGTCTTCCAGCCTTATGAGTACGCGCGTTGACCCCTCAGGTACACCGGTATGTGCATACCTATAGTGGTGAAGTCCTCATAGCGCCTGCCCGACGTCACGTCAGTTGCGGTCTCATACGCCAGGATGTTGTACTACGCACCGTATCTGCTCGAGCTCCTGTCCCTCATCCTCGTCTATGACGGTCGTGTATCCACGCCCACCTGGGCTGGTAGGTAGTACCATGACCGCGGCGGTCAAGCTGTTCTCGCGTTACGATATTGATCGGAGTTCCTCTATAGGCAGGTATTGTTCCCTTCCCTCATTGGGATGGTGTGTAGCGGCGCGACTTTCACCATGTTGGCCCTTGGGACGTAATGTATACACTCGGAGCAACATCGAGAGCTCGCATACGCGATGGGGGAGCGCCTCAGGTGCTTCTCAAACACGGTGTTACTTCGTTATCGCGAGGTCCGAGCCTAGTGGCTCGCTGTTATTCTCAGTTACACTACTCCTGCGATACTGAGTATCCCTCTCTTTCAGGGCCTATCGCTATCCTCAACCCAGCCCAGACTCCCTCGATCAGCGCAGCCCCATTCGCACACGCGAACACCAGCGTTGAAGCGTAGAAGAAATTCGCGTTCCCGGTACCCTGGGCTAACCACAAGTGATGGAACATGGGCATGAGGAGGGCGGCGTGTAGGTGTAGTAAAGCGGTGACAATTGGGTGTCGGAAGTCTGGTAGAAGAATTCATCAGAAATCCCGTGCGTTGGAGGTGAGCATGAAACTGACGAGGATATACTTCCGGGAACAGCGCGTGCATGGAGATGTAGAGGCCAGGGTCGGAAAGCGTTGGGTACGCCTTGAAAGTCCCGAGCACACCAATGAGCAGGAATGCCGCGTAGAGCATGTCGTGCCTACTCGACCATGAGTTTTTGACCCCAATCCTAGTTCAAGAGACTCACTGGAATTTTATGCACAGAGGTGCAATGTAGATGAGCAGATGGACCTAGCTGACGGTGAGTACGCGTAACAACGAAATATGAAGCGAGCGACTTACCGAGAAGACCATCAAGAAGAACGGCCGGAAGTGGTCGAACATTTCCGTGAAGAAGTACCACCATAATCCGGGATTTGGCGTCAAATCAGGGAGAGTAAGGCTGGCGGCAATGTCAAAATAGAGGTCGCAGGAGCACGAACGAAAATCTACCTCACACCCCACGTCTGCGGCACCCATGACCATCCGCCGGCAACCAGAGCAGAGGTGGCGGTCAAGAAGGTCGTATACGCTGTCAATTCGGCGACGAGCGGTAATAACCTGCTAACGTCGGGCTTGTACACTTGAGGGGACGCCAACTGGGATGTTGGTGAGGTGATGAGCAGCAGCAACGTCGGTGCAATTATCAGTAGAGATGACAATGACAATTGCAACAAAACGGCGAGGCTGAGTATTGCGGCCGAAGCTTTGCCTGATCGTCATCGTCAGGACGAGGGACATGCTAGACGATGGAGTGCATACGTACCTCGGGACGCGAACATGAGCGCTAGCAGCGCCAGCGCGTTCTCAAGGGAGGATGAGGATAAGGCTATTGTTGGGAGGAAGATATATGGGTTCAGGAGGTACCTGGAGTTCTGTCAGCGTCTGCAGGATCACGAAGAGGTGGTACGCACGATGCAGCCACCAGCCAGTCCCTCGAGCTCTCGGCGATCCCTTGTCTTCGCCTCCATATTGTTACAAGCGCCCACGCTGCTATCGCATCGGCAGTTGTCCATAGCAAATGAGCTGCCCATCGCGACTTGGGCAGTATCGTCGTGAAGAGCGAAAGCAGCAGAGGGGACTTCGTTCCTTTCAGCATTCGCCCGCACCTGCGCACTGACATACTCACATGGTGGAACACCCCTCCAGAGTACGGGTTCACGCCAAGATTATATAGATAGATTCCCTCCTGTACTGCAACGCGTTATTAGATGAGCGAAAGTGCGGGGAGACGCGTCGTACGATGTGAATACGAGGTCAGCGGGGAGGAGAGAAGAGCAGAGTGCTTCAATGCATCGGGAAGAGAAGTCTGGGTAAGGGCCAAGCGAGTGGTGACTAGCAAGGGGAAGGCGATGCGAATGTCCGCCAAGGCAGACATTCGGGCGAGATGGAGGTGGAGGACAACACGTGTGCGTGATGGGGAGTCGGCGATCGCGCCGTGGCGCGCGCCCTCCTGGTCTCTTCCATGTCGTCCATGATCAGCATTCAGAACAGACACTCCCCCAGACTTCGTGAGTTTGCAGCTTGAACGGCCTTGCTGTCCTGTAATACACGTCTACGGATCAATAGAAATACATTGGGGGCGACATTGCATGTTCGCGTCCAGCCGCATCATTCAACCTTCTTCTTCAAGTCTAACCACCCGTCCATCATTTTCCACACATTCTCCTGCTCCTCTGTCCATTCCTGCGCCTTCTCCTGCACGCACTCCGCGCATAGGCCCTTCTCCGCCCACGGTATGTTCTTCATGCGCTCCAGCGTCTCTAGGGGCCGGCCCACGCCGCCATCCATCAGTGCAGGCGATATCACAAGGTCCATCCACGTATCGGCCAGCACGTCGGTGCAGGCGCGGTGAGGTGTGGCGGCGGGAGTGAATAACATGGGGGTAAAGTGATCGACCATGGACGCGAGGAGGCGGTCGAGGACGGCCTTGTCGGCGGATGCGATAGACGCGTCCCCCGTCGTGTGGAAGTGATCGGAGTGCAGCAGGCTATAGAGGAGGCCTTTGCGTGTCTGAGGTTTGGGCTGAGTGATCGTAGGCTCGATCGGTCAAACTCTGCTTACAGAGTCTTCCAGCTCGAGCTCGCGCGCCAACGCCAACGCATCTACCAGGTGATCTTCCGGATGCGTGAATGGTTGCGGTCCGCTAGCAAACATATCCGAGAACACGTTGGACGCGAATTCATGCAGCTTGGGCAGGTCGAGGCCGGAGGGGCTCGTCACCCTCAGCATCGCTGCAACGCGAGGGAACGGTGAGTCTCGCGTCAAGGGTCTGGTAGCAGCGCGCTGAGAACGTTAGTTGTAATGACACGAGACGACATATACTCACACATCATGATATAGATGTTCAAGCAGTACGATCAGTTCTTCCGCCTGGACGCCGTCCAGTGTAATGTCATCTTGATCGAGGGATCGACGCGAGTGTCTCGCGAGGAGGCCGCGATGGATCTTGACGCTCGTTTCTTGTGTGCGGAGGATCAACGACCCGTCCGTGAACCAGAATGCCTCGTTGTTGACCATCGCGATCGGAGTGGGAGAATCAATGCGCGCCGTGCTAATGACCTTTACGTGGGTGGCGGTGACGGTCGCCGGTTACTCAAAACAGGCTTGAAGGCTTGCCTTATGCGGATGATGAGTATGCCTAACCAATGAGCGACAGGCATTCTATCAAAAAAGCGTGTTGCAATAGGCGGTCTCACTAACGACCCTAGTTGCAGGCGAGCGATCATTGGGCGCCGCAGACATACTGGAAGGTTGGATCTCCATCGTCCTCCAGACAGCTGCCTTGTTACTGACATCGCTACCTGCCTCGCTCCCCATAACTGGATGCACGCCACAAGAGACGCTCGCTACTAGTCCTCATTGCGTCAACTGTAAGACTATAGATCGTAACCTTCCCTTGCCCAAGGCCCATTCGTCGACTCGATTGCAGTCAAGGTCACAGATCTGACGCAGTCATGTGATGCGGCGCCTGCATCTGACCTGCTCAATCCCCTTGACAAAGATTCGCACCTTCGTGGACCAACTTCAAGATCCGCCTTGAAGTCGCGAGCCAAGTATGTACCCCGCGCGCCCTAGCCTATCTTGACTAACGTCCACACGCAGAAGAGAGCAGCAACTCAAAGCGAAGGACTAATGGGACAGCTAATATACAGCGGAAATAGAAGTCCTGCTCACAGGTTGGCGTATGGCATGCTTGTTCTCACAAAACCTGATTGCAGGCAACCCCCTGGTCTGCGATGCCTGCAGCTAAGAAGGGCACGCGTCGACAGCATGATAGCATCACTTCGCTCTACTCGTACATTGACATTCGGTACATATAGATCGTGAACACATTCGTACGAAGGTTGATCAAATATATTGCTCGATGCCTACTGCTTATCCAGGTGCGGCTTGAGCACTTGGCGTACGAACTCCTGGATGGTTCCGTCCTGCTTGATGCCGAAAGCCTCCAACTTGGGATCGGGAACCGGACGACCGCCGAGTAGATCGTACTCGACTCCGAAATCATACTGCGCATATTACCATTAGCTTGGGCTCGGGAGGTACGGCGAGCCGCCTATAGGTGGAGCAAGGTCGAACGTACAGCTTCGTCAAGGTCCGGGATTCCAGTCGGCGGAGCGCGCTCGACTTTGATGGGTTTTCCTAGCTCTGGGGGTGACGAGTGAGTCAACTGTATAACTAGTGCATGCCAAATATGCAACATTCACCCTTGCTGATTTCATCGATAATGTCGCCAACGCTCGCCTTCGCGTGGTCGATGTCGAAGTCTACATCGTTGATTTCCGAGAGCCTTGTGGTGTACAGCTTGAAAAGCTCGGTAACAACTGGTCCTAGGTCGTGCCCGACCCATGAGTATCCGAACACGCTCTTTGGATGGAAGCGCAATTGGACAGCGTAGCCCTCTGGTGTCTTCGTGAGCGGCGTCCTGCGGCAAACATCATGAACTTGGCCAGAAGTGCACACGAACGGAGATAAAGCTTACATCTTCACGAAGTTTTCCAAAAACAGACCCACTATGACACGCGCATTGGGGACACCGGACGCCTTCAGATACTTGACAACGGCGACCTTATCTGCGTACTCTCATTAGAAGTCGCCAGACGGCATTGAACAAGATCATACCTTCGGAGTGGGACGCCTTCGTGAACTTGCCCTTCGTGACCTCGGCTATACTGCTGAGAGAGCTGGGGCACTATCAGAGTCGAACACACAAACCGCATGTATGAACTACCTGAACACGAAGAATTTGAGGCCTGTCTCTTTGGCGGCGTCTACCAAGTTCTTTCCTTGCTCGAGCTCAGTAAGTGGCGTGAACGGCACTGTCACCTGTGTCGTGCTCATGAGCTTAAGCGAATGAAAGAGAGTGCAATGTACGCACACCGAAAGCGACTTCTGCGCCCTCCATGGCCTTCTTAACCGAATCCTTGTCGCCTAAGTCGGCCGCGATGACCTGGGCACCTCGAGCGGCGAGTGCACGAGATGCTGCAGAGTTGGGATCACGCGTGACTGCCCGAGGAACGAAGGTCCCATCTTTGAGAAGGGATTCGACGACCGCAGAACCTGTCGCAAATTCAATTTAGCAGGCCAACCAGCACCAGTTCGCAAGCCATTCACCTTGGGTTCCAGTCGCACCGAAGACAGTAGCAATGCGAGCCATCCTGAAAACAGAAGTCTGAGGGCAGCGATGTTCGAAAGCTCAGCTGGGGCGAACATGTCTTTTATTGGACCAGAGTCAGCTTTGTCATCAGCGTCTTTGTCAGGTCTCAAGGCGAGTCGGCGGAAGATCCGACTCGCAGAGCATTCGCAGCCGATCTGCCATTCATACACAAATCCCTGCCATGTCATGTCAACGAAGGCTTGCGAGGTCGAGAAGTAAACTGACGAGTCGTTGGCCAGAAGAAGGCACGGATTACGCCCGCGGACCAGATCCTGAGATTTTGAAGTGGGCAGAGTCCCAGCACGCCTTTAGGGGGACGATGCTCGCATGTTCGGCTGCGTAACCGAACACTAGATCGTTCATGTGCCCGACACATCAATTGCACAGTATTCCTAGTATATTTACACGTTCCATACCTACTGCTTGTCCAGGTGAGGCTTGAGGGCTTGCTGCACGAAGTCGTGAATAGTCCCATCCTGCTTGATACCAAGCGCTTCGAGCTTGGGATCAGGAATTGGGCGACCGCCAATCAGGTCGAACTCCGTAGTGAAGCCGCGCTGTGCGACATGTCGTTAGCCCGAACGGACAAGCAGCCACTATTCACACCGCGGCCGCTGGGTTGTCAATGCACTCACCATGTCTTCCAACGGCGCGAACTCATTCAGCGGCACGGGCTCGACGATGATGGGCTGGCCAAGCTCTACGCAAGAGGCCGTCAGCTGCGCTTCAAGCATCGCACTCATCTGAAGTTCACCTTTGCTGATCTGGTCGAGTATCTCCCGCAAGCTCGCCCTCGCGTAGTCGACATCGAAGCTTACGTTGTTGATCTCGGAGAGCTTTTCGGGGTAGATCTTGAAGAGCCCAGTGACAACCCGGCCGAGGTCACGTCCGACCCAGCTGTACCCAAACACGCTCTCGAGAGCGAAGGGGTTCTTGTATACGAGCCCCTTGGGTGTCTTGTTGATGGCCCATCTGATATGTTCACATGAGCAGGGCGTCGATTGGCACAACACGAGGCAAAACGCACAGCTTCAGGAAGTTGTCCAGGTAGACGCCTACAATGACACGCGAGTTTGGCAGTCCTGACTCCTCCAGGTACTTGGCAATGACCACCTTTTCTAGGAGCGGGGTCATCGAAAGAACCATGCGAAGCGCAGTCAAGATCGCACCTTCGAAGTGGGTAGCTCTAGTGTACTTTCCCTTGGAGATCTCTGCCATGCTGTCAAGAGAGCTGGGGTGCGTCCAGTCAGTGGGAGACTTATCTGACATCGGAAAGTCTCTTACCTGAACACGAAGTACTTAACGTCCTCCTCCTTGGCGGCGTCGATCATGTTCTTGCCTTGTACAATCTCGGACAGTGGTGTGAAGGGCACAGTGACCTACGATCTGATGAACACCGGAAAGGCCTGGGAGCCCAATAAGACAAACGTACTCCGAATGCGACTTCAGCGCCGGAGAGAGCCTTCTTGACCGACTCTTTGTCACCAAGGTCCGCCGCGACTACCTGGGCGCCCCTTGCAGCAAGAGCGCGAGACGCCTCGGAATTGGGGTCACGCGTGACGGCTCGCGGCACGAATGTCCCATCTTTGAGCAAGGCATCGACGACGGCAGAGCCTAACGCACGTAGATCAGCTATTCATTCAAATCATACATTCATCGTCGAACTTGCCTTGCGTGCCAGTAGCACCGAAGACGGTTGCGATTCGGGGCATCTTAGTATGCTCAGAAGCTCAGTTGCGAGAGGCACTCGACGTTCACGTCGTTCTGCATCTTCGTCGCGCTCTTCGTATCTTTATGCAACTTTTCTTCTTGCTCACTAATGGCTTTGTAAGATATCTCCGGCAGGAAAGCCGCGGTGATCCTCCGATTAGACCTTTGGACACTAGTCAGTACGGAGGGTAGAATGGCGGGTTGAACTTGCTTACCAATACTGACGAAGCGTGAAACGAAAAGTCGCTTTAAAGAACTGCCATATGAGCGCAACTCGCCACAATTTCTGGCTGATAGCTCGGCACTTTAGGGAGCGTTGGCACAACAGAGAGCTCGGGAAATGATTTCAACGCTATTGAGCTCTACAGAATCTGGATCAATCGTGTACAGTCGAAATTCTCATAATGAATAAGGTCTGAGCCTGGCCGATTTTATTCATTATGAGCGAATATTCATTCCAGCGACGCCACGCATGCGTGACATGTGGCGCGAAAGTGTGACAAGGCCAATTAGGGTCACGTTTGGCCTTCCGCCCTTCATTTATGGCATTGTTGGCGCAGTTGCATGATCTCTGTACAGCCTGCTGCACATTCCCTATGCCTTTGTCATTTCAGATCATTAAAACTTCTATTTTCCTCGACGTGATCAATGCCTTTTGCTGCCCAACTTCGGTGGCACCCTCTGTATTTCGGTGAATAATCGCCTCTCAGCCTATCCATTATCCATTATTCACACTTTGCCATTTTCCGCGCATACAAAGTGGGGTGCCGCCCACTTTCGCCCAGATTCTATCCATAATGAGATTTATTCAATGTGAGAATATCCATTATGAGAATTTCGACTGTACTGGTTGCGCAAACGGTATCAGCGCTGAAATTCTGGAAAACCCGACAGAGGTAAGGCAGGAGAACTTCCGGGGCGAACTCGTAAGTAGTACCTTCCTGCTCGATGTCCCACGACTCGAGCTTTGTATATCAGGTAATCTATGGCCCCCGTAATCGGTTGCTGCCAGCGCCTCAATCGCACTTGAATAAGGAGCGTCAGCACACGCTAAGCGAGGCCTTCGGTAATACTTACGCTGGACGCACGATTGGACGAGCGGCTCGATGTTAATTTGCGCAACGCGCTCGTCGGTAATGAGCCTTTTGGATGCTTGGGAAGACGAGGAAGATAATCAGCCAGAAGAAAAGAGGCGAACATACCCTTGAATATCCCTGAAATAATCTCTCCCAGTGAACGGCTATAGCGTGAGTGCGACGCGGTTGACAAGACCATTTGGGAGTGGCGTGAACGGAACGGTCACCTGCACGATGATACTGGGCCAGCGAAAGTACGCGAGGGTACACCGCTTCGGCGTCTCTCAGCGCCTTCTTCACCAATCTAATGGCCAAGGTTCGCTGTAATCACCTCGGCAAAGCGAAAGGCGAACGCGAGCGGCCTCAGAGTTCAAGCCTTGTGTCGCGACACGCGGCTGGAATGTGCCGTCTCTCAGCGAGGCATCAACGACAGGCAGAACTGATGAAGCGTAAGCTCAGCGAGGCTGTCGATGCGACAGGAGAGGTGTGCACTCACTGTGAAGCCTAGTGTAGCGATCTGGGGCATGTTGAATGGTAGAATATGAGAGACGGGGCCGCGAACACAACAGAGAAGCTCAGACGAGAGACATTACTGAGCGGTCGATGTAATCCGCTCTTGCTATTGTCAGTCATCCTACTTGCGCTCAGCTATTGACCATGAATGTCGCTTGAAGAGCCGCCGAATCGCAAAGAGGCTATACAGTCGAAATTCTCATAATGGATATTCTCACATTGAATAAATCTCATTATGGATAGAATCTGGGCGAAAGTGGGCGGCACCCCACTTTGTATGCGCGGAAAATGGCAAAGTGTGAATAATGGATAATGGATAGGCTGAGAGGCGATTATTCACCGAAATACAGAGGGTGCCACCGAAGTTGGGCAGCAAAAGGCATTGATCACGTCGAGGAAAATAGAAATTTTAATGATCTGAAATGACAAAGGCATAGGGAATGTGCAGCAGGCTGTACAGAGATCATGCAACTGCGCCAACAATGCCATAAATGAAGGGCGGAAGGCCAAACGTGACCCTAATTGGCCTTGTCACACTTTCGCGCCACATGTCACGCATGCGTGACGTCGCTGGAATGAATATTCGCTCATAATGAATAAAATCGGCCAGGCTCAGACCTTATTCATTATGAGAATTTCGACTGTACACTGGCCTCAGCTGGAATTGTACCATCTTGCGAGTCTCGACGGCAAGAAGGAGAGCTGATCAAGGTGAGGATACATTGCGCCATGCAAGACTGAGTCGAAGGTGAGCGTTCGCTACAAGGTCTCCTCCGAATCACGGGCGGAGACTGATCTGAGCCACGTGCATCAATGGGTCCTTGTGGACACACCCAATAATCCAGCTACGGCCAGAAAAGACTGTTCGTGTATGAACGTAGGCAAGCCAGCTTCGATACAATGTACATGTAATTGTCGTATGTTGATTCCATAGGTCTGGGTATAGCACATATTCTACAGGGGACCTCTCCACGCACCATATAACTAAATCAGAATGCCGTCGTAGAATCAACCTCAATCGTCGGGACAATCGAGGCGATGAACTTCAGGAAGACAACGAGGTAGAAGTCGACCCGCATGCCCGTCACTTCCTCGTCCTCCTCCGCCGGAGCGTCCTTCGTGCCGCTGCCTTTGCGACCGAACCACCGCTTCTTGTCCTTGCTCGAGGTCTTCTTCTGAGCGAGCTGCTCCTCGACGACGCTGTTGTTCATGCGTTCGATGACCTTCTTCATGACGCTAGCATGTTTGCATGGGTGCACGGAGGCGGCTTGAAGGGAAGAGGAGTGGGGGAAGGCTTCAATGGTCACTGTCTTGAACGCATGGTCGGCGGAGACGTCTTGGAAGATCTGTGAGGGAGTGAGGGGATTCCGGTTCTGCACTATTGGTGAGTTTCTAGAAATGAACAGGCGCGAGGGGAATCTGACCTCGTCGTAGCCGAGCAGCCAGATCCGCGGTGTCTGATAGTACTTGTCGTAGGTGATCATGACATCGTACGTGCGGACTTGCAGCAAGTTCCCCTTCGCGACCTCAATATCACTGAGTCTCTGTTAGAGAATGCAAGACGAAGAATAACAGGGCCGCGCACCTTGCCTCGAGCACGCCAGCCGGCTTTGCAGCGGGCTTGGGTGCCGCTGCTGCCTCGTCACCCTCCTCGAGCTCGTCCTCCTCCATATCGGGTATGTCATCCAGATCGGGGGTCGCGTCTGCGCTGACGGACAGGTTGGCGACCCCAGAGGACAATCCCTCGTCGTTGTGAGCATCATCGTCCGGGATATCCTCAATCTCGCCGGGGTTGGCGGCGTCCGTGTTCGCCTTGCGGCCCGCATGCGTCTCTACCCACTCGTCGTCCTTATCGCCCGCGCCCGACGCCTCGGAAAAGTTCAGTAGACGCTCCGCGTCTTCGTCGGCGTCCGTGTAGGCGAGGGAGGTAGCACGGCGGAGGCAGGGCACGCCATGGGTGATCAAATACTGCTTGTCCGCGGGGAGGTAGTCGCGCGCCTTCGAGGGGTCGCCCTTCTCCCTGTAGGGCGTAACATGAGGACACGAGGGCCAGATAGACAGCAATCTCACGCACCACTTCCAGACGGGAAACTTGTATGTCAAGAAGTCCCCCGCAGCCACAAACTCCTCTGCGGCCAGGTCAGATATGGAGGGTCGTGAGATTAAGGGCTACGCACCCGGCGTTATGCGTCCGTGCTCCTTAAACTTGCTCTCCTTGAGAACCTGACGCGTGATGTGTAAGATTCGCGTGCAGTCAAGCCTCATTGTCCGGGCTCACAGGGCTCAGGTAGTCGCGGACCGCCCAGTATTGTTGCTGGGGTCGTATTAGCCAGTGCATGGCACCACTGTGCGTAGGATACGCACCTGTATTGCGTGCATGAGGACGGGACCAGGGAGAACAAGATCAAGAGGTCAATCGATTTGGGGAGCAACACGCCTCGTTGCCGTAAATGGCCACAAGACCTCACGCGCCATTTGTGGCGTCGCGTCAACCCCAGAGATCGTCTCTTTCGTCTCCGTCAGGCTGCGCCTCTTTAGATACCTAGTAGAGATGCATAGATTCCCAGCTACTCCTACACAAGATATGCACCCTAGGTAGATCGCCAAGCCGCTTGAGGGTCAACCTAGCCCTCAAGCCGTCGCCGCTGCCGCTAACGCCTTCTCCCTTTTCTTCTTCTCCTTCCTCGCCTTTTTTGACGCTGCCTTATCGTCGTTCGTACTATCGCCCATGGCGCTCACCTCCGTAGCACCATCATCCTTCTTGCGTTTCTTCTTGCGCTCCGGCTCGCCGACGTTCGTTGGTGCCGCAGCCTTGTCCTCGGGCTGCTCCTCCTTGTGCTCCTTTTTCTCCTTCGCTGACTTGGCCCCCAAATCCGCATTTGGGTTTTGCTCGTCTGTCTCCTTGTGCTTGCGCTTCTTGCTCTTCTTTAACGGCTCGCCGCTGGTCTCTGGCACACCTTCGGTCGCGCCATTTGCCGCAGGCTCGGAAGACTATCAGGCTGAGAAGAAACTCAAGCATGAGATGGCCGCAAACGCACCTCTGCAGCATGTTTCTTCTTCTTATCCTTCTTCTTCTTGCCTTCGGACGGCTGAGGGACATCGATATTCATGCTCGAGCTAGGCTCAGGAGCAGCCGACGCGGCCTCGACCACAGCTGGTGCGTCCTGATGAATAGTGAGCATGTTGATGCAAACGGCGAGAGCGTTGACACCTACCTCCTTCGCTTTCTCCGCCTTCTTCGCTTTCTTATCCTTCTTGTCCTTTTTCTCTTTCTTGGGCCTATCAGACTTGTCCTCGACGACAGTCTCAGCACTACCGTCGTCTGTCTTCATTTTCTTCTGCTTAGGCTCTTCTGTAGCAGTCTGCGCGCGTCTGTCAGCCCGCGGTGCAGAGATACTGACTGAGAAAACGTACCGCATCGTCCCCTACAGACTTGCGCTTCTTCTTATCCTTCTTCTCTTTCTTGCTGTCCTTACCCGACGCAGCACGGTCAGACGCAGACGCCGTACCGTTAGCCACGACGTCGGGAGCAGCGGCCGGCGCCGGTGCAGGTGCAGGAGTCGGTTCGGTAGTTGGCGGTGCAGCAGGGGTGCTACCATTTGCGTTCTGATTATTGCCGCCCTTTCCCTGACCTCCCTTCTTCGCCCCTCGCGGCCCGCTCTGCTGAGCACCATTGTGCTGCCGATCGTCCATCAGCTTCCCGCGCTTGACTTCCAACTGCCTACGCACCTTCGGTCCCTTGTATAACCCCTTCTGATACTTCTCCGCCTCCGTTATACATGAGGTGTGCGGTTTCCATTGCGCAGGCGTGTGGAAGGATGTGCTGCAGTCGATGCAGTCGAAGCCGCCGCCGCATCGGCTGCTGTGCTGGTCGAGCTTGGGTTTCTTGACGACGTCGCCGCAGTCTGTGTATGATATTAGATGAAGGATAGGGTGAGGGAGTTGGAGGAATCGTACTATGACACCTATGTAGGGAGAAAGTTAGTAGGCGCTCGCGTCAAGGTGAGATCGGGTCGCGTACTGGAAGGACACCATGACGAAAGCTGATAGAGCGCTGTTGAGTTCTCGTGCACTCAAGTATCACTCCAAGGAGCTTAGAAGGTCGTGTCGTCCGCCGAGGATAATCTCGAGGCAGCAAAGTCGGAGGGGAGCGTGAAGGGGAATGTAGTCAAAAAACTGGATCCGCCTCCGGTCCGACCGATCCGTGGTGATCTGGGCACTTCTACACATCACTTTCCTTTCGCGGATGGAGCCCCAAACAGCATCTCAAGTGATCCATCTCCACCTATAGCCCCCAGAGATGAGATACAGTATACATTCATGAACCTAGCTTCACTACCCAGGTAGCCGGCACATCCTTCGTACCGGGGAAAAGCCTGAGCTTCACGAACTCCTCATCTTTCCCCAATCCCTTGAAGAAGATCGTGTCACCCAGAAAGTCTATCCTTCTAAGGGCCTTATCCTTGTCCCCGGCGTCGATCCGCTTCTTCGCAGCGTCCTGCACCCTCTTGCGTACCTTCTTGTCCCCGACGATCAAGCCCCACTCCGAGTCTGCCAAGGGCTCCTGCAGCGCGCTGTACAGCGCGTCCCATACCGCCTCGCACGTCACCGGCATCTGCATCACGATATCGATGGTCCAGGGGAAATCGTGCGCCACGAGCCGCAGCGTCGAGGCATGATTGGACATCGCGGGCGCCCGCGGGGTCGTGTAGTACGTCGCGGCGAGGACCTCTGAGCGTGGCTTATGGCGCAGGTCAACGCGCAGCATCGTTACGTCCTCCGCCAGCATCGGGTTCAACTCGGGGTATTTGGAAGATCGCGGGGCGGCTGGGGGAAGGTAAACTGGGGAGGGGTGTGTAAGATGGCGAGAGGACGTACGGTGTTTGCCCGCAGTGGGCGCATCGTAGGGACGTGGCCAAGCTCCTGGGCCATAATACTGTCCACCGTAGGCTGGTGGTTGGCCGGCGAATGAGGGTTGCGGGGTGGGGGCGTAGCCGCTAGTGTACGCGCTGGTCCAGGGTGGTTGAGATGCTCCCCAGCTAGCCATGGTGGTATAAGGAAAGGTGTAGGAACGTCGTTGAGCTGGCTGATGCCACCTGTTTAAGAGTGCATGGTTTGTGGCGATGAAGCGCGGCAGGCCTCCTGAACACGCGCGGTTTGGGCGCTGATGGACTCAGATAAAAGGGCGCCGACCAGTCGGGCTCGAGGCCAGAGAGACACAGCACCGTAGACATGTAGCGCATGGGGAACTTTCAGTAACTCAGAGTCAGCGTTCGTGATTTCAGCGCCTGAATTCGCCTGATTTAGGCCGCGACTGGCGATGTGTGACGGTGGTTGAGTTCAACGTCGGAACTCCGGGCCGACGTGATTGATTGAGGGGTGCACGCGTGCTTGGTCAGCACGATCAGCCTCCATCCCGTACCGCCATCATGTCGTCGTCCGAAGTCAAAGTTCCCTTCTTCAAGAAGGGAAAAGCCCGCCCCACTGCTACGCGAAGACAGCGCTCAGTATCCCCCTCGACCTCTACCGACCCGAGCGGCACTCAGGTCGTCCTCCCGCAGAAGAAAGCGGCAGGCAACCTTCTGAGCGCGGGGACGAAGCGTAAGACCCACCAACGCGACGACCTCGACAACGACGATGCTGAGAACGTGCGCGAGGGCCCCGACGTGAAGTACGCGGCTGGGGCCTCGCACAAGAACGACGCGGCTGAGATTCTGGCTGGCGACGAAATCGAGGCAGTCCTCGCGAAACGGCGGCGGAAGGAGGCTATCGACGCGGGCGAGGATGACGTGGAGATGCCCGAGGACGGCAAATATCACGGTCAGAAAGCCTACAAGAGTCACTTGCAGAAGAGCAAGGAGGTCCCGAAGGCCATGCGCCAGGGCCCGCAGCGCAGCGCGAACACGATACGACAAGTGACTATAGTGGACTATCAGCCGGACGTGTGCAAAGATTATAAAGGTGCGTTGTTGCTTGTCTTCTTGTCGCGCGGATGCTCACACGCTATACCTAGAAACTGGTTTCTGCGGCTTCGGCGACACATGCAAGTTCTTACACGACCGTGGGACGTACCTGGCCGGGTGGCAACTCGACAAGCTGGCCGAGAACCCTCAGCGGCAAGCAGGCGACGCTTCTGAGTCTGACTCAGACTCAGACGACGAAGATATCCCCTTCGCTTGCCTCATCTGCCGAAAACCGTACACCGACCCCATCGTCACCCGTTGCGGTCACTACTTCTGCTCCGCCTGTGCCATCAAGCGGTTCGCCAAAACGCCGAAGTGTCTGGCTTGCGGCTCTCCGACAGCCGGCATCTTCAACCGCGCAGACAAGGTCATCGAGAAGATGCAGAAGAAGCGCAAGGAACGCGAAGAGCGCGACAAGGACAGCGATGAGGAAGGTGGCGGAGGGGTAGAGATTGAGGGACTTGCAGAGGGGAAGGATGATGAGGGTGACTCGGACTAACCCCTTGACTATCTGTGGTGTGTAATGTCGTCAAAACGTCTACCACTGTACTCATAGTCACCTTTCAATGGTATCATTGACTACGTATGCAGCATAAATCTCTCCTAAGATGAATTCGCCGCGACTAATTCAGCAGTAAGGTTCGGCTAGAAATTCCAGCAAATTCCTTATCGTCTTGCGTCGCCGCCTGACGCTTGATGAAGCCGTTCGAGCTCTGCCATTTTTCTGAATAGAGAATGGCAAGAGATGACCGATTCCGACGGAAGCGCCCTTCTTGGTCGCCTCAACGAGAGTGCTCGCTGTCAGGAAATGGTCTTGTCCACGAACAAGGTTCGCGAGCAGCGATGCAGTCGGTATGTCTATCGTCTGTGTGGCCCGTGAAGCTTGCTAAGAGCAGGTTTGAAGTGCAGGTGAAGCATGGCATTGGCCGTTATGTCACTCGCGAGACTCAACCACCGTTTCCGCCACGATGTTTGCTGCTGTTATTCTCGGCATTAACCGCTAACTCCACGGGCAGTGGCAGCAGACGTCCCTTCGCTCGGTCATACTCTGGTATCACGGTGTCGCCTGACCTAGTCCATCCGGCGGAGGAAGGCACAGATGCGCACGTCGACCGTTGAACAAACGGCCAACGCCGAGTTGACCTGCGGCTGCAATAAGAAATGCATCGAGCGATACTTTCCCCCGTGCAAGCCGCTCAACTCGATCCCTAGCATCGGGCACGTCCTGCCACCGGTAGGGTCGACGACCACCGGCGCTAGCTCTCCCGACCCATCTCGATTTACTGCCGTGATAGGATCGACGAGCGGTCTGGCTAGAGAAGAGTACCGTCTACCAGGCCGCATCGGTATGCACGGTCGCAGCATGCGTCGGTGCGTCCAGTTGGGCTTTGTCGGATAGACTACGTTCTAACCCCCATAGCGTCCGCTATGACATCGACTACCGCATGCTACCAGGTGCTGACGCTGCGTCTGTGTCAAGACGCCTTCGCTCGTCCGGACGGTTTAGGGAGTATGGCGCGCGTTTGTATCGTGATCCTCGGTTGGCAGGAATCTTCTGGCACCTCCAACGCCAGCGATGTGGTACCCTACGCCGGCAAGTGGTGCTTCTCCCGCGGCTTGCCGTGTGGGCCGCGACGTATGATCCCACTAAAGCCCGGCTAGGCTGCGCTCTCTCTTTTTGGACCCGCGTTAGGGCTCGTGTATTGTTGAAGACGGAGACGACTTCGTGGCCGCCTTTTCAGACGTTCTGCATGTGCGCTATGCAAACGCGGGGCCGTATCGAACCCCGAGCGTGGCTGTGAGATGGATTGGATCGTTGACGCGCTGCGGATGCTCCCTCCCCGCCCTACACCAACGACGACAGTGCATCCCTTCTCTGGCTGTTTCTCGTGGGTTCTTCGTATCTACCGCTCGTGATGATGGAAAGCTTACCCGGCAGATGTCAGACAGTCGAAGGGCTCTATTACGCCTGAAAGCCACCTTCGCTTTTCTCTACGACGCAACCTATTTGGTGGGCGAGTTCTATGGAAATCGGGAGGTATATTTCCCTTGGACTCTTCCACGGTCTATATCTCCACATTTGATTGCTCCATTAACTTGACGCCTCTAGCTTGATGACGTTGAACCGCTGCCCTATTGCTCAACATTCGATGGTTGCCAAAGCTCAATAGCAGAGGCCCCCGTGCTCGTCGTCTTCCCCATACGTGTGTTTCGTGTCGGTATCTTATGGAAATAATTTGATTTGCAGCTCATATCTCCTCATGGAGAAAATGGTCAACACCCACACCTCCCGAGCACAAGCGCTGGCGGCGATCAACATTGTACATGATCACCCGCCCCCGCCCCATAGGGCGCTATAGTTTGGCGCTCCAGACCCCAGTCACTCGTAGTACGTGCGTCAGTGCGACTTTCGTCGTTCCTGGACTGCTTTCACCTTCGGCGGTGCTGACAGGAAGTGCTTTTGACGCTGGAAGAGCCGAAGACGGCGGCACTGCCTGCGGAAATCAGTCCACTGTTTCGGCGCATGTACCCGAGGCCCGTCGAGCATGGCCTGCAGGGGCGCGTCGCCCATCCGACAGTATACATGGAGGCAGTGGATATAATGCATGTGGCTGGGCAGCGACCGGCTAGTGGGGCAGACATGCATGCGTCCAGACTCAATACCCTCTGGCCAATAGCTTCCCGAGGAACGGAAACGGACAACGTTCGGCCCCGGGATCTGCATTGGTAGCGTGGATGAAGGACGGGTTGATGGAAGGAGGCGCGCGACGTATCAGGAAAGTCAAGGTTTGGATGAGTGGCCGGGCTGCTGACAGGCGCCATCATGTACGCGAGCGTATTTAAGGCGCACGTTGCAATCCGGCTCTTCTGCGTCCTTCTACCCTTTCATGCATCCCTCTCGCCCCACCTACTACTCTGTCCAGCGCCAGCACGGCGCGGGCTCGCGACACGCCTCGTCGCGCGGCCCTCATGCTTATGGCACATACACTGCTTTGTCGCCAGGCGCCCACGATGGGCTGATCGATAACTCTGGCCAAGGCAAGCTGGTGCGGTCTCTATAAGCAAGTTCCGTCCTGAATGATTTTGCAGGCTACTTCCCTCACGCCGTGCAATACAGCAACCACCCTTCTCAAGCCTCGTCTTCGCCGTCGCATTATCCTCAACCCCCGTACGGTGGTATGCAGGGCCTGTACGATGTGGACCCTCGTCCTATGGCGGCGTCTGCCCCATACCCTTCAGCGACCTCATACACGGCGCCCGACCACTACATCGGAGGGTCTTCTCTACCGGCAGGTCTTGCTATATCGGAGCCTTCGACGTCGACCATGGGAGCGGTCTCACCCGGCTCTTACAACGTCAACCCCTACGCGCCAGCTACCCCCGGGGACTTCCTACCCTCCCCGATCTCGCCGTATATGCCTCCGACCTCCTCCACGCCCTATGACTACTACTCCAGCTCCTCACCGCACCAATACTCCCCACCATCCTCCTATGAGTCCGCTCATCAGGCCCACTATCCCTATGGCATGCCGGCCACGATGTCTCATTACGACCCCGGTAGCCCTTCCGCTCTCTCGTCTGACGGCTCGTCGGCGGTACACTCCAGCCCCGAGCAACGGTCTAGCGAAGTCCGTCACCCATGCGAGCACTGCTCACGGACCTTCACGCGGCAGCACGACCGTCGGCGACACATCGAGAGCGTTCATAAGAACCAGACTGTCCAATGCGACAAGTGTCTCCGTACTTTCACCAGGTACGCCTCACCCTCTTCGCGCCTAACCCTCCGCTGATGTCCACGGTATAGGCTCGACTCGTGCCAGCGGCATACCGACTCTGGCAACTGCACGCCGGCGCCGCGCAGGGTGCGGAAACGCACCTGACGCCCTTCCCTAGTCTCCGTCTCTCATTTATCAACTCTCATCACATCGATTGTCGTGTATTCTGCTTGTCCTCTCCGTCTCTGACCATAATTGTCTATATTGCGCGACTCGTTGTTTAGTGCCAGGTCTGCATTCCGGTTACCATCTTCTTCGTATAAATCCGACACCAGGTTCCCACCACTCCTACGTGTTCCAGACTTTCTGTCACCTCCGTTGACCCGTGTATCTCCCGTCATCACTGCTTTCCCTGTTTTACTAGCTCTTCTACCTATCCTTGGTTAACTTCCGGCTCGGGAAATGAGCGGGTGCTCTCCTACCGATGTCCGTTCATGTACGCGCCCATCGCACTTAGCTGCTAAAGTGTATCGGCTTTAGCAATCTGTATACTCTAGTATTGACAGTTCTGATCTCGATTCGCCTTTGCGATGGGCGGTAGTTAGGTAAGGCCTCGTTCGAGCGTCTGATCCGTCTGGGCGGAGCCGAGGATAACGGGCGCGCGCTGTGGACGTCGTCCACTCTACTGGCCATCTCCCGAGGACTTGAAAGCGGAGGTCAAATAAGGCAAGGTTACACGGGTATATACAGATCAGCGGACCTTCCCGTGAAGGCGACAGAAGTTCAGGCGCCCTATCACGATCGTTCGCACCGCCCCGAGGGCGTGAAGTCAATGGCCGCTGTCGGGAAAAATGGTGCAAGAAGCCCGTTCGCCTCACACACACTGCAACTCAACGGGCCGTACACGTGTAAAACGCGTGAAAGGTAATCTGCTATGAACATCACGTACCCGCTAGTGAATGGCCCTACCAGATGCGAGGGCGGACGTTCCCCTTCGTACGCTTCTGAACTGCCACCGCTACCATCGATAGGAAGCGAACCCAAGGGTGAGGAGGTGACGGACCAGTACGATGGGTATCAGTCGAGGCTAGTTCATCCTTACGAGACGGCGACGGCAAGCGCTGCAAAAAGGCGCTGGCGCGGAGAGTGGCGAGGATTGGCAGTGTCGGTGGAATTTGGGGCAAATACGCGGCCGTAAATGCCGCTTCTCTAGGATGTTCTATGCCACGAGATGCACGCATCAAGATTAGGGTCTCGAGGGTCTAGAGAGAGCCAAAGACGGCGCCACATTCGACCCCAAGAGGACTTGAACTTTGCAGCGCGTTTCATCGGTCGAACGCTTGACGATGCGATCCCACAAACGACTTTGCGATCAACACAGTCCAAGTCTCTCGCCTGTGGTACTGAAAATCACCGACCGAATCGACCTTCTAGGTCAAATAGTCTCGAGTGCCCACCGCGACTCAACGCAATGGGAGCTGTTGGCGTCGACCAGGGACCGGATCGGACGGTGGCGGGGAGTATGGGTAGGCGAATATTTGTGGGCGGCGTGTACGCCTATGTCGGACCTCGTTCGATGCCGAGAGCACTAGAGATGTGAGACGAGAGGGCAGGATAGTTCATGTGGACATGTCAAGCGCAGTTGGCCGTCTTTCCACGGTGTGGCATGGACACGGGGGTTTGAGCGCATGCCGACAGTGTTCCCTCACTCACCGGGGCGTGCCACGCAGATTGTATGCACGGTCTAGTACAGTGATCATGGAAATAGCCACGAAGCCTCAAGGTCCTCTTCAATGGGCGCGCCCATGCCCATCGATGGTCGCAAGTTCACCGCCAGATCCCGGGCTCCTGCGTGCGGCATCATCAATACTGAATATCGTTAGGTCGGCCACGCCCAACGAGACGCCAATACTGACGGAGAAGACATGGCGAACGGTGACAGAACGGGAAGAGAGCATACAGGCACGAAGGACAATGTGAAGTGGGGATACATCGGAGGCACGGCGAGTACGCGATTCGCGGAGGTAGCCTCACGGCTGTGTAGCTTCTTGCTGTATTGGCTGATCCGGAAGCAGAAACAGACGACAGATCCGGTCAAGGGGCGAGGCTTCAGCACATCGTGGACGGCGTATACTTCATTGGCCCGCGATGGTCCCTGGTCGAGGTACTCCTTCCGTGGAGGCTTTCTCTGCCACAGAGGCAGTGCGAGGGGCAGGGCGATGGGTTTGCATCAGATAACACAGGCGAGGGAGTCTAAGGCTGCAGCATCGCAGAATCATGTCCTCCCGTTCTGCCATTCCTGCCATTCGAAGAAATTGTAGCCGGAAGATCGAAGGCCTGAATGTCAGAGGCGCACATAGACGATACTTGTTCGTACCAATCACAAATCGGTCTAGGAGTGCCACTGCGCTATTTGAAGCCATCGTCCAGGGCGTGATTTCAAGGTTGACAGATAGTATCTGTTGCTGGCAGACATTCCTACGATGAATGTGGGTTGCGAATACGAGTGCACGCGAAAGCTGAGGTACAAGAGCGAGCGCGGAAGCAAACCGTCCCATCAGATCACGGCGAATGCCGAAATGGCTCACATCATCACGTGCACAAATGTTGAGAAACGTGACCCCCCTCTAAATTGCGCGCACGGCAATTCAGCACGTTAGGATGGTGCGATTGGGTAATTTGGGTTGCATTCTGCGGGCTCAAAGATCTTCATCTGTTTTTGACGTTCATTCTCATTTTTCCCAAACTCGACGTCGATATTCATTAATGCCACTAAGTACTCCTTAAGTCTACTTTCAGTACTTTGAAGAGCTCGTCTTACTGCCCTAGCTGGTGTTCCTCATGCAGTCCTCAAGTTGTCTCAGTACACTGAGCTGAACCTTCAAATGAGGACCGCAAGACACAGCACCATTACCTTTCCAACTGCTTGCGAGCTTTCCTCTTGAGGTCACGCCATTGTCTGGGCAGGACGGCAATGGTCGGCCACGGCAAATGAGGCTCGTCATGGAAGGGTTCGGTGCAAACGGCCTTGTAAATAAGATATCGGAGGGCCGCGCCCGACAAAATTGAGTCTACGATCGCTCCACCATATCGGGAGTCAGGATTGCACGCGAGACGGTGCCGCTGCGATACCCGCGAACGGTGTCACGGCTGGCGTACATTTTCTCTGTCCGAGGACCCGCCGCCTCAGACACGCCAGGCGTGCGTGCCCAATCCCATTGCCGATGACGACTTCGGGAGGCAACATCCATGGACCGACGTGGGGGTAGTACATTTCGGTCATTCGAGGATGCCACCCCGGAGGCGGCTGGCCGACCAGCGAAGTACCGTCTTCGCGCAGCGCGGCGAACTGTTCACTGCTCTATGGACGAGCATCGTGGGGCGGCGTCGACGCAGAAGGGCTACATTGCGGGCATAGGCACATAGATTGGGCATAGTATCAACTTCATAGGATGCATCTGAGAACCATCAGTATCCAGCCCTCCGAATCCAGATAGATGAGCAACTCACAAAGCACGTTTTCAGGAGAATGCGTCGACGCGACCTCTCCAAGGTTAAGCGTCATCTTCGCGAGAGCGCTTCGCCCCCGAGGAAAGCGCAGGTGTCATGACTGGGGGCGCTGCCACGCCCGTGACGCCGACGACCAAGCCCTTGAGCCAGCCGTTCTCGCGGCGAAGGCCCTCGCACTCGCGCTCCAGCTCGGTAACGCGGGCCTCCAACTCCTTTGCCTTGCTCTCCAAAGCGACCTCGCGCTCCTTCTTCTTCTGCCTGAAACGCGCGGATGCCGCGGTGTTCCTCTTGCGCTTATCCTCTGTAGCGGAGAGCGGCGTTGTGAGGTCCGGCGTGGGCGTGGACGCCTCAACTGACGCGCGGCGCGTACGCTGACGCTTCACTGGAGGTTCTGGCGCAGGGGTCGGCGCAGGTGCGGGAGGCAAGGGAGTGGATGGGCCCATGGAGGGGGCGAGACCATGAAGGGCGAGGAATTGGGAAATCGAAGCGGCCTGCTGGGCAGACGCAGGGGGCGGCGCATACTGCTGCTGCGGCAAAGGCTGGGGAGGAGGGACAGGGGGATACTGCTGGAAAGGGAAGCTGGCGAGGAGCGCGTTCAGATCGAATTGCGACTGAAGCTGATAGCGGGAAACATTCGAGCCGATGTCGGTGCCCGTCACGACGTTGGAGTGACCGTCGCGCAGAGCAGCGGTAGCAGCGTCCACGCCGTGCAGCTCGGTCTCGTCGGAGTCCGAGCCATCTTTTTCGACATGCTGAAGCTTGTCAAGGACGGGGCTGTCGACATTCTGGAAAGCGAGATTTGTCCAGAGATCGAGCTGGGCAGAGAGATCGGGGACGTTGAGCAGATCCTGGTCCGCCGCAGAGGGCGGCGTGTGGATCTCGTTGAGGCCAGCTAGATGGGAGGGCATAATAACACGCTGCGAATGAGGTGATCAAGGCGAGGTGGTGGTGGAAGGATGGTGGAAAGGATGACGGGACGGCGGCTCATCTGTGCGGCCCCTGGCCCCCTTTACATATGGACAGTCGGGTAAGAACGCAAATAGCGCCCGTGGCTGACTAAAGCCTTCTAAGGCCGGTATTGATTCAGATTAGGGGCATGCGCTGCTGCGATCCACGCTGATGTTGAATTGGCGTTAAGATCCACGTCCGCTTCAAGGACACCGGAGTCAGCGCCCAGTCAGCATTGCCTGAAACAGCAAGGGCGTCCGTCTTCAGGCGCAAAAGCGTCTCTAAACTACAGTCCGAACAGTTCGACTGTGCTGTGGGGACGCTGGAGAATCGGAAGAGCCTGGGCTGCATGCGCAGACGATACCAGGTGGGGATGGACGAGTATACAGCGTCGATCTCCGAATGATCTGTAAGCTGTGCCAAGGGATTATCCAGTCCGAGCTCGCGCAGCGGTCCCGGGCAGCCACGTTCCCTTCGTCTACAGATACCAGGACCATCACAAGGGCAAGCACACACCCTTCCTGAGCCAGCAAGCATGAGAAGACGGGTATACACGTAGTCTGGGAGGCTGGCAATCATGATAACTGTTATTGCCCGGGCTCTCACGTTCGTCCCGTTGTATGAGCGACGACACGTTTATACCCTGGCCCATCGGCATCTCGTCGTACGTTCGTCCGTTGCTTGCGGAAGGGGTCGCTGTCGATAAAAGAGTGAAAGCACAAGGGGACCGAGGTTGTCGAGGATCGGCCATGTGAAGACATTGTTGACCAAAAAGGAAATCCACGCGGATGGTTCGTGTTCGAACCTCCACTTTCCTCGGAAAACATACACACTGCGCGTTCATACCATGTCGTACTACTCGGAAGGGAGGGAGACAGGCGCCTGAGAGAGATAATGTGGCTATCAGCGAACATGACACGCAGTTTGTCGTCATAGTAATTCTGGCACGAACACTTCAAGGAATTTAGTGAGATGCTTAGACTACACTCGCGCAGAGAGGAGGTCCGTAGGCCTACCTTCGTCGAGCGATAAAGCCAGTTGTTCGAGCTTTCTAAGAGGTGGGGAACTGAGATTAACCCAAGGGCTTTCCTCATTACTGCGAGGAGAAAGCTCGAGCGATACACGCTTTAACGCTATCCCACAAACTAGTAAATCGAGTGGGAGATGTTGCTAGATTGTCAAGGAGCTACGTGACACTGCAGACCAGGCAACTCGTACCGTGGCATGGCGTGGACGAACGCACAGGTGGTATACCCTAGGGTTATTCATTGCCAGCGTGAGGCGTGCGCACCCTAATCCTTCAGAAATTGCTCCGAAATTTGATCATGACATACGGTGGGCGACAAAAGGAGACAAAGGGTGCAAGACAGTGTCGCTTGTTCTGCATAGAAGTCGGAAGGGGTAGAATGCGGCGAGTGTCTCTTGGGCGCAAGCGAGTTCATGAAGGGGTAGTGCGTCCAGAAGCGCGGTGTGTTTTGCGCGTCAGCCCGCCAAGCACCGCAGACGCAGGGCACAGCTTGCCAGAGTTCCACGACAAGACGTGGGAGTTCCATTTGAGAAGAGACACTCTTGAAGGTGCGAGCGTTCCCCTAGGATCTGCGAAAGGACTTCGTTCGAGATCTCGTCAATTACCAACGCGTGCATGAGCAAGAGTGTCGAGGCGTCGCGATATTTCACACTGCTGTCACTGTAGACCATAGCGCATTCTTGTCTCGATGTAATGATGAACTTGGCGCGTACATAATCTTCGAGCAGATGGAAGGAGGAACCAAGGTGGACGTTTGTAGGCGTTTGGGCGCTTAGACCGATCACGCGTCATTGCTTTTTTCGTCAACATCCACGAACGCGTCGGCCCTTCCCCTTGCTCGTCGTCGTCGTCGTTGCTGTCGCCGCCGCCCGCCATCACCAGAAAGACGGTGCTGCTCGCCGCGGATACCGGTTGTCTCAGGTAAAATGCATCTGTACAATCTCACTCTGCAACCGCCAACGGCCGCTGTTCAAGCTGTTGTTGGCAACTTCTCGGGCGCGCGCACCCAAGAAATTGTAATCTGCCATGGCCCGCGGCTGGAACTCCTACGCCCCGATGTGCAAACCGGAAAGTTGACGACAGTCATTGCGACGGATGTGTTTGGCTCCATTCGCTCGATAGCCGCGTTCAGATTGACGGGAGGAACCAAGGGTGAGCACTTCGCGTGCATGTTCACTGTCCTCGTATTCACGCCCCCCTCAGATCATCTCATCCTAGGCTCAGACTCCGGTCGCATTGTTATCCTGGACTACGACCCAAAGTCGACGAGCTTCGTGAAGTTGCACCAGGAAACGTACGGCAAGTCTGGCGCGCGTCGAATAGTCCCTGGACAGTATCTCGCGACAGATCCAAAGGGACGAGCGGTGATGATCGGCGCAATGGAAAAGTCAAAATTGGTCTATATCCTGAACCGAGACGCGGCGGCGAACTTGACGATCTCTTCCCCCCTCGAAGCGCATAAGAACAGCGCGATCATCCACCATATAGTCGGTGTTGACGTCGGCTTCGAGAACCCCATTTTCGCCGCGCTCGAGGTAGACTACTCGGAGTCGGACCAGGACCCCACAGGGGAGGCTTTCAACAATGCGGCGAAGGTGCGCCCGAACTTCCTGATGAGTGGCGTACGCGCGCTTATACTTCCTCAGATGTTGACATACTATGAACTCGATCTAGGATTGAACCACGTCGTCCGCAAATGGAGCGAGCCAACCGACCCTCGTGCAAACCTCCTTGTACAAGTTCCTGGCGGTCAACTGGCTTCCTCTGATCGCTTCGATGGTCCATCCGGCGTACTCATCTGCTGCGAGGACCATATAATTTATCGGCATATGGACGCCCCCCAACACCGCGTACCAATTCCGCGTCGAAAGCATCCTTTGGAGGACCCGGAGCGTGGCATCATCATCGTCGCGGCGGTTATGCACAAGATGAAGGTGAGTTTGCGTGCGTATATCATGTCAATTCTTACTGATGCAATACACCAGGGCGCCTTCTTCTTCCTACTTCAAAGCGAGGACGGTGACCTCTTCAAGGTTACAATCGAGCACGAAGACGAGGACGTGAAAGAGGTCAAGATCAAGTACTTCGACACCGTCCCTGTTGCGAGCGCCCTCTGTATACTGAAGTCCGGCTTCCTCTTCGTCGCTTCTGAATTCGGGAACCAGTCAGTCCCCAACTTATCTTTGTTCTCGGGCTAACCATACTACAGTTACTTGTACCAGTTCCAGAAGCTCGGTGACGACGATGACGAGCCCGAGTTCAGTTCCTCTTCCTATCCTCAATTCGGCATGGCCGACTCGTCTATGCCTCTCCCCCACGTCCATTTTAAACCACATCCTCTGGACAACCTTGCCCTTGCAGACGAGGTCGAGTCGCTGGACCCTATCATCGACTCAAAAGTCTTGAACCTCATGCCGAACTCTGACACGCCCCAAATCTTTGCCGCTTGCGGACGGGGACCAAGAAGTTCTCTGCGCACCTTGCGACATGGTCTTGAGGTTGAGGAGAGCGTAAGCTCCGATTTGCCCGGTATACCGAACGCGGTGTGGACAACGAAGAAAAAGGAAGATGGTAAGTATTCGTTCGCTCAAATCATTCGTACTATGCTGACATTCCCTAGACGCCTTCGATTCGTACATCATCCTGTCCTTCGTCAACGGCACCCTTGTTCTTTCCATCGGCGAGACCATCGAGGAAGTACAAGATACCGGTTTCTTGTCATCCGCGCCGACCCTCGCAGTTCAACAAATCGGTGCGGACGCTCTGCTTCAGGTCCACCCTCAGGGCATCCGGCACGTCTTGTCCGATCGACGAGTCAACGAGTGGAGGGTGCCCCAGGGTAAGAGCATCGTGCAGGCGACGACGAACAAACGTCAGGTCGTCGTTGCATTGAGCTCGGCGGAGTTGGTCTACTTTGAGCTCGACCTCGATGGTCAGCTGAACGAGTATCAGGACCGGAAGGCAATGGGCAGCACGGTGCTCGCGCTCAGCATTGGCGAAGTGCCAGAAGGGCGGCAGCGGACACCATTCTTGGTCGGTTATCTGATCTTGTCAGATGCGGACCTTTCTGACAAGCATTGGTAGGCTGTCGGCTGCGAGGACCAAACCGTCCGTATCATCTCGCTGGACCCGGAGAGCACGCTGGACACTATCTCATTGCAAGCACTCACTGCACCACCATCGTCCATCTGTATAGCAGAAATGCTTGACGCCGCCATCAACAAGACGCACCCGACGATGTTCGTCAACATCGGCTTGCAGAATGGCGTGCTCCTGCGCACCGTCCTCGACCCGATGACCGGCCAGCTCACCGACACCCGCACGCGCTTCCTCGGTACTCGCCCTGTCAAGCTCGTCCGCGTCGCCATCCAGCGAAATCCCGCGATTATGGCGCTCAGCTCGCGCAGCTGGCTCAACTACACGCACCAGAACATGGTGCACTTCACGCCGCTCATCTTCGAGAACCTCGACTTTGCATGGAGCTTCAGCGCCGAGTTGAGTCCGGAGGGGTTGATCGGGATTACGGGCAGCGTGTTGAGGTGAGTGTTTTTCCCGCATTCATTCAAAGATGAGACCAAGGGAACGTAAAGTCCACGGACTTGACGAAACTTCTATTCAATTGATCCTACTGAGCTTCACTTGCACTCGCACACTCGAAACCAAATGCTAACACCCATCCCAGAATCTTCCAAATCCCCAAGCTGGGCGTCAAGCTCAAGCAGGACTCCCTCCCTCTCTCGTACACCCCCCGCAAATTCATCACCCACCCCAACAACCACTACTTCTACATGATCGAGAGCGATCACCGCGTATACGGCGACGAGACCGCGCGCGAGAAGATCCTCGACCAGATGTCGCGAGGCAAGGCCGTCGACGAGGATGTGGTGAACCTGCCCGTGACCGAGTTCGGGCGCGTCAAGGCGCCGGCGGGGACGTGGGGGTCGTGCATACGCATTATCGACCCGACGCAGAACAGCACTGTAGCGGTCATTCCGCTAGACAACAACGAGGCGGCGTTCTCGATTGCGGTCGTGCCGTTTTCGGCGCGGAATGGGGAGTTGTTCTTGGTGGTGGGGACGGCGGCGAATACGAGAGTTTCGCCGAGGACGTGTAGTAGCGGGTACTTGCGAACGTACCAGTTTACGAACGACGGCGCTGGGCTGGAGTTGCATCATAAGGTATTGACATGGCTTCTATAGCGAGTATAATTGTGCTCACCTATTACAGACGGAGACGGACGATGTGCCCTTGGCACTTCTGGCTTTCCAGGGTCGGCTAGCGGCTGGTGTGGGCAAGGCGTTGAGAATATACGACATCGGCAAGAAGAAGCTGCTTCGTAAGGCTGAGAACAAGGTAAGCAGGTCCTCTCAGACAGCAAGTCTATCACTAACGTGCTCCAGGGCTTTGGTACCACGATCGTCACCCTCAACACGCAAGGCTCGCGCATCATCGCCGGTGATATGCAAGAATCGCTCTTCTACGCCGTTTACAAGGCGCCAGAAAACAGGTTGCTGGTCTTCGCCGACGACTCGCAGCCAAGGTGGATATCGGCCGCAACGATGGTCGACTACTACACCGTTGCTGCTGGCGATCGCTTCGGAAACGTCTTCGTTAACCGCCTCGACTACAAGGTCTCCGAGCAGGTCGACGATGACCCTACTGGCGCCGGGATTCTGCACGAGAAGGGCATTCTGATGGGTGCGCCGCACAAGACCAAGCTGCTTTGCCACTTCCACGTCGGCGACCTCATCACGTCCATCCACAAGGTTGCCCTTGTCGCCGGTGGACGGGAGGTGCTCTTATACACCGGCTTGCACGGTACGATCGGCATGCTGGTGCCGTTTGTATCGAAGGAGGACGTTGACTTCATCAGCACCCTCGAGCAGCACATGCGCTCAGAGCAGAGCAGTCTTGTCGGTCGTGACCACCTGAGCTGGAGAGGATACTATGTGCCAGTGAAGGCAGTTGTGGACGGCGACTTGTGCGAGACGTTTGCGAAGCTTCCGGCGTCGAAGCAGAGCGCCATCGCCAACGAGCTCGACCGGACGGTGGGCGAGGTGCTCAAAAAGCTGGACTCGTTGCGGACGACGACGTCTGGATTCTGATTTGTGGTCTCGTGGACGTTAGCGCTTGTATTCACCTGCTTGGTCCCTACTTTACGTGTTACTCATGGTCAGCATACCTCATAGTGTACTTCTACAGAATGAACAGCTAAGCCTTTGGAGCTGTAATACTCTGGACAGGCGCGAAGACATGTGAAGGCTCCTGGTCTGCTGCGAGCGATGGCGGTGAATCGACTGACATCATTGGCAATCTCCGACATAGAAAAGCGCGGAAGCTTGGACTCTTTCCCTCCCGCCATTACCCATGCAGTCGTTGGCAGCGCGCACGATATTGCGCTCTCCCGTCGCTCTCACGATCCCCAGGACCTTCTGCAGGTCGCTGGTGACGTTGAAAAGCGTCAAGGTGCGCGACGGTGTCTGTCCCGCAATAGCAGATCGTGACTAACGCGCGTCGCTTGCGCGCAGTACACGGCGTCCTCCCTTGCTACCGGAGCGGGGCGTAATGGACAGGTCAAGTCCGGTGACCTTAGCCTGAAGCTGGCAATGCCGAAGGAGCTCGGCGGCGCGGGCGACGGTGCGAACCCGGAGCAGCTCTTTGGTGCGTAACATCCGCGGAGTCTTTCGATCTGCTTGGCTGAGACGTACGCGTCCAGGTATGGGCTACGCGGCGTGCTTCCTGTCCGCGCTTGGTGCTGTTGCACGCCAGCAGGGGAAGACGGACGCCATCAAGAACGCGTCCGTCGCCGTCGATGTCTCGATCGGCGAGCCCAGCGACAAGCCCGGGTTCGGGCTAGCCGTGGATCTGAAGGTCTCGGGTGCGGACGATGCCCTGATCAAGGCAGCGCATGAGGTGGGGCGCTTTGCAATCCCATTGGAGTGGTGGCGGGCTAACTCACTTTGCTTTAGATGTGTCCCTACAGCCGTGCGCTCTCTGAGGGTGTCGTCGTGAACGTATCCAAGGCATGAGAAGAGTTATACCACCTGAGCAGTAAGCTTCTGTATTACCATGTTGTACCTCTATGACTATGCGCATCAGCATATCTTCGTGTTCCTCCGTATCCTCTGCCTGAATTTCGGACCCCCAAACAAGGCAAGATTACATCCTGACGTCACGGCTAACGTTGTGGGCGCTTGCTCGTTGCCCTCGTCCATCCCTCCATCACGATACACGGACTTTACGGTCGGCGGTGTGCTCGGCTTCGTCATGATACGAACAGTACTCGCTGCGACCGGGGCTTATGACGACAGAAAGCCTTCATAGTCTACTGGCTTGCGAGTGCTTTAAAGGGCAAACGTGTACCCCACGCCACCTTTCCACTTTCTTGACTGCTACACTCAGCCACGCAACACAACCATGCTATCGAGGCTTGCGCTCCGTCAGACCCTCTCCCGCTCCCTACTTGCATCTGCGCGGGCGCCTAAGTCGAGAGGAATCGTAACTCTATCACCTAATGTCCTGGTGCGTGTTCGCAGCCATGTCTTCTCCATCATCTGACAGCAACTTCCTCTTCTCAGTACCTTTCATCTGCAGTAGCCGATCAGCCTGGACGCGCAGGCACCGCGAAGTCGCTCACCGACCAGCCTCTCGAGCTCAAGTTCGCCCGCCCGAAGACCATTGGCGGCAAGGGGAATGGGGTGCGTGCAGTCCCTCCCCTCGTCCCTTACCGACCCTCCGCCACCGACGCGACACCTGACACCTGCCTCTCCACCGGTGCCTCCAGCGCTGACATCACCCCCAGCAAACCCCCGAGCAGCTCCTGGCGATGGCCCTGTCGACGTCCTTCCTCGACGCGATGAACCTGGCCGCCAGCAAGCAGGGCAAGAACGGCATTACCGCGAATGCGAGGGTGCACGCGGCGGCGTTCCTGGGCCACCCGGAGAAAGGGCGCGAGGGGTTCGGCCTCTCGACGAGTATCGTGGTGGAGAACGTGGAGGATGACGAGCTGATACTCGCGGCGCGGGAGGTGAGTCAGAGCTTGCACTGCTGTGTACGAGATAGTCTTGTTTCGTTGGGGCTTTTTGGCAGATGGCGTGCGGGCGGGACGTTTGCTGATTATTTGGACAGTTATGCCCCTTCACGCGCGCCCTGACCGAAGGCATCGAGGTCAAGGTCATGAAGAGAGCAACGCCTTCGGAAGGTGAAGCTGAAGCCTCGGAGTGAATGTTAGTAAGGCGCCTCGGAGACTCACTGTCGGCGCTGTATACCCCAAGTACCTTACCATGGACTGGATGGCTGTCCCTGTACCCTACTATCTATAGTGATCTCTACTATCTAGCCGCAGATTATCTATCTGGAATACCTTCGCCTACTAGCGCCTTCGGCCTGTTTAGGATGCAAGAGAGTTCATAACCGCGAAGCTCGTTGGCGGCGCGCGTTATCCACGCGTTATGAGTTGCCTCCGAATGATGTTCGACATCATCGATGCGAGTGGCGCGCTCTATGTCCGCGAACATACTTCCCAGCGAACGCGCTACGCGCCCACCTTCCTAAAGTCACCGAACGTGGGGTGAGACAAGGGCTATGGGGTGGGAGGACTGCGGGGTGGCGAGGACGACCATCGACGTCAGTACGATCTGCAGCGCACCCGCACCCATCCTGTGCTGAACTCTACTTACTGACATGTACTCATAATCTCGGAGAATTCAGCACTACCTCCCTCCTCGACCATATGTCGGCCCTGCGATTGTCCATGGAGCAATATGATCTTAGTTGATATGCTATGCTACAATTGTACCACCTTCACATACCCTCCACTGGATCCGAAAGCAATTCTTCCCAACACCTCATCATAATCCAACGACGTCCAATCATTCGATGGGTTCTGCAACAGCACCCTTCCGTGTCGCGTCAGAGGCGTCCCCTCCACCCCCGGCAACCCCATACCCCCCTTCATCCCATCCCCATCCTCCCACCCCTCCCCCCTCAGCGGCCCCTCAAATGCGCCCGCCATCATCGCCTCATGCGAATTCAGCGACGGCACGTTATTCTGCATCGACCGCCCGTCGTCGTTCCCAAACATCAGCCCCGCGCTCGCGTAGTCCGGCGGCTGCACCCACACCGCGGTCCCGCACGGGCCCATGACGAGGTCCGTGCAGCGCAGCGCGCCCCGCGAGGAGTGGAAGCGCTCGGTGTGGACGGGCGGGAAGAGGAAGGGTGCGGGTGAGGGCGGGCGCGCGGGGTAGTTGTGCACGGCGGGGATGCGGGGCGCTGAGTGGGGAGCGATGGTTTGGGTGGGCGAAGTGGGTGATTGGGAGGAAGGTGGTTCGGCGGGAGGTGATTCGGCTAGAGGTAATTCGGTGTCAGGCGATTGGGTCGCGCCTTGAGTTGCAGGGTTTTGAGCGGGCGCGCTTGGGGTAGGCGAAGCCAGTCGCGCGGACGCAGATCCGGGGTATGGTGCCGTGGGGTATGTTACAGAGTAGTCGCCTCCTTCGTCGTCTGACTCTGCGGCGGCAGGGTTAGGCGATATCGTGTAGAGATCCAGTCCATGGGCGTCCGTCGTCCAGGGATCGTCGCATTCGGAGCGAATGAGGATGGAGAGTGGGTGAGCTGTCACGCCGCGGCGGCGGAAGGTTTGTACGGCGACACCGTCTACCCAGCCAAAGGAATGACTGGCGTATGGCCGGTACGTGAGAGGTTCTTTGTCGCGGGGACGAAGCTCAGGGGCTGGAAAGAGGTGGATAGAGCGTGCTCGGACGACTAGAATACTACGTCTTGCGAGTTCGACCAGTACACCGTTGTCGTGCTATTGGAAACCAACTCAGTGATCTGCAACCTGGTTCGGGAAGAAACACGCACCGTCAACAAGCTATCTTCCTCGTGTGGCTGCTCGAGTGTAGCGTATACACCCAGCTTCCAGTTGAGTATGATTGTCGATGTAAGATCGTCGCTTAAAGCGAGGATGTCTCCATCAAGCAATGTCGGCCTGAAGTTAGTCTCAAGCGGGTCAGCCAGTACTTCCTCCAGACGCGCATCTTCGCCCTCCTCACTCAGTCTCAACAATTGCACAACCTGACGGCTGAAAAAACACGCGCACTCAGCCATCTGCACGCGCGCATTGTAAGAAAATCGCGTACGGACTCGTCTTGTTGAAACCTCAGCGACAGCGCCACGGCCGCGTATGCGCATCCGGGCTTCCTATTCACCGCAAAGCCGTCGATCAACGCGCGTCGCGGGGACCATTCGCACGCCTTGCGCAAGCCCGTGCGCGCGTCGACGCGCCAGAGTGTCGCGATCGACCATATGCCCTTCGAGATGGTGAGCAGCCAGCGGCCGTCATAGCCGGGGAGAAAGCGGACGGCGGAGGGCGCGGTACCCGTGCCCATCTGAACGCTGCCGATCATGCGAGGATTGAAAGTGTTGGTGCGCCAGCGCGTCGCCAGGCCGTGCGCGCGGCGCACTAGGTGCTCTAGGTCGTGCGGGGGGAGGTTTTCGAGGGAGACATCGGGGAATGGGTAGCCAGGTGTGAGGATTTCAGAAATGCAGAAGTCGGTCCAGACTATCCGCAGGCAACTAGCGAGGTAAAACCTTCGGCACGTCTGTGCGGGGGAGGATGGGGAATCAGTGAATTGTGCATGTGCGCCAGCTTACGACCTTCCGTGCCAAGAACATTACCTGGCGTAGTGCGAGGATTTCTGGGATTTGGAGGAAGGAGAATATCTTGAGGACCACATCGTCGTCGAGGTCAATGAGTGACATGAGTTGAGGGTGCAGAGAACAATGGCGGCGGGCTTTGCTGATGTTTGGTGTTTGACGTCAGATCCGACGATCAGCAATCAAGTTGAACCTTCACGTGATCGATCTCTCGGACAACATGGAAAAGGCAACCTCTCCTCAACGTGCTCACGTCTAGACCCTTAACCCGACGGAAAAGATACCGAAGGACGCAAATTTTGGCTTCAAAGTTGTAGCAGACAACGTCCCCCATACCAGTAAGCATTTTCCTCACCGAACTTCCACTTCACGGTTAGCCCTCCGTCGCGTTGTTGCCTCCGCGCTATCTCCGTCTCGATGGAAAGTCTGATTTTCGGAGGTTGGCTCGGGATGGAAGGGTTTATGGACCGTTAAATCCGCTAACGGACGGGGCAGTATCCGATCGACCGGAGGCAAAATGTACCTCTGTTCCTGAAGATGAAAGGCCTCCACAACAGGCGAGGTGGGCGAGGGGAAATCGCTCTGCCACCCCGCCCTTCCCCGCTCAAATCTCTCCTTACGCTCCCCCAGCTTTCGTACGAGCTTTTTCTGGGATTCGTATCATGCTACGGCACGTAGATGGCGGCGTGATACGAAAAGGTCGGATTGTACTGCTTACTGAATCCTCGTTGAGTACGATCGAACCCAGATGAGCTGCCTGCAATTTTACGCCCTCGGCGTAGCTAGAAGTTCAAGTTCGCCTCCCTGCAGCACGGCTCTCCGCTCGCTTCAACACAAGCATATGTGCCGTGCGGCTTAAACTTGACACTCAAACCGTGAGGTCGGCCAATGGATGAGCGCGACGTTCCTGGCAGCAGGTGGTCGCGGAGCCAGCGCAGGGCGGGAATCTTCTGCGGCTTCTGAGGACTTCTGCGTCCTGCCCCGGCTGGGGCGCCGCACTGTTACGGCAACGCGCCCCACGGCGCAGGTGGGGTGAGCGCCGGGGCTCGGGTCCAGCGTACGCGCGGTGCGTTTGACACGGGGCATGCCGACTGGGGCCGATATCAGCGAGCGAGCTGATCCGAGGCTTGAGAGCGTCGAGGTGGGATGAAGGGGAGATGAGCGCCCCGTGGACGGGCGGCGTGCACATATCGGTGTCATCTGTGCGTTCTGTGCGCGAGGGGAGCCCGCTTCTAGCAGGCGGACAGAAAAGAACATGGGACAGCGGGGCAGATGGGGCAGATGGCGGGCAGTCGAGACGACGAGTTCCGGGGGGCCCAGGCCGGCAATCATCCCATCAGAGCAGCATCAATTCGCACTCTCCCGCAGACAGAGTCGGGATTGGAAATCCGCTGACGTCAGATGGGGGCGCCAGCTTTTCCTTAAAAGTCACAAATCGGCGCACTCCCCCTCCTCCCCCAACCGGACCCTGCAGACGACATGGCGGACGACAAGAAGCAAGCCGCGTTCGAGACCCCAGAGACCGGCTCAAAGCACTCCGACGGCGAGGACGACACCGGCCTCGTCGCACCCAAGTCCGTCAGCTACGCCAAGCCCCGCCCAGACGGGAAGATCGAGCTCAAGGATGAAGATGTCTGGGACAAGTTAGGATACACCTGGTCGCCCTTCAAGAAGTGGGGCATCCTCTGGTACGTTCCCCGCCTTTCCTCGCCGGCGATTTACTCACCTCCCCCAGTGTGATCTTTGCCGTCCAAGTATCCATGAACCTCAACGCATCCCTCTACGCCAACGCCGTCGGGCGGCTGTCGGAGGAGTTCAACATCTCCGAGCAGGCTGCTCGCGTCGGCCAGATGATCTTTCTCGTCGCATACGCGTTTGGCTGCGAGCTGTGGGCGCCCTGGAGCGAGGAGCTCGGCCGGTAAGTGTGCCAAGGCACCGTCTATTGTGACCGGATCGGGCTGACAGCGGACCCTATAGCTGGCCCATCCTCCAGGCCTCGTTACTACTCGTCAACAGTGCGTTGCCCCCGCCTCGATAATTTCTTATGTCCGCTGACGCCAAGCCCTCCCCTCAGTCTGGCAGATCCCGTGCGCACTCGCGCCCAATTTCGGCACGATCGTCGTATGTCGATTCCTTGGCGGTCTCTCCTCTGCAGGAGGATCAGTCACCCTCGGAATGGTATGTTGGCCGATCAATCATTAGTCTATTGCCCCCGCTCACCGATGATCACCAGGTCGCGGACATGTGGGAACAGCACAACCAGCAGTATGCGGTCGCGTTCATCGTTCTCTCGTCCGTCGGTGGCTCTGCGGTCGGTCCCATTATCGGTGGTTTCATCTCAACCTACTGCAACTGGCACTGGAACGTAAGTCCTTATTCGTGGCTCGCATATAAGCACCTTGCTAACGCCTGTCGCAGTTCTGGATCCAACTCATCTGTGGTGGTGTGGTTCAATTCGCGCACTTCTGGGTTCCTGAGACGCGCTCGTCCGTCCTCGTGACCCGTGAAGCCAAGCGGAGACGGAAGGAGGGCGAGGTCATGCTCTACAGCACGGCCGAAATACACGGTAGCGAGCTCACGCCGCGCAACATCATCCTGACATGGACGCGTCCCTTCGTCATGTTCATCCGCGAGCCCATTGTGCTCTGGCTGTCGCTTCTCTCCGGATTTAGTGACGCTCTCATCTTCACGTTCCTCGAGTCCTACTCGCCGGTGTTCGACCAGTGGGGCTTCAACGACATCACCAAGGGTTTGGCCTTCATTCCGTGAGTTTTTGTCTTCGAGATGTATAGTCTTTGCCGACTGACTGGCTCCCAGTATCATGATCGGCTACTTCCTTGCGTACTTCTCCTTCATTCCCTTCATCCGCAAGGACATGAAGGCGCGCAAGAACGACCCTGATGCCCTCGCTCCTGAGTCGCGGTTGTACTGGCTCTTGTGGAGTACGTCTTTCGGTCTCCTTTCCTTTGCCGTTCTGACTCCTCCATAGCTGCTCCCCTCGAGCCCATCGGTCTCTTCGGCTTCGCTTGGACGAGTTTGGGCCCGCCGCGCGTGCACTGGATCGCCCCTCTCCTGTTCTCTTCGCTCATCGGTATCGCCAACTACGCGATCTACATGGCGACGATCGACTACATGGTAGCCGCCTACGGCCCCTACTCCGCCTCTGCGACGGGTGGCAACGGCTTCGCGCGTGACTTCCTCGCTGGCATTGCCGCGATGTACTCCGTGCCCATGTACAATAACATCCCAGGCAAGCCGCTCGAGTACGCGACGACGATCCTGGCGTGCATTGGTGTTGTGGTCGTTATCCCGATTTATGTCTTCTACTTCAAGTGCGTTATTTTCCTTTCTCGGTGGGAAGGAGATATTGACAATCCTCTCAGCGGCCCAGCAATCCGCGCACGGTCCAAGTTCGCGATGACGCTGGAAAGCGAGCGGAAGGAGCACCAGCACCGCATCACCACCGTCGGCGAAAAGGCGCGCGCCGACCACATCGAGCGTGTCGAGGAGGGCACGGCCGGCGTCCCGACGAAGCGGGGCAAGAAGGGCAACGTCATCGACGACGAGAAGGCCGTCTGAGGCGCTCGTTCTCTTTCGTGCTGCCTTCCCGAAGGTCGCTGGCGTTTCCCTGCCACCGCCTTCTCGAAGTCAGACGCCACTGCATCCCGCGCCGCCTCTGCTACCACCACCGACATTAACCCCACATATACACACCACCATGTGAAGATAACCGGCGGTTGTACGAGGTACGCTGTACCACGGTAATGTTCTATACCCCCTCCGCGAAGCAAAAGGGTGTTATGTTATCCATCCGTTCTACCAACTCAACGATCTATCCTCACTACACGACACGCACACAATCAATTCACGTTACGAGCACTCAGCCTATAGACATACACACCACCTCTAGACTCCTACCGCCCGCTGGGATCTCCCCGCCGCGATGATATCTGGAGGTCCCGCGCAGTCTATGGCGCCTGCACATAATTGTCTTACTAGCCGTATATCACCCTTCTGTACGCCCTCGGCCTAGCGGGGGGCTATCTGTACTATAGTTACGTTCCTATGCACGACTATTTAACACGTCTTCAATGCACATTCTGACGACCGCATGAACCTCATTGAATACAGCGACGGCCCGCAGCAGACCTTATACAACGTCAATTTGGGGTTGGAAGATAGCTAGCGGCAAGGCAGCGAGGCGCTGAGTGATGGAATGAATGGCCATTGAACGCTTGCCATGTTTGGAAGGTATTGAGCACATCAACCTTCGCATGAGACCTCGCTCCCACCTCAGCGCAGAGACTGAGTACTTCCCCATGTTCTCTCATACTGCCCCAAGTACGCATTCAGTTCCCCATGCGCACAGATACTTCCCCATGGACGACATCCTATATCTGGCGGATCTGAATGTCCTCTCCACCTCGGGATAAATCCTCGCCTCATGTCTGCGTCGAGGGCGACTGCGCATTCTCGTCATGACAGGACGGGCGCTACCGTCATGACAGAGAAACACGTTCGTCATTGTGCGCGGGTGCTGCGAGATGGGCAGACGACGAGGTCGGGTGGAGCTCAGCCACCTGCACCCCGCAATCCTCTCACCCCATAAGCGTCTCACCCCGTATTCCTCCCCGCTTCTGCGTATTGGCGTGCTCTCACCCCAGGTCGGTGACTCTAGGTAGACGACCGCGCCCCCGCATTCGCACAGGCGGTGTGTTCGCGGGTATAAAGCGCATCGATGATGTGGAAGATCATTCGGAGGGGGACTGAATAAGCGTGAATAATGCGCACCACAAGCTTCGCGGCTGTGAACTGTTGCATTGAACTCTCCTGCTTCCAAAATAGGCGGGAGACGAGGGCGGCGAGAGGCTGATCATCTGCGGCTAGATATGAGAGGTCATCACGGGTAATAGGGTACAGGAGCAGCATGGCAGGGAATTTGGGTCATCATGCGCCAGAAACGAGCCTCAGGTGCCCTGCAGTCCACGTCTTCAGCGTTGGCTTCCGACAGACAGACCTCTTCATGACCCTGACCTTGGTAACTTGGTTGGGGCGCGTGAGGGGACTCAGCGGTCAGAGGATATGCCTTGTGCGTATGCACACCCTTCCCAATTTTCCGTGCCGCAGGTACCAGCTCCTCGAGGACTCGTTCCTCACCACAGGAACTGTAGGGACGAATCTATTGGCGCCCTTTCCTGTACGACCCAGATCATCGCCTAGAAATACCGACGTATATAACCTCGCATTCGCGGTAACCGTCACGTCAAAGAAGGACATCGCCAGGACCTGCTCAAGAATATCTGAGTATAGTACAATGACATAGAGAGATAGAAGGACCAGATGTCGCATAGACTCGGAGGAATGGTAAGGGACGAGGGCACTGAAGGAATTCGGCGCGCCGACGCGCAGGATGAGAAGGGGGAGGAAGTTGGCGAGCAGGGACGAGGAAAATGCAGGTATGCAGAGTTGTAGGGTTCTCCGAGAATCAATGGAATATGAGCTATGACAAAGATTGCTGCGTCTAGCGAGGATTTGTCGAGGTGGTATAGCTATCCAGAAGGTTTGAAGGTTGGCGAAAGCGGCGAGACATAGGGGGAGTGAGACGCATAGACAAAACTGTGTTGACGGAGCGGGAGCGCATAACATATATTGTCCTTCTACTTGCTCAACGCTCAGGGCAGAAGATGAACATGAGAGTAGGACGGAAGGCGAACATGAACTTGAACTGTCACGGAATCACAGTATTGTGACTGCGTGACACGCGTGCGAGATTGATCGAAAAGTACCGGGCGACCAACGCAACGCCAGTCCATCGTCAAGCGCGTCGAGCTCAGCATCAAGGACCGCCAGGAGCCTACGGTACGTCGCCTTGCTGCACGTACAACGCGTCGAGCGAAAGAACGGGAAAAAAAGAGCGCGATATGCGATGGATTGGTGCATCGCAAGTTAGATGACGGGTTGCTGATCCCCTCTGCAGGAACCCTCAAGATGTCTTCAAAACTTCCCTCTGTGCTGAGCGCGACCGAGGAGGACATTCAGCTCCTCCTTGCTGCCCAATGCCACATCGGCACCAAAAACTGCGACAAGCAGATGGAGCCGTACGTCTGGAAGCGCCGGGCTGATGGTGCGTCTTGCCCGCGATAACACTCGGATTTTGCTGAGGCAGCGAGCAGGCATCCACGTCATCAACATTGGCAAGACCTGGGAGAAGCTCGTCTTTGCTGCGCGTATCATCGCCGCCGTCGAGAACCCGAACGATGTCTGTGTCATTTCCGCGCGCCCGTACGGCCACCGTGCCGTCCTTAAGTTCGCCGCGAACACTGGCGCGCAGGCGATCGCGGGCCGCTTCACCCCTGGTTCTTTCACCAACTACATCACCCGCTCGTTCAAGGAGCCGCGCTTGATCATCGTCACCGACCCGCGCGTTGACCACCAGGCGATCCGTGAGGCGTCCTACGTCAACATCCCCGTCATTGCGCTCGCCGACACCGACGCGCCCCTCAAGTTCGTCGACGTCGCGATCCCGACGAACAACAAGACCCGTCACTCGATCGGTCTCATCTGGTGGTTGCTCGCGCGTGAGGTCCTCCGCCTGCGCGGCACCATCCCCCGCACCCCCGACGGCTGGAACGTTATGGTCGACATGTTCTTCTACCGCGACCCTGATGAGGTTGAGAAGCAGCAGCAGGAGGAGGCTCAGGCCAAGGCCGCTGCTGCTGCCGGCGAGGAGGAGGCGGCCGCGGCTGCCCAGCCGGGTCTCTCTCAGTGGGAGGTGACGAGCGGGCCCCAGGCTGGCGCGATCAACCCGGCACTCGCCGCGGGCGAGGGCGGTACGTATACTTCGTATTACGAGCGCGAACACCGTCTCATAGTCCGTCGCAGGTGCTCTCGACTGGTCCGCCGAGCCGGCCGCTGGCGGTCCTACGGACTGGTCTGCCGAGCCATCTGGTCCCACTCAGTGGACCGCGGATGCTGGCGCCACGACGACTTGGGATTAAGTGTAGTCACGTATGCTCTTACTTATGCGGTGGCGCGGCCACATTATGCTCTGCGTGCCATAAAATCTTTTTCTATGCCATCTCATGCAATCATCACCGTCCAGCGTGTCCTTGAAGTCGAAAGTGGCCATTGATTGCCCATCATATGCAACTCAATACGAGGGAAGGGTGGAATGTGTGTCGAGCGCTAATGTTCGTCCGCACACTGGAGAACGAAGTATACAACTCATGGGTATTCTACATCAAGGTATAACCCTCTTAGCGCAACGACCTTGGGAGTCATGTTGTTCAGGCGTAGTTGCGATATTTCCCTAGCTTTGATCATCTTCAACTGGCCGCCGTGGCCTGGTCTTCAGAACGACACCAGATTCGGAAGATACAGCGGTCCTACGGCCTCCCCCGCCAGCCACTCGATTGCGTCTGGCGCCAGTATGGGAGTGCAATCAGCCGGCTCTTCGACGTGCAGCTCTTTCAGGCCCCTCCAGCGCCAGATGCAGTGCAGAAAATCCTCGTGGTTGCCCATCCACTCCTGACACTCGATATTGCGAAGAGTCAATCGGCGGAGGGTTCCAGGATGGCCCATGTGCTCAGAAAAGCTCGCAAGCAGCTGGAACGTGAGGTCGGCTCGATGGTGGCCCCTAACATCGCGCACGACAATCTCCTCGAGAGCAGGAGCGTCGATCATGTCGAAGACTTCAAAGCAGCCCTGCCCCACTTCCAACGTGGACAAGGCGGACATGTTGGCGCGCTGGCGCCCCGACAAATGGCTCACGGTGTTCCAATCGGGGTCGTCGGACATGGACAGGCTCAAAGACAGCAGCGTGACGCTACATGCCTCCAGAGCGCTACGGACAACATCCAATCGCAGAACAACGTCGAATGCAAGGGAGAGGTGTGTGAGGGTAGGGAAACGAAGTCTGGGAATTCGGTGAACAAAGATGGGTCAGGGTTGTTGCGCCAGTGGAATGCCACAGCCAGGCGCTTCAACACCGTTGCCCCAGATAGAAAGTCGACCACGTCGTCCGTATTCTGACCCTCCAGAGTAATCGACACTTCTTCGAGTTGTGGTAGGTAGTACTTTGGCAGCGACCTTAGGAGATTGCACGATCCACGAAGAGTAACGGGCTGCCAACGCGAGGAGTGAGGGCCAAGCACTGCGAGAAAGCGCTCGAGTATGAGGTCGTCGTGCACAGTGTGCGACAGCTGTACAGGTAACACCCCTGATAGCTCTAGCTGGGCTTCGAACACGTCTCCAGAGGCAATAGAGCAGCCAGGAAATGGCGCTGTCGACGAAATGGGTGTCCAAAGCTGCAGTGTTCCGCGCGCGGCGGCTCGCCAGGCGCAACAGACGTGGGCCACTGTACACGTTGTATAGAGTGTTTGTTCAGCGAGGCTGGGCGAGAGGCGAGCGTGATAGACGAATATCTTTGATAAGATTTCACTGGGAAGGCGCCGCACGGGAGCAACGAGGGATTGGTTGAGCTCGAGCTGGCTGGACGATTGTCCGCGAAGCCGAGTCAGCTTTTGGATTTCAGAGTCAATCGACAGCATCCGTTCATGGATCTCTGTTGTGGAGATTTGGATGGCATCCCTCTCTGCAGATCCAGGGTTGAAGCCACTGCGATGCAGCTGGATGTTGGCGATTGAGGAAGCGCGTTTGAGCACGGTCGTGCAATCCATTGCCCTCGGAAAGGTTCGTCAGAGTACCGAGAAACTTGGCTGAGGACCTACAGGGCAGTGCAGGAAAGACTTCGTGGGGACGATGGAGGCCTGTGCTAAGGCTCGATATTGAATATTCACTGGATTGTCCGCGTGTCGGCCCGCGCTGCCGGTGTTACGCCGCAGACATCAAGATGCAGACGTCTGCCGTCTTCGCCAGCGCTGCGACTCAGCTCTTGCCACCATGCCGTCCTCCCAGTCCGTCCAGGAGTCCGCGATGAACTCCAAAGTGCTCCATCGCTTTCTGCGCGGAATAGCAAATCTCGCGCTGCATTCGTTCTTCACCGAGGTTCGCGTCATTGGCAGCGAGAACGTGCCCAGAAATGGGCCTATCATTGCGTGCGTGTCCCATCTGCCTTCTGGGGAGCACTACTGAAGATATCTGCAGTGCTGCGACCCATCACAACATGATGCTCGACCCAGTCATCTTGTGTACGCCCTCCTCTCCTCCCCTGCACGCGTCCTCACGCCCCTCGCAGCATGCACGTTCCCCTACAAGCGCATGCTCAATTACTGGAGCAAGGGTACGTCCTTATGTGGTCTCTTTTCCACACATGCTGACCCCTCGGCAGCAAGCCTCTTCAAAAACCCTGTCATGAAGTGGATCCTCCTCTCTTCGGGCAACATACCCGTCGACCGCAAATCCAAAGATCGTCAGGTCCTTTTCAAGGGCACTTTCGATGCATTGTCGCGCGGGGAAGCTGTTGCTGTCTTCCCCGAAGGCACGAGCTACACCGAGCCTCGTATCATGCAGGTCAAGGACGGTGTTGCCTGGGCTTCCCTCGAGTACTGCAAGTGGAGGCAACTCAATCCGGGGAAGGGACACGACGAGGACGTCAAGATCATCCCCGTAGCGATAGTCTACACGAACAAGTCTAAGTACAGGAGTTGCGTGCGTAAACACTCCATCTAAGGTATTCTCATGGCTGACGGTGTCTCAGGTCATCATCGAGTTCGGAAAACCCATCACGATGGACCCGTACAAGGACCATTTCCTATCCCCCACTGAGGGCGCATCCCGCGCGGCCGTCAAGCGCGTGACCCATCAGTTGGCAATGCAGCTCTTCGAGATGACAGTGAACGCGCCCGACTGGTGAGGTTGCACGCAGGCGACATCGACACTGCGCTAACGAGCTACAGGGACACACTGTACGCTGCAAGGATGGCTCGCGACATCATGTGGGAAGGCGAGAGAGCTTTGGACCTCGACCACTTTGTCGCTGTCTCTCAAACGTGAGTCTCGATTCCTTGACATTGGCTCGAAAGCTAACCGTCATTTCAGCCTCGTCGACCTCTTCGCTACTCCCAACTCTACCGGCAATGCTGTCTCAGTCAAGCGCCGCCTCCTCGAGTACTACTCCCTTCTACAGTCTACCCGCCTCTCCAACTCCGTCCTCTCTGCACTACCCCTCCCCCGCACGCTCGACCCCAAGTCATCCGCCACGCTGCCCTCGCGCTTGTACACCCTCGCAATCCTGCTGCGTGACTCGCTGTCCTCCCTCGCGCGGTTGCCCTTTTTCCTCTTCCCTCTCATCGTACATGCCCCGGTGTATGTCATGGGTCGTCTTGGCGCTCGCATGGTCAAGGACGAAGAGGAGACGCAGGCGCAGAACAAGGTTGCGTTTGGTTTCTTGTCACTGCTGCTAGTGTACCCGACGGCGTTCTTCTTTTTGTGGGCCCTGTTCTTGTACACAAGGACGGGTGCGATCCTAGCGTTCGTGACGGTCGCGCTATTTGCGAGGTATCACAACCAGATGATTAACGGTGAGTCCTCTGAACTTCCTGTCTTGGGACCTTACTGACGACGATGCAGATAACTACGAACATGCCAAGCGGCTCATCGCGACTTGGCGCGTCCTCATTGGCGTCTGGGCGCCCAAGCGGTGGGAGTACCCCCTCGCCAATCTTACCCAATACACCACTCCCGCCATCCCCAAGCCCAGCGAATGGGTCACACGCCGGCCCTCGCCATCGCCCAGCTCCTCTCCCAATCCTGGCAACAGCACGTCCCCCGCGCCTCAGGGTCGCAACGCCACATCTCCCGCTTCTGCCTCGTCCTCATCCTCCCTCATCCCACCCCAGCTACCGCCCGACCTTCAGCTCGGCACGGACATCGAGCCGCCGGTCAAGTCGCGCACCCGCCGCCCACCATCGCGCCGGATCATGCGCCACGTCCTGCGCGCGCGCATCGAGGCCGTGCGTGCGCTCGCAAGCCTGTTCGAGCAGCTCGAGCGCGAGCCCAGCAAGCGGTTGCGCGCGAGCGCTCACCTCGCGAAGGCGTACGGCGGTCTGGTGGAAGAGAGCAAGGGCGCGGAGATCAAGGCGGACGGCACGTCGGCGAGCGCGAGCGAGGACGTGCTGGCGCTGCCGGAGGGGTGGCGCACGGCGCGGGAGGTGATTGACTACCTGCGTGCGCGGGGCGGGAAGATCCCGCGGTTGGGCGGTGCGGAGAGGGAGGAGGGGGAGTGGGCGGCGGCCTTGAGTAGCGATGGGGAGACGAACTACAGTGGGACGGCGACGGCGGACGAGGAGCTGGAGTGGGTGCCGTCGAGTGCATGAGGTGACCAAATCTGGGGATTGTCAGGGCACGAGGGCTTTCCGGTGTGTATCAATGCGCGATAGCGTCGGGCGATTCGCCCAAACAGATGGGGATTGTATGTTGCAATTTACACTATGATACAAGTTGCTTTTTCTCTTCACTCGCTGCTGTCGTCCGACGCCAATGCCTCAGAATGGCGTGTTTGCCGGGAAAGCCATCGGGCCGCGGACCTCCTCGCGTTTGTCCTTCCCCAGGAGAAGCTCGACGAGCGTCAGCGCGAAAGGGAATGCCGTACCCGGACCGCGGCTATGTGCGGGGAGCGGTCAGCTCGCAGGCAACATCAGGGGAGGCAGCATGAGAGCGCATGCCTTACCTGGTCACCAACTTGCCGGACACAACAACAGGGGACTCGGAGTACTCGTAGTCTGCGTGATGGCTTCATTGAGTGCTCGACATAGGTGCGCCGAGGCGAAGGGCTTACCGCCTTCCAGCTGAGCTTTGACGCTCGGGTGCGACGTCAGCGGCTGCTTGGGCAGCTTCGAGGTCTGCGCGGCGAGGCTACCTGTACATAGTTTAGCTTCGGAACGACCGTCCTCGCAAGGGTCTCTTGCGATGTCACTCACCTGCACAGATCATTCCGACGTACTTGCCCGCATCGATGTACTTGCGAATGAGCTCCTGGACCGCCGGGTTCTGCGAAATCGTCTCCGCGCCCTTCGCACCGCCGGGAACTACCAGCAGGTCGAACTTGTCCTAACGGGCGTTTAGTACGAGCATGCGGTAAGGACAAAGACCTAACGCTTACCGGTCCAGAGTTCCCCGGCTCGAAGTAGGTATCGGGCAGGATCCCAATGCCGCGAGAGCCCTTCGCTACAGGGGGGTTGACGGATTTTGAATCATCCGCGGAAACGAAGGCAGACTGGACCTTCACGCCCGCGCGAACAAGGGTGTCGTAGGTGATGGTGCTTGAACGGGCATTAATGGTAAATCTGGGCAAGACAATAAATTGTGGTCGCTTACAATTCCATCTCTTCCGTTCCATCGGCGATAAAGATTAGTGCTGAAGGCATTTTTCTCTTCGGCTAGACTGGTCTGCCAGATGGTAGTTATCAGAGAGAACTGTGAAGCTGGACGACCTTGGGCATGATGTCAACCGAACCATGACACGTGCCCACTTCGGAATTTGCCGGTGGGCATGCGGCTTCCGGCCTTCGAGTCACCTCTTGCTCTCAACCCTCATTCGCGGCTGAATCATGTGTTGCCTTCAGGAGTTATTATTCCCCGCAAACAGTTTCCTACCTTGAAGATCTAAAGCATTCCCGCCAACAGTACATCTTGAACTGCGATGCGCTCCTCGAACGCGCGGCTTCTCTTGCCAGTATCGAACTACAGCGCAGGGATTTCGTCCCATCGACTCTCGAAACGCAGGCTATCCGCGAAATATCAAAGGAGCTGATCAACGAGATACGCTCAATTGACGCAGAGGACGAGCGGCTCCGCCACCTTCGTTGTCAGATGGTCAACCAGCTCGAAGTCAACCAGTCCGTCGCTGCTCCCGTGCGCCGTTTTCCCCCCGAACTTCTATCGGAGGTGTTCATTCACTACTCGGAGTCGATTTCCTCCACTCTCTGTATGATGACTGTTCCCTGCGTCTGCAGGTTTTGGCGGAGGGTCGCTCGAAGCACGCCCAAACTATGGACGTCTTTCAACTCTAGACCGCAAGATCGATCATATCGTCACCTCTGGCCAGACATATTGGCCCTGTCTGGAATGCTTCCGCTCACTCTTGATCATTATGCGATCGACGACGAACGTCTCGAAGAGTTTTTCGAATTCTTGCGTCCACATGCCGTACGGTGGCAAAGTATCAACTTGTCTGGAACTTGTACCACATTTCAGAGGCAGCCGAGCACTTGCCTGCCAAACCTCGAAGTGGCTTACATCTTTCTGAAGGAGCGTACCGGTAACGGGGCTCTCAAGTTCCTCGCGAACACGCCAGCGTTGAAGCTCCTCAGGCTCGAGCTCGTCATTCCGCCCAACGGTTCCGAGGCGATGCTACCCGCAGAGGAGATGGGTGCCTTCATACTGACAGATATCTTGTCCATACTACGGAGCTGTCACGCGTGCTTGACGACTTTGAACGTTTTGGTGCCCAACGTACCCGCGCTAGCACTGGATGATCTCCTAGTCATGGAGAAACTCTCGACACTCGAGCTGGGCGCCGCTTCTTATCGCCTGCTCGACTGTCTCGAGACACCCGCCGTCGAGAAAATCAGCCTCGACAACATTAACGAGCTCTCCGACGGCGACCCCTTCCCGACATTGGCTGACTTCCTCGCCCGCTTGCGACATCCTACCAAAGTCAAAGAGCTATGCTTCACATATATTAGGATGCAATCGCTAGATGGCTCGTTCCTGGAGTGCATGGAATATCTGCAACATCTTCGGGAGCTGCATGTGCAAGAGCCCACCAACTCTGCCAGAACCGCTCTATCTTGCAGGGATGTCCTGGTCGAGCTGACCTGCGTGGAGGACAGGGCGCCGCTCTTGCCGAACCTCGTCACAATCTCCTTGACGGTCGATGAGTCGGATGGCCGTATGTTACCCGCGTGGAGGAGCGCGTTGACGGAGATGGTCAGGTCGAGGGAGGTGCCGCGCATCTGTGCTGGGCAGGCCGTCGTCGCGTTGGAGCGGTTCGACACGAACGTGGATTCCACAGTGGACAGTTGAAGGCTAGTCATCGTTCTAATTACTGACAAGCTCGTATATTGTCTTCTGTAGACAGAAGGGCTGTGTTCTCGAATAGCCTATGTACTGCACTCAAGTATATAGCCAAGCAATTAGGAGGGAATATTACGCGGATGCGTGACTGAGCACCGTACGGTCCGTACCATTCATCCCATTCGAAATTGGTGGGCGCGTGGGGTTGCGTTGTCGTCTCCCTTTGTCCTCGACCGTCATGAACGCCCGCGCAGCCAGAGGTGAGTGCGCGAGTCCTCTTTCAGGCGCATAGGGTACGGCCTGACGGTGCTTGTAATCACGCAAACAGAGACATATGTTGACAGGCTCATCGCCCATGCGGCCTCGTACGGCGCTCGCATCGAGCTGCAACGACAAGGATTCATCCCCCCACCAATGGAGCGCCAGCAGATCCTCTTGGCCGCACATCATCTAACGCAAGGGATCCGGTCCATCGACACCGATATTCAATGGCTCGTCACCCTTCGCGCGCGCATGGGCAGCCAGCTCGCGATCAACGCGTCCGTTCTCGCTCCAATTCGCCGGCTTCCTCCAGAGCTGCTGTCTCATATCTTCGTCCTACTCGCGATGGAGATAGATCCCTGCATGAGAGCGCACACTATCCGCGATACTGTGGCCCGGGTCTGCAGAGAATGGTACACAGTTGCGCGGAGCACACCTCGCCTGTGGACCTACATCTCGTCGACGTTGCATGACCTGCCGCCATCAACCCCTAGGCGATACTCGGCGCAGGCGGCACTAGCTGGCGGTCTTCCTCTGCACCTGGAACACGGAGTAGGCGACGAGGACTATGAAATCGATGACGCCCTACTCGAGTCTTTCCTTGAGGAGTTGCTACCGTACGCCTCTCGGTGGCAGTATATCCGCCTCAACAGCTCGGGTGCCTTCTTTGCTGCCTTCCATGTAGGAGAGCTGATAGCATTGGAGGAGGCCCAAATATGCGTATTCCCCCCACTTGAAAGTGGGGCCGCTGGCTTTCTCGCCGGTGCATCTGGTCTGCGACGTCTGGTTCTCTCATATCAGCAAATGGACGGCGATGACGACGAAGAGAATATTATCACAAGGCTTTCGGTGCCAGCATTCCCACAACTCGAGGAGCTTACAGTGATTATAAACACCTATATCGATATGCAGCCTTTTCTATCCTTGCTTCGCGGATTCAGTAACTCGTTACACAACCTCTCCGTCTTTGCGCACTTCAGCGATCCCGAGAATGCGTACATTCCTCCTGTCGAGTTGATTGCACTGGAGACTGTCATGGCATTTAATCATGGCTACCGGCTACTCGACCATCTCGTCACACCAGTCTTAGAGGAGATCGTCATCGAAGATGTGTACATCGATGACCATGGCGATCCCTTCCCCCTGCTATCCTCCTTCTCTTCGCGAGTGCACCGCTATGATCGACTCAAACACCTCACCATCATCGATGTTTCTTTCGACAACGTCAACGGCGCCAATTCCTTCCTCCAATGCGCACCCGCGTTGCACTGGGTGGAGGAACTACACATGAGGGACTCGGTCTCACTCATGACAGAGGAGGTATTGCAGGAGTTGACTTGTGCGAGTGACAAGGCGCCACTGCTACCAAATCTCGCACATTTGACGCTGCTTGGCTCGCGCCGTCCCTCGCGCGCATGGAAGGTCGTTTTACGGGCGATGGTGGCGTCGAGGAAGGTACCTCGCGTGTGCGCATCGCAAACTGTCGTCGCTCTGAAGGACATCGTGACGGACGTGGAGTACTAAATTGACACCTATGCCTTGCACTCGTCATCAGGCAGTAGTGATGCCCACTACTTTGAATAGCTTCGGCGCCCAGATGATAGTAATAACCACGGACGTTCTTCAGTACTGACAATCTATGTTTCATTGTAATGTATTGCGATGTAACGAGGAGTTCGAGTTCATCCTCTGAGTTAACACAGGAAGCTTTGCATCTATCCAATCATTGGCAGACCAAAATCTACCCGTGACGCGCCACAAGTCGTGACTCCGAGTCAGCTGACCGCGAAACGTCGTAGTTTTCAGCTCTTGTACTTAACCAGCATCACGACGTGAGTCTTGCATATTAAAGAAGCTGAATTCGCAGGTAATATGACAGTCGTATCTTTGCTATTGCATCTTACCAAGTCCTTCAAGGCATGGAAGCAGACGTAGGAGCTCTCCTTGAGCGCGCTACTCCACTCGCCAATGTTGAGCTGCATCGCGGCGGTTACGTCCCTGACACGGACGAGGAATATGCGCTGAGAAGATCTTCGCGCGAAATATCAGCGAAAATGTTGGCGATCGACTCCGAGATACAAATGCTCTCCGTCCTTCGCGGGAAGCTATCTGGTCAGCTTGAACTCAATCAAGCCCTTCTCGCACCCGTCCGCCGACTTCCGAACGAAATCCTGTTCAAGATATTCACCTACTATGCGCATCCGATAGGCTTCTTCACGCCCTTTCTGATAACGCGGACCGTGGCCTGCGTCTCTCGCGCATGGCGTGCTGCTGCGCGAGGCACTCCGGGACTATGGACTTCCATCTCGTCAAGAACGGTATACCCCGGATGCTCCCCTCCATCGCAGACTGCTTGCGCAATGCAGGCTGACATGACGGGGATGCTGCCACTGCAATTATCTCATCCCGTTAGCGATGACGCCGCTCTACAGCACTTTACGCAGGCGCTGGACACGTATGCCTCCCGCTGGCAATTCATCTCCTTCCACGGATCCTGCAGCACTCTCCGAAAAGAGCCTCGTCGTAGCCTCCCGAGCTTGGAAGCTGCAGCAGTGACCATCGTTGGTCCGCCCACAGGCGACGTGCTTGATTTCCTTGCTGACGCACCTGCATTGAAGGACTTGAAGGTCGTGTTCAATTACCTCGAAAGCGAGCTACCGGAGACCTTCATGGTTCCTTCATTCCCGGAACTCACCATCTTCCCTACGCTCACACACCTATCGCTTTCCTTCAACAGTTGTCTGCGACTCGACATGATCTGCCCTGCGCTGGACACTTGTCGCGGCACCCTTATCTCTCTGACTTTGTCCATGGCCATCGATTCGGGCTGGGGGATGGTATTGGGGGGTTGGATCGTACCCATTACGATGACCGCCCTCGCAACCATCGAACTGGGCTCAGCGTGTTACGAAGTGCTCGAGCACATCGACACACCAGCTCTCCAGGAAATAACCATTCGCGACGTGTCGGAGGATATGCGTTCCCCATTCCCTGCGCTCACAGAGTTCGCATCCCGCACGCACCCCTCTGGAACGCTCACGAGGCTCAATCTGTGGAATATAGAGGAGGAAGACGAGACGAGCGACTCCTTGCTACTGTGCTTGGACGAGTGGGGTGGTCTTCAAGAATTGTGCGTCGTGGAGCCGGAGAACCACGCCCCCATGATGCCGGATTGGGCTTTCAAGCATCTTCAATGTGCGGCCGACGAGGTGCCGACGCTCCCGAACCTCAAGGCGTTCTCCCTCACCGCGAGGCCCCGCCGGCCATGGAACGCGTATAAAGCAGCATTGGAAGCGATGATTCTGTCTAGGGAATCGGCGATGGAGTGCGCTTCGGAAGCCGTCGTTGCTTTAGAGCGCGTGGACCTGAAAGTGGACTATGTGTAGGTCAGAAAAGCTATAGATGGTTAGTACACACCCCCAAACTCAAGAGAAGGACGCTCTTACCTGATTTTTTGGGCAGCCTGTAACAGGACTCTGCGTTGCGTACGCGCTGTAATCAATGACAACGCGATAGATGTTCCTTGAGCATAACAGCCATGCAATTATGTTCCTCTTTCTCTATCCCGTTTTGGTGGGCCACTAAATGCTGACGATGTAAGGGTGAGTCTGGCGGGAGATCGAATTTCGGGTCTCGGATATGGAATGCGCAACGAAGTTTGAGACGTGACTGCCATGGTCGCGCGACATGCAGACGTACTCACCCGCCCCTTTACTTTAGGTTTCATTGCAACCGCTGTACATTCGCGATGTTCTGCATGTCTTGCTCAACCCGCAACTTGTCCTCGACCACCACCATCTGCAAGTAGCCTGCAGTCAAGAATACGCTTTCGCAAAGAAGTACTTTTATACAAGATGATGCGCATATTGAAGAAGCTGAAGACGTCCCATCATACTGGACGCTCACTTGATATCATCGCCAGGCGAGGCTTCCCACCTGTAAGTCGATTTTATCGTAACCCCTTGCCGTTTCACTTACCCCCCGCGCAGGCTGACTCCAAAATCATGCAATGGGTACTGACGAACGATCCCGCTATCACCCTCGCTCACCCCAAATCTGTGCAATGCTTCATTGAAGCCATCGCACACAACCCTGCCGTTCAACTCAGCCTCGAGCACGTCCACCTCGTCGCGCCAGAGCACCCCGAGGACCGCAGCGCCATGCTCCACGCCCTCCTCGCGCTCTTCTCCATCACGCGCTCCGCCTACACCCGCCTCACCCCGCGACTCACTTGCATATATGCGCACGGGCCATGGACGCCCGCCGAGACACGCATGCTGGCCGACCTTACGCACTCCCCGCCCTCCCGTTTGCGCGCGCTGCTCCCGCGTGAGCATCCCTTGGTGCATGTCGTCCACCGAACCGTCGCCCACGTCCGTGCCGCACATCCTCCCGCGCCCCGGCGGCCCACCACGCAGGAGAAGATCCGCGACGCACTTAGCCGCGTCGCGCATTTGCACCTCAAGCGTCGCGCGCAGCACACGTCGATGGCGCACGCGCACGAGATGGCGATGCGCAGCGACGAGGAGATTAGCCGGTCGGCGTTCGATACGCGGGAGATGCGGAGGACTTTCACAAATGCTTTGGCACACTTGACGCGGTCCAAGGCATCCAGAAACCCGAAGCCGAAGGCGAGGACGGTGCCAGCCGCGGCGCCCTGGTTCGTGTCGACGCGCAGGGCGACGGCGTTGGTGGTCGAGGCGCGCCGAAATGCTCGCCCATCGCGCGCAATTGCACCGGCCATGCGACGGATAGCTAGCGGCAACTCGCCACGCCGTTTGTCGATTTCAGCCTACTTCCCAGTTCGTCGTGGTTCGCTGTCAAGCTTCTTCCCTCTGTCGGCGCCGATGCTGTCCTTCTCGCTGCCTTGCCCACCGGAGACTGTAACGCTGATTGTGGTCGACCAGACCATGAAGGTGGGGCAGACATTGGGAACCAGGGCAGTGTCAGTCTGGACGGCTTGGCCATTGTATCTCATTCTGTTCTCGCTGTTCCTCGCATATCGCACGCTTCTTCTCTATGGCTCGCATTAGTACGTGGATTGCTTGGACTTCGCTCTTCTCACCTACTTCGTTCACTTATCGGACAAAGAACGTAACACCACACTGTACATTAGCACCATATCATACTAAACGGATGATTGAAGGAAGAATGGTTGTTGGCATTGTCTGACCTTTGTTCACGAGAGATGACAATATTGCGCCGTGTATCCAGAGAACCAGAATCCAGAAAAAATCATTCAAGATACCCGAAGCCGACCTGCGCGTCAGCAACAATGGAGCCCCCTCCTGGTGAGTGCTATGGCAGAATGGGGGCGAACTTTGAAGGCTGGGAAGTGGCACAGGGCCGCGCGGCAATATGTGGCGGAAGTGGCGTCAAGGTCACATGATCGCTTTTCTCTTGTTTGTTGATCTGTTGATGTTAAACAAAAGCTGTAGAGCTGGACCATCGCGTATAAAACGCGGCGGTCCCTCTCTCCATCCCCCAACAACCTCCTTCTTCAATTTCCCTTCCCCCCCTTTTGGCTCGCTCACTTCTCCCCCCATTCATTTTACCTCCCATTCGACCCTCTCTGGGGTCCCACACCGCTCGCGCTCCCCTGGACCGGGCTTAAAGTGTTGCTGAACCCAGTCGGCTCGTACGTGTCTCTCCTCTCTGGGGTCGTCTCCAGGCGCCCAGAGTGGATTCACTACGGACACTGGCCGTGGCGACGCAGTGTGGGCTTGCAGGGAGGACGGCTGTTATCGGCATGCGATGGTGAGTCCGCGGCGCATGTTTGACCAGTCGTTTCAGTATTCACCTCTTCTTATCCTTTTCATTCTCATCTTCCTATCCTATCCTTTGCGCCTCGAGAAGCGCTCACTGCCCATGGTTCCAACGGACCGGCGTAAGCGTCAGCTAGCCTCGGGAAGCTCGAGGCTTTTGTCGTTGAGGTCGTCTTCGGACGCGCAACGCAACTGTAGTAGGACCCGATATTGGCGGGCGACGCGGTGAGGGCTTCGAGGCGGAGCAGTTGAACTCGTGCGTTCAGGTCAATCGTGGACCTCATCGGAAAGCGGCGTCTGGCGCACGGTCAATTGCATCTTCGGCCATACATCCGGCGCTCTGGCTCACGCCTAAAGCTTCGCCGATGTGTGGTTTGGGGTCTTAGGCTCTCGTTGTCGCTCTTCTGTTGCTGTTCTTGCAGGCGACGTGAGCCCTCCAATATAGATATGATGGTGTTCTCTTGTACTCGAGTATTAGCTTGCGTTGTCGTGTATACTAGACAGGTCTCCTTTGAACCTCTGCGCACGGGAAACTTACGTGACTCGCTTGTGTTACGTCCGTGAAATCCAGCCCCTCGCCCGTCGAGGGCTGAGGTTCCATTGCGTTGACAGCCTGTGACTACTGCGAAATGGCACCGCTGATGCGACTGAAGGACACCAGAGAGCCCTTGCTCTCGAAGCGCCGGCCCGGGATGGACCCACGTTGAGGGAAGCACACGCGCCCACATGACGGTCACGTACGTGAGGCTTCACCCATGGTTGAAGGCTTGAACACGATGAGGACGGAGAGACACAAGCACATTGACGTTTGACAATTTCATGACGGTGCGTTCGCATGACGCAACGCGCGAGCACACGACGAAAGGGATATGTCCAGTGAAGAATGTGATCCCATTGCAAAACTAGTCTATGCTTTTGGCGACTACAGCGACGCATTAGGGAGTAGTTAAGATTCGAGCGGAGCGCGTACTCACCAGGGTAAAGCAGCGCGCAGATGCCACGTTAGTGTAGCATTTACTTGAGCTGGGAGAAGAGCTTGGGCGCTGCGCAGTCCTACTTCGGGTCAGTACATGGCGGGAGCCTATGCAGGGAGTACGCACGTCTATGCAGTGCATCATGCTAAGGGGTGCATCAGTAAAGGGAACGCAGAGAGTAAGACGCGAGACGCACTGGACTGTGGATGCGTGCAAGTAACGTGAAACAGCGGTCAGCTACTAGGGAGGTCAAAGTCCGGAAAGTATACGCACAGCTGCAAGAATGTCAGTACAGGGGTATAGAAGAGAAGAGGTCGAACACACAGTTCCTCAACGCAGTCCTCGCCGTGGAAGCCCTCGCCTGCCTGCACTTTCTCCTGGCAGTGCTCAAAGTGCTTCGCCAGCGCCGCACACTTCTGCTCCTTGCACTCCTCACGGATGACCGGGTGAGACTGTAGCCCCGTCAGCAAACAAGTCCGCGTATAAGTCGCCGGACGCACATCCTCAGGCTCCTCCTCCTCTTCCTCCTCCTCAGCGGGCTCCTCCTGGGCCTCTTCCTCTTTGGGCTCCTCCTCAGCGGGCTCGGGGTCCGCGTCGGCGTGCACGGTGGGCAGTAAAGACGAGAAGAAGTCGGTGATGCTCATGGCTGGCGGTGTGAGCGCACGCTGGTGCCGGTCAGAGTTTAGCAATGGCTCGCTTGCGGTTGGCGACGGGACTTCGGAAAATGGCGTGGGACCCGGCACCCGGGGCGAGCCGGCTGCGACGCCACAAAGTGCGGGGCACCGGGCCTGACATCCGGTCGGTCGGACGCGTCGCGCAACAAGGACAAACGAACGCGTCTCGCCCCTGACGCTTTCCCGCGTTCCTTGTGCACTTACTGTCACGACAAATAGATGTGTGGACTTGACTGCTGATACGACACGACAAGATGCCTCTCATACAGATCGAGGTGTGCGACTTCAAGTCCTACAGGTGCGCGCAACGAGGGCGGCGATCAGCCACATTGCTAACAATACATCAGAGGGCACCAGACGATAGGTCCCTTCAAGAACTTCACCTCTGTTATCGGTCCCAATGGCGCGGGGAAATCGAACCTCATGGACGCCATCTCCTTCGTGCTTGGAGTGAAGAGCGCACAACTGCGCAGCTCACAGCTCAAGGACCTCGTCTACCGCGGACGAAGGTTACAGAAGGAGAATTCAGAGGAAATACCATCAGGTGCCATGGATGAAGACGATGAGGAAGAAGAAGGGGAGGGTACCGCTAAGAAAGCCTGGGTCATGGCGCTATACGAGGACAGCGAGGGCAAAGAGTGGCGATATCAGCGGACGTGCGTTCCTTGTCTCTGCCCTACTCCTCTAATCTAACACATAGTCCAGCATATCCACCACTGGTGCCTCTGAATACAAGCTCAACAACCGCGTCGTCACCTACTCCGCATATAACCAATCCCTTCAAACCCACAATATCCTCGTTAAAGCGAAGAACTTCCTCGTCTTCCAGGGTGATGTCGAGGCCGTCGCGTCGCAGTCGCCGAAGGAGCTCTCGCATCTCATAGAGCAGATCAGCGGCTCTCTGGAGCTGGCACGCGAGTACGAGGAAGCGAAGGAGGCGCAGGAGCGCGCCACCGAGAATGCGACGTTCAACTTCACCAAGCGCCGCGGGATTGCGGGCGAGATCAAGCAATACAAGGAGCAAAAGAATGAGGCGGAGCGCTTTGAGGCGCTCGTGCAGGAGCGGGTGAGGCAATACATTGACATGTGGGGTACATGATCGCTGACATCCTCATTTACATAGGATGCACTTCAACTCCACCGCTATCTCTTCAAGCTGTTCACCATCGAGGAATCCATCCGGAAGAACACCGAGGAGATCGAGGAGCAGAATGAAGGGCTAGACGCTCTGCGCAACGAGCAGAAGGAGAAGGAGGATGAGTTGGCTGCGGCGCGGTCCGAGCAGGCCAAAGCGCGCACATCTGTCTTGCAGTTGGAGAAGAAGATTAAGAGGTCGGACAAGGCCATTGAGGCGAAGGTAAATCTGTTGATTTGGACGTTTACCTGGATATTCACTGACCCGGTGCTTGACAGAGACCCGAACTTGTTGCTGCTCAAGCACAGATAACACATTCGGAGAGGAAGCTCGCAAAGCAGGCGGAGACGCGTGCTTCGATGGAGAAGAATGTCGAGCATCTGCGTGCCAAGGTGGCCAACCTGGAGAAGGAGCTCAGGCGAGTGAAGAAGGACGCGGAGGATGCCGCAGGTGCGCATATAACTCCCTTCGCAATGCATCGCTCAAATTGACGCGTTTACAGAGGCTCAACGTCGAGCCTCCCAGGACAACATCGCCCTCAGCCCCGAGAGCATGGAAGAATACCACCGCCTCAAGGCCGAAGCAGCGATGCTCGCCGTGGACGAGCGCCAGCGCGTCGACACCCTCAGTCGTGAGGCAAAGACGTCACAACGCACGCTGCAAATCTTGCAAGCCAAGCAGAAGGAGTTTGAGGAGAAGAAGCAGACTCTGTCGGAGCAGGCGGAGACCTTGGAAGCGAGGAAGGAGGAGGTGAGTATAAGGAACCATCGGGGCAGAAGGCCGAGCTGATATATACGACCAATAGCTCGAGGGCAAGGTGTCTGAACTGGAGAACGACCTCAATCGCGCGAGGCAGGAGTTGAGGAACCATCAGGAGACGAGGGCGAAGATTGCGTATGTTGTTTTTCACCTTTCACTTCAATCAACGTATACTTACCTGCTCTTGCAGTCAACTCGAGTCCGTCGCGAAGGAGAAGCTCGAAAACGTCCACGCTTCCCTCTTACAAGCCAGCGTCGACCGCCGGGAATCCGACCGAGAGATCAAGTTACGGGAAACCATCGAGAACCTGCGCAGGTTATTCCCCGCCGTCCGCGGCAGGGTCGCCGACCTCTGCAAGCCCTCCCAGCGCCGGTATGAGACCGCCGTCTCTGTCGTGCTGGGCCGCAATATCGACTCGATCGTTGTCGATGACGAGCGGACGGCGATGGACTGTATCGAGGTGCGTGTTATTTGTGTGGATCGTGGATGAAATTGGAGCTGTATTTGTAGTTGCTGACGAAGGGCTTTGTGTTTTAGTACCTCCGCAACCAGCGCGCCGGCCAAGCAACGTTCATCCCGCTCGAGACCATCCAGGTCAAGCCCATCAGCGAGCGCTTCCGCAATCCGGGGCGCGGGATCCGGCTTGCGGTGGATGTCATCGAGGTCGACAGCGCCGTCGAGCGCGCGATCCAGCATGCCTGCGGGACGGCGCTGATCTGTGATACGATGGAGCTGGCGAGAAATTTGCGGTATGAGAGGAATCAGGATGTGAAAGGTGCGCGGTGTGGTGTGGATGGAGGTGAGAGAGGAATGGATTCTGATAAGAAACTATTCCAGCTGTGACACTTGAGGGCACCGTCATTCACAAGAGCGGCCTGATCACTGGAGGGAGGAGCACGCATAATGCGAGAACATGGGAGGATAGGGATGTGCAGAGTACGTTGTGTTTACTACTGGAGGAAGGAAGGAGGATGGTTGACCCGTCACCAGGCCTCCAGCGCACGCAGGAGAAGCTCATGTCTGAGCTGAAGGCTCTCGCGAAGGATAAGCCCAAGGCTGGGACGGACGAAAACCTCCAGGGAGAAATCTCGCGCTTGGAGACCAGCCTGATGGTCGTGAGGGATGATCTGGCATGTTTGCTCTGTCCTCATGCGACGGCATTGTGAAGCTCACCTCTGAACAGAAAGAGATCAACTCGCGCCTTGCGGGCGTCAACGCGGAGCTCAAGCACGTCAACTCAGAGCTCAAGAAGAACGCCCCGGAATTGAAGAAGGCAGAGAATGCTCAGGCCAAGCTCGAGAGGGAGCTCGAGCAGTTGCAGGCTGTGATCAACTCCGCTGAGGACACCGTGTTCGCAGGCTTCTGCCAGCAAATTGGCGTGTCGGATATCCGGGAGTACGAGGAGCGGCAGTTGAAGGCGGCTCAGCTGGAGAGCGAGGCGCGGCTGCGGTTTGACAAGCATATCACGCAGTTGACTTTGCAGTACGTCGGCGAAGTCGCTCTGTGCGTAACGAACGCTGACAACGGCCGACAGACTCGAGTACGAACGCGACGAGTCGTTGAAGAACGCTGAAGAGCGCCTTGCCACCCTGGACACCCAGATCGCCAACGAGAGGACCAATCTCGAACGCTTGCAGCAGCGCAAGGCAGAGCTTGAGGCAGAGCTTCAGACGGCCGAGCGGACCCTAACCGAGCATAAGGAGAAGCTGGCGGGCTTGCAAGAGAAGCTTGACGAGCGCAACAGGGCCGTCGAGCAAGCGAAGAGGGCGAGCGTGAGGGCGTCGAAGGCGCTGGATCAGGCGTTGAAGGAGATTGCGACGAAGGTGAGTGTCGAAGGTGATAGCACGGGGAGTTACGGCTAACAGTTCGGGCAGAACGACGAGATCGAGAAGTTTGCTTTGGAGCGCTCGGCCATTTACAGGAAGTGCAAGTTGGATGGTGTACAGCTGCCGTTAATTGCTGGTAACCTCAGGGATGTGCCTATGGAAGAGGTGGGCGATAAGGTTATCAATCGTCGTTGCAGCGGCTGACCTGCTGCGTATAGAACCTTCGCCAAGAGGTCGCAATGGACGTGGATGAGCCCGAAGACGGTGCTCAACGCGCCAGACATGTGCAGGACTATGGCATCGAGGTCGACTTTGCTGAGATCGACGATGAGGAACGCGAGGTATGCATCTCCCATGAAGACGCTGACGAGAGCTGAACTGTCCCCAGGAGGATCCAGCGAAGAAACTGGCGGAGCTGGATGACGAGATCAAAAAGCTCTCCGCAGACATCGAGAAGATGGCGCCGAACATGAAGGCGATGGAGCGGTGCGTATCAGTGTCACGCACGACCATCTCATCGAGCTCAACGGTTTTCAGCCTTGACGATGTCGAGAACAAACTCGCCGAGACGGAGAGGGAGGCCGACAAGGCGAGGAAGGACTCGAAGACTGCGCGACAGCAATTTGATGATGTGAAGAAGCGGAGGTATGATTACCGCACTCATGTCCTATTTCTGTTCTGACCTCGCGACAGATGCGACCTCTTCAACAAGGCGTACAACCATATCTCCGAGTGCATCGACCAGGTGTATAAGGACCTGACAAAGGGAAAAGCCTCCCCAATGGGAGGTGTGGCGTATCTAAGCTTGGAGGATAGCGAGGTACGTGGCTCGAGGCTTCCTTCGTCGCCCCTGTACTGAACGCCGTTAAGGAACCGTACAATGCTGGTATCAAGTACCATGCGATGCCTCCTATGAAGCGCTTCCGTGATATGGAGCAGTTGTCTGGAGGCGAGAAGACAGTCGCTGCTTTGGCGCTCCTCTTCGCTATCCATAGGTTGGTGCCTTCGTTGAATTCGGCCGCGAACCTGAACTGATATTTTCCTCCTCGTCTGTTATAGTTACCAGCCAGCGCCTTTCTTCGTCCTTGACGAGGTCGATGCCGCTCTCGACAACACTAATGTCGCCAAGGTTGCGAACTACATTCGCACGCACGCCTCGGAGACCTTCCAATTCATCGTCATCAGCCTGAAGGGTTCGCTCTACGAGCGAGGCAACTCGCTCGTGGGCATCTACCGTGATCAGGAAGTTAACAGCTCGAAGACCTTGACCTTGGATGTAAGCAGCTCAGTTCTGTCTTGGAAGCCCTGGACGCTGATCAACCTTTCAGTTGACGCAATTCGACGACTAATGAAGGACTTTATACCCACTGCAAAATCTCGTATCGTTATTGCTGCTGCTCTCGTCTGTGTATATCTAGTGCTGCTCATCGATGTTGTATCAGGGTCAAACGAACGCTCCTCGTCGCTTCGTGAGTCAGGTGTTATGGCGCCATACCGAAGCGTACGATTCTATTGCGGAAGGTAGCCGATACACTCGGATACTCAAATTGATCGCTGCAGGAATAGAGGGGCAACATGGTGCTATGTTTGTCTTCTTTGTAAAGGACGCGCAAACGGATGCGTAAGCCTTTGGATGACGCGTCTTCTGATATATAAGGTCTTGGGAACAGGGCTTCTGTATACTCAGAATTCTTACTCTTCTGATCACCTGCCAATACCAGTATCTCCGAGAATGAGTGCTTGCAAGGACTGCTTCAAGGGTGAGCATTGTAACTGCTTGCTGCAGTTTCCTGACTGACCACTGTCGGTGCAGGGGTGCGACATGAAGGAACTCCTGAAGGTACGTTGCAAGGTTCATATTGTGGCCGTTTTCTCACTTCACGTAGGAAAGTGGGAGAAGATAGCTGGTGTAGACTGCTACATCAGCACTCCGTCAGGGGCCTACGCCAAGGAGAAGGTTCTTCTGCTCCTCGCGGACGCTTTTGGGCCCGTGTTGCCCAACAACCAGGTCTGTCTGTCGCTCCCTGTGGTAGCAATAGTCTCTTAACGCCTGCTCTCTTTTGGTCTAGCTCCTCGCAGATGACTTCGCCCGCAACGGCTTCAAGGTCGTCGCTCCGGACTACTTCGCAGGCGAAGCCGTGCCGGACGAGATAATGAACGACCCGGAAGTGAGACCCAGCCTCTGTTCCCCGTCACAGCTACTGACATTGCTAATCAGCGTGTAGCTAAGTTCGACATCCCTGCTTGGTGCGCAAAGAATGGGAACGGCGCTCGACGACCGCTCATCCACGCCGTCATCGACGCGCTTAAGGCTGAAGGCGTCACGGACTTCGGCGCCACGGGCTATTGCTTTGGTGGCTGGTACACTTTTGACCTCGCCAGCGACCGTTTGATCAAGGCCGCTTCTGTTTCTCATCCGTCGTTCCTGAAGAGCCCCGAGGATCTGGAGGCAAGACACTAGTCAACAATGGAGCCCCTCTTGTTCTAATCATGTATGTTTGCAGAAATATGCCAACAACGCCATCGCGCCGCTCCTCATCAACAGCTGCGAGGTCGACGATCAGTTCCCACTAGCAGCCCAGGCGCAAGCAGACGCTATTCTCGGCAATGGGAAGTTTGCTCCGGGATACAAGCGCACGTACTGGGAGGGTTGCGTGCATGGGTTCGCCGTGCGCGGCGATATGAGCGACCCGAAGGTGAAAGCGGGAAAAGAAGGCGCGTTCGAAGCAACAGTGCAGTGGATGAAGGAGCACCTCTGAATGTGCTTTGACTCAATGATTACTGGCATGGAAATACAAGTTCAATTACACGCTGCGCGATTGTTCATGCCAACATCTGTTTGTCGCACCAGTACTTCACCCAAGCATCGGCGTCCTTCTGATCCAGAGGTTGTAAGTCGCGCAATGTCTTGCTGACCGCTGCCATCTTGTCCGTCGCAAAGTCTCCGAGCCCGTGCCCTAAGCTCATCTCTCGGTAGAAGTCTAGCAGCTTCACTCCAGGCTGTTGACCAATGTCAGACAACCCAAAGACACTCGCACAGGGTGACCAACTCACCACTTCTTGCACATCCACGTCTGTACGAGCCGCCGTCGCTTCCAACTTTGCAAACCACTCCTGGAAGGAAATGATGGGTACGTCTCGGCCAAGTTGGCTTTTCATCGAGCGTTGCACGTCCTCGATGATTCGATTCCATTGCACGGGTCGCGGATGGACAATATTGTGCGACGGGGCCAGCCCATTTTCGAAGAAAGCAGCGTTGATGAGAGTGGCTGCGACAGCAGTGGACGGCACCCATGTAACCTCCTAAGGACGATGAGGACGCGATGCGTTCGTAAGAGCACCAAACGCACCTGCTCATCACTCGGCAGCACACCTAGCGCTACGCTCGTCTTCACCAGGATCGGGAACCAGTCCGTCGTCGCCCACGACCCGCGCGGCGCATCGCCTGAGATCTGGCCGACGCGCACCGAGCAGAATCGTATCCCGCTCGCTGCCAGCACGCGCTCCGCGGCGTACTTGGCTTGGCCGTATCCTCCACCGCCGACTGCGACTCCCGGGTCCTCGATGAGTTGCTCGGGCACTGGTCCTTGCGTAGCAGAATCCCAGGACCATGCCGAGCCGATGGAGTTCGTGAAGATGAACCGAAGGTTGCCTGCGTACACTGAATACCGGGCGAAGTCGACGAGGGCGCGCGTGCTGCGGACGCTATGTTCGAAGGCGCTGATATTGAGGTTGAAGTCGAGGCGCCAGGCGACGTGGAAGATCATGTTGACTGTGTTGAGCATCTGGACAGACAGGTCAGGTCAGTGGAGAAAAGAAAGCCAGCAGACGCACCTCGGCGTAAACTGCATCACTTTGGCCAAAATTAACCGCGCACACATCCCCTTCGAGGGAGAGCAGCTTCTGCGACTCTAGAAGCCCTATGTCCAAGCCCTTGTCCTCGAAGCGCGTACGCTGTCGATGTGCTGCTGGAGCTGAGCCCACGCGTTCGATGGTGTACACACGACTGACGCGCTCGTCTTGCAACAGCTGCGTTAAGATGTCTGCGCCGAGGTTGCCCGTCGTCCCAGTCATCAGAACAACGGTAGGCAAAAGGGGCGCTTCCGCGACGTCCGCAGGAACATACTTCGGCAAGGTTGACGCGTCAACATACCCAGGAAGCCCCTCGCTATGCTTCGCCGCCATACGCACGACGGCCTCCTTCGCGCTTGCTTCACTGGACACAATGTAGCCAGTCTCTCCCCGCGCCAACTTGCTGACAATGGTGGCGAGTTTCTTGATCGATGGATGTTCATAGACCACGTTCTGCCTAATTTCTGTCGCAGCAAAGACGGTGGATGGGTCTGACTTGAGTGCACTGATTAGCCTTCTGCGGAGGATGGTGCTGTTCAGGCTGACAGTTAGATGAGCATGGCGTTCACAAACTTGAAGATAGAACTATACCTATCGAAGCCCTGCTCAAAGAGGTCCACATGGCGGTCCATGTCACGGCCTGTGATATTGCGAACGTGCCGGGCAATCCAGTCCGCGATAGTAGGCGCGTCCCAGCTTGAAGGAGGGTTTGCGTCTAGGTCGTCACCCTGCTCAACGCTCTCCAAAGCCTTGTAGCTGCCGAGCGCGTCAGAGCTTAGGGACGTTGGGCGACTAGAATCGTTCACCCACATATTCTCAATCTCCTCTTCATATACCTTCAGCGCCAGTTTGCGAACCACTGTGCCCTTGTCAGTCCGAGGGAGGGGCCGATCCGGGTGCGCAACGAGGATGAGTTCCTTGAAGATACGACTGTAGGCCGGAGCGACCTTGTTTGCTTCTTCGACAATGAGCCTGTGTAGTCGGAGGGATTGATGAGCACTAGAGAACCATCTATGACTTACATACACACCAAACGGAATTCCGGAAAGCCGCCACCTGCACGTTGTCCTTGACGTCGATCTTGTGTCCCGCAGATGGTTCGATGAGAATGCCCGCTTCGTCCTTTCCGCGACCGAACATTACCGCGGCGGCGACGCTGGTACACTAATCAGCTTGCGTATCACCGCGTGAAGAGAAATCACGAACAGTGGACTGGTCAGAATCATACCTTCAATGGGCACGGGCACGGTCTTCTCGCCCGTCGAGTGTACGATGACATCGTCCTTCCGGCCCACACTAGGAGTAATTGTCAGTCGATGGTAGTGTTTGAGCGCAGACAACAGGCCTTACACCTTCCGCAAGTGCGGCTTCGTCGGATGAGGCAAGTACAAATCGTTCGTCGCATAAGCCCGGCGACCCGTCATATTGAGCACCGCAGGCTTGTGCCAGTGGTCATCCTCTGCCTTGACGGGTCGATCAGCTGTCCACATCGCGCCACCGACGGGTCACCAGACTTACTGGTATAATCAGCTCCTCAGTTCCATCATCCTGCTTCTCCCAGTCCAGCGACGCATTCGCATCCAGCTCTACCCAACACCACTCCTTCCAATCCTCCTCTTGCGTCGGCATGAGGTGGGAGGGGATACCGAACTCGGTCGCGCCGAGGATGGACCTGAGCTTGATGCCAGAAGCGGATAGGTTGTCTCCGAGGGCGTCGCTGAGGGGTCCGCCGCAGTAGATCTGAAATTTATGAGCGGAAGACTTTGGAGGGTAAGCCGAGCAGGACTCACCAAGACTTGCAGACTCTTCAGATACTCCAACGCGCTTGGCATATCCGCCCACTGATGCACGTACGCTGGTACAGTGACGATCGCAGTCGAACCGCTCGCGCGCGCTGCAGCGAGGTGTGCTTCAGGCGTCGGTGGTATAGGGACTTCTGTAGGTGTCTACGAGTCGTGATCAATGACTATAGCTTCCCGATGCTAGTTTCATTGCTGACCTTGACCGTTGGCGCAAACAGCGCAACCTCCGCACCACCAAAAAGTGGTACGAGGACATGCGCCCAGAATGCCAATCCGTGGAACGGTGGCAAAATATGCGACGCGAACCGCGGGCGGGGCTCGAAGCGGTGGATGTCGGTGATAGTCGCTGCAGAGATTCATGAGCAAGGCGAGATGCAGATGATGTGCAGATGGAAGGCAGAAACATGAAAAGTGAGTATGCTCACCGAGCCTCGTCCATCCCTGCACGTTCGCCTGTGTCTGCCCAACGGCCTTCGGGAATCCCGTGCTCCCAGACGAGTGGATATAGAAGAGCAGGTCATCCGGCTTTGCCTTGAAGTCTGGATAAGGTTCGAACTTCTCGTGTTTGGCCTTCTCCGCAGCGAAGTAAGGATACACGGCGCCTAGCGGGGGCATTTCATCGATAATCAGGCCATACTCCTCACCCAGCTCGGCCTTGAGGTCGCTTATGAGCGTGTGCAGGGTCTGCTGCGTGGCGACGAGGCGCCGGCAGCCCGAGGTGCGCAGGAGGTTCGCGACTGCGGGGGCGGCGAGGCGAGGCGAGATAGGGAAGGGCTGGAAGGTTGTAGTAGTTGAAGGCAGACTGTCAGTGAAGTTGACTACAGATAGCTAACAACAGGACTTGCCACAAGTCCGGCCCTAATCAGACCCATGGTAACAGCATGGTAGAGCACCGTATCGGAAAGAGCTACGATTCCGACAACGGCGCCGTCTTCGCCTTGTTTCCCAGGTCGTAGCGCATGTGCCACCCGATGTATAGCGCGCCCAAAGTCGCCGTAGGTGATCTCGTGGACGTTGCCATCGGGCTCGGCGCACGAGAAACAAGTTGCATCAGGGTTGTGCTCGCGGTGAAAGTCGACGGCAGCTGGGATGGGAAGGCTGCCATCTAGGGGTACGTCCGTGAAGGCAACGCCATCCCTCGTTGTTCGTTGAGATTGCGGGCTCATGAGGTGCGCTTGTTGGGGTTGGAAGTAACTTGAACATCTCGAAGCTTGTGCTGCTCCCTTGTGAAGGAACGAACCTGTAGCATTGCTCCAGACTCAGACGCACCTGCATCGTCTCAAACGCCCGAGGTCCTCGCATCGGCAGAAGGGTTCTTCTTGGGTATGCAGGATCGATTCCGACGAAGGCGGTTGTCCAACGTGGATGATATCATCACCATGGCTCTCTGGACTATGGACTTTGCTCTTTATTTCATGGCATGAATGCGGATGACATCGAGGGAAAAAGGCGAGTCTGCCGTTGCAGAAGAGCCCTCAAATATTCGACATGGTTGCGGTCAAGCTATGTGCGTGCCATGTTTGGCTAAGCATGATGCTTTCGGCAAATGCCGCCGAAGCATTGGTGGGCACCAATATCTCCTTCTCACCTAGATCGTATAGCTACACCCGATGTAGTAGTACAAGTCATCCTTCACGTGTCTCCTACTCCTCCCCGCTTCTCCTCCCTCTCCCTCTCCCTGCCCCCCTCGTGTTCAAACCCTCAGCCCTGGGGTGAACTAGTACCACCTCCCTCACAATGTATACCTAAACAACGGGCTCTCGCTCCCCATCTCCACAAACTCCTCCCACCGGCTCTCGTCGATGCCCTCCGCCTTACACCGCGCCTCCTTCGCGCGGTTCAGCCGCCGGTAGTCCCACATCGCGAATGCGGTGCACAGGATGCTGAGCCCGAGCCAGCCGAGGATTGTCCCGTGCCCGGTGTGGAAGCGCGGTGGGGTGATGTCTGGGAAGCCAAGTCAGTAACAATGTCCTGTCGCCTGGCGACATAGCCAGCGAGAAAAAAAGGCTAGTGGACTCACAGATGAACGACGAGCAAATCCCGCCCAGATTCCCAATCCCAATAACCATCGCAATGACCACGCCCTTCCTGATATCCCCGCCCGCCATGCTACCCGCCCACGCCAGGTTGACCGCGATGGTCGGGAAGACGCCCGCGGCGGCGAGGAACGTGCCGACGTAGCTCGGGCCGGGCTTGGACTGTGTGTAGAGGACGATGTAGCCGATGATGGCGACGAAGGAGCCGCCGATGATGAAGGGCCCGCGGAGGTTCATGCGGTCAGAGACGATGCCGACGATGATGGTGCTGGAGGAGGGGGTCAAATTCACGCCCAAGACGAAGAGTTATCAGAGGTTTCGACGTACGTTATGCAACCTATAGACGAGACGAAAATCAGCGCCGAACGAGTGGTGAGTGAGCAAGGATGAGTACTCACCCAGCACGAACGGCGGAATCGTCAACAACTGCGCCTCCGCATTCGCGTATCCAAGCTCCGCGATGATGGTCGGCAGGAAGAGCGAGATGGCATAGACGGTGATGAGGTTTCTGGGGAGGAGGGATCAGCTAACTTTCCTTGCGAGGTGCTCGCGCTGAGCGATGTCAGTTGCTCGCGCCCAGCGATGTCTGCTCCTCCCTCGCTCTCCGCTTTCCCCTCCCTCCTCTCGTCCGAGACTTTGGCAGATCCTCAACTTGAGAACGGACACTCACCCCATATACACCCCCACCTGCACCCAGCTCTTATAATCAAACAGCGCCTGCAGCACGAACTTGAAGTCGTAGTGCGTCGCCAGGCCCTTCGCGTCCGCACGCAGGATCTTCACGACGTGTGCGCGCTCCTCAGCGGTGAGGAAGGTCGCGGTTCCGGGGTACTGAGGAGGGGTGGTCAGATGCGTCGGTGTGTCGAAGAGGTGCATATATACGCCAAAAATGACCAAAATACAAGCCAGGACTCACATCATGCATGAAGAAGTACGCGGCCACGGCGCAGATGACGGTCAGGATGCCCTCGAGGCAGAACTATGGGAGAAAGCATCAGCGTGTGTCAATGCCTCAATGACATTCAGTGACGCACAATCCACTGCCAGCCATGTAGCCCCGCGATGCCCTCCATCTTTTCGATTCCGAAGCTGAGGGAGGACGGACGTGAGTAAGTAAACCCTTTGCCACTAACCAAGGGGCTTGAGGATAAAACACTCACGCAAGGATGCCACCAAACGCTCCGGCGACGGTAGCCGCAGAAAAGAAGATGGCAATGCGGGAGGAGACCTCGCGCCGGCGGTACCACAGGGAGAGGTAAAAGGTAACCTGAATGGGGTGTGAGAGGCGTTCGCCGAGACAGGATGATGTTGCTGAGTATTATCTCATTAAAATTGCACTCACTCCGGGGAACAAACCCGCCTCGGTAAGGCCTAGGAAGATTCGAGCACTGTGAATAGGATGAGAACGGATCCGAGCGTGAAGGACAGTAGGGCGTACATGATGAGGTCGTGATAGGTGTCACATAAGCACATGAGCGTCATGACGATGCCCCAGGCGACCATAATGGAGGGGACTGAATGCGAGAACAGTTAGTGACCTTCGTGATGGAGACGGTAGGCGCATATACTTACTCCATCGTGAAGGACGTGCTAGTTTGAGTAGAATGTTGCTGGAAGTTGATGAGCACAAAAGGTCGATGCTAGTGCCAACTTGGTGCGTACGATGGTACTTCCGCTAACGCATAGGGGATCTGTGACGTTGACATTAGGTTGGCGCTAAGACTGATCGAGGACACCAGGACGCACGAAGAAGACCGCCGCAACCTGTAAGCTGTTCAGTGGGCGATTTTAGGAGGCCCAGAGGGTCTGACACACCGTGTTGTACTTCAGACCATCCAGATGCGCGTCCACCGCCATCCCCGCGACCTTCGCATTCCCTAGACATCGCGTCAGCAGCGCACTTACCCCGTCCTCAGCGGGGCCTTACCAATGTTACTGCGGTCCCTGTATCGAAGTCAGCACCGAGTAGCGCGCCTGGGTAACCTTCACACTCACAAAAAGGACAGCAGGTAGAGCAACGACACGAAGGGGAGCAGATGCCAGTCGATCTTGCGGAGGATGCGCTTATGCTCGACCGGATCGAAGTCGTCGTGCTGGAAGGCCTGCTCGACGCGCCCCGGCGAGGCGTCCTCGTGGTACGATGCCTTCTCCTTCTCCGTCTCGTACGTGCTCATGATGGTGGGCGGAGGAAAGGAAGGTGGCTCGCGTCCGATGAGCGGTAAGCCCCCCTCTACCCGTCCATTAAACATGCATCACGTCAGCCTGCATAACGCAGCGCGTCCAGGGCGCGTCCGACGCGTCAAGCGGGTCTCACTCAGCGCCTGCGATAAGTGGGCGACTGAATGGCATGCGGGGTCTGCGGGGCGGAGCTGCGGAGATGGTGTGGGGGAGGAGGAACAGGTCCGGTCACGCGCTGATCACGGCGCGCGGGCCGACCAGCCCGGATAAGCGCCCACCTGCTTGTCCTCGACGATCGTCATCATGTCCACCGACATCCACCTCGCGGAAACCAGTGATACGTCCCCCAAGGTCAAGCCCAAGCCGTCCAAGAGCAAGGTCCCGGTGCCTTTTGCGTACTACGAGAGCGACGATGGGACGGATGAGAACCTGCTGATCATCCTCCACGGGCTTGGTATGTGATCGCGCAGGTGTGTGCGTGCTTGGCTCACACTCGCGCTCTCGCACAGGCGATACGCACACCCCGTTCGCGCGCATGGCCAAGCAGCTCAAGCTCCCGCAGACAGCCGTCCTTGCCCTCCGCGCGCCACAGCAGTAAGTGCTAGTCCGGTCGAACCATTCGAGCTTCCTCACCCTTCCAGAATCCCCTTCATGGACATGGAGTCCTTCCAATGGTACCCCTCCTTCGATCCTCTGGGCGAGCTCATCCCCAACCCGGATCCCACCCCTGCCCTCGACCTCCTCACCCGCGTCGTCGAGTACTTGACCTCCGAGTGTGCATGGGCTCCGCATCAGCTGCATTTCTTCGGATTTGCACAGGGAGGGAGCGTCGCAGCGGAGTTCGGACTGAGATGGTGGCGGAAGCATTCTTCCACCTCATCAGAACCAACACCGAACTCCTCTGGCCGCCTTGGCTCGATTGTGACCATCTCTGGTCCCCTGCTCTCCTACCCCACCATCACCCCGCCCTCCCCCACATCCGTCCTCGTCGTCCACCGAGCACCATCCAACGACCCCACGTTCCCGAAAGATGCGCTCGTGGCGTACAAGAAAGGGTTCAAGGAAGTCAGGGAAGAGACCATCGGCCGGGGCAGCCAACGCCAGGGCATGCCAGCGTCAAGGGAGGAATGGGAGCCTATAATGCGGTTCTGGAGCGAGCGACTGGGAAGGAGACAAGGAGAGGGCTTGTACGAGGTCATGACGGGAGCAGCGAAGACATAGTACGGGACGTTGGGCGTGAATGAAAGCATGATTTCTCCCGGCAAGTTGCGATGATGGAGGTTCAACTTCGTTTCCCACGGTCAATAGCCTCGAGTGCCCTGCATCTATCTCCTTGCGTATCACCTATCCCCTCCCGCCTCTACATAGTCGGACCACGCATCGCAGCGCTTTGAGTGTGCATCCTAGGAATTCGAACCTGCAATGAATCCCCTGACAAAGTTGCTCTTCTTGCTCGCCGACTCGGGGCCCGCCCCTGGTGATTGACGCCCGCAAAAAGACATACGATGACCGAAAGACTTGACGCTGACCAACAACATCGGGATATCATCTGCCTACAAGTACATAGACTCTGAAATCTCCTGACTGCTTCGTCTGCATCCCCTTGGGTGTACCCGAATTTCTCCGACTTTTCCCTTCCCACTCTCACCGCGTTTCACTGATACCTACCCCTCACAACTGACCCACTCGCATCTACTTTCCCCCTCCATCTCTCTCTCCTCCTCTTCCTCCTCCTCCTCCTCCTCCGCTTCTCCTCCTTGATCTCTCTCGTTGACTGTATCATGTCTTCCAAATCTCCCCCTCCCACCAAGTCCCTCTCACAGTCCCCCACCTCCCCCTCTGCCGCCCGCAGCACCTCACTCTTGACCATTCGTAGCACTTCACTCTTCACCCTCCGCAACGCCTCCCTCGCCTTCTTCGCCGCCCTCCTCTTCGGCTTCTGGAAGCGCAACATCGAGCCCGCGCTCGAGCTCGGCGGTATCTGGCGCATTGTCGAGCCGCACGGGACCGAGGGGTGTCGACTAGTGAGCGAGTTGCAGGCGTGCGAGAGTGAGTGTCTGCATGTTATGAGGATCACGCCTCTTGAAGTGGTATCAGCTTCCTCTTTTGGAGTGGCATTAGCTTCGTATATCGAAAGGACATTGTCATTCAATACGTTGACGCCTCTCGCTGACTGATTACCCCTAGAAATCGTTGTCCACGAGCCAACTGGCCTCGTCTACGCCGCCTGCTCGACCATCGCAGACCGGAAGGCCTGGCTCCCTGCTCTGAACTACTACAATGCATCTGCGAGGTGCGTGGACTTTCGACTTCGACCCTTTCTCGATTTCGTTCTGCTCAAGCCCATGAGCCATTATCATATGTTCGATTCTGACTACCCTCACATAGGTCAGGAAACGACTACATCGCCCTCTACGACCCCGTTGCCGATTCCTTTGCTAAACTAGACGTCATCGGTTTGGACGACCCGCGGGGACTGAGCTTGCACGGGATGGACGTGGTGCCCTCTTCGGAGGATCCTGACATGTTGTGGGTGTATCTGGTGAACCACCGACCGCCTGTCGGGGATGCTGAATCGTGTATGAATTTTGCCCTTTTCTTTTCTATGAGCAGTACCACTCAAGTCAACCCAGCAGCCACCCTCGCTCACTCCGAAGATCCCTCCATCGAGATCTTCACCACGCGCGCAGGGAGCAGCGAGCTGCGCCACGTTCGCACTGTCGCGGACCCGGTGGTACTCCATAGTCCGAACGACGTCGCTGGCTCCCCGGACGGGATGGAATTTTGGTTCACGAACGATATGAAGGACGTGGATGGGTGGAAGGTGGGTGGTGTGCGCTTTCATTGCTTGGAGGAAGTCTCAAACGTCTCGTCGACCTTCTCCACAGGCCAAACTCTACATGATCATGCAGGTGGCCGCCACCTCTGTCGGCCACTGCCACGTCGACCGCGGGTGCAAGATCGCGCTGGACAAGCTGCCGGGGGCGAATGGGATCGTGCGATTACCAGCAACACACCAAACTGGAAGGTTGAGCAAGACCGACACCAAGCTCATGCTCGGCAGCGCAACCCGCCCCGAGGTTCGCATTCTCGAGCGGCAGGCGGACGATACGCTGGAGGTCGTGGCGGTGTATGAGCATGGTGCGTTCTGCCCTTTTCCCTCTTCTTCCTCTTCTTCGTCTTCTTCCTCGTCTTCCTCTTTTTCCTCTTTGATTACCTACCACTCGTCCGCCCTGCAATGAGCTGACCAAATTCCTCCCCTCAGACCTTCCCCTGGATAACCTCACGGTCGACAAGCGGGGAACCGTCTGGGCCGCAGGCTTCCCCAAGGGCGCTGACCTCATCTCGAAGCACATCCCGGACCCGCTGGACAACCCGAGCGCGTCGACGGCGGTACGTATTAGCTGTGCGAGCGGGAAGTGTACGGTGGATAAGGTGAGCTTTTTCTTCCTTTGTTTATCGGAGCATCGAGGGGTGCGGAGCGAAGGAATGAACGAGGTAGGGAGCTGATCCTGATATGTACTTACAGCCCTTCGAGAGCGACGGCAGCAACAACATTGGCTCGGGGTCGACCACAGTCGCATACGACGCAGAAAGAAAACGTCTGTTCTTAAGTGGTACGCATCATCATTGTTGCTCGCACAGTCGACTCTTACCCGCGCGATCATGATAGGCGTAATGGCCCCCGGCCTTACGGTATGCGACTTCGAGGCGCCGCCCGTACCTACAACAGCCCAAGCAGCCACCTAAGCTGCTCCTGTGTTGATGACCCTTGCATTGCCCTAGTGTACACTAAAATCACATCTCACTCACGAGTCCAATGTTCCGAAAGCGCGTGCATCCGCTATAAACGCGGCACGCTCATGACCATCTGCCCCTCATGTGCCCTCATATCCTCCAAGTCCAAGATCCCTGCAATCAACCAAGACTCGGCAGGTTTTTGAGGGAGGTCGGCGGTACGCTGTGGTAGGGAAGCTCAGACCTCTACGGCTTTCACGGCAATGACGGAGGTACGCACGCAATCAGGCAAAGAAAGCAACGCGCTCGATATATCTTTCGCATCCGAGCAACGGTCCAGTATACAGTTCCCAATCTTGGCGGGTATGTCGTCGCTGCTGCAGAAGCACGAGACGGCACTGGGGTCACAGGCGCTGTCGCTGATGGCAGGGAGGAGGCACCGGGTGGCGCAGGCTGCAACAAAAGGACACGTGAGTACATCGAAGGCTGGAGAAGGGCAAACAAGACGTACCGGGTATAGCGGGTACCTGTACTGGTTCAGGTGCGTAAGCCGCGAATGTTGCCAGAGGGGATGCGTGAGCCATGATGCTGCTCATCGTCAACGCATCCAGGATAGCATATATGACGGTGAGAACGTGATTCATTGCGCTGGAGTGTAAGGTTGGCGGCGAGGCTTGTGGTAGGGGGAGGACAAGAGTGCTGGCCAGAGGAGAACAAAGGGAGGAACGGAGGTAGGCACGCGTCGCCCACGCCGCCGCCGGCAGCTATAAAGGAGCAGGAGACGAGAGACATCTTACTCGAACACTAGACATCCCACCCGAGGTCAGTCGATCCAGATCATCGTGGCGACCGGGTGGTCGCAACGTGAGTTGGTGGTGGACGGAAGTTCGGCACTGCGGCATAGACAGTTCACTGAATAGGGGCATGCGCATCGAAGGCCGGGATGACGGAGAGAAGGACCGGGGCGACACGGTGGAGAACCGGGAGACGTGTCGCGGAGCTGGGCGAAGCGATTCTGTGATGACTGTCGGTCTGCCGATCGCCAAACACGCACCTCCGCTGGTCCCCCTGGCATGAGACCAACTTTGACCCACCGTCGGAGGGCGAAAATGAGCGCCTGAGCAGGAGGCGCGCCATTTCCTGCCAATTAGCAAACCCGTCGGGTCTGACCTTGCCTGAGTCGCGAGGCGGAACCAATCGCTCGGTTGTCTCCGATCGTCGACGCGCCTAAAACTGCCAAATACGGAAAAAGTAAGATTTATTATCGTGAGTGTTGTAGTCATACACAGAGCTTGCGCGAGAGATCCAATGCACGGAGGAGGAAATAATGCACGAAATAACTTATCCTTGAATCCGTAGTAACCATGTCCGTGACCTTTCCAATTAGAGCAACTCCTGCTCACCCCTTCCCTCCTCCGGTGCCACAAACAGAGCCTCGAACTCTTCCGGACTCTGCCCGATGACGCCGAACGCCTTCTGTAACGTGTGGCCCAGGGTATCGAGTTCCTCGGTCACGCCCTTCATGGTCAGCGCGTATGCGAAGAAGAGCAGCTGACGCGAGCCCTTGACGTCCCGATTTCTGACTACGTCTAGCTTCCGGATCGCATCGACCTGATAGGTAGTTAGAGATTTGGACCATGGTAGGTCGAGCGGAAGACGCACCAAACGCTGCCTTGCCTTCTCCGCTGGAGGCAAGAAAGGTGGAAGAGGTGCCTTTAACCGGAAAGAGGCGGCCAGGATGGAGAACGCCAAGATGATGTTTCCCACCATCTCCCGCCGCTCCTTGTTGACCGGGATGATGAAGTCCTTGCGCACGCTCTGTTGGAGGGTATGTCAATTGCCCAGCTCGTCAACAGTGCGCAGAGAGCGCACCGTATACCACTCCTCCCTCGTTGTCACACATCGCATACTGTGAAGGCGATCCAGGATGACTTGCAAGCTCGTCAGGATGCCGCGGTACATGAGCACCGGGAATGGACCCTTCAATCGCGGCTCATGCTGTGTTTGGGCAAGCAGCCCCTGGAGCTCGATGAGCTTGATCTGCAGGTGTAGTTCCATGGCCATGAACTCCTGAACCGAGCTATTGAGCCGGTGTGGCGGCGACCTCAGCAGCGAAGTCGTCTCGTCAACGTGCCCATTCTCTTCTTCCGGGTGGTGCTGAGGTGAAAAGGAGTTCGATGCCACGAGACGGGTGTACAACCAGCCCAAGTTCAAGCAGAATCTGCGAGCACGATTAGCCAAGCTCTGACACTTGTGACGAGCTCAACCCACTCTCCCAGCGCATGCGAAAGCTCCCGGCGTGCCTCCGAAGGCCACCAGAGGCGCGAGATGACACCCGCCCAGATCACACCTCCAGTCACTGCCATCGCACGGTGCAAGCCAACGTCAACGACCGACGGATGTCTGTCGCGGGTGTTGTAGCTGATAAAGGTCAGCATGCGATATGAAAAGTAGTAGAAATGTGCGTACCAGTAGAGACAGGTTAAATTATACGTGAGCAGTACGAACCGCGAGGCCTGCACGTATTTTGGTTTCGCCACCGTGAACCAGAAGCATGGCAGCGAGAACAGGAAGCCGATAAGCGCGAGCCAGACAGGGTGCTCCGAGCATAGTGTGTACACGCCCATGGCGACGGCAGCGCCAAAGCTGTGTGATCATTGTCAGCCTACATCCACAGAAGACTTGCACAAACCACCCACATCGTCCCCGCAATCCGCTGAAAGCCCAAATAGTTCGTACCCCCAATCGTCGGCGACATCACCACGAAGTACTATGAGTCTCTTCTTTAGCATCCATCTTCTCTATCCACAATAATCGCATCCCACTTACCGAAATTAACGCCCAATCCCCGTACCACGCCAAGAACAGCGGCCTCGTCCGATCGAAGAACGCAGGCGCCGCGAGGATGCCTGCGCCCATACCCACCTTGAACGCGTACTTGGTGTCCCGCTGCGCCAGCCGCACGCCGAAGGCCCACACGCGCTGCTTGATGCGGCCCCATAGAGTGAGGCTTCGCGCAGGCGGGGTCAGAACGGTGTCGGGCGCGTGGGGGCGGACCTTGGGAAAGGTGGGCTGCCGGCGGGTGGCTTTGCGTTCGTTGTAGTACGAGGCTACGAAAGGAAAGCGTATCAGAAAGTTGAACAGGTTGAAAGAGGGATGGAGCGACATACAGAGTCTGCGCTTCAGGCCGGGGCGGTCAGGCTCTCGCTGGATCCATGAAGAAAGGCGCCTCCACCACGACTTGACGTTGGACAGCCGCTTCCACCACGCTGGGCGGTAAAGGCGCTGCTGTTCCAGGGTGTATATGCGTTCCATTGCATCCACAAGCAGGACCAGCTCATTCGCGAATTCCTGAAGCGTGAAGATGAAGCTGCGCAAATATCACCCGTCAGTTCACTTCGCTTGACCAGACATTGCAGGCAATGTATACGCACAAGTAGACCAGAAACACGTGCTCGTTGATCGTGTTGTCCGCTCCCGTCAAGACAACGTTGTCCTTGTTGTTCATGTCTTCCAAAGTCGGTGGAGTCGTCATCGAGATATCGCTCCGGCGATAGAGTCGCAAAACGGCATGGTTAGACGTGCTCTCGAAGCGGCCGAGAGACTTCTCGATGTCCTCCGCTAGTTGGGTAAACTCCTGCTGGTGGAAAGAGTCTCGTCGCCGGTTCGCGGGGCGAATGTGCCGGTGAGATTGCATGAACGACTCGCGAAGGCGTCTGAGGGATTCGGTGCAAGTGGTCTTGGTGAATGTCAAAAAGGCGCATACATGCAATAGCAGAAACGACTCACCGACAACTTCTTGAGCGGCGGCCCCAGATCGTCCACCAGGTCCCCAAACATTGACGCCGCAGCCTTCAGCATCGCGATCTCCTCATCCTCCTCGCTATCCACCTGATGCTGCGGCCCCTGCTGCAAGTTCAGCCCCGCCCGCGTGATATCATACTGCAGCCGCGTCCCGCCGCGTAAGCCATTCAGGTGTTGCGCCAGTCGATTCAGACTAGCCACTGCATCCTCATACGCCGCACTCAGCTCCCTCGCTGACTTCCCCAGCACGAACGTCCGCTCGCTCTTCCGCTCACTCAGCGCCTTCTTCAGGCTCGTGAAACTGCTCTGGTGCGCATCCACCGCGCGCTGGATCTTCTCTGGGCGCACCCAGCCTTTGTCGCCCTCGCCAGGGAGCGGCTCGAGCAGGAAGGTGTGCGTGAGCATGGTGAGGAGGGTCGAGAAGGAGTCGAGGGTTTTGGTCATGTTGGTCTGAAGGTTGGAGGCGGCGGTGACGGGCCAGATGAAAAAACAGACAAGGTTGGAGATGAGGGAGCCGGAGAAGATGATGAAGGCGACCTGGAGGAGGGTCTCGAAGCCGCCCTCTTTGATGATGCTGGGGATGTGGTGAGTATGAGGGTGAGGATGGAGATGTAGTTGGCATACACAACGAAGAGGATAATGCAAGTCATACTGCAAGCTAAAAGTTGGCGTGAGAGACGGTCTATGTGCGAAGGTGGGTATATGCACCTGTGTTGAAGCTTGGACTTGCCTACGAGCTCTTGAGTATGTGAGAAAGGTCTTTACTGACGGACGCACCATGTACACTTTGAGCCACGATATCGTCGCCATTGACAGACCGATCCAAAGGACAGCAACGATGTCACCGATCCAAGAGTTCCCGTCGAGTATACGCCCTGCCGTCGCCAGATCCTCCAGCCAGCGGAACATGGCCATGCCGAGAAGACAGATCAGGGAAGCATAGGCCAGCCCGAATGTGCAGTAGAGGTCCGCCTCCATCATGCCGCCCAAAGTTTTCGCTGGATTGTAGTACACAGCGCTAGAGGGAGTCAGCGACATAACTATAGCGATGACTGCACACGCACACAGTAGCAACCATATGGCCACTTGGCGACGGCTTCCGCTCTGGTCCACCACGCACATCCGCTATGAGGCCGGAAAGGGTTGGGTTGAAAGTGAAGAGCGAACCAAGGAAGTAGGCGAGGGCGCATTTGAGAATATTGCGGTATAGCAGAGGGACGGCGGGTATCTTTTCCCACTGTCTCTTGATCCTTGTTGAAAGGCTTTCTACAGGAGGCGGCGTGCGCGTCGTAGGCGTGTGCGTGTCGTCAGAGTCCGCCTCCGTCTCGGAGTCGGTCTCGTATTCGTCAGAGGAAGAGGCTGCCGCGGCATCGGGGTCATGGTAGGACTTGCGGCGGCGCGCGATGGTGGATGGGGGACCGCTGTGGGAGACATAGTGAAAGTCGAAGTCGTCGGTGATGGGGGACTGGACGCGAGAATGTCCGGACGCATATACGTTGTCGAGGTTCTGGCTGCTCGACTCTGGCAGGCCGATGACTCGTCCACCATAGTTGACCTTCAAGGAAGAGCTGATGTAGGATCCGGGGAGCTGTCCTTCGTTCTCCATGCGCTGCCCAAAGAGCGACCACTGCTGCCGCCGTCTGGTCGGTGTATATGACGACGCGATCGCCGTGTGCGAGGGTAGAGCACCGCTCAGCACGTTCGCCCCGCGGTTCCCCACGGTCAGCGCGCGTCTCCTACCTGGCGTGGGTGTTACTTGAGGCGTGGAGATGCTGCGATCGAGACTAGGCCGGCCGCCAACTCTCAATGGGCTGCTTTCATCGACTTGTTGGGGGGAACCGACGAGCGCCTGATCGCTGAAACTCGGCACAAAGCCGCGTCCATAGACGCTTTCATCTCGCGCTAAGCGCGCGGTGGCGCCCGGGATATTGATTGAGGAGGCAGCGCGGGAGAGCGTTTGTGGTGTTGGCGTCGTCGTCGCGGGCTTTCTGGGGGCCGATTCCATATCGAGGGCGCTGTGTGCCCGTCGTGCCCGCGGAGTGCCGCGTCGTGGTGGGGGCTGGGAACAAGAGGAGCAGTCTCCGTCGTCACTCGGGGTATGTTTGTCAGTTGACGCCGTCACGGTCGTTCATTTGCTCGACTGTTCGCGTTCTCTTGGCATCCGGTGACCGCACCGAACTCCCTTCGCACACATCTAACCCCATTTGGGGCTCCTTGTAGGTCCATCGTCGCCGTGTATCGTGTGAGCAGCCTTGCAGCTACTGGAAATACATATACCTACAGCTACATCGTCCTCGTGTATAACCCGTACACAAGAAACCACAAAAATCCTGATAGCGCAGCCCAAATCCCCCTACATCCCCCCTGATCTACCGCGCCCTCCTCACGAATTCCGAGATTCTCCTTCTATCCCTCTCGGAGAACTCCTGCGGCTCCCAGACCTCGTCTTCATCCACAAAAGTCTTCTCGACGACAATCTCTCCTTCTGTGGATCCCGGCCTCCAGCTCAATCGGCTTAGCTCGACACTGTTGAGAGCCCAAGGCGCCGCCGAACCGAGCTTCGCGGCTAGCGAGTGAATGCTCAGGAGCACGCGTGACAGCGCAACAGAGGTGCAGGCAAGAAGCATTCTGTAAGTAGTGTAAGCTTGTGAGTCTCAGAAGATCCCGTTCAGCGCGTACGAGGAATATATCGACGGAATGTTGATCTGCAAGGTGGGCAGTCTAAATCAGCAAGCGCCCTCAGCCATTTGGATAAATCCCAAGCATACCTGAGGATAATCGTGGAAGAACGACCCGATGGAAGTCAAGCCGACGGAGACTGTTGGAGAAGCATTGAGTGCGTCGAAGTCATCAGGCGGACGCATGCTCCTCACAGAATACAACGAAGTAAAAGGCCCCGCCGCTGCCAAATGGTGTCAATACTGAATGTCGGGCTGCGACGAAGGGCACTCACTCGCGTAAAATCCGCTTGAACAACGGTGCTTGGCGCAAGAACTGCCGATTGCGCACCGCGCGGATGAGCATGAGGACGAACAGCAGCGTCTGTAATAGCGGGTCAGCATCTCCTCCGCCGCGCGCAAACAATGAAAATCAATAAACTCACATGCACCACCAACGCCGGCAGATAAATCCTCCAAAACTCCTCCGGCCGACTAACTCTACAACCCTGTATATGCTCGATATTCCTCAGGATCTCCAGATCCGCCGCCGAGCGGATCGTGAAGTAGAACGTCAGGACGACGTTGGCGACATACGCGAGCGTGGTGGGGATGCGGATGAGGTTTGAGTCGGCGAAGAGGTACCAGAGGCGCAGGACGAGGGTGGCTTGCACGACGGAGATGGAGAAGGCGTTGAGGATGAAGGAGGCTTGAATGACGGGGCGGCAGCTGATTGGGGAGGAGTTAGTACATGAGAGGGGTGTGATGATAGATGGAAGGGTAGGAGGGTCGAGTAGGAGGAGTGAGCAAGAATTGTGGGAAGAAGGATGGCATGGCTGATGAGAGGATAGACGCGCACAACTGGTAGGCGTTTCAGTACGTCGACTATCAAGTAGGAGAGATTATCGCTCACTTCAGGTGATGGATACCATACGCCGAAGCCTAGGCTATCGTAAGCGCGTAACTCTGCCCCGTTGTCGAGAACGTACAGATCATCTCTAGGCTGTGTGTGGGCGTCAGACGATAGTCTCGTACGACGTGAAGGAGGGAAGGGGTAGGGACTCCAATGTCGAAGCGAGACTCGTCAAGCAAGCGTGAGCTCAGGGAGTGAAGAGGGAATCACGCACATCATAGTCACAGGCGGGAGGTAGCGATTCTGTTTTTGAGGTCGAGCGCCCTGTGGATGCATGGGGTAGGAATACGCACGACAAGAAAGAGCGCCTTGGAGATAGACCATGGCTCCTGCCAGAATTGCCTGATCTGCGAAGCATTAGCATGCGGTTGACAATCATGGACGCGTCGCGGGCATGGGGCAAAGCACAATTGCGCGCGGGAAGGACGACAAGCCCACCTCCGAGTTCAACGTCAACAACCAGTCGTAGACCGTCAAGCAGAAAAACGCAATCGTGATCCTGCGCCCGTTTTCCGCGCCCTGCAGCCGGTCGATGTCCTTTTGCAGGAGCTCGACGGTGAAGCCGAAGCCGAACGCTTCGGTAGACGCCATGCGAGGTGTTCCTGCTCTACCCTGTCGTAGGAGGACCTAGTCGTAGACGAGGTCGACAAGCGGGCGTCGCGGTCGCAGGGAAAGATCAGCCCGCGCTTCACCGCCGCAATCACCTATATACGTCTCCTTGGCCAATACACAGAGAAGCACGTCCGAACATCTTGTGGCGGCGATTTCGAGGCGGCGGATCATCAGATCTTTTATGCCCCTTTGGGATTGAATGGGTGATTAGGGTCATGGGGTGACTTCGAGGATTTGATAGTCCTGACAAGCGATGGGAAAGCAGTGCCAGCGGCACCAGGACGACTATCGATGACAGGCGTCGTAGCCTCTATCGCGTCTTCAAAGAGCTTCGTATACGCATGGAAAAGATCTTGAGCACCCACAGATGATTTGCTTCGAGCATCCCAAGGTAAAGCATGAATCCTCGGTTGAGACTTCGGGCCCACACAAGCTTCGCAGCACGCTGTCCCCACTTCAGTCAATGTAATGTCAAGCTGAAGAGCATTAGGCTGTACGTACTGTACCATGTCAAATGTCACGAAGATGGGAGAATAGCGGAGCCCCGGCGCGGAGGGCCCGTCGGCGGATTCGAAGTGAAAAGGAGGGTGAACCGCGGGGGCTGAGCGCAACGAGAAGAGGCCTGGTATGGGGTTCGAGGGGCACGACGCACGCGCGCCACGCGCAGGAAGCTTTGAGAGGACCTGGAAACCGACGTCGGTAGAACCACAATTGCGCCGGCTTGCAAAGGCCCACGGGGCAGGCGGCCGTAAGGACAGCACGTCATGAGACGTCGCGTCTTGTTCTCGATCTGTTGCTGTTCTTGAGAGGGCGATTGTTGGTGGCGTTGGATGCATGGAATCTAGCAGCACTGACAGACAAGGAAGATTGACATAGCTTGAAATAACCTGGACTTGCCGCTTGAGCTGGTAAGGGTTCTCATACGCAGCACGCTTTCCACGACCTCGAGTTGTTTATCCCTGAGCACGCTTACTCACATACTTTGAATAAGCATGACTTGTCACCACACATACATACGATATTGACAGCTACCACATGCGCACGAAGTTCGTGCAAGGGAAGATGATGGTTATGGCCAACAAACCGTGGGAAAGCACATCAATCAATTGCCGCTGCCAAATGCGGCAATCCTCCTCATCCTTCCCTCCTGGGTGCTGCACCCAACCTTGACTTCCCTTGTTTCCCAATGGCACCAAACCCTTATATTGACGAGACGCCTGAGAAACTAGGTATGCACTATAGTGCTCACTCTCCACGCGTCTAACGCACTTCAGCCCTCCGTGTGCTGCAATGTCACCGATTACCCAAGAAATGCGCAGAGGTCAGGCTCCGGAGGGTTCTGTTATGCTCATACAGCATGCTAATACTAAGTGTTGCAGAGAAAGACGGCTTTTGAGAACCTGATTGAATTGACGCGCATTGGCGCGCCCCCTCTCAAGATTGTGGCGGCACAGCAGATCTCGAGGTTTCTTGATGACTTCCCCGACCTCGAGGAGGACGCAATCAACGCCGTGTACGACTTATGCGAAGACTCACTAACTGAGGTGCGTGTCCGCAATTCTACGGGCCTTGCATGCCAGCTCACGCGGCGCAGGTCCGTGTCGAGGGATACAAGGCGATCGTCTCGGTGTCGAGAGCGAACAGGAAGTGGCTGAAGAGGAACGTGGATGTGCTCGTCCAGCTCCTACAAATCGGTGCGTCGCTATCCAATACGCGTTGTCGTCCTGCTCACGCGTATGCCTGCAGACCAGGACCACGAAGTCCTCGTGGTGAAGACCGCACTTGGAGAACACCTCGAAATCGACACCAAGGTCACCATCTCCGTTCTCTGCGACCAACTGGTTATTCCCAAGGAGCCCATCACCGATGAGGACGAGCGAACGACCCGCGAACGCCTCCGATCACTCGTGCTATCCTATCTTGTCAACGACGCGAAGAAACTGATCGTGGACGAGTGCAAGAAGAACCCCCATCTCTCCCGTGATGTTTTGTCCGCGATACAGCCAGTAAGGACTCCACCTTCTCTCGAACATACTTCAAGGCTAACCAAGTGTAGGCTCTCCAACAATTCGACCTGCAAGACCTCTGCACCCTGCTCGACAAGCTCGTATTCGCTTTACCAGGCTACGCTCGCAGTGAAGACGGGACGACAGATCTCTTTCCCTCCCTGATCACGACTGCTGCAGAGTACATCAATCCACCCGAACTGGGCTCTGCGCGCCCTCTGCTAGAACTCCTCTTGTCACTCGCTACCGTCAGCATGCCCCGGCTCGAAAAATTCTTGAAATTTCTTACTCCCAAGTTTCTACAAGGGAGTCGTCTTGAGAAGTACGACGCCGCAGATAGAATAGTCATTCTCAGTGCATTTGGCGAGGCGTTATCCACTTTCCAGTTTCCCGGTAAGGTGCAGATCAGGAATGCGGCGTGGAACGTATGTCCGTACGCGATTCAGGTGAGTACAACAGAATCCGGTGCATTCATTCTGACTAACGATCCCTCAGCATTTGACCGATCCAGTACACGACAAGGCCCAAGGCAAAGCCTTGAAGAGCATATTGGATTTCTGCATGCAGGTAAGTCTTTTAGCGACCTCCAACAATCTCCACCTCATCACATCTCCAGTGCATAAGCCGCTGCCCGGACGAAACGCCCAAGAGTCAGCCACTCGTTGAAAGCGCAAGGAAGATCACCGCCAACGAAGACCTCAAGCATCTGCACCACATAGCCAGGGTTCGCAGCGGACCCCTTGCTTGTTCTAACCTTTGTCCAACATGACCCCCTTTTACGCAGCTCATTGTAGATCCCCCGGCGCGGGGGACTAAACGCCCTTTCAAGCAGCGTCAAGATGCCCAACCGCAAGCTACGACGTCCAACGCGTCCCAAGCGCCCGCCCATCTTCAAAGCAACAAGCCGCATTTGCAGGCCCGGCAGCAGCGCAATAGCTTCTCGGGCGTACCAAACCGCCAACTCGGCGCCGACCAGCTCTCGAGACCGCAGAAGCGCGCGCGGACGGACGACGATGTCCAGCAGCAAGGCGCGCCGCCAAGCTTGCTGCACCGCATGAACATGGGCTCAGGCAAGCCGTACTCAGCCCCCGGTACGCCGAACCCGGAAGGTCGCGCCAATGCCTTTCAGGGCGGACGCGGCGGACCGCAGCGACAAGACCAGCAGGCCCAGAACGACAGTTTCGCTGGTCAATTGAGCATCAAGGGCGCCGCGACCCGGCAGGCGGCTGATGCGACACGACAGGCGACGCAAGCGGCGCGTCCGCAGGTGTCGCTGTTGGAACGGCTGGCGGATCCGAGCAGTGCGCCGCGCAGTGGGCGAGGTGGTGGCGGTAGGAAGGGTCGCAGAGGGCAACTCTAGTCTTGGTGTTTCTATCTACCTTTGGCATGTCCTTACAGTACTCCACGACATCTGAGCAATGCTGCCTTCTGATCCTCAGTTTCGTTGTTCGCTGTATGTGGGTTCAACCAAGCTGTGGGTCCTTCTCGGTCAATGCCGTGATCGTTATTCTCACGATGACATGAGTCACAGGGACGCGTCACGCAAACGGTTGAACTTGGCTTGAACGTCAGAAGGCCAGATTAGTCCCCATAACTGACTCTTCAAGACGACGCGAAGTATTCCAACGATGATCAAGACATCGTCCCACCAACCATATCTTATCCTAGATGGCGTGAGATCCATTTTCTCGCCGTGAATCAGGCCAGATATCTGAACGGCGCAAAGGGGTTCGGTACCACATTGGAAGACATCTTCCATGTTGATGTATCGCACACCGCGTTATGGTCTGCCAAACCGATTCTCGAGCAGCCACAGGTCATCATCGATGCTCACCTGGCTTTCCTGCGCGCAGGGGCAGACCTGCTATCTACAGCAACGTAAGTTGCGCCTCCTGTCATGACTTCGAAGATACTTACGCGCTTCTTCCACAAAGATATCAATGCTCCTACCGCACCTTCGAGCGTGCCGGGTACTCGGACGCGGATGCCCGCACCGCGATGACGCGGGCCGTACGCCTGGCCGACGAAGCGCGGCGCAAATATTGCGAGGAAAGCGGGAAGGCGCTCTCCGACATCAAGCTCGTCTTATCCTTGGGGCCCTTCGGTGCCACCCTCTCACCAGCCCAGGAATATGACGGATGCTATCCTCCGCCTTTCGGGCCGCAGGCGTACTGCACTTCAGGAGAGAACATCAACGCATTCCCTGCAGGCCCCGAGGGAGACGAGGCGGAATCCCGCGCCGTACAGGCACTGGTGGACTTCCACCTGGAGCGCTTGCATGTATTCGCCGCGGACGAGGAGGTGTGGCACGCCATCGATATCATCGCCTTCGAGACCATCCCGCTGCTCAGAGAAATTACCGCGGTGCGCGTGGCGATGGCGAAGCTCGTAGCGGGGGTTGCGGACGGCAGGAAGGCGTGGTGGCTCAGCGTGCTTTTTCCCGACGGAAAGTTTCCAGAGAAGCGTCGAGGCGAGCCAAGCGTGTCGCGCGAGGTTGGTGATATTGTGCGCTCGGCGTTTGCAGGGCGCACCTCCGTTGGCGACGAGATGGCGGTCCCGGATGGCGTAGGCGTGAACTGTACTGATGTGTCTCACTACTCCGGCCTCGTCGAGGCTTTGGAAGACGCGCTTCCCTCGTACATCGGCGACTCGGTCCGCCCTTGGCTGGTGCTGTACCCCAATGGTGGCGACGTCTACGACCCGGTGTCGCGCACTTGGAAAGAAGGGTCCGGGAAAGAGGAAACATGGGCGGATAAACTGGTCGACCTCGCTACGCGTGCGCACAAGGCGACGGTCTGGGGAGGAGTGGTTCTCGGAGGCTGCTGCCGATGCGGGCCAGACAAAATCAGAATGCTGGCGGAGAAACGTCTCTCTTTGGTAAGTTGTGCTTCCCTTTTCTGAATAATGAAGAGGACTGACCAAACATCGCCCTGCCACAGCCAAAATGATACCGTAGGTACGCTGCAATGGATAAGAATGCAGGCCAGTACTCCCGGCCGCCGTGTCGATAATCAGTGGGCAACCAGCTCGGATCCACGCGCGACTGGGCCTCGCAAGCCAGACGAACGTGATTTCTCACCCATGCAGTATGGGAGACTCGCAATCGTCTGAGGAGCGATGAAGAGCGATATCAGGACTAGATGAGCCTCGAATTTCTGACGAGACCCACTCGGCAACTTTCGAAATCGCCATGAACTTGCGTAGGCCGTCTCCAGACCAAACATTACAGATTCCGGCGGCGATGCCCTTGGAGTAACGGCAAATTCCGTGTCTTTCATTTCTCGTTGCCCAGCAACGCCGACGTGCCCTCGCGCTGCCCCGCAGACACGAGCAACGTGCTTCAGGTTCCGGTGTTACTTATCCTCATCAGGCGGACAGTGGTTGAGTAGGTATGAGACTGAAGGTTCACGACTTGCAAGCGGCTAGACGCCACACGCGGCTGTCGTTTAAGTTCAGCACCGGTACCAAGTCAAGTCACGCAAAAGTGGAAGTCCACATTTTTCGGGGACAAGCGCGTGAACTTGCCTTTTCTTTGAGGGATATCTGTATGCACGTGGGTGAGCCCCTGCGTGCCGAGATGTGTTCGATGTTATACGATGGGGAGGAGAGCATGACAATGATGAGTTCGGGCAACACACTCTGGGAAATCGAAGACACGAGCATCTTGCATCACTAATCATTGGTATCCTCCAAGAACGGAATTCACATATTTCCCGTCTCTCACCCTCGCAAAGTATTGCTTACGGTAGCAGTTAGCTGACGATTTATGAACGAAACATGTCACACGGCGTTACGGTCATTGTTGAACGGCAGTTGCCGAAACTCACTCGTGACGTGGCCACGTCCTCCACGTGTCCCATCTTCCTGCTCTTGCCACCAACACGTTCTGTTAGACTGCCTTGTTCGCGGCCTGCTGTTCCCTCCGAGTATCACAAAGGGCACCGAAACGTCACACCAAGCGACTATGCACAACGTACTGACCAGAATCAATAACCTCTCGGCTTTGCTGTCTTCGTGCTTGATGGGCCTAGTAGCAGTCATGGCGCTCTCGTCTGTCCTCCTCGAGGCTAACACGGCTCCACCCAAAGGCTCTGTCTCTATTCTTGCAATCAAGTCGTCAGTATCCTCTCCTTATTCTCGGCTTTACCGCTCCGCATTTCTGCCCTGCCGCTCATGTGCTGTGTCCTGCTATGAAGGGCCCCTGCAAGGACCCCGCACTTCCGCGTGCGCAATCAGGACGTGACCTTTACCAAGTTTAATATCACGGCAGGTAAGTTCCGCAAAGCTCCAAGTGTTGTATGGGCCCATGTTCCATGCCTACCGCACGAAATTATCCATCCATCCATCTGTGCAGCGTAGCCATCGATGCTCCTCTCTCGCTCGGTGCCAGCTTTCGGTCTCACGTCACCCGCAGATCTCTCTCCATTGTTTCACTGGAACACGAAGCAAGTCTTCGTCTACCTGCAGGCCGAGTACACGAATTCGCAGGGCGTAAGCGGTCTTTCCACCTCGCAGGTTATGCGGAGCTTTTTTCTTACGATCACACTAGGTGCATAACGAGGTCGTGATATGGGACAAAATCATTCGCAGCAAGGACGAAGCACGCCTCAATCTTGTCGACAAGCATAAGTACGCGTTCCGGGAGTTGTCTACTTCCTTTGAGTGCGTAGCCAGGTTCCTCTTTCCATCACTTCTTCCCTTCTTCGCCTCGCGGATCTTCCTCATCACTGCTCCCGCGGAGGCATTGTTTATCACACTCAATCTCGCTCGCGCACATCACGCGAGGCCACATTGAAGTTGCCATATCGCGTATCATCGCGTGTGTGAGAGGATCGAGGTGCAGTTGAACTTACGTCCCCTGCAGGAACGTCGAACCCGCGTCGTACACCCTCAAGTACAACATCATGCCCTATGTGGGCTTGCTGACTTACGGCGAGGCCGCTCGGACGGCAGAGCCGGTGGCATTCCCGGAGGTGCAGAGTCTCCAGTAATCTACCGATGACATTCAATACGAAGGGGGTCACGCTGGGTTGAATCTGTATAGATGGCTCCATGGACTGCTGTTCCATGACCTGTACGGGGTGCCCTACACCCATAACCACGCCTGATATCGTGTCGGGCGGGCCGACGCTCTGGAGTTGACGGGCGCGCCTAGCAATGTCGGTCAGCTGCCTCTTGGCGGCTTGATAGACACGGGTGGCTGAGAAGTAAGTGCGTCGAAGTGACGCAGGATGCGGGACGCGCGCCGCTAAGGGGGCGAGGTGCGCATTGGCGGCGCGCCATGTCAATTAGGCGGGACAGGGCGCTAGTGCGTTATGGGCGCGCGTGCGGCTGGAAGGGGAAGGGGGACCTCGTTGTGTGTCGCGTGAACAGAATAGGCGAGAGTCGGGTACCGCTCGGGCAATGCGTCAGGAAAAGGGGCTTCTGGTGGGAAGGAAGTACTGTAGGCTTTGTGCAGCGTGCGATTGCGTCGCGATGGGTGATAAATTATTGTAGATGGCGCGCCGGGTCGGTACAGCCTGGGATCATCACGGCCGTACGCCCGGCTCACGTCTTCCTGATTGTGGTAGGTGATCTGAAACGAAGTCGATGCACGGGCCCTTTGGGAAGGAACGTGCGAGCATTCGGGAAGGCCTGGTGATTGCCTGCCCCTACGCACATGAGGGACGGCATTTGCCGCCTCGCACCTTGCGATAAGGTGCTCAGGGGAAAGGCGATGGATTATCTGCAGGGCCCAGACAAAAGGATGTGCAAGGAAGACCTTTGTCGTGCCCAGAAGACGCCAAAGGCGGTTGATGTGATGGGATTTGATTCCGCCGGGGAAAGGAGCGGAAGCAAAAAGGAATCAAATTTCTCAGGTCACGAATCACCTTCCATAATTTACCGTGAGTACCCTTCGGGGCTGCTACCAGCCTGCAGACTTCTGTTAGCCGACGTCCTTACGACGTCGGGCATGAAAGAACTATTGGAGCTTGCGCTTAGGTCAATTGTAATGGGCGAAGCATCAGGACAATGCAGGACAGGAAAGAATGCATGGCTACAACCGGTGAAGGATGCGGTATACAAATGCCTTGGGGGTTCTGGCAGAGATCTACATGCTGTTAGCACGATAAACTGGAAATACATACAAAGCTGATCAGATCTTCATCGACATGATTTTAGATGCCAAGGTGCCGGGAAGCCGGGCGCGTGTCAGCTGATCAGAGTTGGCGTTATTTAGACTGCACTTTCCCTCTTGACATGCCCCCGAGCCTCATTCCTACCGCCGCCACACCTAGGACCAGAAACTGGCAAGAAATGGAGCATTACCCTGGGGGTTCCCAGGTGTGTCCCTTATCACTGCCACCCGGTTCTGAGCTCATGCGCGCGCAGGATGATCTGGACGACGAGTATGAGGCGTCGAAGCGCGAGATGGACGCCCAGTTCTATCAAACGTTCCCCGGGGCTCGCGTCCATCTCGAGCGACTTGGTATCATCAAGCCTGGCATGATCGAGCCCATGAAGCCGTCCCAATACCAGCAGTATCTGGAGGAGCTGCAGATCACCGCACGCGTCCACGCCCCCCTCCCCTCCTCCCCCGTCTCTCTTTTCGATACTATTTACGGCTTCTCTCACTCCTCGCTCGAGGAGGACGCGTCTTACGGCTCCGCTGCGTCTGGCTGCTTCGCGCACAACGGTGAGGCAGAACAGACAAGCAGCGGGTATCAGCCCGCTTCGCAGTTCGGCGAGTGCCAAACCACTAGCTACGGAGTGAGTACCCGGCGCCGGTCTGCCCAGCGTCGCCGCTGACGAAAGCATCCTCTTCAGCAGGTCGACTACTCGCTTTCGGACTGGTATCCCAACGCCGCTTCAGACGATCAATCGGTGTCACCTGCCGTCGCCGCCGACTACCCTCATCCCGTGCCCCAAGACGTCCTCACGAGCCCGCAAGCGTACGTCGAGTACCCACCTGCCCCTCCGCCGATCACTCCCACGTCGCCGACCTTTGCGACGACCCCCATACCTACCGATCATGCGCCCCACGCTACCCATCCCCCACCCAGTGCCCCCGCGATCGACACCGCCCACGAGGTGCCGACCGTATCAGTGTCGTCGCCGCCGCACTACCAGCCCTCGCCCCCGAGGTCGTACGAGGACCTCACGCCGTCCCCGGCGCGCGAGGCTGAGGCTGCCGCCGCCGCCGTCGCTAGAGGGCGCCGACATCATACCATGCAGAACCGTCGCGGGCGGGTCGCGCTTCCCCCGCTTGAGAAGCCGGCCGCATCAAGCGCCGAGAAGCCGCCCTTGGCCTGCCTCTTCTGCCGAGGGCGCAAGATTGCCTGCGGCGCGCCGGCGGCAGGCTCGAATACGTGCAAGTGAGTGTCACCCCCCATGCCGCATGTTCCATTCCACCCCTCCCTTATATATCATGCCCCTCGGAGCTCCCGAACTGGCGCGCGTCGCCGCATGACTCTGGACGGGTATCAGAGGACCCGAAGGGGCTTCTTATCGCGCACATCTGATTCTACGCGCTGATTCTGGCGCAATTGTCTTGCTGTGCGGTGGTGCTGACGCCGCTCCTCTCCTCTCCAGCCAGTGCGCGCGCCGGGGCCTCACCTGTGTCTACCCCACCGAGAACAGGCGAGGCACGCGTACGCGGCAGCCGACGCGCCGCAGCCCGCAGCCGCGGGGCAGGAAGCGCGACGCACCGCCACCCGCACCCGGCGTCGAGGGTATGCAGATATACGAGCCCGACAGCATGTGGCCGTCGAGGGATGAGAAGGACGAGGGGGAGGATGACGACGACATGGCGGGCGCTGGCGCGCTTTCGTCGTCGGGCAGGGAGGCCTGAGCCTGAATGTGCGCCGCAGCCCCACCTTGATCAATCTTTCTTGCCTCCTTTTCTCCATCTTCCTTCCTCGGGCATCTCGAGGCTGCGACCTCGAGCTGGGTAACGCAATCATGTTCCTTTCTTTATTTTCATCTCTTTTGTGCACCTTGCTCTCGCATTCCTGCCCTCATGCCGCTATGTATGACGCCATGCCACGTAGAGAATGCCATGTACTCGAACGTTCATATAATGCTGGTTATCATCCTCATCATCGACCCAACGAACTAAAGACCCTCCACCGACATTCATATCACTCTCGCCGTCCTGAGCATCTTATTGTTCGGCTCTGTATGTTGTTCTCAACCACAGCTTTCTTGTACTTCCCCATCTCTATCCCTCCCCCTGCATGATTCATGTATATATCTTGTTGTTCAATCAATATACTGCTTTCGTAGCCTGATCTCGAGGCCGACGATGAGGGATATTTGCCTGCTGTCCCTTGTGAGACAAACGGGTCACATCGGCCCTCGCTAGGCGCTCGTAAGGTTCCAAGCCATCTCCATCAGGGCTAAATGGAAGAAACCCTTCTAGACCGAGCCAGAAGATTGAACACGACTTCTAACTTCTGCGTGCAGCGCTAGCTTCTGGATATCCTGGTCGAACTTTCTAATTGCGGCGGATTGGCCGGAATGCGCCTCATTGGCCCGGGACGCCTCTCTACTGCCCTATAGGGCGGGCGCCGGATCCCTCCCAGCGTGCCTCCAGACTCCACCAGCGTCCTGAGCTCCATGATCCTCTCATGCACCATCGTACTCTCATGCTGCATGTATGATCCTCTCTTGCTCCACAGTCCTCCCAAGGCCCATCGTCCGCCGACTGCGCCATGCATCCTCGACTCGCGCAAGGATCACATACTCGGCACGCGCAAGTCCCCCACATCGTAGATGGGCGTGAGGCATGGAGGGCCCATAATCAGCCGCCTAGAAGGCTCATAGTAATTCGCCGGATGACAGATGCGCACCAGCGCCGCCATTGAGCGTGAAAAGGCGCGTACGACCCGCTATCTGATAGCTCGTGCTACATAGCCGCAATACTAAGGGCAAGGTGCCGCCATACAAAAGACAAGAGCGCATAGAGCCCGCCATTCATGATATCGGGCGCCTACGCTCCGCGCCAATGCACAATAGCCGGCGTCGGCCGCGGGCTGTGAGCGCGAGGCGTGCACGCCTACGCGCGGGAGACGCGTAACATGAGGCGTGTGGGAGAGGGAAGCGCGGGCTATGAAGGCGAACGATGGGCGCGGCCTGGGAGAGTGAAGGGAGGTCGCGGCCTTGAGCACGGCTGCTGTAGAGGAGCGGAGACAGCGAGGGAAGGTATGTCGCAGCGAACATAGAACATGGGGCTTGGAGCATGGATGATATGAAGATTAATGATAAGCGCGAGACGCACCTAAGACGTAGGATCCTATCCGATTGCGAAGGACAGCTCTCAGAGGAGCTGAACACAGCAGAATACGAGAAGAACCATCTGCGAAGAACACGATCTTGCGAAAAGTGTCAAGCGCCTGCGGCCTGGATGGGCGTACCTTCTCTATGCTTGCTTCCATGCATCGGGCGTAGATCGCGCTTCGCAGAGGTCATGTCGAATGAGATTGAACATGGCCTGGAGACGGAGTGAGAGCCTCCACGAATGCGCGAGTGGTCGCATGAGTGTGTGAGCAGATAGATGAAAGTGTCGAGGAGTCACATGAATGAGAAGAGTTCGATGGTGGGCGCGTATCGGCGTGCAACTTACGTCTCGTCGGTAAATAAGATGATCGGTCGATGGCCTGGCCATGAGTTTGTAGAGGACGATGAGCGCGAGCTCATGTCAGCGGCGGTGCTACATGAGGTTCATGTCAGTCTTGTGGTGGTAGGCGAGAAGAAGCATGAAGAATTGGTGAACTCATGTTCGGTCAGCAAGCTCAAATACTGAAGGGGCTCTACCTTACATTTCTCAGTCGCGACATGAATGTAGAGGTCGCCGAAGGGGGTCGACATCGGTAATGAAGACGAAGGAATCCATGTCGCAACATTAGTCGAGAGATTCCCATGCCGCGGCATCGCCGAGGCGCGACATACCGATGCATGTTCTGCCAAACGTTCATGTCGGCGCAGCGTCGATCTAGGTAATCCGGCGAAGAGGTCGATGAAGGTCGATGAAGGGCATGTTGACTTCAGGTGTGAAGATAGTACGTGCGGAACTGGCGAAGGACGAGGACCAGGCGCTGCTTTTCGACCCTTGGCGCGGTTGAGAGCCGCTCTGGCAATACGCTGCTCGTAGAGGATGCGATTAATCTTTTTGCGTGGGCATGCGCTGTCTGCGGTTGATCCAAATCGCGTAGCAGATATTAAACCATGCTGAGGGATCAGTGGTTCTTGATAGGGTCCGGTAACAGACTTGCTAAGTCGCACAGTCCAACCGGTGCCATTCCTTGCACTGATAAAGTTAACGTGAGTATATGACCAGCAACCTCTGGCGGTACACATACCGATGAATTGGCGGGCGTGCTTACCGGATGAGTGGGCACGGGCATGCCCTGCTTATAACGTACGATTGGGCGCATGCCTGACATACCAAATGCGAATCCACTAAACATTGTCCGGGAAATACGAGGCATGGTCGTCGCCTATCCACCGGGTCGTCAGCGTAGAGAGTCGTGAGCGTCGAGAGACCGACTCCACCTCGGTCTTGTAGATGCGCGTCGACATACCGCTGAATAGGAGGGCGGGGAAATACTGTTCGTGAGTTTACGCGTTCATGAAAGCCGTGAAACTAGCTTGCGGCTTCCAAAATACCGTCCCATCACTGGCGTTGCCGTCTCCTTCCGTGCGGGGCGGGATGAAGGGGACGGAACGGTCAGGAGACCGGAAGGCCGCGCGAAGGAGGAGCGTACTGAGGTGGCCCGCATAGCGTAGCATGGGAAAGCAAGTCATCAAGTTGCCAGAGAATGAACTCACTCTGAGAACCAGGGTTTTTCTATCCGACGTCAATGTCAAATAGAGGGGTGGAAGGTTACATATTGCAGAGGAGAGCAGCTGAAAACTAGCGACCATTGGTTAGATGAACGTCTTCGTTACAGAAGTCAGTGGCGCGGTTGTGTATTAAGCTTCACTTGTACTAGTGCCGCTTCGGACCCATCGCCGTATAGTACGGTGGCTGTTGCATAAAGCAAGATGAGGGTCATTCCACTGGCACTAGGTGCTTCGTCGAAGTTGCCACAAACAAGACGAAGCATGAGGTGCTTCCTCGGCCAATGCGACTTTGACATTCAGAAGGTGATGAGCTGCAAATTTATGTGTTGTCTTGAAGAGGGCCATTGTTCGCTGGCCATGACGCGTCGTAAAGAACAATAGCCTGATCATCAAGTGAGCGATGAGATCTGCGATAATCAGGCTGGTAAGACATTGCGCTTGAAAAGGAACAATGGACGTGCAGGACAAAGAGCACGCGGGGATAACCGCGTGCCTTCCATTTGATGAGAGCGTGTGAACAATAAGCAGGCGTTAAGTTCAACAGTCACGCATGCGTCACACCTAGAATCAAGCGTCCACAGGCCATAATCAATCTTTGCATTACATCGCAGCACATGCATGTGCACCGGATTGCCCAAGGTCACAGCGTTTGGCAGTCCCACTCACTTTAGTTCCGTGGGAATCGACATCAATCGTCCGATCACTTTTGCATTTGCCTCCGTTGGAACTCACAGGATATACACGGAACTCCAGCGATTTGGAATCCACTGAGTTCCGTGGCAATCCGTGCATATCCTGGGAGTCCTGGATATATACCATCGCAAAGCTCTGACATATCTACGATAGATGAGGCTTACTTTCGCGGTCCCAGTTCCGTAATTCTTTCCTCGGCGTGTCCTACTTACCAGAAAGGTTATGTCTTGTGTGCGGCGAGAGACCGCATGAATTCCCCAAGGCTCTTCTCGAAATCAGCACTAAAAGCTCAATCGCGGCCCGTGTTACATTTACCACCAGTCCAATCAATATCAAATTACTGCTTTGCCACCACGTGCAGAGTTGACTCTTGACTGTTCTTGTTCTTGACGCCCGTGTCGCGCCCTTGTCGCGCTTCGGAGTCGCGTATTCTCGCGCCTTTACTCTCTTCCACACGATCCGGACGCGTCAGCCACGCACACGTAGTCATAAACATTGATCAGGACCCTGGACCCCGGCCGCGCGGAGGCCCCAACCACAGGCCTGTGCACAATCAAGCTCTGACTCTCCGGCTTTATAAGAAACAACACCGTGCATCCACATACCATTCCTGCCCTCCCCCAACAAGCATCCGCCACTCGCCGATCTTCCATATCCGCCATGGACACCGAACAAGCGCCCGGAGCTCCTGCCACGGACGCCTACGGTTTCGACACCCAGCCGGACGAGCCCACCCAGCAGACGCAGCAGGACAGCCAGAGCCAGGAACAGCCCGCTCCTGACGACCATCTCTGGGGGTACCTCATCCCCCACAACCCGACTCTCATCCGCTGCGATTTCTTCAAAATCCAGGCGCGCTACAGGATCGGACGGCGCGCAGTCGACAACGACCTCGTGTTTCCGGGGACGAAGATCAGTACGTGCTGCACTCACCATGCTCTACCTGCCGCTGACTCTCGCATAGGCAACAACCATGCGATCATCCACTGGGACGGGACGGAGGGCGCATCGTCCAGAGTTACAGTGACCGATCTGTCGAGTAACGGGACCTACGTGCGTCATGAACACACTCTTTTGCGCCCATACACTCACACTGCACACAGGTCGGAGGAGTCAAGGTCGGCAGGAATCAGACCGCCATCCTTAAGGACGGCGTGGAGATCTGCTTCGGCAGCCCCCACACCCAATCCCGTAACAATGGGCTTGAAGACTACCGTGCGCGCCCCTCCATGCTGCTTACTGCCTAACAGCTCACCCCCCACCCCCTCCAGGCTTCACCTTCCGCAACCTCGCTCAGAAGAAGGCTGAGATGGGTATTTACCAGTTCTACGACATCGACGCGGATATCGGCAGTGGCTCTTTTGCCACCGTCAAGCGCGCGATCCACCGGGCGAGTGGCACGTGGTATGCGGTAAAGATCATACAGCGGAAGCACAGGCAGGACTCGCAGAACGAGGCTTTCGCCCGCGAGACCACGGTAATGGAGCAGCTGAAGCATCCCAACATCGTTATGATGAAGGATACGTTCTTCGAAGAGGACGGTTGCATCAGTGGGTACTTTGTGTTGACTCGCGTCTGTAGACTAATGCAGTGTCTAGACATCGTCATGGAGTTGATGGATGGTGGCGACTTGCTGCAGTACATCCTCGACAACGAAGGGTTGACGGAACATCACACGCAACAGATCGCCTACCAAATCTCGGATGCGCTTGCTGTAAGTAACCATACCAATCATTTGCACGACAAAGCTCATACATATTCATCGTCACAGTACATACACGCAATAGGGATTGCTCACCGCGATCTTAAGCCTGAGGTATGTTCCCGCATCAACTGCACTCCACAAAGCTCACTCGCTCGCGCAGAACGTCCTTCTGACGAAGGTGTCATCGCCGGACGAAGTGCCCATCGCGAAGGTAGCCGACTTTGGTCTGGCGAAAATCGTCTCCAGCATGACCATGCTCAAGACGATGTGTGGCACTCCGAGCTACCTCGCGCCTGAGGTGGTCAAGGGAGATGCGGAGGGCTACTCCGTACAGGTTGATAGCTGGAGTGTCGGTGTCATCGTATTCTCCGCGTACGTTGCACCTTTGCAATTACGATCCGTATCCTTTACCAAACTGATCGCGACCCATCGCAGTATCACCAACGCAAGCCCGTTCATGGAAGATTCGAATGCGGATATCCGCACACGTATAATGACCAGGCAGGTTGACTGGAACTTGCTACGCGAGCCGCCCAAGCATCCGGATACGGGCGTCTCCCCACTCTGTACGTGTTTTTCTTGCTGCGTTTTCCTCCTGCAGTCATTCTGTCTCGATTTGTATCCCTCAAACTAAATCTCCCTCAGGTCAGCGCTTCATTAGGGACCTCCTCGTGACAGACCCGAACGAGCGTCTCGCCATGCGCGACGCGCCGACGCATGAGTGGTTCGACCCACGGAACGGCTTCAGGCCTCTGTACGGCTACGCGCACGACCACCTCGCCGAGGCGCCGCAGCCGAGCCAAAGCCAAAGCCAGTCGCAGGCGTCCGCGTTCGACTTTGGCAGTCAGCAATCTGGGTTCAGCAACCAGGACTTCGCGCAGCAACAACAGCAGCCAGTATTCATGCACCCGCAGCAACCGCAGGCGTTCGGGCAGCAGCAAGCGGCGTTCGGGCAGCAGACAGCAGTGGCAGGGTCGGCCCCCCGTGTTTCCGAGGATGTGTCGATGCTGACCACGGGCGCAGGGGGCCAGGGTTCTACTACTGAGGGCGGTGCGGCTGATGGGGAGGTTGGAGAGACGGACGCGGAGGGTGGGGGTGGGGGCGATGAGGGAGAGAATGAGCAGGGTGGCGAGGGCGCCGACGCGGTCATGGCGGGAGCGAGCACGGCGACGATCATGGGTGGGGCCGCGGTGATGAGCGCGCCGGGGACGGCGGCAAGGAAGCGAATCCGCGCGGAGTTGAGCGAGGACGCGGTGATGGCGAGCCCAGTCAAGCGCGGGCGAACCAATGAGGACGCTGACGAGGCCGAGTCCGCGGACGCCTCAAACCCGCTCGACATGGTCGCGCCCGCCCCAAGGAGCCGTCGCACGCGCAAGCTGGCTTAATCCTCGACGTTAAAGCGCTCGTCATTGACCGGCTCGGTCCCTCCCACTTTATTTTCACTTCTCTCGTCTCCCATTCCTACACATCTACTACATCTGCCTTTATCTGACTATCCACTTGTATACTCTCTGTCTCTCGCTCTATCGCTGCTCTCGCTCGTCTCGCATCGTTATGGGTCACTTACTGTACGCAATCTAGTTCCGTCGTCCTCTGCAAGTTATGCAATGGGATTTTTTCGAGGATCATCGCCTTGAAGACGCTTGTCAGCAGGTAAGTGACGCGAGCGACGATCGCGTTCTCAACCGGCGGAGGCGAGGAACGGCGCATCACGCTAGCGCGTCGGCCCGCCTCTCGCTCCCCAGCGTCACCAGGACTTCGTCAAGAATCCCGTCCAGTCAATGTATCATTGCCTCGCCTCACGAGACTGGCCCTGTGAGAGCTGCTCGTGCAGGACCGACACGAGCCTGTATCATGCGATTCATCAATAGAGAACCCGACATAACCGGTGTCACCGTTTTTACTCTCAACGTTGGCAGGACGCGTCTGCCAAGGCTATATTGGACTGCGGACCGCACTGAAGGAACCCCTCGACTTAGCTCGATCTCGTAATTAACTCACGACGAGCCTTGAGGACGAACGACCCAGCGACGAGCTAACAGCACGAACTACACGACCAACAGACCCTTCAAACACAACCTATACCACAGTCTAGCATCATGACCGCTGTTCAAGACTCGGACCTGCTTGCCTATGTGGACAGGCTGAAGGACAAGGTGTTGGTGATCACTGGTGCGCTGTGTAGCTTTTGAGGTCTCGGAATGGGAGGGCCTGACGAGATCGTAGGCGGCGCTAACGGGATCGGCAAGCAGACGGTGCTCGATGCAGCCAAGCAAGGGTGCGTGGTTCGCCAGCTTGTGCAGGCGAAAGCTGACTTCCCGTCTCGAAACCGCATTCTTGACATACGCGCCCATTCACTCTACATCGTGCACGCCTCCCCTTTGTACACACACGCACCCACGCTCTACCTCGTGAAGTGCGAAGATCGTCATTGGTGATCGAGACCGCACAAGCGCGCAGGAGGTTGCGAACGAGATCGTGCGCGCGGGAGGCCAGGCGCACGCCGTCGCATGCGACGTGTCGGACTACGCGCAACAGAGGAATGTCTTTGAGCTCGCCATTGAGCGCTTCGGAAGTGTGGATATAGTAGTGAGTGTTGTAGCAAGGGCTCGGCCTGACTGTCCTTCTTCCTTTGCATCGCGCGCGCATCCACTGATGCTGTCGGCAGGTGGCATGCGCTGGCGTGTCCGAGATTGGTGGCTTCGAGAGGATACGCACGGATGACAAGGGCAAGCCACTACCGCCAGACCTCAAGACGGTGGACATCAACCTGTCTGGTTCCCTATACAGTGCGTGTCCTTGACTTCTCGCGCGACAAGCACATCCAACTCACCTCAACCCACCTCGCAGCCGCCCATCTCGCTATCCACTATCTTCAACTCAACAGACGAGACCGCTCGTCCCTAAAGAGTCTCATCCTCCTCGGGTCTATCGGTACGTACCTCCGTCCACCACCTCTCGCTCCCCCTCATCCTTCCCACCAGCGTCCTGGCAGGCAATCCCCGGCGGACCCCTCTACACCGCCTCCAAACATGCGATCTTCGGCGTAATGCGCTCCCTGCACCCCACTCTTGACATTCACAATATCCGCATCGCCTGCGTGCAGCCCTTCTTCGCCGACACCGCCATCGTCCCGTCCTACATGAAAGCTTTCCTCTCTGGCATACCCCTCACTCCCGTCCCGCGGATCGCTGCGACGATCTTGCACAGCGCGGCGGACCCGAGGAAGGAGACGAATGGGTGCGCGTGGGCATTGTTGGACGACGGACCGGTGATCAGGGTGGACGAAGGGGAGTTCAAGATGGGCGTGTATGGCGAGCTGGATAAGAGGTTTAACGCGCTTAACAAGTGGGTGGACGACATGCATGATGCGGATCGGCTACTGACCAGGTGTGTAGGGGCGTGAAGGGCGTGGTGTATGTGAAGAATACGTTTGAAGACCTATTCAGGTCGTTCGGGGCGGTACTATTGATCATCGCCGTCCTCGTTGGACTATATTTGCGCCGAGGAGCATAATTCGCGCGGCGCTTTTGTGATGTAGGTAGGATGAGAATCTGCATGCTATCTGAGCGGCTCTCCGGGTTTGCGATGGTAGGAGTCAACGATCTGGTCGGACATTGAATCGGGCGCCTGCGTATTGCGCGCCAGCGCTCCTCAGGCTCCAAGATTTCGACGATGGTCGCTGCATGTCCTCGTTGCGAAGGGCACACACGGAGCAGCCACTCAGGCGCTTCTCTCCACCTTTGGAAAGCCCGACGTCCAGTTGCCACCCACCAGCGCCTAATTTCGGCTTTCGGACCGTGAACTCGAGCCAATCGCAACTCTGTTGTCAAGTACGCCGGCGCTCTAACGCTCCCAAGCGGACGAAATATGTTCCTCATCATCCTCATATGTGCATAGACGAGATGATGGACACTAGGTATGGGTATGTGCACAGTTATCGTGTACTTGCATACAGCTCATTCTTCTCGAGATTGTTCCAGTAAAGGCGCCCGAGTTACCCACCACGCTTCTCGCCCATTTTACTCACACATCCGGCCCTGTACTCGCATAGTGCTCACCCCCGGAAGGTCGAGGCCACAGGTGGCATTGAGTCAGGCGACATGGCGCTCGTCCGCAGAAAAGCCCTTCGTCGATTCATCAGCGGGAAGCTCGAAGCAGGGCATGCCTGCGCACCCTATCACGACATCTTCGCGGTATAAAAGCAGCAGCAGGACCTTCATGGAATAAGACGACTGCCGCCTACCCCCTTGGACGCCAGACGAACCAGCCCCTACATGTCGTCGGACCTTCTCATCTACAGCGCACTCGCATGCGCTCTCGTCACCGCGGGTTACAAAGTCCTTCGTATCGGCTCAAGAGAGCAAGGCCTCCCGCCTGGCCCGCCAACCGTTCCCCTCCTTGGCAACGCCCTTCAAATTCCTAGGAAATTCACGTTTTATCGGTTGGCGTCGTCTTCATTTTCTTGATACATTTGTACTGATACGACCCCAGCTTCACGGAATGGGCGAGGGTGTATGGCGAGATCTACTCGGTATGACCGACGTAGTCGAAGGAGGCTACTATTAATGATGTGATGTTTCAGCTCAAGATTGGTTCTGGGACGGCCATTGTTTTGTCCAGTCCTGCGGCCCTGAAGCAGGTCCTCGACAAGCAGAGCGCAGATACGTCTGACCGGCCGCAGAACTCCGTTCTCGACGTACGTTCATCGAAGAATCTACTGAACAACAGCTCATCATCCGTGTAGCTCGTCACTGATGGATGGAACCTCTTCCTTTGCCGATATTGTAAGCTAATTCTGGAATACTGGAAGCAACTGTTGACCCAACCTTGCAGCCGATCGCTGGCGCCAGCTACGCAAGGCCGCGCAAACTCTGCTCGCCGCGTCGACCGTGAAGAATTACCTTCCCATCCAAGAGGCGGAGTCGACACAACTCCAGTTCGATCTTCTGACATCGCCCGAGGTGCGCCGCAATCGCATCCACCCTCCGCCGCTTGCTGACTTACAAGTACTGTAGAAATTCTACGGCCACATCGAGCGCTTCGGAATCTCCATCGTCATGTCTATCGTCTACGGCAAACGCGCCCCACGCATCGATGCCCCCATTGCCTCCGCCTTCGTCCATGAGAACGACCGCTGGTCTGCACTTCTCATGCCCGGTGCGACGCCGCCCGTCGACGCCCTGCCATTCCTCAAATACATCCCGGAGTTCCTCGCCCCTTGGAAGAAGGAAACGAGGGAGATTCGTGCTTTGCAGAGAGAGCTGTACTGTGGGATGTTCGATGAATGTAAGACGAGGGTGGAAGCGGGCGACGCGAACTTTTTCATGGCGGAGGTCATCAAAGAGCAAGCCTCCAACGGCTTGACTAGAGAGCAAGCGAGGTAAAATCGTTCTGAGCGCATCTTATATTTCACTGACTTAATCTCTAGTCTCCTTGGCGGCGCCCTCTACGAAGCCGGTGCAGAGACCAGCGCTTGCTTCTTGCACAACTTGGTCCTCGTACTGTCTGCGCACCCTCATGTGCAAGAGAAGGCGCATGCGGAGCTTGACCGCGTTGTCGGCGACACGCGTCTTCCGACGTACGAGGATGTCGAGCACCTCCCTTATGTGCAGGCCATCATCAACGAGACGCATCGCTTCCGCACGCTGGTGCCGTTGGCTCTTCCACATCGTGTCACGAAGGATACGCAAGTGAGTACATGTATTGGATTCCCAAGGCAAGGACGGCAACTCACCTAACGTATTGCAGTACAAGGGCTACCTCATCCCCGAGGGCGCGTCTGTGTTTGGTGATCTTCGTACGTTATGGCCTGGACAGTTTCAAGCCTTCGACGATAACGGGCTGGTAGATGCGGTGTATCATGACCCAGAGCTCTTCGAAGACCCCGACGTCTTCAACCCTGATCGCTACCTAGTTACTCCGCACGGCACACGCCCGGGCGTAGACGATAGTGATATGCGCTCGACTGTCATCTTCGGCTATGGTCGCGTACGTCGCTCATTGCTTTCCGAGATCACTACTTGATGATGTGACGCAGCGCATCTGCCCTGGAATGCATCTAGCGACCGTGTCCGCGGTGGGTGGCTGAGAGAATGACTGACACGATGTACGCCATTTTGACGCCTTCTATGTAGCTTCTAGCGACCATGAAGCTGCTTTGGGGCTTCGAGTTTCGCCCTCCGACAGACCCAATCACTGGCAAGGAAATCCCGCTTGACCTTCACATGAACAGGGAGGTCAGTCCCATCTTCCGCCTACCGCTGAGGCCCTTGTTTCATGCATCTATGTCAACAGGGCGCGGCGATCGGTCCACCTCACTTCAAGTGCAACATCAGTGTCAGGAGCCCGGAGCGCGCTGCAGTCATCGAGCGTGCGTTCAGAGTCGGCGCCACGGAGACATTGTCGGCCTTCGAGTATAATTTGGCGAAGGAGGACAGGGAGTGGCTGGACCAAGTTCGCGCGGGTTGAGTCGGCAGAGCGTGCTTACATACCTTGTTGTTTTTCTGGAATATACATACGATTGTCGTCGGCCTGTTTCTACAGTCATGAACGGGAGGAAAACATAGGTGCCTTCTGCAAGGGGAGGAGGTAGGAAATACATATGAATAGTTTAGCGGAGCAGAGTCTCGAAAGCAAAAAGATGGCAAAGGAAAAATAGGAAGCACTGTTAGTGTACAGATAAATTACTCGAAGACCGGGGCGTTCGCCCTCTAATTTGGTCATGGCACAACACACGCTCACCAACAATCAACTCTCTTCACCGAGAACCACTCCCAACTCGGATATAGGATCGTCTTGTCCTCTTCCCTCACCAAAGCTTCCCCCTCTTTGCCACCTGCTTTCTTGCCCCCCTTCCTGCAATAGCCACTCCGCGCCCACTGCCGGTCCCGCAATCCCAGCTCGCGGCGGAGCGCACCGATACCTGCCTCGTCGCTGGGAGCGGGGAGGAAGGAGAACTTTAGAACGCGCTCGTCGGCCTCGGTGCGCGGGAACGGCGGTGGTTTGATGGGTTTGGGTTTAGGAAGGCCGAGGTGGGAGCGGAGAGCGGCGTCGCTGGGGTGGGCGGATGAGGACGGGGTGTGCGATGAGGAGGAACAGGGCGTCGGTTCTGGTGAGCAGTCTGGGATCAAACTGCAGAGCTCGGTGAGGGCCTCAACGTTGTTAGGCTGTAGTTTGAGGGCCGCACGCAGATCTGGGTAAGCGAGAGCTTAATGGCGAGTACTCGAAGATAACATGATGAATACGAACCTCGAATTGCTTCATCCGTGCGACTGAGCATTCGACGCGCTTTGGCACGGCGGAAATAGCCTTTACCGCTGCGATGTTGGCCAAGAGATAGCGTGCAGGCCTTTTCAGCCTCTATCCAGCTTGTGGACGTCAGGTTGCGTCAGATGGCCGCTCTCGAAAGACGTACTTGCTCAACTTCAGATGCGCGGCGGCGATATTGAGTTGATAATGCGGGAGCTCAGGCTCGGTCTGATATGCAGCTTCATAATGCTTGACTGCTTGCGCATAGTCACCCCGGCGGAACGCAGCATTGCCCTGGGTGAACAAACTGAATGTTACGGCAATGTTAAGCGTCGACAGATGGCGGCTAACCTTTTCCTTCTCCCTCTCAGCATCATAGTACCGCACCTCCAGCATCTCGCTAAGAGACATATTCGGATCGTCAGGTCCTTCAGGTGGAGGCGGCACATTTGGCCCAAAGTCGAGCTCGACCTCCCACACGTCCTCCTCGTCCTCCGTCTCCCACCCCAGCACCCCACTCCCGCGCCCATCCCACTCGCGCTGCTTCCCATTTCTCGAGCGCCCGTTGATCCGCTCGTCGTCCCGCACCGTCTTCTCGCACACCTCGCCGAGGTGGTCCGTCGAGCACCCGCAGTCGCACCATTTGTCGATGAGCTTCTCGCGGAGGACGGAGCCGTAGCCGCGGACGTCAAACTCGCGCGCGACGCGCCAGAGGACCTGCGTGAGGCGCGCGTAGCCCGTGCGCACCTTCGTGCGCCACTCGCGGTCCCAGTCGGGCGCGGCGGAGGGGCGGTACTCGTCGCGCCAGCCGAACTTGATTTCGCAGGCCTCCTCGAGGGCGCGCTCGCCGTCAGCTAGGGAGCCGAGGTGAGCGGGCTTTTCGAAGATTGGGGGAGGGGCAGATTCGAGGGAGTCGAGGTGCGTCTTGAGAGCGTCGTAGTGGGGGAGCAAGTGCTGGGAGTGAAGGCCGCGCTTCTGGCAGACGTGGACGTTGTTGGACAGTGCCTACATGTGGACTTAGTAGTGAATATTGATGCAAAGGTGAAGGGACATACGAAGTGCCGAAGCGCGGTGTACGACCAAAGCACGCTCTTCGTCGCGACTCGCTCGCCAGCCTGACGCATGTCCATTCCGATGACAGCGCGAAGGAAGTCCTTGACGTCCTCTGAATCCGCATTATGCGCGATCCATCCCGGTCCCCCCAGTGCAATGCAGCGCATGATGAAGGTCGGCAGGTGTATCAAGGAGATGCTGAAGAGCCGCGTCGAGAATAGCCGTGCGATATCATGCTCATAGCGCAGCAGCAGCATACGCGCGATCGCCCGCTCGAGCTTCGTCGTAGGGGACAGGGGGAGGGAGGGATTCCGCTGCGGGCTCGGAGCGAGCGCCTTCGATTTCTTGCGGGCGTCCCCCTTCGCCCCCGCTGGCTTGCGCGGGAGGCCGCTCGCGGCGCGTTTCTTCACATGCGCGTACTTTGCTGGCATGGTGGCTGAGATCAAGGTGGTGTACAGCTGTATTCCGGGCCTGGGAGACGCGATTATTACTTGGCCGAGAGCGCATGATCGTGCGCCGCCGAAGATGCGAGGACTCACCGAAGTGTTCTCTACGTGTGGTCGCTCGAGAGCCTTACTCGACACCTCTCAACACCTCTTTACGACTTGCTGGTGTACACCGAGGTGTAGCAATTCCCGCAGACGAGAGGGAGCCGCCGTCCGCCGCGGATCCGGTATGTGATGTCCGATCTATGCGCTTGCCGAGCGTCGAATGACAGCCTGATGAGTGCTTGAAGCAGCTGATGTTCGCAGGGCAGCCGGTGGTCGTGTAGTAGGGCAGGGAACAACCTGCACAGTCGTCGACGGTCGTCAACGCGGCGCGCGCGGCGAGGGCAGTAATTAGCCTCGTTATTCTTCTCGCGTAACGATCACGATCACTGGACCGAGATCGAATGGACCCACAAGTTCGACTCGAGCTCAAGCTGGTCGGTATATGAGCAAGCGGAGTCAGCCGTAGTTACACAGGAAGGTTGCCTGGACTGCGATGCGAAGGCCCTGTTTTTTTATCTTGCGAAAGGTACAAGAATCCTTGGAAGGAATGGAGTGTCGAACCGAGCGATGAAGTTGCTTTCGAAGCCATTTATTGCGATCTGTCTACTCTGAGCTCTACTCATGAGAATGGTATAGTGCCGATTCTAGGTAAGGGAGGGAGAGTATTTTGGTGCCAGTACATGTGATCCACTTTTACAAGCCAAGAAAAGAAGCCAAAGGAGAGGGAGGATACATGGTATATTGTTACAGAATAAAGAGCCCACTTCAGTCAAGCTCGCGCGACGTTTAGGCGCTGTAGGTGGTGCCGATGTCGCCGAACTTGATGGCGGAGTAGATGACGGTGGCGTCGGGGCTCTGAGCCTCGACCTAAAGGGAGTTTGTGAGTCAGGAGAAGGAGGAGAGACTGTGCTGTCACTCACGTCAGTGGGGACACCGGAGTCAGTGCCGCACGGGCCACGGGAGACACCCGGCTCGCTCGGGTCCTTGTCGAGCGGGTAGTCAGAGTCGAGCCAGAGCATGTTGACGGCGTGGTCGTCCCAGATGGACATGACGAGGACGTGGCCGCGGTCGAGCGACTCGCCCATCGCCTCAAGGCCACCGAGCGTGCCAAAGTAGTTCTGGTCGCCGAACACCTCCTTCTGGTCCGCGCAGAACTGGTCCGTGATCGAGTCGTAGTCGTCGAGGCCCTCGATCTTGGTCGCCGAGTTCGCGACGACCTCGCCGCCCTGTACGTAGAGGCGGCGGATCTCGGAGAGCGCGCCCGACGTCGTGTTGTCCGCGGTGATGAACTGGGTGACGACGGTGATCGGCTGGGTGGTGTCGATGGTGAGGCCCTCGCCGAGGAAGGTGGTGTCGCCCATGCGGTAGCTGTTGAAGTCGCAGCCGTCCTTGTCGCAGACACCCGAGTAGCGGTCGTCGTCGTCACCGCAGTCGGTGCCCTCGCAGCGGGTCTGGTGAGGTGTGAGTGAGAAGCATTTGGCGTAGATCATCGGAGAGACGTACCTGGCCCTCAACGGTGCAGACGTGCGGGGTGTAGGCCGCAGCCTGGGAGTTGGCCTCCCAGATATCCATCTCAGAGCAGCAGGAGCCGTACGTGCCTGTGCCGGCGTTGGGGTCGTTGTCCGACCCAGCCCAGCCCTCGGAGTTCGCCTCGCCGTTGATGAACTTGATGTCGTGCGGGCACTGCGAGTCGCAGTAGCCCGTGCCGTACTTAGCGCCCGCCTTGTTGGTCGGGTACTTGGACACGCCGCCATCCTCGTCCATCTCGACGAAGTAGAGCGCGCCTATCAGTCGGAAGAGAAGCCGATTAGCGTCGCGGAAGTAGGAGAAGCGCCGCGGGCCCGCGTACCGTTAAGACCGCAAGGAAGCGTCGACATGTCGACGGTGAAGGTGAACTCCTTGTTCTTGAGCTTGAACATCTGGTACTTGTCCTCGCCGTTCATGAGGTACGTGCGCGAGCCGATGTTCTTCTGCTGGCCCGAGGTGACGAACTTGAGGCTGAGCGCGTCGCCGCTAGTCGTGATGCCGTAGGTGCCTGTGAACGCGTGTACTGATCAGCTTCGCGTCCTTCGCGCCATGTGACGGTCGCGCTCACCAGAGTAGTCCGCGCCGTCGAGGGCGCAGCTGGACGCGCAGGTCGCGCCGTCGGTGCAGACAGACTCGTCCCACTCGTTGCCGGTGTAGCAGTTGTCGTAGCCCTCAACGGTGTGCAGCCAGCGCCAGTTCGCGTCGATCGTGATCGCCGCGGAGTGGTCGGTGCAGCCGCTGGACGTGCACTCCTGCCAGGAGAGCGACGGGTGCGTCTCAGCGGTCAGGTTGCCGACCTGCTGGGCACGCGCTATCGCGGCGAGGGTGAGGGAGACGAGAGCCGCTGCGGGGAACATTGCCGAAGTCGGTTGGTGGTCCGGTAGAGAGTGTGTTGGGAGGATGAGAACTGAGGGACGGATCGGCGGGCTTATATACGTGAGCGTGCGGATAATCCTTGGAGGGAGACACGACCTGGGGCGGGGGCAGTCGAGGCAGGAGCACGGGTCATGGCTGCAGGGCGATCGGACTTAGAACCGTGAGTTGTCGAGGGTCCTGCAAGGGCACAACCGGGGAAGTACCGGGACCACCATGGCAGTCAGCTGGACAAAAATCAATGCAGACCCTGGAAGGTATGACAAGAGAGACAATCTCGCAGAGAAGAGCTTCAACAATTCAATTGCGGAGCCAGCGTCCGTCTGGCGGGAATTTGTGGCCTCGGGCTGGAGAAGAGCAGATATGACGGTGCAGACGGGTCTGCCTCGGGGAAAGAAACGTTCTGGAGATGCCTTGTCCGCAGTAGAGGTAGAATGCGGCGCAAACAGAGCAGTGCGGTGCCCAGAACAGAGTGTATCACACGTCGTGCACTTGATCGTATGTTCCCGTGAAGTTGATGGCGGATAAACACCTGGAGAAAAGGATGCTTCCGAAGAGTCGACGAGGATGGTTACTGGAGAGCGATAGCGAGATTAGGACATGGTCAGAACTTGGTCTAGCATGTTTTCTAGAGCTTGCCGCGAGTTGTAGGTCCAATTCGTCGTCGTTCAGCACGTTCTTGGGCGGCCATCAGGTCGCGTTATTCAGCCCATAATTGCCTATTGACAGTGAAGGCGTCGCTGTACAGACGGCGAACCGTTCTGCTAATTGGCAGAGTCAATTCTCGAGTGTCATGGGGACACGGCCGGGCCCCGTGAGCAAACTTCGGACCACGAGCAGAGATCCATACTGGGGGAGGACGTCTCTGGCCGATATAATGCCGTGAAAATTGAGTGTGAACTTCTTCAGAGTGCATCTGGCCGAGACTTGGTTCTCCGCAAGGAGGGTTTGGGCACGTGTCCGCGCTGGGCGTTACGTATGTCACAGAGTCACACAGCTATGCACGTGGCGTCGCGTGGTCGGCGTTTACCGCGCGGCGAAGGCAGAGCGTCACTCTCTCCAGACCGCGATGGGCTACTTCACGTATGGCCTCCCCAGCTTTCTCGTCGTCATAATTGCTCTGTATCTATTGTTTACCGGTATGCGAACCGGCTTGAAAGCCTCTGGAGCGACTGACCGACGCGCTTTCCCCAGATTCCGGAGAAGCATTTAACGTTGGACGTTTCCTCGAAGAGTCCTCGCCCTATGCGTGGGCAGCGACGGGCATTGGTCTCTGTATCGGCCTGAGTGTGCTGGGAGCAGGATGGTGCGTGTTGCGCAGCGCAAGTATGGATGAGAGACTGACGCGAACGGGCTTTGCAGGGGAATCTTCGTCACGGGCGCTTCCATTCTCGGAGGAGGCGTCCGCGCGCCTAGGATCAGCACCAAGAACCTCATCAGGTGCGCAATATACCCTCCTCTTCCTTCTCGTGCTAAGCTACCTCAAGCATTATCTTCTGCGAAGTCGTCGCCATCTACGGTGTCATCATCGGCATCGTCTACTCTGCAAAGCTGTCTAGCGTGTCTGACGAAGTCCTTTACACGCGCGAGAACTACTTCACTGGTGCGCGCGAACCTTCTTTCACCACCCAATCTTCCACTCACATTTCTCAACCAGGCTTCGCGCTCTTCTGGGGCGGCTTCACCGTCGGTGCATGCAACCTCCTGTGCGGTGTCTGTGTTGGCATCACGGGCTCAACGGCCGCGCTCGCCGATGCCGCGGACCCGAATCTCTTCGTCAAGATCCTCGTCGTAGAGGTCTTCGGCAGTATCCTTGGTCTCTTCGGTCTGATCGGTGCGCCTGCGAGTTACTGCCTCAAGCGAAATGTGAATACTGATCGTACCCTCATATAGTCGGTCTCCTCATGACGGCGCAGGCGCCCGAGTTCACCGCGGCAAGTTCGTCAACTTTGATGGCGAACGCGACGGTGGCAGCGCGCTACGCGGCAGCGAACGTCGTACACTAGTCACGATGTATGCAGTATTCGGGAACGGCAGCCAGTTCGATACCCAAATCGCGTCGAAAGCAACCTTGACTGACGGTGGAGGCTATCTAGCATCAACATACAACTGAAGACAGTTCTGCAAATATGTAGCTTCGCCTCCTATCGTGTCGCCCTCAGGCTGCTGCTGCTCGCCGACTGTCAGTCAATGACCTTCATCGCGACCTGTGATTGTCTTTTCAGCTTTCGCGACCCTCCCAAGTCAAGTACTGCTCACTCACAGGTCTCGGAAGCATCTACGAGTGCGAGGTTCAGTTCTTCCGGGTCTTTCTCGCAATTCTCTAAGATGCAATAGCCGACCAAGGCGGGCACTTCGCTGCCGCGTGCGCAGTAACATGTCTTCTGGTTCGGGTCGCAAGGGGCCTTTATCTCTTCCTTGTTCCAGCAGGGCTTCGCGCAATCTAGCAGTGACGCAGAATCAGCTTCACGTCTTTGATCTGACGAGCGACACAATATTGTTACATACCAGGCCTTGCGCGGGGCTCCGGTCGCGCGAGCGCGCAGCTGGCAGCGAAGAGGAGGACGAGAGCGGAGAGCTTCATGGTGTGTTACTGGGTTCTTGCGTGTGTGACGATGCGTCTGGGGTGCGAGACTGGAGAGCGCACGACCCTGTTGCTCGCTTATAACTGAGCAGGGAACGGGAATTATGTCCGCACAGACTGCACGCACCCGAACAGCGTCTACGTGTCTACACTTGGTGGGGCGCGCTCGACGTAACTCGGGGACGAGGGTCGATGTACTTAGGTCGGGGCGAGGGTCGACGTAACTCGGGAAGTGTGCTTTCCACTGCAAGGACTAGCGGGTAACGTAGCGGCCGGCGAGGACCTACAGCGGGTGACAAGGCCCTTTTTAGCGCAGAAAGGCCATCAGCAAAGGTACGTGAGTCACCCGTTGGGCTTCCCTCAGAACGTTGGCTGTGGTCGGGTCCGAGGGCGTGAGCTTCCCTAGTCAACCTCCCCTCCCCACACACAGATAGATGTACCTTTGGAGTCGGATAGCGTACGTGTGGGCGTGCGGTAGGTGCATCGCATGCCTGCGTAGCTGCTTTGTAGGAAGGTGATGGACACTTGGACCAATGTGCAGAGCCCCGCGCGTCAGCGTTACGCTGCCAAGCGATCAAGTTCAACCTCAAGCTTTGGGCGCCGTACCGAGCTCGGTCGAAGGTCGGCGCCGTCCATGTGCTGTCTCGTCGCATCGCTCACTTTTCTAGCCGCCAGCTTTCTGCTATCTCACGGGTCGAGGAACGAAAGCTACATCATATATCTCTGACTCGCCACCGGTAGGCCCAGCTGTTACTCTAGACTCCCAAGCCAGGCCGCCCTGTGGGCCTGTCCCTACTGCTCGAACATCCATAAGACTACTGAGCAGCTGGTTTACTTTCGACAAGCCGACACCTATAGACAAAGTAACTATATCGCTATATGACAGTGAAAATACACGTTCACTGGGCCCGCACGCTCGCCAACCACTCTCTATCGTTCTCATCCAAATTGTACTCGTAGGAAGCCAGCGTCTCCGTAGCATCAACCTTGAAGGCGTTCTTGATCTTTTCCGACCGTGCGGGACTGCGGCATCGAATGTCGCACTTGTAGCGCGGGGGACCAGCAGCGATGCCCTACGTCGCCATGAGCAGTGAGCGGTGCTTATACTCAAAGAATCAAAGCACTCACACCATGGTGCGCATGCACATCGAGCGGAACTTCCTTGCCCGTGGTAGGATCGACGGCTGGATGGAACTCGAACGCCCAGAGCAGCTTCATAGCAGCCAGAATGGCGGTCGTCGGAGCGAGGTGCATGCCGGGGCAGATGCGCTATGAGAATGATGAGACAGCATCGTCTGTGTGGGATCGAGAAGGACGTACACGACCGGTCCCGAAGACGAAGGAGGCTTTGAAGTCGCTGTCGTCTACGCCTGGTTTCGTGCCGTGCTCGGTGAGGAGGTAGCGGTCGGGGTTGAATCTCTCTGGGTTTTCGAAGAGCTCTGAAGGGGATCAGTACGTGATCACACGGTGCAGGACACGGTACAGGACGAGTGCACCCACCAGGGTCGTGATAGATCGCGTCTTAATACGCCCGTGAGTATAATTGCGACGTGGTATGCAAGACTGGCACGCACAAAGATTGCCAAATATTGTCGCTCCCTCAGGGATCAGGTAACCCTTGTACTGTCAAGCGCCTGTGAGACACCAATCTACAAGAATTGCACGATGTACATACGTGCACATTCCGTATCGCGCGATGGGGTAGGCTCATAGGCACGAGGGTCTTCAAGCGATGCGTCTCCTGCACGATGGCGCGCACGTACGGCAGTTTCTCGCCATCTTCGTAGACAGGGAGGCGTCCCTGTCCGACGACGGAGTCTAGCTCAGCTTGCGCCTTCCTCTGCACCTCTGGATGCGTCGCCAGAAGTATGACGAGCGCTTGCAAGAACAGAGCGCTGGTCTCCGAGCCGGCCTCGTACATCGAACCTGCGAGGAGGCTTGCGATATTGAGACTCAGCACAGGCTGTACGCGAGACACCAACGAGGCTAGCTCACCTCATCTGATCCCTGCCTAGTCCATGGCTAGCCTTGTCCCGAATTACATTGGCCATGAAGAACTCCCCATCGTTCGCGTCCACGCGCTGCTGACATTCATCGAAAAACTGAAGGTACAGCGCCCTTTGCATCTTGCGTATCTTCTTCGCCTGCTGCATCCACGGGGCCAAGAAGTCCGGGATCCATAGTAAAAACGGAAAGGCATCGACGGGCGGCGTCGCGCCGGGGCCGAGGAAGTGGTCCCAGAGCGTCGTGATCTCGGTGATGGCGACGGCACTGGGGGTCTCGAGCCGGGGAACGCGCTTGCCGAAAATGATGGCGGTGACGATGGAGTTGCTGAAGCGCTGGATGTGGTCGAAGAAATTCTAGAGATTAAGGACGGTGAGTGCTGAACTTGGGACGGCCGAGGTGGATGGAGCGTACATCGGGCGAGTTCAAGACATCAAAGACGAGTTGGGTGGACTCTGCTTCTTGCAAGGGTAGATAGTGTTTGACAACTGTGGACGCCAAAAGTGTTTGGGCGACCTTGCGAAGGCCGCGCCATCGGTCGGCTGAAGGGACGTCCAACAAGTTTAGATAGTCTCAAGAGGTTGGACGAAGGGTCACTTACAATACCGACAGAGAAAGAGATTCCATCCATCGGTTACCGTCTGCAACAATATTAGATGCAATTTGGTAGTCATGGGATTCAATGAAGCGAATAAAGCTCACGTCAGCGATAGGGTGGGGAGGTCGATCCGATGTGTACGCGCTCTGTTTGTCGAGAACATCCCGAAGCGCGGCTGGACTAGACAGTACGACGATCGTGCTGGGTCCCACTTTGAGCTGAAAAGATAGAGAACCGATGTTAGAGTCGGAGAAGCCCTTGGTAGCGAGTTGCTGCCCACCGAAAAGATTTCCCCAAACTCCCTCGCCCATTCTGTAAACCTGAAATGTGTGTGAGACGTAGCCAGGCCATATTGAAGTAATCTTACCGCTGGAACACGTCCTTCGTGGGAACTTGAAGGATATTCCCAAGTACGGGGCTTGTGGGAGGGCCAGGGGGCAGACCACGCTCACGAGAGCCGGCGCGGAGGGCTTTGTAGAGCACCACAGAGACGAAGGTTGCGAGAGCGAGGGTGGAAGTAGACATTGCGACGAGGAATATGCCCGATGTGTCAGTCAGGCGAAAGGAAGCAAGTCGATTGCTTGCCGTTATGTCGTAGAGGGTGGCCACGCTTAAGTAGCCGTCGCGCAGATCACGTTAGCCAGCGGGTCAGCGCCGAGTATACCGAAGCTTTGAGCTCTCGGAAGCGTCGTGAGACCAGAAGTGCCCCAAATTCAAAGAAGGTGGCGCATCCATTGAGCTCGGATACGACGGCCAGGAGGAAAGTTTGGGCGCTGGCTGGGTTTCAATGGGGCACCCACCGCTGCTCCTGAGATCGCCCTGGAGGATAAGTATCGATGAATGGCTGGGTCTAAATTCGTAGAGGTCATAGGTCCAACAATGGATTTTGTGGCCCTCAAGATCGTCAACTACCGCTTTGCCGGTTTACCGGAAGGTGCAGTTGTCCAAACATTTGCCACTTGCCAGCGCTCAGCGCTCAATGAGAACCTTGCGCAGAAAGTTAGAGGGGTGGTTGGTACTGTAGCATATAATCGGACCCTAACGCAACTTCGTGCGCCGGTGGGAGTTTGAAAAAGAGCTTTTATGGTCGGCGAAAGCCGAGTCAGTTCAGCTGTCACGCAGTCACTCAGTGTTCGTCTTGCGGCTTGCCCCTACAGCTACTAAGACAGATCATAATTTAGTTAATGATACAGCGAGACAGAGAATAATAGGTGATGTGATGTCGAGACAAGACGAGGAGACTAGATACCAATGAGCGTGTCGATGTGTTACGATTGAGAAAGAAGTGAATGAGAGTGGGAGTAAGTAGTAGGCGCAGATATGATCAATGTGTCAATCGAACGGAGGATAAGAAACTGGGAAGTCTGTCTATGCGCTAGACCTGGTCTTTATGGCGAGGAAGGGGCGGATCGTGCGTATGTGGACGAGACTATCTCGCTCGTACGGTACCTCCTTGCCGAAGGTGGTGGACAGGTCGTAACCCATCATCTCCCGCTTTTCTAGCACTCTTATATCAGAGAGCTGTGGCGTGCGGCCCGCAGATGCATCCGCAGAAGTACGCCAGAGGAAGCGCGCCCGGCGGAACCTGTAAACAGGGTCAGCTGATGAATCACGAGGAGAAAAACAGAGAACGCACTCTTCGTAGTCCTCTAACAAAGCTTCCATGTCATCTGTGGACTGGGTCCGGCTCAGAGCGTAACCTCGTAACGGCCCGCGTGCAGCGAACACATTCGATGGTCCCGCGCTGGCGTGATATTCGACTTCCAGCTCCGACATGGGGATATATCGCGAGGGCCATACGACCAGGCCAGGCGTCGGACGATGGGGCGTACGTGACGAAGACGACATACCACAGCCGAAGTCCAATTCCTCGTCGTCCTCGTCATCCACGCCAACAGAGCCCGGTCGCAGCGTGTCGGTGGACGCGGATCGGCGAACAGAGGATCGCCTTCGCGGCAGAGAGGAAGATCGTGGTGGCCGCGGAATGACAGGAGTAGCAGGGTCGGTCGCAGGCGGAGATGCTGACGTCGGGGCCGGGGATGGTGTGGTCCCCGATGGCCCGAGAAATGATTCATCGTCTTCGGATAGCTCCAGCATCGACTCCCGTTTACTCTTAGGCTTGTGCCGAAGTGCTGCATCCGGCGGCGCCAACATGACCTCGTATGGCAACATCTCGTGCACGCTATCCACGCCGAAAACGTCCAGCAGGGCTTTGCGTGCGACGATGTGCGGATGTTCCGGGAGGTTGTTGTTGGCGCGAATCTCCAGGAAATTCCGTTCGATACTGAGGCTCTTGTTGAGGCCCTCAAGCCAGGCCAAGGAAACACTGACGCAGCCAGGACCTGCGGACGCGCGGTCGGCGGGGGTCTGTCCGGCCGCAAGTCCAGGGCGCACTGCGAAGGCATCGTGTGCGATGTCCAGGACAGGGTCCTCCTCGACCGCTGGTGGTCTTTCCCATTTGGGCAGCTTGAAGCAGATTTGCACGTAAACCTGCGGCTCCGAAACTTTTCCGGCGTCGTCGCCCTCGTTGCTGGCCACAAGGAGCTCCTCGCGCGGCTCAGGGTCGATGACCTTCACCGGCTGCGTCTCCCAAGTTATCTTCAGCAGGCTAGGTAGTTTGATCAGAGGCTGCTTGTTCTTCCATTGGGAGGTGCTTGGCGTGCTCGGCGTCTCGGGCGTCTCGATCGTAGGGGTACAGGCAGGTGTAGCATCGAAGCCGGAAGGGGGCACAGGCTTGTTGTCGGGCCAAGGCTGACTCTGCGCAAGGAGCTGCTCGATGGACATCACCCCCTCATCGTCCTCAATGATGCGAGAGAGCGGGCGGCTACTTCTCTTCCAGGAAATGTCCGCTGGCACTGGGTTCGCCTCGCCTTGGGCAAGAAGTTCCCCCAAGTGGGAGCAAGCGAGCGATTTAGGGAGAGGCGCTCCTTCGACGATGCGACCCCCATATGGGAAGATCAGGTCGTCGATGATCACTTCCAGTCGACCACCCACTCGCAGAACGCGACGAGCCTCTCGGAAGAGGAATTGATAGTCCCCGCCTTCGCGGAGAGCTAGTTGCGGCCCGCTCAACCGGACGAAGTCGAAGGATTCGTCTGCGAAGGGAAGGGTGTGCGTGAGGCTGTACCGCATGATAAGTTGCAAGCAGCGAACAGGAAATAAGAACACTTACAAGTTACAGCACACGGGCGTGATGTTCTTCTTCTCTTTGAGCTTCAGTGAGTGCACGTTTGTCATATCAAGCGCGACGAAATGCGTGTTCGTCCAGATCTTGGCGGCATTTGTCGCCCACCAGCCTTCCCCGCAGCCGAGGTCGAGCACTGAGCGAGGCGCATTGGCGCAGGGGAACATAGTTGCCCCACCCGATAGGCGCCAGAAGAGTATCTCGTTCTGTTGTTGACTATGGCGTGCGTCAGTTACAAGTACAAAGAAGGGCGAGCAACGTATTGAAGACTCACGTAGTCAAAGTCGACCGATTCCAATTAAGGGGATATGGCCCAGGAGTAGAGATGCGATATTCGCAGGACAGATCATGATAGGAGAGCTCCTGGGGCACATAGTCGCCCAACTGTGGGAAATGCAGGCGCTGGACGTTCCAGTTCTCGCTCGGAACCTTCTCCGTAGGCTTTTCGTCACTCTGAGAAGGCGAGGGCCTGTGACCCAGGAAGAATCTCCTGCCCTCGGTCTTCTCGCCTTTGCGAGCTCCATCCGACGTGGATGAGGGCGTGTCGTCCTCTGAGGATGCTGAGTCCTGGTCTTCTGCGGACGTCTTGGGTGTGTTGGTATCGCCCGACGAAGCATCGCGAGCGAAGCTATTGTTGCGGCTGTGCGTCCGGAGGGTGTTCGTGGAAGGCCTCGGCTTCAAGTAGGGCGGGAGCCCTTCAACGAAGGACCGGAAGAGAGGACGCTTCGGAGTATTGCCGTGGGGGGTTCCGTTGGGGTCGCTGGCAGCGACGGTAGATAGTTGGGTGGCATCCGGGGTAGGTGGTTGGGTGGCATCGGGGAGATGATGAGTACCGTCCGTAACTTGGTCGGCCACATTAGCGGCCGGACCGCTCGACAGCGTCATCATCATGGCGGGATATCGAGTCTTCGGGTGAATGTGAGGGGTTGATAGATGTAGGGGTGGTTGTGGATACAAAAGTGCTATTCGCGGTCGATCTCGGTGTGTGGAGGTCCTCGCAGAAAGCAGGGGTCGCGGGGAATTTGCGGCGTCGGGCCTGTGCAACGGTTTCTTATAAAGAGGGGGTCATGGCTTTGTTGGAGCGCCGGTCCTTGACATTTGGCTTTGTTGTTTGCCGAGACCATGCATCAATGCAACCTACGGGTGAGGGTTTACAGGCGTGTGACGAGGTCTACGCACCTATTGAGCCTTATGGGGCAGTGTTTGTGTCGGGCTTGAATGGGTCAATGTTGCCGAAGCCGAACGGCGTTGGTCGTGAGAATGCCAACTAGAGCGGAGAATGGAAGAGATTGTCTATGTTACAGTGCCTATGATACAGATAGATGTCAAGACGAAGCTACGCCTTTGTGCAGCTCGCTAGGACAAAAAGTCAGCAAAACATGGGCGTCGCAAACACCCAACGCACCGTCGGCTGTTTTGCACGCGTAGGAAAAGCCAATCAACCGCGTCGCGGACGCCCGTGCTGCAGGTCATGAGGGTCAATGGTTATTCTGTGAGGGCCAAGCACGCTGGACCATACCCTTCGATAGCGCTGACACCGAGTACCTCGAGGCTGGCAATCCGTTCGCGCCGAGTACCGTCGCTCCCGTCGCCGCCTCCATCGTAGCGGTTTCGCCGTTGGCTCTCGATCTTACGCTGATAGTAGTCCTCGTAGTCGTGACGAATCTCCTCAACGGAAAGGCTATTTGGTGAATCCTGCTTGTTGGCGAGCAAAAGCAGGGGAACATTTAGGATTTGCGGCGCAGAGAGCACGGAGTCTACAGTCCTTGCACGCTGGTGAGCATGGTGATGAACGGACGGATGAGCGGGGTACATACCAAACACCTCCCAGCCCTCGCTAAGACGCTCGCGGTCTTCCGCATCTACAACGTAGACCACTGCGTGACAGTCATCGTAGTAACGATGCCATATGTTCCTGATTCCTCGTTGCCCGCCCAAATCCCAGAACTGAAGGATGGTTGAGGGGAGGGTGATGGTGCCGGCTGCGAGCCGGTCGGTCCCCTTCATGGAAAGCTCGCGGCGACCACGCACTATTCTGGCCGACTGTGGGCCCAATCTTATCTGGGGTCAGGCCTGGGGTTTCGTTGTAAAGGGTCTTGATCTTCTCCAGTAGCGTCGTCTTCCCTGCGCCATCGAGACCGATGATAATCACAGAGAATTCCTCCTTTCTGGTGTTATGAGCGGCAGCACAGACCCTCCACGACGCGCACTCACCTCGTAAGGTGTTCATGAAGTCCCTTCAATAGGTGGTACATGAGCGGGGAGGCACAGGTGTAGACTATTGATGAGCGCACGCGGCACACTTGACCGTGTTTGGTAGCGCGGTTGCGACGAGAAAATCCTTCTTCTCCCCGACCACCATCTTACTAGCACAAGTTCGCCGCCATGGCCCCCGGTCGCCGCAGAGGAAACAAGTCGAAGGGTATCCAGTTCACCCTGATGGTCGTGGGTGCGTTGGCTTGTGCTAAGAGTCGCGCGAAATGTATAAATCGCCCGCAGGTGAATCTGGGACTGGTCGCACGACGTTCGTGAACACCCTCTGCGAGTCGGATATCCTGGCGCACAAGGTCATCGATGCTCCCGAGAATGCGCACCTCGAAGAGGGCGTTCGCGTCAAGCCTGTTCACGTCGGTGCGTCGGCTGATATTGCCTCATATTTTACCCTCACACGCATCCACAGAGCTCGAGGAGGACAACGTTCGCATTTCCCTCACCGTTGTTGACACGCCAGGCTTCGGCGACAACATCGACAACGAGCTCTCGTGCGTTGCGCTGGTTGCCACGCAGTTTCCGCGGCTGACGTTCCCCCAGCTTCCAGGAGATCACGAACTACATCGAGCGTCAGTACGACGATATCCTCGCGGAGCAGTCGCGCATCAAGCGTAACCCGCGCTTCAAGGACAACCGCGTGCATGCTCTGCTCTACTTCATTGCGCCCACCGGACACGCGTGCGTCGTACCATGCCTACGCTCGCTCACACGTAACCCCCGTCCTTTAGCTTGCGCGAGGTGGACATTGAGCTCATGCGCCGCCTCTCCCCGCGTGTCAACGTGATACCCGTGATCGGTCGCGCTGACTCCTTCACGCAAAGCGAATTGCGCGCGTTCAAGAAGCGGGTATGTGTTCAATAGAGTAAGCCACGCTCCTTCCCTGTTCCTAACGAATTTCTAGATCATGGAGGATATCGATTACTACGACATTCCCATTTACAACTTCCCCTACGATGTCGAGGAAGATGACGAGGATACCATCGAGGAGAACATGGAGCTTCGCGCCCTGCTCCCCTTCGCCATCATCGGGTCGGAAGAGGAGGTGACCGTTGACGCGAATGAGCCGCCTGTGCGCGCGCGCATCTACCCTTGGGGTGTCGCCGAGGTGGACAACCCTGACCACTCCGACTTCACTCGCCTCCGCGGCGCGATCCTGGGCACGCACCTGAGCGACCTCAAGTCCCTCACGGAGGACGTGCTCTACGAGACGTACCGTACCGAGAAGCTTTCGCGCAGCGTGCACATCGACCCGCGCGACAGCCAGATGCTGCCGGAGGAGATGGCGTCGCAGAGCGTGCGTCTCAAGGAGGAGCAGCTCAGGCGCGAGGAGGAGAAGCTTAGGGAGATCGAGCTCAAGGTCCAGCGCGAGATCAACGAGAAGAGGCAGGAGCTTTTGGCCAAGGAGCAGAGCTTGCGGTGGGTGACATCCTGTAGTGATCTGCCGCAAAACACTCATCTATTAACAGCAACCTCGAGAGCCGTCTCGCGGCGGCGAACTCCATGCCCGGCACCCCGAGGACGCCTACGGCTGGCGGGTACTAGACGGCCGCGCAATCCTTCAGTCTCTAGCCGCGTACCCCACCAAGTTGCTGGCTTTACAACGATTGCCGCCGTTCGCTGTTCTATATATCTTGGAACTCTTGCTTTTCTTCGTCATGGATGCTTCCTATCTAGTGGTTGTTTGATTGATCTAGCCGCTCCTTAGCCCGCCCAGCTTGCTTGCGCGGACCACCTTGCTTGCTTGCGAGGTCCAGAGCCAACGACATTTTGACTTGCTTACGCGCTGCGCGGTGCTTCTTGCTAGCGAGAACTACCGTGTACGACCCCACTGTCGCTATACCCTGTGGTATCTATCTAATGTGTTGATTGATGTGCATTGTTGCAAATGAGTCTCGAGAGACTTTGGAAGGCAGGATCTGGCGTTCGGTGCGTTTGTGTGACCGCAACATCATCATCCGACGACAGTTTCACTGCTTGCTTGGGCGAGGGAGTATGATTGCCAGTACGTCAGCCCCTGTGCTGCACATTGTGCTGACTATGCTGCAGTTCAGCTGTGACGCGCTAGACATTCGACCGTTCATGCTAAAAACTACAAGGTCGTCACCTGAAAGCGTTGACGACGAAGGGATCTTGCCGAATCCACATCGCTTTGCACCGGGGACCAAACAAGGCCTTGCTTCAAAGCCACGTCGCCTGAAGCTCGGGATTCGGAGAGGCCTGTGTATAAACTTGCCTGTTCACGCGGTCGAGGACCATAGTAAGTGATGCCTCTTTACCGATCCGCAATGATACTGTGATAGCTCGACAGACAATGTACGTCAGACGCTCTTGTGTCCGCCGTCCCTTCATGAACGGCTGATAGGCAGGATGCTTCTTCACTCCGTTCATCCTTAATCACGTTGACTAGAAAGCACATACATTCGCTTGCGAAGGCTGCCGACGGAGGCCTCTGGGAATCTTTGCGCATCCCGCAAGGGCTGGAAGTACTTCTTCACCAACTGCGCGTTTGAGCCATGTCTTCGTCCGCTCCCCTATGATATCGGTACTCAGAGTGGCCGTGTCCTCAAGAGGCTATATAACGCCCGAGACGCAGTGCACCCAACCCAACCGCTCCCGAGTTTCCTTGCCCCCTTTCGTGAACGCGCAATATGTCGACTATGGTGGACACACTGCCGAATATTCCATTCGTGCCGTCGCTAACTCCCACCTCGCTTGCAGTCGCGGCCTTGACTCTAGCTGCATCCTACAGAATTTTTCGCATCGCCTCGCGCGAACACGGACTGCCGCCTGGCCCACCCACAAGCCCGTTATTCGGGAACGCCCTGCAAGTCCCTACGAAGGGAACGTACTTGCAGTACGTGATTTCTTCCTCCCAACGACTGCACATATTGAACGTCTCGCAGGTTCACGAAATGGGCGAGGGAGTATGGCGAAATCTACTCGGTTCGAATAAGTTGGGTCTTGCTCGCTATACGAGTATTCTGACAGTGCTCGCGACCTAGATCAAGATGGGATCTGGCACGGCCATCATCCTCTCTGGACCAGCCGTCCTGAAGGAGCTCCTAGACAAGCAGAGCGCTTATACCTCAGACCGACCGGAGTTCTCCCTCTTCGATGTGAGTATGAGTGTAATCTATGAAGCACCTCATTTTAATCCTTGTTCGTTCGCAGCTCGTCACCGGAGGCTGGGCGCTCTTTCTATGCAGATACAGTGAGTCGGCCAAGCTGGGCTTCGTTGCTCGCTCGCTCACTCATGTGCTTGCAAAAGACGAGAAGTGGCGCAAACTCCGCAAGGCCTCCCAAATGCTCCTCGCGCCCTCCGTTGTCAAGACATACCAGCCTCTCCAAGAGGGCGAATCAACACAGCTCGCGTTCGACTTATTAGAATCACCGGAGGTACATGTCTTCATCCTCTCTTTGGTCCTCTCATAATCTTACATTCCACTCACCTCTCTCCCCTTCAGCGCTTCTTCGACCACATATCCCGCTACGGCAACTCCCTCGTCCTCGCCATCCTCTACGGCCGGCGCTCCCCACGCATCGAAACCCCCACCGCCCTCGCCATTGTCGAGATCCTCAACCACTGGGTCACGTACCTCGAACCCGGCGCCACCCCGCCCGTCGACGTCTTCCCCATCTTCAAGTGGATTCCGGAGTGGATGGCCCCCTGGGTGGTCCGCGCGCGCAAGATTCGCGATATGCGGGCGGCGCTGTACCTCGGCCTGTTCGACGACTGCCGCGCGCGCGTGGAGGCGGGCGAGGACAAATTCTTCATGGGCGACGTGATTAGGGACCAAGCGGGCCACGGCCTGACGAGGGAGCAGATGAGGTGCGTGTGTCCCGGGACGGGAGCTCGACGACTGCTTACACTCGAACCATTTGCTAGCGAACTCGCCGGGGCCATCTACGAGGCCGGTTCGGAGACCACGAGCTCGACCCTGCAGACCATGGTCCTCCTGTTTGCTGCGTTCCCGGAGGTGCAGGCGCGGTTACAGCAGGAGATCGACACCGTCGTCGGCGAGGGTCGCCTCCCAGAGGCGAAGGACGCGGAACATCTGCCATACCTCAACGCCGTCATCCAGGAGACCCACCGCTTCCACACTGTGACGCCCCTTGCCATTCCCCATCGCGCGACGAAGGACCTGCATGTGAGGATGCTTCTCACTCATACAGCAAGAGCAGAAGCTGACTATGGTCTCGCAGTACAAAGGATACCTCATCCCGGAGGGAGCGACGATATTCGGCAACATCTGTACGCCCTCTGTCATCTTCCGCACGGAGAGTAGAGACTTACCCCGTACACAGATGGCCTATTCCACGACCCAGGTCTGGTTCGCACTTGCCCTCTCTCTTCTCGCCGAACTCAGAGGCTCCGTCAGACCTCTTCGAAAACCCATATACCTTCAACCCCGACCGCTACATGCTCACTGAACACGGCACGAAGCCAGGCGTCGACGACAGCGCCTTCAGGAACACCCTCATCTTTGGATTCGGTCGCGTAAGTTGCTTTTCTTCGGCCATTTGCCCTTTGCGACTTGCATGGCCCACCTATCCTTTCGCCGAATCTAACGACGCCCGACAGCGCATCTGCCCCGGCATGCACCTTGCGAATGTATCAGTGGTGAGTGGCTTGGCCTCCCTCAACCAGGATTGGGTTTGACGCACGACATCCAGGCGCTAGCTGCCATGAAGCTGCTCTGGACCTTCGAATTCCGCCCGCTAACAGATCCTGAGACGGGCAAGCCCATTCAGCTCGACACCATGAAGAAGCGCGATGTGAGTGGACTGTCAAGACCTCACATATCCTCCCCCCCATCCATCCTCCGCACCCCTCCTGCTCTGGGTGTTGGTGCAGAACTATACTCACTGATGCGCCAATTAGGGCATCGCCGCAGGCCCGCCTCTCTTTAAGTGCGATATCCGGTGCCGGAGCTCCGCGAGGGCAGAGCTACTCCGGCATGCGTTCAAGGTCGACGCTGCGAGCGCGCTCGCAGGGTACGAGTACAACTTGAGCGAAGGCGATCGGGAGTGGTTGAGCAGTGTCAGGTCGGGGTGAACGTTTTTGGCATAAGCCTCAAGAGCTGGTGCGCAAGATCGGTCGTCGAGTGCGTCAATCATTGAAGCTGACTTAACTGTGTTGGAAAAAAGGGCGAGTAAACCTTTGATACATCTTCGTTACGTCGTCAACAACCCTGTGCTACTGCTACACTTGAATGTTTGTTCTCTCCTCGCCTACAGCTGCAACTGCTTCGGCACGATCTCGATCCAGTAGCTGTAAACAGGACGTCAGTAACCATCTTCTTTCAACATCTCCCTTCTCGCCACCCCTCCCTCCTCGCTGCCGCCTTCTCACCACCACTCAACACTGGACTGGACTGGACTGAATTACAGAAAACCCACTCACCCATCCGGATCCAAAATAAACGCAATATGCCGCATCTTCCCATCCTGGGGCCGCTTCTTGAAGTTCACGCCCAGCTGCTCGAAGCGCGCGCACGCCTTCTCGACGTCGTCGACCGCGATCGCGAGGTGCCCGAAGCCGCGGCCGGGCTCAGAGTTGCCGTTCGCGTAGCCCTTGAAGTCGGGGTCGGACTCGGTGCCGTGGTTGTGAGTGAGTTCGAGGACGCCTGGGAGGGTGTTAGTGGGGGTGGGAGGGGAAGGCGCGGGTGAGGGTGAGAGGGACGAGTGGGGATGAGAGGGGGGACAGAGAGTAGAAGGGACGGGTGAGGGTGAGGGTGAGGGTGAGGGTGAGGGTGAGGGAAGAGGGGGTAGAGAGGAAAGAAGAGGGGGTAGAGAGGAGAGAAGAGGGAAGTGATCACTGAGAATTCTGATGGAGGGGAATGTTCGAGAATTCGTACGCACCCTCGCGCGAGAAACGGGTCGCAGCCTTCTCTTCGGCGGTAAGCTTGCCACCGTCATGGTCGAAGGCGAGGAAGTACAGTGTGAAGTCATCGCGGGGCTGCTCTGCAAGGTCGGATGCATCCCGTCAGCACTCCATGCCTCAAGTCTCTTCATGCTAGTCGCGCACTAGAGATCAAGTCCATGCCGAGGACCTGTATGTCCCCTGTTAGCCTGACATCCGGGCGAGACGAGCGACGACATACCTCCGTATAGAACTTGATTGAGGCCTCGGGATCCCTCACTCGGATCATCGTGTGGTTGAACTACAACGGGTAACGGCAGTTAGTCGGTGCCCTTCATACAATGCCCTGACGTAGCACCCACCGCGAAGCTAGCGGTCTCCGTAGTGCGCGGCATCTTGGAGAGAGTACGGGACTTGGGGAGCCTGGGGGCTGGATTTACGGGCCAAGTGGTGGTCGGAAGCAAGTAAGAGAATCCGAGGGACGATCATCTTATCAGCTAGCCCGGACGCGGACAAATAGATGGCAATCGACGCGTCGGGGAGGGAGGCGCGCTCCGGTGACGTCACTGGCCAGCGCGTCCGTGAGATGCATGTCTTGCGGACGGGGGCATGCCGGGGAAGTACGCATCCATCTTGCTCCTGACCGCCATGTCCGTATCTGCCCAAGACCAGCTGCACCTGCACCAGGACAAGGATAGCATACTGAATGGACTCGCCAATCACGCGGCCCTCGCCCCCTTCTTGCCCCCGACCCCCATGGCGAACCCACCGCCAGTCCCGGACGAACGCCTCCCCCAAGAACTCAAGGAATGCATCTTGAACGAGCTCGCAGCGACAAATGACCACATCTCCCTCGCCACCTGCGCCCTCGCCCACCGCTCCCTCCTCACCCCTAGTCAAACGCACATCTTCCACACCATCCATCTCCGCACCGCCGCCCTCACCGCGCGCTTCCTCCACCTCCTCTCCTCTTCCCCCCATCTCGCCCCCCTCGTCCGCGCCCTCCACGTCGAGGAGGAGCCGAACGGGCACGGCCAGTGGATCGCCCGCAGCACCGACCTCGCCGCCGTCCTGCGGCGCCTGCCCGGCATAAACCACCTCTTTCTCCGCCCATCCTCTGTCTGTTATGCAGTGCTGCCCGAGTCGCTGCGCGCGGCGCTGCTGGAGACGCTCCCATCTCTCCAGACCCTGCACCTCACCTGCGTGTTCCAGCTGCCCCTGCTCATCTTCGACCGGCTGCAGAGCGTGCGGAGCTTGCGCTTGTCCTGGGTCTCCTTCGATCGTGCGCCCGCGCCGCCGTCGAGCGCGAGCACCCGCCGGCCCCTCTCGAACCTCGCACTATGCTTGACGAGGGACAATCATTGGGTGCTGGTGCAGCGGCTGCTAGACCCCGAGGGCGCATTCCCCCTCGATGTACACGCACTGCGCAGTCTTCGTCTCGATGTGCTGCACGCCCGAGACACCCGCTGGCAAGACGACGCTTGCAAGGTCCTCGAGCAATGCTCAGACACCCTCCAAGCACTCGAGCTTGGGGCAGGCGTCCCTCGCGCATGTACGTCCCATCCCCTAGTTCCCCTTTCCTCCTTTCCCCCATATCCCCTTTCCCCCTCCTCCTACCCCACACCCCACACCCTCCCTCATCTTCCTCCCAGTCGACTACAACCCCGACGACATGTCCGTCATCTCCCTCGCCTCCATGCGCCAGCTCAAAATCCTCGCCCTCCGCGACGTCCTCGTCTCCCGCTCGGACGACGAGTGGGGCTGGCTCCGCAGCCTCCTCGCCACCGTCCCCGACATCGAGCACCTCATCATCGACTTCAGCCCCAAGCTGCACCCGATAGGGCAGTCGGGGATATGGGAGTGGCTGGATCAGAATCTGACCTCTGGACATTTGGGGAAGTCGCTGAAGTCAGTGACTCTGCATATACCCGCGCCTCGACACATACAGGTCGACATGCCTGCGACTATAGAGAATCTGCGCCAGCAGATGGGCACGCTGGGCGAGGTGACAAGGCTAAAACTCTGTGTCAAGCCAGGTAAGTCCGGGCACGAAGTGTAGTAGTACAATGCTGATCATCATTCCAGCAGTCGCATTCATGCTGGTCCGACCATCGCTGATACCCTCCGAGATTCTGGATTGCGTTGAGTGATATCTCTACATGGATACCCTTGTACTTGTTCCCCGGAAAAGCAAATCGTTCGCCCTGATCACGCAGGGTTGTGGAAGTTTGCGAATAGTGCAAGTGTTCAGTGCTACAGTATGGTACAAATCGAGGCATCGGGGACAAGAAACGAGAAACAAGACAGGCCCGACTCGATGATACATCTAGCCACGCTCGCCACGGAGACGGCGCGCAAGAGCGAGATCCTTGGGCTGGATGGTAACACGCTTAGCGTGGATGGCGGCCAGGTTGGTGTCCTCGAAGAGCGAGACGAGGTACGCTTCAGCGGCCTCCTGCAACGCCATGACCGCGCTGGACTGGAAGCGGAGATCCGTCTACACACATCGCCGATCAGCAAAACGTTCCCCTCAAGGCGAGCAGCATCACACACCTTGAAGTCCTGCGCGATCTCGCGCACCAGCCGCTGGAAGGGGAGCTTGCGGATGAGCAGCTCCGTCGACTTCTGGTAACGGCGAATCTCGCGGAGGGCGACGGTACCCGGGCGGAAGCGATGGGGCTTCTTGACACCGCCAGTCGCGTTCTGAACAAAGGCGGGGAGGGGGGCGCGTCAGCGAGTGGCACGGTGGCAGCAGATCATCAAACACGCACCGCCGCAGTCTTGCGCGCCGACTTGGCAGCGAGCTGCTTACGCGGGGCCTTACCTGGCGGGTTGTCAGCCAAAGAGGGACGCGACACACAAAGGGGAGCATCTACATACCACCGGTGCTCTTACGCGCGGTCTGCTTGGTGCGTGCCATTGGAAATGTAGTTCGAGTTGAGGGAAGAGGCTTTAGGGTGGCGAGGCCGTTTCTTGCTTGGCGGGGGTGGCGGTCGAAGGCAAGGAGCGGTGGGGTCTTGTTTGTTTGGCCGACACGGTTTTATGGGCGTGTTTGGGTCAGGTGACTTGGCGCGTCGCGGTTGGCACGTGCCCATCAAACGCGCCGCGGGCCGCGCAGATTCGGCGATCGGGAAAAGTGATTGCTGGTTCCTCGACTTGTTGCTTGCGTTCATGATGTCGCTGGGAGCGTTCGAGCAGTGGTTTGTTGCGAATGGGGGCTTTGTCGATAAAGAATATGTTGGGTTGACTGAATTCCCGGAGGAGGAAGGAGGCCGAGGCATGGTTGCCTTGAAGGACATACCGGTGCGTGCTTCTGTCCAGCAAACATCCGGGGGGAACTCAAGCACAGATCCCTTTGCAGGCGGATCATACCCTATTCTCTATTCCCCGCTCCATAGTTTTGTCTACACGCACATCACCTTTGCCTAGCCTTTTCGGCGCAGATGCATGGAAGGAGCGACAGCTTGACAAGGGTTGGGGCGGCCTAATTCTTTGCATGATGTGGGAAAGTGCTCAGCCCGATCGCAAGTGGAAGGGATACTTGGGTGCGTGATCCCTCCTGCTGTGTATGTCAAGAGTCTGACCATCGGCTTTGGCCCAGACTCCCTCCCCACTGAATTCTCCACGCCCATGTTCTGGACAGAAGAGGAGATCGCTGAGCTTACGGGTACCGCCGTGGTAGGTCCGTCTTCATCATCATCATGCTATCTGTTCACTTACAATATCACTATTGCAGACCACATAGGCAAACAAGAAGCGGATCAGGAATACACCAACAAGGTCCTCCCCGCAATCCAAGTGCGTTCCTCCATCCCTCATACCCTATCAACCCATCCTAACCTGCCCATCTTTCAGAGCCGCCCCGACCTCTTCCCCCCATCACTCCTCTCCACACACTTCTCCCTCACCGCCTTTCACATCAATGGCTCCCGCGTCCTCTCTCGCAGCTTCAACGTCGAAGAAGGCGATGACGACTCCGATAGTGATGATGAAGGCCCCGCAGACAAATCCGCCGACCTGATGGACGTCGACGCGACGGAGCCGCCCCCGGAAGGGGGCGCCGAGGAAGCGATCGAGGTGTCGGACGATGAGGACAGCGATGAGGAGGACGCGGGGGATGTGGGCATGGTCCCGATGGCGGACATGCTGAATGCGAGATATGGGTCGGAGAATGTGCGTCGGGGCTCTGTGTAGTGAAGAGAGCTGACGGTTATATGGTCTGCAGGCCAAGCTCTTCTACGAGCCCACCGTTCTCAAGATGATCTCCACCAAGCCGATCAAGGCAGGGGACCAAGTCGTACGTCCCGCCGAACACCCCATAATCATCCATAACTTATTTCTGCCCAGTGGAACACCTACGCCGACCCGCCCAACAGCGCCCTCCTAAGACGCTACGGGCACGTAGACGTTATCGCGCCAGACGCCCCCAATGCAAGTACAGACGGTCAAGAGAACGTTGCCGGCGCCCCCAACCCCGCCGATATCGTTGAAGTCCGCGCCGACCTCGTCGTGCGGAGTGCAATCGAGCGCGCCGGAGGTAGCGACGCGGAAGAAGCGGCGAAGGAGCGCATCGACTGGTGGCTAGATGAGGGAGGCGATGAGTGCGTAACCTTAGCCTTGCCTTACCCCCCTCCCTAGTCACCCAGCCCGATCCTTTCCTGTCAACTATCGATCCACCCAAAACTCACCTCATCCACCCAAAACTAATCTTATCCACCCACAGCGTTTTCATCCTCGACACCTCCTGCGCCCTCCCCACCCTCCTCATCTCCCTCATCCGCCTCCTCCGCCTCGCGCGCGCCGAATACGAGAAGGCCATCGCGAAAGGCAAGTTACCCAAGGGAAAGCTGAAGCCTGAGACGGACGAAGATGCGGCGGATGTGCTGCGTATTGTGAAGGACGCCCTGGAGAGGAAGGCTGGGGAATATGTGGGTGGGGCGGATCCGGAGGTGTGTATTCTTTCATGCCGTCGTACTGAGTACAAAAGCACGGCAAGGAGGAGATAACGACACTGACAATCCCTCCAGGCTGATGCTCAGCTCCTCACCTCCAATCCGCCCCTCCCGCCCCGCAAACGGTGCGCCGTCATTATCCGCCTCGGCGAGAAGCGCATATTGCGGAAGACGATCGAGCGCGTTGAGGAGATGTTGGCGAAGGCTGAGGCTGCGAAGGCGGGGTATAAGCTCTCGGGCAAGGATCAGAGGCCCACGAAAGCGAATGGTGGGAAGCGGAAGGGTGCAGCGGAGGAGGCGCGCGGAGGGGGGAAGAAGGCGAGGCGGTGATGATTAGTTGATCTCACCTTCAGTACTCTATTCCAGGTATGAAGGGGTCTTCGTATATTCTCCTGTGTTCTTAGTTGTTCTTTTTTCTGCTGTCCGCGACCCCCTTCTATCGGGTCTGGAAGTACTGCAGACTCAGTATAAGTCGCATGTAGCTTGACGCCAATAACGTGACTGCGTTCGGTAAATGATTGTGACAATGTCACCTTCGCCTTTCAGCACCTTCCTCCCCATCTGCCTTTCACCCAACTTCTTCTGTCATCTACTTGACCGTGCGGAGAGGCTGGGTGAGCACTCTGTTCCTTGCATCTTCAGCACTGGGCTCATACAAATCACAATGGACGCCGCCTCCGAGAGTACGCGCACGATGTCCACCGAACCCGCCGATGCGCAAACCCTGTCATCCATCGAGGATGTCTCTCATCCATCCATCCCTGCCGAACTCCAGATCCAGATCTTCGCTTTCGCCTGTACGGACAGCGACATCAACGTGACCGACATCCTGAGGTTCACACGCGTCTGTCGCTCCTGGCGCCATGTCATCTACAATGCCCCAGAGTTCTGGACGAGGCTTCGCCTGGACTGGGAGCAGTACTGCAAGGGGGCCCGAGCCGATGTCGTTCTCGGAAAGGCGTCTCCAGTTCAGGAGTGGATTGCACGCGCCGGATCACATGCGTTGGCGATCGACATCCACAACCCCTACCTGGTGTATAACTCCGAGAACCCAGCAGTCGAGCTCCTTCGAGACCCCCTTGTATTTCCCATGCATCGACTGCGCGAACTCTCCATCTCGCTCAACATGGTTCAGCGGTTGCCCGAATCCATCGTGTACGGCTCGCAAGTGCTCTTTCCATCTCTCGAGGTCCTCCAGCTAGACGAGCCTGTCCGTGAATCGGTGATATGGGGCTCCTTCGGTCGCTATCCCAGAACGCGTACCAGAGCAGTCCAGATGTTCCGACACTCTCCCCTCCTGCGCACGGTCGTGCTTGACGTGGCCCCAGCTCGGATGTCCACCACACTCAATCAAAGGCTGTCCCTGCCGTGGCAATCGCTTCAGCGACTGGAGCTATGCCTCGATCATTCTTCTCATGCTGGTTGGACTCTAGAGGCATGCACCTCTGTGACCAACGTAAAGCTCAAGCTCTCTCAGCTGCGCAACAACCCCACCCTCGACGACGATGAGCCTCCCACCTGTACTTTACCCTCTGTTCGAACCTTCACACTGGATGCGCATAGCGCATTTCCGACGGACTTTCTGCGAATGGTTGCCATGCCCAACCTAGCCAGCTTCGCCCTCATCGCTCATTACTCGAACATGAAGCGCATTGAAAGGTGGCCTAATGGCACTTGGGCATTGACGAGGTTCATCGGTCGCGCACCCCTCATCCGCAGCCTTGTCTTGCGCCAATCCGGATTTGAGAACGAGGGCGGGCTGTATGCATCACAGCATCTACCTCTCCTGGAGGAAATAACTCTCAAATGGCGAGCGACAGAGTGTCCTTCATGGCGTATCACAGACGAACTCTGTCATTCCGGAAGCTGCCCTAATCTCCGACGCATAATTCTCCACGGGGTGCAACCGATGGACGCAGAACACAACCAGGGCCTAGCTTTGTTCCTGGCGGGGATTCCAGCACTGGTTCAGGCTCGGCTCGCTTTGGCGATGGTTCGCCTCCAGCATGTCGAGGTAAGCATACGTAACTGCAGCGTTGAGGATGTGAAGAAATTGAATTGGTGTAAGGAGCTTATGGCTCTGGCGAACGATAAATTGCGCATAGATATTGTCCAATTGGAGCCAGAGGCCGCCAACTACGGTGAAGTGCCGGGTGGGTTAAAGAACCTGACACCGGCTTTCGAAGCCGGCGTCTTTTGACGAGGATATAGAGCACGTAACGATTCATTGTACAATCCATATAGCACTGGCAAGTCGCCACATTCGTCCTTCAATCGTGACTTCGGACGCTCTCCAACCACTCCTTGTCTTTTGGTGCTAAATTGCGTTCAAAAGGGATCAGTATCTCGGCAGCTTCGGTCCTAAACGACTCCTTGATCAGCTCAGCACGCGCGGGACTCCGGCAACGGATGTCGCATTTGAAAGGCGTGGGTCCAACGGCGAGGCCCTGCAGGAGCAGCCAATTTGTCAGTCCCAGCAAGGGTTGAAAGGAAAGGTACTGACATCACCATTCGAATGTACGTCGAGTTCAATGGGCTTCCCTGTAGCCTCGTCTATGGCAGGTCGAAACTCAAAAGCCCAAATGAGCTTCATAGCCGCCAGGAGCTCAAGATCATATTCAATCAATACGACATCCGATATTTAAACGCTGGACTCACCGTGGACGCGGATGCGACATGCATGCCAGGGCAGATGCGCTAGAGGTTAATCAACAAGCGTTTCGATAGACAGTGAACCCGACGTACTCGTCCCATGCCGAACATGAAGGTGGAACGGAAGTCGCTGACATCGACGCCTGGCCGGGTGCCGAACTCAGTGAGCAGGAAGCGCTCCGGCCTGAACTCTTCTGGTGTATCGAACAGCTCTGAAATATGATAAGACGCATGTACAGCTGTCGGCCATATGTGTCACTTACCTGGATCGTTGAACAATCCATCTGAGGAGAACATCAGGCCATCCGAAACTGACAGAACAACGCGGGATATATACGCACGAATATTTGCAATGATCATTGAGCCCTCCGGAATCAGAAACCCTTTATACTAAAGGAAGCTCTAGCCGCAGCGGCCACTCATGAATATGTCCAGACTCACATGCAAATCGCGGGTGGCACGATGAGGTAGGCCATGCGGTGTTACCACTCGGAAGCGATGCGTTTCCTGAATGAGTGCACGAATATATGGTAGGACATCCCCGTCCGAATGAACCGGACTGCGCGTGTCGCCAACGACTCGATCTATCTCTGCGGCAGCCTTGGCCTGTACTTCTGGATACGCGGTCAGGAGCATGACGAGGCCATGGACAAAGGCGGCAGTAGTGTGCGCCCCCGCCTCATAAAGCGAGCCAGCGAGCATGCTACGAAGGGAGAGTAAGCAACTGAGTTGTCTGACAGCACAGGTAATGAGGACGCGTACCTCATCTGCATTCTGGCCATTTCGTGAGCAGCCTGATCGCGTATGAGGTCCGTTAAAAACGACTTCGCCTGCGTATCCCCCTCATTCACGCGCTCCTGGCATTCGTCGAAGAGTCCAAGGTATAGCTTGCGTTGCGCCGTACGGATAACCCGAGCTTCCTTCTGCCAAGGCGCCAGCCTTTCGGGAAGGTACTTCAGGAAAGGTAGCATATCGACGGGCGGCGTGACTCCCGGCCGCAGGTAGTTCGCCCAACGTGTATTAACCTCGGCGAACGCGCCAGCGGTAGGCGTTTCGTGCCGTGGAGCCCGCTGGCCGTATACGACGGAGAGGATGATGGAAGCGCTGAAGCGGTGAATGTGATTGAAGAAATTCTGAGAGGTTGGTTAGCTGTGACGGCCTCGCGCTGGGTACAATTGATGAGCTCACTTCAGGCGTAGTCAGTATGTCAAACTGCAGCTGAACTGCCTCTGCTTCCTGGATAGGAAGGTAATCTCTGGATGCCGCGGGCGAAAGAAGCGCTTGAGCGGCCTTGCGCATCTGACGCCAACGAGCGGCTGGAAAGTGATGTTAGCGATGAAGATAGCAAGACCACAAAGTCAGCCTACAGTAGCGACACAGGAAGAAGCTCAACCCGTCTGTCACTAGCTGGAATAGATAGGCGCATCGTGAGAAGTCTGTGCTGGAGGAAAGTCTTGGTACTCACGTCGTGTAGAGAATTAGGAGGACGATCAGATGTATCGACGCTCTGGAGTTCCAATATATGCTTCATAGCCTGAGGACTCGACAAGACGATGGCCGTGCCGGGACCTAACTTGAGCTGAGGATTACGATTAGCGCTTAGGAGGACCATCGACGTTGATGACGCACCGAATAGATTTCACCATATTCCCTCGACCAAGCCGTGATTCTGGCAGCCACGTCATTCAAAAATTGCTGTAGAAATCGAAATGGGCTTACTGATGGTGTGCATCTCGAGACGGCAATTGAAGGAGATTTCCCAGAACGGGTGTCGTTGGAGGGCCCGGAGGTAAGCCGCTCTCTCGCGTGCCAATGCGACTGATCACGTAGATGCCCGCAAAAGAGCATGCAATGGCAGCAGCGATGAAGGAAGCCATTCTGAGCTGCTTTGGTGCGCAAAATAGGATGCGTCCATAATGCGATCATAGAGCAAGATAGGGCCAACGCACCTGCAGACGCTGGATGGCGGGGAGGGGAGGAGAGCTTCAACGTCCAGCGCTAGTAGGATCACTCGAGATATATGTAGTCAGGTGTTGACGGGCATCTAGCCGAGAAGTTGGAGTTTGCGACGTACAATGAAGGCTGGCTTATCAGACTGGACGTGCAGCAAGAATAGACGGAACTTCGCCATAGACAAGGGGCGACCGCGGAGAAGCTTGCGCTGAGAGAATCTATTCAGCCCCATATCTCGTGTGCAAGTTTGTATGCACGAGCGTAGCGTACGCCAGTTTCCAACTTGCGAACAGAAGCGCGGCCGTTGTCTAGCGTGGACCTAGTGTATACGCTAGTGCCATGTCGTGCTTGTGGACTCGCGTCCGCTCTTCCAATTGTTCGGATAAGGTAGAAAGTACATGGAATTTGTGAAGGGGAGCTTGTCATCTACGAGGGCTGCCTCGCGATGAAAGTACCGTGTCAAGTCGGAAGTATGCATTGGGTCGAAGTTCCCTTTGCGGCATTCGCCGAATTCTTTGTGGCGTTGAGTGGCGCCTTGGCGGCGACGGAGCTGGCTTGAAGTCGAACAGTACGCTGAACAAGCCCTCAATGTCCTTGTCATGCCAGGCGGCGCCGATGACTTAGCCGCAGATCCTACATTCAATCCTTTTGCCGACGATCTCGACGAGGAACCGCAGGGGCATCCATCTCCGCTGCACTATGCGTCCCTTCTCGACAACGATGACAGTTGTAGTTCTGGAACAGAGGGGAACGAGCCCGCTCAGCATAGACGAGCAGCGACGGACGTCCCTGCTCTCACTACGAGCTCCAGTCATCCTCTTCATACGGCCGACCTTTCGAACGAGAACATCACTCGACCGACGCTCGGCAAGGCATTGAGTGACCTGGAGCCTGATGTTGGATTGGGCACCACTCTACGAGAGGAAATTGAGGTAGATGCGAACGAGAAGCTAGTCCTGGTGCATGAGGTACGTGTGCGCGACTGCGGAAGGGGGTATCTGCTTACCGCGATTAACAGGTGCAGCCGAAGGACTCCCTCGCATCAGTATCCATAAAGTACGGAATCGCTATGAACGACCTTCGACGCGCCAACTCGATGTGGGCGAACGATTCGATCCATCTGCGAAAAGTGCTGTACATTCCCATCGACAAGGCGTCCCGCCTACCGAAGTCATGCGACATACCGTCAGACGATAATCCATCGCGCTCCAATCCCGAGCTCTCCATCACGCCAGCGGATGGACCTATCCCAGATATCCCAGGGCACGCCACCCTCAGACGAATACCAACATCCCGCCTTTCCTACTTCCCTCCCCAGTCGCCATCATCACTTTCCCCTCGTACATCTTTGGACTCGTCCTTTCCGCAACCCTTGCAGCGGCACGCCCGCTCTTCGACAACCCCTGCATCTACCTCTTCATCGCCGCCTACTATGGCGTCCCTCCTCAACGCCTTCCCCATCCGCCTGTCCTTCGAAAGCACGACCAGCACGTCCACGACTGATAGCGAAGAGCACGTCGAGCTCACCGATGTCAAGCGGTCACATCGAAAGAAGTCATCTGCGACCCTGCGCTACAACGCTCGCGCCGGTCTTAGCGATGCGCCCCAACTCAGCAACGGTCATGCGCTTCCACAGGCTGGCCTCCCTGTACCTGCACCAGCACCTACACCTGCTTCCCTCGTCGGCTCCCCGGGCCGAAGGGTCCGCACCTCGCAGATGGAACCAGAGCCAGGAATGATGGTGCCACCGCCAGCGTCCCGACGCCGAGGAAGTGTGAAGGATGCTGCGGCGGGCAAGAGAGCCACGAACACCATCTCTGACGGTCCTTCTTCGAAAAAGAACCGGGCGTCGCTTTGGGATGTCTTTGGCATGGACGATTCGGACGCTACACTGAACCAGCAAGAAGGAGAGATGGATTTGGAGGATGTGCTTTGAGACTATCTAGCCTACTATCCATCGGCGGTCTGTATACTATTGTAATCTGTGCGTGTTCATCGTCATCTTGAGCGAGTCGGGATTGACGAACATTTGGACAGATCCGGTATTTATCTAGCACAATGCATAGACGACCCACATATTGCATGTCTACGAGCGAGTTCTACGTGCTCTGAGAAGTCTCCCTCGCATGTCCGAACGGCCACTCTGGAATCAACATCCGACTCGGGGCTGTCAGCCAGCCCCACCCACTCGCCGCCGACTCGGCATTTTCAGTAAAGGGGGAACTTTCACGGTTGATAAAAGGCGCTGCTTCTACTGCACACCATCATCTTGCCGCTATGTCGCTTCCTGCCACTCAGAAGCAGTACGTCTTCCCCGATGTAGGTTCTCATGCGCCCCACCGCGATCCCGTCGTTCTCATCATTTTGTAGTTCAACGGCTTCCGCAACCTCACCTTGCGGGATGCCCCCGTCGTCGCCCCGGAGCGCGACGAAGTTCTCGTTCGGGTGCATGCTGTGTCCTTGAATGTAGGTATCACCGACGCATGGCTTGGAAGGTTGCCGTGTGAATAGGGGGATGACGCTAAACCTACCCACCTAGTATCGCGACATCCTGGTCTCCAACGGCACATACCCTCGCCCTGTGTACGTCCCTGCGTATCTTCCTCTCAGTCTCTGACAGCTCACGCCTCTACAGCAAAGGTACCCCCTTGGTACCCTGCGCCGACATGGCAGGCGAAGTCGTTGCTGTCGGGCCTGACGCGGGCAGCTGGAAGGCAGGCGACCGAGTCATCGCGTCCCCGACCCCTTCTTTCACAGCCGGCACATTCCGCGATGCGGCTCCCGTACCCGACTACGGCGCGGCGCAGGAGGGAGTGTTGACCGAGTATAAGATTGCTCCGGCACATGTAAGTTTCTTCCTCGTTGGGATGGCGCTAGATGGCTGACTTGTTTGATAGTCTTTGGTTGCCATCCCGGAACACTTGTCCTACGAGGAGGCCTCTACGCTGCCGTGAGTTGTCATTCCCCTGGTCTTATTGGCTTGGCTGACCCGAAATACATAGGGCCGCGCCGCTCACGTCGTACAACGCCCTCTTCAGCGGCCTAGAGCCCCTCAAGCCGGGCGACTTCGTCTTGACCTTGGGAACGGGCGGCGTATCAATGTAGGTTGAAGTGCAAGACCGCGGACCACGTTACTGACTGCTTTCCTTACAGCTCTGCGGCACAACTCGCGCTCGCAGCCGGCGCCAAAGTTATCCTTACTTCCTCTTCCAAGAAGAAGTTGGAGATCGCCAGACAGCTGGGGGTGCAATATACGATCAACTACAAGGAGACGCCTGAGTGGCACGAAGAGGTGCTCAGGATTACTGGTGGGCGTGGTGTTGACCATGTTATCGAGGTACGCGGCAGCTTCATGCAGGCCTTTTGCTGAATTACTCACGCCCGTTGCAGGTCGGCGGCATGGGCACATTGCTCTCGTCCATCAAGTCGTCCGCCATCGGCGCGAAGATCCACCTGATTGGATTCTTGGCCGAGGTAAGCGTCGTAAACCATACCCTTCCCGTAGCTTAGCAACTGACGACCGTATGTAGGGCCAGCTAAGCTCGGAGGTCCTCTTCGAGACTATCGTGAAGACTTTGACCCTCAGGGGCATCCTTATCGGGTCCATCGCTCAGTCGGTGTCACTCTTCGTATCGTATCCCTCGCACTCTCTAACCCAGTGTTGCAGACTGCGTGAGATGATGCGCATCGTCGATTCGGCGAAGATCAAGCCGGTTGTCGACAAGGTTTTCACCTTTGACAAGGCGATGGAGGCTTTCGAGCATCTGGAGAAGCACCTGTTCATGGGCAAGGTCGTTGTGCGGGTCTCCTAATTCGTAGCGACCACTGAGTGGGACAATAGTCCCTGCTGTAAGAAATCTGTACGATACAACCTTGCATTTGACTTCAGTTTCGTCTCGTGGCCCTCAGGCTTGTGTTCCCCAGCCGAGATTAACTGGTGCGCTTTACACAGTGAATTCCGCGGTTAGATCCATACAGTCATGATATAGTCCGTTTACAAGCCCTTTGAGTGACCGCCCTTGGCATAGAACTCCTCCATCCGCTTCACGATCGCGTCGAGCGCGGCGAGCCACTTGTCGAGTTCGGCGTCGACCTTCTCCTGAGATGCCGGCTCGCCACCCTCGGGGTCCGCAGCAAGCTTCGCGTAGAAGTCCTTGCGGTACGGGCAAGCCTTCATCGCCACCTAGATCAGAGTCAGCACGAATCCAAGTGAGACGAGCTAAGCAGCACGCACCGAGAAGACACCCTTGACGACGAAGTTGTGGTACTGCTTGAGCGAGTTCTCGTAGCCCTTGGTGAAGGCGGGCGCGAGCTCCTGCGTCTTGTCGCCCTGCGCGTTCTGAAGGGACTTGCAGGTGAAGGAGAGGCCGCGGAGGAGCCACATCAGGCCCTCGGTCGCGACGCGCTTCTTCTCGCCCTTCTCGTTCTCGACGAGCTGCTCGAGGGTGCCAGACTGGGCGGGGTGCGCGTCGTAGCGAGTGCGCACTTTCTGCGATGGGGGTCGTGTGAGGAGGAACGCATAGTGGGGTTGCTGAGCGCGCTTACGGTAATGTTGCCCCGCAAGTCGGACTGGACGACAGCGAACGCGGTGGATCCGAGGAGATCTGGGGGGAAACGCGGGGGATGAGAATGGGGTTGTGGTGCGATCATCGTCCACGTACCGAACAGACCAACCAATCCCTCGCAAGCCTCCAGGAACTGCAGAGTGTCGACGCCAGCGTCGGTCACGGGCACATCGGCAAAGGACTGCAGATCACTTGTTAGTCGAGGGTACGCGAACGCGGGGTACGACGCACCTTCACGCGCTCAAGGTATGGTGCCATCTCGTCAGGAATTCGTTACAAAAGTATACCTGTATGGACGTTCAGTCTGGGTATATAAGCAGCAGATCAACCTACGTACAAGAATGAGCAAGCGATGACCAGGAAAACAAGACGGATGTTCAATCGATGGTGAGGGAACGTACGCGACGCGCAGGGACGGGCGCATGCTCGTATTATGTGGCGTTACTGCGGCCCCCTGTCCGCAACGTTGCCTTCGCCCATCATGGACCTAATGAACCACTCTAGTTCTTGCGCTTCCTCCCTATACGTTCGCAAGCTCCTCTACGACGACTCGACAAGCACGAGTGCGTTGAGCAAGTCGACAGTAGCACTGGGGTCGGACCGATCGTCCGGACAGCCTCCGAATGCCAGCTGAATTTGCCATCTTTCGCGCGAATGGCGAGCTCGAAAGGGGATCGTCCCTGCTCACTCTCAACGCTCATCATGCCTCACGCAGACTCTTCCTTAGTGCCGGAAAGGTGCGAGCCAGACGCGAACTCAGGTCCCCCTTCTTACACCACCCTAAAAGCATACAGACGAAGGCAGAATTTTGGGATCATGTCCATGATCAACTATCTGCTTTGCTAGAAGGCCAACGATCCTGGGTATGACTCTTTCGCACGGCTCAACGACGCATCCTTGACGTCTCACAGATCACTAACCTTGCCAACGCCTCATCGCTGATCTTCAACTCCCTCGCCGCATTCCCAGCACACTTTGGGACGGAGCCCACGAAGGCCGTCAACTGGTGCGGTAAGTCAGGCCGGCTTCGATCATCTCCGTCTCCCCTCTGACTGCTGCTCCACTCTTCCTTGGGTCTACGGCAGGCTTTTACCTCGATGGCCCGCTCTTCCCCGCGCCACGGTTCTCCTCCGCGCGCGGCGAGCCTCAGAAGGATGCGCTACTGCTAGGCCCCTTCTGCGGAAAGCCCGCGTGCCAGTTCATAAACGTGACCCCGGGAAAGGCCCGTGGTGTGTGTGCGGACGCGTTCCTCAAGCGTGAAACCGTCCTTGTGCCCGATGTGGATGCATACCCGGGGCATATCGGTGCGTCGACGGACTGGTGGATTCGTTGATGTCGCTCACAGTTCACTGATTTAGCATGCGATGGCGATACCAAGAGCGAGATCGTGTGCGCCCTCGTATTGCGCCGTCCAGAAGGCGATGTGCCCCTTGGAGTCTTGGACCTTGACTGCCTTGCGGTCGGCGGTTTCGACGACGAGGATAGGGCAGGCCTCGAGAGGATAGCGCACCTCATCGTCGACGCGTGCGACTGGTAGCAGTCTTTGCAAAGAAGTCTTCGTAGCACGCTCATTGCGGCGTTTGCCTTCCGGGTGCGGTTGTACGACACTGTTGAATGCACAACTACAGCATCGATTGACCTGTATCACGCCCCTCCTGCTCCTCAGCACATGGGCTTCCCCAGGACCCGTCAGGCTGACCGCTGCTGTGAGTACAAGCTTTCGGTCCCAGTGTGTTCGCACCCCATGTACGTCTCCGTCTTCACGTCAACGCATGGCCCCTTACTATTTCTCAGCACCTGACACCCACTGGGAAACTTGACGCGTATCACTAGTCGCCAGCTGGCCGTTTTGGACCATGAGTTCTGAACGGTGTTTTGACAATTTCCGGGATACGCGGTACGCCTGAGATGGGAGCGGAGGAATTCCGTGGCTAAATCATGCCCGCCCTCTGTCCTTCGAACCCGACGTTCATCGGGCCTGTCTCGCCGTCGACTTGCGCCCTGGACCCCGCGATCCCTGCGCCGTCAGAAACTTCCAGGCTATGACCCTGCCCATGCGGCTCGCATTGTGTATTTCTCGGGTCCTTCATTCCACGTATCATTTTCTGTCTTTATTCTTCGCGAAGCAATCGGCCTACGCGGGTTGACAGCAGCCCTCCGCGCGCTCCCTTTGACATCGGTGGTTCGCCACGCCTTCTCGCCGCGCAGGCGCCCTCGTTAAGCGCCCTCGATCCACGCGCTACGCCTACAACGCCTTGTACTGACGACGCTTACGGCCCGCTAGCTCCACGACGAACGCACAGCCCTTGGGCTACTTGTCTTCTTTCTAGGTGTACACAAGCACGCGAACTCTGACTGCGGCGTAGTACTAACTGCCCCCGACTACGGGCATGCCACTACTTGTCCCCGATACGATGATTTGCCCGATGAAGCTCCCGATGCAAGTGATAGCTGTCCCTTTGGACGACAGCTGCCACAGGCCCTCCCCGATCTTGTTGGCGCCAAGTCTGACGCGTTTTATGACCTCCGTCGCCCAGGATCCCCGACGAGGTCGTACACCCTTTACCGCGTTCTCGCGGAGAATGTACGCGGCGCCACCGAAGTGCGATGAGGTCGGGACTGACTAGCATGCCTAGTAACTTCCATTGCCGCCGGTAAGCCATCCTTCCTATCAGAGAAGCACTGACCGGGCCTTTTACCGCCAGGACGTACCCCTTGGACCCTTGGCGCTGTAGACTGGATTTACCATATGCGTATGCCGTGTCAATCGCTCGCGGCTGCCACTCGCACGTGTTTCCGATCTTCCTGAGAATGCGAGCTCGATACCATGGCGCGAGCGTTACATTACCCGCACGCAGGTCCAGGTCGTATGCCGTCAAAACACAATAGACTGGTACGTTGCAGCCTCGCGAATCCCTGCGCACTGTAACCCACTTATCTATCGAACAGCCTGGCTTCGATGCCGGAATCCTGATAGGATTAGATGGGCAAGCAAACTGAACAGACCCGCGTGACTCACGCTGCCGTCGCACGCTAGCGCGTCCACCTTCGCGACATCGAAGCATCGCACCCCTTGGCGTGCCCCGAATCTCATCAGTCCCCCATCGCCTGCCTTGCAGAGCTGAATGCGGCAGGACTGAATGGCCACCCACCCTACCACGTCCCGTCCACCCGCGCTGGAATCCCGCCTGTCCTCCATCGATATCCTCGGGTCCGTCGTCCTCGCTGCGAGGGCCCGCAGCGCGGTCCGGTGGCACCAGACGGAGGGTCACAGGCACCTCCCCTTCCCCGGTCTAGTTTGCGTCGGAGAGGCAATCATCAACAGCAGCCCGATCGTTGTTTAGTCTATCTATACTCGACATTCTCCGCATGGTCATCGCGGGCGCTCCATCCCCATCGAGGCCGTGCTCGGCAGATCACCCGCACGAGATCAACAGTATATAAGCGCCGGCATGGTACTGGCGCCCTTCTTCCCATCCGCCCACTCACAAACCCGCACCATGTCTTCACAGCCACCTACCTGCATGAACCTGCGCGTGAGTGGGCGTCCCGCGAGGTACTCACTAACGCTAACGTTTCTCGACGATCCCAGGTTCGCACGCCCGAGGATGCGAGGGTCATCTTCCACGCGGTGGCTCTGAATATACTTCCGTGAGCCTTTTCCCTATGCCTCCGTGGGTGATCGGAGGCTGACTTATGCTTTCTCAGCCTCGTTACCCGCCGGCTGGACAACGAAGAGCGGCGATCCATCGCTAGCGGCTCCGTAAGCTAGCCGCAGTGCCGCGAGCTACAAGCAGGTATTGACCTCCCGGCGTTACAGGTATACGTCTGGGAAGAGCGTCAGAGTGGGCACGCCTACGCCGATTCTCATGGGGTACGCCGACCGGTCTTTCTTCCTTCGTCGCAGCTGCGCTAACACCTCGCGAATTCCCTCAGCTTGGCATCGAGCGTTGGACCGACTCCATCCGCTGGGGCCCTTCTCGGTGAGACGCTCGCGTAAAGCCTATTGATCGACCTCGCTGAATACAATGGGTAGGGTTCGCGACGAATTCCTCTTCTATCACGAGAAGGATGATCAACATGACGGGGATGCTGCAGGGCGCGACGCGGATGTGAAGTGCGCGCCACCCATCGTGTCTGCTTGATCCTGCCCTGATCACATTTCCCCGCACAGGACGCGCCGCCCGCGCGAGCCACTGGTCAAGCAGACGTACTCTGTCTTCATCAACATGGGGCACGGCATGAAACGCAAGCAGCATCTCATCGCGTACTTCACGCAGAGCACAGTGAACTCGCTACAGACAATAGACGACATCCCTGTGGTGCGCGGCGCGCTTCCTCATTCAGTCGAATGCAACTGACGGACACTGCACCTATAGCTGGCGAACCTTCCTGTACCTATTGGGCTCTATATCGGTGCACGCGTAGGGAAAGGGCGCAAAGACCCAAATGCGAACTCCTCAGTCAGCTACACGACGGCGTACCCGCGGCAGGCCTACGTCGACTGGCTGCAGCCACCAACACAATACGGCGCGCCAGCACCCTACCCCCCTCCGCCGACCACCACGCACGACGGCTTCTCATCGCGGGCCGCACCCGTCCATCACCCCATCGCGAACGAAAAGAAGGACCTGGCGCCACTGGTCTACCTGCAAAACGCGCCGCCTGCCCGACGGCATCCCGTCGACGAGACGGCGCTGATGGCCTTGACGCCGATGTTCAGCGCGTGGGTGATGTAGCGCTCGGTCCCGCGGTAGTGCCTTCGAAGTTCGCGTGCATTCACTCGTATTTAATCTGTATATTCTACGCTGATAGTGCAGTAGTGGCCTTGGGAGATCTGACATATGGACACTGAACCGTTTTCTCACTCGTACACACGTTGTTGATGGCCTGGCAGATGGCGGCGAGAGGACGCTGATGTGTGTGCTTGTTGATATACTAGACAGCATAGTGTACTCTATGGACGCTAAGGACGGGCAAGATCCATCATGTTTGGAGATCCCGACGTCAGACCTCTGCCAAGCTGGAAGACGTCCGTTATTCCCGGAGCCCTTTGTTCTCTGTGGACGCCTGTGGGTCCTGACTGTCCCAAAAGCCACGTGCGCTGCCTGAAGGGAAAACAACAGACAACAGTTACAGTAGCAACTTCCTTGCCTTACTCCATCACCTTCATGCGCATTTCGGAACCTCAGCGCTGAGCGAACATGATGTTGGCCTCCGTTGATCAGTACTGCGTCTGTCTGTGGGAAGACAAATGACGCTTCGCGTCGACTAACGTACACTTCCATGGCCTCTTCGTTTGCTCTTCACCCTCGTCAAGTCAACTTCGACCGCTCAGCAGTTGGTGCTGAATCTCGGATCATACTCACGTTCTTGGAATATACTATGTTTGCCCCTCCGAACACTTACCAATGCTCACGAGGACTATGCTGGTGCTCGCTTTTGACAACAACGCTTCTGGGAAGGGTACCCGCACACTGTGAATTGCCGCCTTCGCTCTCCGACAGCAGCAAGTGTATGGACTGGCCACTGATGGCTACGGCTTGAGGAGAAGCTTTTTCTCTGGCGTGGCAGACAGAGTGCCTGACGAATTCGCATCAAAATTCGCGCAAACAAATTCTACGAGGATGTTTTCTGGGGCACAAAATACGGTCCTCGTTGCAGTTCTCTTCTTCATCTCTTTGTTCTGGGCTGTATACTCTGCTACTACGGCGGAACGGTTCCCAGCATACCGGGCATATCTTTTTTAGCAATTTGCTCAGATTTCTCCAGCGTCGAGCCTTCGTTGGCTGCTACAGAATCGAGCGAGAAGCGGACTCTTGGTAGGCACGAGAAGCATCTTCCTTCGAATGACGCGAACCTGGCTACGGCCGTTGGAAGGAGGCGATGCGTTGAGCCTACGGGTTCTTCCAGTGGGCCGTCGGAACCGGAGCTTCTCTGGTACCACTAGCGGCGCAGTAGAGTATTGGAGGAGAATGACTACACGCATCATGCCTGGCCATTCTGGATTCATTGCGATCCCGAGGTCCGAGCCTGTGGCAGATCGAGCGGCATTCGCCGGTCCCGGAGCTCCTAGACGGTAGCATTGGGCGCCTGTGGCTGGTATAGAATGATGCGAGGAAGTACCCACAATGGCGTATAGACGCTCCTCATTCTTCCTATCGCCCCAATTCTTTCTATGTTTGTGTGGCCCGCCAAAGTCGATGTATAGAGGGTTGAACAAATCAGCCGCACATTGACAGCTATTGCTACGCTTTCAACACCCTCAAATACGCCCTCGAAACGGGGTAACGTCGGGTGGTTCAAGTTGAACAACGCTCACGTGCGAGATAAGGCGCCCGCGGCGGCGGAAGAAAAATTAAGGTTGCCGGAAGCGGATGGGGTGCAGCCGGGCAGCCGCACGGTTTCTTTTGATGAGGAGGGACGGCGGAAGATGTGGACGGCATGTTGCGACACAGGCTTCTTCCACGCCGCCATCTCCCGCTCGGACGCGCTGCCCTTGTCGCCGCCACATCCCCGTCCTTCTAGGCTGATCTCCTACGACTTCAGGTCCTGATAGCGGAAGCATCGGGCGGTAGAAGGCGCGGGGGTTAAGGTGCGTGTTAGCCTTCCAATCATAGCAATCACGCGGGCCTCATTCGTCACCCTCAGCACAGGCCTTACGGCACGCCACAACATATACACAGACTACCACCACTGCAGGCGCATGCAGGAACCCACCTGTACCAATATCCGGATACGCTCGACGAGTGATGCACACAAGATCTTCTATGCCGTCCAGCTCGGCGTCCTCAAGATGGTGACCAGGCGCCTCGACGCCGAGGAACGCGCAGCCCTCAAGAGCGGCTGCATCTACGTCTGGGAGGAGCGCGGGGGCGGCCAGAACGTCGAAGTGAATGGCTTGGGCATCGAGCGATTCACCGAGGGCAGGCGCTGGTCCCCTTCGCGCGTACGCGATGTGCGTGATCTGCGCTGCGGATGGAACCAGAAGCTCACCATACACCGCAGGAGTTCCTGTTCTACTACGAGAAATACGTGCCCCCGGTGGACCTCACCCGTCCCTCGTGCGTCAGCACCTCCTCCGCTCCCTCCACCTCTCGTTCACGGGCAGGCAGCAACGACAAGCAGCCCCCGCGCGACTGGGATCCCCTCGTCAAGCAGACGTACTCTGTCTTCCGCGTATCACCCGATCTCGGCACGCGCAAATGGCATATCAGTTGAGTCGCTGCGGCTGCGTTCATTGTGCGGATCCCTAACCTAGCGTAGCTGCTTACTTTACGCAGAATACTGTCGATCGCTTAAACACGGTCGACGATTTGCCCGCAGTCGGCTCCCTGGTTGTCCCTGATGGGCTGTTCAAGAGTACACGTGTCGGCAAGAGTCGCAATAGGCAAACGGACGACGGTCATTCCAAGCCCTCGACTACCGTGCATCGCACTTACGCGGCCTTCCCCTCCCCTCATTCATCCCTCCCCGTATCCCATGGCGAGTCGAGCGGGCCTGGTGGTGTCCACATGTTCCAACCCTATCAGACGTCACCGGACCGGGACCGTGCTATTGTCCACTCGTCACCCTCAACACACCGCCAGGCATCCCTGGAATCCCTTCGTGATGTGGGCTCCACATCCGATAGTATACCTCCTCCACTTGGCTTTTCTGGGCCATCCTTGCTGTCATCCAACGCATCTGAGCCTCCGGCACGACTCGCGCGGCAACCCCCGCCGTCGCTCGACATCAAGGGTGACCCCGGCCATTTCGCAGGCATGCCTCCCCCGAGCGTCCCATTAGCCCGGACCATCTGGACCGTTCTTGACGACCCCAATATGTACAACGACGCCAACCACAGCCTATCCCCCGTCCCTCCGAACGCGGTACCTGCACGTCTCCCCCTCTCCCCTCCCAGCCCGTGGCCGGGCGACTCGCGCCAGGTGCCGTCCATCTACAGCTATACCCCCAAGCCCAAGCCGCAGATCCTCGCGCCGTTCCACGGGCCCATCCACGCGCCGCCCTCGCCCGTGTCCGAGTCGGGCTCCTCTGGCTCCGAGGGGCGCAGCCGCGCGTACGAGCGCGAGCGCGGCGTCGGACCGGACCGTGATCTCGCGCCGCTGCATGTGCTGACGCGAACGCATCCCTACCGGCGCGACCCCGCGGACGACCACGCCCTCCGGCTCTTCGCCAGCGGGCCGCCGTACGACACGCCCTCGTCCCCACAGCCCGCGGTGTCCTCCCTGGCCTCCTTCCCACCGCCATGAAGTGCGGCGCCATGTTCCTATGCTTCATATTATGTACCGGCCACAAAGCTATCCCATGTCCACAAGCTATCCACAGGCCAAATATTGTCCCAAGGCTACAAGCTACGCGCCACAGGCTACGTCCAAAACGATGGTTTATGACTGTATATCTTACATGACACCGACACGCCAGTGCTCCTATCCTGTGCTTCATCCAGCGCTTCTATACAGCTTCTGTTCTACGCCATCTTTGTATCTTTAGCAATATTCGTTCGCATGCATCACATCTTACTTTGGAGGGGCTCGATACTCAGTACTCAGCAATCTTGACAGACTAGCGGACTACGTGGTTCGTCAGCTATAGGCATTTCTTGTTTGTATAAGGTATGGTTTTAGGCTCAACAACAGTCCATCTTGAATATATCCAGACTGAAGTCAACTATGGAATGATGCAGATGAGGTTTTTACTGGCGGAGGCTCAGGCGAAAAAGGACGAGAAATAGGACATCATATCGCCATGGGTATTCGTACAATTAGGGCCCAATATACATCTCGTGTCGCGAGCGGTGTCCAAAAGATTACAGCAGTGGTACAATACAATCATGGGTAACCACGACTCGAGGCCGAATGGTGGAGGCTGGTGCCATCGCTCAATGGCCGTGGCGGCCAAGATGCTTCGCGCTCTTGTTGATAACCTTCGCCTCAGCCTGCTTCGCCTTAGCGCGGCGTGCACTGTTTGCAACGTCAGTATTTCCCCAAGAAAGAAGCAGACGAAGAGGACGCACTCCTCAGCGGCCTCCTGCTCGAGGAATTTCACGTGATCCCTGGCGTCCTTGACGGCCTGGCGCGCCTGCATGAGCGCCCTGTCCGCGTCGCGCTCGGCAGTCTCAGCGTCAGCGACCTAGATGAAGTTCATCAGCATACCGTCATGAACACTGTGAGATGATGAGGATACCTTGCGACGCGCAGACGCAATAGTAGGGTCAGAGCCACGGTTGGAGCTGAAGAGCCCGCCGCCAGTGCTGCGAGAGCGCGAGACAGACGCGCTCGAGCGGTCGGACGACGTGCTGCGCCTGTGCGAGCTGAAGAGACCTCCAGAGGAGTGGCCGTTGGAGGTCGAGGTGTTGTGGCTCCGGACGGGAGAGGCGCTGCGGTTGCGAGAGAACATGCTTCCCTTACGGCCCGTTGGGCTCGCGGGCTGAGGCTCGGGGTGGGAAGACTTGAAAAGAGGCATGATGATACTCGGAGTCGATGTTGTGTTGAAAGAAGCTCAGAAGCTAGGTAAAAAGACCACCAGGCGACGGTCGGAGGTTATATACGACCCTCCCTCCGCACGTCATTTGGAGCGATGACTGCGACTCCAAGTGGACCTGTGACTAGCGCGAGCGAGACATTCTGCACGCACCTTGGAGTGCGCCACCGCGCAGACATACGGGACCTGGGACAGCCACCGTTGACCTTGCAACGTTGCTCCTGAGGTGGAACACTGTCCGTGCCATGACATCAAGCAGGTACGAGGAGGAAGGACGTGACGGTGGCGCGTGACCGTAACGTCACGATCGAACCTGCCTCGACGGGTCGTGCAGGTGGCCAGGTGCGGCGCGAGGGAGAAGCGAATCCTCGACCAGTAGCGCGTCCGGATTCGGAGCTTCGATCGAGACGTGCTTTGCTGGCGGCCGAGTCTGGCTGTTGGCGTAATGAGTGAAGAGAGGCGTTGCCGAGGAGGTTCAGAGCAGATATTCCGTGTATAGCGTGCTTAGCGGGTTACGTGACATTTGGGATCGTAGCGTAGATGGCATCGAGTCGTAATTGACGAACGTATACGAGAGAGCGGTCAGATACTGGACAAAGAGGCTACAGTCGGTCCATATGCATTAGCGCGGATAAAATCGAAGCGAGGGCGTTGACCGTGGTTTCTCGCTAGTGCTGATGATGGCGTTAGCCACGAGCAAGCCTGAGAAAACAAAGGGAACCGCACCGGCGCAGAAAATAGGGTCTGGCAAGGACGGCTCGCACACCGGATCAGCGTCCGCTTTCGACCCTACGTTTTGTCATTCCCGCTGTACCGAGCGTTGCGCGAGACTGTGTTCGGGGGCATCCACTGCAGATCGACCGCCTTCGAGGAAGAGGCCGGGCGGCTCTCCTCGACGATGATGGGCGTGTCGAAGACGGGGCCCGTGGCGGTGTTCTGCGCCTTTTCTGCCGCCTCCATGCTGTCGTGAAATTCCTCGCTATGCGTCCGTCGGTGCCGCTTCATGTTCGACTTCACGGAAAAGGCAGACTCGCATCCGGGATATTTGCAGAGATAGGCTGAAGGGGAGGTGTTAGTATGTATACTGGGGCGTGGCGGTCTGGTACGTGGTGCTTACGCTTCGAGTTGTTGTGGATGTTCATATGCGTATCCAGTGCGCTAGGCCTTTTCTCTTCAGTCAGGCATATGCAGCTACAACCAGTATCAATAATCATACCTCGTGAAGACCTTCTGGCAGACCGTGCACGGATGAATCTTGGAAGCCCTCCTCGATGACGGGCCAGCCGGTGGCGCGGTTGAACTGCCCGTCCCCGCATCCTCCAGCCCTTCAGAAACGTCTTCAACCCCCTCCGCCGCAGAAATATCCCCAACGTCTCCCGCGCCTGTCTCCAGCCCGGCCTCCTGCGCCTCGGCCGCTACTGACATCGTGCGTCAGATCGCGCTAATTGCCCTCAGCTCCTCCCTGCTCACGGGCGCTGTCCTTCTGCTGCGAGTACTTTGGGGCCATCGCGGTAGGGATGAAGGTTGACCACAAAGTTCAGAGCTGGGGCCAGATCAACTCTCTTCGCATTATCGCGCCCAGCTGCCGGATTCGAGTCCCAGCTTGCCTCATCTGTGCCGGCTCCTCGTCACCACGTGGAGCTGACTTTGTGGAGGCTTCGGGATTGAGGTAGGGCGAGAAGTGCACGGGATTTGGGACAGCGCTTTCGACGACAGCGGTCTGTCAAGCAGACGGGAGAGGCGAAGGCTACCTATGCGGCGCATATGCTGCGTAGAAAGTCAGAACGTCGTATACGAGTGGGCGGACCACTTACCGGTAAGGAGACTTCGATGGGCATGCTTCCTCTCTGGTTCTAATTGAGAGGCTACAGGCTGCCGGACCCCCGTCCGCAAGCGCGGGAGGGCTTACTTCAAGGCTGATGTCCGGCTTCAAGCTTGCGCGAAGACATTCTTGAATACGTCGAGCTTCCGCTGAGGAGTATAGCGCGCCTTCTGAGGAAGAGGACCCGGGCGCTTGTCTTGTGTAAGGACAGCAGCTCAGGACTCGCACACAATCTGTTACCTTGCACTGCCTACAGCGCCAGCCGGAGGGCTCATCGCAGGGCCCCGCTGCTGTGAAGAAAGGGTGCACGGACGGTCCACGCGCTCGGTGGTGACGAGCCGCTCTGCTTTCCAGACGATACGGGTGAGAGGACATCGTGGACGACGTTGCGTGGTACTGAAGATATTCTGCAGTCGAAAGCCGCGACCCTGAGGAGCATCCAGTCATCGTGGACCCATTCTTGCATTCTACGTCCGTTGGCCGCGGGTTGAACGCAGTTCTTCCCATAAGGCTTCGTGATTGTTGAGGCCCTGACCAGGGGGTGCACGAAGCCGGGGCATCTCTGGCAAGCATTCGGGGCAGAGCGCAAGCGAGTTCGCGGTCAGCAAGTGAAAGAAAAAGACTTTGCCTCTATTGAAGGCACGGGCTGTGGGATCAAGCGCGAGGGGATGAACACACTTGCCATATTTGTAAGTTTGGACGTCAACTCCGGGGCGTAGGTCCGACGATGGAAGAGCGGCGGCGCGTTTAAGTGCGACGTGGGGCTTGCAAGTGGCTGACTTTGGCTAGGGATTGAGTGAATTTGGAGCACTAATAGACGGCTGTGAGGACTCACGTACTGATGCATGGAGGTGACTCCATTGTCCGTCGGGGACGGTGTGAGGTTCCATGTCAGTCGATGCTACCTCGCCGAGAAGTTGGAGGGTAGAGACGCTAGAAAGCACAAGATATGTTAATCAATCGGAAGGACATGGGGGATGCGGGAAGCAATCACTCTCGTTCTGCATAAAACCAGGGACCCCGATCTGCAGAACACGAAGGGAAGGCGACGCCACATCAGCCACGCGACATCCACGTGCGCTCCCCGGACGTCAGTCGTGGTGGCTTCGGCGCTGCAGGCGCCTGCACGACGTCGCACTCGTCTTCGTCCTGAACTACCATCCTCCCCGCTCAGGAAGCGCACTCTCTTGTATATCACGACCACGAAAAACACACTCACGCGTTCACTACATCTTCCGCGGGCTCTGGACATGAACGGACACGCACTCAACGGCGCGACGGGGAACGGCGCCGGCGCAGACGCGAGCACGGAGCGCATTCAGGTTGTCAACGAGGAGAAGCAGTTCACGTGCGTGCTACGTGCTGTGCGATGTGGGCGAGGGTGCTAACTGTGCGCTAGACAGGAGCTGAGTGCTCAGGTGGAACGATGGGGTCTGCGCGATGCAGGCTTCAACTATAACATTGTCGCCGTGTTTGGCTCTCAGTCTACTGGCAAAAGTGCGTATCACGATGTGCGCCATATTGCCTTGCTGACCAGCGATCAGGCACGCTGCTGAACAGGCTCTTCGGCACTACGTTCGATGTCATGGACGAGACCAGGCGACAGCAAACGACGAAGGGTGCGCAAGGACGTGAGGCCCGAAGGCTTCGTGCTAACACGCACCAGGTATTTGGATGTGCCGCGCAAAGGCGATGAACCTCCTTGTCATGGACGTCGAGGGAACGGACGGACGAGAGCGCGGCGAGGACCAGGTGTGTTGCAACGCTATGTCTCCATACTCCCTTCCTAACCCATACGTCCCAGGACTTCGAGCGCAAATCCGCCCTCTTCTCCCTCGCCTCCTCCGAAATCCTCATTGTCAACCTCTGGGAGCACCAAGTTGGCCTCTACCAGGGCGCCAACATGGGCCTCCTCAAGACCGTCTTCGAGGTTAACCTCGGGCTATTCGGCAAGAAGCCCAAAGACGGCACCCAGAGCCGCACCCTGCTCCTCTTCGTCATCCGCGACCACATTGGCACGACCCCACTCGAGAACCTGCGCGCCACGCTCACCGCTGACCTGCTCCGTATCTGGGACAACCTCGCCAAGCCCGACGAGCTGAAGGACCGGCAGCTGTCCGACTACTTTGACCTCGACTTTACGGCACTGCCGCATAAGGTCCTGGTCCCCGACAAGTTCGAGGCGGAGGTGGCGAACCTGCGCACGCGGTTCGGGAACAAGGAGAAGAGCGACTACCTGTTTAAACCTGTGTACCATAAGAGGATTCCCGCCGATGGTGTATCTATGTATATGGAGAATATCTGGGTGAGTAGGTGTGGGTGTAATCGTCGGGCTGATATGCTGACAGCGATTGCAGGAACAAGTGCAGAGCAACAAGGACCTGGATTTGCCAACACAACAAGAGCTCTTGGCGCAGTTCCGCTGCGACGAGATCTCTGCTGTGGCGTTGAACGAGTTCAATGACCAGGCGAAGTCACAAAAGCGTCCTATCGAGGCTGGGAAGGTGATAGAGGGCCTCGGTAAGATGATGAACGCCTGGAGAACACAGGCCCTTGGTACGTTTTTTCATCACAACTGCAAACTTGGACATGCTTCTCATATTCTCCGCAGAACGCTACGACCGCGACGCCTCCCGGTATCACCAGGGCGTATACAAGCGGAAGCGCGCAGACCTCCTCGCCGTCATCGAGTCTTCTCTGTCACCTATGTTCCTCGGGCAGCTCAAGAACCTGCATAAAGCATGCCTGACCGCCTTCAAGAAGGAGATCGTCGACGGGATGAAGGGCGAGGGCTACGACTTCGCTGAGATTGTCACGAAGGCGCGCTCGACCTGCGAGACGCGGTTCACGGAGGGCGCAAAGGAGGCGCTCATCGAGGACACGGACTGGGTGTGGGAGGATGAGCTGGAGTTGCTGAAGGAGGAAGTACGAAGTGTGGCGGACCAGTGCAGGAAGGATGAGACGAAGAAGATGATCAACCAGATTGAGGTGGGTTGGGTGGGTGTTGGTCAGGGGAAGGGAAGGTTCTGATGCTTTGTGCAGCGCAACTTCAAGAAGCAGATCGCGGAGCCGGTGGATGTGGCGTTGAATCAGCCCGCACCAGACATGTGGGACAAGGTGCTCAAGGCGTTCCGCCAGACACTCGACAAGGCGGAGGCGACCTACTTGACGAAGGCGAAGAGTGCGTACGCCCTTGTTCTTTGGCCGTACGCTTGCTGACCTCTTATCAGGCTTCAACTGCACTGAGGAAGAGAACACCACATCCCTCGCTACCCTCCGCAAGCGGGCATGGCTAGCACTGCGCGCCAAGGTCGACGAGCACACCTCGGACGCCGTCTTCATCGGCAAGATGCGCGCCTACTTCGAGGAGCGCTTCCGCTACGATGAGCACGGCGTCCCGCGCGTCTGGAAGCCCGAGGACGACATCGACAGCCACTTCAAGAAGGCGCGCGATCATGCGCTTGAGCTCATCCCCCTCTACGCCAAGATCGCGCCGCAAGATTCCTCTTTGCAAGTCGAACTGCCCGACGAGCCGACGGACAGCCTGACGCAGGAGGACTTCGACTTCGAGGCGTCGCTGACCGTGTTCACCGAGACGAAGACGATGGATCTGACAAACAAGTTCAGGAAGGACGCGGATGCGTTCTATGTGGAGGCGAAGCGGAGTACGGTTGCGAGTGTGGCGCAGATTCCGGTGTGGATGTACGGGGTGCTGGTGGTGCTTGGCTGGAACGAGGCGATGGCGGTGTTGTTCAACCCGATGTACTTCACGATGCTGCTCATCAGCTTGGTGTCGGCGTGAGTACTTCGACATTCATCTTCCTTTCTGCAGCTGATCGTCGCGCAGATACATCATCATCCAGCTCGGCCTTGCTGGCCCATTGTTCCAGGTCTTGCGAACTATCACAGGCGAGGTAATGCATCTCCCACTATCTTGAGAGTCGACAGGAGCTAATGGACACACAGGTGCAACGACAAGCATACGCTCGTTTGCAAGAGCACTTCTCGCAACCCACCATCGCTCAGCCCGTTCGTGACGCAAAGACAGCGCGCGAAGAGGAAGACGTAACGAAAAGGCAGGGCAGCGACCCGAACTACTAATCTATTTGTGCATGCCATCTACTTAGCTACCGCGCTTGAGGGAGACAATGGCCGGACGTTGGCTTCCCGCATGTATTCACGACTTTTGGATGGATTCTAAAGTATTATAACTTTGTCTGAGTGTAGAACATCGTATGCTAAGAACACGTCGCCATTTAGATGACTGGGAGGGGGTTGGCCTGGCTATCGCACGTGGGGCGGTCATCAAGGACGAGCGCACAGATAAGATAAGCGCGCGTCGGGCTTGCTTCCCACCACCACTGAAGTCCACCGGTTCACTTCCGTCTCATCTCCTTCCCCTTGCACGCACGCAGAGGAGCAACCGGTTGCGTTCCACCCCAGGTCATCATGTATCTCAACCAGAGGGAGGAGGCGAAGCTCCTACTCCATCAGGCCAGCGCGTACGCCCCAGCGCCCCCTCTCGTCCTCTGACATCGCCAATAGGCGGGCTCCCTCGCGCAAAAGCGCCTGGCGCGCGGCCTGAAGCTCAACCAAACGGAAGCAGTGGCACTCATCGCGTCGCAACTTCAGGAGCGCATCCGCGATGGCAAGAACTCGGTGGCGGAGCTAATGCAGTACGGGAAGACCTTGCTGGGGAAGAGGCATGTCCTGCCTAGCGTACCGGCGCTACTGCATGAGATCCAAGTGGAGGGGACGTTCAACGATGGGTGAGTGGGTTGATTGATCGAGCAGTAGGTCGCAGGCTGATACCGTGCTTTACAGTGTCTTCCTGGTCACCGTGCACGATCCTGTTTGTACGGAGTCAGGGGACCTATCTGCGGCGCTGTACGGCTCCTTCCTTCCCGTTCCCTTCAACGACCTGTTCCCTCTCACTCCATCCGAGGAGTACGCGCTCGAGAAGCGACCCGGGGCTGTTATCGCGAAGAAAGAGGCCATCACCATCAACCAAGGACGCGAGCGTGTCAAGCTTCGCGTCACGAACAACGGTGATAGACCCATCCAGGTGCGTTTTGTAGTACACACCCCCTCAAAGAGCGCCATATCTTACTTCTCTGCAGATTGGCTCGCACTATCACTTCATCGAGACCAACGCAGCACTCTCCTTTGACCGCGCCAAGGCTTATGGCAAGCGCCTCGACATTGCCGCCGGTACCGCTGTCCGCTTCGAGCCCGGCGATGTGAAGACCGTCACGCTATGCTCTATCGCTGGCGCACGCATAATCTCTGGCGGTAACAACCTTGCCACGGGCGTCGTGGACTGGAACCGCACGGAGCAGATCGTGGCGAACCTTCTGCAGCGCGGGTTTGGGCATGTGCCGGAGCCTGGGGCGCTGGAGGTGACTGTGGACACGCAAATGCTGCGGGAGACGTATATCTCAATGTTTGGGCCGACGACGGGAGACCGCATCAGACTGGGGGACACGTCGTTGTGGATCGAGGTTGAGCATGATGAGGTGAGTACGCGGCATCAGGGAGAAATTATATAAGATGGCTGATACGGAGCGTAGACCGTCTACGGCGACGAAGTCAAGTTCGGCGGTGGAAAGTCAATTCGTGAGGGTATGGGGCAGGCTACCAACCGGTCGTCTGAGGAGACCTTGGACCTTGTTATCACCAACGCCCTCATCGTCGACTGGTCCGGAATCTATAAGGTACGGATTTCACAACCTCAGAACAACACCTATCTTACATCCACATCCCCAGGCAGACATCGGCGTCAAGAACGGCATCATCGTGGGCATCGGCAAAGCAGGCAACCCGGACGTCATGGCCAACGTTCACCCCTCCCTCATCATCGGCTCCTCTACCGAAGTCATCGCCGGCGAGAAGCTTATCGTCACCGCGGGCGCCCTCGACGCGCACGTGCACTACATCTGCCCCCAGCAGGTCGATGAGGCCCTCGCTGCGGGAACGACGACCATGATCGGCGGTGGCACTGGCCCCAGCGCGGGTACGAACGCCACGACGTGCACGTCGAGTCCCTTCTACATGCGCCACATGCTTAGCGCAACGGATGGTTTGCCAATGAACTTCGCATTCACGGGCAAGGGCAACGATGCGGGGCCCAAAGCACTCGAGGAGATCGTGCGCGCGGGTGCGGCGGGGCTGAAGCTGCATGAGGACTGGGGGTCGACACCCGCTGTCATCTCGAACGCGCTGGACGTGGGGGACAAGTACGACGTGCAGGTAAACATCCACACGGACACGCTGAACGAGAGTGGCTTTGTGGAGAGCACGATTGAGGCGTTTGGCGGGCGAACGATACACACGTACCACAGCGAGGGCGCGGGCGGGGGGCATGCGCCGGATATCATTGTAGTGTGCGGGCTGCCAAATGTGCTGCCGTCGTCGACGAATCCGACGAGGCCGTATACGAATAATACGCTGGATGAGCACTTGGATGTGAGCGGTGCCTTGCTACCTGTATCGCACGGTGCTGATGTTTCACAGATGCTCATGGTCTGTCACCATCTTGACAAGTCTATTCCGGAGGACTTGGCCTTCGCAGAGTCACGAATTCGTGCTGAGACAGTGGCCGCGGAGGATGTCCTACATGATACAGGCGCCATCTCTATCATCAGCTCTGATTCCCAGGCAATGGGCCGCGTTGGCGAGGTTGTCAGCCGAACGTGGAGAACGGCGAGCAAGATGAAGGACTTCCGAGGACCTTTACAGTCATTAGGGGATGATGAGTTCAAGGACAATGGGCGCGTGAAGCGCTACGTGAGCAAGTACACGATTAACCCGTGAGTGTTTCGCCGTTGGGCTCAGAAGGAGCTTTTCCAACTGACTATGACCCAGCGCAATCACGCACGGCGTAAGTCACCTCGTTGGGCACGTCGCAGTCGGCACGCTCGCAGACCTGGTCCTCTGGTCTCCTCAGCGCTTCGGCTCCAAACCCGAGATGATCCTCAAATCCGGCGTCATTGCCTACGCTCAGATGGGCGACGCCAACGCGTCCATCCCGACCGTGCAGCCATACTACTCCAAGCCGATGTGGGGTTCGAAGGCCGGGTCGGCCGCGCTCAATTCCGTTTCCTTCGTCTCCAGTCTTTCGATCACCTCCGGCACGATCGCATCGTATGGGTTGAACAAGAAATACGAGGCGGTGAAGAACTGCAGGAATATTGGGAAGAAGGACATGAAGTGGAATGACGCGACGCCGAAGATGCAGGTCGATCCAGAGAGCTATGAGGTGCTGGCGGATGGGGAGCTGATGGATGTTGAGCCTGCCACGACGTTGCCTTTGTCGAGGGTGTACAACTTGTTCTGAGGAAGAAAATCATCGTGCGTATACTGTATTTGTACCTAGTTTGCCGTTGACTGCACAATGTATGCATATGGAAGTTTCAGGGCTACTCTGTTTTCTTTTTGGCTCGAAGTTCAACATGGAAATCGGCAATACCCGAAGATCACGGGATTTTCTTCCGAAAGGAAGTTGAACGTCAACTGGACAAATAGCCGCAATTGACAAAGACTTGGACAAATTCCCTCCATTCCTCCTGCATCATCTCCCCCTTCTTCCCTCCCCTTGTCCTAGTTTTTTTTTCTGCGACATGAGAAAAGAATGGTGATCCCTCATTCAGTGATGTGAATCTGCCCCTGTCAAGGGCGGCACGTCAGTACGCTTCGCACTAAGCTTTGGCTCCGCGTCGTAGGCTTCAAGGCATCATCGTTCTTCGGCCCAGCAACGACGTCTATCTCGGTTCCTTGCACTTGACGACGACGATCATGGCCGCCCGCTCGCTGTCTACGGTCTTCTGGCGAGACAACGCAGATCCAACGTATGAGGCGCTGCCGCTGGATTCGGGAGACGTACCGCGGTGCGTAACGATCGCACTGTTCGACACACTACAAGAGCTGACGAGAAGCAGACAATCGCCTCCGTCGCGCGTGTCGCGGACCCCGCTACGGCTGGCCGTCTTGGTAGCAGGCGTCGTGCTGCTCGTCGTGGCTGTAGTCACCGTCGATCAGCACATTGCCGCGTTAAGGAACCGGGCGGCGATGCTGTCGTCATTCTGGCCCGTGACACAGCCGAATCGGACGGATGTATACGAGGATGAGAACAGCCGGACGATGCACAGGCTGATTGAGTGCGTGGCGGATGGGACGTGCACGGAGAGGCAGACGCATGTCGTGATTCTGGCCAGTTGGCACTTCAGAGGTGCGTAGGGAGACCACGAGAGCTAGGCAATGGTTGAGCGCGTTCTGCAGGCTCGGTGGAAGGCCAGGTCTCTGGAGAGGATATTTGGTCAGTGGCATGATTGTTCCCAAAGTTGGTGGTACTCACGGATACGACAGGGCTCGCAGTGTGGTACGTCGCGCCGCTGCGTTCATATTACGCCGACGCTAAACCTCCCCAGCTCCTCGCCCTGAAAGAGATGGGCTACAGCGCCATTATCACCGCTGGCACGAACGAAGACCTCATCCACACCTACCACCTCTTCCCCGACCTCGTCAAAGTCATCATCGCCGAGGGCTGGGACATCGACATGTGCAACAAGGACCCCTCCTGCGTCCAATCCGAGTCCAACCCGCTCGGCATCCCCCTATGGAAGCTCTTCGCCTTCCACTTCTGGGGCGGGCACGCGCACCCGCTCGGCGGCCCATGGACGCTCAGCCCAGAGAACTACCCCCTCCTCATGGGCGGGGATTCTGTCAACAACACCTACCTCGGCTACAGCATCGAGCGCGCGTGCGAGAAGCTGCCCGTCGTCGCGCACACGGAACGACCGAAACAAGCTTACATTCTCGCGAAGCGTCTTTCCTACTTCTACGACCACAATTTCGCGTGGCGGGACGTCGCGTTCGACGACGCGGGGTCGCCGGCGCGCTTCGTGGCGGGGATGATCGAGGACGCGGACGCGGCGGGGAAGAGCGTGCCGGCGGGCGTGGCGAACCACGGGCGGCTGAATAAGACGGCGTTCTACCTCGAGCTCGCGCGGAGCCGGGTGCTGGTGGGCATTGGGAGCCCGCTGCTGAGTCCAAGCCCGTACGATGCGCTGTGCATGGGCGTGCCGTTCATCAATCCGATCCAGCGCTGGGACCGGGCGCATCCAGAGAACCGCGAGGCCTGGCTGACGCAGCACGATGGTCTGAAGTACGAGAATCCGCCGCATGTCTATAATGTGCATGCGAATGATGTGGCGGGGTTCTGGGCGGCGGTGAAGCAGGCGATGGAGACGGGGATTGAGGGGGACAGGTGAGTGCTCATGGTGTTAACGTTCGCATTGACCGCTGAATATCTGCAGATATATCGTGTCGAACATGACGATGGACGCGCTGAAGACGCGACTCACGAGGATCATTGAGACCGACTGGGAAGGCCGCGCGAAATCTCTGTCGTCGTAGATTTGCGAGTTTTTCAAGAAGGTATGTGCAAGTGCTACTTCGAAGGAAGACTTGCCATGATTTCCTAGCGGCCTTGGCCAAGTTGTACACGGCCTTCACTTGCGCGACCTCTTGGCTTTCTTGCCTGTATGTTTGGTTATCCTCTCGTAGACCATATGTAGACCCATATATATCTGTGCTCACTTTGTTGCATGCTTTGTGCTCAGAATGGTGGAGGAGACCTTGCGACCATGAGTTGGTGACAACAACACAAACAAACATGGAACAAACACTTTTTTGTTTGGACGTGCTTTGATGGATGATCGGATGCCTTTTGTCTGCGACGGCCATGTTCCGCTACTGTCCTCTTCCGTGGCCTGTGTAGTTTTCGCGCTGGCGGACGTATGTTGAGGTGAGTCATCGGCCCTTTTTCTATGCGTCAAAGATGAGAAAAAGGGACCGTAAAGTCCAAAGGACTTGACGACAACTTCTAAATTGATCCTGCTGAGATCTTTTTCGCTTGTTGGCTCGCATCTTGAAGCTTCTGAAAGCTAACAACTGCTCTAGGGATGTACTGCGATCTCATTGTTTGCTGTAGCTTACCTGTGTTGTCGTCCATGTACCCGGCCCAAATTAAGAGTCGATATTCGCCCTGAGAATCGATGTTCACCGACGTCGATCCACCTCTCATGGACGCGTACATCCTCGCTGAGACCACCGTTGGTACTACTCCATGCAAGAACTCGAATGCCTTGCTCATGGCCTTGTAACCTGTGACTGTTGTCGGCGAGAACGCTCCAGGAAGCGATCGACGAGATCGCTCAAAGAACAATGGGGGCGGAGTGTGGGAAGACGCTATCAGGTGCGAATCATATAAGACTTGCATTGTTCTTGCATCCTCATACGTAAGCAGCGCCTATTGACCGGCATATGCTCTGGTCCGTCGGCTCCGGCGATCTGCGTATAAAAGGCGCACACAGAAGCTGGTGACTGGGACGCTCCTCTTCCTGACCCCCACTACCGCAACCTCTACAAAGCTTCACTACCATGGGTCAGCGCCACCAAGCCTGGATCATCGCCCAAGTCAAGCCCCACGGCGGTGGCAAGCCTCGTTATCGCTGCATCGGTGGCCTCCACCACCAATGGTGCTATGGCTCGCTGCCGTTGAAGGGCCTCATCCGCATCGCCACGCTACTCAAGCAAAAGCCGAATGCGGAGATCGTCCAGGAAGAGCTACGCAGCATCGAGGGCAAGTATGGCTCGCATCTTGATGAGGCGCCTAAGATCCCCAACTGCCCGTATGTCGTTGTGGCAGGCTTACTGTCCCTCATTTGACCACTGACGCACATATCCAGATGCCGCTACACGACCTTCTTGCTTAACTTGGCATTCAACGCCGACTTGGACTCTGATAGCGTCAGTGGCCAGTATTTTTCTAATGGCTCGCTTGGCAACGTGTTGCCCGCTTCATGGGGCTGCTGGGATGGAGGTGTGTTTTGTTCTCATGTTCCGGTCCGTCTGCCTTACCCTGTTACCAGACAACAACGATGGCCTGACTATCATCGATGTGACCGATCCCTACAACCCGAGGTACTGCTTCTTGGGAGGCAACGAGACAGAGACCGAGGATACCGGGCGGCTTACCGCTCAAAAGTACCTGGAAGCCTACTACGACATCGAACTCGAAGACCCACAGATGCGCGCGCACCTTCAACAGGTTCTGGACGCTTGCAAAGGGTTTGAGCTCATCGACGTCGCGGCGCTGCGGGAAGCTTTCCCGTCTGACTTCAAGGGGCCGCCGAGTGTCAAAAAGGCAGAGGAAGAGAAGACTGCGAAGAAGGAAGTGCCGTCCCTCACATCCCTCACTCTTGGTCCCGTCGTCAAGCAGGCTGTCCAGAGCGGAGAGCTGGAAGCCATTGAGCCGATTTTGATCCAGGCGGACAAGCTCCCTCAGATTCTGGAGGCGCTTCGCGTCGTTCAGGCGCCTTTTCCGGATTCGGGCCTTGCCTTCGTTTCCAAGGTCATCGAGGCCACCAGCAGCTTCGAAGACCTGAAAGGCATCCAACTCTCGGGCGAGCAGCTCACGAAAGTTATACCCGTTGACATCTCAAATGATGTACTCGATTTGTCTGGCAACGCCGTGCTCACCGCCGACGGCCTTCGCGCGCTCCTCGCGCACAACTCCAAGATCCGCCGTCTTGTCCTCTTCCGCACCGCCATCTCGAACGAGGACATGTACAAGCTGCTCGAGACGCCCACCCTCTTCGGCCATATCGAGGAGCTCGTCCACCCGCTTCTCATCTCCTGGAAGCGCGACGCCTTCCCCGCGACATTCACCCTCCAGCACGTCAGCGACTCCATGTCCTTCAACGTCGGTGGGGGCGTCCTCAGCGTGCCCATCATGAGCCTCAACAACCTCGCCGAAGGCCTGGGTCGGCTCGTCGCCGGGCTTCTCGACCCGCAGAATGCGATGAGCTTCGGCGCGGGGGATGCCCCCTTCGAGGCCGCGCTGAGCACGGGGCACATCCCCGCTGGCAAGACGTGGGGCGAGCGCGCCGTTTGGTGCACGCCTGTGCGCACGCAGCGCGCCGCGCCGAGCAGCTGGACCTTTGTGCTTAAGTGGGCGTCGTTTGGTGTCGGGGACTCGCAGTACGGGTTGATCAACACGAAGGTCGGCGCGGACGGGACGAAGGCGGTCACCGCGCATTCGGCGCAGAGCTTTTTGGATGCGTTGCAGGAGGAGGGGTACCCTGCGCCCTCTGAGGCCGTCGCACAGAAGTGGAGTGAGATCTTTGACGCGCTGGACAAGGCAGGCGGTCAGCGGATGTCGGTCGATGAGTACAAGGCCGCGACGACCGGCAACAGCAGGCAGCAGATGATCGCGCGTATGATGGGCCTGGCGATGTGATCAGTTTGGATGCCTGCCATGTTTTCTGCTTTGTGGGATGCTGTCGTTGCCTTCAGGTTGCTTGTTTGTTGTCAATTGTACTAATAGTCAGCGTATCTTGTCCGAAATTCCAATGCACTTTGAAGTCCCCACGTTCACTAGAGCGACTAAGTGACTTTTGAGGCTATCCACCGCCGTCTGCATCGACTCCTTGCTTAGCCTAATCTCGCCGGGATATAGAGCCTTTCTGTTCGAACTTCTGAGCAAATGCTACCCATTATGGCTGGTCAGTTGCGACGATCTATTATGGTACAGGTCCCATCCGTAAGCGAGCGATTATAAGTGTAGCAAAGGACCCCATAGTCCCCTAGATTCAGAGTGCGTATACCCGGCAATGGCAGGCAGCGAAAGCCCGAAGTAGCGTAACGACTATCTGGGATAGCTTAAACCGTCGATGCGAGCGCCAGCAATCCCGCGAGCAAGAAGCAAGGTGACAACGACAACCTCAAGGCGCCGTTGGAGTCGCTGGTGCTGGCAGCGCCACTTGCGGCCTTGGGCGTGCCATCGTCGGTGTTGATGGTCGAGTTGCCGTTTTTGGCGGCGGAGGCTGCGAGGCGCCAGTCAAAATTGGGCGACTATACGAAGAGAGACGCAGGGTCGATGGGAAAGGAGCAAAGGACTTACTGATAGCGTCGAGCAGCTGATCGTCCTTGTCGCCGCCAGCTTCCCACATTGCGAAGCCGGCGAGCCCCTGGTCGTGGATGAAGTTGCCCTTGAGCGTGATGGACCGCTGGTCTTCGTAAGAGATGAGAAGCTGCTTGGAGGCATCGTAGATGAATGGCTGAAGGGGAGCAGAGTTAGTGACAGTGATGAGTCGACGAAAGGTTTCCACTCACAGACTGGCTGCACCCATCCCACTTGTACTCCAGATCGCTGCGTGCTGCAGTCCCGTTCTCGCTCAGATAACCCTGCTCGATGAGGCCCCAATATTGGAGGGAACCTCCCGGTCCGCCGATGTCGCCGCAGACATTGACACCAGACGGCGCATCGGGCGGGTCCCATGCGTCACCGGCGGTCTTGTTCTTATTCCTTTCTTGGTCGATCTCCGGATAGAATGTGGTCAAGTTGTCGCCCACATCCTTCACCTCGAACGAGTGCGCGTAGCTCGGAACGCCCAGCAGGATCTTATTCGCTGGGACGCCGGCGCTGATCCACGCAGCGGTCCCCGAGGTCGCAGAGCCGCGCTTGAACGAATCCTGCGGGGCACACGCATCCGCGAGCGGCGCAGACGGGCCAGCAACGTGCGGTGTCTTCCCCGTCACGTCGTCGAGGAAGGGCGAGGTGGCAGGTCCGAAGACGTCGTAGTTCATGAGCGCGACGTAGTCGAGGGGCTCTGCCCAGGCGGTAAGGTTGGTTGATATGTTCCCCGTCGAGTCGTGGTAGGGCATGATGGAGGTGGCGGCAGTCAGGAGGAGCTTGGAGCCGGCGTCGGACTGGCGCAGCTCGTTGAGGAAGGCGGTGAAGTGGTCGACATCGTCGGGAGAGATAATGTTGCAGCCCATGCCTTGAAGGCCGGGAAATTCCCAGCTGCGGGGAGGTCAGGTAATTTAGCAGGGGAATGGGCATGTACGCACTCGAAGTCAAGGGCATCAAGGTTATATTTGTCCGCTAGGTTCGTGACCGTCTTCACGAATGCCGTGCGGTTGTCTGACGACCCGAAGTTGGTGGAGAAGAAGCGTGAGCCTGTCCAGCCGCCGATGGAGAGACCAGCCTTGACGCCATTGTCGTGTGCCGTCTTCACAAACTCGGGAAGTAGACTCTCATCCGACTCTTCGAGGGATAGCTCGTCTGGCGAGTCCACGGTTACCCTGTGGAGATTAAGTACATGCCCGAAGTAGAGGAACCAGTCACGCACGCAAATGCATAATGTAGCAAGCTATACTTCGACCAGGAGACATTGGACGGAGGGTAGTCCTCCGCATGCCAACCCGTGTACCACGCTACCGAGATGAGGTCCGAGGCATCCTCACTCGAGGAAGGTGCTGCTCTCGTTGATATCCCCAGCGCAAGGAGAGCCCACAGGGAAAGTGGGATGGACATAGCGAGCGTATGAAGCAAAGAGCGGCAGGGGGAAGAGAGGGGCGGGGGCAGGTGGTAGTTGCGGCGCTGTGCAACGTCTGCTGACCGCGTGTCGCTCCCAAATGATGTCGATCGCAGGGTCGGGGCTCCGTCGAGTCCCACGCTGCGATGGCTGGCGTTTCTGCTCGTCTGTGAGCTCGTGAAGGAGGCGGAAAGAAGAGGGTTCGGACGCACCTCGATCCGCACATGCTTTTTCGTCATGTGAGTGACTGGCAAGGGAACGCGAATCAGGTCCCGCTCCGAGGCTCTCCCCGGATTTTCAAGGCCAGCGGCCTCGCGTCGAGCGTCCTGCTAACCTATATGCTTTTTCAGATGCGGAGTCCATGGGTGGAGAAAAAGAGGAGCCAGGGGCGACAGCTAGCATGCTCCCGGTAATCATACAAGGCCTTCCTTTTATGGATATATCGCCGGCGCTAGATGTGACGTGACACAGTGGCAATTTGTGATGAGATCACGGTCTCCTGTTCCTGTCCCGGGCCATGAACTGAGTCTGACGCGTTAACTTGCGCGACATTCCTGAATTCTCCTCCTCGAAATCGTGTCACCTTGTTCTCCTCAGTGCTCCGAAGAAAGGTCCTGAGCACTCCGAATGGCCTCCGGACCTCAAGGATGGTGGGACGGCGGCCCCGAGCGGCACGGAATACGACTCAACCATTAACAAGTCGCTCCTCCTTGGTGGCGCACACATATCCCTCTTTCTATGCTTGTTATCTTTTAAAGTCTATCAAGACTCCGAACTCGAAAGCGTAAGTGTGGGCGGTATGCTTGAACAACTTTCGACTGACAAACATTGTCGCAGCACGTATATTGGCAGCACACCGAATCCTCCGCGACGAATAAGGTGAGGAACGTCTCGTAGTCAAAGGAACACTCTGAGCTGAAGTTTGCCTTCTCAGACAGCACAATGGTGGGTATTCCTCTAAATATCTTGGCCACAGTCGCTCAGCAGGTAACGCAGGCGAGCTCACCCAGGGCGCGTGGAAGACGAAGCGCGGGCGACCCTGGATCATGCAGCTCATAGTACATGGATTCCCTTCGAAGCTGGTAAGCTCGTGACCTGAATATCGTCGTTATGATTGACCGAACCGCACAAAGGCTGCCCTCCAATTTGAATGGGCATGGCAGCACCCCCACCTCTCTCGACATCTCAAGGACGGCAGCGGGCAACCCCTCGCCGCGCACAGGAACAAAGGCATAAAAAATAACATACAGTACGACAATTTCTACTCACTAACCATCACTCGCTCGCTAATCACCCTCGTCGCCGCCCAGAACCCTCCTCATGATGATCACCAGCCACCCCTATAACCTCTGGCCGCTGCACGTCAAGCTCTTCACCGCCGAAGCCGAAAAGTTTTGGGGGATGCTAGTGAAGGCGCCCGCGTATCGGGCGCTGCCGCGCGGGCTAACCGCCACTATCGAGCTCGAAGGTGTGGACGGGAAATCGGGGACGCGCGGCTCGGGGCGGACGGGGCCGGTCGATGTGGCGGATAGTACGAGTCGTTTTATCTTGTTTCGAGCTCGTTGTTCCTCAACCCTTCCCTCCAGCCCACTTCACCTCGCAATATCTGGCGAAGAGCACGGCCGTGGCCGCCTCCGCGACAAAACCGGTCTGCTCCGTATGCGGCGAGCAGATTGTGGATTATACATCAGTAAGTCGCTTCCCCATACTCGTCTCTCCCTTTCCAAGCCCCCTCCGCCTCAACTTACCGCCACCCCCATCAGGACCCCCTCACCACGACGCTCTGCCCCACCAGCGGCTGCATGTCGACCGCGCACTTGATGTGCCTATCGCAGGACTGGCTCGCTGGCGAGCCTGACAATCAGGGCCTCATCCCCCGCGGCGGGCACTGCCGCGAGTGCAAGTCCTACGTGCTCTACGGCGACATCATCCGCGGGAGCTATCGGCGGGCGGCGGGGAAGGCCGTGGTTTTGGAGGACGAGGAGGAAGAGGCCCTGGTATTGGAGAATGATGAAGAGGATGGGGACGGGAAAGAGGACGATGCGAATGGGATGGAGGAGGAGGAAGAGGAGGATATCAGCGAGTCCGACGGAGAGCTTCCTGTGGCAGGGCCTTCGCGTGCGGTACGGGGTGGTCCGTCTTTGCAGGGAAAGCGGACGTCTTCGCCAGAAAAGCGGACGCCTTCTCCTCTCAAGAAGGCAGTCACTCAAGGCAAGCGCGTCACTCGAAAGGTGGCCGTCGTCGGCCCCGATTCGAGCGAGGGCGAGGCGTTCGACTTCGACGTGAGCGGGACCTCGGACGACGAAGAAGCGCCGATTATACCTAGGGCGAAGCCCATACCGAAAACCATATCGCGGGCAGCTGGCAAGTCGAAGGCGACTGTTGCAGGCAAGACGAAGGCGACTACCGCTGGCAGAGCGAAGGTGTCTACCGCTGGCAAAGCGAAGGCGACCACACTCATTCGCCCTCGCGGCCGACCCAGGGAAGACGTGCGCGGTCGACCTCGCAAAGACGCCGCCGACACGAGCGAGGGTGAGGAGTTCGACTTCGACGTCAGTGGGAGCTCGGATGAGGAGGCCGCGGCGCCTTTGCGGACGACGAATAAACCCGCTTCGCGAGTGGTGACGAAGCCCGTTCTGCGCGCTGCTGGCAAGCCCTTGTCGCGAGCTGCTGGCAAGCCCTCTTCGCGAGCAAAGCCTCCTTCTCAAGCGATCAACGAGGTGCCACTAATCCCTCAGAAACGCCCGCGAGGGCGTCCAAGGAACGCTGCAAACGCGAGAGGTCTGCACACCGACTCGAGCGGGGAGGCGTTCGACTTCGACGGGATCAGGGGGAGCTCGGAGGAGGAGGAATCAATTCCTCGTCCGCAGAGGCAGCAGGATATGCAGGGGCAGTCGAATGGCTCAACACTCAGCAGTCCAACAAGGCAGATCGCTCGCGCTCTGGGCGCGCTGACGATGGACTCGCCGAAAAGAAAAAAGGCTACGAAATATATCGAGATTTCGGATTAAAATATATACACCTCTTATAGTCATCCGAGCTCAGTACTGATAGGTTTGGCTAATCCTTCGGTGCATAAGCATTCCTTTGCCAGGTTAGGAGAGCCGCTGAAAGCGGGAAGTTCCTTGTCGGACACCCGAGAAATGCCAACACACACATTGCTGGACAACTCAAACCGTGATCTCGGCAGATCCCGATCATAAAAGCGTGAACAGCTCGCCCGGCGCCGCGTACAATGGAACTCTCTTCAGCCACATTGCCGTAGACGAAGGTCGACTCTGTCATAGCCGGTTGCTTACTCCAGCTCATATCTGATTGCTTACGCCAACTTCTGAGTTACACCCACCGGCCACTGACCAACGAACAGGCCCAGGGTACGAGGCGTGGCGAGAAGGAAGTCCGGATTCAGAGAGGGCTTAGCCGCAGAAGGTCTCTTATGAACGTGCGGTATGATTGGCGTCGGCGGGAAGTGACAGGTTCGATTTCAGTGTTCCGACCATCTAGACTGACAAATCATGAGGTTGGGAGTTCGAACCGGGCCTTTGCCACTTCTCCATATGAAGTTCCCTGTACTTGTGTACATAATTTCTGCAGTACTTCCGGCCTGAAGAAGTGCTTCTCAGCCTCGACGCTCACGGAAACGCGAAAAAAGAGGTCGGCAGATTTTTCGGTGTTTGCCGGATGCTCGGCAAACGCCGATTAGCCGGGAACCAGACTATCTTCCCACACTTCCAAGGCTCTGTAGGCAAGCCCCACCACTTCATATGCTGGGTAGATAGAATAAGGCTACATACGGACTACTTACTGACACTCGCATGGCTCAAGTTTGGTTCTTGATTAGCCTATGACTCAAGTACTTCTTCAAGCTAGATAAGCACTGATAGCGCAGGATCCTAACCTTACTGCATACCGTAAGCAATAGAAGCTCAGGAAGAGCAGGCACACACATATATGCGGGCTCAGCAGAGCGTGTGAAAAGAGTGTATGTGATCTCAACCGTTGGAACTTACATAAGCAGTTCCAAGGATTGAGATCACATGACTAGGCCGAAAGCATACTTACCCTGTCACCTCCTTGTGGCAGACACTGTGTCAGATACAGTGGCGGCAAGATCAATTGCGCGGTTCCTTTTTGGGAAAGATCGCCGAGGTGAGGGTTAGCGGTGCTCGACGGGTCTCGGCGACCTCACAGAACGGGAGAGCGCCGTCGAAAACCCCGGTCTGCATATGAACTTTGTTGGTAGATACTCCCGCTCGCCATGCAACGTGTGAAAGGTGCCTACATGGCCTCACCTACTGTACCGCCCATTCATCACGCATGGTTCGGTCTTTCCGCACGATATCTTGTATACGGGGGTTTCAAACGGCGCTCTACCGTTCTGTGATTTCGCCGAGACCCGTCGAGCACCACTAACCCTCACCTCGGCGATCTTTCCCAAAAAGGAACCGCGCAATTGATCTTGCCGCCACTGTAACACTGCTAAACACCTACGTACAACAGGAATCAACTACATACACCCATCAGCATGGGTGGAGACAGGTATCAGTACTCAGCGGCATTTCGGCGCCGGCGCTGTCGGCTTTTGCCGGGATTCCGGAGAATGCCGGGATTTCTTCCGACCTCGTTTTTCGCATTTTCACGTCTTTTGGCGTGTATACACAGCATATATAAGTGCAGCACATGGCGTAAGACTGATGGGAGGTGGGAATTTTGAGGAAAAAAACATTCGGAATAACTGCAGTGAGGTGTCGGTTCGAACTCCCGACCTCATGATTTGTCAGTCCAGATGGTCGAAACACTGAAATCGAACCTGTCACTTCCCGCCGACAACAGTATGATGGCTGATTTCAACGAGAATTCGAACTCGCCGGCATTCGAACCTGGTCCTTACTCATGCACGTGGCCAATGCGGTGGTCGTTAGTCCGTACTCCCGAAGGCGTCGTGATATTCGACATCGCCCCTCCCACGAAAATGACCATCACGATTCTTTCTGGGGTCCCTCTCAGTTTTATTCGCTAATATCGCGGCCTGCAAGAGACTATTTAGAGAGGGACCTATACGCACAAATAATGGTCAACAGGTGACTTATGTTTCGTGTATATCGGGTTCGCGGAGCCTCTTGAAGCGCACAGAAACAACAAGTAGGCAGATCAAGAGCGTGCCGTATATGATACATTATCCGGAGGGCTCTGACGAGTTCTCCAGGCGCAAGGGGTCAGCATGAACAAGATCTCGCGGAAATTGCCGGCTATCGAAGGGAGCCCGTTTCTCAAACCCCCCCGTTATTCAAACGTGGAGGATGCATTCAAGTTTGGAGGCGTTACTGCAAGAGAAATTCTGGAAGACGGCGAAATCGACTCGAGCCGCCTATCGCCCTCGGAGTACCGACTAAGGAGCTCGAAAGCACGTGGCATACTAGTCACGGAACCCGACAGAGACGACTTCGGTCTTCGACACCAGCAAGACTATGAGCCTTGCCAACCCGACTAGAGCGGCCGATTTTACGATGAAATAAAACGTCATAGTGCGGGTATCCAGGCCGGAGCCTCGCTCGGGCGCGCCCTGTCATAGTCTCCCACGCGCCGAGCGTCACAAAAAGACTCAAGAGACTTTGCCATGACGTGCCTCTGAATATCCGAGGGTTGGGCTCGAAACTCACGCATTCAATCGCTGAGCTCCATTCGTTCAATTGTTCCCTTGAGTTCCTTCTTCCCCATTCCATCGTAAGTCCTGCATCTTTTACCTCTCTCCTCCATCCACTGCTCCATCACTGCAATGGTAGTAGGTCCTTCTGTTACGGAAGCGGTCGGACTTGCCCTGGTCCACGATTCAGACGCTAGCAAGCTAACCGAAGTCAACCTAACCAAACTTCAACAAACTCACCGCACACCATCGGCGGCCCGCTCGTCCCTTGTGCGGCTCTTCGAATCACCCGTGCCAGGAACTCGCCGCGTCTCCCATCGACACGAGGCAGCCCTCCTCCCACACCCGAAATCGTCCCATTGCTCTCGCGCACAATAGATTCAGACTGGCTCGATGGTCGCAAGTTGATTCTGGAATGCACGTACGCACCCTCGATGCAGGATAAAACTAAGCACGTACCCCGTCCCTCCCCAATATGAAGACAATCGCGAAGACTTCACCCTCCTCCCTCGAAATCGCTGAGGATAAATTATCTATTTTATACGTCTACGTTCCACAGGCCGCCTCCTCAGCGCAGCCAGTACAGACAGAGAAGCAGCCAACGGCGGTACCCATACAGAGAGCAGCTATATACACAGGCTCGGCGAGGAAAGTAGTAGGTAGCAGGTAAGTCAGTCAGTCGGCCGCAAGGTAGCTACGACGACGACGCGACAAAGACGTGTCCGCATCCCAACCCCGACGACGAGCGTCCTCGCTGTATGTCGACGCAGTCCCATAAGATAAATAGTAGCACAGTATAGTACTAGGTAGGAGCACAAGGAGCGATAGATAGGGCGGGTAAATGAGTGTGTGGATGGTAATGGTACGGTGTTCGCGGGTGGTAGGGTGGTAGGTGAGTAGGTACGTGGGTAGTTCGGGTGCGAGGTAGAGGAGTTCGGGATGAGGCAGCGAGGCTGAGGAATGCGAGTAGCCAGGCCGCGCGGCGTGGAATGTGTACGCCGCGAGTGAGGTGGTGACGCACTAGACGTCGAGGAGGGTGCGCCTGACTGGACCAGCGCACCGAGTAGCGAGGTGCTGCCGCGAGAGCGGTAGGTGGCGCGGCAGCGAAGCAGGGCGGAGGGAATGGGACGGCGGAGGTGATGGTAATACAGCGGGGGTAATACATTCGTCGGGGTCATTACATTTGTATGTAGAAGGAACGGACGCGCCTTGCGGCGCGAGCATTAACGGAGACCCAGGCAAGGCAACAGAGCGGGGATGGAAGAGAGCAGTGTCCATTCCGTGGCGGTGGCGGTCGACGACGGCGAGCAGATGATGGGTGTTCGACGAGGCCCTCCGCGAGCGGCGGCAACGACAAGAAAACCGATAAATAGCCCGACGGACGAGCAGCGAGGCGATTATAGGCAGGAGACGAGACGAGAGAGTCGAGAAACGAGACAGCCATAACGCAGCGAGCGGGTATATGGTTAGGGCATAGAGCTGGCGCATAAGAATACACAGGGCATTGGTGAGAAGGGGCGGGGCATACGAGGCATCAAATAGATGACGCCCGCGTCGACGACAATGGTGTCGACGCTGTATACGGGTGTGGGCTTAGATCATCGAGTAAAGCCCATCGCCGCGCCCGCCGACCATGCCGGTGTTGGCGCCGTTCATGCCGTTGTAGCCGCTCAGGCTGGTGTTGATGCTCAGGCGACGCGCGCCCTCGAAGCTGCCGCGGTTGCCCATGTGGAACTCGTTGGTGACGGGCGAGCCAGAGCTCGAGCCGCGAGAGCCAATAGAGATGGCATCCTCATCACCACGTCCGCTGCCGTAGGACATCTGACGCTGCATCTGGCCGAGGAAGGCCGGGGGCTCGCTGTCTGCGTGAGAGTCAAATCACGCTATACATGACGGATCTCAATCACACGCACTGGCAAACAGCTTCGCCTCCACGGCGTCCCCGAAAGTCATGTTGTTATCGAACATCTTGTCGGCGAAGTTATTGAAACCACCGTGCTGCAGCGTTTCATGTTAGCGATCAGGTCTATCAGAAAGTGAAGGGGGGTCGGGTATGATAGAGGTGATGTTCGCGAACAGTGTGGTGGTTCAGATCGGTGGAGGTGGCATGTGGTCCACCAAGGGGAAGTACACAAAGGGGATAGATAGGCCATATGTGCCACGCGAAGAAGAAGAATCATGTGCAACTCACCTCCTGGGGGAGGAAGGTCTGCTGCATCGGGTTGAGGTCGAACCCATGCGGGTGCTCGTACTGAGGCATGGACGGAGAGGCGATCATCGGGTTGGCGTACATGCTGGAGGATCATGAGCCGGAGCCTGCGAAGCACGCAATTACGCTACGTACCTCTTGCTGTCCTTGAGCATACCGGCCTTAAGCATGGCCAGACGCTGGGCATGCTCGAGCTGCTGCGCCTGGAGCTGGCGCATGTCGCGGGCATTGTGGTACTCGGTAGTAAGACGAGCGATGTCGCGAGGGTCGGGGCCGCGCTGGATCGGCTGCATGGGCTGCTGCTCAAAGTACTCGTCGTCTTCGGCTTCATCGTCAATCGCCTCGGGAATGACCTCGAGCTCGCCGCTGAGGACCATGTGGAAGGCCTCGGAGCGGGGAGGCTCCTCGACGGTCGGGAGGTTCTGGCGATGACGCCACTCGTTCAACTCGCGGCGGAGAGCATCGGCTTCGAGTTTGAGCAAGCGAAGCTCGCGGGCAGCAAGAAGGCGGTGGCGGCGCGCCGCGGTGATGTGCGCGATGGAGCTGTTGACGATAGCAGACTTGGAGGGACGACGGATCTGCGAGAGGTTGGGGAGCAGACCGGCAAGGTCGAGGAAGCGTCCGTTGAGGGTCTCGCGACGCTGGCGCTCGACGGCATTGTGGGTGGCACGACGCTCAGCAGTGTTGGAGCGGCGCGACGCCTTGCGCTTTTCGTACTGGGCAGTCGCGGTCATCTGCGGGGAGACCGGAGTCTGGGGTGGCAGAGACTCGTCGGAGCTGGAGGGGGAGTTGGGGCCGGAGTTTGAGGACATGGCGGATTCTATGCAAACAGCGGTCGTGGTGGTGAAAAGGGATGTCGGTGTCGATTTGCTGAAGGAAGGGGGATAGGCGGAACAAGTAGGGCCACGCGATTACTCAAGCGGAAGCGCAAACTTGGGGGAGAGTTGGTTGAGGAGGGTGAGGTACTGGGACGGAGATCAGTGGAGGCAAGGGTAAAGAAAAGTAACCACGTACTTCTTGATGAGATTGGGCGAAAATTGGTCCGCGAGCAGAGCTCAAGCGTTCAGTGTTATCCTTTCGTTTGGGGGGTAGGCGGGTAGTATGAGGCCGTCAAGGGTCGCGAGATCTGAGATGGCCGTCAGCATCGCAGTCGTCACAAGGAGGTTCATAGGGAGTAAAGGGGACGAAAGGGACAGCAAAGGCTTTTGGATCGCAAAGAGCTCAGGTGCAGGGCCCTGCCAGCTCGCAGACTCCGTGTGATAATGCTTATCAGCATACGCGTCGTGCGGTTACGGCGCGAATCCCGTCCGTCCAGCTGCCAGCCAATGTCCCTTAGCCATGCCTGCGAGCCTTGCGTATCTTTTCCTTCGCTGCACCTCTCGTCGCCGCAGAAAAAGTAGGATATGCGTCGAAGTGGCAGTAAAGGGGACGAGCACGAGGGGAAGTACGCACTCCAGGCGGTATCCTTGATTGGGCAGGGGTGGCGGAGGTGAGGGGACGAAAGGGGGAGGGGGTTGGAGGACGTCCGGGGACGGCTCAGCGCATACGACAACAACGACGGTGGGGGGAAAGGCCAAATCGTATCTTCCTCCCCTCCCACTATTTGTAATCTCGGCGTCCGGCCGCCCTTCAGCCGAGCGCCGGGCAACGGCTGCCAAGCACGGCCAAACAGAGCGCGAACTGGTCCGGCGTTGATCAATCTGCGCTGAGCTGGCACGACGCTCGTCCGCTGCTTCCGTGACGCGTCCGATGGGGGCTGGTGGTATACTTGAGGTATCCCTGTACTTTCAGAGCTGCAGAAAGCCCAAGAGGAGGAGAGGGAGGCTGGCATTGCTCCAACCACAGCCGCAGAGCCGTGACTACCTGATTAGGTCCCGCTGTCCCGTCCCTCGTACCCATCGACCGGTTTGGGTTCGGGAGTCACAGATCCCGACGCGCAAAGTCAGACCGAATCGTCACCGTTTCCATCGCTCCTTGCCCAGGTCCAGCCAGATCTGCAGATCTCCGGGTCGCTCGCCTCCATCTCAGCGTCCCCAAGCCCGCTCTCGGCCCGTGCTCGGCCCCTCCCCTTGTCCAGTCCCTCCCTATCAACCACCTTCCCGCGTACGCCGTTTCCCATGTCTCGAGCTTCTCTCCCGCGTTCCTCCCGCTGCCAGCGCCAGTGTTTCGGAAGGTGCTCAGCGGCGCGCGTATATTGCTCAGGCTCCCCCTAAACCGCCACCAACATCGACATTGATGTCGGCTGCGCCCTTGGTCTCGCCAGAGTCTTGCGCCCGCACGCGCCCTCCGTCTCACGGCCACTGCTACGCGTACCACTCCCCGGTCTGCAGATCTTTCTCTTCTTATCGTCTATCCGTCGTCCGATTGCGATATCGCTGGTCGCAGGCTCGTCCGGCCGCGTATTCAGGCTTTCGTCTTTCCTTGTCCCCAGGACCTCCGCCCGCCGTCCCGCTCACGAAAGCCCTCCCGCGTCATCCTCTCACTTTGCGAGAGTTTGCGCTGTTCCTTGGTCTTCATATCCGCGACTCAATTGCGCAATAACAGACTCCACACCTTCGGTAGGGCCTGGGTATAGACGGCTGTTGCTCCGTATAGTCGAATCCTGCTCCGTATAGCTCGACATCACTCACAAGACCTGCTCAGCTGGACGCAGGACCTTAGTTCTTCAGAATTCTTGCGCAATACCTCGTTGGCCACGTCTGCAAGCGGATAACCTCGGTGTATCTACACGGTTTAGACCTCCATCACGTCTCTGGCCGCCGCCGCAGAGTGGAGTCAGACAATTGCGGCCCCCGAGCGTCCGCGCAAGAGTACGCTACTTCCCGCATACCAATCACTCCTCGCACACCAATATCGTCTAACCATCCGTCGCTGATTGGGCGATCCTTCTTTGATTGGGCCATATACTGAGTCTCCCGCCTACTTGGCAACAAAGCTCTGCGGTCTCACTCGTCTCGTGCGCCTCACTCCCATCCGTCTCGTGCCCATCTATCTCAGCACCAATCAACCGCTTTCGACTCGCAGTCGATCTCCCGCTACCCGCGTTTCGCGCTCTGCCGCCCCACCGCCGTCCCGCTCAGGTGTTCGTGGTCATAGGCACCCGTATCCTGGTCCACCTCTCGTCTGATTCATCTTCACTTTGATACCCTCTTCCCGACCTTCCCGTTCCTTCTCGCTTCGACACCGCCCTGATGCAGTAGGCCCATCACTTTCCGGTGCATTGGCGCGTAATGTTCGACAGCCCATGTTACTACTGGCCCACCAACACTCATTTTGCGGCTAGCCCGGCGCGCTCGTCAATACAGTCTGTCGATGCCTTTTCTCCGCTAGTCCTCCTGCTTCTCCGGGCGCAATGCGCGCGGTAGGTGCCCGGGCCGCCTCGACCCACTGTATTGCTGCGCTGATTCCACGGTCAAGTGGGATAGTACAGGGCGAGCTGTCTGTCAGCTCTGCGGCAGAACACTGTCAGTGATGCAGACGCGTCCTTCCGCGATACAAATGTTTATTCCGTGCTGTGATCCTCTGGCTAAGCGAGGCGGTGCCCGAGTACGCCGGCCACTGCTATATATCGGTCAAAATGCGCCTCCCATGGCCACTGCCCTTCAATGCCCTCCATCACCCGGGCTTGCTTCTCCAGTACAGCTCCCGCCAAACAACGGCTAGCGCGATCCCCTCTGATTCCCTCCGTGCCTGTAGTAAGCCCGGAAGCGAAGGCCTCCGTGAGACGTCCGGGCGTATCGCAAGTCGCAAGTCGTGTACCGGCAAGGGGGAAGAGGACCGTGATTCCCTGCGTGAAGTTCGAGCGATTCCCCAGAGGAACTCAGCCGCGGACGAGTCGGGGCCGCACAAAGCTCCTGCCCGATTCGGAGGATCCCATTGTTTATGACCACGTGCAGCTCAGGCTGCTTTAGGCAAGCGTGCAAGCGAACCGCACGTGGGCGGTGCCGCCGCCGGCTTCCCACGCTCCATGGCTCTCGCCCATCAGAGCCCTGGCGCGCCAATCACCGCCCGGCGTCCATTGTACTGCGCGCCCTGCACGTTCTGCGCATTCTGATCATCGCGACTTCCCAACCCCCCTCGTCATCGCAGGCCTGCAGGGGACCCTCGTCTCATCATACCAGGTCGGTCATTTCAGGGAGACCCTGCTTCGCGAGGAACGCGCGAACATTCCGCGCGAAGAGGAAGGAGGCCCCGTGGTGATGAACATGGAGACGCGGAGAGATGCTTGTCTATCGAGACGTCCATGTCCGTGTTCCTCCGTGAGCGGAAGATATCTTGGGAGGCGTCATCTCACTTTCTTTGGATGGGAAGGCCATTGACAGCGGATGGGAAGTGTCGCTGCCGAGACCTCTGGGTGCGCAACTCCGAAGGATTTCCAGTGCTTTCTCTCTATCGAACTTCCAACGCAAAGACGTCGATGTCTTGGATACTGGGACCTTGCTCGTCGCTGGCCTACCGCCTTCACCCTCCGAAAGGCTTGCCTTGATCCCATTCCGCTGGCGTTTATCCTCATTTGGCATACCGACTCGTGGCCTCTCGTGGCGCAATATTGCCAGGAAGTACGCGTACGGATTTAATCGATGGCACGCGGCGGCGCGCCTGACCTTTTTGTGGTCGCGTGTGACCTGCCGTGGCCCCGCCTGACCTCCAGTGACCCCTCGAGGCCTCCTTCCTGGTACGCGACGCTCTTCGGAAGCAGATTCGTGAGAGGTGAGGCCCGTTCACAGCAGGCAACGCGCTCAGGTGACCCACAAGTCTATTGCAGAGCCAATCGTCGAAGTTCCCTCCTAGCAACGTACTTCTTCGCTCTGCGCAAGCATCTGCGTTCTGGCGCGACCGGCGAGGGTGGTTTTATTTTGGTATGAGCGTGCGGGAGCAGGATTTCTGCGCCTTACGATCACAAGTATGCTCGGGTACTCCTCCGCGCTTCGTCAAGATTATAGGTCCCGTCTTTGTTCATCCACCATTACGGACGGCACTTTCTTCTCTGTCGCTCTTTAGCTGCGATTAGGCATTCGTCGACGTTACTTCACTCGTACGACTTGAGCACGAACCCCCCACGCTGCACAGATTTTACGTCTCTCGATGCGCCTCACGGCCGTGGCGAAGCGCGACTAAACCTCGGATCCTCCCTTCGCAGCTAGATTGACGAGCGCCGCTGAGACTCTGACAAGCTGGCTGCTGTTTGGCGCTTTCGTTGACCCGCCTGTCTTGCTTTGGTCCTCTGCTTAAGGGTCTGCTGCACACGTTGCCGCCGGCTCGTACGTCTTCCCTTTTTCCGTCAGACGTTTTACCCTGCTTTGTTGTCGTGCTTTTGGGGCAATCGCATCGCTCGCGTCCATGATTATACCGACCCTTACTAGGAAAAGCTGAGTTATCGCGAATAGCTGGTCGAAGTACGAATTCTCTCAACCGTCTGGCGTAATCTTTTGCGGCGCATTCACCCTCTGAACCTCTCCTTTGACGGGTCCCCTGCGAGCCGACGGGCTCGACGGAAGGACTCGTGGCTGAAAGACGCGTGCCATCCCGACTGCCTCCTACCGTTCTACTCTCTCAGACAATGATAGCAACTTGTGGGCATGGCCTTCGAACGGACAACAATCAGAGCCTCTGCCACCCCAAACCCTGCCTAATGCAGCTCGGAGCTTCAGATACGTCGTGTCGGTTTGAGAACATTTGTTTGAGCGAGGGCGTCGTCTCGTCGGAGGCTTATCGTCAAGGAGGCTGAAGGGGCGCCACCATCAGAGCGTGTAAGGGAAACCAGCTCACCTCGATGGATAACGAGCTGTCGTCGATCGGTGGCGACCGGGTGGATGACGATCGCCACGCGGGCGTAGTAGATGATTGAATGGAGACCGGAGGTCTGTGAATGATTGGAAGTATACGCTGGCGTATGAACTGCCAGAGAAAGAAGATTGCGATAGGGGATCTACGGGCACGAGCAGATGATAGATAGGTCTTTGGGCTGATAATGTATTGAATGTAACACCACTGTATCAGGGATTTCTGCTTGAGGAACAGGCGGAACGTTGGACTGGTAGGTTACAGCCTTCCCCAAAGGCGCGAATCTTTCGTGCTAAGATTATCGCTGCGCTCGTTTACCTCTTCCTCAGAACTATTTGGTGGAAGTACAGTGCTGAGAGGTGTGGTATCTCATGTTATTCTTGGGGATGGATCGGGTTTTACGACGTTGTCGAGGGCCAGACTTGCAGGACGAGTTCAAAGTTCAACCGTGGGAACGCCTGCGCACGTTGTCGAGAACGTGATCCTTAACGTCACGGTTCATTTTCCTAGACTTTCACCTCGAGCGCAGCCAGCGTCCGCCCTCTGAAGGAGATGATCAGCTCCTTCCGTGGCCTCCATCCTCCATGAACTCCGACGAGCGGGACAAGGCGGTTGAGAAAATCTTGGTAATGCATCTGTGGGCGCCACGATCGTGAGCTGGCGCGGTGGCAAAACGAATTTCCTTCCGTTTTTCCTCATTCGGAACGAACCAATGGCCAGAACTCGACTTGAATTTCACAGCCGGTGCTGAGGTCATCACTGTCTCCTCGTCCGGCCCTTGCTGATTCTTCCTCATCCGGTATCAAGGCTAGATCAGCGCTAGTCTGCTCGAAGTTGGGAAAGTCTCACCTTCATCATGACGGGGACCTACAAGACGTATGTGCTCGAGGGATTTGAGAAGGACCTCTCTGGGCTAGTGCAGACGACGAGGAGTTTGCCGGATAGCCTGAACGAGACGGATGTGGTAAGCGCTCTGGGCTTGGGTCGGGTGTCCTGAGCTCACAACTGCAAGCTTGTCCGCGTACATGTTGTGGGGCTGAATGCGCGAGACCTGCAAAGTAAGCGCTTTGCCCAGCTCGCTGATGGAGAAGTACCAAACTGATGATTGCCCACCACCAATCTAGTCGCATCTGGGACGTATCCCGCGCCTCATCTGCCGCCAACTGGACTTGTACCGTGCTCGGACTGCGCAGGCGTCGTTGAGAAAGTAGGCTCGAAAGTCGATAGGGTCAGTAGTTCCTTTGTCCGCTAGGAAACACTACTCAACCCTTCCAGGTTCATCCTGGGGACCGCGTCGTTTCTCACGTATCGTACAACTGGATTCACGGCGAGATGGGCAATGCCATGCAGAAGACGGCGTGTGAGTGAGACTTTTGTCGCTACTCATATGGCTTCACTCAAGCATATATATTTAGTGGGCGGTGGAATTGACGGTGTCCTTTCCGAATACGCCATCTTACACCAGGTACGTTTCTATCCTGGATGATGGCAACCTCACCATTCACATGAAGATCAGGACGGCGTCGTGCACATACCGGACTTCATGTCCTTCGCTGAGGCATCGACTCTGCCAGTGGCTGCGCTTACCTCATACCACTGCCTCTTCGGCTTCGAGCGCACCCTGCAGCCCGGACAAGCCGTACTTGTCGAAGGTCAGTAACCCCAGAGAACTTTTTTTTTTTGCTGGCAAGACCTGTAGCTGAAATCAATTTAGGCACTGGCGGCTGCGCCATCGCCGCGCTGCAGCTGTCGCTTTTCGCAGGCGCACGGCCTATCGTCATCAGCTCGTCGGACGACAAGCTGGCACGCGTACAACAATTGGGCGTTCCGGCAGAGGATTGCATCAATTATAAGGTGAACCTTCTCCATGTTCGTCGTCGCTCAGGATCTAATAACGATTACAATTTCGCAGGCAACCCCAGATTGGGAAAAGCGCGTCCTCGAGTTGACCGACGGTCGCGGCGTCGACCATACGGTCGAAATTGGCGGGCGGAATACACTGCCAAAGGCCATCGCCTGCACCGCGCCCGGTGGCTGTGTGTCCGTGATTGGGGTCAGTCTTCTCTGCGCCGCCCACAATATTGCGCACGTCCAATGTCCTCGTCACTAAAATCGCATCCCCAGTACCTCGACGACTACAAGCCGAACGCCTCTGACTCGCAGCCCGACGTCGACATCGCCAAGCTCATCCTCTACACGCAAGCCAACGTACGCGGCGTCGTCTGCGGCTCGCGCCTGCTGTTCGAGCAGATGATCCGTGCGCACCAGCAAGCGCATTTGCGGGCAGGTATGTCTATGACCCAATCACTTCACGAGCGAAGCACCGCTGCTGGTAGTTGACATTATGTTGTAGGAAAATCCTCCAAGAATATTCTGACGCCTGTAGTCGACCACCAGTTCGCCTTCGACGAAGCGAAGGAGGCCTTCAAGTGCTTGGAAAGTGGGAAGTTCTTCGGGAAGGTTGCTATCAATGTCATACAGGAGTCGTAGGGTATCGTGATTGTCGTTAAACTCATAGCGAAGTAGCAAAGAAAGCAGACAGAGAATGAAGAGTCAGTGTAAAAATATTCTATGACGGCGATATCACTCCTGTGGCCGCGGCCCAAGCTTCAGGACCACGCGCGGCAGCTTCTTGGCGGCACTCGCATCTGCAGTGGGCTTCGGCGTCTCCTCCTCACTCTCGGTCAACGACGACTCCGACGTCGTCGACTCTGCGGGATGCTTCTTCCTACCAGCAGCCGCAGGCGACGCAGCTGCGGACGAAGGCCTCGATGCAGGTCTCGATGTCGGCGGCGACACCGGATCCCCCGGTTTCTTCCTCTGCCTAAGCTGCATCGATCGAGGCGGGATCGGCGCCTTGCTCGTCTTCCCCTTCTCGCTCAGCTGCGGGATCCGCTCCTTGAGCGCGTCGAAGTTTGCGGTGGCGCGGTCGAGCCAGGGCTCGGGGGTGGCGAGGGATGCGCGTCCGCCGCGGCGCTTTTTGATGGCTTTTTCGAGCTGGGGTAGGATGAGTGAGAGGTAAGGAAAGGGTGAGTGAGAGGGGAGTTCCGTATGTGTGGCAGTCGTAGACGTACCTTCACGAGGTTGTCTACGTTCCACCATTCGGGACGGACGCCTGGTAGATCGGATAGACCGCAGAGGTGCGCAAGTGAGCCGCTGATGAGAGCGCGGTCGCCGTAGCCGCCTAATAAATAAATAATTGCAGTGAGCCGGAATTGTAGATGCAGGGTAGCGGCGCGCATACCCTCGAGGACACTAATCAGTCTCCCATCGGCATAACGGTCACTGAACGCGCAGGCGTCCCGCGCGAACTGGTAGTAAAACGAAGTCGGTACGTTGCGCTTGTGGCGCTGCATCGATTCGTACTCGTGCTCGCAGGCATCAAATCCACAGCTAGAATGTATGTATAGTTAGCACATGGCCCACGAAACCATCTCTAGCGCTGAAGTATACCTGATGAAGACGAGCACGTCCTTTCCCGGGCCACCCGTTTTATCGAGGAATTCCTCGGCTCGACGGATGATCCTGGTATATTGTGACTGGTATAGCGCGTCGAACTCTTCTTGCGACTTCCAAGTTTGGAGATGTACGTTCTCGACATGCTGTCCGTGCTCTCCACGAATGGAGACGGAGGCAGCTTGCACGAGCGCGGGCTTTCCGTCCTGTGCAGCCAGTTGGTCAGAGAGTCTCGCGCGCATTTGTGGCACCGTACCTCGCAGGGATATGACAGTATGTCATGCAGCGATGAGTAGTACATTTGCGGTCCTGGCTTCACGTCTGGTGCGCCGGCTTCGCTTTCCAGAGTTTGACGGTAGGTCTCTTCGTTGATTTGCCAGATGAGCGACTGTGTTCCGTTTCCTTTGCACTGCGGTGAGGCCTTCTGGGAATATATTACGGATGATGTCGCTTACCATGATGGAGGTCTATGTCGAAGACGACTACGCGCCGGACGCCGTGCTTTAAATGGGCTGTAAAGGGCGTTCAGAATGAATGTCAAGGGTTTGGGGAAAGTCATCCCACCATGCGCAGCGCCAACCACGACGTTGTTAACAAAGCAAAACCCTGAGGGTGTGTCTTCGCCACAATGATGACCTGGTGGCCTTATTGCGGCAAAGGCGCGCCGGGTGCGGCCAGCGATGACATCGTCGACTGCTTCGCAGACGGTACCCATCGCCCCCTGCATCGCATCGATAGATTCTGGACACACTATGCAAACGAGGGGTTAGTGGACCATAGAGATTTAGTATGTAAGCTGGACTTACGATATAGGTCACCTTGCGCATACCCCTCGGGAATTTCTGACCCTCCCTGTCGTATCTTCTCCGTGCTCTCCTTCGCCCACTTGGTCAGGTTCTCGAGGTACACATCGCCGTCAATATCGCCATGAACAAACTTGACAGCAGGATTGTCAAGCATCTTCACCGCCGCATCTGTATGCCGAATGCTCCAAGCTTGGTTGTCTCCCTTGCCACTATCTTTGTTTGGGCTGATGTCGAGGCGGGCCAGAGCGTCGGCGAGCTCGTCGGATGGTGTGGACTCGCGCTTGACTTCAGAGCTTTTGCTAGAGGGTACAAGCTCCCCCAACCGCGAGTTCGCAGCCGATAGGCCCACGAGGACCGCGCGAAGACGCTCGGGCCTTTCTACTATGGCAGAAAGGTCCGTTGAGCGAATATATTGATGGTCGAAGCATTTGTTCTGCACATAGAAGGTGTGCTGGCCTCCTGAGTGAGGCGAGCTCATCTGGACTGTTCGGAGCTGGTCGGTGGAGAGGGAGATGGAGGACAGCAAGTACCAGCGAAGATCCGGGTCAAGTTGAACTTCAACTTGAGATTGATCGACGCCACAGCGACGCGACGCTCACGTGGGAAATCAGCTTGAGGGCAGGCTGCCTCGCGTTGACCGGTCTCGGCTTTGTGCAGCCCTGTGAGTCTATTGCGTAGCCCTGCTACTTTCCCATAGCTAAGGTGACGAGCAAGATACCATAGAATATCTCCTATACAAATACCGTGAACCGTCATATATACACCGGATGGTCGTGAAAGCTCTGCAAATAAGTCAGGGCTGTGGCGCGAACAAGGTCTGCAGCTTGTCAATCAGGATAGCCCATTCAACGATCGTTACACCCATCCTCAGCGCCTCCTCCCTAATTTCCTTGTCTCTCGTGTCCTCGGATAAGCGCGCAACCGCTCGAAGGTGCTCCTCGCTCGTCATCCCCAGACTTTCCAAAACTGGCGCGATGTGCAGTAGAGAAGGCTCGCACGAATCAAGTACGCGATCAAAAGCGCCCTCAGGAGTCTTGATGGAACTGATGGTCGCTCCCGACTGCGTGGGGTGGAACAAAGAGGATAGAATACGCCGATTGGGGCTGGATCCCCGGCGGCTATGTGTGTATCGTCGGTCTGCATGTTCTGTTAGAAGGTGTAGCAGATATAGACCGAATAGTAAACTTACTCAGCTGGGCAGTAGGGCTGTTCACGCCATTCGGCGTCGAAGTTCGTGGCGGAGGGCTTGGAAGCGACCGCGGCGAGGACGAAGTGCCGGTCCTTCGACTATCTGCCCTAGAGCCGTACGATGCCTTCCTGGGCGGCGTAGTTCCTTGCGGCAGCATCTGATTTAAAGTGTTTCAGCAAAGAATCAACAGACAGAAAAATCTGAGAATTACTGGAGGAGAAGCACTCCTTGCGCTGCTATCCATCCCAAGCCCCCGCACCTCCTCGATTACACGCGTGCTCCCCGGAACCGGCGCGACTGACTCCGGATAGTCGTCTGCGCCAACAAAGTAGACGCTCATCTCCGGCTCTGGCTCAGTTGCCTGCGCCGCCTCCTCCGCCACTTGCTCGCGCCATGTCGAAATAGTCACCGTTTTCTGTGGGCTATCCTCTAGGACGCGCCGCCGGACCATCGAAAACTCGGTGTTCCCCTGGATGATCTCTGTCTCGCGACGCACGGGCGGCGGCCAATCGCGCTCCGAAGGCGGATTAGGTAGGCGCTTGCTGCTCGCGCGGCTCGTCGTGGTCGGGCTTCGCCGAACGACCGCGCCGCGGGGAGGTCCCTGAGGCCATCCGTCCTGCGACTGGCCCCACTCGCTACCACTGCGCCCGGTAACATGGCGCGCAACTGACCCCGCGCGCGACGGAGTCTGCCGCCCCTCGCCCGCCAGAACCCGCGTACTCGACGACCCAGGGCCCTTCCTCGGACTAGCCTGCGGCGTTCCCCGAGTCGCATTCGCCTGCCCCATGGCCATTTGCCACTCTGAGCGCGTCTCTCCCGGGGCTGCTGTGTAAGTACAAGCGTCAAAGTCGCTCCCCAGCGGCGTCGCCGTGAACGCCCGGGACTCGCGCAGGTGTGTGCCCCACTCCGTCTGCGCGCCGCGCGTCGTCGTTCCCGCCTGGGTCATCGCATCGAAGTCGTCGTCCAGCGGCGGCGACGTCGGCGGCGGGTTCGGGCGCCGCACAAGCGTCTTGCCCGTGCCCTCTCGGTTGGGCACTAGGTACAATGCGCCCAGCTCTATCGCGATCAGTGTGATCAGTCCCGGTTCGATTATTTGCGGCGTGGGCGCATACCGCTGTCTGTGTCACGATGTCTCAGCATTTCGGGCTTGCTGGCCTCGAGTGCTCGCTAATATGTCTTCCTTCCTACGGTGAGGGTCGAACGCAACGCCTAGCGTTTGCGTTCCATCGATGCTCCCGCTCCCGGACATGAGGCAGCGGCATGGGCTCGGACAACCTCATGTTATTGCATTTTACCCACGAGCGACCTAGCACGTGGCAGACCTAGCTGTAATGCAATGCTTTATCCCATCGAAAGGTTAGTCTAAAGCAATGATGGCAGAAAGGAGTTCAGTTGTACACATTCGGCGCCGGGCGAGCTGGATGAATCCGAACTTGGGTTCGTCACGCAGTCATGCATTCACGGTCCGGACTTTGCCGAGTTCACGACTCGACCAAGATGTGGATTACTGTATCTTGCATGTCCGCCAAGGATATGTACACCTCTAGTTCGGCGAGGGGAAGGGCTTGCGCAGTAGACCGGAAAACATCTCGCAAGTCTCGAGTCTCTACGCGGCATTATGATTCATGGCCCTTTGCGCACCTCTCTTTGTGGGCGCGTGAAAGTGATGGCTATTCTATGCCACACTCTACATTGCACAAGGGAAAGGCATTTCTTCCGCTGTTTGCAAAACTGGCGCCTACCTTATGTTTGCAGAAGTAGGTCCTCGTGGTCGCACAATTCGGGCCGAAGCTCTGGCGTGCCGGGCGCTTGATTCTCAGGCTTGACTTCCTACCCTACTGTCATTCCCTCGCCATGTCTGATCCTTCTGGAGTACTTCCGGAACCTGTATCATTGACTTCTGGTACTGGAATACGCGTGGACCAGCTCAGAGTGAGGGTAGTGGCTTGCCACGAAGCCCGTGTTGACACTCGTCCACTTGCATAGCGCCGAACATGCTTCATATGCCAGCAGGAAGAGACATTCGACGGTGCGTAGTAGCCTCAGATGCTGGTTCTTTGCTGACCTATATGCAGCTGACAGCAATCCATCTAACGCCTGGGTTCATCCATGTCGATGCACGCTGCTAGCACATCGCACTTGCCTCGTGAACTGGATCAACGCCGTACACCTCCCCAAAGCGCCAGACCCGTACAAGATGGAAGTGCGGTGTCCGCAATGCAACGAAGTCTACACCTTTGCGGTCAATGATAGCACACCTTCGCGGTTGCTCAAGGTCTTCGACCTGGGCAACAAGATCGTCGAGGGCGCTGTGCAGATTGGCATGAGAGCCCTGGTTATTGGGGCCATATTGTCCTTTGGACGATGTGAGTAACATTCCCTCCCAACCTAGCGTCATCTCAGTTCTTATTTGCAGCAATATACACCGTATTCATCGCCTATGGCGCCGCCTCAATCCGCCTCTACATCGGCGAAGAGTGCGTTTTCATCTCCCCCTTCTTTCCCTCCCCCTTCCTTCCCTCTTCCTTCCCTCACCCCCGCTTACGCCCCTCCAGAATGTACCAAATCCTCCTCTCCGACGACACCCTCGTCTGGCCCTGGGAGGCCTTCATCCGCCTCCCCTGGATCCCCCTCAACGCCCTCCTCGGCTCCTACCTCTCTATCGCCAACATCCTCTGGGACCCCCTTCCCGCATTCCTCATCTGGCCCGCGTCCACCGCGGCTGCCCATCGTACTGTACGGCGCACGCTCCTCTCGCTCGGCCGATCCGACGCCTTCCCCCGCGGCGTCACCGCGGCATGGCCACCGTCACCGGCTTTTGTGCATTTCCTGGGTATACCCGGCGCGAGGTTCACGTACTCGCTCGTGCGCGGGCGGATGATACGAAGAATCGCAGGCCTGCCGCAGCGGGAAAGCACGGCTGAGAACACCCTGCGGCAGCTCGTCGAGGACTCGGACTCGGAGGACTCGGACGGAGAGGAGGGCGACGAAGGCGACGAGGTAGACGAAGCGGTCGCCCTACAACGCCACCTGAGCCGCCCCGGCTGGCTTGCGCGCGCGGGCCACTCCCTCCTCACGCCGTTCTACGCGAACGGAATGGGGTGGGTGCTCGGCGAGGCCGCACGGCATGCGCAGTGGCTGAAGACGGCGCTGGCGATCCGGCCGGCGCTGGACCCGCTGGCGGTGGTGCCGGCGCCAGTGCTCACGCCTCTAGATTTTTGGAAGACGGGGGCGATGAGGGGGGAGGATGTGAGCTCGATCACGGCGTTCTTCCGCGCGTTCTGGGGCGGGACGGGGCTGTGGGCGAGTACGGACCCGGTGTGGTTCCGCAATATCCTCGGGCTGGGTATTTTCATGGTGGTGCGTATCGTCTTCCTCTTGTGCCGATGCCAACTAACGACCTCGTCAGGCCAAGGATGCTCTGTATGCCCTGCACCTACGATACGCGCTCAGAGAACTCCGGTCGCGCAAGATCATCAGCCGCGATTTCGGGAACGTAGACAGGAGTACGCTGGACTTGATACCCCGAGATGTAGCCAGTTGAGGTCGGCTTCATGGATGACCGTGAGCTGATGCTATCTTCTACTTTTCTTGTTTCCCGCGTCACCCTCTCTTGACTCTCGGTCGCTCTTTTACAGTACGAGCATGACTTATCGCGCACGCTCGTTCGTGCAATATTATACAGATCCATGGTAAGTACAGTTTGATCGTCCACCGTCATTCATTCTTCCTCTCGTCGTCAAACCCCCTCTTCCTCGCTCGCGTCATGTTCTTCCCTCATCGTAATCCTTCCTCCTCCCCCTCCATCGTCCGCCCCCTCCCCCCTCCATCTACGACCCATCGATCGTACTCTTCCCCCTTACGACTTATCCTCGACCGGGAAGTCGCGCCCTGTCGTGCTCTTGTACCCGCGGCGGATCGCGTCCGAGATCTGCTCGTCCTTCGCCTGCTCAAGCGCGGATTCGTTCGTCTGCGGGCCCTGGCCCAGGACGTGCTCCTGCACCCAGTCGACGCCTGTGGAGGGGGTTAGGGTGGGGGACGTGAGAAGGGGGGTGAGGAGGAGGAGGGGGGAATGTGAGAAGGGGGGGGGGGCGAGGATGGATGTTGTTTGCAGGGAATGGAAAGCTACTACTAACCCTTATCAAGCGCGTCTGCAGATCCATGTCAGTTCCCAATCCCTACCCAGCATCCCTACTTCGTCCACTCACCCTCCTTCTTCTCCCCCGACTGCCCGCCGCCGAGCCCGTTGTTGATCTTGTCCATGAAGCCGCCGCCGCCGCTCGAGTGCTGCGACTGCTCGGAGGACTTGTTCTTGTTGAGGCTGTTCAGGAAATCCATGGTCGGCGGTTTGGGTGGTGGGTGTGGCTTGGGTGGTGGGTGGGTTTGTGTTCGTTAGAGTGGTGGTGGGTGGGTTTGTGTTCGTTCAGGTGGTTGTGAGAATGGATGGTAGTGCGTTCGTTCAGGTGGTCGTAGTTCAGTGCAGATGCGAGCTATAAGAGCGCGGGTGGGGTGGTGACGTTCCCCTGCATCATCGCCCTTGGCATGCGTCCCTTCATGGTGGTCGCCGGCGTTGGAGGCGCTCCGCGCGCTACTGGCGTCAGGCGATGCGTACTCGACCCCTGGTTACGCCGGTGGCTGCGCGCGACCGGGAGGCTGGGCGATGCGCGGTGACGTCAGGGGAGTGGGGATTTTGAACTTGGTGGGCGTCGGTTTGTTTGTGTTTGGTCGTTTGTGGTGGATGCGTCGTTGCCGTTGCCCTGAACGCTGCGTGCTCGACGCCGCCGCCGACCTCAAAACACTCGACGTGGCGATTTTATCTGATTCTTTCAGGATGGCGAGGACATCTTGATGTCTCGTAAGGCGCCTACATACGACCTTCGAGCTTCAAGCTTGGGGCGATGTGTGCTGTTCATTGTTATACAGAAATGATAGTACAGTTCCGCGTTCCATGCGTCCTTAACCTATCATTCAGGTCATCTCTCCTTCCCATCTATTTATCCTGGATGGGGACATCCTTGCCAGTGACGCCCTTGAACCCACGACGAATGCCGTCGGAAATCTGCTCGTCCTTCGCCTGCTCGACGGCAGACTCGTCGTTCTGCGGGCCCTGGCCCATGCGCTCTTGGGCGAAGTCGACGCCTGGGGGGTTGTCAGTCACAACACCTGGGGGGATGCGCTCGCGCCACTGACCCTTGTCGAGGGCGTCTGTGAGGGTGGATCAGCGGTGCGTCATTGATATGCGAAGATGAAGCTGCTCACCCTCGTTCTGCTCGCCCTTCTGGCCGCCGCCGAGGCTGTTGTTGGCCTTGTCCATGAGGCCGCCACCGCCACTGTGGCGCTCCTGCGTCTCGTTGCCGGAAGACTTGCCCTTCAAGAAGTCCATGATAATGTTATAAGGCTGTTCGTTGGTTGGGTGATGTGTAGAGTGGGTTGCGATGCAGGTCTCTTCCGCTCTAAGCATTCAGCTCTTATAGGAATGGCAAACGAGGGTCGGTGACGATTTCAGTCGTACCTAGGCGCATCATCGTCCCCTCACCGCATGAATGGGAGCGTCGTTCGCTACGTAGCCGCCATTATCCATAGAATAGGCCGGTCTGCAGGTGGTGATGAGGCACTGCTTACGGCCAGGACGCCAGGACCCTACTGCGGGAGGGTCACAAGGGAGTGGACATGAAGGGCGCTGAGGACTCAAGACATCAGAGTGAAGTCAACTGTTCAACCGGGCGATGTGTGAATCTGTGGGTCCACGACCGGCGGTTGCCGAGAACGTGACCCGGCACGCGGATCGCACGGCGCGTGATGTCAAGACGCGTCTTTCGCGTCTTGTCTCGAACCGCGACGCGCCTGGCGTCAAATTTTGCTTCTGGGGTCAGAATACTTGGAAGGATTATTCTTTGAAACACCTGCAGTGGTCAAAATGTCCACCGACCCCCTCCCATCCTGGATAAGAGAACTCCGCCTCTCAATCAAGGAGTCCTCTGAGCGGGGGTTGATTGTTTCTACGAAATGGTAAGTAACTTCCCAATCTGATCAACCGACTGCAATACATATCTGAGCGCAGGGCAACAGACATGCTCAACGCTATTCCGCCTGACCGGCGGCGAGCGGCAGGTGGCGGGCCCGAGGACCTGAGTATGCGGATGCAGAGTAAGTCCAGTCCGATACACGGGTGAACCCAGTACGCGGCGTGCATCTAGTATGCGGTGTTAAACGGTAGACGTGCTTCCTCTGGCATATCAGCGCGTATACGCGGCTCGCTTTCTTTGTTGCTCTTCCCACAATCCGTGCGGGCTGGCTCAACGAAGGCCCAGGTGCAGACATCTCCGACCCAGAAGACCAGGAGGAGGAAGACTTCTTTACCTACGCCCGGCAAGTGTTCGATGCGAAGGAGTTCCAGCGCGTGGCGACGATCTTGCGGGACTGCGAGAGCCCGAAGGCCGTCTTCCTCCGGCTGTATGCGCGGTATTTGGAGAGCGAGAGGGTGGCGCAGTTGCAGTGGTGGAAGCTCAGCAGTAAGTCCGCTGTTTGTGGTATTCACGTGCCACCTACTGACCTTTGTATGCCACCCGCCCACATCGAATAGCTTCGCGAGAACAGCCGCCCGCACCAATCAACGACGACCTTCACGAGTTGTTGGAGTTGACGGGCAAGCCGACGGACCCATGGATACTCTTCCTGTAGGTTCTTTCTCTTATAGGCTCTTCGTACACGCACAGCGCTGATTGCTGAATATTCGCAGGCAAGGAATTATCTACTACCGACTATCGCGCCGCCATGACTGCATGCGCGCCGCGCTCGCATCCGTCGCCACTCGCCCATGGAACTGGTCCGCCTGGGAGCTGCTCTGTTCCGCCATCGAGACGTATGCTGAGGTGCGGTTTTTCGCATTGTACTCTTTCTTTATCGTCCACTTCTTTCTTTATTGTCTACTCCTCTCTTTCTTTGTCTCTACATTCCAAGCGGAACTGCCCAAACCGGCCTGGCGAACAAAACTAACACCCTTCCCCCACACAGCTCGACCACGTCCTCGCCACCCTCCCCCTCGACCCCAAGCACCCAATGTCGATCTGCTTCCGCGTCAAGGTCGCGAACGACTTCTATAATTCTGGCCGGGGGGACTTTAACGCGGTATGCGCTTTGCGGAGGATGTATTTCTGCAATAGTACGTGGCTGGCGGGGCAGGCGGCGCGCGTGCTGTTGAATACGAGAGGTAGGGGTCTTTGTCTAGTAGATGGTCTTCGTCTAGTAGATGGTCTTCGTTTAGTTGACCCTGCACGCAGACCTCGACGACGCCGAAAAGCAGTTTGACTCCAACCTCGCCGCCGAACCGTTCCGGCTAGACGACATCGACGCGCACGCCAGCACGCTATGGCTTGCGAACAAGAAGGAGCGCATCGCGGAGCTGGCGGCCCATTTCGCGGGCGCGCCGCAGGACAAGCCCGAGTATTACTGCCTTATGGGTGCGTGTCCGTCTACCGTTTACGTCGTCCTTCGCCATAATTCTGTATAATCGATGCATGACCAATTATTGTTATATGTCAATCAGGATCGACTAACCCACTCACCCCCAGGAAACCACTACTCCGCACGAAAAGAACACGAGAAAGCGGTCCGCGCCTTCCGCAAAGCGACGTATCTCGACCGGACGTATGGCGCGGCGTGGACCCTTATGGGCCACGAGTACTACGAGATGGCCAACTACCATGCGGCCATCGAGTCGTATAGGCGGGCGATTGGTGCGTGTGCTCGATTTTTCGACCTATGTCTACATGCCCTCCAACGAGGGAGAATGTGATCAGGATGAGCCCCATATGCTTACGCACCACCCAGGCGTGAACGCGAAAGACTACCGCGCGTGGTCCGGCCTCGGTCGCTCGTACTCGGCGCTGAAGCTGCATATATATGCGATTTATTATAATAGGAAGTCTACGGAGATCAAGTACGTGTGGCCGGTTTTTGGTATGGGTAACCGGCCAGGTGAAGTGGCTGACGATCGCGCAGACCGGGCGACGCGCGCTCGTGGATGGAGCTGACGGCGGCGTTCGAGGAAGTGAGCAAGTATGTGTTCTTGCTCTTGACTATACTTCTTCCGCATGTAGTCCTTCTACGTGTACTCCCTAGTAGAAGGAGGATCGTCGCAAACTAAATATCCTCAAAGAGTAGACGCTGACCCCCCGTCTCCCAGATACCGCGACGCAGCCGCCTGCTGCCGCCGCGCCATCGGCCTCGACCCAGACCGAGAGAACGGCATCAGGCATCGCTACAAGCTGGCCTGGTACCACAAGCGCGCGGGAGATCACCAGCAAGCGTTGGAGACGTACCTGGAGATCATCAGGATTTGCAGAGAGAACTGTACGTGTCCATGTCTGATTTTGTCATCGTCCTCCCATTCCCCCGCGCACCCCTGCACATACGTACCCTACGCGCATGCTCATTGACACTACGTGCATGCTCATTCCACATACGCGTGCTCACACCACCCTCGCAGACAACCTCATGCGCCTGAAGGAGAATATTCAGTCTATCGTCGCCTTTGCCGAGCTGCAGATGACGCATGAGAGCTCGTTCGGCAACATCGTCGACGCGTATATCATCCTCAAGAATGCGCCCAATCCTGAGGTGAGTTGCTCATGGCCCTACTCGTCTTTTACCCGCGTCTCTCCCTTGCCATTGTCTCCCTCGTCTGTGCCACCCTCCTTGCCCCGTTCACTCAATCACTCACTCCCATTCCATCAATAACCCCCACCCCAGGACGTCCCCCTCCCCCGCGCTACTTCCAATGACCCTTACGCGGCCACCGAGGCCATCAAGCGCCAGCGCGAAGGCCAAATGTACATCAAGCAGTACATGAAGGAGAACCCAAAGGAGTTCCAAAAGGTGCGCGACCTGCTCGCCCGGCTCGAGGGATCGATCTGGCGGCTGTCGGCGGAGAGGAAGCAGGAACTGAGGAGGCGGTCGCTGTTGAATGGGATCCCGGGGCTGAAGGTGAATCTTGTGTAGAGGGTGGGAGGAGGAGGAGTGGGAGGGTTTGGAGAGTTGGGAGGTGAGTCGAGCCGATCTTCAACTCAGATGAATTGTCCACTCAAACTCGCTCGCAGGGGTATACTTCTCTTGTATTCGTATGCAAATTCCAAAAGAAATCTTCGTGCACTTCTTCCATCTCTCCTTCATCGGTATCTTCAGTGTACACCGATAGCAACCCCCTGCTACAAGTTCCCCCCTACGCCAACGAGAGACGGTACGAGTAAATCTGGCAACAGCAATTATGCTACAGGTCGAATAGTGCGTATATGTGAGGTAGATCTACCGTAAGATAAAGCTCATGCGACAGGGAGAGAGATCAGAAGCATCCCATGTAGTAGCTACGTTCCCGAAGAGGCAGATACGATTCCGCTAGATACAGCCAGCGGTACAGAGTATCAACCGGGCGGGTAGGTGGGGAGAGAGGGATAAATAGTTCAAGTCCCTAGTCCGTCCAGTCCGGGCTGGACAACCGAGTCAGAGTGATAAACAGATGAGTCGGGCCCAGAGGGATAAGGTCGGGGCCCTACAAGAGAGACAGCAAGCCCTAAGGTCATGCAAAGAGACAGCAGACCCGAGGGAAAAAAATCTCGAGCCTGAGAGAGTGGCGGGGGTAGGACGATAAAGTCGCGAGTGTAGGAATAAGAAGGCGTGTCCGAGAGGCAACAGGTATACCCAAAGACAAAGTAAGATGGGGAGGGTGAGGGTGTAAGGTGGGAGGCGTGGAAGGTTGGGAGCGGGGGCCAGGCGTGTAGAATGGAGGGCGGTAAGGTAGGGTGGTCGGGTGGGGCGTGAGGATCGTGCCAGGCGTCGAACGTCGTACCATGCATCAGACGGAGACAAGGCGAGGCGTCGGCGTCGCGGAGTACATTTCATGTGTCGGGAAGGTCTAGACGCGGATCGCTCACAGCGCCATGAGCGCCACGACGGCCGAGAGCACGACCGCAAGCCCAGCCGGGCCCACCGCCATCGCGCCATTGTTGTTGTCGTCCTGGCTGTCGCTCGTCTGCTCCGAGCCCGAGCCCGACGCCGTGCCAGTCCCGCTCACACGGCCGCCGTTGTAGGTGGCGCGGATGATATCCGCCGCCTGCTCCGCCACGCCGTACGTCGGCGCCATCAAGTGGCACGCCAGCGACACGGGGAACACGGACGAGTCCGCGACGCGCACGTTCGCGGTGCCGTACACGCGCAGGCGCGCGTCCACGACGCCGCCCTTGCTCTTCGGCATCATCGCGCAGGTGGACGAGGGGTGGTACTCCGTGTACACGTTGTCCTTGATCCACGCATCCCAGTCGTCGTCGCTCTGAACGTTGCTCCCCGGCGTCGACTCGTCGCCAAAAACGCTGGAGAGCGCGTCGCTCTGGGCAACCTGGCGCGCGAACTTGAAGCCCGCGCGGAGGATCTGGAGGTCGGCGGTGTGCGAGAGGTACTGCGGGTCGATGACCGGGTAGTCGAAGGCGGAGGTCGAGTTGATCGTGAGGCGGCCCTCGGAGAAGGGGTGCTGGATAGCAGCGGTGATGCCGACGTAGCCGTCGCCCATCAGGTTGAGCAGGAGCTCGATGCCGCCGACAGTCTCGTCGAGCATGTTCGCAGAGAACTGGTAGATGCTCTTGTAGCCCTCCTTGACTTCGTCAGGGTAGCTGCCGACGAGGTTGTTGACCGAGTCGTCGAGCGCGGCGAGAACGTCGCTCTTGAGCTGCGCGACAGCGTCAGCGCCCATGATGGCGGTCATGTTAACGTAGGCAGTGGCTGAGTTGACGAAGGAGAGGAACTCCGCAGAGGTCTATAACCCGCGTTAGCACGCATATACCCAGTTTTTTCAAGTTTGTCGTACCTCGCCGTTCTTGAACAGATGGCCTGCCGTGTCAACGCTGGTCGAGTAGATGATAGCGCTTCCCAAATGGTCGATGAGATGGCTGCCGACACCCGGGAGCTCGACAACCTTCTCAACGCCAGCACTCGAAAGCACGTCTGACGGACCGACACCGCTAACCATGAGGAGCTGCGGGCTGCCGATGACACCACCAGCGAGGATGACCTCCTTGTTGACCTTGACGGTCTTGGTGGAGACGCCGTAGTCAGTCGAATAGTCAACACCAGTAGCCGTAACATTGTCTGCGTTGCTCGTATCGAAGTTGATCTTGAGGCCGTGCGCATTTGGCAAGACGTGCAGGTTGTCGCGCGGCGGCAGAGGATCGAGGTATGCGGACCTGGAGTACGAGCGGGTCCAGTTGGCGGGGTTGATGGAGGAAGTCGTAACGAAAGTGCCGTGGGTCTGGCCACCATCCGGGCTCGGGTTGTGTGGGACACCGAGGCTCTCAAGGGCGGACTGATACTGTGAAACAGCCTCGAATGAACTAGGAACACGGTCAGCCGTCGCCTCATACACGCTTGATGCACGACTCACTAGCCGGGATAGCTAACATGCAGAGGTCCGTCCGAGCCGTGTACGCTGCTGTCGTCATCGATGCGGGCGAGGGACGCGATGTCACTTGACGGGGGGCTGTACGTCTCGGCCTTGTTCATCGCCTTGTGAAGGGCGTCCCAGGTCCAGTACTGAGCACCATCCTCGTCGTCCTCGGCTACGATGTCGTGCCAGGCGTTGATCTCGACCTCTGAGGGCCGCACCATGTACATGCCGTTGATGGCTATATCGGAACGTGTGAGTGGACAGCATGTCGGGATGGGAATAGACGCGTACCCGAGGAGCCACCCAGCACCTTGCCACGGGGCCACGAAGCCTCATGACCGTTGATTCCACTCTGGGCTGTGGTGCTGTACGCCCAATCATATTCGGACTTGACAAGTCCATTCTGGTAAGTTTCCGCGGGAGTGTCTGCAGCGCGAGTTAGTCACCGCGGATGTTTGTGGGGACGAACGAGACGTACTGATGCGGTCGGCGACGTCGTCGCCGGTGCCACCTGCTTCGAGGACGAGCACAGTGTGGTTAGAGTCCTCGGAAAGGCGGGAGGCGAGGACGAGGCTGGGTATATGCGTCAGAAGTCGCGCAAATTTGTTTGGCTTGGCACTCACCCAGCGAGGCCGCCACCGACGATTACGAAGTCGTATTCATCATCGGCAGCGTCTACGATGCCGCGGGCGCTGTGGGATGCGGAGGCGGTAGCGAGCGGAAGTGCGCAGAGCGCAAGCGCGAGCGTCGAAGTCGTCGAGCGCATCGCGGCAAAAGTCGTGTTGAGAAGATGGGGGACGGAAGAGAAACGTTGGCCGTAAGAGGAAGCCGGGGCTTATAACCCCGCACAAGCGCCAGTCACCTGATCCACGCGGACCTCCGAAGTTGCCTAATCAGGCAGCCGAGTAGCCTTTTCGGGACAAGCGCCTGGGCTCCGTCGATGGGCTGTGCTTGATGGGTGTTGCGTCCGGACTGACCGCCAAGACCTGGACCCCGTCCTCCAGCACGTCGCCAGCCCCGTTGCATTCGCCGCAATCTCGAACGCGATGGGAGCACGCGCCCAGCCCGCAGCCGTCCACACCATCCCTCCGACGTCGCTCCCACTCCATCTTGCGCGCGAACTCACCGACGACCGACTTCACCCGCCTCGATGCCCTCCATCGCGCCAGGGTAGTCCCAGGGACTGCCGATTGACGTGGTTCGCATCAAGAGTCGCGCCCCGAGGCTAGCCTCTTCATGAATGAATAGTCGTCTGCGTCTTCTCGCCGCGCTGAACCCCTGGCCGACCAATCTGCTCCAGCGCATTCAATTTCCTCGGGATCAAGTTGATATTTGTGCAGGTACTGCTCGTTGCCATGGCGAAGTCTGCAATATAACAACTGTCAATATCTGCGTCCCTGTACGCGGCTGGGTCTGTCGAGACAAGAAGAAATTATGGGTGCCTGCGTCGGACGATTGCACGATATCGTCTTGTCCTCGAGGGACACTCCGCTGCCTTGCACAGCCGACGGTGTTTCTTCAGCCTCGTCGTGCTCTTCTGGTCTCGCCGTCGCGCTGGTCCAGCGTCTCGCTTGATCTCTTATGCATACCCGTCCGGCAAGGCGTCGGTAAGATCTACTCTGCGCCGCCATAGAACCACAGTGCTTCGCCAAGGAGTTTGGGTGAGCAGCGCAGACCGCCGAAATTGATCACGTGCGTAAGTCGACTTGTGTGCTGAATCTAAAGAAGACATCAATCAGTCAAGATGGTCAGGCAAAACTCGCGTGTGGATGCACATCGTTGATACTCAGTACTCGTCGCTTGCCTGTCCTGGATTGCAAACCTCTAGACGAAGAGGGCTACGTCAAGAACGTGGATAGGTAGATAGCGATGGCGGAACATCAATGTTACAATTGGGACAGACCCATTTGCTACAGACACAGTGGAATTATTGCAAGAAATGACGCATGACAGCTCGCACCATTGATTGTGACAAATCATGCAGAGGACGTCGTAGGCGGCGTAGCAGAGTACGGCGGAAGTCCCCATTCTTCTGGCACAAACTCCTCCACTGACCGCAAGATCTGGTCGGGCCGTTCGTGGCTGTCGTGTGGTACGTCCAGCAAGTTCACATCCGGCACCCACACCACTATGGCGCACATTAGCATTTAAATCCCTTCCCCTACCCGTCGATGAATCCACTCACCATTCATCCCCGCCCTCTTTCCCGCCTGCATGCCCGGCATCGCATCCTCAAATACCAGCCCCTTCGCCCTCTCCCTCACCTGCCCCTCCGTCGCCTCCACCCCCGGCACCCCCACATCCCTCCCCAACGCCCCCCTCGCCGCCGCCAAAAAGATATCCGGCGCCGGCTTCCCCCTCGCATCTGCCAGATCATCCCCGCACACCACCGCCGCGCCGAACCTTTCAAACACGTGCCCCAGATGCGCGGTCTTGAGCGCGTACTTCGAGCGCCGCGAGCCGGTGGCGACGGCGATGGGGATGTGGTGCGCGTGGAGGTGGGCGACGAGGCGCTCGATGCCGGGGAGGAGCTGGACGGAGGGCCAGGCGGCGTCCTGTAGGCGGTTGCGCTCGAGGGCGTAGTCTTCGGGGTCGAGCTGGATGTCGGGAAAGAAGGAGAGGAGGTGGGCGATGGCGTCCTTTTCGGCTGAAGAGGGAAGGGGAATGAGTGGGGGGAGGCTGGTGATGAATGCGAGGAAGAACGTACGCTTGCCCATGCATCCGGCCTTGATATCCCAGGTCATCGTCTTTCCGTGTCTTCCAAGGATCTCATCTACACACTTATAAGTTAGCCAGTGCTCGTACATCAACTATCGGACGCGCGTACTGGTGACTTCAGTATAAATCCGCTCGGAGTCGATCATCAGGCCTATGGCATATATGTCAGTACAATATTCCCCTCCAAGTCATCGCACCTCACCATCCATATCAAAGAGCACATACTCGATCTTCGGACGCGTCGGGGAGGCCATGACAGTCAGAAACAAGGTATGCAGACCACGGGCGCTTGATCAGCGGGCCCCGCGCCGGCTGCCGGAGCGCAATCAATGATCGGGAATCCGGGGTACTCCCTCGGGCGTCGGCGGCAACGACGCTCCCACATCCTTCCTCCCCCAACTCCCACCGGACGCCCGACGCCCTGAACACGTACGCAAGAGGTTCTTCCCTGCCGGCATACCCTGTCCCTTCCCAAATACCCAACTCCACCCCTCCGACCTTGTCCCCCACCCCCACCATGTCCATCCCCACCGCGCACCGCAAGCGCCCCTCATTCAACCCCTCCTTCTCCCCGCCGCCCCCCGCGCGCAGGCGGCGCGCGCAGGTATACCTCGCCCTCGCCTGCGCCGCCCTCGTCGCGCTCTTCCTTGGCATCCCCCAGCGCATCCTGAGCTCCACGTATCATGCCTTTTCGCGCGCCCCGCGAGCCGAGGTTGGCGAGATCTATGGCTTATTGCACATGGTGACGGGGAGCCTGGAGGGCGAGCTCGAGCAGCATCCGCATAAGCTGGGGCACGTGGACCCGACGGAGCCGTTACCGCTGTCCGCGTACGCGGGGGAGGAGGACGTGGATTGGGAGGAGGAGGAGGCGGAGATCAACGAGCGGACGCCGGTGGTAATTTTCAGCAAGACGTATTGCCCGTGAGTGTTGACTTGTGGTATCCGCAAAGATTTGTAGCTCAATTTCGTCACGTCTAGATACTCCAAACGCGCAAAGCGCCTACTGACGAAGACCTACCTCCTCGAGCCGCCGCCTGCAATCGTGGAGGTCGACCTGCGCGAGGACGGCGCGCAGATCAAGCAACTATTGTCGCGACTTACAGGCCGTGCAACCTTCCCGAACGTCATCGTGCGCGGGCGCTCGATTGGCGGGTCGGACGATGTGCATAGGTCAGTGGAGAACGTCACCCTCGCAGTAAATACCTTCTGACGACTTCGTGCGCAGGCTACACGCCGAGGGCACCCTAGAGACGATCCTGAAGGAAGCAGGCGTTGTGGTGACGGTGCTGGACAAGGGAGAAGGAGAGGGAAGGCAGCAATGAGCTGTGAGGTAGGCTGAGGCGAGAGGACTCCGAGGATGGATGGATATACGTGTGTTTGTCCTTGTTCGACTCTAATGTATAACAGGCTTGCTGTAGCGCGTGCTCTTTGGTGAGCCTTTGGGTGAAGTTGCTGTAACAACTTGAGGTGCGTTGCGGACTGTTTGTAAGGCAGTCATCTGCCTGGACCTCGAAGACCATTTAGCTAGGGTTGTTCGTACAGACGCCCGCAAGATAGTGGTCCGAATCGGGGATGTAAGCGGCTATACGGTCAACATTCAGTAGGTACTTACCCATTTGCTCGTGTGTTCACGCAAGACTCATTACGCTGCAGTGCGCTCACCTCGCTGAGTGCTCGCGCCCTCTTCATGGGCGGGCTGTCGCAGAATCAGGTGTGGTGCCGGCTGAAAAGCCTCCGCCTTCATGACCTTTTGTCCTATGTCCTGTGGTGCACGAAGAGACACGCGCGGTGAGATCTAACTTCAACTGGGAGTAACATTAAGACGGTGGACTATATTGACTCTATGGCAGTGTCCTACACTTCCATAACGACGTCCTATATCCCACCCATGGCGGTGCCTTCTTCATCATTCACTCTCGCTACGCAGGCCCGATCCTCGAATTCATTCGCCTTGTGCGACTTCGCTGAATCCGAAATCGGGCTGATGGCTTCCTGCGCGCTCGCCCATTGTATTGTCAAGACAGGCAGATCCTCGCTTCGCGGAGGCCAACGCAGCCGCCTCGCTGCTCAGCAGACCTCGCTGACGACTACCACAGGCTTTGAAGTGGGCCCTCCCTGGGAACTTGCCCATTATCCATGGCGCCGGCATCCCCGACACAGCGAGAGCGCTCGTCAGGATCTGCGTCGCAGCCTCCCCTTCAATTGAGTCCCTCCGCTCTGCTGACCGCGTTCTATTGATGAACAATGGAGATAGGGAAAGAACTGCCTGTGTTTGCGAACGCCGCGCACTGGGGGTGTGCGCCGGTGCGCGAGTGTATTTGGAAATAGGGTATAGGCAGCTGCTTATCGATCCGTGGGTTGCGAGTCGTGTCCGTCGGCTCATCTTGTTGATTGGGAACCGGGAGTATGATGCCCGGGTACTAATAGTAGAACGAGGGGGCCCTGAGGGGGAGGGCTTTTGGATGCTAGAGAATACCACAGTAAATTCTGGCGTACAGATTTCGACCTGGTTGCGCTGGGATCTCGAGCTAAAGACAAGCTCGTTGTTTCTGAAGTGGAAGTTCCAGTGCAAGGCAAGTTGAACTCCGAGCGGGACCTGAACCACGCGGGTGACACGCGACCGCACCGGCCTCACGCGGGGGGCGAGACATCGCGCAGATCATCGCGCCTGGCGGGCCTGATGTCTTTCCTTTGCGTGTTGCTTCGCTGCTCCGGTTTCGGTGTCGGGCGCTTACTCACGCTCTCCCTTCATAGTCTTCCGGAGAGGGAAAGGGGGCACCTACTACAACCTCGCCACCACCACTGCCAGCGCCAGCCATGAACCCCGCCCCCGCGCAGCAGCAGTTCAAGTCCTGGGACCCGGCGTCGCTGTCGACGGTCCACAAGAAGAAGATCGCGTGAGTGCCGAGCTATCGGGGATGAGTGCGGTCTTCTTATGCGTGTCTTTTGATAGATGCTTGGCATGCCGGACAGTCAAAGTACGTACACTACACGTGCGTGGAAGATGAAGGGGGAAGCTCATTGTGGCCAGGTGCGATGCGATATACAAGCAGGGCGCTCTAAATGCCAGCGCTGCATACGACTGAAGACGCCATGCGAGCTCAAAGCTCGGAGGAGGCCACCGAACGCGAAGCAGCAAGCAAGCACTTCACAAGCCCCCGCAGAAGCACCTGCCCCTTCGACTTCAGCAGCGCCCCCGGCGGAGACCGCGGACAATGCCAACTGGCAGATGCGCGAGCCTGACGACAGACCATCCAGTCCGGACGACTCCAACCAGTCTACGGACGAGGATGACTGGCACGACTACCTACTGCCAGCAGCCGCCGCGGTCGGCTCACTTAACTTGAGCGAAGACACGGGAAACTCCCAGGACGGCGATCCTATATTGATGAGCTACGTAACGAGCTCAGAAGCTGAGAGTCTCTTTAGAGTGTGAGTGCTTTCCCCGTCTCGACCGGTATATCGCCTCTTCGGCCCTACCTGCGCGTCGCAGCACACAATGTCGACCCAGAATCTTTGCTAACCCCCTCCCCCCAGTTTCTACTCGGACGTCAACCCCATGCTAATATGCGCCATCGACCCCGTCATCTATACCCTCGAGCACACCCGCGCCACCTCCATCCCCCTCTTCACTACCATCCTCGCCGTCGCCGCCCGCTTCGAGCTCCCCGACGTCTACCTCCGCCTCCGCCAGCTCGCCGAGAACCAGATCTCGCGCATCTGGACCACGGACACCTCCCCCACCCTCGAGCACATCCTCGCCTACCTCATCCTCGCCGCCTATCGCCCCCTCGAAGATACCGCCGCTTACCGTCAGATGGGCCTCGTGGTCCGGCTCGCGTATGAGCTCGGTTTGCACCGCGCGCCCAAGGGGCCGGAGAAACATTCGAGGGCGCAGCGCAGTCGGGAGCGCGCGTGGTTTGCGCTGACGAGTTTTGACGAGCTAGTAAGGCGGCGGCGCGGTCTGCCTGCGAGGGAGGCGTCTGCGGGGCGGGATGCTTATGCCTGGTGGCGAGAAGGCCGGGACGCTGGTACTCCGGAGGATGCTCTTGTAGCGTCGACTGCCGAGTGCCAGGGCCTCGAGCCCGGCGCGTTGGCGGACTCTGAGCTACCCGCTCAGAAGGCACCGCGCCCGGACATCATCGGTCGCAATCTCGAAGCACGAGTCGCCCAGTGGGCTCAACGATGGACGTCGGAAGGTGCGCAAAAGACGACACGGTGATCTTCGCAAGGGCTGACAATATGTATAGACGTTCTCAATAGCGTACCGCAAGGGACACGGCTGCTCATCGAATTCCATCGCCACACGCAAGCTTTCCACCTCGCCGAGGACCGCTTCCGTCACGCGCGAGGACCTGCGAAAGAGGGTCTGAACCAGAAGGACGACATGACCTCAGGCATCGTGACCCGCCTTCGCTGCGCGCTGTTTAACACCGCGTTCGGCTGCATTGCACAGATCACCAAGTTCGGCTCGTGGCTGCGATACGCGCCCGAGTTCGTCCCTGTGCTGTCCGCGCACTATGCGGTGTGGTTGGCGACAGTGAGTTGTTCTTCGAGAGCTCCAATAGGCACAACTGATGCACTCACTAGCACACCAAAGGTGCCGATAGCGCGACGAGAGAAGCAGTGCGTACTGTGATCGTGGATTGTGCGCAGGTGTACGCGAACGCGGTTCGTGGTCCGCACGACACGGTGTGCGTCGCGCAGGCGCAGTTCTTGAACGAGATTGCTGCGTCGTTACAACACCCAGAGCCTCCTGCGCCTCCGACCCACCTTGCGCAGAAGAAGCCTCGAGCCTCAAACTCTGCATCCCCACCGCCTCCGTTGTCCAGCGTGCCCTCCTCAAGCATGGCGTCTGCACCTTTGGGGTCGGCTGCCATTCCAATCTCTGCGTCGTTGGCGTCTGGGTCATCATCGTCGTCCCATTCATCTCCAGCCTCGTTCATCGAGAACTCATTCACGGTTGGGCAACAGGCCAACTGGAATGCTTTGCTGGACGGTGACACGGGATGGATTTCCGGCGGCGCCAACACGCCTGACAACTTCTCCCTGCACGGCGGATCCAGTCACTCCTCCAACACGCTTCAGTCCTTCGGTAGCCTAGGCAGTAACTCCTTCGGCGCCGACCTGCAAGGCGGGGGTTACGCATCAGAGAACCCTCGTGGCACCTTCGTCGAGGCGCAACTCCGCGACGCCTTCAGCAGTCAGCAGAAGCAGCACCACGCGGACCCTCTGTCGTCTCAGCAGTACTGGCCCTGGTACGACGAGACGCCGTACAAGTCGACCGGGTACGCGCAGATGGCTGTAGGAGCGGAGCAGCTGCGTGCGGCCGAGTTGCAGAAGCGGCAGGCGGACTTCGCGGCGCAGGCCGCGCAGACGGGGCCCTCGTCTATGCTTCCGGGGCCGCGGTCATCGACGGGGTCCATGGACCCTACGTACGACGCCAATATGGCGAAGATGGTTTGCAATAATCCGCATTGGTGCGTAGAGTCTTCGTGAGGCCTGGTCCATTACTGATCTCTCGCAGGTCGAGTCTGTTTCCTGGCGTGAATCCGCAGGATATGCAAACTATGTATGGTTATGGCTAGCATTGTAATGTATCCTAGGCTATGTATTTTATGCCTCGTCTCCTTTGAGAAGCAATCTCTTCGCATCACCATACCATTGGTGAGTATGCCATGATAACATCTACTATGTAGTATTGTTCCCTCAGTCGAAAGCGAAGATCCATTGCAAAACATTCCAGTCCCTACGCCGCTCTTCGTCCTTGCCATCATACCCGATCAGAGTTGCCGGAACCTCGAGGACTTCTTTGAAGTCTGTCCAGGCCATTGGAACCAGGATCCGGAGGTGAGACGGAGTCGCACAGTTGCGTAGAGCGGTACGAGACCGCCATATCTCTTGCAGTAGCTCCCGATCTTGCTCCCACTCCTCTCTATCCCCCGCAAATGGTGCAATTCGGTTGTAGAACACCACCAACTGGAGATCTGTCAATGCCGGACGGGATCTATCCAATAAAGCTTCTGAGCCAAGTCATAATGGACATAGTCGGTTGGGTGGCTCCATAAGCCATTGGCATGACTATTGGTATCAGTTCCATGAAGCTCACAATACTCATGTTGTCCTCCGACGAAGTAAAAGGCACGCAGCCTGCGAGGCAGCAACAATATTCCGTACAGTGTGTCTGCGCTGTAGCTGAACATATTGCGGAGCACGAGCGTTTCGACGGGTTCCAGGAGATCTCGAAGGAGAGTATAGCGCTCCATTAGGAGACCCTCTTCCCAGTACCACGACATTCTCGACCTGATACCCAGCAACGCATCGAGCATGAAATATACCAGACGAGGTGCCCTGATCGAGGGACACAACTCTATGGCCGCGTTGCCAACGCAGAACCGCTCAAGTAAAGGTAGATGAATAAGATCCGATGGCAAGGTGCCAGACGCAGAATATATCCGGAGTTGGACGAGGTTCGAGCACAGAGAAAGCGGGCTTGGTGGTCAACCCAAGGGTTTTCCAAGCGGCCGAAGGCCGCCCGACCAACCTGAAGACTCACGTGAAGCTGCCCAGGGTTTTCCGCGCCGCTGCGCGGCGGCCTCCCAGGGTTTCGACTGCATCGGGCGGCGCGCCGCCACCACCCCCTCGCCATCTCGTCAAGCAGACTGATGACCTGCACGCGCATAGTCACATCACATCAAGTTCAACTTGATGGCATTTAGTCCGTCTTGAAGCCTTCTGGGGTACTGATAGGTCTGCAAGAGGCTCTGATGCTCATAGATTTTTTTAAAAATGTTGTATTGCCATACTACTTTACATGTGACAAACAGAAGCTATGGGGAAAAGACAGAAAGGGAGGAGGATGAGTGGACAACGACTGACAAGAACTCGCCGAGTCAGATAGGGGAGAGACGGGGAATGACCGTATCGAACCGTGGTAGCTAGGCGCGATCGTCGGGACGGTGTTGGACGGTGCTAAACGCGCGCGAGTGGGTAATTCGGCGGCATTGGGGAGTGCTCGATTAGGGGGAAGGGATGGCGAGCGAGAATTATCTCGGGAGGAGGGGGGAAGGGGGCGCGGTGGGAAGGAGTCCGCCCGCAATGTATGCTTGCTGCCATTGTTGTGGGCTTGGCGGCTATGATCAACGGGCTTGTCGGCATTACTTGGGGGCGGGGTGGCGGAGCCCGGGCGCGGTACGACGTTGCTTGTCCATTGTCGGCCCATTCGTAGAGCGAGCTGTAAAGTTGTGAACAGCAAAAATATTTGGTAGAGCTCACTGTATCGTGCAATTCGACCTCGAGAGCAGCTATGACTGCTCGCATGTACCGCGCTCGTTCCCTCCTGTTCTGAACTCACTTCTTCCATGACGAGGTCCTGGTCCTGCGCCCGGGTAGTCCTGAGGGTGTCCATCTGTGGTCGGACGACCTTCGTGCGTCTGCGCTAACGCGCTGAATGGTCGTTGATGACAAGCTTGATCGTGGGCGTCTGCGTCGCCGCGATGTGGCGTCGCCTCGTGGCCCGAGCGGTTTGGTCTCACGTGCGACCAAGTTGGTTGCACGTGAGACCAACTGTGGGAACCTCCTTCCATTTAGGAAAACCCTGGGCATGGCGGAATAGACAGAAAGAAAGCGCGTGAAGGTCGTCGAGCCTTTCACACCTGACATCAAGTACATGTAGCCTAGACCAGTCGAACCCACTCGAGGCGGGAGAGCCGGCGAAGGAAAGTTGCAGCTTGCGGAGGTTTGGAACAAGAGTGGTATCAGGGAGCGCTACCGTTTCATCCTCAGATTCATCGGGTGGATGTCCGCGGATAGAGAGCGAGGCCAACTCTGGGAGAAAAGGATAAGGTATTCCGTTGACGAGGGAAGTGACGCTGTCGAGAGCCTGCAATCGATCTGCGTTGGCCCAGATCACTTGCCACACTTGGGGATTGATAGGTATCCAGGATGTGACGGAATGTTCAGGACCCACGGATACGCGAAGAGGATATCCGCCGGAGCGTTGGATATACTCAGTCACCGCAGCGATCAAGGACTCTCCTCTCAGTCCGCGCCAGTCCAACTCCCAGTCAGGCAACCGAAAGTCTGCCGATGGCCAGCGCAGTCCGAGCGCGATCTCTCTCCAGACGTGGCACACTTGGGCGAATGGCCATGTATTGGTGCCAATTGAGTCGTCAAACCACGTGGGCGGGAGCGTATATGCGGCGATTGCGCGCAGAACTTCTGGAGGCACGTAGCGGATGGGTGCGAGGAGCGCTCTCGCGTCAGCAACTGAGTCCTCGATGCTGGTCTTATGCAATTGGAAACGCCACAATGCTGCCTCAAATCGCGCGAGTTCGGCGTCGCAGTCTTGGAGGCTGGCCTCGAGTGTGGCCAGCCCACTCCGAAGCCATTCACGACTGTGATCGCTGTTTGGTAGATAGTCTGTGCGGGCGAGGCGGGCAAGATCATGGTCACCGCAGACGCTGGTGAAGCTGTAGCCACAATTGGAGCAGAGCTGGGTGGTGTGGTGCTTGTAGAGTTTAAGCCTTTCCATCGGTGCCAATGCCTATGATGGGTGTCAACAAGTGTACCTTGGATGGGCCCCTAGCTCACGCACTTGGGATAATTCTGATGTACGAGAGTAGGATCTGCCGAGGGCTGCTCGCACTACCGTATTTAAGCACTGGCATGTATCGGGCCGATCGAGGTGCCCTTTTGTTCCCTATCGTTCCACAATGGTATGCAGGTCTATGCTACCGCTGTGGATTGAATAAGTCCGGACCTGATGTGCATTCCGTCTCGGAGTCATTATGAGATGCCGCTCAGATGCGGGAATGTACTCAACGGCGAAGCTTCGTTGTTGTGACTATATCTGAGCTAGAGCACGGAGGTGGGCAATTGTTTGGGAGACCAAAAGGCGCGACTGGTAAAGACGATCCATACGTAGTTGTGGAAATCGCCGCGAGCATGACAGTAGGTCGTATTCAAGAGCAGGCAGGAGAGTCCATAGAACCTCGTACATTGGGTACGATTCGAGTGTTGTCAAGCGGATGCCCGGCGGCCTGTACACAGCTGAATTCCACAGCGCCCCAGAAGGAAAGCAGGCAAGCAATGACCATTGCAAGACTACCACGGCAACAATGATGATTGGATCGGAGGTATCGTACGAAGTGTCGCCGATGGTGATGGTGGGTTACAAACTTCGCATTGATATGTGGCGATTGGCCCTCGTAATAATGGATCGCAAAACCATGATGAGATTTACGGCATGCCTACCAACGGGTCGGTGGCGTAGTTGGTTATCGCATCTGTCTAACACACAGAAGGTCCTCAGTTCGAACCTGGGCCGACTCATCATTTTGCCCCCGTTTGCTTTCCCCCCACTTTCCTTTATTTGTCCACCTTGTTTGTCTGCCTTGAAGGGATGGTATCTGCCAACGCAGAGTATGGGGGTATCATAGCGTCGCATAGGATTAGACAAGAGAAATCGATACAAAACAGATCATAAGAACTACGGCGCAGACGGTTCGCCTTCGGACGAAGCCCTGGGCGTCGACGAAGATGGCGCCGAAGACTCCTCCGTCACCGTCGACGGCCCTACAGCCCCGACCGACGCCTCCGCCTCAGCCGAAGGCGCAACGACCTCACTCGGAGGCGTGAAGAACCCCGCCGCAGTGATCCCAATCGCCTCCACTCCCGCGCCCGCCGCCTTCCTCGTCGTCCCCCGCCCCACCGAGATCGACCCCTTCTTCCCGCCCGCGCCAATCGTGCCGAAGCCACCGTGGTCGATGCTGATCGTCGAACGTGCGCGCCCGACCGTGCCAAAGTCGCCGTGCTGCGGTGAGCGGCCTCCTGGTGCAGGCGCGGACCTGAGGGACGCGCCCGAGCCCGACTGTGAAAGGCCTGACCGGTTGGACACACCAGATTGCGACGACATGCCGGACTGCGTGGTACGATGGCGTGGGCGGAAGGCGCTGGGCGGGCCGTGGCCGTTCATAGGGCGCTGGACTGAATGCTTCCGGCCGTGAGATGGAAGGCCGCCGTCGACGGCGATATCATCGATGCTGTCCTCCTCGTCCTCGTCCGCAATGCGGAAGGTGCCACTCGCAGGGCTTGCTAACGGCCGCATCCACGGCTGGCTGGGCGAGCGGTCCCAGGCTTGTTGTTGGCCTGGGGACTGAGCGTACGACTGGCTGGTGTGCGGCGCCCAGTTGGGATTCGCAGTCTGATTCCACCCTGGGCTCTGCTGGTTCCACTGCGGGCTCTGCGTGTACAGCTGCCCGCTCTGATGCCACCTTGAGCCCTGATTCCACCCCTGGCTGGCGCCCGACGCTGTCGACGCAGACGAGGAGACGACGGCCGTGTCCGTCGTGGGTGCGATCGCCTCGCTCCGGTCGCGCACCTCGTCGAAGATCTCATAGTAGCGCTGGATGCAGAGCTTGATGACCATGCCGAGGGTCGCGCAGCCTTCCGAGGGGGTCGAGGGGGAGCTCGGATTGGGCGACGAGCTCGACGGCATGTCGAAGGGCGAGGGTCCGTTGGGTATCGAGCACATCATCACGTCACGCATGGGGGCCTTCGAGGACACCAGATTGGGGCAGAGGACGATGGCAAGGTTGTGCGCGTCCATGCGATTGCTCGCCGACATGAGTGATACCTCGTGCATGAGGTCTGAACGGCATTCGTCAACGCGACTTCTCACCTAAGCCAACAGGTTGTAGTACTCACGAAGAACATGCGACAGCAAAATATATGCGCACGGCATCAGCTCAGGCAGGATATTCTCCCGAATATAGAGGACAGCAGACATGTCGGCCGGATCGCTCGTTGGCACGGGGCACTTGCGAATGATGGGGTAGGTGGTATCGGGGAAGATGGGTTCGGGAAGGTCGCGGAAGTACTTCTTGAGGAGGACCGCGGCAAGGTGGGGGTCGCCGAAGGTCTCGAGGGAGACGGTTTGGCCTGGAGTAATGATAAGACAACGTTGAAGGTGAATGTATGTGCCTTTACTGACCTCGGTCGTAGGCCGCTTGGGCTGCGCGCAATAAGGTAGTTTGCGGCGAGCGTCTGAAGAGTCCCTCGTCGTGCAAGCCTGTGATGAAGGTCAGTGCAATTTATGATCGGAAGATGCACTTGTACATACCCGTCTCTCGAAGGAATTGTATGCAGTCCTTTACTACCCTTGGTATGCCACCCTTCTCGCCGTCATAGCCCATGAGTTCCTCAAGTGGTACACCGAACACACTCGAGCGAACAGGCATTGGCAGAACAATCTCGCGCTCGTACTGAGCGTTCTCCCTGGAAATTGTTCAGGACAAGTGTCGCGGAAAAAGCAGCACGCACTGATACACCGCGGGTGGGATATCGATCTGTGTCAAAGGCACATGGTATGCAAGCTCGGACAGGGTACTGATGTATTCTATCTTGCGGAAGAACTTGGCGCTGGAAGATCGTGTTGTTAGACGACGCGCACAGAGAATTACGCGTGTTATCACCTGATAATGGCTCCCGCGAGCGAGAAGAGCACTATGCGTTGTCAGAAGAAGTCTCAAATGAAGGGAATGTGTGCGCACTCTTGGAGAAGAACGTCGAGTGCACGATGTACTAGGGCATCGTTAGTAGGGTGTAAGTGTTGAGAGAGGAGAGGGATCGTACCAAGCGCTTCAGATTCTTGCGGTACTTGCGACTGAGACTGCGGTACGCCTTCCATACCCAGTTCCAGCCGGGCGTATGCCTGCCGCCCGCGGCAAAGAAGACGACGGTGTAGTCGGACTCCACTGATTGCAGGGTGAGCGAGTGTAGAGGTAGGAACTTGGAGCACCGCACCGTAGAGATTCAAGTACGCGAGTATCCTCCTGCTCTGGGGATTAGGATAGGAGCATGAGGGGAATGGGTGGCGCACGTCAAGAGGACGTCGTAGTTGACCTCCTTCGGGTCAGGCAGCGCAGAGGCGCACATCACCACCCTGTACATAGGTCAGCAAGGCGCGCGCGCTTCCTCGCAGTGCACGTACATCGGCCGCGTCCTAGCCATGATCGTTAGCCGCGCGCTCCATAACAAGAAGACGCTTCACGCACTCATAGTCAACGCCCGCCTGGAATATCATCCTGTTCATGACCTCCTGCACCTTCTCGTGCTGTGACTGCGGCGCCGGCACTGGCCCGTCCTCGTTGCGCCGCAACCATGGGGGATGGAACATGGACTTGCGGCGCGGCGACGTTGGCGTCGGCGAATCCGCTGAGGGGTAGTAGGGGGACGGCGACGACGGCGCCGAGGGTGCCAGCGACAACGCCGCGAGCCGCTGCTTGAGGGAGAGCGCGGGCGGCATGGAGGGCAGGGGTAAAGTCAATCAACGCTGCATGTCATTATGCAGTCGCCACGTGGGTGATTTTCGGTTGTTGGTCAAGGAAGTTTGAGAGCGGCCTTCGAGTGTTTCGCAGTCAACAAGGACTAAAGACTTGTAGAGATGAATGGAGAGGGTGGAAGGTGTATACATTGAGTGGACATCTGGTGCACGCCAAGATGCTCGGTAGATGTGCAAGTGTGAGGTACCGATCGACTCGGCCATTCAAACCCGTTGCACCTGCGTTGGATGTCCTTGTTCCATTTGGGAACTCCCTTTGTTGTTCATATGAACAGAATTCTGTTGACCTCACATATCTCCCTTTCAAGTGCTTCCACAGATGCAGCCATCATTCTGTGTGAGGGAGGAGCAGTTGAACCGTGGGGAATTGAGCGGCAAATGCCGGACGTGCTTGCTTCTGACCACCATCATCGAACAGAGGAACCTTGGATTTACTCATTGCTGTCCTGTAATGTCTTTCCTGGCGTCGATGGTTCTCTCCAAACGATTCTTCATCAGTCAAACGACGTCTATCTGACGGAACAGGTCGCTCCCACCATAGACTAAGCTGCGCAAATAAAAATTCCCCCATGTGACGGCGTCTGGAGCTTGAGATATACGGCATGAAGCTATTTCCTCGCTCTTCGCCTTCTGAGATACCTCCGATACTGTGTCTAGTCTCGGCACAGTTATCCCTACGAATGGCTATGTTCAGATGACGACAGCAGCCCATACTCGGACCCGCGCGCTACAAAACTCACTGCGGATATACGCGCTCGCCACTCCTACGCACCATCTCACTCATCTTCTCGCATCCGCCTGCGACAAGAAACCCACTCGCCTTGCTGCACTGCGACACGCCCGCCCATCTGCTTCCTTCGCGGCAAACAATACACAAGATTGCCCAGCACGGAGGTAAGCGCTGCATCATCGTTAATTACCCGAGGTTGACCTTTTCGCCACTCGCTGGCTGACATTGCGCCTCCTTCTGCCTTGCTTTACGCCTCCATGTCCATAGCCATCTGAACCGTCCTTCGTCCTTCGCGTCTGGCCGCCCGCCATGTCGACTGTACATTCTGGCTCGACTTTATCGTCGGACTCTACGTCTTCGAGCGCTTCGGCTTCTTCCAGGTCTTCATCGCCTCTGCCTTCCGCCAGCTCCAGCGTCCTGCATCACAGGAGGCAGTCGCTTCCTCGCGCGTTGAAGCTCCTCGACGGCCCGCCGGTGACAAATCGGCGATCAATGGACGGTATACCACGTCGATCAGTGGACGGCCCACCTACGCGTCGATCATCAGTGACGGACGGTCCGCCGTCGCGTCGGTCCACGGAATACCAGCCGCACCGACTGCGAGCGCTGGCTGACCTACGGCATTTGCCCACCATACCGTCGCCGATCGAGATGCCCCCACACCACGATTATTCTTTTTCGGACCTTCATCACGAACACGCACCCACTCATTCTAATCTTGCATCTTCCACCATATTTAATCAGCAAGCATCGTCCTCGATATCTCATACGGCATCTTCACTATTTATTGACCAACCATTGCCAACCTCCCACCCTGGCTCGTCCACTGTACACGATCCTGGACCATCCACCCTTCCCCACCCCGCCGCAGCCGCCCTCATCACCCCTCCTTCCACACCCACTCCCGTCGGCCGCCGGAAACCCAGCATCTCGTACCTCCCTCCGGATTCGCCCTCACATCATACGCGCCGTCGCTCGTCGGTGGTATACAGGCCAAATTCGCCGAGCTTCGAGCCCCCCACCAAACATGCCCGCCGTCGCTCGCTGCTCATACGCGGCTCCGAGCTGCCCGTAGCCGACGCACGGTACCAAGATGGCGGCGAGCATGGTCAAACGGCGAGCAGCGGCGCTGAGACTCAGTATGCGACGGACTCGCGGCCTTGGTGGTCCTCAGAGGCTCCGGTTAGCGCGCCTGTCCTGGGCACATTCGACGCTCCCACCAACGCCACTGCCACTGCCCACCTCCCTCTCCACAAACAGCATGCCGAGCTGCTCTACTCCATCGCGCAAGAGGAAGCGCGCTGCGCTGAGCTCAGGGGACAGCTCGCGGTGCGCGAGGCGCGATTGGCGGGGCTGAAGCAGCGATGGGAGGATCGGCGGGCGGAGAGGTGGGGGGATCGCAGTCGAACGGAACCACGAGAGGAGGCATATCAGCCGGAAACGCGGGTGCCGAGCCAGGAGCTGGACGTGGAAGGAACCGGCCAGAAGGTGGAGGACGAGGACGACGAGGAAGGCGATGGAAAGGACAGGGAGAGCATCTTGGAGGAGACGATGAGGAAGTTGGAGGGTAGGAAGGTTGAAGTCGACGAGGGAAATGAGGATGGCGGTGAAGGTGAGGCGAAAGCAATCTTTCGCAGAGTCCACAAGTTAACCACAACAAATCAGGAGTTGCGGCGAAGAACGACAGCACACCAGCATCCTCTTCGTCTGCATCCTTACGGACATCGTCAGTCGCGACAATCACCGTCACGGACCCTACTTCCCCGGCCTCCTCGTCGACGTCTTCTCTATCGTCTACACTGTCTTTCGGCGGTATTCGCGACGCTCGCCGATGGGTGCGTTCGCTCTTCGTAGGTCCCAAAGGCCGGCCACCCTCGTCATCGAAGCCCGCGGGCGATCGTCATTCTGCATCAACCTCAAGCTCAGACAAACCATCTCCCCCTCTCCCGAAATGCACCGCTGCGCAAGCGAGCTACGCCCCGCCGCAACACCGCGTCTCGATGCCGTACGCGAGCGGTCTGTCCGCGCAGCCATCTGCCTGTACTGCGAGCGGGCCATCCACCTGCACTTCCAGGGGCCCATCCACGTACGAATCTGGTGCGCAACCGAGCGGCTCTGTAGCGCATTCGAAGCCTGACGTCTCTGCTGGGAGCGGTCTGCCCGCTGTCGCGCTAGACGCGCGCGCCTCGTGCGACTCGAACAGACACTGGCATCGCAGGACGCCGTCGGAGATGACGATCTTTGCGCCTGAGGAAGAATGGGTTTGGGCGTGGTATTTCGTGGGGAGGTGAGGGTTAGGGAAATTGGCAGGGTGACTACCCGGCGCTGAAGGACGTGCGTCCTGGACCACCTCACCTGGGACAACCTATGAGACCAGGGTCAGTCGGCTGCCTGGCGAACCCGAGCAGGTCAGAGGGCCATTTGCAGTCGTGTGCATATTGTATACAGCGCCAGGGTATGTCAACTTTCATCAGGTTCGCCTCGCACGCCATTCAGTCTCGCTAACACCGTATCAGTGAACTCCAGTATAATATTCGGCGAACTCCGGTGCTACATACAACGAACTCCGAAGTTGTTGTGCCTATTTATCAACGCCGTTTGCTCTTCGTGGGCGCCAGCAGTGTTGTAACATCGACTGCATGTCCTCCTACCATTGCGATTCATCCTATCCTCTGCGTCAGGTCGACTGCGTAGGCCATGCATAAGCGAAGTGTGACAAGAAAGCACTTCCTTGGCAAGGATTGAGTAAGGACGGCCTTCATACCCACTCACCGTGGGATGGGGGAGGAGAAGATCGAGGTACGCGCGGCATTGCCTCCCCGCCAGCGATTCTGGCGCGGTTGGATGCATTGTCCCTCGCCGATCCGATGCAGAGCCGGCGTGTACTTCTTGGGGCCCCCAGTCAGGCCGCCGGACAATAGACCAGGACCTTGTCCCGCATGATGGCAACACGCAGTACAGACGCGATAAAATCTGATGGTCGTCTCCGAGAACGAGCGAGCCGCCGCACACGATCCTCGAGGATTGGTTTTGCGATGAGCGCCACGACTGTTTCTGACCTCTGAACCTGCGAGCTGAGGGGGCTCGGCTATCATGTATCGGTGCCGCCCGCCTTGCGCGCCCGTTTGAGGCGCGCCCTTGTTCCCCAAACGGGTAGTTGTGACGATATGTACTCCGCGTGGCGCACTGATCCGGGCTCATCAGTTCATCCTCGTCTGCACCCTGCATGTCATCGCGCAGCATATCGACCGTGATGCGTGTAGGCTTTTACCTGTCCTGTCGTCATCGTCGCCCCGGCAGCGAGAGCAGCGATAAGAACGGGCTGAAAAGGCACGACGCGTCCCACAGCACCCCACCCACCGTCCTGCTCGTCCTATCACCGCACCCGCAAAGTCCATACACACCCCGCTGATCTCTCATCACCCATTCAACGATCGCCCCTTCCTCGCTTGAGGCTCACTTAAGCCGAAGCCGCACCAGGAACAGGACTGCAAGCAGTTCTGGACGAAGAACCAACTCTTCGCCTGCGCTAGCGCGTGACACGTAACCGGTCGCTTGCTGGCCATCCAGCCGGTTTACTACATATAACGGGGACCGCCCATATATGCCGCGCAGCCCCCTCACGCACCTCCGAGCCTGCGTGCGTTTGTAACCAAGTTGTAACAAGTCGTGGGTCCGACGCGCCCAGCCGCACGCGCTCCCCGCTGATCGATCTCCCTCCGCACGACCCTTATACTCCGCCCCGTGTAATTCTAACGTTGATCGCTCTTTCTCCCTTCTTCATCTTGTCTTCGTCAGCGACGACCACTTCGCGCACGACAGCATGTCGAGCACACCGTCGCTCAACTCCAGCGCCGGCTCGTCCACCTCGGGCTCGAAGCGGCCCAAGCCTCAGCAGCGGCGTCGCGCGCCCTCCCCACCATCTATGTATGTGGCGTACGACAGCACGCGTGCAAAGGCCCCGCGCCCTCTTCCTGAGGTCAAGCGCAAACCAAAGAAGGAGGCAAAAAGCGCACGCGACCAGAATACTTCCGATTCGTCCCTCCCTCGAAGCCAAACCTCGGACTCTTCGAGCAAGAGTGGGACGACGAAGTCCAAGTCGCTCTTCGGCTTGGGCGGCCTGAGGCGCAAGACCTCTACTTCTCTGTCCCAACAGGCCCCACAGTCCCCACCGCCTCCCCGGCAAAGGGGCACTATTCCATTCGACAACTACTCGCGAAACGTGCGCCAGCAGCCGTCGCTATCTTCTCTCCCCGACTCTTCTTACGACTCGCAATGGACGTCGCGCGAGGCGTCCCAGTCGTCCCTGCCGTCGATGTACACGCACTCGTCTCAGCCGTCCGTGGAGAGTTACGACGCTTGGCCACCATCGAACGTGCAATCAAGGCCTTCTACCGCCCATTCATCCTCCTCGTCCTTCTCGTCGATGCTGCCAACACCGCCGGAGGAGGAGATGCGCCGTCGCCAGCTCATTAAGGCCAGCCAGCTGCTAGGTGCGCTACCACGGACTTAGAACATCGTAACATGCGCTAATGCATCTCCCAAGGTACATCCGAACGGCCGGACGAATTAGCCTCCCCCGCTATCAAGGTGCGGCCAGCACCGCTGGTTATCGCGTCCGCGGAGGAGTACCAGGCCAGCCGGCTGCAGCCCGCCACCGAGGAGCCGGAGAGCATCACGCCCACGAACGCGAACTACGAAGATGATCCCTACGCGGCGCTCGAGCGCGCGAGCTACAGCAGCTCCATGCGCCTCTCTCCCATGATCTTCAGCGCTCCCGCCCTCCCCAACGCACCTGCCGCCCCTTCGCCGCCCTCCCCCATCGCCGTCGTCGCCGACCCCGAGTCCCCCTCTTCCGACTCGGACGGAGATGCCATCCGCGAGGTGCCCATAGTACGCGAAACGCGCGAGGTGCGAGCACCCGTCCTGCGCGAGGTCTCTGTTATCCCAGAGAGGATGCAACTTCAGACGCGGGAGCTTCCCGCGGTCGCCGCAGGGGACGTGGCGGCCGCTATCGCGACATCGCCCGCGACGCCTACATTCGCGCCGCGCGCGGCGAAGCGGCACTCCAAGTCGTTCTCCATCGGGCACGTGCACACGCAGAGGCCGCGCACGCCCGCGGCGCTCGTCGCGCGCCCCGACACGCCGTTCGCGGACTACGTGCTGGACGACGGGTACGCGACGGACGGGGGGCTAGCGCGCGGCGACCAGAAGTACGACGACGAGAAGGGGCTGTTCCACTCGGCGGTCACCGCGGGCGAGATGGAGTTCCTCGCGATGGCGAGGCGGGACGCGGCGGTCATCAAGCGCGACAAGCGGCAGAACTGGAGCGGCGAGTGGAATCAGAATGACATGCAGGAGGTGATCCACAAACTACGTTGCCTGCGATGATGTGCTCTTCTTGCTTCTATCCACCATCTCTTTACCGACCCGACCCGACCCTACCGCGACGATGCTTTACGTTCACGCGCAGAGTACCTGGCGTACTACCGCTTCGGCCTATACACCGCCGTTACCCACTTGATTTGCCCTCACCCACTTGCTCACCCCACGCTCGCCTATCCACGAGACATACCCGCTCCTTAGATATCCCTTTCATTTACTACCTCTTTGCTTTGCATGGACCTCTGGATGCTATACTTTCAAGTCGACTGCGTCGCTGACTGTCTTATTACCCTCGGCAATTGTTGTACTAAACCCCTCTAATTTATCTATAATGTCGCTTGCCCTGCTTGGGATATGGTATTGTACACGATATTGACCCACTGACGGCCCTGAAGAAGATCACTGAGCACTCGGTACGTTCCTGGCCGCTCATCGAGGTGGCCTTCTTCGGAGCCTGCGGAATCCTCCAGCTCGGGTTGCTTTGCCTCTCTTCGAACTGATATACCTGCAGATCAGTAGTACAGGCCGGTTCGGATAAACAGTGTTTTGCTGCTTAGGGTGATCAATTAGCCTAAGTAATAGTAGTGCTTCGGTTTGTACCATGCTTGCCTACTCTCCTCCGCTTCAGTCACGGTTCAACTTTAGTGTCACGTGAATCAGTCACGAAGAATTCCCACGGTTGACAATGACCGTTTCTTGCATGGCAAGTCATGAGTCGAGTGAGGGTCATACATCCAGGATGATCTGAAATACAGTTCTCACATTATAGCTACAGTTGGCGCTCTACGGCAGATACACTACTAGAATCATCCCAGGCTGTCGTCAGTAGGCGGGTCTAATTTAGTCTACATCCATCTCGGAGGGGCCCTGCGCGCCCTCGTCCTTCTTCTCAGGCTGGGGCGTCTCCGTCTTGGGCGCCTCGCCCTTGGGCGTCTGCGTGCCCGAGCCCGCACCGGGCACGACAGGCGGCTTCGGCTTCGGCTTCGTGAGGATGGGCGTGGCGAAGTAGATGACCTCGTCGCGCTTCTTCCCGATCTCCGCCGTCGTCAGCACCGGGTCCACGTTCTTCGGGCGCTCGCTCTGGCGCACGATCTGGTCGTCGAGCCACTTCTGCACGGTCGCGACCTTCTCGACGACGGACTGCTTGTCCGCGTCCGCGATGTGCGAGAAGCGCTCCTCGCCCGAGGTCGCCTGCGCCATGTAATTGTTGAGCGTCTCGCGCAGCTGGGCGATCGCCTTCGCGCGCTCCTCGTTCTCGCGCCAGCGGAAGGTGATCGGGTCGCCGAGCTTGTGGAGGGCGTCCAGGCGCTCGACGTATGCAGACTTGGTCGCGTCCTCGCCCTCCTCGGTGTAGAGCCAGTCCTCAGCCTGTTGCAAAGCCTCGAGCAGCTTCTGCTTCTCCTCCGGCTGGACGTAGGCAGCATACCGCTCGTCGAGCTTGCCACGGGTGTCGTAGACGTACTCCTCGAGGGCGTTTTTGCGGTCCTGTACATCATTTAGCAACGAGTTTTCAAGCCTTCAGATCCGGTACATACCTCGGTATCCATGACAAGCTTGTCGGATGCCCACATCTGGGACTCCTGCTCGCGGTACTGCTCCAGGATCGACTTGTCGAGCGAGGTATTGTGCGCAATGAACGGCAACTCCCTCTTCCGCACGATCTTCTTCTTCTTCGGCGGTGCTGCCTCGCCACCATCCACATCCATCGCAGCCGGCTCCTCACGCTCCTCGACCTCCTCGACGTAGTACGAGTCGAAGGCCATGATGCCGTGGATGTTGAGGCGCGCGCGCAGCTTCACGGTCGTAAAGTCGCCCGTCGGGTTCGCCGGCACCTCCTTCGCGGTGAAGCGGCCGATGAAGGGGTTAATGCCGCCGGGGAGACTCGACGGGTCCTCGTACGCCGCCTGCACATCGAAGGGCTCCTTCCGGCGCAGCGACAGCGCCTTGACGATCGGCATGGCGTTGTTGTGCGGGAAGAGCGTGACGGGCGTGTCGTCGTCCGAGCCCGGGACCGGGTCCCACTCGAGCTTGATTGGGTAGAAGTTGATGTCGGTCATGTGGAACTCGCGGACCTTGAAGACGGGGGAGAGCATCGCGCAGGAGAAGGTGGCGCCGCGCGCGGCGGCCTCGTCCTGGTTGAGCGTCGTCGAGAGAACCTTGCCGGGGAAGACGGACTGGATCTTGGCGCGGACGGCGGGGACACGGGTCGAGCCACCGACGAGCTCGATGCCGTCAATTTGATCGAGGGTGAGGCCGGACTCCTCGAGCACGCGCTGAAGGGGTGCGGGGATGCGCGCGAGGACGGGCTCGACGAGGCCCTCAAGCTCCTCGCGGGTGAGCTTCGAGGTGGCATCGATGTCGTTCATGATGGACTCGACGTTCAAGGGCGCCTCAGCGTTAGCGGAGAGGACCTTCTTGAGCTTCTCGCATGCGGCCGCGAGACGGAAGGTCGCCTTCGGGTTCGAGAGCACGTCGATCTTGTACTTCTCCTTGAACTGCTCGCCGAAGTACTGGACAAGCGCGTAGTCGATGTCGCGACCACCGCAGCGGCGGTCGTAGGCAGAGGCCTTGACGATCAGACGGCCCTTGGAGAAGGAGACGGCTGAGGCGCTAAGGGACGAGTGACCGACATCGATGAAGATGATGTTCCGCTCGCCATCCTCAGGAAGATCGGACTTGGTGATACCGTAGCCGAGGGCGACGGCAGTCAGGTCATTGACGAGGCGGAGGACGTTGATGTTCGCAATCTGCGCGGCATCGAGCATCGCGCGGCGCTGCACATCCGTGTACCATCCCGGGACGGCGATGACAACGTCCGAGACAGCGTTCTTCAGCTCGGCAGCGGTGATGTCGCGCAGCTTCGCGAGGTACATTGCGACGAGCTGGGTGATCGTAAAGGTCTGGGGCTCGCCCAAGTAGTTGACCTGCGGAGGATGTTAGCGCGTGCCAGTAACTCGATCGCCATCGTCCACGCACCTGAACGCCAATAGTACCCTGTACATCAACGAGCTTGACGTTCAGGAACTTCTTCTCAAACTCCTGGACCTCCGGGTCCGAGAACGTGCGGCCGATGAGGCGCTTGAGCGAGCCGATCGTGTTCTTGAAGTTGGAAGTCTCCTGCGTCTTCGCGGCCTCACCAATCGCGCGCTGTTTTGGGCCGAAGGCTACCAGAGACCTGTGCGATGGGTCAGATGCGCTGTTCCCTTTCACGAATCGCGACCTGGACGTACGGCGTCGCGCGATTTGAGACTTCATTGGTGATGATATCGATTCCGCGGTGTCTGGCGACACCGATCTGCACCAAAATTTTTAGCAGAGGTCAAGGAAGGTGCAGAGAGCATACCTACTTTGCTGTGGAGAGTGCCAAAGTCAATACCGACGACGGACATGATGGGCACGGACAAAGGTGCTGGAGGGGGACAGCAAGGCGTAAATAAAATCGACCAAATCGGGCATTACATTTGAACACGCGTCCATTGTTCTCCAAGGTTCGAGGGTGTTCTACAAAGTTACCCCCAATCCGCCAAGCTGCTCTGAATGCCGTGCTCCTCGCCATCCTGCACGCTGCAACGCCGTGGCTAACAGCCTGCACACAGGCGGCAGAAGCTCAAACGACGGCGATGTGCGAAGATGGGCACATGATCGAGGCCGAGCCTTACTTCCAAGCCTACTTCTCGCCGAGGCTATTCAGTCTTGCTTCGTCCCTTCATGTTATCCAGTCGTTGGTGTAGCTACTGGCCTTTGCGCTAGTAAAATCGAGGACTTCTGTTGTCTGAACTCGGATACCGTAGCAAGGCGAAGGTCGAAGCAATTTTGCCACTGCTTTGCTTTCCAGGAGTCTCTCGATCAAGCAGATGTTGTAAAGGCAAAGGTATTGGATGGTTCCAGGTGCAATTCTATTAGATGGCTCAGAGAAAGCTCGTGAAAATCGTGAGCGATACAGTACAACAAAATAATCTACTACAAGCAAAGCAAAGACGTGCAGGATGCGCGATTAATCCATCGTAATTGAGACGAGGATGCGTAGAAGAAGCGTGAAGTCGTGAGGGGGAAGGGGAGGGGAGATGGGAAGGGAGTATAGTGGAATGATGTACAGGGATGAACGGATTGGATTTTTGATTGAGGGGAAAGGAGGAGGGGAGAATAGGGCTTAAGCGCCGTAGAACGAAACGTTCTTGCGCGGGCGAATTTCGCATGCGTGGAAGATCATGCCCGCGAGCATCAACACCATAAGGCCCCCTACAATCAAGTTAGAACAATGATAACAGAGACGTAACGGGAGACTCACAAAGCGCCCAAGCAACACCCTGGATGGAGACCACGATCTCGCACTGGCTAACGTAGTTTTGCCATGCAGGAGGGAACGTGCTCGGATCCGCGTCACAGTTCGTGCCCCGGAAGGGGGTGACGGCGAACATCACACCCGCACCCGTGCCCCAGAAAACGGCGAACACGAAGGTGAAGAACATGATGACTGCAGCAGCGATCAGGATCGTGGAGAGGCAAGCAGGAGGGGGAATACGCACAGCCCATGCTCGTGTAGAAGTGCCCGATCAAGTACAACAGCGTGCCGATGCAGCTGAATAGTAGGAGACCGAGGTCATGCTTGAACTCCTTGCCCGGGTACTTTTCGTAGCCATTGCCTCCACGCTGGAGCTGCTGCGAAACTAGACCGAGCTCGGAAACCGCTGCCATCAAAGTTAGCAAGCATCAACTGAATCTGGCGAACGCGACGTACTGAGAGCGAAGACCAAGAAGAAGGCCAAGGCGTACAAGACGCGACGAGGAGACCGGATGAAGGCACCGAAGGCGGACCTCTGGACTTGGTTCTTCTCTGCGATCGGTCGTCAGCGATGGACTTAAGCAAGCACAATGGCCGAAGCTCGCTCACCGTTGGCCATTGCTATGGTCTTTGCGTTCGCTGGGGGAAGAGCGATGTGCTGAACACGGGGGGTGGCGCTGCAAATGCACTGCAGATAACGGGGAGCCCGCCGTGCTATGTCATCCGCCCTTTATACCCTCGCATACGCCCCGAATCTGGGTCAGACGCCGGTTCGTCCCTACGCGCGGGAAGATCAGTCAGCCGCCGGCAGCAAGTGATACTTGGGGGGGCGGTCGGCGGCACAGCGCGGCCATGACAAACTCCCACTGACTCGGGGTGAAGATCAGGATCTCTGCGTTGTCTGACCGCTTCGTCATAGGCTCTCCCAGTTCCAGAACCGCAGACAGTGATATGGTTGGCGGACGCAGAGCGCGCAGGCATCAGATGAACGTCCACTTGAGGTCGAGAAGGGGGCCGCTTCGCCACGAAAGTATGGGCGAGAATCCCTCCCAGCGTTCATGCGCGCCGCCGAGGGTGCCGGATCGAGAGAAATACGCACACTGCAGGCGTAGAGCGCCGCCGCCTCCATGCGCCCCCGAGAGCCATCGGATCCGATTCAGACCTAGCGTCCACTGAGACGCCGCATGTCCCGGCCTACACCGACGCTGAGTCAGAGGGTGAGGAAGTTTCGCGAAGCCCGCAAGCTTGCCGGACGTCAGATGAACCAGAGGCGACGGCAGAGCTCCGCCGGGAGCGTAGATATTTGCGATCAGTCACGGAGAGTCGATATTTTGAGCGAGTCCTGCCGCGAACGGAGCACATTGAAAAGGCGGCTGGGCGGAGGCTTTTCAACCGAGTTCGGAGGTCGAGATGAGAGTAGAGCGCAATTCCCTCAGGACATCATCGAGGTCGTCTTGTGCAGCGATCAGACGTAGAGCGCATTCGTAGTTTGCAGGCAATGACCTTTCAGCAGCCAAAAAAAGGCATGAAAGTCTGGGCGCCGGGACTGGGAAAAGTCGAACAAAGGGATCATTGATCGGCGGCTCCCGGATTTCCGTCACGTGTGTCTGACCGGGTACTTCCGCGAAGCTTTTTTGCCTGTTTCGGATTCTCTCCGAGACGGACCCACAAGTGATACTCCGCTTCACGACCCGCTTGTTTCTACCAAGAAGTGGTTTGGTGACTGCCCTTCAATATATGCCTCGCCTTGCATCTAATAGTGAGAGAAAATAATGTATCTACGTGCCTCTGAAGGCTTTTCAAACCTGCCCACCCGGCTGCGGCTCGACCGTGAAGCCCGGAGGCGGGGCGCCCTGCTCGAGCGGCTTCATCGCCGGGAAGAGCAAGACCTCCTTGATGTCTAAAACAGTGATGAGCACGGTTCACGAAGACGGTCACGAGACCACGTACTGGTTGAGTTCGTCAAGAACATGACGAGCCGGTCAATACCAATACCCCAGCCACCGGTAGGCGGCAGACCATGCTCAAGACTATATGGGGTATAAGTGTCACGCACAGCATCTTTATAAGAGATACACTTACGCATCCACGAAGGTCTCATCGATGCCCTGCGCCTCGTCATCGCCGGCCTCCTTCTGGCGCACCTGCTCCTCGAAGCGCAAGCGTTGCTCGAAGGGATCGTTCAACTCCGTGTAGGCGTTGCAAATCTCCTTCCCGCACAAGAAGCCCTCGAAGCGCTCGCACAAGCCCGGACGTGAGCGATGGTACTTCGCCAGCGGGGACATGACTTGCGGGTGGCCAACTAAAGAAACGTTAGATTGACGATACACCACGGTCATCTGAAGCATGCGTACCAATGAAGGCAGGCGAGATGCACAATGGCTCGATGAACTCGCCCACAAGCTTGTCCAACAACCGCGCGTTCGTACGCGGCTCGCTGCAGTCCACGTTGTGCTTGACGCACAGCTCGCGAAGGAACTTGTTCGCCTCCTCCGTGTGCAGCGTCTCGCCAGGCGGGAACTTGACCCCGAGCTTCTCCTCGAGGGTCTCGATCATGTCGTACCGCTTCCACGGGCGCTGGAAGTTGAGGTTCAAGACGCGCGCGCCTTCGGTACCGGCGTTGCCATCAGGGTAGAACTCGAGGGTCGTGCCGCCGGTCAAGGACTTGACGAGGCCCTCGATCATCGCCTCGGTGATATCCATGAGGTCGTACATATCCGCGTAGGCCATGTAGAACTCGCAGATGGTGAACTCTGGGTTGTGCGTGAGGTCGATGCCTTCGTTACGGAAGACACGCCCGATCTCGTAGACACGATCGAGGCCACCGACAACGAGCTGTTTGAGATACAGTTCAGGAGCAATACGGAGGAAGAGGTCGAGGTTGAGATCGTTATGGTGAGTGACGAAGGGCTTCGCAGTGGCACCTCCGGCGATCATGGAGGTCATGGGTGTCTCGACCTCCATGAAGCCAAGGTTGTCCAGGAAGCGACGGATATAGTTAACAATCCGGCTGCGGGTCACGAAGATCTTGCGGGTGTTCGGGCTGATGATGAGGTCGAGGTAGCGCTTGCGGTAGCGAGTCTCCTGGTCCTTGAGACCGAAGTGGGAAGTAGGGATTTGGTGGAGGGAGGGTGCGAGGAGGGTCATGGTCTTGGGCGCGATCGAGAGTTCGCCCTTCTTGGTGCGCATTGGCGTGCCGACAACACCGACGATGTCACCGCGGCGGAAGATATCGTGGACCTCTTCGAACTTGGCGGGGTCCTCTGCGTCTTGCGCATTCGCCATGACCTGCACCTTCTGGCCCTCGCTGTGGATGTCGTAGAAGCGGAGCTTGGAGCTGCTGGCGCGCATGCTGAATATGCGGCCGACGATGCGCTCCTCCCTTCCCTCAAGCTTGTCGCCGTTCGCAATGACGCCCTCGGCGCCGTACTCAGCGATGTACGAGGTCATCGAGCGCGAGACGTGGAACTTGTGGGGGTACGGGTTCGGGTTTTGGGTCTCCTTGAGCTTCATGATCGCCCTCGAGCGCATCTCGTAGTATTGCTGGGGACGTGGTGAGGCTGTAGGGTCGTGATCGGGAGAGGGGGGGACGCACGTTGGGGTTCAGCTGCTCCTCCTCCGCTGCTGCCGACTTCTCCGCCTTGGGCTTTGCCGTAGCGGCGGGGGCAGCCTGCGCCTTCGCAGCCTTGCTGGCCTCCTTCGCCCGCTGCTTTTCACGGCGCTTGAGCTCCCTGCACACATTGTTTTCAGAATGCCCGATCCAGTAAACAAGACGACATACTGCTTGGAGATCATCTCCCCCGTAACGGGGTCCTTGTGCGTGCCAGTGCTTTCGGTGGCCATTGTTCGATTTTGGGGGCGTATGGACGCGTACAAAGGTCGAGTGAGTGTACGAGTAGGTCGCGCAGATGGCAATCTGGATCGAAGCAGCCGATGCATTCGACTTTTCCGGCTATCGATTTGGATCGAGTCAATGCCAAACTTGGGAGGATGAGTCACAATCCGAGCGGCCCGCGGTGCTCCGGGGTCGAGGGTTCGATGTACGTGGGTGAGGGAGGCAACCACCAACGCATTAAATGCGCAGAGGAGAAGGAGATGAACGCAGAACGCATGTTGCAGGATTGATGGTGGTCACAAAGATGCCATCAAAAACATGGAAGGCAAACGGTTTCTCGAAGTACTAAGGCCAGTGCGTAGTATACAGCAAAAGACATCACAAGAGTACGAGAAGCAATGTGAACACGGTGACAGGGATCACCACTAGTTGCGCCACAATGAGCTAGGAATAACTACTCTGGGTACTCGAGCTCTAAACCGTCCAAAATCTCCACCTCTGAATTGGCTCGAGACGTCTCCCCGCTCGCAAAGTGCGAGAACTCCAACGGTGGAGGCAGCTGCGGTTCCTCCTTGACGAGAGGTGGCGGTAACGCATCCGGAGGGGGAGGCAGATGGACGCTCTCCTGCGGCAGAGGCACAATCTCCTGCGGCAGGGGTACACCCTCTAGCGGCAAGAATGCACCCTCTTGCGGCAAATGTACACCTTCCTGCGTCAAATGCTCGCCCTCCTGTGGCAAATGCACAGAGTCCGGCGACAAGTGCATGTCCTCTTGAGTCAAATGGACATGCTCGTCCGGCAAACGTGCGCTCTTCTCCTGCGGTGAATGCACCCTTTCCTGCAAGCGCATCCTCTCGAGCTCGCGTTCCAGTTCGGCGATGCCTAAGAGCGACATTGAGTATAAGGCAGAGAACAGACGAAGGAAGGCCAACGCACGATCCTTCGCCTTGTCGAGCTCAGTGGGTCCGCGAGGCGGGATAACCTTCGAGATATTATTCTCGTAGTTGAAGCGGGCTGAAGAGCAATGCAATAAGTGCACCGCCAAATCTGCGTGGTCTGAGAGGGACTGACGATTAGACAACTGCGAAGGGTTGACGCCCCCTTTCCACGCCGGTATGAATATTTTGGCGAACTCTGTGAAGCAATATTAGTTTATCGCACTTCATCCTTGATGCTCAAGGCATACCCTTCTGCAAAGTCTGAACCACGGCAACCAGTTTCGCGCGTTCGGTCTGCGCTTCTGACAAAGCTTTCTCCTTCGTACTGAGTGCTGTTAAGTGGGGTGAGTGTCGCTATAAATCTCCAGAGGATTTATCTACCTTCTCTCAATTCCTTTTCTCTAGCATCGACTCGCCGTCGAGAATCCTCAAGCGAGTTCACGACTGGCAGGTGGTCAGCTCCATAACTTTACCAATTCAGCTCCATCGCATTAACGTACCTTTCTGCACGTCTGCCTCCAGCTTCGGGATGTCAAGGTCTTGTGGGTTTTGTAGCACTGTCGACGCGTCAGACAATTTTCAGAATGGTAGTAGAAAGTGCATTACCCTCGCTGACGTTCTTGAGCTGCGAGAGCGCATTGTTGAGCGAGACAGATGCGGCTGTAGGCTTGCGTCGTGGGAGAGGCGCCCGTGTTGGCAGGGGAGCTTGCGACGACGCTTGTGGCTGCGGAAGCGCCACGATAGGCGGTGTGATGGGCGGAGGCTCAGTAGGCTCTACAATTGCGATCATGAGCCAGGGAAGTAAGACGGTGTTCCATACGTACGATTATGCTTTGCGCCTCGTCTGATGTGATTATTGGAAGGCAGGGAAGGCAGGTGCCGCACGGCCGGCGCGCTCGAGATACTCTCGATAGACTCGTCCGGAAGGTCGTCATCTCCCTGCGGTGCGCTCAACAGAATTTTCGCAGCTGCAGCCGCCGCCGCGCGCCTCTGCGGCACCGGTACCGGCGCCGAAGCCGGAGGCACCGCAGCCTCGACCTCCCGCTTCCTCTTCCGCGCGCGCGGTGGGTGAGACTGCGTCGTCCCCGCGCTCTCCGCCGGCTCCTGCTTAATCTTCGGCCTGCCCCTCTTCGCCGGCAGGGGCGCGGGCGCGTGCTCATTCGCGAGCATCTCGACGATATCCGCCTTCAGCCGCGCGCGCTGCGTCTCCGCCGCGTTCGGCTGCGTGAGGGTGACCTTCGGGTGCAGGATCTCCTGCGTGAGGCCCGCGAGGAACATCGCGGACGCCCATGTCGAGGTCTTCGGCTGCACCCAGAGGTAGCGCGGATAGCGATTCTCCCGGTCGAGATACGGGTGGCGCGGTGGCGGGTATGTCCCCTCCCAGCGCTCCCACGAGCCTCGACTATGGGACGGGCCGACCGTGCAGTAGTAGAGCGCCTCCTCGCCCTCGGTGGTATCGATGTATACGTCCCCGGGCAGGCCGAAATCCTCGCGTGGCGCACCCCTGCCACGGAACTCCACGAAGGGGAGCATAGCATACGTGAACGTGCGCACGTTCTGGCTGCTCAGAAGCTGGTAGGGGTAGTCCGGTGGAAGTCCCGCAATATTGACTTTGACGCGTCGCTTGACCCAGGAGGTGAAGTTGCCGTCGCGCTGGCTGGCATCCGGGGATACGTGTGGATCGTCCCAGGGATGAACAGTGATGATGTGTTTCTGCAATTGAGAGGCGCTTGGTGCAGAAGCAACCAGTTTGGATGTCGACGCTACCGCATCTGATCCATCTGGGAGGGATGTAAGCACTGGTACTTAGGCTATGACGATGAGACGCACTGGCGATCCCGAACTTCGCTTGGAGGGCCCTGCCGGCTGTTGGCGCCATTATGCGCTTAAATATGTTAAGCTAGGTCGAAATCGAGCAGTAGACAGAATTTTGAAGAGTTGCCCTTCAGTGAGGCAGCAACCCCCGAGGCGGTTGATGAGTGAGGTGGACAAAGTGAGGTCAAAGCGGAAACTTCGCACGCGTCACTGGACATCGGTCCGATCGTCGCTTGCCTCAGAGCCATTCCGTCAAGTCCGGGTTCAATGTCCTTTGCGGACGAAGGCTTGTCGGCAGGGTATTCCGACCATAGCGCTCATCGTGTAGGAGGATTGATCGCTGAGACGCCATAGCTTCCAACGCCACTTGTAGTAATGGAATTGAACCACACCCCAAACCATTAGACGCATCCTCAAGTTCACACCACAGCGAGAAGGAATGGAAGGTCTAAGTTGCTCATGCAGACAAAGTAAGGTGGTATCACTATGCACAATAGTCCACATTAGCCCGAGTGCGTTCGGGCATCGTACATAATATCAGGGCGCCCATCCAGGTCGTCCGTGCGAGGCGTGCGGGTTACGGTCCGTGCGATAGGTAGGCAGAGTCAGGATGGGGCGTGTAGTGTCAGGAATGGTACGCGTAGTGGCAGGAATGGGACGCGTAGTGTCAGAAATGGTACGCGAGTCGGTCGTACAAGTTGGTTAGTAGGTAGGGTAGGGCGGTAGGTACTTCAGACGAAGGCGACTACCTTACGCGAAGACGGCGACACCGCCCATGGCGACCGCGACGGTGGCCCACAGGACACCCATCCAGGCGATGCCCTGGCCCTCGGGGGCGCGGAGCATCGAGGCGGCGTTGCTGCCGCTGGCGTCCGCGCTGGAGCTGCCGGCAGTCGAAGACGCGCCGCTCCCCGAGCCGCTGCCACCAGAGCCAGACGCGCCCGAGCTCGCCGCCGCCTTGAAAAGCTCCTCGCTAGAGAAGGACTGGCAGTTGCTGGAGGCGGGGACCTTGGCGCTGAAGGGGATCGTGGAGATCTCGCCCTCGCTCTCGGGCGGCTGCGTCCAGGTGGTCGTCTGGCCGTCCGAGCCAGTGTAGACGCCCGGGAAGTCCTGGTTGTCGCCCTCGCACGACTCGAAGGTGCCGTTCTGGGCGTTGTTCGGCGCGTTGTACGCGCAGCCGATACGGTCGTAGATGTGCTGGCAGTAGTCCGCCGCGTGCTCCTTGCTCGGGTCACAGACCTTGAAGCAGAAAGCGTTGCCACCCATGAAGCTGGCGAAACGTGTCAGCCATCTGTGGTGGTGCTGCGCAGGGGGTGGGGGACGTACTTGTGCCACTCGATCACCTGCGTGTAGCTGTCGTTGCTGTCGGACCAGGCGGTGGAGTAGACGAGACCGCCCATGGGGTTGCCGCGAAGGTCGGCACCGTGCGGGTCGAGTTCGCCACCGAAGTCATCCGCCGCGATGTTGATCTTGCTCTGGTCGATGAAGCCGACGACCTGGACGTAGTCCGGCGTGCGCATGAACTGCACACCCTGGAGAGCGCCGTCGGGGATGATGCGCGTGCCACGGCCGGGCTTCGTGCACCAGGCGACCTCCTCGCCCTCCGTGTCGGAGATCATGGAGTCCTTCTTGGACGGTGCCCACAAGCAGAAGTCTAATATACAGATGAGCTGAGGATCGATGAGGTGTTTTGGAGCACATACCGTCGAGCGCATTCAAGAAGCTGGTCTGGCACATGCTGTCATCGCCCTCCGTGGTCGAGTTGCACAAGTTGTAACCCGCCTGGCCGCCACGAACGAGGTTCGTGTCAGTGTCGGCTTGGTAGGGCTGGAAGACGTCGTTAGTTTGGGTGGCATACTGAAGGACGAAGGACGTACGATGCCATCCGGGTATGAGAACGTCTTGCTCGCGAGCGGTGTCTCGGGGAACGAGCTCTGGTCCTGCGCCGCGACGAACGCGGGGAGGAAGAGGAGTGCAGCGGCGGCGACAGACATGGTGATTAGCTTGCAGAGGATAGAGTGCCGGTCAGAAAGAAGGACAGGTGGGCGCCAAGGGCGAAAGCAAGCAGAGTGAAGCCGTACGGCTGAGAAGCGCTGAGATGGAGGAAGAGAGAAAGAAGTGACGGAGGTCGAGCTTTCTCGGTGGGAAGCGTGAAATTTCTAGTTGGCGGTGTCGTCGTGACGGGGGTGCTTCTGCTCCACTCCCGGCTGACAAGCTCTCCACATTCATCACTTCGGGGTAGGCGATGTGTTTTGCGCATGTTGCCGACCACAGTTTACTGAATCCTCCACGCCAATTGGTGCACAGAAACACGTCAAAGCGGTCCCAGCAGGAGCAGGTAGCGAGAGACGCCAGTCCTGGAGATGAGGTATTTTTCTGGAGCAAGCAAGAGAACAAAGGAAAGTTGAACATCGGCGTGGAAATGGCCTTGTTCCAAGTTTAGGTGGTGCTGCGCGAGCTGCGCATGTGACGTCACGCCCAACCGGCCAATGCCGGAGCCTCAGCCTCGACGCACTGAGCGCCTCAACAACGCAAGTTCGACTCTCGTCAGAACTCTCGCCGCGTCTCTCTCTGAAGGGTCCGCTCTTCCCGCTCTTCTAAAGTCTACGCTGCATCCCACGAAACTGGACGATGCCAGGTCATTTTCCGGAGGATGACTGCTGCTGTTCGACAGAACATTCCACGCTGACTTTTCTGTGACGACACCGGAAAGCTTCAGGGCACCCAACTGCATTCTTCCACTCGTTGCCCTCCATCCTGTGCTACTCCCGGCATAAGCAAGCCGTCTCGCGAGGGTTGTTGCATGTCATCTCTCATCTTGAACTTCGGACCCCAAGACTCATCAAGAAACCTACGATCTCGATGTGCTAACGTTTCTCATCTGTTGGTTGAGGGACTTATCTCTCTCGCTATACATGATTACCAGCGATACATGTTTGACATCCATCGCATCCATTGAGCTCGCGAGGGCTCGAGTGGACGATGAGACGCGCCCGTAAGGGGGCCCACACTAGGTGAAGCTTGATCACTCCGTTACTGCTGACGTGTGTTCGACAGGGTACAGTCCGCATTCGCCTGCAAACTTCAATTGCGCGCTGGCCTTCAGAGACGCCGTGACCGCCGTTGAAGGGTGGCCTGCGACTGAAGCTCAATCTCAAGGGAACGGTACTAATTGGTTCGGGCTTTCGGCGAATCCCGAGTCGATGGCTACCAGCGCTTTTGGGTACCCTTCTGTCGCGATCTCTCGCTCGGTCGCAGTGCTGGATGCGTGTCCTATCTCTGTCAATTCATATTTTCGATTCGTCCGCCAACGCGGTCCCTTTGAGCCCCACGGTAGCTTTCGAACTGGAACTGCCGCCCGCTCGCAGGACTGGGAAGGGGTTCAAGAGCATCTCAGCCCCAGCAGCGTGGAAAAAGACGACAAGGACTCGGAGACTTGGCTGAGATTCCGGAATATCCAGAGAAACAAGATAACTACAATACACTGAAACCGAACACAAATCCTCCTCATAATACCCGTGCGCCACAAATGACCTCCGCCCCGCCTAACACGCACACGACCCGTCAGTGCACTTGCACTCCCCGCCCCTACAGGCGCACTCGTCGCCCTTCTTCTGGCAGGTCCCGGGCGCGCAGCCGCAGGCGTCGTCGCTGCCGCACTTGCAGGATGTGGGCGTGCAGGAGCAGCTTCGAAGGGATGTCGGTGAGTCATTTGTACCTCGGCCAAGGGTCCAGCCACTCACTTGACCTGGCAGCCACAGGGCATGCAGCCGCAGCTATCCTTGCAGCAAGACTTGGTGGCGGACTGTGGGCAAGGCGTCAGCATCCACTGCATTCACATTTGCGATAAATAGGGCTGACTGGGGAAGTCATCGTTCTCGTTGAGTCGGTCGGCGGGTCAAGCTTCAAGGGTTGTAGGCAAAGCAGGTGCGTTACTCGTACGAAGATGTCGTTCGTCTTTCCATACTCGCCTTTTATACCCTTTACCTCTGCGCTCCAGATAATCCCTCATACTTGCTCCCGAAACTTGCTCAAGCGCGGGCTCATGGGATGCGCTCCAGAAAATCGCGCATCCAAGCGACTCCTAGGCCGAGCTCCCGCCGCTTGTCTCCCCTTCGTGCGAGACGCCCCGAACCGATAAACTTTACGTCTTGGCTAGCTCCGCTCACTGGGGGAAGGAATCGACGTGAAATTCGCTCGATATTTCGCTTAGCTTTGATGGAAAAACACTACAATCTGAGTGAAATTCACTCGAGATCCAGTGATTTTCGCTTGGCCTCAAGCGAAAATGTTTCACGCCAAAAAAGTCGCGTTTCGCGACCTCTGTTTCGCTTGACTACGAGCGTAAATCACTCTTCAAAGAGTGAAATGGCCAGTATTTCATTTTTTGCTGCTTTTTGCCATTTTTTCTCCTTCGCACCGCACTCGTATAGGAACAAATGGATATATTCAAGTGACTACTACTACAACTCTCGAACAGCGGGTCTACAGGTATCAAGACGAGGAAGTGGGCTGTCCAGCCTCGGCCAAACGACAGAATCATGAAGGTAGACGAGAGCTGCGTAGGACTTTGCTAATTTTGATAGTCGAGAGACGAACATCAACGGTCGTAAGCCCGTATACAGAGCGAAGAGGCAGGACTTACCAGCCGTGCCGAGGTCTAAGAGTGATATCCTGACCCTAAGTCGCAGCCCGGCGGAATAGACTGCAATCCTCGTCAGACCTGAACTCAATTTGAAAGGGGGGGTGGCATGGAACAAGCATACCCTATAATTCAGTGGGCTCTTGATGACGCATCGGACGGCGGAATGGTGCACACTGCATACAAATTTGCTGATGGCACGAGCGAGCGGGAGGTGGTGCCGCGAGGTATACGGTGTGCAAGGACTGGGGAAGTTGAAGTGAGAAGTAAGAGGTGGGCGGCGTTCAGTGACATGAAGGGACCAATCTGCAATCGTCCCTTAGATTGACGTTCATCTCTGAACAAGGCATCCCACTACGCACTGTAATCCCGCGGGTTGGGCAGCGCTCAATCGCGTTCGTTATCGATCTCGAGGTCGTGCGTCGTACGCTGGGGAATTGTGTCCATGCATCACGGCGAGCGATGTAAATGATAGTGGTCGAGGACAAGACTCGACGACCTGCGACCCCACATACGTCACCGTGTGGCGTCAACGCCACATAATGGCCGGGCCCTCGGTTGCTCATCGCCGCGCATGTCCTTTTGTTGACTTCTGTGACGATGGAGACTGACTTTACTGAACCCCGTTGCAGCTGAATATCAATACCAGTCAGACAACCCTTGGTACCCTCTTGACCCTCGATACGCTGATATCCTTAAGACCTTTACCCATCTCGCTACTCACAATCATCCCTGTGTATCTTTCGCTCGACATCGGCCAGGTGTTAGCTCAGCGAAACAGCATCGCTCAAGATCATGCGAATTTCGCTTGCCCGACGTGAACCGGATTCGCATGATCTCCAGCGAAAAGTGAAATTCACTCAATGTCAAGTGAATTTCGCGCTGATTCCTTTTCCCAGTGGCTGGGCACGCGCAGGGAGGCTTCGTTCAACTCTGACGCTGTGCAATTGCCTCGCCGTGCAGACTGTGGCGCGTCTTGCGCTCCCAAGACATTTCTTCGTCTATTTCCGTGGCTTCCGTTGCCTCTCCTCACAGTGATACTGCGCTTTGAAGTCAAACAATCAGACGATATGGCAGGTGTCTCAATGGGTACGAAATCTTCGCCGCCATGGACTTTTGGTTTATATATTGATGGATCTACAAGCTGCGCCCAGGTAAGCTCGGCACAACGTCGTCTATGTATAGGGATAAATATGGTACATAATAGAGAAAATATGGCCGCCCATAATATCCGTAGCCTTTTGCCATCCGAACCCCGTCTAAAGCAGCTTCTTCCCGCTAGTCTTCCTTGAATGTCGCCCGTGACGGCGATGGTATCGCTTCGGCAAGTACGTCGTCTCCGCATATGACCACGTCAGGACGAGGCGTAGCCACTTCGCCTACCGGCGCGCCGGCTGACACTGGCGAGCTCGACGAGCGTCGATCATCGCTTCGTGTGTCACGACCACGGTCAGGCGACCGACGACGAGGCTCGTCGGCAGGGAGGGTCCCTCGTGAGGAGCGCGATATATCAGCCTCCTCCATGCCACTGTTCTCCTTCGATTCGCGAGGCTCAGTGTTCCAATGTACGGCGCGCGTGTCTGGATCGGGGCCCTACAAGTGGAGGTGAGCACGTATTGACCACGATCATTGGGGTTGGACTGACCGAGGGCGGAGACGTCGACCGAGCTCTTAGAGTATGCTGGCCGTCCAATGGTTCATCCGACAAGCGGATGTTGCCACAATCTAGGGCAGTCGACTCGGAGCTCTGGACAGCCACGCGTCAGCCTCGCTATCTCCTTGTAGATAGCAGTCACTTGCCTGCGTATTGGTGCCACTCGAATCTGTTCGTTGCGATGTCCTCCGCTTCGCGCTCGTCTTGCGTTTGCGGCGCCCGCCGACGTCCTTCTCCGCCTCAAGTCGCGCCTCCAGGGACGCCCTCACGAGCGTCAACTCGTCTAGGCTGAAGACATCCATTGTCCACGCGGGGGCGGTATCTTGTAGTACGGAGATCGCCTTGCCGTGAACGCGCTGCACAAGGTCGTAGATTTCCGGGAAACGGGGATGCCATGCGGCAACACAATCCAAAGGGCCCAGTTTGACGAAACGGCGAGCGAGCATAACTGTGACTTGCGCTGCCCAGAGTACGCGGGCAGCCAACTCGCCCGTATCTTTGTCGGACAGGGAGTCGAGCCAGTCGGCGATCTCGATGCCGATTTCGAGACTGAACAATCTTGGGGATGGGACATCAGCGTCTCGAATGTCGTTCTTGTTCAGATGATCAATGACTTCGTGCGCGAGAGTCAACCACCGGAAGGAGTCGGCGTCCCCAATATCACACAGGCGCAACAGGTCCTGAGCAACATAGAACAGCTGTAAACAGAGATCTAGATAGTGCGTGAATAAATGATTATAACCGTTGGAAAGCGCAGCGAACCCGTGCTCGTTTTTGTACTTGCTAAGTTTTGCAGCGTATCACTCATCAAGAAATCGATCCGGCGGGGGATCTCATCCCCTCCTTCCATCTCGAAAGTATTGAAGATTCGGATGACATGCTCGAGACGCGTCTCGACTCGAGGAACCCCTTGATCAGCGTCCAAGAGGGCGTGCATCATCGCCTCAGAGGTTGCCCGCGAGTAACCTGTGGGGTCGAGTTTAATCTTGACGTCGTCAATCAACCTATCGTCGGGCGAGGTCAACTCGAGTTGCTCGGTGAGATCGCCTCGGAAGCATTGCAAGACGTATTGGGCATTTTCGGCCTTGTGCCGTAGGTGCCATAGGCAGTTCCAGATCCAATCTCGCAAGGACGGGTGCTCGAAGGTGAGTTCGATGAAGCCTAAGCAGCGCGCTAAAGAGACAGGCGCGTTGTCCCATGCGGCAGTGAAGTCTCGCTGGCTTGTCCAATCGAGATCGAACTGTGTCCAGGTCGAAAACACCTGGTAAGGCGAGACGTGCTGGTGCTCATTCGCTTCCTTGCTGCACAGCGAGAGAACATATGCGTACGCCCAGGCGAAGAAATTCAGAATGGTAACCAGGCTGCGCATAAACAACCACGCCTGTGGCGACTTAAATGGCACCTGGTAGATTTTATGGAGGCGGAGGCCGCGGTGATGACGCACATATTGCACGCCCGGGAGAATGGTCGTGATGAGGAAGAAGAGCATAGTAGAGGAACAGAGAATGCTGATGAGCACAGCTACGCCCTTTTGCAGATGCCAGAGCAAATCGATGACACCAGCAAGGAACAGGAAAAGCGCGGTTTGAAGAAGTAGGGGGATGGTCGCTATAACAGCGCCAACGTACCACTCCGTCAGACCATCGTACTTCACCTGCCTGACGGCAAGATTGGTCTGATGTGAGTGGCCCGTGTCACGCAAGAACTCTCGCAGCCATTGCTTGGAGACGATCCCGACCAGAGCCGAAGTCAAGCTGAGAGTGAGACTGCTGAACCAGAACCCATTGATGCGAGTCATAACGTCGGATGGAAGAGGGGTAGACCTGCTGACCGTCTTCACCGCCGTCACGTCGACATGGGACATGAGAGCGAGTATTTGACGAAGATAGTCCGCCGAGATATCGTCCGGCTCGACCATCAGCCACTTGTAAGACTCCATGATGAACGCTGTGAGAACTGCAGAGAACAGACCGGCCTGCAAGAGGCCCTCAGCATGGCGGAGGGTGATTCACGAAAGTGCGGACTCACAAATACCATGAATGATTCAATCTCATCGCGCCAGGATTGGCACTGAGAGTTGTCGTGCTTGTACACAAGTGTAGCGCAGTTCGGAAGGGCAACATCCGCGCCGGGGGGTTTATGCGAGAAATCCTCGCTCTCGGTATGTCGTCGACCGTTGTTATCCGGCTGCCATAAAGTCAGCGTCACGGAAAGACGATGATGGGGTCAGACGCACCGCAGACACGTCCACTCCACATTTTCTCGAGCTGCCAGACTGTTGAGGGCTCGCAGAGAAAGGATCCGTCCTTTGCGCCTGATCGTACGTTGATATCGATGTATTATCGCTGGGTGTGTCGCAGAAACGCTTACTTGTGCTCCTCCGTGAGTGAAGGCCATGGGTTTCCTTCGGGACTACGTGGACATAAGCTTTATATGACAAGCCACGCTTGAAAAAAGACCCACTGGTATCTCAGCCGCCGCGGCGCCATCCGTACGGGCCTACCAGTCAGGATTAGCGCCATCGTTTACGGCGTCCAAGTAATCTCACCGTGGTATCGTTGGCTCGCTGGTGATGGTACACAGGTAAGATAGGCTTCAGGTTGGACTCGACGCGAGGCATGACTGCGTTGATCCTGGGAGGGACGGGGACACGATGGTGGAAGGACGGAGGAGTACCAGGACGTAAGCATGCGTGCGACACATGTTCGTCCTTCCATTGTTGTGATTTGTCAATTACCTCCGCTTCGCCCACGTTGAGATGATAGGGGAATATATCCCACGCTACGCTGAAGATTCCCCTCGTACAACATGCCAAGAGAGCACCAAACATTATGATAATGTACAGATATGCAGGATACTACCAGGCCCGCCGTCGAGCAGACAATTCCGCTTTGCGTGCCGAGATGATCTTCGTCTCCAGCTCCAGCGCCCGCTTATCCACAGCGAGTGAGTAAGGCTTCAAAAACTCCTTGAGGACGGCCACCTGCTCCCATTGTGCCATTTTACCATCAACACACCCTTGGTCGTGAGTGAAGCGGTAGTAGGCGGACGCCAACACAGAGTTCTCCTGTATGAAGGCTTCCGATATGGCGTCGCATCTAACTGCAAGCTCGAGCATGGCAGTCATACATGTCGAAGGAAGCCTAGGTTGGTGCATGATTCCCCGCGGAGGAGATGGATCTATGGTGTTCGCACGTCCGGCGCCCAGGCTGACGAAGTAGGTGACTTGTCGAGAAGGAAAGAGAGACCGTGCCTCGTCGAGGAGGTCGAAGGATGGATTGCAACGAGCGTCTCCCGCGTTGAGATATGTCGACGGTGTGCCGTTGATATCGGAGAGAGTAGGAGGATCGAAAAAGATGGGGTTACCCATGGTCGCGCGTACAGCTTCGACGAAGGTGCACCGGAACGACGGCTCAGCCGGATGAGCGTAGGTGCGTAGCCTCTGTGGATGAAGTAACCCGGATGTATCTTGCTTTTGGACGCAAACAAATCTGCGGGCCATGTTTGTAAGGGGGAAGACAGTGATCGAGGAGTTGAGCACTCACGTATTGCAGCGCGGTCCACGTTCGGCGAGCATCTGCGTATCACTCCCATTTCCAAAGCGATTGCATATCTCCTTGAGGACCTCTTCGAAAGGCGCGTCCCTGAATTTGGCTGCCTTGGTTCGAAGGAAAACTCGCTCGACAACTCGAGTATAGCATTCAATAGCATCGTCCATGCTGAGGCGCAGACGACCCAAGAGGAGAGCTATCAACCTGTGGTCCCATCAGTCATAGACCTCCAGGAAAGAAGTGACCTTACCCGCCAGTGCCACTGCCCGCAATAAGATCGAAGTATTCGCATGGGAGGCCGGGCTGCTGTGATACATGGTCGACTTCGCGCAAGATATGCCGGAGTAGCAGAAGCATTGTAAGTCCTCTAGCCCCGCCATCGTCTGCATGCTCGAGATCAGCCAGCGGTTGCATCCCCCTAACGGCTAACTCAACCGAACGCGAGCAACCTGAGACCAGGTTGTTTCGGTGTCGCAGCAATAGTATTGGATCCTAGGCCAGGTGAGGTATTTCCCTCGTTATAGGTTCTAGTCGTAAAAGAAGAGCTTGGGCCAAAAGCGCGCTGCTCAAATGTCTACCTTGTCAGAAGGCGGAACTCATGGGGGGATCGTGCCATGCTCACTGTAGCCATCCATGTACAAGCTTAAATGTCAGTCCGAGACATATATGGGTATCCAGACTATCCCGCGCCGTGGAGTGCAATGGCCGGGAGTCGTACGTGGACGCGAATGGTGGTTGAGGACAAGATGTTGGAATCGGAGGCATTGATCGATTCGATGACAGTATGCCCCCGCCCTGCTTCCGTTCGGTCCGATCTCCCCGGGAGCTTTGTATCCCAGATGGGGATATGCTTCGAAGGTTGTTTTCGAGGTTGGCGGAAGAGATCCTCGGGCGGGAGAGCGCGGTGATGTGTCGCTTTCATCGAGTAGGAGCCTCAGGTACATTGAAGGAGTGTCACAAGTTACAAGAGATATGCCTCAGATAGATTAGGTATGTCCGTATGTACACTGCCAGTGACGCGAGATAGCCCGCGTCCGAGAAGGTTCTCCGCGGTACAGATAATTACGGGGTATAGGAAGGACAGTCTATGATCTACAAAAGTGTAATTATATCCAAGATAGATCCGATATAGATGAGTAGGTAGGGTCGGAGTATCCACGAGGATGACCGACGTGCATCAGCCATCAACCAACAGCAGCAGACGATCGAACAGTAGCAGTGAACGTCGAGCACCGCTGCACTGCTCTACTCCTCTTCCACTGCTGGCCGAGGCAGCGCTGGCACACCCCGCAGCATGTATCCGACGCGCCGTCGCCAGTGAACAGCGGACAGGTACGCGGAATGGGGCGCGCAATCGCCTTCTTTCTTCAGACGAGATCGGAGCTTCCAAGTCGAAAGCTTGCTGATAATCTGTCACTGTGGTCAGTACTGACGCTGGCGTACAAGGCAAAAGCTGACGTACCTGATTGGAGCGCTCGACGACTTCGTCCATGGTAGGCCGCTTTGCTGGGTCATCCTGTATCATGGCCGCGACGAGGGGCGCCATGAACTCGACGCCGCGCTTCCTGCTGTTGAATTCGCAACCCTACAAGCACTCGTCAGTCCCGTGCACTCCGTCCTGAATCTCCAGATTCCTCACCTCAAGAAACGTCCGCCGCACCATATTACCCAGATAATAAACATCAGTGGGGAAAGGATCGCACGGACCGCTTATGTTCTGGAACTCCGGCACCGTCTTGTCACCACCAAGGATGGGTTCCTCGAGGGGTCGTTCGAAAGGGAGGTCAAAGCGTCGTGATAGGCCGAAGTCGATGAGGTAGTAGGTGACGGGGCGTTCAGTACGCGTGTGCGCTTTTGCCTTGCCCCTGAAGTCGCGGCGGAGTTCGGGGCGTCGTGGATGGTAGGGGTGGTCGTATAACGGCGTCGCGTCCATCATGATGTTCAAGTCGATACAGTCACTGTATGTCTGCATCAGACGGGGGAAGGGGAACGAATGTCAAACGACGCACCGATGCGCAATCCCGTTGCGGTGCATGAATTGAAGACCCTGTCGGACGATTCAGTGGTGGGTTCGAGCAAAGCAAGACGTACTCACCTCGAAGACCTGCCTGAAAAACTCGACTGCCTCGCCTACGGTGTCAAAACGGGGGTTGTCAAACTGCCTGCAGAACGCCATGACGATGATCACGAAATCCTCATGCCCAGGCGGGTGCAGTACATCATACACCGGCACGCAGTGGTTCGTCGGATCCAATCGCAATGGAGGGGACGACAGCAGGGCGGAGATACTGGCCTCATGGGGGTGCAGGGTCTTCGAGATGCACTTGAGCATGACGACCTTGCCATCCGAGATGCGCGTGGCATCCAGCAGGAAGGGATACTGCGTGAGGGAGGGGGACAAGTCAGAAAGCTTGATACGGTGAAATGAGTGATGGGTGCACGCACCCCGATAGGTTCCCCATCCTCGCAGTCGCTCGCGCGCTTCTTGGTCCCTCGCCAAGAGGGGCGCCAGCCAGGCTGGTACCGCGGTCGCAATGCGTATCCCCTTTGCTTTAACCACGGCTGCAGCTCCACCCAGAAGAGCTCCGCATCGGTCAGCACGCCCCGATTCTTCGGCCTCTCCTTGAAGTAGTCCTCCAGCCGGTCGCGACTGACCGCCTGCTCAGACTTCGTGCGGGGTGCGGGGAGGGGGAACTTCTCCTTTTCCATCTCTTGGGTAGAGTTGAGAGTGGGGTTGAAGCTCTCGCGCCGCTTCTCCTCGAGAGACATGGTGGTGGGAAAAGAGGTGCAGTACAGTCGACATGAACGTAGTGAAGAACGATAACATTCGCCAAGTGCGGAAATCTCGGCGTCATGATCCCGGGCCGGCCTTAAAGGCGGGGACGGCGGGCCGATCTGCTTAGGGGCGTGGGAATAGCGCGTCGCGATCGAGACGCGTGCCGCGGGGTTCGGTTCCATATCGCGCTCGACCCGCAAGTTGTCTCCTTCCTCCATCGTCTACTCCCTGGACAGGGATAAGACAGGTTATGTCCTGCAGTATATGCCTCGGAGACTTCAACGAGGCCGTCTCCGTGCCATGCGGTCAGTATTTCACTTACGACGCGACGGGTGGCCCAAACTCACGCTGTATCGTTGGTTAGGGCACGCATTCTGCCTTGAATGCCTCAATAGTCACATTGAGACATCAATGGAGAATGCTGCGGAGGAGACTACGGTAGTTCTTTGTCCTGATTGTCGCGCCCCTTTCAAGACAGGTGTGTTTAGCACATTGCTGTCATCGGGACTGCGCTAACACCTTGTCGCTCTAGTCATGCCCGAAGTAAGATCTACGCTCCCATTGAATACGGATTCCCTCATACGGATTTTGTCTACAGCACAATCTCATTCCCAAGCATCTGCGCCCCTTTGTTCAACCATCCGTTCGCCGCTTGTACCTCAACGCGGCGGAGGACACCGCGAATCGAATCAAGGCCCTCGAGCGGGACAAGCAGCAACTGCTTGCGTCCTGCGAGCGCCATATGGGCGCTGCTGCACGCCACAGGGAAGGCGAACGCGCACAGAGGACCCGGGCCCAGGAGCTTGAAGAGGAGCTTCAGTCGACCAAGGATCGTTTGATGGGCATCATTGAAACATACGACGAGCGCCTCTTCGATATGCAGAGGAAGATTCGGTCGCTGGAAATGACCGTGCAACAGAAGGAGGACGACCTTGCCAGGATGCGGACGACGGTGTACAGTGTACATGCCGAGTAAGCTCAGACGTCGTCAGAGGATGGTACGGGAACTCATAACATTTCAGAGCTAACGAATCCCGCGGGGAGAGGAAGAAGCGCAAGGTGATCTCTCCAGTCGGCAGCGCCATTTCCGAAGATGAGCGAGACGAGCCGCCCGTCCGTCGCGCGCGGAAGTCCCTACCTCGCCGAGCCGCACCCTCTCACTCAATTCAAGTCCAAGATCGTCTGTCTACAGCTTTGGAAGAGTACTACAAGAAGACCCTCTCAAAAGCGACTCCATTCGTCGTCCCCATTGCTCAGCCACCCAGTGCTAGTCGAACCCCGTGCACGCTCGTCCCACCGAACCGACGCAAAAAGATGAAGCAGCAGGAAGGACTGTCCGGAGGGCGCGCCGACGCTAGCACATCGTCCGCCCCTGGCCGATCGGCTGAGGCTGGACCGTCCACGAGTCGTCGAACGGTCTTCATCGTCTCAGACAGCAGCGACGATGAAGCGCCACCCACCTTCGGCCGTACGTCGACACGTCAGGACCACAACCCGTGGCGCGTTGCACCCCCGCTCAATGCCCAACCAAAGCGCCGACGCGTCGAACGCGTGGACGATTCCGAGTAAGTCTGTTCCCGCTTTCGATGCATCGATATGCGGCGCTAACCTGGTTTTTTATCAGCTCCTTCGACTCGGAAAACGACACGGACGACGACCTCTCCGAGATGTACCCTGGGCGGATTCCTATTCTCGTAGCGTCGCCGAACAGGAGTCAGCGTTTCTAGTTTCTCTTGATTCAGACATCTTTTGCATTGCGAATTATCTTGCCGGGGCAGATGGACCTCTATACGCGTCTCCCTCTCAATATGCTCGTCGTGCGTGCCATCTCTTGAATTTACATGGTGCTTTATCTTCTTGACCGTGCCAACACTTCTTGCCCATCACCATTGTCCGACGTTCCGCCTATGCCATCTTGACGACTGTCTATGACCTCTTCGCTACAGCATATATGTACACCATACACCATCGCAGCTTCAACGGCGTCGACCTAGACTCACCGTGACTTGAACCGTGACAATGGCACATGACTTCACGCGTCCCGACGCCACAAATGCCAGTGATGGTTTAATTGAACAACAAGTTGACCCGTGAACAATAAGTGTGCAGTCTTGGCGGGCTCGTGAGTACTCGCAAACCTCGGAACAGTCAGGTCCTAACGCTTGCATGGAACATGCTTGTCGATGCATAGATTCGGAACAAAAGGGCGGACCAGCGGCCCGGGAACACCGCCTCGCTTGAATGCGGCGTCGCGGCTCGCGATCCGATTTCGTTCTTGTCCATTACGATCGCCTCGCCAGCGTAGGCAATCTCCTCCCTCCCCCCAGAGCTGGTCTGTACCAACACCCGCCTGATAGACATCTACTCTCATGCAGAAGCCCGAATTCTTCGAGTATACCACCCGACTCTGCTCCAGTTGTGGCCACAAATTCACCAGCATCTGCGGTGGCCATGGTCTCGCATGCCTCGCTCGCACGCCAGACGAGCGTACCGACAATCACAGCCGCGGATTGCTCCGGAGCCGACTCGCCGAACTGGAGGCTGGCTTACAGGAATGCAACGACGAACTCGCGCGAATCCACGCGACGATGCGCCATTTGCAACTGCATAAAGCCAGCATCCAACACTCCATAACCGACGCGAGAGCGCTCCTTGCACCCGTCCGCACCATGCCTCCGGAGATCCTGCGCGCAGTCGCCGCGTACACGCTCCCGCCTCGCTGGTTCGACGACTCGATCGGCGCGCATGTATGGCCCTTCACCCAGGTGTGCCACACCTGGCGGGAGATCGCGTTCGGGCTGCGCTGGCCTTGGGCAGACTTTCGGTTGCCGTACGTGTGGGGGAATAGGCGACTAAAAGGAGAGGCCTTGGTCGCCGCAGTGATTGCGTATACTAAGCGCTCTGGCCAGCACCCTCTTCGCGTCTGCGTTTGGCCTGCGAAGCCCGAAACATCCTGGGCCTACATGTATGCATGGCTGTGGGATATAATCTGGGCTAACGCAGAACGCTTGCACGCTCTTGACATCGTCAACTCGGCCGTGAACCAGATTCCCTACCCGTCTCTCCCGGCGCTGACCTGGCTAACCATCCGCGGCGATCCAACCTCTGACTTCCAAGACGAAGTAGCACTCCCCGAAACCAAACTTGTCCCGAACCTTCGCTCGCTGCAACTTTCCTTCGTCGGAACCGCCGCCTCTCATGGATTCGAATGGTCTATGCTGCATGCGCTCGATGTCAATTGCGCAAACCTCGAAGACCTTCACGTACTCTCTATGTGTTCGAACCTCGTCAAACTCCGCATGCGTTCGGGACCTGGTGTCCTTCCATCGAATCCCATCCATTTGCCGTTGCTCAAGCGACTCTGCATTGGTTACGCGGCAGTAGAACTATGTCCCTTTATCAGGGCACCTCGTCTAACGCACTTCATACTCGATGCGACGCGGGAGACGTCGAGAGGGACGATGTTCTACCTCGAAGAGCAGAACTTGCTTGGGCGCTATGCTTTCCTTCTTAAAGGTCTCTTGGCCCCCGTCGAAACACTCGTGCTCCGAAACATGCACAGCTACAGCGCGGACACCCTTTACGGGATACTGTTGCTGCCGTGCAGGCTGCGTGAATTCTACTTCATCTCAGGGGCACTCGAGCCCCGCAGAGGTCCTGGATCCATCGCATCCATCCAATGGAGCTCGCCACCCGACCACATCCATTACGAACTAGCTCAAAAGCTCGTCCTGGACGAATCCTGTCCTGCGCTGGTAGATCTGGAGTTGGTGGTGTTCTACAACCAATGTGGACCGACGAAGGGGAACGATCTGGAAGAAGAGGCGGAGCTGGTGCAAGATATATGGCAGACTCGGGGTCCTTCTCAAGACAGCGGGGCGCTTCGGTCTCACCTTCGGCTCCTAGTACCGATGGTTTCGACAGACGAACTGGTGGGCTCGGAAGACTTATTTGGATACAGTAACAAGGGAAAATGCATGCCCGGGGACTGGGATACTTTGCAGTGGATCTTCGCTTTAGACTAGCATGACAATATATCAGAAGCCATCACAATGGCATACTCGTCACCGTAACCATGCGAAATTAACTTCCTCAGACGAGCCAGCGTCGAACCAAGGGAGTTTGACGTGATTTACGGTGATATGAATATGATTGTGAACTTGAACCGTGACACGATGTCCCGTGATTCGATTTTGTCAGCGTCACGAAGCCTTTCCTAGGCTACCTCCAGCCACATCGCTCTGGTCAGCGGGCTGCGCCTAATACGAATGCGACGGCACCTACAGCACTAAGTCTGACTCGCTACCACGAATCCAAGCTGCTTCAGAACAACATCTCGAAGCGTGATATGAACGATCATAGTGCCCTGCGACTCGGACATATCTCACAACCCTGCCTACTTCTGCAACGCAGCGATGCGCTCTTCGACAGGCGTATGGCTAGTATACACCTTGAGGCGTGTGAATTGGCTCTCTTTTCACTTGAGCGTCACCCCTCTGGGGAAGCACGCAACCGCGATGACGGGGAGATCGCCCTTGACGTGGTACGTGGCCGTCGCCTTTGCGAGTATCTCGCCGCGTACGACCTCTGACGAGCCTCATTAGCGATATTCTCACGAGTGCACGGAGACGCTCCTGCCAACGCTCAACGCCGGCCTGTCCAGTCTACCAGATGCATCGACTTCAGGCACGCAAAGGTCGGAGTCATCGTCTACAACGTCGGGGTCAGCACCAACAGAAAAAAGCGGCTAGGTGCATACCAAGAGGGTTATTATACGACTGGCAAGGTCCGGCGCATCTGAGAATTGGATGGTTGCGTCCGGTAGCCAGCTCGTGTCAGGCTACTTGCGCGTGCCCAGATATTCCATGATGGCGAAGAACTTTGATACAATTCGTGAGCATTGCGCTGCTGCGACTCGGCGCAAACGAACGCACTTTACGGAACCAAGCGAGGCCTTTTGCTTGTAGCTCATTTGATGAGGCTGACATGGTCGTCCGTTGTAGGCGTGGCCGTGCCCAACATTGATGCTCAGACGCTGAACTTCGCCTTTCCGCATCTCAGTCAGCCACTTCTCCTCCAAAACGGACGGATTTCTAGACGGGCACTTGACTTGTCTGCATCGCTCTGACATCGTGCACTTCGACGCCCTGCAGGTGAGTGCCCTACCAAGCCACACAAGCTGTGATGCATCCTCGCTATACTGACTAACCCTGAGAATAGTTACCTACATCTCAGTCACCCGCTCTCGCTGAGCATGTCCGACGACGGAAGCGTTCCTCGAATGTGCGAAAAGTGCGTTCCCAAATCAGACGGGCCTGCAAGATCCCAATTTTCCAACCGTCTAGTGATTATGTTTCTGCGAATATGAACCAGATCCCCGCTCAATTGCTCGCTGCACCTGCGTTCTTCATTGCCACCGCTATCCGCTCCTGCAGGGGTGTCGGATTCAGGTAGACCTCAAACCTCGACATCTTGTCGAACCCTCCATCCACCGTCAGCTCTGTCGGGAAGAAGCACACAGCGAACCCCGGGATGGTGATATCCTTGCGTTCCGGGTCGCCCTTCGCGCGGTACGAGATAGTCGCTCTCAAGTATATCTTGTTGCTGATGACATCTAGCAGACACGAAAAAACGATGAGTGAAGCGAGATACGGCAGAGAATGACGAGGCGCCCACCCAGGCTAACGATCGAGTGCTTCATGTGCTCGAGATGGGGGAACTGCGACTTGAAGAACTGGACGAAGTGGTGAGTGCGGCATTCATGATACAATCGAGATGATTTACCTCTACGATGGCGTCTCGCCCGGCGACCTCTGGCGCATTGGAAAACTGCAGCACGCCGTCGAATGTCCAGAAGGAGTCTACCCATGGCTCCGCGACCATGTTGTCGCTAGTAGCATGAAACTAGGTACGCTTCAGCCCCCTTCATCCTACGTGGCACCACGAAGACCAGACGTACCCTCTTCATCCACTCGGTAGCTTTCTGCTGAAGAGTCTCGTAGTTTGACGACATTGCGATTCGTGTCTGAGGTGGAGAGTGCTGTATTGTACTTCCCCCTTCATCCCCCGAGCTTTATATACCTTGCTCTCGGAATGCAGTGGCTACGACTTTGGCGTGCTCTGCCTTCATCGTGAAAAGAACGCATTTTGGACGTTTAGTCATGCCGACTCGGCGGCGTGCTGACGGAGCTCGGATGTAAGTCCAAAAGGGGGATTCTTTGTCTCCGTTCGGAGATCCGGCATCTGCCGATATCTGGTACCGACCACGCTTTCTCAGCACAACCGCAGAGCTTCCATCCACAACTTTCAAGTGTGATATGAGCCGCAACGGCAGTTTTCTTGGCAGTTCTCAAAAGCCTGCAAAACTATTGAGTCCGCCTCGTTTTGAACATCTGTCACGCGTACGCTGTCACACTTTCGCTCTCTTCCCCAACGACGACTCGTCTTCGAAGGACGTTGACGGACTGCCGGCTACTGGATGTACTTCCCTAACGCACTCGTGGCAAAGCTCTGGATGAGACCGGGTCGCTCTACGCCCTCTCCGGACCTGCTGATGGTGCTCGTACTCTGAACCGGACCGATGAATCAATCAGCAGAAGCGACGATGGTTCTCTCTTGCTTTCCGACATCAGGTCGGATTCTGCTTGATTCGCTATGCCTGTTGCTCTGGTTGTCGGCGCCTCTCGAGGTATAGGCCTCGCACTCGTGCAGGAGCTACTCTCGCGAGAGGACACCACCGTTTTCGCAACTGTGCGCAGCGCACCTCCTCCAGAGCTTGTCGAGTCCGGCGCAAAGATCCTGACGCTTGATCTCACCGACGATGCCTTCATCGCTGGTGCAGCCGCTCAGGTGCCCGCACTGGACATCCTGATCGTCAGCGGGGCCATGGGCGAGGACGACAAGCTGCAGACGACGTCGCCGGAGCGGCTACTGGAGTACCTCGACACAAACGTCGTTGGCGTGCATAGGACTATGCGGGCATTCTTGCCAGCTTTGAGGAAAGGGACTGCGCCTCAGAAGAAGGTCGTCTTCATCTCGTCTGCTTGCGGGTCGCTCGAAATAGAGGTCAATCAGACGCTTGGGTTCAGAGGAGTGAGTCGCATCCCTGCTCGTGTTTAGATCGTGAAGAATACTGACACGCTGAAGCCGTACGCGGTGTCCAAAGCCGCGTTGAACATGCTCACAGTACAATATCACAATGAGCTCGTCAACGAGGGCAAGGAAGGTGTGTTCATACTTCTATCGTGCGCTTGCGCGCAGAAGGTTGACTCTGTCCAGATTTCATCGTGATCCCTCTTGATCCTGGCTGGGTAGACACCTACATGGGTAGACTGTCCGGAGACGGCGGCATGCCTCCAGCTCATTGCGCCAAAGGTATCGCAGATATAGTCTGGGGTCTGAAGCCTGAGGATAGCGCGAAGTTCTTGAGGTGGAACGGGGAGAAGGTGCCTTGGTAAATCCCATGCTTGAACCACCTGTCCATAGTCTGAATAGTCCTCGAACACGACCGATGTACATTCTATCTGCAGTACAGACTGGCAAGTGTAATTATCTTACATCGCTGCGGAACGCCGCTCAATGGTCAGCTGAATGTTGGCGAAGAGGTCCCGTGGTCAATTGTGCTCGATCCGGAAGCGCGGACGCGTCCCTTCGCGACTTGTCCTCAACTACCATCTTCCCTCCTGTGCACGTTCGTCCGAAGCGTCAGACTGCGCGATGAACAATGTCTCCGCACCTCGCATGCCCCCTAGTCGAACGATATCATTGGCGTCGTCGCTGTCAGGCGATGCTGGCCATACTGCACCAGTCCAAGGACCCAGACTCCAGGTGAAGCGCGTAACGCTCACGTCGAAGAAGAACTGGTGGATGGGTGCGATCACCTCTCACGTACCCGCGGAACTATGTTGATACTTGAAAACTAGTGGAGATGGACGATGAGGAGGAACCGCCGCCAAACCAATCGACGCGAACTTTTGCTTCTGACGAGACAGTCGATGTGCTTGCGCCATATCACCATCGCGCGGTCACCCCCACACCACACCGACAAGAGGAATCACCCGAGCGAGCACCGTCTCCCTTCTACCGTCCACCACGCCACCCATCGTCGATTTTCTCATTCCCTACCCCTACCGCATATGCTGCCCCGCCCAACTCCACCGCTGGCCTTGCCACCTTCGCGCATGGATCGGCATCAGAACTCTTCAAGTGCGTTGTTAAGAAGCCCGACATCGTCCAGCTCGAAGTGAACGGCGAGATGCAGTCGAACGCGTCCGACGTGACCGTCCAATTCCTCGCCGAGCTGCGCGTGTACACCACATTGCCCACCCATCCCAACATCTGCGCCTTCCTCGGATGCCTCGAGAACGTCGGCATGGTCCTCGAGTACATCGACGGGCTGACGCTGTATGACGTCGTCGCGGCCCGTCCGCCGCTGAGCGAGGCGCAGAAGATTGACTACCACAACCAGCTCCTCCGCGGCCTGACGCACCTGCACGAGTACGGGCTCAGCCACGGCGACCTCTCGCTGCTCAACGTGCAGGTCACGCGTGCCACGAACACCATCAAGCTCCTCGACTTTGGCCGGTCCGTCTCCTCTGCGTCCACTCTAAGGCCGCCCGACGATGAGCCGGTGGACCCTTTCGTGGCGCTCTCGCAGCGACAATCGCCGCATGCGCCGCTCTCTGCCGCGATGCCCAAGGTCGAGCAGATACACCCGGGTACACGGCCCTTCTCGGCGCCCGAGATCCTGCGCGGGGAGTGCACAGACGCGCTGCTGGCGGACGCGTACAGCTTCGGCATGATCCTCGTCTGCCTCGACCGCTGCGAGAGCGTCGACGTGAAGCCTTGGGACCAGCGGAAGGACTTGTTGCCCAAGAACTTCTTCGAGGGCTGCGCCGTGTTTGAGGAGCGCGCCAGGGAATACCTCAGGAAGTGGAACATGGACCGAAGACGGCTGGTGAAGGAGGACATTATGGACGTCCTCATGGGTTAAAAAAGTACGTCGTGATATCGACCGCATCCTTGTATACCCTTTTGTACTTGTGCCCTGCTGTTTGCTCTGTATTCGTATCCTTGTTCTTACGCTACGCACATTGTACATTATACCGACACGAACCCCACTCAGTCTCTGTACTCCTACCATACCCTCGTCGCGAGCGATGAATCCGCCTTCTGGGACACTCCCTTGCTCTCCTCACTCGCACACTCCTCGAGTATGTTCAGCAAGTGTGGAACATCGCTGACCTCGTTGTACTTCGCCAGAGCCACAGAAGCGCCAGGGCGTTTGTAAAAGGCACCCTCGAACTCCTTCGGGTAGAAGCCCGCGAACTCCCAGTCGATAATGGCGTTGATCTTGAGCGTCTCTGGGTCGACGATGATATTGTGCTGCGACATGTCGTTGTGGCAAAGGACGAGCTCGTACGGCACGTCGGGCCTGAACGCGACCTTCTCGTACTTGGGCAAGACGCAGGCAAGGCGGTAGGGGAGACAAGCGACGCCGCAAAATCCGCCCATGGCGGTTCTCTTGACGCTCTGCAGCGTTCGGATGTGGGCCTCCACCTCCTTCATGACGACCGCCTTCGCGTCGTCCGGCAAGTCTGCCATGCTGACCCCCGGAACTTCGTCCTCGATGAGGTACGTGCGCCCCCCATCGTCGAAGGAGCAAACGACGTTGGGGACGGGGATGTCAGTGTGCGCCCGAACGTATGCAATCGCAGCTGCTTCGTTGCGAACATGGACAGCAACGTCGTAAGTGGGGGGAATAATTCGTCCGCCATCTCGCATGGCCCATTCGACGTCGGAGAGGCTGCGCTTCATGAAGCGCTTGACGCCGTCCTGGCCTACGAGCTTGTAGTACTTCTTTTCGAAAGTGATGTACTCGCAGCCGGGATCTTTGACTCGCTGTTTAGCAGACGATGAGCCTCAAGCGTAACTTCGAGGACAGAAGAGCGCGGCACATACTAGCGGGTTGTGCTCCGGGGGAGTCCTTGGAACGGGCGGTGTGTCGACGAAGGATTGCTCAGCCATTGAAAGGGGGGTAAGGAGAGTTATCAGTGGGGTCTACGACGCGTCTCCTGGGTGGGAAAAGGCAACATCGCCACTGATATATGGTATCGACGTTTAAGCGCTGGGGCGTGACACGGCGTGACTGTTCGTTTCGGGGCTCAGTAAATATGCGCAAATATCCCATTGTTCTAGCCGTGACGCTGCCGTTCAGTCGACTCGATAACTTTGACGATCACAAGATATCCCACTGTGCTGTCACACAACATCTGTTTCTCTGCGCTAGCTATGGCCCTTTTCATTGTAGGCTGAATAACATGGGCATTTCCCAGAGGATTACCAGCAGGTTCACAGTGGGCCCATGAACCGCACACCCCACATGCCCACCTCCTGATCCGTTCTACTCGCTACAACTCTAATTCTCCAGCGCGTCAATGGAGTAATCCATTCTCAGGTCAGACCTGACCGTCGAGACTGCAGAGAAGGTCCTTCCCCGCGACACCTACATCAGCGCCCACTTGGGGTTTCTACTCTCGACAGGCAACAGCTCCACCTCTTCTGCATGCGGCGCGTTTTTAACATTCAGGCTGTGGCGTGTATAGCTATCCACAACTCCGCGTATCTCTGTCATTGACCAGGGTCCTCGTTCAATTGGCTTTCCTCTGTAAGTGATCAGATAGGCGCTGACTGTGCTAATCATCTGATTGTCTCTAGCATCTAAATCGCGCACCCTTGATGGACAACTCTGTCTCCAGAACCTTGATTTGGGTTGCGGCTCCGATGAAGACTCAGACAGTGATCTGCGTGGTAATCGTTAGCTCTTCGAATGAACGTCACGGTCAGCAACTTCACAGGCGGTCTCGAAAGCCATTCACGTTCACTAGTGTCATATCGAGCAGCCTCATAGGTGTCAAGGCATCGAAAGCGCTTTGGCACATTGGTGGGCGGACTGTGAGCTGCGTCTCAATTGACTTGAACCCGATAGGCGCTGCGATGAACGCACCTGGCCGACTTCCATTCGTTCGGCTCCGACGGTGCAAGGAGGTGTTCAAGATCTTCCCGTCCACTACGCTTCCCAATAGATAGTAAAGTCATCGAGCAGTGGCTTTGCATCTCAATGGCGCAGACATGCTCCCTAACGAGGGCTTCATGGGCGCTGGGGCCCATTCGAAGTGTGATGCGTTGCGACCTTCATGGTCCGACCTGGACTTCCGAGTCCGCGACACTGACATTTTATTGTATGGACAGCACCCGCCTGCGTGGCGTGAGTGATGAAGTTGACTCACGACCTCTCTCTCGCTGAAGGATTAGACGCGCACTTGCGCTCGAACACTGCATTTTCGACTGATATAAAGGCCAGTGATTGCGACCGGATCCTGCAGCTTTTCGTCCAGATTCTCCATCTACCCTACCGACGCTCTTCGCTATGTGCTTCAACATCGCCAACCTCGCTCGCCTTCAGGCCGCTCGCGCCTCACGTCGTGGTGAGTGCATCCATGACATGGTCCTGTTCGACGGCTCACGCATCTCTATAGATCATGGCATGCTCCTTTTCCCCGGCATCGGGGGCGCCTTTGCTCCCGCCGTCCCCGATGGCAACTTGGCCACGGCTGAGGTCGGCTATGTCGCTAACGCCTTCGCTGGCACTGGTGCCGACTTCATCGCCGATGGCGGCTTCGTCAACGACGTGTTTCTCGCCGGCAACACGATATTCCCCACTGTCGGAGGTGGGACGCAACGCCCCTCTCCCTCTGACGCGGCGCTCGTGAGGTGCCCCAATTGCGGGGATTGGATCTCCATCACGCAGCCGTACTCCAACTGCCCGAACTGCTCTGGCGAGTCGACGAAGAAGTAAAGTGCGTGCTGTATGTCTAGCAGCGCGCACTCCCACTGACGACGAAGGTGTAGTCTGGAATGCCTGAGTACTTTGTGGCAACGCCCTCGATGACTTCGTTGCCTGGAGTCTAGAAGTTTTCCCTGTCTGCGACCTTGTTTTTGTATGTGTTCGTTGTATCGAGAGGGTTTTCGAACCGTTCTTTCTTGCGGGAGCCTTGCCAAAAAAGGCTTACACTCGAGAATCTCTTCGGATGTGTCGTCTCGTAGTGTATCGCGTTGTTCTGTATGAATAAATTGTGGGCCTAGTGCTATGAGTTTGCCGTGTTGTGAAGCCTTCATTGCGACGCAGAGACCGGTCTTTCTCCAGTCGTGTATCTACCTGTCCGCTGTTGGGCACACCTCTTCGCCTGTCACGGCAGTCACTTCAGCTCGTGCTCTGCCTTGAAAAAAGAAAACGAGCAAGAAGACAAGGAAAAGGTTAAAGCAAAAACTCGGATACACATCGTGATACCACTCGGGCCAATACCTAAACCGCTTGAATACCTACACCGCTCTCATCGCCTTCTCCATATCCGCCTGCATGGAAATACCCCTGCTCTCCTCGCTCGCGCACGTCTCGACAATCTCGAGCAACTTCGGCACGTCACTGACCTCGTCGTACTCCTTCAAAGCCATACAAGGTCCACTTCGCCTGTAAAAAGCGCCCTCAAACTCCTTCGGGTAAAAGCCCGCGAACTCCCAATCGAGGATGGCGGTGATCTTGAGCGTCTCCGGGTCGACTAGAATGTTGTGCTGCGCCAAGTCGTTGTGGCAGAAGACAAGGTCGTAGGGCACGTCAGGCTTGAACGTGACTTTCCCGAAATTTCGGGGCAAGACTGCCCAGAGACGATATGGGAGGCAAGCGGAGCCGCAAAACCCGCCCATGGTGGTACTGTGAAGGCTTTGGAGCGTCCTGACATGACCCTCCAGCTCCTGCATGACGATGACTTTCGCATCATCCGGAAGATCCTTCATAGCAACGCCCGGGACCTCGTCCTCAATGAGATAGGTACGCCCACCGTCGTCGAAGGAACAGACGACGTTGGGAACAGGGATATCGGTGTGGGCCCGGACGAATGCGATTGCGGCAGCCTCATTGCGAAGGTGAGAAGCGATGTCGTAGGCGGGAGGGATGGGCAAGCCGGTGAAGGAGCTGATAACCCACTCCGCTTCGGTCAAGCCGCGCTTCATGAAGCGCTTTTTGCCGTCTTGACCGACGAGACGGTAGTATTTCTTGTCAAAAGTAATGTAGGTGCACCCAGGATCCATGACGCGCTATATGATTTAGAGTGAGCGGTCAGGATAAGCGTGGTGTATAGCACATACCAATGGATTGCGGTCTGGCGGGTGTTTTTGCAGGGGGTAGGACGTCGCAGAAAGAGGCAGAGTCTCCACAGCAGTAGCTGGTGAAGCCTTCGTAGAGATAACCTGACTCGCATCGCCCCTGCACTCCTCGAGGATTTTCAGCAAATCGGGAACGTCGCTGATCTCGTTGTACTTGCTCAACGCGTCCGAGGGACCCGGCCGCTTATGGAACCAGCCCTCGAACTCCACGGGATAAAACCCCGCAAACTCCCAGTCAAGGATGGCGTTGATCTTCAGCGTCTCCGGATCCACGATAACATTGTGCTGCGACAAGTCGTTGTGGCAAAGAACCAGCTCGTATGGGACGTCTGACTTGAAGACGATCTTCTCCGAGCCCTCGGGAAGCGCCTTCGCGAGACGGTAAGGCAGGCAGGGTACGCCGCAAAAACCGCCCATTGTCGTAGCCCTGATGCTATGAATCGTGCGCATATGCGCCTCGACCTCCGCGATGACGGTGGGCTTCACCTCCTCAGGCAGATCGACCATTTGCACCCCGGGCACCTCGTCCTCGATGATATACGTCCTGCCGCCATCGTCGAACGAGCACACGACGTTCGGAACGGGAACATTGGTGCTGGCGCGCACGAACGCGATGGCGGCTACCTCGTTGCGGATATGGGCAGCGACGTCGCAACTGGGGTGCACGATGCTCTTGTCGGAGACCCTAACCACCCACTCGGCCTCAGTGAGGCTGCGTTTGAGGAAGCGCTTGACGCCGTCCTGACCAACGAGGTCGAAGTATTTCTTGTCCGCGGTGATACCAATGCAGCCCGGTTCTCTCGTTCGCTGTGTTCAGGTCAATCACAGGCCAAAGAATAAATGTACCACATACCATAGGGTTCAACTCAATCGGACGAGGTGGGAGGAGCGGCGCGCTCGACGGCGGATTTGGGGATGGCTCAGTCATATTGTCAAGAAGGGGGGAAGACAGGAGGATCGATTTCGGCTGTCAGTGTTTTTGGGGGTGACCTGCAGCCGATGAATGTGGCGTAAATGGAGGCGTGGCCAGTTTCGCGGAGATCCAAGTCCCAGTAGAAGACCAAGGGCGATCAAACCCCGCTTGCGTTGAGCGCCGAGTGACCGTGACAATGGTCTGTCACAAGCGGAGCATATCCAGATACTGAGATAGGCAGGCAAACATTCAGTCGACCAACATGGGCAGAAGCTGAGCGTCGATGAACAACACATAGGCGTCGAGGGGGCGGGAAGAGATATGCCTCGGTGCGATGTGGGCGACGACGGGCGCAGGGAATCAGCGAGCTTCGAGCCTGGTAGTTCGAGCTCGCCGCGAGCGCACAGGCGCTCTCATGCGGACTGTCAATGCGGGAATCAGTCAGGAACAAGTCCACCGGTTCCGTCAGGGTCACTTACGGTGAGAGTCATCGACCTTATAGACAGGAAGCGCCCGCCACCGATTGCGACATACCGCAGGTCAGGAAGATTCACATTGACTGAATGAAGACACGCGTCGGTCGGCAGCGTGCGTCCTGTCAAACTTAGGCAGTCACTGTCTGCTAATAGAAGCTGCTCGTGTCGGTGCGAAATCCAAGGGATGATATGACATGAGCGTCAAGAGGAGGTCCGCTTTATGGCCGGGACATGACGGACGGTGGCTGAAGCCGACGATACTGGTAGAGTAGACGACCAAGCTGGTATATTCATAATTGAATATCTGAAGATACGGAGTCGTTAGTGGTTTCTACGGGCCGGAAACTTGAAGATGCGAAACCGTACGGTGACTTATGAGCGCCCGATGCTAGTAGCAGCCACAGCAAGCGCACTTCTAGTACTAGTCTGTAGGTTGTCTGGCGCAACACAACGGCGGAGTCCACCATGTGGAGCGCTTCTCGTATCCCAGCTCACGCACGCCGTCAAAGTGCGAGGACCAGCCAGCGTTGAGGTGTCTCAGATGATGCTGCGGCCTTCCTTGACGAACGCTGAGTACCGCGTCCTTCGCCGACGACTACTGAGGCGTATCGTGACCCGATCGTGCCCTTCCTTGACGAACAGCCGTGTTAGCGCGGCCTTGGCGAGCCGCTTGATCGAGGGGCTTTAGTACCCATAGCCACTTCATCGAGGAGTACCGAGGATACCCAATGATGATCGCCGAGATGAGATCTCTAGCGCAGTGTTCATGAACAAGGTGGACCAACAACCGGAGTGCTAGGGCAGCCTTGGCGATCGTGATCCTCAAAAGCGCCTTTGGATGCCTTGTCAAGCCCGCACGTTCGCCGTTGAGGGCTGACCTTGGCGTCGTCAGCGCCGCCATTCGACGCCGTTCTTCGACCGTGGTGCAGACGGAGCGTGTACGGCGACGAAGCTCCGCAGGACATTGAGGGCATAGAAGGTGGCCACCCAAGTGTGGTAAATGGGTTCGTGCGCGTCGAAGCTGCGAGAACTGGCCACAAGAGCGCGGAGATTGGGTCCCGAGGAGCGGAGGAGGCTTCGACGGCGCACTACGCCGTCCATCGACCGTCATCGACACCGGTCACGAGGCCGCCGCCGCCCATTCGCGGGCTTCTTCGCCCTCTCAGAGAGCGCCGAACGACGTCCGCGAGGGCATGGCATTGTGGGTGCTGTTGACGGAGATGGCGCTGTATTCCTGTATCCTTCCGCTACTCCTTCGATTCTGCTCATCGTCTCCCCGTATCTGCCCCGCATGCGTCAAAGAGCAAGATAGGCCCGCATTTCAACCTCGGATTGCGTAGAATGCACGTACATTGAGTAGATTTTGGGGCGCACATTGAGTAGCTCTCCCGCGATAGCCCTCGAGCGCGCGCGCGCGATAGACTTCGGAATGACGATTGCGATAGAAAAGAGGGCCCGCATAAATACCTCTCGTTGTCTGCAATATTCAGAGCGCCCCAATCAGGAGGGAGAGAAGCGCGGCACAGCGCCAGACCTTGTCCCAGAGCTCTTGGCATCTTCCCAGAATATAGCCTATGGGGCCTCGAAAAATGATGCCCGACGCCTCTGGATTGGGAACATGACGGGACGTCCCGACGAGTTAGTTTGCGCCGGTTAGGTGGCCAGATCGGACATGAAGTGTACCATGAGCGGCTCGAAGATGATGTTGAGTCGACCCGTAGATGAACGCATCCGCAATTAGGCGACGCGCGTGCACATCGAGGACGACAGAGGAAGACTGGAAGCTCTTCGAGCCCATGCGCAAGTGTCAGCGCCCGTGAGGCTGGAGGACAGGTCGCGTAAGATGTGGCTGAACAGGCAGATTACAATGCGCACCGGTCGCATCAGGCGTAGATTGTGGCTGAGTTCCTGCTGACCAGTGACGAAGGGCTGAGCGCTCAGCGCTTCCGCCGGTGAGATCTCCTCTGCGAACGTCATCGTCTCCCCTCAAGCCAGCGTCTGGTAGATAGAAATGTTCGCGCAAGCATTGCACCCCAAGAACGTATAGCGGACGCAAACCGTCAGAAATGGGTATGCGTGCACAGAGATAGGCGAGATAGACAATATGGAAGGCCAAAGAATCGAAGTTGATGCCAGGAAGCAAGCCAGGGACGGTGGCTTGAAGGCGTACACATCCCTGCCTCCGAGAAGACGTGCAATCAAGGAAGGCGTACGCATCGCCAGCCAATCGTTTGTTGTCGATTAGGCAGCGAATCTTCGGGTGGATGCGATGGAAGCAGAGAGAAAATGTTTATGCGAGATGGAGGTCCAAACAATATGGAAAGATGATTCTTTCTCTAACAATTCCTCGCCTGCCAGTGCGAACAAACTAAGACAACATACGCTCTTGACGGACTCCTCCAAGCTCGGAGGTGGAAGCAAATTTGCCCGAATCCGGTGGACGGAAGCAAAGTACAAGGACTGCACGATCGGGGACCAGGCCCTGGAATTTTGCCAGTCCATACCAACAAATTGGAGGTCGCGCTTTCGTTCTGCAAGTCGTCAAAAGAAGATCCCGATTTCGGAGACAATGGTCGGGCGCCTGAACATGGGGAGGTGGAGCGTGACGTGTGAAGAATAATCGAGGGCGTGCACACCGCGGTTATTCCGAGCGTCGCACAGCACCTTTCCGCGCGGCGCACAGACAGTCGCCATGGGAAGGGAGGTTTTGGAGCAGGACTGCAGCCGGTAGCCATGAGAGGGTCTGAGATGAGCTGAGATGCCGATATGCGAGGATGGCGGACGTGACGTCCAGGGCCGAAGATAACACGTGGAGTGCACGTGCAGCAGTTCGAATTTCCGTGGAAGCAAATTTCCGGGTTGGACCAAGCCATTGTTCTAGCCGTTCGCATTGTCCTAGCCATCCCTGCGTTCCAAGGAGGGTTTGGGTGGTCGGAGGATCGTCCTGGGGCCGTTTCAAACGACGCGATTTCTAGTGGCAGATAGATCGCAAGGCGCACGTACAGTGGTGGGGATGGGATCGGGCTTGGTCTGTGGCAGCAATGAGGTCGACGTGGGTCATGCATGATGAACGTTACACATCGCTACCCTCGCGGAGAAAGCGAGTGCAGTGCGGCCGGGAGTATGGCATGGCCGGTGCCCTCCGTCCGATGCGCGAGCAGGCTCTGGACGAGGAACAGAGAGGGGGCGGGCCTGAGTACCGTATAAGAGAAGAGAGGACAAGGCACTGTCTATCCCGAACAAAGGCCTGCTATTCTGCGAGTACAATGGGTGGGAGTAAGGCGCAGATATTCGTGCGGGCTCGAGCGTCCGGGGACCGGTGATGCGGCCGTCGATAACGTGTGAAATGGATGAGAAAGGGTCACGATCTCCGAGTGATGTAAAAAGCGCGAAAAGGCACGTTCCTTTCTTCTTGTGCTTTCATCCTCCGGACGCTAAATTATCGCCGCCTGGACCGTCCAGTCCTCACGCTCTTTACCGACCCTCACCCTCTCCCCCTCGTCGCCACCATCGCCGCCACAATGCGTCTCTCCTCGCGCTCGCCGCTCAAGTCCCTCGAGACCATCCTCCCGGGCCCCGTCCAGCTCGCGCCCTCGCCCCCGCCCACCCCCAAGCTCACGTCGACCCTCGTCTCCCGCAGGGTGCGCTATCGGGGCGTCTACCTCCTGCTCCTCATCATCTCCCTCTCCGCCTACTTCTGCCTCATCCACCCCACCTTCTCCTCCCGCCTCGCTGTGCGCGGCTCGCGGCCCCTGCCCCCCGACCCCCTCGCTGCCGCGCTCGACTCCATCCGCGCGCAGATGGTCCACGGCCAGCGGCGACCGCACCTCGGCGGCTCCCCGCTCGTCCTCGACGCGCCGCAGGAGCTCGCGGCCGTGTCCAGCTTCCTCGCGAGCCTCAGGAGCAACAGCATCCCGCACTTTGTCGACCCGAGCCAGCCGATCGACCCCGAGCTCGTGCTCGAGTTCGACACGCGGAGCCCGCGCGCGCAGGAGGAGGTCCGCGTCATGGTGAAGGACGTCTGGGCGCAGAACCCCGTCTTCCTCTACTCCAAGGTGCGTTCGTCGCCCCGATAGCGCCCCGCGTATCTATGCGCCCCTTTCCTGTCCATCCATGGGGGCCTGTCTGCCCATCGACACGCCACGCCGATCTTCGGACTTGTCTTCCCGTGGAAAACCGCCCCGTCCTGCCCCATCACGTCAACGCGTTTCAATGACGATGCTAACTCCGGCGCCTACAGCGCGCGTCCGCGGCCTCGCGCGAAGTCAAGGCCTGGCTCAGCGAGCTCAACCTGGCGCCGACGCCCACGATCATCGACATGGACACCCGGTCAGACGCGGACGTCCTCGCCCCGCTCCTCATGCGCCTCACAGGTGCAGACTCGCTCCCCATCATGCTCGTCGGCGGCGAGCCCGTCGTACGCGACATGGACGAGTTCCGCGCCCTCCGGGACAGCGGTGAGCTTAAGACGCGGATAAGCGAGGCTGGCGCCGTCGTTGGCGGTGCTCAGCGCCGCAAGAAGCACTAGAGGACCCACCCGTCCCTGGTGCGTACGCAATATTCCGCGCGGAACCTCTTGACTCACAGATCCTCGCAGGCCGTTACGACCTCACGCCGCGGTCATGCTTTCGCCCTCTGCCACGGGCTTTCCGCCCTCGTCATGGCTTTTCTCTGCCACGTTCGCGACGCTGCCGCGCAGCCGTGCACTCATGTACTCACAAATAGTTCATATATCCTCGCTATCGGTTTCCCTCACAGTCGCTCTCTGGCGGTACTTATCTGGTTGGTTGATTGGTCTTGTCGTTCGGTCGTTCTTGGTGACATTTAGGTATAATTATCAACTGGTGGGCACGTCGCTGGCTGGCTTGGGATGCAGATGGGGAGACGGACACTGTGTCGACGATTCAGGCCATTCGTGGTCGACGAACCGTAGTAGCTTACTGCCCGCAGAAACCGCATATGTACAAAGGCTACATAGCCGCACACTCGCTGCAACTCGCACGGACGCTGCTGTGTCGTACCGTATATATACCGACTTCTGCTAAGTACTTACTCGTACTCTGCTATCCACTCGTACTACTCATGCCAAGGACAACGCACATCCTGTTACAGTTGCGATTTCGCTCACAATTTTCCGGGTCTCATTCATCTATCCATAGTATACTGTAGAGTAATGCTCAGACCCATTGTCTAATAGACATGTTTGCAAGCGCCTTCTGTGGGTGGTGTAGTCCAATGGCAGGGCCGTCCATGGGCGCTATGATTCTCAATTACGGGTATGGTGGTTCCCACCTACGCGTCTGAGGTTAACATTTAGCACGGAAGCACGGCGAGCGGGGCGAAGGTAGGCTCGCGCACGGAGCGAAGCTAGCGGAAACCGCACGAATGGTAGCGGAAACTGCACGAACGATTCCAGAAGTCGCGGAGGTTAGCCTCGAGACGAGTTGACAGCCTTCTTGGACTTAACAACGGCCTTTCGGGGCCTGCCGACGGTCTTCTTGGACCTTCAGACGGCCTTCTTGAGCCTGCAGAACCGACCTTCGTGGTCCTACAGAAGCTCGGCTCGGAGGGCGTGTTCGACGCGAAAATGAGCGTGAGACGTCAGGCGACGTCGAGATGGTCTCGAGACGTTGCGGACCGTAATGCATAATGAGGGGTTGCCGCCCAATGAGGTGTCGCCGTTCGCAACGAGGCGTACCCACCCAAAATTGAAGAAGTCGCGAAGGACGGCCGCATGTTGCAGAGTAGGCGGCAGGTGTTGCAAAGTAGGCGGGCAAGCACTGCAGCCGTGTTGCAGAACCAGCGGCAGGAGTTGCAGGTAGGCGGCAGTCGCGGGTGATTTGCGACTCCGGTTGATTCGCATCCTACTAAAGAGGAGATCACCGCCTCCATAGAACGTCTGACGACTGTCCCAGGTCTATAAAAGTGATCATCAGCACGGAGATTACGCAGAAGGGAGCTGCACTCGCCGAATCACCGTTCATGAGGTTGGGGACGGCCGAGTCGTCCGACGAAGGAGGCTCACCAGAGATCAAGAGGCGAATCGCGAAGGGGAAGGGATCTGTCCATCCATCTTGATATTCACACACCCTATAATGATACGGATATCCTTCTCTATCTTACCTACCGATGTACAACGACGTTCAACCGACGTAGATGTCGTAGAACTCCTTGATGAGCTCGTCCTGCGGCGGACCACCCTCCCCTCGCTCTTCAGCGAAGACCTCGGTCGACATACTAGCAATACAAAGGCCAATCAGCGAGCTATCTCTTATGAGATGGGTGAGGTACGCACTAGCCAGTGATCTGCCACTTCCCGGATGGCTTCAACCCGAAGGTAACACCCGTCTGGATACCCGCACGCTTGCCGAGCGGGCGATGAGAGCTAGGTCCTTCATCAGCGGATCTATCTCGTATACCCCTTCCAAGCAGTACTCACAAGGCACGCTGCATACTCTCCGAGTACCACCCAGGCTGTGCGTTCGGCTTCCCTACGGCGGCAAAGAACGCCTCAACGGCCTGCGTCGTCTGCAGGTCATTCTCGCCGTAGTTCGACATGTCGAAGTAGACCTTGGGACAGGGGAGCGGGTGCCCAGGGATGAGCTCGTAGTAGTAGGAGAGGCCGCCGACGCCGCCGTCGAGCGGCTGGAGGAGGTCGTCGTCGGAGTTGTTGGGAAAGAGGCACTTGTAGAAGAGCCGGAGCTTGTCCATGGCCTCATCAATGACGGGCCCGTTGAGCTTGCCATCGAGCGTCATATCCCGCAAGACGTCCTTGAAGGTGTGTTGAGCAAGTGGGAAGTAGTAGATCTTGCTTTCAGGTCAGCGATTGAGTGTGTGTGTAAATCTGAATCAGACCTATACCTTTAGCCTGTTCTTGTTATCGGGAACGAGATCGCACGCAACGACGAGGAACTTGAGCTTGGACGGCTCGCCGGGGCCATTGACATAGTCGCGCATCACGTCGAAGGGCGCCTCCAGGGCGGGGTTGAGTTCCTTGAGCAGTGGCCGCAGGGGCTCGAGGTCACCCTGGTGGTTGGTCATGGTGACCTGGATGCCATTGGCGTCTTCGTAGCTTGCATGCGCGCCCCGTGGACGAGGCGGGAGGTAGTACTGCTTCAAGCCAATCAGGCCATCCGGCTCCAGATCAAGGGCTACGAGCGCTCAGGCGTCAGTCGATGCTTCGGAATGATATATAAGTTTCACACTTACCAACCGCGTAATGGCACCCAGGTACGGGCGTCGTCGAACTCGGCAGGTTAGGGAAAAGCCACTTCTCCATCTTATCCTTCCACTCCTTCGTACCCTCGTGATCGATCAGCCCCATCCCGCCTTCGCCCCAGAGCCAGTCGATAATACCCCCGCCAGCAAGACGCAGGCCGGTCTCAGGGTGAAAGGGATCGATCGCGAAGCGTACACGCCGATTTTCAGCCTCATTTGGGTCGGTGTTCGCTGGGATTTGCCAGGATAGCTCGGTGTTGGATCCGTCACGGACCCACATCGTGCGGGTCTCCTTTGCGTGCCCGAGTTTAGGCACGCCGTTGAGGCCGCCGAGACGCGCCCACCAGAACTGCGACAGAGGTCAGGCTGATTTAAGTTGAGGATCCGAGCCTCACGCACGATTAAGTGGCTGGTTTGCACTCTGACGGGGTACTTTGCGCTCTCCAGCATCGACGCGAGTGAGCGTGCTGGCCTCTTCCATTGCCAGGCCGACTGTTCAGAAAGTACAGGGAGGATCTACTCCGCATCAACATCAGCTTCAGGACGAAAGGAGGAAGCCTGCGCACGCACTGCAGTCAGGGTATCGTACACTTCAAAGCCGGGCTCGCTCTTGAGATCGGCCGGGACCTCCTTCAGCTCGTACGAATCACCAAGTAGGCGCGACGCAACGAGCTTCACGACCTCCTGCAATGGCTTACCCGCACACTCTTCAGGCGAGGGCAGAGGCTTCGCTTTCTGGATCTGAGCTGCGCAGGTGATCAGCAGTAACCCATCGAAGAGTGCAAAGGAACACACCAAAGTAACGCCCATCGTTCCACGGCGCCAGCGCGTCTATCGTAGCAGTACTCATCGTGAAGGGCGAGTATGGGAGTAGAGGGCAAGCTGTACGCGTCTGGGCTGCTATTGAGTGCACCGCTGTCGGGTTTACCCCGCTGGTATCTGAGCGAGATCAGCGTTACAGGGTAGGTGGGCCGTCGACCATGTGGAGAGGGTGCAGAGATTTCAACATCGTGCCTAACGCAAATCATGAAGACGGAGCTGGAGGTCGTTCCGAGGACCATCTTCCGCGATTGGCGGCGCGAGGGCGCTGATGCGAGGGGTGAGGATATTCACTAGGCGGTAATCAGAGAGACTGCGGTAGCTGAGACCCACTCTGTTACGATACTGCGACGCGGTGGTCGTGTGCGAGATGGTCTGCTCAGCAGCAGCTCATGAGTCAAGGGTTATCGCAGAGTCGGTGTGCCAGGGGAAAGCATCGCAAGAGCCATCTGATATAGCACAAGATGTCGTCGTTATCCGGCGAGTTGTAACGTCTTCGGCCTCACAAGGCTACATGAAACATACAGAGAATCGGCGCATTGCGATGTTCGGTTGAGACCCATGAGGATGTGAAAGGTATTTGCCTAGCGAAGTACAAATTGGTACGTGGGAGGAGGAAGAGGTGCGTGCGAACAAGGACTACCGAAAACGGAAAGATGAGTCACCCGCTTCTGACGATGTGCATTTCTAGAACTCCGTTGTGAAAGGACCAAATACGGAGTGGATCCATGGGTATACTTTACGACATGAACAAGATATTACTGAGTGTGTAGGATAAGAAACCACCCCTTGTACTAACTTCATCCTCGGGTACAAACAAGTCAAGGTTGGGTATCGTCTTCAAACTGGCCAACAAGATAGATACGTTCTTCCGCATGACGATCTCCCTCCAGCTCGGTTGCCCCTCTCCAACGTCGCGGACCATAATGCAGAGGTCTATTTTACGCTTCGGCGGTGTTGCCCAGCGTCTCGACGCCATAGACAGATGCCTCGCGTACAGGTCCTCTGATGCTGGTTGGTAGGGGAACTCGAGTTCGAGTCGATGGAGATTGGGGCAGAGTAAAGGCTGGCCGTCGTTCGTCGTCTCGGCGAGGGCATCGAGGAGGCCGTCGTCGTACCTGCATGACAGATAGAGCTTCTCCAAACCGGACAAGCTGCGCAGAACTACGCTGCAGGACAGCATGGTACGATCTGAGCCTGCGACTACTGGATGCTCCTTGTCGCCAGGAAATCCGAAGCCTTCTAAGCGAAGCATCCGCAAGCGGCGCAAGTCCGAGCTGTGGACGAACTGCAGCAATGACTTGTCGAACTTTGGCAAGTACGAGTCGTTGTTTTGCTGCAGCTCGTGAACATCAATCTTGAGCGTGAGTTCCTCGAGGTGCAAGCAGCGCAGACGCCCCAGCAGGTCCTCCAAAAGAGTCGCCTGCCACAATATAGACAGTGTGCGCATCTCGGAGAGCACAATCACCTCCGTCGAGCTGCTCCATTCTGGTGCAGTCGGGAATCCGCCATGCACAGCGTCGACTGTGTCGTCTATCGCAAGGACGCACTCGCGCAGCGCCCCACACGCCCGAAGCGCCTTGACAGCGCTCCTCGTCGTGCAGAACACCCCATACATTCGCAAGCTCGTGAGCGTCGCCCACGGCACGCCCACACCGCCCATGTTCTCCACATAAGGGAAGAACGAGCCCGGGCCCGTTCCCTGCAGCACGAGCGTCTCGAGCTGCGGCGCATCCAGCAGCAGCGGGCCCTGCTCCGCCCCGCGCCCACGCCAGTACTCCTCGATCTGGTACCCGAGCACGTGCTTGTTCTGCTCGACGGCGAGGCGCAGGTAGCGCAACGCGGGCGTGCGCACACGCGGGAACACGGGCCGCAGGCGGTCGAAGACGCGGATGTGCAGCTCCTCGACGCGCTCGGCGTGCCCAGAGGTTGCGGCCTCGAGATACTGCGCGAAGGACGCGGCGTACGGCGGGTCGCGCGGGTCGTCGTAGTGGGAGTCGGCGATGGTGGCCGTGAGGCGGAGGGGTGCTGATCCAGAGCGGGCGAGGTAGGTGGCGAGGCGCTCGCAGGGGAGCGGTTCGGTGTGGTCGAGGAGGATGTTAGACCACAATGTCCGCGCCTGAAGCGCTGCTCGGCGCCACCGACAGCACACGTGCGAGAGGTCGACGACGGGCGACGGGCGCTCCTGGAACCGCTGCCAGCTCAGCAGCGTGTCATATTTATAGTCGTAACGTGCAGCATCCTGGCAGACCAACTCGAAGATGTACACCAGCAAGTCGTCAGGTAACGAGTGCACTGGTTCGAGGGCGGCTTTGGCGAGATAGACCTTGCGTGAAGCATTGATAAGCCGCGTCTGCAGATTCGCAAGCTCCTTCCATGACTCGGAGATGAGGTCTGGAAGCGAGACCGAGTCGGTAGCGAGGACCTCCGCGCGTACGCGCTGCAAGCCTTTCTCGTCTATCCCTCTTGACGCCTGGAAGGTCTGTTCAATGTCGATTGACAACATGATAGCAAGCTAAACCTAAATTGTCAGCAAACATCCCTCCCGAATATCGTTTGAAACCATCACGCATACCTTGAAAGTTATCAGAGGTAAATACCGTCGTGATGGCAGGCAGACGACCGGACAAAGACAGTGTGGCTCATGACATGCAAAGGAGCGATAGGTAGTCTTTCACGTTCCCTCTCTCTCTCCGCACGCAAATTAACACGACTAAGCAGACCAGTATCCCGTGCGCGAATAAGTAACGTGGGCGTTTAGGTTGAACTTGCAAGCTGGCGACGGCGTGACCGTACACGTCAGGAATCAGTCACGTGTATGTCACGGATGTGGACCCACAGCTACCGCTCGAATCGTTGTTTTGCTCGTGAGCACAGCAGGCTTTGCATCAAATCAATTTCGAGTTTCTTTGGTTGAGGTAACGACATCATAAGGATCCCGCAAGGCTTTCTAATAAAGCGACTGCAGGGAAAGGTGGGTATCCAGAAGGGATAGTCTACATCAGACGCGTAAAGCCTGTATGAATGTGAATAATAAGGAGTGTACCATACGGAACCAGCTTAGCGATACAGAGTGCAAGGTCCTTGCAAAAGGAGAAGAAGAAATACGGTCCACGAGACAGGGAAAAGCGATTCGATAAGGAAACGATTCGATAGACAGAATGAACGAGACAAAGAGTGACAACTGCCGATAACGGAGAGCTACTTACTAGTTCAAGGAAAAAACTAAACAATCGAAAGCATAAGAAAGCGAAGAACAGGGACCCAGCCCAGGCGACTCACATATTGCTTCCAGCAACAGCGCCTACTTCGACGCGTCAACCTTCTGCGCGTCGACCTTCTGCGCATCGCCCTTCGGCGCGTCAGCCGCTCCCGCCTCCGCGCCCTCTTCCACGACAGGGTCCGTGTAGAGCCACACGACGCCCTCCCCGTCCTGGAAGTCCACCCCGTCCTTCTCGAACTTCTCCGTCCACCAGATGAAGATATCCTTGATGAGCGAGTCCACGTCCGCCTCCACCAGGAACCCGACCGTCCGCACGACCTCCAGCCGCGGGTACAGCGCGCGCGTCAGGCCCTGCAGGTGCGTCTTCACGCGATGCGCCTTGCTTGGGTAGAGCGAGTCCGCGCGGACGCCGCGGATGCCGACGCGCCGTAAGGCGGAGTGCCCGTACGCCTCGAGCTCAGGAGCACCGGCGGCGAAGACGAGGGTATCGAGCAATGGGCAGCGGTCTGGTTTGAGGAAGAGGTCCGGTTTGACGTAGACGGTGGGCGCGCGCCGCCCGATGATAGGTGCGGGCTCGGGCTCGGCGTCGCGAGAGGGTGTGGGGAGGTCGACGACGGTGATGCTGGCACCGTGCGCTTGGAGGAAGCGATCGATGACGGCATCGTCGATTTGGGTCGCATTGGGGGCGGTGTAGAGTGTGAGACGGCTGAGGGCGGGAAGCGTGATCTTCTGCGCGGCCGCCAGGCTTCGCGCTTCGGTGGATAGGACGAGGGAGGTGACGCAGGGGAGGGTGGGCTTGATAGTCGCCTGTTGTGCAGGGAGCAACCGATCAGGATCCTGCCCGCGGAAATGGCGCAGGTCGAGGACACGGAGGTTCTGGAAGGAGCCTAGGAATGCAGGTGACGATGGCCAATGGTCCAACTGCTCGGCAAACGCAAGCCACATCGGCAGCGACTCCTTCCAGTAGATGCCCTCCAGCGTGCTCCCATATACACGCGCGATGCAGTCGAGGAACGGTTTGGGTGGCGAGTGCATCCAGTGGGCGCTTAGCATCCTGACGTTGGGGCAGCAAAGGAAGATGCGGGCGAGGTCCTGCAGGAAGGACATGGATGACGATCCGCGCGCGTGAGTGTATATCTCGATGTGCCGCGTCCACTGCCCGTAGTAGGACGTTGAGCTGGGCTTGATCGGGCGCATGTCGACCTGCGCTGGATGGGCTTCCAAGGCGCGCAGGATCTGACGTGCCCTCGCCGGGCTGCGGACGACGATGTGACGATACAGAAGGCGGAGGGAGAGCTGGTGCCATTCCTTGCAGACGAGAGGTAGGGTGCATCGCATCCGCAAGGAGGACGTAGACGAGTTCTCGCCCATGATGTTGTGCGTGATGTTCTTCAGCGTGAAGGGATCCATAGGCTCTATGGTCGCTTCATGGTGCACGTAGGTAGCGAACTGAAAGATCTCAAGCCATATCTCTGGCGGCAACACCGGCGTTCGTCTGTAAAAGCGGCTGGGATGGAGGCATACTATCGAGCTACGGGTGCCTCAGCTCACGGAGAACGAGCCAGAGCGGCGAGACAGAAAGCATTACCACTGAAATGGGTTGAAGATCCGTTCTGTCGTTCGCGCTATGGCTCGCATCGGTGCTGACTTTGGTGATGGTGAGCGTCCGAGACAAGGAACGCGTACCGCGGCGCGATTGTCCTCATTTATTGGCGCCGGGCCCCTAAGCGGCATCGGCGCCGGCGCCGGACCCTCGTGAGTCAACGGTCGGGCCGTACGCCTTTGCCACTTCTGGAAGTACGGAAATCTGCAGGCGCGTCACCTCGGCAAGCACCGACAAACAAGCCTCCTCCGTCCTTCCATTGTTAACTCGTTATGCGCTGGAGTGCCGTCGCCGTCGTTCTCGCCGGCCTGAACGTCGCGAGCGCTCTCGATGTATATCTATATCCGGCGCCGCTGGTGAAGCGCTCATCGCTGTCGCCGGACGATGCCAGCGCAGTCCTGTCTCGGCACTTTAACCTGGAGTCTTTCGAGCCCGTGCGCGACGAGGTCCTGCGGACCCAGGACTTTATTGGAGAGGGAGAGCAGAATGCTTTGCTGCTGACTATGGAAGAGGAGGATGCTGCTGGTGCGTGTTAAATGCTGTGCATCGCTGACTATCCTAACACGCGCTGCAGCTGTCATGTCTGACGCGAAACCCTCATTCCGGATACCAGCACCTCCAGTCGACTCCCTCTACTCTGTTATCTCCACCTACCTGAACCGCGCCCGGCATGCATTCTCCAGCGTCTTCGACGGCTCAGACCTCCCATCCTGGACCAAGGACGGCCTCAACTCCCTCGTAGAGTTCACGAAGTCTGCAAGCGCTGCTGGCGAGAACTTCTTCGCTGCTATGGAGTGCACCACGCTCCGCGACATTCGTCACGCCCACGGCAAGGACAGCGCCGAGTACGCCGCCGCTGTCGCGCAGATCCGCGACCTTCTTGCAGGCAACCACCGCATTGCTGTCATCAGCTTCCCCCGCGGCGGCGCCTCGAACCTGAAGCGCGCGCCATCCCCACAAGAGTCGCAGTCCCCCTTCCCTCCGACCCGCCCGCCCCCGCAGTCTCCTATCGGGTCCGTGTCGACCTGCTTCGAGGACGCGGACGTCTGCTCGAACAGCACGGACTCGTGCTCTGGCCACGGCTCATGCGTCCAGGCGAGCAAGACAGGCCGCACTTGCTTCGTATGCGCTTGCGCGGCGACCAAGACTGGCGAGGGTTTGCAGACGAAGACGGAGTACTGGGCTGGCGATAGCTGCGAGCGCAAGGATGTTAGCAGGTGCGCGTTTGGCTGTGTCAATAATTCGCAGCTTGCTGACCGCTCTCCAGCCAATTTGTCCTCCTGGCTGGAACAACCGTCGCAATCATTCTGCTTGCCGCGGGTTCCATCTCCTTGCTTTACAGCGTTGGCGATGTCGAACTCCCGAGTGTGTTGATGGGCGGTGTGGTGAATGCGAAGAGGGATTAGTTGCTGTACGCAAGTCTGCATCTTGATACCAGCACCCTGCCCAGGACCCTTACATCGCAATGTACGAGATTTGGCTCAGAAATGACAGGTCTTTGCAATACCTCACTGATTCGAGAAGAGCGCTGCATCACCTCTGTTCAGCGCCAGTTGCGAGGTAAGCAGGTATTCTCCGCATACGAACTAGTCGCTTCGCGCACAGGAATGGGTGGTGGATGTTCCTGCGTGTAATGTGAGCATCTATGTCCTTCTACGCAGCGATCCCTGTCCGGTGTGTACCGAGCTGTTGACAGGCTTAACCCCTTCTAACGCAAAGCAGCTTACAGTGAAAGTCAATCAATCAACTCTATCGCGCTATATCTGCTATGTGCGCAGCGCGCCTATTCTACATGCTGTACCCGTGTACGGATGCTTGTCACCCATGTGCTCTGGCAACCCGGGAACCGTTGGGAGTGCGACCTGCATCTCGGCTTCTATCGTGTACTGAGCAGCTTCGCGCATTCAGCGAATCTTCATGACGGCAAGAACACCCCCGCACCCTAATAACTACATTCGAACCGACGTTGCTCCGCGCATTGAGCGCCCGGGTGGCGCAGCTCTCTGCTCGACTGGGCCCCGTCATGAATACGCTTGACTATACAGATATCGGTCAGGTAGCCACGCTCTCTCCTTCCAGCGCGAGCGTACTCCCCCCTGGGTTCCGCCGCTCTCTCCCAGAAGTGTGTTGGCGGCGCTGCCCTTGTACATAACCAGCCCCACGCCCACCGCCGTCACCGGGGGGCGCGCCTACCGCAAACATACCTGCAGCACGATGTGTGCGCCTGCCAGCTGCCCATCGTCGTCTCCTGCGCGACGACCTGTCATCGGCGCGCGCCTCCTGCCGGGGAACCGGGGCGCCCCGCGCTCGGTACGAGCCTAACTCGCGTAATGCACATTTTAACGCGGTTGACAGCCAGATCACGATCCGGGGGCGTGGGTTGAGTGAACAAATCACTGCTACATATAGACCGTGACCGTGAGTGGGGTGGCGCATCGCCATCGTGCGCACACACACAACTCCTCTCCTTCCCCCATGGCCATGGCTCAGCAAGTCCGCCTCCCAGCGCAGCCGCCGCCCGCGACGTGCAGGGGCGTCTTTCTGAAGTGGGTAGTTCGGGTGCGTGCCGGGATAGCGCTGAGTCGGCGTCGGCAGGGATGAAAGAGACGCAAAAACCGTGCTCTATGCTGTCTGCATGGGGATGTTGCCCATCATTCATCGCCGCCTGGACGACTATGGTAGACGAGCCGTTCGCGCGGGGGACGTCTATGTCTTCGAGCCCAAGTCTGCAGTTGCGGAGCCTGTGCGTATGGTCTTCGTCACTTCTCCCAATTTTTGAGTTTGACCCATCTGGCAGAATGGCATCGAGCGTTGGACTGATGGTGAGTGGGATGACCGTCACTCAATTTTTTCTTATTGGCGATGGCAGGCGTAAGCTGGAACCCATCCAAGAACAAAGACTATTTTCTATACTACGACGAAAAAGCGCGGCAGCTACCCGCGGTCGAGTCTGGCGAGCGACAGTACGTCTTCTTCCCTCCACCCACCTTCTCGGCTCATCGTATATCAGCTACTACCTCCTCAAGCGTACCTACGCTGCAACGGTAACCCCGCAACCCGGGGCTGTCCCACGCGAACTGCACCTCGTCTGGTACGCCGCAAGGGACGACGCGCATAATCATGGGCTTGTCCATATCCGCAAGGTCTTCCAGGACACGCACCCGAGCTTGGCGCACCCACCGGCCGACATCGACCTGCTCTGTATCCCCAAGCGCAACGTCCGACGCGCGACTGACCGCCAACGCAGGGAGCGGAGGCGTACGCTGCCCGGATCCGAGGACGGGCCTTTGAATGGCGAGCAGGGCTTCGCGGGACCGGTATTGCTGTCGCACACCCGGCCCAGCATCGACGCGATCGCAACGGACGCGCCGATGAGCTCGCCTCCCGGCCTTTTCCTGCCCATCCAGACGACGCCCCGGCGACCGGCTGGCTATTTACCTCCTCTCGCGCCGATGACGCCAGCATGGGAGAGGGAGGAATCCATGTTCACGCGACGCGAGCTCGAAGGCCCCTCGCGGGTCACGCCGCAACGCCGCACACTCACGCTCTCAATGGGCACACATCCCGGAGAGTCTCCTCTTTCCCAGCCTCCCGCGTACCATCAGCCGCCCGGGCTGCGCCCACTGTCATCCTGCTCGTCGTCGTCGTCGTCCAGCCCTGGGTCCGATGCAGACGATGCGCTTCCGGAGCGCATGCGAGGCGACGTCCCGCCATCTCAATGGCAACCGCTGTTCGGCAGCCAGGGCGTCAACGTCGGTGGCACGACGGCGCGACCGACGTTCTACATCCCGCTTCCGCCTCTCAAGTCGTCGTCCTGCTTTGGCGAATCGGGCGCGATCCTTCCAGACGTCCAGGACATGCCCGTGGTCGAGCACTACCAGAAGCGCGACGAGAGCGACGATCGCATGCTTCAGCAACTCGAGAAGTACTTCCATATCTAGAGGGCCTTTCCTGTCACCTCGGTCGTCCGTATGTTCCGCTTTCTCCTCTTTCTTTCCCCTCTACTGCACCCGGGTTGTCATGTCAAGCGTACATAATGCATAGTCATCTATCTACCTCGCGAACACATACATAATCGTCATACAGTCCTCGTTCTACGCCTTTCTATGAAGCCACGAACGATAGCCGCGCCAGCCGAAGCCTGCATACACTCCCTTCCTTGTCAATGTATCGCTAAGGGGGGTGCGGCGCTTGTGCCTCAAAGCTCCCAGCACGCGGTAAATAAAATGAGGGGAGGCCCGCGTCCCTCGGCAATCCGAAAGCAGACGACGGTCAGGCCGGCTATCACCCGCGTCTTCATGGCCTTCCTACCGCGCCGTTTGCCTCCCAAGGCTGCGTACAAAGCCGTAGGTCGCTGGCAGAAGTGTTAGTGCTGAAAATGCACAGAATAGGAGGAGCCTACCAAGTACAATGCATTTTGGCCACAATTCCTTGTATTGGTGAGAGTGCGTTACGGCGATCACCCTGGTGTAGCCGAATTGCACGAGCGTCTCTTCCAGAAGTTTGTTATCGCCAGGGTACTTCCTGTGCAGCCTCCCACACTCGCGCTCTATTCCTGTCTTGGATCGCCCGTGCTGGTTTCGAAGAAGGATTGCGTCACAAGCTAGAATTTGGCAGGGGAAAGCATTAGGAAAGGCGTTCATGGGCAGTCAAGTGTAGGTAGCTTGCCTTTAATAAGAAGTTCCTCAAAATTTCCATCCATGCTCATATGCTCGCCAGCGGGTGAGCATTCGATGGCAAGGCGCATGAAGAATATGGCATTTTCCGTTTTAGCCTGGGGAGCCGCCGACTTGAATGCGTTCCAATGATATTCAGTCAGTTGAGCGTTGAGGTAACGCACGACGGCTAGTGCTACAATACAATAAAAAGCTGAAGCAAGTTAAGAGAAAAGAGGGGTTTCCTTGATTTCAGACGAACCCACCTTTATCAAACAAGTCCGGATCATTCATGGGCTCAATAGCACATTCTTTAGCGAGGGCATATGTGGCCGTTGTTTCCTCGTCTTGCCCCGCTCGATCGTTGCTAGGAGGCGTATAGGCGTAGCCTATCCGGCCACTTAGCTTCTTGCACAATGCGACCACTATAGAAATTCAGCACGTTCAAATACTGTAACGGCTCAAGAATTCCGCACTCACCGTCCCGCAAGAGGTCGGCCCGAATCGCGCCAGTCCGAAGGGTAGGAGGTCGCCCTTTGTGTGGCTTGAGGTAAGTCGATTGCTTCCTCTCCCCGAGCAGCAAAGCCAGCCATACCAGTCCCTCGTCATCGCGCACGCGTCTCGGCGACGAGGTATAGTCCTGCCGAGGCGTGGCGATGTGGTATATCTGCTGCTGCACCGACGGCGGCGTGTTCCCTGCATGAGCATAGCTATAGTGAGGGGCAGAGACCGACCGTTTGTGGCGCGGAGGTGGCGGCTCGGGAGGGGCTGGGCTGACGCTGTCAGTCGTGCTGCTTAGCTCGGGTTCCCCCTGCAAGTCTGGCGCTTGCAAGGGTAAGGGGGCGGGAGTAGCAGCCGGCCGCGGTGCAGGTGCCTGGATGGGCTGTGGCAAAGGCGATGGCGCTGGCAAATCACGGTGCCTTTGAGTATGATGTGGGCGTTGCTGAAGAGGAAAACGGCCGCGAGAGGGATTTGAATCAGGCGGCGCCGACCCGTCACGACGAGCTTGGGTATTGTGCCGCGGCTGGTGCTCTTGGTACAAGCGGCCGCGCGAGGGGCCTGGCTCAGGAGCTGCTGCAGCGTGATGTTGGAGAGGCCGAGCTCTTGCAGCTGGAGTCCCAGGTCGTCGCTCTCTCAGAGTCGGACCAGTGGGGAAAGGTATTGAGGCCATCTCAGGCGGGAATACCACACGATCGCGACTGCTCGCTCTCTCGTGTCGCTGTGCCCTTCCAGTAATCGCACCAGCCCTTTGCAAGTCTGTAGCGCCTGGACCTCGTTGAGGGCGCTGATCTTCAGGCAATTGGCGCCGTGCAGGAACATGATGAGACCGATGAGGCTGGTGCTGAAGTTGGTCTTGGTGGTGAGGTGGAGGCTCTGGGGGTTGCCGTGTATCTTGAAAGTCCATCATCTCACGAGGACTTATGCGCTCGTGAGGAGGCACCTGGCTATGCATGACGAAGGGAGGCCCATAGTCAGCCGGAGTTGGCATGCGATGCCCATACATCTGCGCATAGACATCCTGATCCTGCCCTGCATCAGACTGCGTGCGTCTACGGCGACGGAATGGGTTCATCTTTTGCAGCGCAGGCAACATCACTGGCGCCTAAGTGGGGGAAGGAGGCAAGTTATGTGGCGACAAGCCCGCGCTTGCGGCACGTTCCTATAGTGTCGGAGGCGCTGTGGCAGTGCGGCGCGAAGACGCGTAATCTGATTCGCTCTGATTCATCGAAGTCGTGGTCATTCAATTGGGGAAGGTGTGCGAGGACCAGGCTAGTCGTGTCTATTGTTCCTCGTTGCGGGGCGACGAGAGAGAAGTTCTTCGAGTGCATTCCAGAGACTCGTAGAGCCTTACGCCCAGCATTATTCCATGCAGCATAAATGCAGCATGGAGCTGACTCTGTTGGGATGGAGTCGGAAGATGAAGGCGAAGGTCAAGCGAGGGAAGCGGATGAGTCATGGATTGATGCGTCTCGGCATATCCCGGAGGTCACGTGTATGGTATGTTCAACTTCTCTCATACTTACAGACTGAAGGCTATTCATCGCTTGTTGCTTTGAGCTGATTCTTTGTCAACTAGCGACACCTTGATAAATGCATAGGTATGCAGGCATATTGATAACTGGTCATACAGAATTCAGGAGGCAGCACAGGCAACGTTCAAATCATGGACTCGGACTAGTATTCTGGGCGTTATCAAGCGCGCGCTAGCCTTTTAGCCCTTCGTCATCATCGTACGCACAGCAGTAACGATATGTACTGTATAGTGACCTCTCCTCCGCTCCCGCGGAGTGCCCCATCCCCCCTGATATCACCACCGAGACTGTAGGGTTGAATCTCGTACTGCCGCGTATAGGGCGAAAACCCGTGCTATGCTGCCTGGGGTCATGGCACATGAGAGAGAAGACTGCAACGATACATTTTCAACGCACCTTTTGTATGTACATTCTACAGTCTATAGTAGGTCTTCTATACTTGGCTGAGGGCCCGGGTCGCAAGCTCGTATCCCAAAAACGTCGCGCCGTTTGCGAAGGGCGAACTATCGAAGCGTAAGCAAGCTCTTGAGAAGTCTCACTACACGGGCACGTACCGGATCAGTGTAGGAATAAGCCCGCGCGTAAACGCCGGTAGCCCCTCTGTCCGCCAGACGGTGCGCAAGCAGTGGACTGCACTCTTGTACTTCTGCCCCGTCGCTGGCGAGAACCCGTCCGTCTGCATCCGCGACTTGATCATATCAATCGGATATATGACGGCCCAGAGCTAGCAAAAGCAGCGCACGCGCTCGTCAGCCAAACTGCCTTTCAACACACCTGATTGCATAGCGCAATCCACTCACCGCATACCCGGCCAGCGCGCCGTACAGGATCGCATTGAGCGGGCTGATTTGGTCTCGCCGGATGTTCTTCTCGCGCATTTCGCGCTGCACGAGCTTCTCGTACGTGAGGAAGTACATGCCGTAGCCAGTCGCCTCGCGCAGAAAGGTGACGCCCTGGCCCTTGAAGATGCCCGCCACGCCGTGCTCGCGGAAGATTTTGGAGATCGCGTCGCCGGGCCCTTTGTAGATGGGATTCGTAGCGGACTGCGTTTGTAGGCCTAGACGTCAGGAAGGAAAAATATTTGTATTAGTAGCAGGTGGCACTTGGAGTCGATAGGACGCACGGATACGGATGTGCTCGACGGGGCACGAGACGATGCCGTTGGCGATACCGGCAACGACGCCAGCGGTGAAGAGTTGCCCAGAGCCGAAGGCAGTACCGTCTGGTCCGCCGACACCGCGAGCAAGGTTCTGTGCTTGGAAGATGCGTTTTGTGTACTCCAGAGCACCGAACTGGATCGAGACACAGACACCGATGCCGAGCAAGGGTGACAGGGTACCCTACAGACAGAGTTAGCATATGAGTGAGTGCACGAGGCGTGACACGCACCTTGTAGAACGCCAGCGGCCCCTCGTTCTTCAAGATACCCCCTGCACAATGCATCATGCCCGAGTACGTCCCCGCAGGCGACGTTTGCATTCGCTACGCGTACAAACCATCGGTCAGCCTGCCCCCCACCTTTTTACACGCGTACCGCTCACCACTTTGACGATATCGAACGGCTGGCCGACAAGGACCTGGTCCGAACGCGCTTCAGTGCTGTACTCGCGATCCGCACGACATTGCGCGCACTTGGAAGATGCCGCCGACGGTGCCGGCCGTCAGGTCTTTTGCGGTGCTCGACATGGTGCTGGTGGGGCGAAAAAGAAGGGGAGGGGGCGCGAGGGAACGGAGGGGAGGAGGGGGAGAAGAACAAGGCGCGGCGGCGCGTCAGAGTCATTATTGCCAAATTATTATGCATCGGCTTTAGACGGAAATCTGATCGACGAGGCCGATAAGGCAAGCAGCTTGTCGCCGGTGGCAGCTGCAGAGCTCTTGTGGCCAGTCAACAAAGGCGGATATGAAGACAACCGGACCATGTATCTACTCTATACTGCAACAATACTTTACAAGAATGAGTTTCCCTTCCTTGACCTTGCATAAGATAAATAGATAGTGAGCGTCCATCCCAATGCGGATCCAACAAGGTGAGCGGCCCAGCCTGCTCTCAGTACTCATCCACGTCCGAAAGCGACACATAGTCGGACACGGACTGCGTGTCCTCGTACTCCGCCACCACCTCCGCCATCGCGTAGCGCATAATCGGTGTCATCGGCACGCACTTTGGACCCACCACCGGCGCCAGCTCTGCCTCGAGCTCGTTCAGCGGCTGCAACTCGTCGTCGTCGTCCTCCGGGCCCATTCCAATCCCGCTCATTGGCACACCGTCTTGTACATGTACGCTGCCGTCGGGCGCGACCGCGGTGTCGCTGCTGCGGCCCATCTGCCGGCGGAGCCACTCCTCCGTGACACCCGTGCGCTCGGGAGCAGCCTCGTCCGCGACGGGGTCCGTCCAGCGGATGTCGAGCACGCGCGCGCGGACCATGCCATCGACGGCGGCGACGCCATACTCGCGGCAGAGGGAGAAGTAGGGCAGGGCGTGCTCCTGGCGCAGACGGCTCATGACGCGCAAGAGCTGAAGGGCGGTGAACGGGTGTGCGCTGTCCTCCTCGTTGTCGGGCTGAACGGGCGCGAGGGTGCGCATCGTCGATGGTGTGTGGGCGCGAGCTTGTGGCGCGGCCGAGGGTGGCGGGGCGCGACCACCGTTGGGAAGCAAGGTCGCTACGCTCTGGTTAGGAGTTATTTCGCCATCCGAGCCTTCATCATCACCAAGCTTGCCGTCGCGCTGTGCAGTATGGATGACAAGCAAGTTGAGGAGTGCATGTGCCTGCAGGAAGTGAGAGCTCTGCTTGACTGAAAGCCATCATCAGCATCCACTTCCGTCCCGAATCAGCCTCACTCACTATCCAGCGCACCCCCCGCATTCACATAATCCGTCACATAATCCGCCCAGTGCGTCAGATGTCCGCCAAACGCATCATACAGCCTCTCGAATTGCATCCCATAGCTCCCCTGCAGCCGCTGCGGCACGCGCGGGAGCAGCCGGTCGTTGTAGAACGCGCGCGTCTCCGCCTTCGTGCAGTCACCGATGGTGAGAAGCTTCGCGTGCTGCAGAACGTTATAGCGGCGAAGCCAGGTGTGGAAGAAGGCGTCGGAGGTGGCGAAGACGACGTGACAGAGGCGGTCTTGCTTGGTGAGGACGAGCATGGCGTCGAGGAGGCATTGCATGGCGGATGCAGTGCCAATGGACGCGGGGTTGCTCAGTAAGTCAGGTAGACGGTGTGCTTCATCGAAAAATACGACCTAGCATAGTGTCAGCACGCCGGTTCACTCGCTACACAACTAACGTACCGGCATTCTCTTCCTCGGTGCCTCCGACTTCTTGCCTTCCGAACTAGAGAGCGTACGGTTCGTGTCATCGCCATTTCGGCGGTCCGTCTCGGTACTAACTCGATGCTGCTCCTCTTGTAATCGGCGCTCTTCAACAAGATCCTCGGACGCACGACGTCGTCGCAGACCCCATCGTATGCTGGAGGCACTGGACTGAGGCGGGTCGGGCTCTTCCCTGGCTTTGCCCTTCCCCTTGTCGCGCTTCTCCTTCTTGTGCTTCTCAGGTTCGAATTGCCAGTATTTGAGCAACGAGCTCTGCAGGATGAAGTGAGTTTAGGGTGTGAAGGTGACTGTCTGAATGCGCACCTGGAACAGCTCCATGAGACGCGCGATATCGCTAGTACGGATTTGGTGGACGGAGAGCTCATTGGGCGCGTCATTGATCCTCTTCTGGACGTCCGCACGGTCGTGCTATGAATCTTCGTGAGTACATAGCAGTATCACACACAAATCATTACACACCTTGAACGCCCAGGACTCCTTCTCAAACTCCTCGTAGCCTTCCATATCCGTAGAGATGTTCAGGAAGTACTGCTCCATCTGCTCGCTGAGGCTGATGTATAGACTTGAAAGGTCCGCGAAACCCGCGATGCGAAGGTCGAAGTGCAGGACATTGAACTTCTCCTCGGTTAGGACCTGACGTAGGAGGGCCGTCTGGACGGATCGTCAATCAGTATCAGCCACTGCATCCACCGACCGTCGCTTGCAGCGCACCTTCCCCACCGAACTCGACCCAAAGAGCACCGTGAACGCCGGCTCTCCACCCAACGTGCGCTCGATCGCGCGCAGCTCCTTCTTGCGTGGGAAGAAGCCGGCGAGTGGAGAGAAGGTGTGCTTCGGTCGCAGCTGCTGACGCTCGCGCGTCTCGGCCAGCTCTTGCTTTGCATCCGAGAGGAGCTTGCGGGACTCAGCGAGGGAGCGAAGGGTTTCTGCGGGCTGGTATATTGGTTAGCAGGTGTTCCTGCAAGCAAGAGCAGGATGGAATAGTATGGTCAGGTATGCGAATGTGCGATGGGAACAGCAGATGGTATGATATGCGCCAGCAGAAAATGGGATGGTCAAGAACACTCACATTCGCGACCACGCCTAGGATTTCGCTAAGCCCGAAGAACGATCGCCGCTGGAAGTCAGATGGACGGAAGGAGCGTCTGTGCCGAAGGTTAGAGCGGAAGAGCCAGTGCGAGCCGCTAGTGTGCACGCGCGAGTGTCGGTTTGAGGGCGGATAACGTGCGGACGTCGAGGCAGAGCCTGTGCGCGATGACATCGGCGGTGCCCCGTTCCTTGTTGACGTCGACGCATGCCGCCGAGGCTTCTGCAGCCTGCGAGAGGTAGTGGTGTTCACTGAGGGAGTGTTCATGGATGGACGGGTCCAGGGAGGGGACGCGCGTCCAGCGTGCGTGGCGTTAGATATAGGGTGTGCGCAGTGCGTTGTCGATGTGCGCGAGATGGGGGTTATGATCAAGGGTTGAGGTCAGCACGACTTATCAGCCCGGAGGGGATGCACGCACGCAGCCACGCGGCGGACTGTGGACGCCCTGGACCGCGCACCCCAATCATCATCATCATTCTCCGTCAATTGTCACGTTTGCGAAGCGAGGCCGAAATGAGGCCGCTGATGAGAGGGCGGTAAGTACCCTTCCTGCTCTCTGTGGGCGATGTCGCGGGCAATGAAAGTTCGGGATGAGGTCTATTCGGGTCTGTGGGCGCGCTGAGGGCGGCCATGACGGCGCACGTCAAACGCGTCGTCATCGTCTCACTCGTGGCTCGGATCGTCGGACAGAGCATGGACGACAAGGTGGAATGTACGGAGCAGGAATGAGGTTGGGATGCTGCAGTAACACGCGACCTAGAGCACATATGTCATGCTTCCTTGGACTGAACACAATCAAACACTGTCCTGTGGCTCTCGTCCATGAACAAGGGTATGCGTATATACGCTCCATAGCTCAAATAAAAGAGAATTTGAGGGTTCAAGAGCCTTAGACAACGTCGCTGCGAGCCAAGCAGTTCAATGTCAGCTGGAAGTTGCCAGGAAAGAAACGAGGAGGAGGGGTGTGACTCAGTGACTGTGACCGTGCCTATCGGAATCGACGGTCCGAAATCGCCGCAAACACATGTCAATAATCCTGCTCCCGCCCGCCATATCGCATTAAGCGCCCGTTTCCTTTTGCGTTGCTGCCTCCTCTATATCAACACTGCGCCTCGGCCACTCTAGTACTCTTTGCATTGCTCGACCCCTCACTCACCGCCTTTGTACTGACCTGGCGATTGGTCCGAGCACCTGAAGATGACTGTTTCGCAAAGAAAGCAGGCGCAGATAGAGGAAGTACAAAGTGCGTGGCACGTACTTCCACCCTTGAACGAGTATGCTCACCTTCCCATGGCTAGCTGTGAACGAACCAGGCGATCAGATACACTGCGACGCGTGTGGCTGCGATCTGACCCACTCCATACGCTTCAAATGCGCTGCACCCGAATGTAAGACAGAAGAGGGTGTAGACATATGCCCCCCTTGCTTCTGCGCAGGGAAGGAATTTGCAGGTCATAAGCGTACACATCCGTACCGGGTCATCGTGCGTCCGCGGCATCTCTGCATTGAGCGGACCACTAATTGTTTCCAGGAATTCAGCTCGAATCCTATCTTCACAGAAGACTGGGGCGCAGATGAGTGCGTACAACTCAGCGTGGTCCCTCAATACTATGATCTGATTTGCTCTAGGGAAATGCTGCTGCTCAAGGGAATCGCTAGCTTCGGGTTCGGCAACTGGAAGAGAATAGCAGAACATGTCGGTACCCGAACAAAGGAGGAGGTCGAGGAACACTATCATAAAGTCTACATCGAGTCCAAGGACTGGCCACTACCCGTACGTCCGCCCGTCGTCCTCTGCTGTCTCCTTCTCATACCAATCCTCTTCAGCGAATGGACGCCACCTTCGACATCCCCCCAGCCGAATTCCAAGACCGCAAACGCCGGCGCATCGCCAAGATGTCTGCCACCGTCCCTCCCCCGCCCCCCACCGCACCCACCTCGGCCCCCAACGTACACGACATCCATGGCTTCCTCCCCGGGCGCCTTGAATTTGACAATGAGCTTGAGAACGAGGCGGAGGACCTGGTCAAGGACCTCGAGTTTGGTGTCGTGCTCAAGTACGGCGGGGAGGACATCCCCGAGGACCCGAATGATGTAGACGTGAAGGCACGCGCGAGGTGGGAGGAGGAGAAGCGAAGGCCGCCTGCGCCCCCAGTGGGTGTAAAGGGGACGAAGGCACCGAGAGGCATGCCGGGGAAGAAGGCCCCTGCGGCACGGGTGATGGGGAAGGATGCGCCGAATGGGCATGCAAGGGTCAAGCAGGAAGATGGGGACGAGGATGGTGAGGAGGCGGGGGATGAAGTGACGTATCCACCGCCGTTGGAGACGGAGGATTCGCTGAACCTAAAGTTGACTATGCTGGAGATGTACGCGCAGAAGGTGCAGAAGCGGATGGAGGCGAAGGCGGTGATGTTCGACCGTGGGTTGTTGGATTACAAGAAGGTGGGCGAGCGACATGGGCTTTACAAGATCGTATACTCATATGAGGTCCAGATGCAAGCTAACGACAAGAAACGACAACGAGAAGAACGCGAGATCCTTCACCGCCTCCGACCCTTCTCCAAACTTCAAACCGCCGAGGACTTTGAGGTCTTCAGCGCCGACATCCTTTGTAAGCCTCTTTATCCTCATTTCGTCCTCACTGCTGACGCCCGTCATATAGACGAAGCCCTTCTCCGCAAACGTATTCAAGATCTCCAGAACTATCGCCGCCTCGGGCTTCAAACCACCGCTGATATCGAGAGATACGATATTGACCTCGCCAAGCGCGCCGCCTCCGCCAAGGCCGCCACCGCCCACTCCTACTACGCCCGGCCCCGTGCCACGCCCGCCGACTCCGACAACGCCGCCAAGCGCCCCGGCCCGCTCAACCTCGCCAACTCGCCCGCGCTGCACCTCCTCACGCCCGCGGAGCAGACATTGTGCTCGCAGCTCCGGATCCTGCCACGCCCGTACCTGGTGGTCAAGGAGACGCTGGTGCGCGAGTATGCGAGACGCGGTGGGAAGCTGAGGCGCAGGGAGGCGCGCGACTTGGTCAAGATCGACGTGAACAAGACGAGTCGGGTGTGGGACTTCTTGGTGCAGGCGGGATACCTCAATATCACGAGCGATAACCTGCAGGGGCAGAAGGAGACGGGGGTGAATGGGAGCTCATCACAACCACCTGGGACGGGGGCGACGACGCCTGCGCTGGGTGGGCAGCCCAGTGGAAGCGCACCGACGCCCACGCCACCGAAGCCGCCATTATCAGCGCCGCCCTCGTCGACACCTGCCTGACCGGTTTATATAATTTATTCGCGTTGTCACCTTTTGTACTCATACACACTCATGTTCTCTCTTATGGCCTGCAGTAATGCTAATCGGATTGCGCACATACATATGCATGGCATTCAAGTACGAAGTAATTCGGCAACTTGGAACGGTGCAACAGGGTCGCCCTGCTCGACATCGAGGATGCTTTCAGCTTCAGGACCGATCTTCTTCAGCAGCTGCTCCACCGCTACATCGTACAGCACCCGTATATGCACTCGCTTCAGGCCAGGACAGCCACTTGTCGAGGACGATATTGCGCGAGTACGGAACAGGTCGCACACGAGGTCGATGTCTTGGTCCGTCCATCGAGCCAGGTACGCCCCGTTAATAATCTCTACTTCCTCAAGATCGACGAGCGTCGAATCGGAGTGGGAGCACGCAAGAGCCTGTACGAACTTCGAGTTCATGCAGTACGGCATGCTCAAGGAGCCACCACCGCTCTCCTGGATGAACGACACCTTGCGCAGCTTCTGTGGGATTAAAAACACATCTCGGATGTGAACTGCCGAGTGGGTGTGCATGTTGCGCAATGCGATCGTGTCGCAGCCCCGGATAAGGTCATTGAGCAGACTAACGTCGTAGAGGGACATTCCGGGTTCCCAGAGTTCATCGTCGTACGCCAGATTCAGGGTGAAGTGTCGCAGGGAGGGCGCGACGATCAGAGGGCATAGTTTGATAGCGGCGCCGCCGATCTCCAGAGTATGTAGTGTCGGAAAGGAGAAGGAATGGGGTATCTGTAGCCTGGGTTGATACGATCTGACCCCAGTCGAGAAGCTGAGGATCTCGACGTTCGTGCACTGCGACAAAGCAAGGATGCTAGCATCGTCGATCTCCGGGACCTGTATTTTGACCGCGCGCATATGCCCCCAGGAAATGTGCAAGAAGGGAGCCGCGCCGACTGTATCAAGTACACGCAAGTGAGGAGCATCCAATTCCCGACCGGTACTGGGTCCGCGGAAGATGAGTTCTTGCAACAAGGGAAGATGGCAAGGTACAAGGTCCTCCCGGCCGTGATCTTGCAGGGCTTCCAATGCACGAACGTGGTACGCATGACGCAGAAGAATATTACGGCCATCTTCTTCATGTATGTTCCCGGTATCGAGCTTCTTTATAACTACGGGAGCCTGCTTAGAGCGTTGCAGATACGTCGACAATATGTCCGTCGGAACGTCACGGGCAGAGATGCCAGTGTTCCAGGGATCCATACGCAGGCGCGGCAGGTGGATAACCGTCCAAGGCCATGTGAGAGCTAGAGCAGCGGCTCTCCAATCATGGAACACCTGCATGACCGTCCAGACATGCTTGCCGCTCGGGTCGTCGAACCAACGTGGCGGAAGCGCGTATGCAGCGATTTCGCCCAGGATGTCTGGCGGCAGCTTGCGTATAGGTGCACATATGGATTTTACATGCGTCTCAGTCGTCTCAAGCAAACTTCTATGCTGGCGCAGATCGGCGAGCGTCGCCTCTAGCCGATCTATGGCACGGACGCAGGCCTCAAGGTCGTTCTGCACTTCGAAGAGGTTGGTGGTGAGAGCGGAGATCTCGATCGCGGGCAAATAAATGTGAGGCAAGAGTGAGATTCGGATCAATTTGAGGAGGCGACTTTGCTGCTGAAGGCGTCGCTGCACTTCGCGCAGAGTGTGGTTGACCGAGCCTGGAAGAATCGCATGGCTGGAAAAGTGTGTAAGACTTGAGCCCGATACCTTCCGTCGGAATTCTTACCACCAGGATAGTTCGTGACTCCTTTTGAGAAGCCCAGGATAGGATCGGATGTGAACGAGTGGGGGGTTTGCAACAAGGATGGGGGCGACGTGTTGCGACGCGTGCAGGCAACGTGATTGTGTCGGCAGTTGCCGATCATCGCGTGGCATACAGTTCGTCTTGTTGGTCTTGTTGGTTTTCACGAATCATCAGGGCTGCCTTATCAGATGAGTGACCATGGCTTAGCAGAGATATCTCTTGATGCTGGATATACAGTACTCCTTCCACAAAAAGACCGTTTGAAGTTCCGAGCCGAGCAATGGCGGCGGGGTTGAGGGCGCTACTTCCTGGCCGAGGCCTTGTTTTCCCCAACAGAGATTTCTTCCTTCAGTGATGTGGAGCGCTTGATAAACGCCCTAACTTTCTTGGAACAAAGCAAGAGCAAATGTCAGATGGACGATAATCTGTCATCGATGCCCGGGCTCGGTGGCCACGGATTGACGACATGATTGCCTGTCGATTGGAATTCAGGATCTTCACGGCGGGATGCCTGAGCATTAATATCGATGCTATATTGCAGGTCAAAGCCTATGTTCCACCGTGAATCGATAGTTATGTAGGCGCAATCGCTAGAGCATCTGTGGACGGAGCCCACAGAGCAATATGGGCGTGTGGAGCGACTGTGGGGGGTCCATACCGTAAAGCCCTGGCCGCTCGGGAGGATTCGGCGAGTAAGCGCGCTCTGGCCGCGCTTGTTGCGTTCATTTACAGCAGTTGCTGTACTTCCTGTGACATGTGGCCGGCAGAAGTCGCAGATCCACGCAGCTTTTGTATTCAAGTGACCTGATAAACACGTTTACTGCGCGAGGACGTTGCATAGGCATGCTCATTGTACCGTAAAGCCCTGGACAGTCCTTCACACGCGCCTGTACCTCGGGGCATTGTTCGTCGAAAGCGGGAAAGAGGTTCCAGATGGCCGAGCTCGTACCATCCGGACCTAACCTTATCTCACCACCTGAACACTCCATCGACCGCACCGCTCTTGTGTTCGCTACATTCCATTCTGCATTCCGAGTCCACAACCACGGCACGGATGGCATCAGATGACTGGCTCTTGTGCATTCCGTCCGCCCTCCGCCCGCGCGAATTCCCCATGAGGCTGACATTCATCCTGCCTAATCGAGCGATTCCTTTGTCCTCACTCCCATTTGTGCCGCGCGGGTTGCCTAATTGCGCATTTGCCGCTACCGGGCGCTCTGCCCCCCTCCGCGTGTCTGCCGTCGAGGCCGCAACAATGAAAGGGCCCCTTCAACTGATGGATCGCATCGCACCCAGCCGCGCTGCGTGGTAAAGGGCATGCGCACGACGCGCCGGACTTATAAGCCTCTCCGGCCCTCCCTAGCCTCCCACTACTTCCCAGACTACCTGTTCCCGCCCGCATGTCCTGCGCGCAGCGCGCACCGCCTCCACGCCGCACATGACGTCCGAGTCCCCGCCTCCCTCGCCGCGCAGCGCGTCCCCACACTCGCCCCCGCCGTCGCCCTCCGCGGCGCCCCCCGCCCAGGCGCTCTCGCCCGCGCAGGCGATCGCGGCGGCGTGGAAGAACGAGTCGCGCGAGGAGCAGACGCGCTGGCGCCGCGCGGACGCCGAGGCCGCGCGCCAGTACAACGACCGCCGGCGCGGCGGCGGGGTGAAGCCCAAGATGTGATACCCCATGTAGCACCATCATAAAACAGACAAGATACCCATGCCCCCTGCAGGGGCGCCCGCGCGCGGGCAGCCGCAGTACGTCTTTGCGTTCAGTCGTATGTTGTCCTTCACACGAACCTAATCTCGTGTACCCAGCGTGTTCGTTGACGGGACGCGGCGCGGCTTTTCCTCGAGGCGGATGATAGAATTGGAGGGAACGCATACCCAGGGGCGGGCGGAGGCATCTGTACAACAACAAAATCTTATTTATTCCAAAGGTCTGGGTGCGGGAAGAGGAGGCAAAGCGAACCTAATCATGTTGTACATTATAACGACCATCACGATATTGTATTGTTGGCCACCACCACGACGTTGGGAGAAGTAGGAGGCGCGTCAGGCCCCTGGGGCTGAGTCTCCGACTCACGCGGCGCATCCTCGTCTTCAGGGTCGTCCGACTCTGAGTCCTCGGCGTTTTCCTCCATGTCGGCCTCTGCTTCGGCTTGGGCCTGAGCGGCAGACGCGGCGTGAGCGATCGCTTCCTCCAGCAAGCGCGTCTGCTCGTCGGTAAGCCCGATCATCGGCAGCGAAGCGAGCACTTCGTCGCCAATGATGGCGCTTGCAGCCGCCTGGTCTGCTGGCGGTGCCGCAGGCTCCGTCTGAGGAGCAGCAGGCGCGTCAGCTTGCGCAGGCTGTGTAATCATCGCAGGGGCTTCGACAGGCCGTGGTGCGAAGGCGCGGGCGAATACGGTAGCCCACGTAGCCGGTGTTTGCTGCGGCTCCTCGCCCGGGGCCACGGCGGAGACCGCGGCGGTACCGAGGGCACTGCGTGCACGGGCAAGGAGCGGAGCGTGCAAACCGAGCACTGCAGCCTGGATCATCATCACCACCTCGGGAAGTACCTCTCCTTCCTCGAGCCCATGATCGTCGACGGGTGGCGGCTCCCCGGTACCAACGTTATGCCACAGCTTGGCTCGACGCTCCTCGCGCGTACCCCGCTCATGGTCCGCGTCGAGAGCAACCTCAGTCACAGGCGCAGCCCCGCAGCCCGTACCCCGACCACGCGCCACATCTCGATGTCGCTTCAACGCGTCTCGCCGCGAGAATATCTTCTCGCAGCAAGCGCACTTCCACGCCGTCCTGTCGTGCAGCTTCGCATGCCTTTTCAGGTCGTGGTTGCGCGCGAAGCTTGCCGGACACCGCGCGCACCGGAAGGGGCGCTCGGCAAAGTGGGCACGCTGATGGGTGCGAAGGCTGAAGAGGCGGGAGAATATTTTCGAGCAGCCGTTGATGTTGCAGGGGTAGACGGCGGTGCCGATGTAGGGGGTGCTGGGCTGGGGCTGCGACCAGCTGGCGAGGGTGGAGGTGGCGTAGGGTTGAGGTTGGGAGGGTGGTTGGGAGACGTTCTGGCCGATTTGGATGCCACTGAGTAGGCCGATTATCTGGATGAGACCGCTAATTTCTTGTAAAGCGGGGGCGTTCGAGCCGGCAGAGCCAAGGGAGGTAACGGAGAAGAGGAAGATCTGGTGCAGTTGGGAGGACATGGATGCGACAGAGGCGGGGTCAAGAGGTTTTGAGGGATCGGCGTTGATGACATTAGCGACCAAGGCGATGGCGTCGGAGAGCTGCTCCGCAAGGTGGCCTTGAGAGACCACTTGTCGCTTTTGTGGTCGAGGGTTCGGAGGTGGAACATTCTCGCGCTCGTCCCGTTTACGCTTCTGCGTCTGCACAGGAGGGGGAGGGCGATGTCCGAACAAAGAATCTGATTGAGCGAGGGAAAGAACGATCTGGCTCAGCGAAAGCGCGATGCCTTTCCCGACTGACCCTGAGGAGATGATGTCCGTGAAGACGGAGAGTACACTGCCGCCGGGTACCAATGGTACATGTGTGGTGGAGAACGCGGCGCGGATGATGGGATCTCGTTGGACGAGGGAGACGATGGTGCTGAGCGTACTGACCAGCTCATGACTTCGCGAGAGGTCGATCGCGGTGGGTTGCGCTCGAGGTGAAGCACTCGGTGATGGGGGATCCGGGTATTGTTGTTCTGGTATATGTTCGTGTTCTGGCTCTGGGGCTTCCGTCAGCGCACCCATCGCCGCCAGCTCTGCCTCCAGCCTCCGGGTGATCTCCTGCGCCTCGGCGTCGATGTCGCCATCATCCTCGTCCTCCTCATCGTCGTCGCCTTCCCAGTCCTCGCCCTCTGTCTCGTACTCAGGGACTTCTTGAGGGGGAGCCGGCCCCTCTGCTTCCGTACTCGCCATGGTTTGATGACGGCGTCTATTGAGACGGAAAAAGAGAGTTCAAGGTGGATTGATCGAGGGACCGGCCCGGATCTCCGCTTGAGTGGCCGAAATTGATCTTTGATCCCCGGAGGTTGACTTTCGACCACCACCATCCTTCTCGTTTCCGCGGCCCAGCCTCAAGCATTTCGCGCTGCCAAAGTCCACCGGGCTATGGCATAATGCAATTTAAATACTGATATACTTCTGCGCTGCCTTCATGTTACTTTCGACCACTTTCTTGATTTTGCCATAAATTTGCTCTGGCTCACGCCGTCATCACTCTTTCCCTCTGAAGTCCAGCCTCCACTGGCTGTCCGCAAAGCTAGCGCACTGCTCCCATCAAGATTTGCTCATGTAGGCTCTACGACCAGCTTGCTGTTTGGGCAGCGAAACTTAGATCAGATGCGCATATGTTTTGGATCGTTCTGAGACTCACCCTATTCACCTCCTTGCTTCTGACTTTCGCCTCACCGGCATTAGTGCCGTCCGAACACTCTACTCATCCAACTAGGAACTATGACAAGCACTATCAGATACGTCGAGCTTCCTCCCGAGCTTGAATGGGTTATTGTCGAATATGCGGCACGCATCCACCCGGAGACCGCTTACACGCTCGCCCTGGTCGCACCTCGCTTCAAGACTTGGTACGTCTGATCTCCTTCTCCCTAGCTCGAGTCTTTCATTGATTATTTGCCTTAGGATCGACACGCTCCTCTATAGTTCCCTTGTGCTCGACTATCCACTCACACGCCCCACCCTCCTCCTTCGGACAATCACGGACCGCGACCCCGACTTCATCGCCCGCACCGTCAAGCGCATCTACATCACCACCTCCGTCGCATACGCGGATGCCGCCCGTGCGCTCGCCGCATGCAGCGGTGTCACCGACATCACCTGCTGGACGCGGCCTGCGCCCGAGTTTCCGGGCTCGGGCCGCGTGAAGCGACTTTCCTTCGACGCGTCCTCACTTTTGTTCGCGCCGAAGACCCTTCCCGCCCTGACGCACCTCGACCTCGTCAACCCGCCGCCAGGGACGACTATGGAAAGCTGGATGGCCCTTTTCGCCGGCCTGCCCGCGCTCACGCATGTCGCCTTCGGGAACCTGTACGCGCAGGAGCCCGTCGATCACCGGCCTCTGATCCCCCTATTCCTCGCTCTGCTTTCTGGCGAGACGGGGCACGATCTCAAGATGCTCGTCGCCGTCTCGGACGACGAAGACTTCGTGCCCTTTTTGCACGAAGAGGTAGACGACCCTAGGGCCGTCGTTATGCCTCGATTTAACTATCCGAGGACCTTGGCGGAATATTGGCAGGATGTGCAGACTGGCGGGCTGGACTTTTGGGGCGTTGCTGAGCGCTTGCCTGTAAAGCAGCTGGAAGCTTGAGGTGAAGTTGCTGCGTACCTTGCTGATCGTGATCTCCTACCTCGCGCGTTGTCAATCCAATAGTCCATACTCGTTGTATATTCTCATCAAAGAGCTCCGATACTATACATCGAAATTGTCGAATCCTGAAATTCATCGCGGGGACTGCGATCTCCCGTCTGTGCCCCTAGTCTGCTACGGCAAAAAATGTGGGTGGACGACAGCATTATACCAAACAGTTTCTCTTACACTGTCTGCTGTTTCTGATCCATTGCGCGTGCGACAGTCAAGAAATTGTTGACTAGATGTCTCCGGGTTAGCTTTCCGTAGCCTTCGTACCCTTTCGAAGCACTTACTACGCTCTGCGAGCATACTCCACTTCTGCTCGACTTCGTCCTGATCCATCATCTCGAGCATGGCGCTGGCGCTGGCGTTCGGGTCCTCCGTGACCGTGCTTTTCAGGTGAACGAGGTCATCGAGGATGTTGCCCCATTCAGTGACCATGCCGTCGACGATGTCGGCGGCGGGTCCACACGTAGCCACGAGGTCATTCAAGCCTTCCTGCGCAGTGATGGTTCAATTTGGCAGCAGAGAACCGGAGCCAAGATCCCGATGAAATGAACACTTGCCTCAACCAACGCCGTGTCTGCGGCCATTCGAGTCGCGTATGGATGAAAAGAATCGTTGGCCCCGTGTTCGGTGGCACTCTGGATGGTAGCATTGAGCTCGCTGATTCGAGCTGCTATATTTTTCTGACGATCCTCTATCGTGGACAATGAAGGACCTGTCATCGTGCACATGAGCGTGCGCATCCATCCACCCGCTGCGATCGTTCAGTCAGCCTCTGCATACATGACTAGCACAGAGTCAACGTACCCCGTTGATCCTGGGCCTGCGCTTGTAGCTCCTTCGCTTGTGCACGAAGTTCGTCTATTTCCGCCTGCACGCCGGCGTCTACGTTGCCGGCGACTTCGCGGTCGAGCTCGCCTCTGACGTTCTCTTGGGTATTTTTTAGGTTATCGGCATCGCTCGCAAGTTGCCTGTTAAATCTGTGTACTTCTTTCGCGATGACCTGAGCCTTGGATCGGTAGCGGGCGATATCCTGAATTAATGCATCGATCTCCAGCGTGAACGTCGACAGATGCAGCGCATTGTATGGCGAGTCATAGTCCGCCATATCTCTGAGGCCCTGGAAGATAACGACTGGCCAACGCGGGGGTCAGCGTGTCACTTGTACGAAGACGACCTCGCAGAGCACTCACAATATGACGCACCGTCTCCCGCGACCTTCTGCGCGTAGCTGTAGATGTCCTCGGCCATGCTGATGATGTTGACCATAGTTTCGTCTCTGAAGCTGACGCAATCGGCATTGACCTGGCCCACGATTGTCAACAAGCGCGCTAGTCGGCCTCGCGCGTCATGTCACTCACCGGATTATACACGCTCAGAAGCAGCCTGATAGCTTGAGGCAAGTCTTCAACCTCGCTAGGTATGCTCAGGCGCGTTCGGTACCCTTCCTCTGTAGTAGGCAGAAGGACGCCCGTCAAGATGTTTTCAAACAAGTTGGTGGTAGCGGCCTGCTCAAGGACGAAGAGATTGGTGTCTGTTAGGAATCCCTGTGGCGATAGGTCGGCGGACATGGCGAACGTAGAGGAGCTTCAGATGTGGGAGATAGCCAGTCGCGAGAGGGTGCTGTAGCTTGCTAGCCCTAGAAACGGGGAGCAGTCTTATATAGCGCGAATCTCTGAGGGCGTTGGTGACCAAGTGACCTCAGTGGGGGTAGTAGTGAGCCAATCGAACATCCTCCCCATGAACCGCGCCTTGGAGCGCTCAAAGCCACAATTAGGACCATGACGGGCTCGTGGAGCATAACGGCGGTCTAATGCCAGTGGCCTTCGCCGCCTGTACGCAGTGCAGACAGATGAAATCCCTGCAAAGACTTGTCAAGAACAACGAGCACTTTCCAACTTTTCCGAACCCTTCATATGCATCACAGCAGCCCATTGCGACCGGCCTTGTTATGGCTTCGGGGTCGACTCGGATCAGCAGCACGCAAGAATCGCCAAGTCCACGCTGTTAGTGAGCTGAGCGCTCCGCGCCACATGCTGGGGCCTTCTCTGGAAGCCGCTCCGCCCTAGAGTTGTAGTCGAGCAGATACCAGCAGCGGAGTGTGTCAGAACATGAATGCGGGAGGAAAGCGAAAGTTTGTCACCGGCTGTTGCCGAAATACGTCGTCACTGACCGCTCGTGACGCTGTCACAAGGCGTACAGCGTGCTTCATAGCTACGACAGGCGGACGATATGTCCGAAGGTCCTGTGCAAGCAATAACTATCACAAGTAAGTGGTAGACAGTCCTTCGAGCAATGGATACAGTGCAGGTGCAAACGACGGAGTCTAGGTGCGGTATGTACAACGAAAACTACTATATGTACGGCTATGATATTTACTAGTGGTAGCGAGTCTAGCGCCGAATTAAGTAAACCTTCCAGGAATTCTATGAATTGGCGAGGGAGGTATGTAGGCCATGCTCTATGGGTGTCAGTCCATTGTGCAATTGAAAGGTCTATAATCGTGTGCAGTGCAGTCGTCCGGGTCGTATACAGAGGTAGTCCGGTGTCGTTTGTACAGGTTAGAAGGCGCTTGAGGGGCGCTCCGAGAAGTCATCCGGTATTGATCGATTTCTCAAACAAGCTCAAGTCCCTTCGCACTAGGCGATACGGACCGGATGGACTTCTCGTCAAGCGAAATGTTGCCGAAGTGCCCCTTCTCCAAGCTCTCATTGGCGGAGAGTGTGGTGGACGTGCGCGCGTTGGATGCAGAGTCGGACGTATCGCTGACGACAGTCTTTGGCACGGGTACTTCGGCCGGACCATCGAAGAGGCTAGGACGCTGTGTGAGCTGAATAGTAGAAGTGGGGAAGAAGACGTACGCGGCGGTTTCTTCGAGGGTGAGCTGGAAGATCAGGACCTAGTGTCAGCGTCGGACGAGTGCAGATGGACGTCACCACGTACGTCCTTCGTCTCCAGCAGGTAAAAGTAGATGAAGAACGACTCGAAGGTCAGCCAGACGACGTAGAAGATCTAGTGGCCATAGGAGTTAGCTGTCTCGATGGGCCAGCGGCGCATTGACATACGTAGTACTTCCAGCTGAAGCTTCATTCATACCTGTTAGCAAGGGAGCGCGACGTTCTATCAGATACTTACCTCTCAAGTGCCACTGGGTTCACGTATCTGCGGTTATGGCGATCAGACCATAGGCAGATAACAAGTAGCGCAAACATACTGATTGAAGATGGTCGAGAGCGAACCTGCCAAGGCGAAAATGGTAAAGCCCTTGGCGCGAAGGTGGAATGGCAATATTTCGACGGTGTAGCTTGAAAAGAAAAGTGATCAATCAAGGTGAACCTAGCCGCGCTAATGAGGCACGCACGATACGATTAGGGGAGTGAAGGCAATCTAGAAAGGGTCAGCAAGCATACACCACCGAGTCCGAATGAGCGCACATCGTCTGAGCAACATCGTTAGCCATGATTGGCACTCCTTTGCTCGAGAAGGACTCACAGAAGGCAGAGTACAAGAAGATCATTGCCACGACAGCATGTCCGGCCGCGATGCTCCCCGTCTCTGAATGGATACCGAAACAGATCGTCTGTCCAGTCCAGAAGACGGTCATTCCTAGTAAGATCATCAGCGCGACATTCCGTGTGAGGTTAGAAGAGCGCACCAATAGTCGAGGCAAGGAACAACGGACGTCTGCCCGCTTTGTCGCAAAGAAGGCCGGCGGAGATGGCAATGATGAAGTTGTAGATGTTGAGGATGCCGTTCTAAACGAGGTCAGGAAGCGCAATCGACAGCTTTAGGGCAGACTCACGATGAGAAGCTGCATGGTCGGGTCGGTGACTGGTGCGTTAGGTCAGCGATGAAGCGGAGTCTAGCTTATGAAGATGTACGCACTGCCGATGGCGTCGAAGACCTTGCCCAAGTCTGCAAGTCTCAAGTCAGCTCGGCCGAATAGCCCTTTCTATAGATCGTACAGTAGGAGCTGCAGTCTTGTCAGCACGCTGCTTTCCAATGAAGAAAGTTATACACACATCAATCCATTCCCTGACCACTGCGAGAAGCATGCGAGCGCGATGATAATCCTCAGGCGCCTCCTGTTCCCGGGCGTCTTGACGAGGCTTAGCCAACCGTTCTGCTGGGCAATCTCTGCGTCGCGTTCGAGTGCGGTCTTGATCTCTTGAAACTCGTGCTCGACGAGGGGAGCGTTCCTTGGGAGTTACGAGGGTCAGTGGGGTATGGAATCAAGGAGCCTTTACGCACTTGTCACCATTGGCGTGGTAGTACGATAGCACGTGCAGAGCCTGGTCATTGCTGTATATGTCCTGGATTTAGCACGGGGGGCCCAAGTTCTAATCGACAATGCCTTACCGCCCCTTCGACATAAGCCACCGCGGGCTCTCCGGCACGAACCAAATCATGAACACCTGCAGCACAGACGGCAAACCCTGCAGCGCGGAAGGGATGCGCCACGACCAGCTGTTGGGTATGTGGAACGTGCCGAAGGTCGTCCAAGCGGCGATGATGCTGCCGAGGAACCTATTCGACGTGGATCAGCACCGTTCGGCGCAACGTCAAGTCAAAAGGGGGACGCACCACAGCGAGTTGTACAACGACGTCGCCTGCGCGCGCTGCGTCGGGAACGCTACCTCGGTGATCAGAAGCGGCGCGGCGGACGCGGCGAAGCAGCAGCCGAACCCGAGGAGGAAGCTGGCAGCGTTGTTAAATTGTTTGTCCTGAACTTTGCCAGCACGTACCGGGCCCCAATGAACATTTGGATCGTGTTAGATGCGCTCTGCAGCACAGTCCCGACGATCATGATGGTCGCGCCGAGCACAATGCCTGACCGTCTCCCGAAGCCATCGTTGAGGTAAGGCGAGAGTGGGAGGGCGATGAGACCGCCGATACCCTGACGATGGTGAGATAGGAGTCAAGGAAGGGGATTATAGAAGAGGCCTACCTGGATAGCGTTCAAGATACCGAGCTGCGTAGAGTTAATGTGGAGCACGCTAGATCGGAAGGACGAACGTACCTCTTGACCGGCTGGGTGGTCGAAGTCCTCTTGCCATTGTTGCAAAGATTGAAGACCGTCTGGAAGGGAACGTGCGTGAGCAATGGAGGGAGGAGATGAGCGATAATGTACGCACTCATCATGCTGCCTATGTCGACTTGTTAGTGACAGCATTCACGGCAGTGCATATCGCCACGCACCATCATAGCCGTTCGTCGCAGAGGTGACAAGACTGTCGACGGGTGAATTGGAGGGAACTGAGGGAAAGATATGGATACGAACAGCAGGGCGATGCACGCATTCAGTAGGACAAGGCCTGCAGTGTGTACTCCAATCAGCTCAGCCCATTGTTCGAAGAGCAAGCCACGTACGCGAGTTCGTATACCATGGTTTCGACAAGTCCACGAGATGCGAGAAGTCCGTCCCGCCGGTAGCTACTACAGGTCCTCCACCCATTTCAGCGAAAACGTAGAGATCGGGGAAGGCAGAAATTAGGATGGAGTCGTAGGGGTGAGGGTCAACGGGAAGGATTGGATTCTCAAGAGAGCGAAGCCGAAAAGGAATGACAGGTGGGGTGCTCGTTGAGCGGTGAGCCAGCGAGCGTCTAGATAAAGTCTAGTGAGATCAAAGTGGAAAGAAAGAACGTCGTCGTCGGGGACACCACCATCCCTTTTCTTCGTCACAGCCGCGCGCCGACGAGCGCCACGCGAGGGTGATGAAGAAGCAGTTCGGAGATGGGGAAGCTGTTCATTTGTGGCCATCGTGCAAGGCTATCAGGAGGCTATTGATCCGGTTATGTGGCTTGATTGTGAAGGCCTCCGGATGTGCTGCACGGCCCTTCCGAAGGAAGGGTCTGAAAGGCGAAGGACTACTATGCCACTTTGTCGCGGGAGGCTCAGCGAAATCTTGAGCTGGACCAAAGCTGTCTATGGGGGTTTTGAGATGACGTCGGAAAGGGTCGCAAAGTTGGATCACGGTTACGGGCAGCGCGGAAAGTCCGCCTTGAGGAGTGGCGCAAACCCTCCGAGATGGCGCATTCCGTCTGCGTCCTGGTCTCCGCGCACTGTATATTTCACCGTATATATTCCGAGGGCAGAGTCGCGGCCGTGCGCTGATGTCGAGGAGCAATTAGGCATACAGGCGACCAATAAAGGCACCTTCGAACAAGATGAAGACCAACGATGGCCGTCCGGACGAAGACGCGCGTCGACGCCCAAAAGCAAGAAAGAAAACAATGCCGCAGTCTGCACGTGCGCTGCCGCAAAAACGGCACTCGCCGAGACCGCTGACCTGCGACAGGAAGTTGGCGCTTACCTTTACCTTCGAATGCTGGGACGCTTTCGACGCTTCACCTACGGCTCTACAATACACTGAAATGGGATCCAATCAGCTGCCCACTGCGACGAAACAGCTCATGTGCTACTCGCCCTCCAAACCGGAAACTGGGACGACCACAGCTGCAGTGAACTTACATCTTCCCCCTCGTCAAGGGGGAAAGCCGGTTTGTCAGGTTAACAACACCTTCGATACAGTTCGAACAACACTCAATGAGAACGCGCTTGGCGTACTCCTTACCGACTTGAACCCGACTAAGCACCTTGTGCTCTGTCCTTCTTGTCTCACGTTCGTTTTAAGGCCACTCCCATACGAATTGTCTCTTGTTGTCGCCTTGAAGGAGGTTCGGATGAACTTGGCACTGGGCGAGACGGCAGTCCAATTTCATGCAAGTCGGTCGTGAGTCGGGAAGCATTGCTTGGTGTGTGCTACTTCACCTTGCGTCGGCCCCTTCTGACCAGTCATATAGTGAACGATAGAGCTTTCAACGCTCCCTACGGACTTAAGTGAAGTCAGAACAGTATGGAACATGCTACACAGATCATACCAAGACCATACAGCCTACCATTTGACGTCAATTCACGACCGTTCCATGCACAAGCAAACTATACATGTTATCCAAATTTCCCCACTTCCTCCAGAGATCGATCCTTCGTCTTCTTCTTCTCCGATCGATCCTTCGCTTCCAGTGCGTGCTATTGTAGCGCGGTTCTGTTTTCATGTGAGGGAATCGTTATTTTTGCCCAGCTTCCTTTCGCTGGCTATTGTCCAACGGGTCCCTGCATTCCGTCCGACGCACACCGAGGAGTATTCACTGACGACTTCTTGGCAGCTACCGAGCCCACGGTTGTTCTTAGCCGCCGAGAGCACAATGGAGGTCGTATCGGCCCAGCGTCATGGGGCTTGCCGCACGGTAGAAGCGTGTTGTACACCCCCTGTGAGCAGCGAACTTGGTCCCCGCGCTTCGCTCACATGCCAGCGAGATGGAGAAGAGACAGTTGCTGTGGTCCACCAGCCGGGCTGCGCATGACGCCCCAGTCGGTATGCTCTCGCGCGGTGAGGGGCCGTGGCTCTCGGTGGCCAATTCGGGTGTGCCTTCAGGGCCTATCCATTTGCGCTTACAATACACAGGACCTCTAGATTGGGCAGCCTGGTTCCAGGATGCCCTTCGGGGTGTCCTTGGGCTATGCGCCGATCCGGGGCTCGAACGCAGCCACCGGGCGGGGGAGGTTCATGTTCGCCGCATGTCTGCACGCAGTCCGGAATAGGCAGGTCCACGTGCCCCGAATCTTCTCGCGGGCTGATATCGTGTCTTTGCCTCGTGCGCGTCGGTATCGTTCCTTGTCGCCAACCGTCATGGCGCCGCCGCCGCCTCCCCCTCCCCCGCCACCTCCGCCGATGTGCTTGCCCTTTGTGGGCAAGAAGACCAAGCGGATATCGTGGGAGCCGCCCCCCAGCATCCAGGGCTCACAGCTGATCCGCAACGCATCCTACTCCTCATCCTCCACGTACTCGTCGATGCGCGAGAAGAAGGGCGAAAGCATTACCTTCCACTCCGACTCCGAGAACTACGGCGACATCCCCGACTTGCCCAACTCCAAGGGCGACCGCCCGAAGCTCTCCCGATCAAACACGATGACTGGCACCAAGAAGTCGTTCGCGAGCAAGCTCGGGTACGGATGGGGACTGGGGCGCAAGCAGAAGGAAATGGAAGCGCAGGTGGAAGAAGAGGAGTATATGGAGGAGAAGTCGTTCTCGCAGACCAGTCAGGCCAGCCTGCCGCCCTGGGAGCCTCCGGTGCGGAGCAACTCAAAGTCCACGCAAGCTAGCCGGGTCACGTCAAACAGCAAGAGAACCCTCCCTATCCCCCCACCCAGCAACCACATGAGCCCTCAGCCCAGCCGCTCCAACACTCGCTCGTCCGACAAGACTGTCACCAGCCGTCCCACCCACGTCTCCCGTGTCTCCTCCGGTTCGAGGCGACACCCTGGCCACGATTCCACGAGCACACTCGTTGGCTCTGCTTACGAGCGAAAAGTCAATGAGCTGGATACCGTCCCCGAGAAAGTCAACAGCTCCGAGCGCTTAGCTCAACTGCGGGCTCTCATGGAGAAGGAGAACCTCCAGTACTAGTGCGTACCCAGCCTTCTTTGTTCGCTACATTGTACTCATATTCGTCACTCCTAGTGTCGTACCCTCAGAAGATGCGCACAACTCGGAGTACGTCGCTCCCACCGACAAGCGCAGGGAGTGGATTTCGGGGTGCGTGTGCCGTCTTTGCGAAGTTTTCCCCGACACTGACTCAGCACAGGTTCACGGGCTCGGCTGGTCAGGCCATCATCTCACGGAACAATGCATATCTGGTAACAGACTCGCGTTACTGGTTGCAGGCTCGTGATCAAGTAGACTCGAACTGGACGATCATCGAGGCGGGCAAGCCCGGCCAACCCAAGGATTGGATTGACTTCCTTTCGGTGCGTAGAGAATGCCATTTTCTGGCGTCGATACTGATTGTTTTCCGTTAGTCCCGTGTCAAGGACGCTAAGATCGGGATTGATGCGCGCATGATCTCGCATGAGAAGGCCACGCTGCTGAACTCGAAGATACATCCCCTCGGGTCCAAGCTTGCCTACCCTCCCCAGAACCTCGTGGACCTGATCTGGCGCGAAAAGCCGCAACGGTCCAAAGCGTCCATCTTCCTCCACGGCCTCGAGTTTGCCGGCGAAAGCGCGAACTCGAAGATTGCGAAGGTCCGCGAGTGGATCCGGAAACAGCCGCCCGACGTCCCGTCGTACTCCCGCTCGGCCCCTCGCGCGTCGCAGCAGCACGTCGGCACGCTCATTACCTCCCTCCCCGCCATCGCCTACCTGCTCAACCTTCGCGGCTCGGATATCCCGTTCAACCCGGTGTTCCAGGCGTACCTCTACATCGCGCTCAATCCCTCCTCGAAGCACCCGCACACGCTCTTTGTGGACCCGGTCAAGATCAAGCCGGAGATCGATGAGTACCTGAACTCGATTGACGTTGTGCGGAGGGACTATACGGAGCTTTGGGCATGGCTGCGGTTACGCCAGTGGGGCGATGGGAAGGTCATCATCTCGCCGGAGACGTCGTACGCGGTGTCGCTCATGCTGACGCATATGCGGTACACCATCGCACCGTCGCATGTCGAGGTCTTGATGTCGGTCAAGAATGAGACGGAGCTGGCTGGCATGCGTCGCGCGTACATCCGCGACGGTATCGCTTTCGTAAGTAGCCCTCTTCATCAGCATAGCTCCATAGGCTAACCCAATTGTAGACCCGGTTCCTTGCGTGGCTGGAGAACAAGATGGCGCAGGGCTATGAGGTCACGGAATGGGAGGCAGGTCACCGCCTTACTGAGTTTCGCCGTCAGCACAAGCCAGAGTGGATGGGATTGGCATACGAGAACATATCGGCGACCGGCCCCAACGCTGCGCTGCCGCACTACTCGCCCAAGAAAGGCAATGCTCTGGTCATCTCGCGCGAGACGCCGTATCTCAAGTAAGTCGTCTTAGAACCTCTCTTTTTGCTGGTTATCTTACATTTTCGGAGTGACTCTGGAGGCCAGTATCGCGACGGCACCTGTGACACGACTCGCACTATGCACTTTGGTAGGCCCACACCAGAGATGTGCGAGGCGTATACGAAGGTGCTGCAGGGTCATGTAAGTCTTCTATGCCCACCTTCCCTGCCTGAACAATCGTACTGACTCAGACGTAGATCGCCATCGATACCGCGATATTTCCGGAAGGAACGTCCGGGCAGCAGCTTGACGTTCTGGCACGGCGAGCCTTGTGGAAGGATGGGTGGAACTACATGGTACGTTCGATCGATAATTGTTGAAGTGGGTCGTACTGATAAGTTGGCTAGCATGGCACTGGGCATGGGTTCGGTCAGTTCTTGACCGTCCACGAGGGTCCGCATGGTTTCTCGAGCTCGATACCGCTGGTTCCTGGGCATGTCATCACGAACGAGCCTGGCTTTTGTAAGTCGAGAGGACAAGGGTAACCTATCAATGGACTAACCCCTTCCGACAGACAACGCTGGCCAATGGGGCATGCGCATTGAGTCCGCGCTCATCGTGACGCGCGTCAACGTACGTTCATGCCCTTGCCTCAACGAGGGTCACCTTGCTAACCACCGTTGTAGACTCGACGCGAGTTTAACGGGCACATCTGGCTCGGTTTCGAGCGCCTGACCTGCGTGCCGATCCAGACGCGCATGGTGAAGGAGGCCATGCTGACAAAGGAGGAGAAGGCCTGGCTCAAGGACCACAACCAGCGCTGCTACGAGATCCTCGCGCCGTACTTGAAGGACGACAAGACGACCCTCAAGTGGCTCAGGCGAGAGGCAGAGCGCGGTATCGGTCTTGCCAACCCCGCAGCCGGCCTTACCATCGACTGGGATTAGGTCGACGTCTGTTCCCCCAAGACGACTCGCTTCCCGTGACGACTCTCGTGCGCATGCCTAACCCCCGGGCACGCCACTCTTGACGACTGTAGACCCGTGCAGGCGGGCGCCGCTACGACGGACGAAGACAGGATCTCTGGAGGTATATTGTTATTTAGATGACCCGACTTACTTATTATCTGCTCTCGCTGTCTAACCCAGAAGCCTTTTACTTACTTCATCTGACCCTTCATCTAACAACACCCAAGCCCCTCCTCCCTTACAGTGTGCACTACCTGTCCATAACCTACGCTCCTCGGAGACACCCTTCTTCGTCTGCTTGTCGTGTACATTATTTTCCGCTTGCCTTTGCTTCGGGTATGATACTTTATTTGACTGACCGTGTTCAAAGTTACGAATCATGTACGGATAGGATATAACGTATGTTTATATGATTGCGCGCAGGCGTTATCTGTATATCGGTGGGGTGGCTTCAAGACTGGAGGAGCAAGAGATGGTATCGGTGAGTGCATGGTGCACCCCATTAGGCGATCGCGGCTTCTGCTGCCTCCCTTCGCTGTCGGAGGATCTCGGCGCTGGACTGGAAGGCGGCTTCTACTTTTTGTAGGTAGACGTCGGTGTTCTCGTCTTGCATTGTAGAAGGCGGGACGTCGAGAATGAACGATGGCGCATATGCGGGGAAAAATGTGTGGTCAGGGATGGGTGTGCTTAGAGGGAGCGGGCGGTCGAGCTGCGGGCGAGGTGAGTTAGCGGACGTCGTCAAGAGTTCATACTAGCATGAGCTTACAGCGATTGACGTGAGATAGGCGTATGCCCTAGCAGCGTTGGGGTGGTTGTAGCCACCTGAGGCATCGTCAACACGAGGACATCGGAGAAGCAAAGCAAAGCTCACCACCACCAAGCAAAAGCGTCTTAACACCCCACCGATTCACAACTCGGTCCACACACCAACCCAGAGAGCCCAGCGCAAGACGCTCGCCACCATCCACGTCCATCCCCGCCTCTTCATCCACATCGTCCTCATCCTCCCCACCCAAACTCCAGCCCCCGATCCCACACTTGTCGCCCGCAAGTGCATCGACGCCGCACTGCAATACGACGTAGTCCGGCAAGAACGCGTCGCGGATGGACTCCACGGACGGCCACGTGCGCGCGAGCGTCGCGTTGTTGTAGCCTGGCAGGAGGGGGAGGGACAATGTGTAAGGATCGCGGGGAGGGGGTGGGGTTAGGCGGAAGGCGGTGGGTGAGGTGGTGGGTGGAAGGTCTGAGAGGGGGGAGATGGGGAAGAAGCCAGGTGCTGCGTGGTGAATGCTGAGGGTCTAAAAATATCGGGGGAAGCAAATAAGTAAGGAGATCCCAGGCAGCGCAGCCTGATGTACGTACAAGTACTTGTGAAGTACCAGCATTGGCGAGATTGGGATTGTGGAATGCATGCGAGACGCCATCGGAGAAGTGCAGGTCGAGGTCGAGATACATAACGCGTGGCTTGCGCGTTGGGTGGCTCGCAGGAGGCAGATCATTCTCGCACATCTGATCCCCTCCATTGGGCAAAGGCAAAGGTATTGGTGGCGCCTTCTTTAGCGCGAGGATTGCCAGGACGCAGTCAGCGACGTAGCAAAAGCCGGAGGCGCGTGCTTTCTGTGCATGGTGTCTGAAAATCGTTCAGCATAATTTCTGAACCATCGCAACTGAGAGTCATAGATACCTTCCTCCATCCCAAGCTATAGCCACGTCCGCGAACCCCTTCATCAAAGCTTGTGCTCCTGTCAAAGATGCGCCTGCCACGAGTGGCACATATTTCTCCAGGCCGCGAAAGAGAGGACAATCATCTTCAAGACCAAGATCATCTTTCTCGTCCTCGTCATCACCCTCTTCTGAGTTATCGTGTCGCCTCAGAACGCGGTCAAGGTATTCTCTAGTGTGGTAAACCGCTAAAGCGTCGTAAGAGGCTGGCTGTGGATTTACGACTCGGACAGTGCGCCGTGAAGATTCCGAACTTGTCAGAGAGACCTCCGAGTCATTTTTCAGCAATCCAAGAGCTTGAACGAGGGAGTGCACGAGGAGAGACCGATTTGTGTTCGCAGGTAACCGAGAGGAAACCTAGCACGAAGAAAACACAAGGGATGTTCATCATCAATTTGATAGACCCTGAACATAGATATCACCTGTATAAGTTCCTTGTTGACGACGTATGCGACGTTTCTACGTGCAGTGGCCATTCGAATCGGTTTTCGCGAGTGGCCGTGACGGTCAAGTTGAAGTTCGAGACGGTCACGTGCAACGCGCGCTTGTCCTTGTTTGGTGCGAGCTTGGTCCCGAATAGCCTTGACCGTTTTCCCTTCATCCTCTCTTAGACTCAACACCCATCTTGGCATCCCTCCATCTCCACCTCGGAGCTTTGTCCACCATTCCTTTTGTCCACTGACTAGACTGGTCTGAGACACGTGAACTGGGTCTTGTCCTTGCACCGTCGCGTCTCCCCTCACTCACGATCAAGCGCGTTCTTAAGCCTCGTCGACGTTCTCGACTCGCCTCTGTTATAAACTCATCTCAATTGAACCTGAGAACTGCTCCAGAGATGCAGAACACCGAGCCCGTAGTCAGGAAGCCAGGTAGGTCGCCGATCGTAGCGATGGTCGAGATCGTGCTGACAGTCCGCTAGCAGTCGCGCGGTGGCTGCCACCAATTCCCCCTACTACGCAAGGATCGCCTAGTACGGTGTCGACGATCTCTACCTTTCCGACCCGCTGGCGGGTCACCAACGTTCAGAATTCCCCTCAAACTCAAGCCTCGAATAGTCCCCCAACCCGGTCGACCGCGCATACGAACTTTCCGACGCAACGCTCGATACCCCGGCACGCCCCGCCAACCCCTGCAGTCCAAACTCGACGCGTCAAGTTCGCTGCTACGCCTTCTCGCGTGCCCTTCGCCCCCTCGTACTCGTCTTCAAGCACTCTGACTCGCTCGCCTCTTGCGTCGTCGCCATGGATCAACCAGACAGTTTCTGCATCGCCTAATGACGAAACCGCATCATTTGCATCGTTCTCATCGCACTCATCGCTGTATCCGTCAATCCGTGCAGGCTCACGGACCATCGTCAACGCACCACCAACCACAACTGCTTACGCGCTTGCCACCAATGCCTACTCGCCCCAGGTTCCCATCAATGTATACTCTCCTCCTGCGAACGCAAGATTGGTAGAACCCCGGATTCATCGCCCGCGAAGAGCCTTCGTGCCTCGAGCTTCGCCTTCTAATCTATCTCTTGGAGCGTCGAGCCCTGCGAGCTTCGCGTCAACCTACACGACTGCAAGTGCCTCAGCCGAAGCGTCTGCGAAATCCATCAAGCGCTCTCCGAAGCAAGTTACAACTCTACCGTTCTCGGTCGACTCTCTGCGCGCTTTGGTCCCATATATCGATATTGATGCTTCGGATGTGCTGCAAGTGCAGAATATGTTCGTCAAGGGTCGCATGTGCCCTGAATGCGGCGATGATCTGCCTTCAGTGGGCCGGCAAGTGAGTTGTATTTTCCCGTTCGTGGGCACCGTTGACTAGCTTGCAGCTCTGGCAAACCAACGAGACCCCTCAAGACACGGCAGCCTTCCTTCGCATTCGCTGCCCAAGCTGCCAAGTTGACTACTGTTGCGGCTGTCTTGCCGACTGGAAGTCTTGCGCCGCCCAGCTTCGTCGCCCGACCTTCCCGGCCTCCGATGCACCTTGTGCGAAGGGGTGCGCCATCGGCGTCTTCGAGATCCTCGACGCCCTCGATCGTGCATGCGTAGCACATCCGCTTCGTGCTGAAGAGGTACCCCTCATGCTCAAAGCATCTTGCGAGCTTCTCGCTCGTGTTCTTGTTCATCCGTTCCACGGCGGCGACTCGCACCAAGCTATCGGAGTCCTACTGGCTGCCTCCCGCCTCCCGGCCCTTCTCGTCCTCCTCTTCGCGCGCACGACAACTACGCAGCTCTGGATTGCGCGAGCCGAGCTCTACCGCGCCGCGCTCGACGTCCTTTGGCGCATCGTCGGCACCCCCGAAATCCTCGTCGGCCTCATCACCCTCCCGCGCGTTCTACGCACCTGCGGGCTGCGCGCATGGATCGTGGGCGAGGGTGAGATCTCGTGGTCAGTGGCGCGGGATGGAAGTGGAGGGATAAAGGAGCTAGTGATGGTATTGGCGGAGAGGAGGCTGGAGCTGGAGAGGGAGATGAAGGGGGCGGAGGCGGAGGTAAAGAAGACGTTGGGGTTGCTTGTGGGGGATATTATTGCGGTGGAGAAGCAGGCGAAATTGGCTTCGTTGTCTTGAAGGGCTGCTGTGTTACATTATATTTTTACTGTATTTCCCTCTAATGCGTGAACATCGTGTTCCGATCGTCGTATGTGCGGGCGTGAGGGTACTGAGAACGAAACTCCTGTGTTGGTCTGTGTACGAGATGTGGACATTCACGAGTCAGGCCTTCAGGCCTGAAGTTGTGTCACCTCCGCTGGCGGGTAGTATGAGCGCTGCTCCTTGCAGCGAACAATGGAACGGCCGTATGTGCAAGGCTGGCATGGTCCGTGGGCGTAAAATCGTCATCATTCGCGCGTGACTCGGTTTGCTTTCTCCTTCGCCCCCTTCCCCTGCGTCTGCCACTTTGTACAAGACAGCATTACGAGCGCGACAGGCAAGCCCGAGACGAACGAAGCCGGCAAGATTTCGGAGGAAAGCTTGGGAGATCCCTCCGCTGGGGGCTGTGATCAAAACAAACACAAAATGAGAAATAAAGGTGCAGCGCCCCTTGCCTCCCACCATACCGTGGCGTCGGCTGCTCATTCTCACATCTCCGGCTCTGCCCTACTCCCAGCTCGTCCGCTCCAGCGCGACAGGACGGTCACACTGCTAGCCGAGGACTCGCAGTCTCCTTTTGCGCCGACAACCGAGAACATCGACCAGCCTATCCACGACAACATCGCCTTCCCGGCGTCTATCCCGTTTCCCTCGCCCTTCGCCCTGTCCCCGGACCTCTACCAGACATTCCACTTTGCCCCGCGCATGCAGGAGCAGCCCTTTTTCGCGCTGCAACAGCCGTTTTTCCCGACGCACGACGCCCACGGACAGTTTGCCTTCCCACACGCGCAGTTCGCCTTCCAGCAGCAGATGCAGCCGCCGCCGCAGATGCAGCAACCGCAAGCTGAGCACATTCCGGGCAAGGGCGACTACGAACTGCTCAAGCAGGTCAAGGACGCCATCCTCAGCGGGCAGCATGAACACTACAAGCCGCTTCCGAAACCCGCTGCTCTCGCCGACCTCTACATGGGCCAGCTTCCGGCCGACCTGACTGCTCGACTGCAGGCGTCTACCAACCGCAGCTCGATCTCATCGCAGGCTACGGAGCCCTTGACACCGACAACGGCAACGTCGGCGACGACGAATATGGACACCAACGGAATGTCCCAGGACCATATCGACGAGCCAAGTCATCCACCGCCTCGCTTGCAAAACAAGGAGCAGCAGAGGAGGCCATCGGCGGCTACTGCAGTGCGTAATAGTCTGCTATGAGATGAACGTTAACTGACGTCGCCACGTAGACGCCAACAACCCATACGGCCCCGGCCAATGCCAATGGTGCTTCTGCTCCTCATACTAATGGTGTCAAAGCTTCTGGCTCAATGGTATCGGAACCTGAGAGACCTGCGTCGCACAAGCCCCCTCCATCCCGACCCGTCGACAATCCCTCCCCCGTCAAGACCGAGCCTATCGATCCGAAGGCAGTGCCTCCCCCTCCTCGCGTTCCCAACGGTACTTCTGGAGCTATTGAAAAGGACCCCCGCCATGCGGCGGTCAAGGCCGATGCCGCCGCGAGACTTGCTCGTGAAGACGCGGAAAGAGACCGCAATCGCGAAAGGGATAGATCTCTCGAGCGCCAGAGGGAACGTCGTGACAGCCTCTCGAGACCTGATTACCGTGACCGCCGCTTGTCCGATGCTCGACGTCCTGTGCCCGGTGACCGTCATTATGAACCCAGCAGCTACGACCGGCCTCTTCCGCCTCGCGAAGAGTTCAGGCCTCGTGTTGACGATCGCCGGCCGCCTCCCAGGGACCCTCCTGCCACCTATGAACGGGCTTCTAGTGCTGCCCCACGTCCTCTTGCTGCCCGTATTGCTCCGGTTGACTCCAAAGTTGGTCTCACGGAAAGTAAGAGTTTGTCCGCTCTTGGTGATGCTCGACCAACTACTGCGGTGCCTCGTACTGTTGACCCTGTCCCGGGGGTCCGTCCTGCTGAGCCCCCTCGCCCGCTGGAGGACCGCATCGGGCCCCCTCCTTCGTCTGGTAGGCCCTTGCATGAGCGTATTGGACCTGCTGCTGGTTCGGGGAAGCCTATTTTGGAATCCCGCATCTCTGACCCGATTTCGCCGACAAGTCGGCCTTCGAATGCGAGCGCTTCGGACCGTGGTCGACCCGTGGCTCCCGTGGCTGATCATGATCGCTCCTATAGGCCCAGTAGCCCTGCCCGCGCTGTCTATCCCCCTCGTGCTGCTTCTGTTCACCCTCGAGACGATGCCAGACCTGCACGGGGCTCTTCGCCTATCCGTCCACGTGACACACGCCCGACGGAGCTCAAGCCCAGTACGTATCGCCCTGGGGAAGACGACCGATACGACCGCAGGCGGGACTCCATGGACGTCGACCGCTCGCTACCGAGGACGATCTACGACCGAACATTTTCCCCGCCCACGCCAGCGCAGCTGGCCCTCGACCAGGAGCGCGCCCGCCGGAGCCATTACGCGCCCCCTGCCTCACCCCCTCCGCCCCCTCGGGCTCGCGTCGCAAGCGACGCCGCGTACGACAGCGAGCGCCGGTACCCGCCCGCGACGCGCGACTACTACGCCTACGACCGCGAGCGCGTGCGCGAGCTCGACGACGAGCTGTACAAGCGGCGCGAACGCGACCGCTACGAGCGCGAGCGGGACCTCATACCGCCGTCGCGCGCGCTGTGGGAGGAGCGCGAGCGGGAGCGCTCCCCGCCGCGCAGCGTGTTCGACACGGTGCGCCCGCCGCTGAGCGCGAGGATCACGGATAGCTACGGTGCGCCGGTGGATGATCGATACCTCGACCGGCGGTACGACTCGGGGTCCGTGCGTCCGGCGTCACCACCGTATACGGGGCGTGTGCGCCCTCGGAGCCCGAGTCCAATGGGTCGTCGTGCGGGCGAACCGCCCGAGAAGCGGCGGAGGGAAGAATTGTATGCGAGCGAGTATCTGGGGAGCCGGGCTGAGTATGCGCCGCCACCGAGGGCGGCCTCGCCGCCGAGATACTACGATGCACCGGGGTCGTCCGCCGCTGCAGTGGCGAGGGACTACGATAGGGACTACCCACGGTCGTCTGCATACCGTGCGCCGTCGCCGCCGCCCAGATCGGGGTCAGCTGCGTACTTGCCTCGCTATCGCGACGAGGACAGGCGCTACCCACCGCGTTGAGGTGAGTTGCATGCTGAGTGGCAGGGGCAGTTGGGCTGATTGTGTAGGTCATGACAGCAACCGCGACGCAAGGGACTTGAAAGTGATCTATCGACTCGGTAATAGTTATGCTTGAATCAATCTATGCCAATAATCTATATATCTACGGAACCATGTAAATAGGGCTACAGGATGTCAAGCGAAGTAAAATATGTGCTCTCATTCGAGGGATTCATTTGTGGCGTGAGGCAAGGAGGTGAAGTTGTCTCTTCCTTGGGTGGTCGAGCGAAGAAGGGCCGAAGACGAACATCCGAACTGTCTCCCGGTTCTCAGGAAGCTCTGCGAGAGATCACCCCCCAGGCTACTGTCTGCAACTACTCGCTCGTCGCCACCGGAGATAACACTTACCATAAAAGGGCACCAAGGCACTGGTCCGTGCACCCGCCTGGTCCGTGCGTCGTCCAGAAGTATAAAGGCCGTTCCTTCACACCCCGATTCCTTACCACTCTGGCCTTTTGGCTTAGATCAAGTGTAGTATCTGTTCTTAAAAGTTTAACCACTTTTACCGAAGCACCGCTTCGTGTTATGGTTATCCAATTTTTGTCGCCCCTGTTCCCTGGGCTCTGCTTGCAACCCGGGGACGCGATGACCTTGCCACTGCAGTACCGGCTTGTGTCGTCGGGGGAATCTTCCTCTTCTCTTTGTGCTTTTGCTTTATCCGACGCCTGTAGGCAGTTGGAAGGCAGGTGCAAATAGAAGTTGGATTGTTGGCTTCGCTGTATTTTCGGTCTTCGGAGTGGTCGTAGGCAGCGTGGGATGGAAGTGGAAGATGGGTCAAATATTTGTTCGCTTTGATTGGAGGCTGTTTCTGAAGAGAACACGACTGGAAGACCGAGGCCATGTAAACCCTCTCGAGTTGAGACTGTGAGATGGACATGCCATATCCTTACAGTGTTCATACAAAGTCATTCTGCATTCCCGTGGTTGAGAAAGGCCTCAGAAAGCAAAAGCCAAATGAATGGCAAAGTTACAATGAGTGTACAAATAATGTATGTAAGTAGGGAGCAAAGTGCTTGCCCAGAGGCAGCCCTGGTCTACATAGTCTCCGTCCATTATCCGTCTAGTGTCTATCGTATGCGCGCAATAACCTCGCGCGTTACATAGTGCCATATATAATGTGTCCAGCCCTCCATGACACCAGAACCGCCCATGATGTGGAGGCAGTCGCTCGAGACGTGCTATGGGGGCGTTAGACGCGTGTTCCCCGTGCGCAGAGCGGAGAGGACGTACCGCGTCTGGGCGCAATCGCGCTGGGTGGTCAATACCAAGGTAGTGAATGTCGCGGAAGCGTGACGAGGACACGATGTTCTAGACCTTCGTCAGCCGACAGCGAAGGAGGCAAGGACGCTGAACGCACCTCGAAAACGTGGTTCAACTCTCCGATGTTCGCCCAATTATACCAGTTCCATTTATACGGCTGTACTTCCGTCCACGGCTTGCGATGGTCGTGGCAGTCTTCGTGGCCGGGTAGGTACGCTCGGATGACCACCTGTCGCCGCGTACGCTTATCCCGCGCCTCGTCAAGCAGTTTCTGCACGTCGGACGCCCACTTCTCCATCGCATGCCCGAAGAACTCGATCACGCCGTCGATGCCGTACCCTCTGTCCACCGCCGAATCGTCGCGGAAGCCCGAGAATAGCGTCGTCGTCCAATGGCCGCCCGTGCTGATGATTAGGGTGCCGTAGTGATTGGCGGGGTCTGTAAATATCCTCACATACTCCTGCGGGGATAACGCCCAGAACGCCTCATCGCTGATAAGCTCGAAGTCTGGTGGCGGGTTGTACAGCTCGCGATGCAGCGCGATGAGCTCGTCGCCCGTGAGCAGCGTGTCGACGCGGCGGAAGGTGACAAGGGGCGTGCCCGTGACGTTAAACCCGCGCGGGAGCTTTAGACGCTGCACGACGGGGGACTCGGGGTTGAGGTACATGTTCTGCGGCCAGGCGCGGTCAAAGTAGGGGTTCTTGTTGTAGTCCGGCGTCGCGATGACATGGGGGTAGAGCAGGCACGAGATGGACGCAAAGTGGCCCTCGGTGATCGAGTCTGGGGCGCGCGTCAATGTCGGGCGTAAGAAGAGATCGCGCGCACGCACCTCCGATGAGCAACCAGCCGCCCTGCTGGACGAGGTCCTTCAAAAGCTCCTCCGCGCGGAAGGTGCGGATATCGCACTCGTCGCTCGGGACCCAGCGGTACGAGAACGCGTCCGGGAAGCGGTCCCACTGCGCCTCGTTGTCGACGGCGAGGTGCCAGTAGTACTCGCGCGAGCTCGCGCAGCCCTCGAAGCCGGCGAACTCGAGCGCCTCGTCCTTGTTCGTCATGACCGTCTTGTTCGTGCGCGGTGCGTACTCCCAGTGGCCTTTCGCGTAGGCCTCGGGCGTGCATGTCGAGCGCACGCGCTCGGTGAAGAAGGGGATTTCGGGGAGGGTGAGCGTGTGGGTGGGGCCGATGGTGAAGACGTAGGTGAGGAGAATCAGGGTAAGGACGGCGCCGAGGACGATGAGCTTCGTGTAGAGCGAGCGGAAGTTGACGCCGAGCGTCGTTAGCGCCGCCATGGTGGTTGCGGACGATGGTGCGCAGCAGCGAGATCGCCGTATGTTATTGATCTTCGGTCCGGGCGCTACGTCATCGCTCAGGAAATATTGTCAAGGTACCGAGGAGCTGTAATGAGGCTGCAGACCCTCGCTGGTTCAAAGGGTCAATGTGGACCGAAGATCAGCGAAAGATGACGGAAGGAGACAAGAGCCAAGAAGAAAATGGGTCGAACGAGTTCGTGACCACTAACGTGATTAGAAACAGGTCACGGTTCGAACTCTGAACGATCTATTGCCCTTCGAAAATGACCTAACTTTCAAGAAGGTGTATTGGTGTGCGCTTGTACGCGCGTTTGAGCAGGACTGCCCGAAGTCATTCACTTTCGTGATGAGCGACTCTAATTACGGAGGCAAATGCAAAAGTGATCGGAGGTCGGAACTCCCAGGTTATACACCGATTCTGCCACTGGATCCCAATGATCTGGGATTCTCAGAGCTCCGTGGAAATCCAGGACATCCCCCTCCACTCAAGCCCGAAAACAAAACTATATGTGATGTGGAAGAAGTCTGCCGTGGTGTAAATCAAGGTACAAGCAGAGTTACGCGCCACGCCTTAGCAGGCCCGTCGCGTACCCATAATTCCAAGGACCATATCTCCCTCTTCGGTTGGTCCTACACGGTATACTTCCTGTGCGACGGTACAAGCATTGCTATAAGGAACAAGAACATACAAGAAAGAGTGGGTGGGCAAACGGCCTCCCCGCGCACAGCGCTAGAGTACAAAACAATGACCATTATAATTATGCAATCTATCGGTATATGCGTAGTAAAAACTGTCTTCTTTCCTTCTTCGTATCGTACAAAGGCGTGGAAGTTGTGGTGTAGAGATTGAGAATTGATGCGCGTCCGGTATCGACAACGCTCGCGTGAAATCGAGAACACTCGCTCGCGGGCACCCGCCCCCAGCAACCGGCCTTCTTCGCCCACAACTCGCAACCGCCCGATTAGATGTCGACGCGCTCGCCGCACTCAAAGCCCTCGACCTCGACGTTCCACTTCCACCGACCCTCCTGGTAGCCGAGAGCAGTGTCCTCGAGGACGATCTCATTGCGCTTCGCGACGTACACCTATGGACATATCAGCGCCCCTTATCCCATTACAATGTCCTATCCCACTCACCGTCTTATCCGTCACCTTCTGCCTCAGCGCCGAGATGTTCTCCGGCTCGATCGGCTGCTCGAGCAGCTCCGACAGGTCTTCGACCGCGCGCTCCAAGTCCGACTGATTGTCCTCGAACAAGTCCTTCTCATTGCCCTTCGACAGGTAGTACGCCATCGCGTATGTCCACTTGAGCGTCTGCCGGCACTTGTCGACCTCCTCGACCGCCTTCTTCATGAACTGCACCTCGATCCAGGTGAGGTTGGACGTGATCTGCATGTCCTCCATCTTCTTCTCCGTCTTCGCGTACAGCTCGAGGGAGAGCTTGGCGGACTGCTCATGGTTCGCCCAGCGGTTGTAGTACTGCGGCGAGGTGAGTAGAAAATCAGGAAGAGGAACGGAGGACGCACGTGGAGGTATCGCTCGAGGGACGCTCGACTCCGGCTCTGAGCATCGCGCGCGTCGACACCGGCCTTCTCGTCATACCGATTGCAGGAATACCACGACGTGCCGTGCTCGGACCAGGGACCCATGCAAACCCAGCAGAATTCCCATTTACACTTCTTGCATGTCATGTGGCTGCAGAGAGGTCAGTCAAATCTAAGGAAGCATATACGCCACACGCACTTGCAGCCGCCGTTCTTCTCGATTGTGCTCTGGCACTTGCTGCACTCCTTCGTGTTCGTCTTGATCCAGTTCGCCGTCTCGCTGTCATCACGGCACTTCTGCAACCACAGCTTCGACACGGCGCATACCAACGGCCGATGGTCGCTCTCGATCGGGCAGCCGAAACAGAAGATGTGTTCCTTCGGCGATATCCCAAGCTGGGACGCGCGCTCCTGCTGCTGCCCAGGAATTCCACGCGCGCCACACGACACGATGGGCACGACGGTGAGCAGCGAGGACTTGGTGGATGCAGCCGGGCACGAGACCGTGTTCGTGCACTCGGGGTAGGGGCAGTACTTCAGGTTCGCGTTTGAGGCCACGAAGTGGCGGATGATGAGCTGCTGGTACCGCTCCCACGTCGACGAGTTGTCCTCCTGCTCCGCCACATCCATCGTCGTCGGCCCGCCGGGGATGAGCACCGAGTGGACGAACGAGTCGGGCGCGACCAGGGTGCAACCCTCACCCATGCACGAGATGGTGTGCTCGCCCTCGTCGCGTACCTTCTCGTTCACGTACGCGGACCAGCAGTTGGAGCAGTATGTATGGCCACAGGCGAGGGACTTGGTCTGGAGATCAGCCGCGTCGTCGCAGCAGATCGGGCACACGAACGGCTCGTTCACGCGTTTCGGCGATGGCGGCTTGGTGGGCTTGGAGGTGCTGCGGGAGGTAGATCTGGTGGTGCGAGATGGGCCAGGCGCGGATCGCGGTTCCGGGAGCTGGACACCCGATGCCACGAGGACCTTTGTCGGGTCGTCCATGTACTGCTCGATTAGGCGCTCCTTGTTCCAATCCGCCCGTCGGAGGAGCAGCGCGGATGTCGGCGCCTGCAGATACTCAGCAACCTCGTACGACTGAAGTCTTTCGACAACTCACATCTACGCCCAGGACGCCGCAGATATCATCCAGGTCCTTCTGCATAAGCTTCTCGACCTGCACCTGGCTCAGGCTCTCGTGCGGGACTTCATACGGCTTCAACTTGTTCTTGGACTCTGTGAAGGCCTCCACGACCATGTCGTCCTCGGATTGCATGGACTCTGCGTCGGGTCAGCCATTGAGTCAGCGGTTTGGAGGCGCGGGACGGACCATCGTCGTCGTCCTGGTCCATGGCATCATCATCCTCATCGTAGTACTCATCGTCATCGGAGAACTCATAGTCGGACGACATGTTGAGGGGCGTAGGCGGGCGTAGGTCGAGGAGATGAGCGGAGGAAGCAAGGTACTGGTTTCCAGCGTGACCTCCGTTCGGGAGGCAGTCACGACATGCGTCACCCACGTGGTTCGCGTCACTGTGACCGTCCATTGTTCTTTAACTTGCCGTTCTTGGGAACTCCTTTCAAAGGACCTACACCTTTGCGCAACCCGGGTCCGTGCACAGAACGCGAGGGACACGGCGCATAAAGCCATACATTATCTGTCTTCATCGTTTTGTTTGCATGTTCCCGGTTATCAGTGTAAGCCCTACGTGCTTTGCTCGCCTTATGACGCTGCTATTCCGATCCCTAGTCTACAACAGCAGCAGTGCTGAGTATGGGGCATTGCTCCATTCGAATTCCTACAAGTCGAGGTTCTCATCAGGAGCTCTCGCCTAACGGTACTTTCAACCCATGCAGCCCCTTATATCCGCCCGCTTCATGAGCCCCCCACCCATTCAGCACTTCCCCCTTCACATCTTCCGCAATCGCCCAGACCTCCACCTTGATCGGCTTGCACGTCGCCTTCATCTTGACTGCTCCCTCTCCCTCCTCATCCTCGCCCTCCTTCGTCCCTACCCAGCCCCACTCACTCAAGTCGCCTCCGGGGCAGGTGCTCAGCGCGCACAACAGATCCTGCTCCGCGAAGAATTCGACGTAGTCATCCTGCTGGGACGGACTGGCTTCCATGAAGTAGCGGCCTTGGTCGTCGAGGCCAGTGACTTGGAAGACGTTCAGAACATCGTGGACGTCGTATTCGGTGAGACCGTATGGCAGGACGGCTCGTGTGAGGTTGGAATGACAATGGAAGTCGTAGGTGCGTCCAGATAGCATCTTGTTTACTGGATGATCAAGTGCATCAGCCATTGAAGTCTGTCCAGATAGCTCATCCACTCACCATACGGATCGCACCTCGTCCCCAACAAATCATGACACCTCCCTCCCCACTCACTCGTCCCCTTCCCATCTCCCCACCGTCCCCTTCCATCTCTCCCCAGCGTATCCTTTACAATCGCGCACATCGGCCGCATCCACGGCAAGCAACTCCACAGCCGGTCGCCCGTACTCACATGCGTCGCATGCAGCTGCCGCGTCCGCGCCGCCCAGAAGCGCTCGCGCGACGGGTTTTGCGCGTTCCACAGGTTGAGATCGCCCACCTGCGACCCCTCGGGCGTGCTCAGGCGGAAGACGGCACCCTTCGGTACGTGCCACGCCGCGCCGCTGCGTGGGGGAATTGTGAGGGAGGTGAGGGGGACGCGGTGCGCGGGCCCATCCGCCGTCCCAGCGATACGCGCGCAAAGCTCTGCAGGCAAACCCAGCGTGCATCCTGGGGCGGGGAGGTATGCTGGCTGAGGGGGAGCGCGCTTATCAGTAGTCTCGCTCATGGTGGGGGACGATAAGCAAGCGCAGTCGCGCGAAGAGAAGATATACCTGCGCCTTGGCCAAGTCACGGGAGGGCGCGCGAAGAGATGACGCTACATCCGGTCCCAGGACGGGCTTCAGCTTCCTTCTATGGTATTAGGCTCCTGTGGTATCATACAACACAAGTGACAGTGGGGGTATAGATGCGGGTGAGGGGTACAGTTTGTGCAGAGGGGTTGCGCGAAAGCGAGATGTGGATGCGTAGGTGATACAGTTGAGAGGGGCGATACACTGTCCGGGGTAAGCCATCCATTCCAAGGGTTTTCCACCAATGTTACCGTTCGCGGAGTCGATGTGGGGAAGAGACGTCCGCGCCAGAGGTGTGCGGCGTATATTCCGTGGATATGTGCAAGGGGAGGTGGTCGTAGGTGCTGTCCGCGGGCTTGCCATCTACAGCCGCGGTTGCCGCGGCGATGTCACCTATGCCGGCGCGCGTGCCCCAGCCGGTCTGCGATGGATGTCAGTCCCCGCAGGAAGCAGCAAAAACATGCAGCTCACCTCGTGTAACGTTACAAGGGCATATAGCTTCATGATGGCAAAGTAGTAGCCGAACGCGATGAACGCAGGTACGTAGACGATATGCTCCGGCTGGTGCCACAGATGGGGAAGCAACTTCGCCGTGCGCGTCGCTGTCAGCCATACGCCATACGACGCGAGGATGTTCCACCATGGTAAGTGGTAACCGCCCTCGGTCACGGGTTTGGTGGACTTGTACAAGAGGTATGAGACGAGGCAAGGCCCGACGAGGAGGGTGAGGGGGTTGTAGAGTTTGTCGACCATGGTATACGCGACGTAGGGATGGGAGGTCCAGATGTGTCGTTCCATGAAGAGCGAGCGAAGGTCGGAGCGCCAAGTATTTCGTGTCCATCTCAAGACCTGGGGGGCCGTCAGAAGAAGCAAGGCTAGGCAGAGCGTGTACGCACCTGCTTCAAAAACCTCCAGTTTGGCTTCATAGTACTCAGCAGTTCCGCCTCTTTGCAGCATTGCACGTACGTCGACCACCCATGCGAGACCATCCAGCGCGTCAAGAACTTGTCGTCCCCCGAGTTGAGCTGATACTTCCCCAGCCAGTAATCGTGCGTGAAGCCGTACAGGAATTCGGGGTCCTTCAATATGATGGTCCGGTACGCGGCTGTTCTTCCCGACAGACATGGGATACCGCCGTCAATGTGCGTCGACGCGGCAATCTCGATATTCCGGATGGTCAGCCGGAAGGCAGCAAGGACCTCCCAGACCGTCATGCGCTTGCCGCACGGCTGGACGCGCTGGGACGTGCCGACACCGCCGACCTTCTGGTCCTCGAATGGCGCGAGCATGTAAGGGAGCATAGTCGGTGGCCAGATCGCGTCGTCGTCCGCGAACACGATGATATCCGTTGTTGTGTGCTTGATGCCGTGCGACATTTGCAGGCGCTTGTTCGCGAAGGGGACGGTGAGGACGCGTATGCGCTGCGGGTCGACCTCGTTGGCGAGGTCCTGCAAGGGAGCCAGCATCTTCTCTTCCGTGACGATGAGGATCTCCTTGGGCTTGCCGACGAGCCAGGAGTGCGCAGCTTCCTTGAACTCTTCGCCAGCGTCGATGGTTGGGACAATGATTGTGACGTCCTCGGCGGCGATGTACGTCGGATTCTCGGGCAGGGGGATCGGTCGGTACGCCCAGGACGCGGACATTCGTATGAGGAACCATAAGTAGCGATAGAAGCTGAGGGGGCCTTAGCAAACGCCTTTCCCTGTACTCAAAGAGCGCACCCTATAATCCCAAATGGTACAACTTCGGCGGGATTAGCGTGGGTGAACTGGAGGGGGAACGGCTAACGCACATATAGGAAAGTTATCCGACGTTAGATACAGCATCCTGGGGCGCCCGCCGAGGCGACGCTGCACGCTTTCCTACTACGCCTAGGAGGAGGGAGCGAGGGGAAGAGAAAGCAGATGGCGGGCGAAGGAGAAATTGTCGAGCTTGGCGTTCCGCTCATCGTTGGCAACGTCCGCCGCGCTTCTACGCCTTTTCCCCGAATAGATAAAACGCCTATTTTTGATCCGCGAGCACGTGGAAAGTTCAACTTCGCGGCCAAAGTTAGCCTTTATAAGGCGTTCGAGCAGAAAGCCTAGGCCAAGCGGTGTTAAGGCATCCAGCTCAGCGAGTGTTCGTATAGTCGTAGAATGGCTTTCATGAAAGAGGAAGAGAAGCTAAGACACCGGCTCTGACGGCAGGGTGACGCGGGACCCCGATCGACAATTCAAGGGTACAGGCCATGATCATGCATGATGGATGCCGCTTGTAGTGTAAACTTGAGGCTCGAGCTCAACCCCTCTCGAATAACATATGAGAATGAATCTCCTGGCAACTCATAACACAAGAACATCAGCCTTCGCCGCGTTCTTCTTCCTGGAAGAGTCGACGGTCGAAGGCGACTTCGACAAGTTGCTCATGTTTGAGGTACATCTCAACCCAGCGCCACTATGAGGAGTGCAGGGGAGGGTCCACAATGAGCACGCATCGGATAGCAGTTGTACGTACATGGAATACGGACAATATGCGAGGTCGTCCGATTCGGGTCGTCGCTTTCGCCGATGAGATACTTTGTCCTTCTGCCGACCTGCTCGGGAAGAGTGGGTTACAAAGAGTGGCTGAAAAAGCGGGTAAGCCTTCAAGGTGGTTATGCGAGACAACCTTCTTACTGACTCACCCTTCGAAGATCTCAGCAAACAGTCAATTCAGTTGGAGACTAATGCTGAGCAGGGCACTCACGGGGCATCGATGCGCACGAGGATGTTGTGAGTGTGGGCCAGTAGCGGACCCACCGAGCGCGCGGTCCGTTTCGGTGGAGGGAAAGCTGACGGAGACGGTGGTTCGCGGGTCACTTCCGAGTGGCAAACAGAGGGGTTCCCAGTCGTATATCTACGGGGATGAAGGCCATCGACACCGCTCAAGCATAGACAGAACCGCACCTTCGACGAGCAGCTATGTCTTCATCCGACGCGTTACAGGCCAAGGGTCTTTCTTGGTTCAAAGACGTGCGTCCTAGCTAGTCAAGACGGTTTTAATAACGTGCTCACCTCAAGTCTGCAGTTCTTCGCCACCGCGGATACGCTGGATACGCGCAAGTGGCTTGATACGTTCTGGCTACCGGACGCGACCGTCCAGTTCTCGAACGCACCGGACTTGGGCGGCCGTGAAGTCATCTTCTCGGTATGCACGACAGTCCAGGCGCAAGACAAGGATGCTGATGTTGACACCCAAGGCGATGGACCCGACCTTCGCTCGTCTCGGATACATGCACCACGTCATCCACTGGACCGGTAAGTGCAGAGCTTCAGAAGACAGTGGCAAACGCGCTGCTTTACAAGTGCGACGCTAACAAAAATCGTCAGAGGTCGCGCGCGACAAGATCATGGTGAAGGCAACAATCACGTACCGCGCGAAGGACGATCCCAAGCACGAAGATTTTGTCATCCCGGGATTCGCGGTCGCGTACTTCCCTGACGAAGTGAAGGTCGACTCGACGGATAACCGAATCAAGCGTCTGGAGGTATACATCAACCGTACGCCCCTTGAGGAGCGCATGGCTGCGTTACAAAAGTGAAAGACATGATAGAGGAGACAAAATCGTTGTTTATGTACTGGTCGACAGAAACGAGTTGGCTACATACCAAGAGTCGCGTGCATAGCGTCGCTGGACAGAGACAGACAGAGCAAGTCATCGGCGTCGTATCAATCTTGGAGTGCGTGTCCGACAAGACTGAGCATGTACGAGGTGAGAGGACAATAGCCTCCTCGAGCGTGTCACTTCGCATAGCTCAGCCGCGTGCCCACATCGGAGATAAAGCAAGTCGTAAGCAAGTAATCCAGAGGTTTCAGAGCCACAGATGATGCTGAATCTGGCTCTCTGAGTGACAGCGAGTTCGGTGGTAGATGGACGCTGATGGGAGGGCATTGTGACCGTGACGAAATCACGAGACAAATTATGTGTCACGGTTCAAGCTCCAAGTCGCGACTCCATACCATCACGTCCTTGATCCTAGTAATCGACTATAGATGAGGGGCGGTGCTCCATAGTCTCCCATATAGTGTTCATAAGCCTGCGCGCGACACGAAGGTATGACTGACGGTAGCAGGTACAAGTACGGTTGTAGCTATGGCCCTATTCCCTCGTTGCCTCGATAGACTCCCAGAACTTGAGAATGTCCACTACGGGGTAGTCAGATCCTTCAACCTCAGGCAAAAGGACCTGAAAACTGGACAGAGGGGAGCATAGAGGTGATTGACGTGATTGCCAGATCGTCCGAACTAGATCATACTCAAGTCGGGCGAAGTTACCCTTCAGGCCAAATTGATTGAATATCAGCACCGATTCGAGGCACGTCAGCGTCGGGCGCGACACATCGAAAACCAGCTTCTCCGCGAGTTCGCGATGCAGAGGGTGATTCCAGGTGATCGGCGTCACTTCGTGGATAAAGCGGAAATCCCGTAACCCGTTCGCCATTGACATGATGCCATAGATAGTGTCGACACTGTAGCGCCACATATTCCGAAGAATGAGCCTCTTGACGGGCTTGAGAATATCTTGCAACAGATGCGGGTAGACGCCAATGAGATGTTCCTCATCCATCACGAAATGTTTCCCCCCTCTCTGGTCATTTTGGTACCCAGGATAAGTTACATCAAGTTCGATGCATGCCAGGCGAGGAGCTCTGATGATGGGGCAGAGCAGGATGGCTCCGCTGGCGGTGCAGAGTGTTTCGAGTGAAGGGAAATGCAGCAATCCAAATCCTAGGACACGGCTGGGATGAAGACGAGCATAGAAACATAGCTTGAGATGCGCAAGATTCGAGCAGAGAGTGAGGACATGGATGTTCCGGGGCATGATGTTCTGCACCTCGAGTTTACGCAGGACGGACCAGTCGAACGAACTAGAGGTGGGTATCGTGGCCTCAATAAAGCCGAGAGCTTCCAGTTTTGGAACACGGCCATTGTCGGGCAGCGCTGTCCCAAGCACAGCATTGGGTTCACCGTGGACAACCAGATGCGTCAAAGCAGGGAGGATAGGATAACGTAAGTCGGCGGCGATGGACCGAACGAATCTCAGCGACTTCAGACGATCCGCGTTGGCCCATATCGCTTGCCACACTCGACCGTCGATATCTTCCCAGGTCTCACGAGGCCTTCTCACGAAGGCTCCGACCCTCAGCGGGCGTTGCCCAGAGCGCTGGATATACGAGTCCACTAACTCGAGCAGGTACTCTCCTTGTCGTCCTTCGGCAGTGTACGGCACTCGGAAATCCTGCCAAGCCCAGCAAAGACCGAACGTAATCTCCCGCCAGTAGTGGCAGACCTGCGAGAACGACCAGACACTGCCGCCGATATAATCGAGGAACCACCGTGGCGGAAGTGTGTAGGCAGCAATTTGGCCCAGTACCTCCGGCGGCATCCAGCGGATGGGCGCCAGCAGCGCCTTCACGTCCGCGATGGTCTCCTCCAGGCTGGCTTTCTGAAGCCGCAGCAGGCGCGCCGCCTCTTCCACCCGCGTCACTTCGGCCTCGCATTCGCTCAGCCCGCCCTCCAGATTCGCGAGGCCAAGCTGGAGTGAGCCGCGGTCGAATTCTGTCGTGGGGACATAGGCCGATCGAGCGAGGGCTGCGAGATCGGGCCCGCCGGTGACGCTGGCGAACTCGTGACTGCAGCGAGAGCAGAGCGGGGTGGTTTGCACGATATGTTGAAGCTTCTCCATGAACGAGGGCTACGAGGGCAGCAGCGTCAACATGGGCGGGCTTCGAGTGGTCTTGTCACGTACGTTGTCCGGGCCAGCGCGCGGCAATGGTGACGGTCAAGATCAAGATATGTTTGCTGGTGGCGGTGTCGTATTGTTCCCACATGTGCGGCCGCCTAGGGCGGTACATCGGGCCGGACACCGCGTCCTATTGTTCGACTTTGACCTGCTGTTGTTCGAGAATCCACAGGTATGCGTGCTTACCCAAGACCAGAACTTGAGGTCTGAAGTATGGGGACATGGCATACCAGCCCAAGACGAAGCTTCAGCGCATAATACAACTCTGCGCTTCACACAAATTCGTATATCATGGGCACATTACTCACGATTTATTGTTCACAAGTAAAGACACGTAGAGGGCATTCGGAGGGGGCGTCTATAGATGGGATTCAGTCCCAAGTTTCCCACCATCAACGTTGCCAAGCACTTACCTCTATATCCACCACGGCACCCCGATGGGCTAACCTGGTCCGTCATAGCGAGCCTTCGAAGCCCGCCTCCGCATCGCGTCCATCTGACCCCACTATACCTTACTAGCACGCGCTCGAGGACGATATTCACACTAGCACGGCAGCGCGTATATAATACCGACGCGCCATCCTGTCCTCGGTTCTGAAGGCGTGTGTGCGAACGGACTGGGCTCAGTCGATCAGGAGACGGATACTTTGCCGCACAACGCCGCGCACGAATTACTTGTCGTTTCCCAGGATGCGAAGCACCCAAGGAGGACTACTGGCTGTACTGTCGACGTTAGCCTGGTACGCAGGAGCTCGAGGGAGCAACCTACCTCCCGAGGAACCTGGCGTCTTCAAGGCAGAGGCCAACGCGACCATTGACGCGCCCATCGACGCCGTCTGGAACGCCCTGCTGGACTTTCCCTCCTATCCCGACTGGAACCCGTTCGTCCGGTGAGCCGCGATTGACTGCACTCACCTCTCGTCGTCTGATTCGGTCTCTCCAGCTCCCAGGTGCTCGCAAACGACCTCTTCTTCCCACTCGAGGACCAGAGCAACCCTCAGGCGGGCCAGCGCCTCATCATCCACGTCCAAATACCACCGCTCACCCCGCCCGTCGACGCGGACACCCCTGCAGATCCCCTGCACGCGCAGTCGTCGTTCGAGAACATCACCTTTCTCGAGGGCGCCCCCACGTACCGCGCTGCTTGGAAGCAAATCATGATCCCGGATGCGCTGGTCAATGCGACGCGCTGGCAGGCCTTGAGCACCCTCGAAGACGGGCGGACGTTGTACGAGGCGCGGGAGGTGTACGCTGGATCGCTGGCTTCAACGTTGGAGTCATTATTGGGCGAAGGATTACAGGAGGCCTTTGACGCTCAGGCGTCCGAGCTGAAGGCGTACGTAGAGTCCGCGTAGATAACACGTCGCCGCCGCCGTCGTCGTCGGCGTCGGCACCAAGGGTCGAATAATGAATATTCGGCGGGCCGAGCGGTACTGACACGTGTCCACTATCGCCGTGCCTGACGCGCGCCCGTTTTTTTCTGCTGTGCTGCTTGTCGTCCACCACCACCACCACCTCAGCCTCGTCCCATACGCCCCGCGGCCGTCAAGATGAATCCCGCCGTCCAGAACATGGTCACCTCCCTCGTCCTCATGCAGGGTGCGCCCGAAAACAAATTCGAACGCACGAACACACCGGACTGACGTGTTCACTCAGTGGGGAAGAGGATACCGTTCGAGAAACCGGAGGTCCTCAACTACGCGCGGATTGCCTACGTGGTGATCCAGGTCATTATCCTTGGGACGTACTACTATATTTCGATGAAGGTGAGGGACGCGGGGACGTACACGGGATTGGGATTGACGGCACGCGCGCAGATCAAGGCTAAGGATGACAAGACGGTGCTCAAGTACGTTGAGCCGCCAACACCCATGGTGCGTACTCTATAACCCTCTTCCTTCTCAACCTAACCCCCCACATAGTCCGGGCAAACGGAGGGCGAGCTGGTCACAACAACCGTCCGCGACTACGACCTCGCCGAGACCTCGAAGGCGGTTCGTGACCCGCGTCGTGCTTCCCCCACTCCTTCTCCTGACATGTATGTCCTCTCGCAGATTAAGGGCGCCTACACCGGCATTGCCATCATCGCCGTCATGCACCTCTACTTCAAGTTCACCCAGCCGCTCTTCATGCAGAGCGTCCTCGGTCTCAAGGGCCTCTACGAGTCCAAGATGGTCCAGCTCTACATCCTCGGCAAGCCCGCAGAGGGCGACCTCGAGCGGCCATTCAAGTCGGCGGCTGGCTTCCTCGGTGGTGCGTACTCCCCCTCATCACGCCCTCCTACCTCCCCATCTCTCCCACCTTCATCTCCGCTTTCATAACCCTCCCCTGTTCCTCCTGCGCTCATGTCAATTCTTCCCGCACGGACCGTCCTACCTCCTTCTCCCTCTCCTTGCGCTCGTCCTCTCTCCCCGACGCGCCATGCTGATGACATCACCATATAGCTGCTGCCCCCGGCCCGCAGACGGACAGAGCGGCCATCGCGGCGGCGGAGAAGCGCGCCGCGAAGAAGGACGAGTAGAGGCTTGCATGCACATCCGAGTGGACGCTCCCGCATCATTCGAGTGGACGCTCGCGCATCATCCGAGTAGACGCTCGCACACCATCCGAGTTATCGCTCACGCACCATCCCACCACCGCGGCGAGGGCACGGGGCCCGTCTTGTATACCTGTACTACACTACTGGAAAACGACATATGCCGCTAATGCGCACTTTATGGCTGTATCTGGGGCTATCTCGCCGTCGCTTCGAGCTTCTAAGGTTGAATGCGAAGCGAACTCCACTGTGCTCTCCACTGAACCCTCGAATCCGCGCCAACGTAGAGTCGTCGTATATCAACCCAATGGCAGGTAAGATCATATGGACCTTTGTACGTCGCTATCATTACATGGACATCAAGAAGTCCTTGGTGTCGTAGGACGGTGCGTTCATAATCCGTTGGCGTCCATAGTATACAACAGTGGGATGAGCATCGTGGCTACACGAGAGACGCGGCCGCTTTGAATACATCTGAAGGTCCTACGAAACGTGTACATGAGGCAGAAATGATATTCAAGATTCGCTTGTCATCGCGACCTTGAGCTCTGAGCCAGTCTTCTAGATCACTGTACAGGTAGCTGCTGGACAGACACTTCAGGGACAGTCGCTGCAGAGGAGTGCAGCCAGGAGGGGGCGCGATGCGTGACTCCAAGATTCGCCGCATAATGTCAAGATCTCCAGTTTCAAAACCACCTTCACTACCGGTTATGATCTCCAACTCCGATAGGTACGCGAAGGAAGGAGCGGCCTTGTCGAAACATAGCGTTTGCAGCAAGTCGTCGTGCAACCCGTAGTAATGTCCATCGTCGAATGCTGTCGGTGGAGTCTCTTCGACAATGGACAGCTTCTGCAACCTCCAGGGGATCGCGATGATGGGACGTAACAGGGAGACAGGGTATGCATCCTGGATATGCATGTTTCGCAGCGTGATGTGGGTGACCGGCCATAGTAAGTCCAGCTTCTTGTACCAGTCGTAGTGCGCACCGCAGTCGATGGAGATGAGGATGAAGTGTCGGAGTTCGGGCACATCGAGGAGAGGGCAGATCTCGACGGCGCCCCAGGCGACCTCCAACGTCTGCAGCATCGGAAAGGAGATAGGTCGGCAATCTTCAGACAGTAATGGGACATATGTAAACTCGTGCGACAGACTGAGCACCTCCAGTCGGATGCAGTGCCGCAGGGCAGCGAGTCTTTTCCCCTCGAGAGGACCACACGTTTTGAGAACTCGCAGGTTGTCCCAGGACGGATGTATGCCGCACAGATAGGAGTCTAGTGCACGAAGGTTAGGGGCAACAATCTCGACGGAGGAGAGTCCGTTGTGTATAAGTTTCCGAAGAGTAGGAAAATGAACAGTCAAAGGCACCCTGTACCCGTAAGAATACCCACGGTGGTTCGAGTCAACGCCCACAATGGAGACTATGCGCTGCGCGTGGCGCATGAGCGCATCCCAGAGTGCCGGAACAGAGTGCGAAGTCAGGGTGCCCGAGATTACAAGGGTGAGAGGGTGTTGTCCCGAACGCTGCAAGTAGGTCTCAACAACATCCGTAATTGCTTCATTCTTCGTCTCGCTCCACCATCCGTCATATGGCTGATAGCCCAGACGGATATGCGCCCATGGCCAGTGCATTGCGAGCGCAAGCTTCCGCCATTCGCGGCATACCTGCGTGAACGCCCATGTCCTTTTCCCAATGTCATCCGTATACCAGCCCGACGGGAGCGTGTAGCCGGCGATCTGCTCGAGAACCTCCTGGGGCAACATATGAATGGTGGAGAGCAATTTGGATATATTCGTCGCGGTAGACGCTATCAGACCCCTATGTCGACGAAGGGAGGAAAGGGCAGACTCCAAGACTTCGATCTTTCGATCGCATACGCGCAGATCGTCGTACATCTGGGATAAACTCGATCTGAGCGTATCGATTTCGAGCGCAGTGGGCGGTGTCTGCGCATCACGGGCACGATTGCGTAGATCTGCTGAGCCGAGCCTGCTGGAGAATGCGTTGACGCATCTGGTGCAGAGGGATGTGGTGTGCGGAATATCTCGAAGAACCTGCATGACCCTGAGCAGCGGTGGCGGCGTGAGGCTGATCAGACACGGTCAATTCAGAGCTCAGTAATCAGAAAGAGCTTTCTCTGACTTCACCTAGAGGTTGTTGGTATATGTATCGTGCAGACGTAGGCGACCCTTCGTGCGGGGTGAGTGCGGAGAACAGGCTTAGGTTTAGGATCAGAGCGTCACGCGTCACGGCCCACGACTCGGGAGATATCCGTTCACGTGATTCAGTGTTCGACTTCTGCCCCTGCCTTTCGGCATACCGATACAAGCGCTTCAATAGCGTTACCGCGCATGACGATACAGCCAAGCTGAATTTGAGGGCGTTCTGCCTCGACGAAGCAAGACCGATGTGCAACCAGTGGGTTCAACTGGTATAGGAACCGCTGGGGACTTCATTCTTGTAGAACCACAAGCTAGACGCTCGAGGCGCCATCATGACCGAATATAAAGCAGTTTTTGAAGATAGGGTATAGCAAGCGGCAAGAAATGAGAGCACGACATCATGACGAGCGTAGGACACGAAGCAAGAGGTGACGATGAGAGGAGGAAGCGAAAGGCGAAGGCGAAGGATTCTGAGTTGACGGCCACGCTAAACGCATGCAACGAGATAGGTCAGCGACATGATGAAGGGACGGGCGCGAGCATTTACCATACGCGGGAAGAGGGCATGAAAATCCAGCTCAAGGTAAGGATCGGCGGCGCGGCGGGATTGTTACAAGGGCGCGCGCGTGATGGTCGAAGTCAGGTCCGCAAAGAGGCCAGTGAAGGACTTCATAAAGACACGCGCATGTACCTTGAAGAGCTAGCGCACTTAATGCGCGGAAGAGAGACATCCCCACTCGCCTTTGGCAACTGCATGGATATCGTCCTCTTCGTCTTGAGATCTTGGTCGATGGCAAGCTCAAGGAAAGCCGGATGTTTAGCACCGACGCGAATGGTAGGCACTGAGCCGCAAGCGGCTAGATTTCCTGCCACCGCCCCCACGCGCCGCTTATCTTGCTGCGACGCGCATCGAGTACACCAAGTACTGGCAGGTCGTCAGCACCGCAGTAGCCCGAAGGCCCCGTGGCGTCTCCGCCGCCTCTACAGCCCCAGTAGTACCCCGATCATCCCGCGAGGGCGCCACGCGAAGGACGACCTCGGGAAGGAGGTTCAACATCCATGGGGGACCAGTCGAGGACGTCTGGCTTTGATGTCTTCACATCGCTTTACAGCTTGGAGGGCGGATTTGAGTTCACCGATGTGGCTAATGTGGTATGCGCTCTATGGGATACGAGTTTTGAATCATAGCAAGACAAGGCCGTACATACTCAGTGATCATCTGCGCGAGACTTCTGGCAGAACCCCGAGAACAGGCAATTCTGTAGATCGGGGAGCTCGAGGCAGGCTTGGGGTGTTTCCGACGTTTTCTCTCCGTGGTCGATGAGCGCGATTCGATGTATCGATTCAGGGCCGTGGGATGCAGAGAAGTATTTCCCTGTTGCCAGTATGCCGGTCCACCAACGATCAACGCACGCAGAAGGGATGAGAAATATACGAGGAGGAAATGAGCGTCGCTGCCAAGTTGCAGCTGAGGCACGTGTTGTCGGCGACTTCCGTGTCCACGTCACTGTTCGAATTTTAACCTGTCACGCTTTGTTATGAACGCTTCAGTTGTCAGGATACCAACGAGCTTACCAATGAGGATTCTTTACACAACTATAGCACTCGACTCTACAGGACTCATGCAATGAACTGCACAGCAAAGCGGAAGTCGGAACCTGGTTCGACTTGAACCTGCGTGCCCTGCCGACCAATGTCCACATTCAAGATACAGTTCCCATCGTTCCCCTTAACTTTGGCCCAGCCCTCAAAGAGCGCAGAGGCAGGGAAGTCTGCAAATGGCGTCCATATGCTGAATCGCTCGAGGGGAGCGCAGACGTCGCTGCCGGAAGAAGCGCGAGACTCGACCACGCGCCGAACGAGGGAGACGTCATCGTCTGTCCACTCTATCCCTTCGATTCCGTTCACAAAGTCCATCTCCGTCAGGCTCGTCAGGGAGGGCGCGGTCTCATCGAAGATGAGCGCGTCCAAGAGCCCTTGGTTTGTCGCGCACGGCGGCTCGGGATACAAGCCCGAAGCGTCAACGATGGTCAGTTTGCGCAGCTGCTTCGGAATCTTGACAAGAGCGCGGAGGAGGTTGATGTCGTAGCCGTAGATGCAGCGCATGTCCCGCAGCGTCATATGAGTGACAGACTCAAGCAGGCCCATCCGCTCGTGCCACCCGGTATACACGTCATTGCTCTGGATGCTGAGGGTGAAGTCCTGCAGCGCAGGAGTACGAAGATACGGGCAGACTTCGATGGCAGCCTCGCCGATGATCAGTGTGTGAAGATATCGAAGATGAACGGGGTCCCCTGGCTGAGCGTCTGCCATGGAGAAGTGCTCGACCGACAGGCTGAGGACCTCTAGCCTCGCGCAGTTGCGCAGAACATGGAAGTCCGGAACGAGGATCACCATATCGCAGAACTGGAGGGCACGCAGATTCTCCCAAGGCAGATCCACGTTGGACATGTACATGGCGTTGATCTCGAGGACGCACAGGTTGGGCGCGTCGATGGATAGCGCATATGCGCATTCGACCAGGAGCTCACGCAGAGCGGGAAGCGGGCAACGGAAAGCCTCAGGAAGATCTTCTCCGCTCGACATCAACGCGAGCTCCCGTATGCGGTGTACATGAGGTGCGAGAGCATCCCATACGTCCTGTGCGGTATCCTTCGCCCTCGTGTTGACCGTCTTGACGGTGAGTGGGTGCTCGCCCGAGCGCTGAAGGTACGCGCGCACGGCGGCCGTCGCTGAAGCGCATCCAGCGTCTGCCCATTGCCAGTCGAGGCGGGGTAGGCTGATATACGCCCACACCCAGTGCATTCCCAGCGCTACGGCCCGCCAGCTGTGACAGACCTGCGAAAACGCCCAGGGGTGTTTGCCGATACAGTCCTCGGATGAAGGTAGTGAAAGCGTGTACCCTGCGATCCGCTCAAGGACCTTCGGCGGGAGGTTGTGCGCCAATGACATGGATAGCAGCGTCTATGATCCTTCAGGAAGCAAGTGCGCCTGCTGAATGTCATCAGTACTGCAGCCTGCTCAGCGTTTGGTATGCGGGACGAACTTATGACAAGTACGCGGAGGAGATGAACCGATGAGCGGTGGAACCAAAGCGCTTATTATAAGCATGGGACATGAATCACACCTCTTTCCGGGCGCTGACTGCTGAGGTCTCGGACCCCAACGTTTATCGAATGCAGGCGCGCAGCTGACGTTCGTCGACGAGTGCCGAGGTGCGTAACGATTGAAACCATCCGGATCGCAGCCGCGCCCAGTCCCCAGCTAACTTAGAAACACTTCGATGAACCGCTGCATATCCCTCGCCGCCACCCCCTGCTCATTTCCTTCCCCTTCCGCCCACGCAATCTCTACCATTGCCTTGACCCGCGCGGCATTCGCCTCCTTCTCAGCTCTCTTCACCTCATCAAAGAACGCCCATCCCAGCACCCTCTTCGCCTCCTCCCGCACCTTTTCAATCGTCTCCGCCGAGACCTTGTCCTCATTCCCTGGCGTCCACACAACATTATACGGCGCGTTAATGTCGAAGACGTCGCTCGTTGGTGTCCACCCATTGCTCTGACGTGGCCTGCGCCCGAAGCCGCGGCGCACCTCGTTAAGCTCGTGCCCTGTGTTGTGCACGCGGGAGACGAGGAGCGCGTACAGTGGCTGGTCGGCGCAGATGGGCCAAGAGACGGTAGGGACGCCAGCGGCAAGGGCCTCGTTCGTGCCGCCGAAGCCGTTGTGGGTGAGAAACCAGCCGGTGGCCTTGCAGGATAGACTTAGTGATGATCATGGGGCGATATGCATATACTCACTGGATGCGCCAGCACGTACTGCTGGGGCGTCCATGCCGATACCAACGTGACCCCGCCAGCGTCGAACTTGGCCTTCAACTCTGCAGGTAGTGGCTCACTCATCTTGTGATAGGCGATGATCTATTCGTCGAATCGTCAGCTTCCTGACCACAGAGCAAATCGTAGTAGAGTAGAGCTCACCACCGGAATTCCCATATCCGCCACCACATCGAACCATGCCCACATCACCTCCTTCTCAATCCCAATGAAGGTGGAGAACGTCGAGCCGAAGGAGATCTGGGATTCAGTTCGTTGGCAAGACATCGCTTCAACATCCCCCCGAGACAGACCACACGCACATAGAGCACACTCTTCTCCCCCTTCTCCTTCAGCATCCGGTCCATGAAGCTCACGATCTCCGCTCCCTCTTCTGATTGCGCGATCTCGGCGACGCCTGCCTATGGAATGTCAGCGACACGGCCTTCTTTTAGAACGCCGTGGGACCAACTCCTCTCACCTTTGACATCGCCTCCTCTGCGGGCGGGAACAACGGACCGACGGCGAAGAAGTGGTTTGGTGCAAGTCGCGCTGCCAGCGCATCGCAGGTCTTGGGTTCGATTGAGCGACAGGAGGGGGCAATGATGGCTTCGCAGGTCGGGACGGAGCTGGAGGAAAGTGGTGGGTATGGGTGCGTGTGCGGCGTCGGTGGTCAGGGAGGCAACATACCGAACGGAGTGGAAGTGCACGTCCCAGGGCATGAAGACGGGTGGCTGGCAGTATATTGTCAGATGGTGTGTGCGCGATAGCAAGTCTGTTCACCTCCTGCAAAACGGATTAGCATCTCACTTGGCCCGCATACACGAAGCACAAACCTGCGGGAACAGCTCATAGTCCGCCATGGGCGGCAAGTCCGCGACGTCCAGCGTCTTTCCCGAGGTTGCGTTCAGTGCGATCTATAGCTTTCGTCAGCCTTTCACGCCTTTCCGCCCCTTCCACCATTCTGCGGCCTCAGGCCCACGATGACTGCGACCCAACTCACCTCATTCGCCACCGCCCTCGGCAGAACGCCTTCCTCCTTCACTCTCTTCTCAATCAGCTCCCAGTGCTTTTCAATATCTTTCTCGAACATCTGCGCTAGGGTGAGGATGGCGATGGCGCCGTAGCCGCACCAGCCGACGATGCGAGTCGCGGGCGACATGGCGCGGGTGGATTGGAGGACGCAGTGGGCGATGGTCTGGGCAGTGGGTCAGCAGGCGTAGAGGGCAGGAACGAGAACGAAGCAGAGGAGGTAGAAGACAATGGAGTAGAGGGGAAGGGTAAGGATTAGGATCACGGTCACGTACATCGCAGACCATCACATCCGGTGCGCGGGTGGTGATGTCGGCCAGTATGGCTGTATATGCGTTCTCGAAGTTCTCCTTCATCTCTTGCATACGTACGGGGGTCGCAGCGGGGATGAATACGAGCCTGAGGACGCAATATCAGTGTCTGAATCTATCCCTAGAGTGCCATAACGCACCTGAATCGCTCCTTCTTGTCCGCATGCTCGCCCGTCAGGAAGCGATCAACTTCGTTCCTCGTCTTGTCCTCGATGACCACGGAGACGATGAAGGTCACCAGCACGGGCGCGCGCTGCACTAGACGACACAAGAACGCGACCATCGGTCGTGCATGACCTGCGAGCCCTCATTGTTAGCAAAGGGACAACTTCGGTGAGTACTACTACACGCACCCCAACCACCACTGATCGTGAACGCGACGACGTGCTTGGTGTACGCGGGCGTCGACATCTCTAAGTCTTGCCTGGTCTCGTCGGCGGGGAATGAGTGAGGAGGGGAAGGAGAAGGGTGGATGTATGAGGCCTCCAGGGACCGCCGATGGCGCCAGTTATCAAGGCGAATCGCCAACACCGATACGCGGCGGATCCAAGTGCATCATTTCATCCGTCCCAGCGTGTTCCCGAGCGCCTTCCCAGGCGCGGACATGTTCCTCCGCACGCGTAAGATGATGCTGAGCGTTGTATGGCATCCGCAGGCGCGTGGGTCGCCCTTGCAAGCCGCAGTAAGGTCGCACAGATAGCCGCGTTCGACGGTGCATAGCCTCCTCAGCTAGGGATTGTTACCCGTGTGCCGAAGCGGAAGAAGTGCACAGACGTGGTGATGGTTGAGGGAGACGGTGACGCCGAGGTCGTCGTGGTCGTGGTTGAGAGCAAGAAGTGATCGCACGCTGCGGACCGCCTTCGTCCTTCCTGGGACGCAGTCAATAAAATCAGGACGTACCGAGGCGCAAAAAGAGCTCACCGAGCTCCAAGAGCCTCTGGAAAGCCTTCCGGATTCCGTATGCGCCAGACCTTATAACGTCGTGCATGTACAATATACTGCGCGGTCGACGTTGTCGCGACGGGGGATACAGCCGAGGCACTTCCGTTGCTCTTACATCCCGCGTCTCTCGTAGTCATGTAACCCAATTGCCATTGCGAACACTTTTGAGCCGAAACAGAAATACCTGAACGCCTCGCACCTTCTTCGTTGTCGACAACAAAGGGACATCCCAAAAAGGCATCAATAGACAAGTGCTCCCGCTCTCCAGGCTCGATATCTTCAAGTTGAACAATTGAAGCGGCTCTCCCTAGATATGTATGTCTGACCCCACTGAACATTTTCTTTATCCTGGAATATACAACTGCTCCGCGCTGACCGAGGGCAGCGTCCACGACCAACACAGCAGCATGACGAGGACCCATGGGAACAGCACCAGAAACCAGTGCCACAAAGCGAAGAAATCGACCTTCGAGTGGACCTGTGCGCCAACTATTATCAGCAAACTCGACCCGCGTCCTCTCCATCGAGATGTCCCCGTACCTTGCCCTCGAATATGATCCTCGCCCCCCACTCGTTCACAGCGTCGCCCCACCCATCGATGTATCGCGCGATCTTGTTCTTCATCTCCCATACTGCCGCAAGCGCCGTGCCATCCACTCGGCCTATCTCCTCCTCCTCCTCCCACACCCCACCCTTCCACAACCCCTCCACACACTCCCTCAAGCGCCTCACCTGCTCATCCCGCGCCCTCATATCCGCCTTGATCTCTTCAATCTTCATCTGCACAGCCCCCATAACGCCCTCAAGCGCCCCGTACTCCACTAGCACCCCCTTCAGACGATCCCACTTGGCGTGCTCCGCCGCGAGTTCTTTGCGCGTCGCGACGAGCTCCTTGCGAGTGTCTTCGAGCACCATGCGCGTGCCCGACAGTTGCTTGCGCGTGTCGGACAGCTTTTTGCGCATATCGCCGAGCTCGTCAATCTGTGCGCCACGGATGCGAAGCAGGGGCCGCCCGAAAGACGCGGCACGGCAAGTTGGGCACCGGTCGCCTTGGGTCTGAGCGCAGGACTCGCAGAAAGCGTGGCCTGGAGAAAGAGTCAGTGATCAGTGTAATGAGTTTTACGGTTAAAGAAGTAGAGGGACGGTAGTAAATGAAGTGCCGGAGTGGGTCAAAGAGGCGGAGACGTACCACAATTGGGGAACAAAAGCCACTTGTCGGGGAATGGGAAGCTTGAAGTACAGAGCGTACAGGTGGCGCACGGAGTAGCGTGGGACATCGTTGAACTGCTGTCGTTGGATGTATTGGGCTACAGAGAGTCAAGTTGGCCACTGAAAGTCGCCGATGAAAGGCAAGCACGCAGGCAGGTACAAATTAGCAGTTGCGGCGTCATTTAGACAAGATAAGCGTCGAACAGACAAAGGCATCAGGCCACGCAAAGAGATAGACGGCCTTCAGGATCAAGTACATTGCCAGCATTGCTTGAGAAAGTAACCAAGGGGCCAAGGTAGGCGAAATGTCAGAAGAACCCATAAAGAGGCTGCCGACCTTGCGCTGATTGCAACGCAAGAACGGAAGGTCATTCTATCGACCAGTCCACTCTCGTGAGTGTCGATGACCTTGGGGTCAGTCAAACAGAACGATAGATCGTGCTTTTTTCGAAAGGCAAGGTCGCGTAGAAAAGGAGTCATCGGTGCAAAGGGCGCAAGAAGGCAATCAGGATGGTGGTTCGAGGGCAACAAGCGAGTGACCAAAAACGGAAACCACAAGAAAGGATTAGACTTTGATCCGCACCACGCGGTACAAACTGATGCTTTGCTTCCTTGTCTCCTGCCACATTACCCGAGCGCGTCGTCCAAGAGCCCTTCCTCCATTCCTCCGCCAGACTCGGATCTACGTATATATTCTCGCAGCTGGTAAGAAACGATGCTGGAGCTCTGGATAGTCACAACTTGCGCCATTTAGTAATTCTAAGCCGCTGTCCCTCTGCGGTCGCTACTCCTTACCGATGTACAGGTCTCCATGGTCAATAGCAAGCCCGTCTGCATAATCAATCTGTTCTTTCTCTGCAGTAGCCACCTCAGGAATCTCGCTGACTTCTGGTCCGGAAAGATACCGACAAGGAAGACATGCGCTTACGGCTCGTTGACGACTCGGGAATGTGTCCGTCTTGATGACCTCAATCGTCTTGATTTGCGTTGCCGAGCTCGGGGACTACTAGAGCACGTTCCCCCTTGCCCTGAGTTGACTGACTGCAATCGCGATATCCCGGAGAGATCGACTGACCGGATGCACACGTCACATCTGAGACCCAATCTCACGAACGCAGGCCGAGACCACCGACGCCGACGAGCACTCATCGACGCCGAGGACGACGTACACAGTGCCCAAGCATCCCAGCAAACGTCCAGCGCACACCACAAGCACACCTCGAGAAGGTCTTGGAAGTATCGGCAGTCGCCCACGCCAGTGACAAATTACGCCACCATCGTTCCTGATCACACTGTTCCTCCCGAACTGTCAAAATGAAAAAGCTGTTGGCGCCCCTCTCCACCCACCACCATCCTACCCCCATGCATACCCATCTGTGAGCGCTATCCCCCCTCCCTATCCCCCTGGCAGCACGCGCCATGAACATGCAGCCCGGCTACGTCTGCTCGGACGACGAATGGGAGCGATATCAGAACAATGATACCACCATCTACTGCCTCTCGCGCGGGGAGAGCATCGGGCTTATGGTGCGTAGCACGCTCTCTGTACCGCGACATGTACTGATCGGACACCCTCAGATCACAGCTGAATGCGGCCTGCTGTCTCTCCTCGCAGTAGGCTACGTCTTCGCCGTTATCTTCGTACGCAAACTTTCCTCCATCCGCACTTCCCCCACCCATTCTCACACATCGTACAGCGTAACTTCGCTCGCCACGTCCACTACACCTGCGGAACCCCTGCCCAATGGCGCATCGTCTCGCAAGCCATGGACGTTTTCATGGTCCGTCCCCCTCGCCCCCTTCCCTCGCACGATCCCCACTGAACCTGTGCAGCTCAATCTCTTCTTCTCCGACCTCGTCCAAGCGCTCGGCGCCGTCATGGACATCCGCTGGATCCATAATGGTGTCGTCAAGACGGGTGGCTTCTGCACCGCGCAGGGAGTGATCCAGCAGCTCGGCGAAGCCAGCGTGGCGATGACGACGCTTGCGATCACTCTCGCTACCTTCATCGGCGTGTGGTGCGGCAAGCTCGCCTCGCCGCGCGTCGCGACCGGCGTCGTCGCCTGCATCTGGATCTACAACATCATCATGACCTCGGTTGGAAGCGGACTCTACGATGATGGGAGCGATCCCTACGTCGTTCCTACTCCCGTATGTGCTTTACCATCGCGGACTGATTCCCTATGCTAATCACGCTGCGTAGTACTGGTGCTGGATTGGTGACAAGTACTTCGGATTCCGGCTCGCTGGCGAGTATATCTGGTTCTGGATTACTCTCTGCGCCTCCATCCTCCTTTACATCCCACTCTACTTTTGGAGCCGCGGCAATATCAGTATCGACGCCACCCGTTGGTGGCGCTTCAGCGTCCATGCCGTCAAGAACGACCCGCAAGCCGACCCGACCGGACGCCGGAAGCAGGCCCTCATCATGATAGCGTGCGTCCCTACCGACCGCTCTGCACCACTCATGTCACCTTGCTGATCCCACATCCAGCTACCCCCTTGTTTACTCCATCTCCGTTCTCCCCCTCAGCGTCGTGCGCTGGATTGGTTTCCTCGACACCGGGCCCGAGCCAGCGGCGCTCACCATGACCGTCATCTCCATCTACGGCCTCTCCGGCTTCGCCAACGTCCTCCTCCTGCGCCTCACCCGCCCGAACTCCGTGCTCTTCGGCCGCAGCAGCATGACAAAGACAGCACACCAAGCACACGGCGTCACGCTCGATATGCGCCGGCGCCCGCGAGAAAGCGGGGAGCAGTACCGGAGCGCGACGAAGCGGCCCGGGGATGACCTTGGCCTGGGGCGGCTGGCGACGAGAGAAGGAGACGATAACCGGTCAACGGGCGATTTCTCGAACTTTGAGAGCGAGGGGCGGTTCAGTACGTATACGGAGGAGACTTAGGTTTGGCAGTGAAGACCTCGGCGGTTCGTGGAATCTGGATGGAGGTACTTACGTTCCTTGGGTCTGTGGAGGACAGCTTCCTGATATCGGTATCGCTACTAATCGCCATAGTACCCACGCAGTCGGCCTACGTCGACTGCTGTCTATCTTCGCCCATCTTCTATCATCTTCACCTCTGCTTCTCCCATCTTCGCTGTGGCATCTAATTGCTCCACTGCCACATTCTAGCTACTTACTCCTTCGCTTTCACCTGTTTACTATTCGCTCTTGACGACCGTCCTGCTTTCCACGGACATCCCGCTCCTTACTAACAACAGTAACGTTCCCAATGTATTAGTAGTGACTGTAGCCTCATCGTTGCCTTCTCGGCCTACGTATATAATGCTACTGCTTTAGATGTCTAACGAAGGAATGGAAGTTTGCACTGCAAGTGTGCAATGATCAGAGGTGAGATAAGGATAATCAACGAGGATAGAGGTTTCCCTAGACCGTACTGCACATACTATGAGGATGACTCGGAGGCCTCACTGTGATTATTTCCCCATATGGAAAGCATTGTTTGGCCGCTTTCGTTGATCGGAATCAAACCATCCGCGCTTGCTTCCGTCCTTCATGACTCCCGCTCGATATCCCTTCGGAGGCGAAATCTCGGCCGCCGAAAGTGATGCTTCCTCGGGCCGCTTGTGAAGAACACTCCCTTCTGGTCGACTTCGAACGTGATGTGTGAATACAACTGAGATCGTATCGCGATTTGCTGGCTCTGGATCTCTATAGCCTGTCAGTGAACTGCATTGACGCCGTCAGTCGAATGCATTGGCTACTCTTGGCCGCACGCCCGCAATCATGACCCATCTTGACGATGCTCTCTACGGCCGCTGGCGGCTGGTAACCAGAGAGGTTTCTCTCCTTACACCTCCTACCTAGCCATAGCTAGGGCTTGGTATGCAGCATGTCAGCGCTCGCTGTCCTCCTGGCTCTGCTCAATACTTATGCGCTGGCGAGACCGCGCAATACCACGATGGACGACGACCCATGGCCTACTGACAGGGCCAGCATCGTGTACGCACCCACAAAGGCATGGGCGGAGGGGCAGCGTTGCCCAGGTACGTCCTGTCCATCCCTCTTCGCCACAGGCAAGATCATGCTAACCTGGGACGCCCCACCTTCAGGATGCCATGCTCAGCCAGATAAGAACTTGCTGTACAACGGGACCTGGCACGACACGACGGACGACGGCGATACTGACATCGAGAATACTACAATGACCATCAGCTTCGTCGGTGCGCAACCTACCTACCCTCCTTCCTGGTCAAGTGCTACGACTTAGACCTCGCAGGCTCAGGCATATACCTCTACGGTGTCCTCGACAACAATAACACCGCCTTGACGGGCACGATGGCCAACTACGACTTTACCCTCGATGGCACCTACGATGGGAACTTCCACTACGATCCAGATAACTCATCATCAGTCGCATATATCTATGATGTCCTTTGTGCGTTCGCTACAATCTCTACTGCCCACGATCATTGACCTTCCCTACGTTATGAAGTCTACTCCACGACCAATCTGAAGGACGAAGCACACGAGCTCGTCGTCAACATCGCCGGGGGAAACGGCGTGGAACAGGCGTCTTTGATGCTGTTCGACTACTTCACCGTTACGTGCGTCTGACCCGTCATAGTGATATTCCTCAGTCGGTGTTCACCTCCTTCCAGGTACGACAGCGACGAAGAGGCGTCTCTGATAGACTCAAAGTCCCCCGCATCTACCCATTCCCTTGGCGAAACCGCCACGATCACTGGTTCCGGCTCCGACGCTTCTGGGTCGGAAATTGCTGCCGGGAATACGAAGGGAGATCACAGCGGAGCGACCGTAGGCGCCATTGTCGGTGGCGTGGTCGCTGGTCTCGCGTTGCTCGCCACCGCGCTAGTGATCTTTTTCTGTATGCGCAAGCGAAGGCGATCACGCAAATCCAGGAGAAGCACACAATACACACAACCCTTCCTCACGCACCTCAAGGCGCAAGACCCTGCATCGCCGAGTCGGACGGAATGTGAGTGCTCGCTCAAGCGACATAAAGTAGATTCACTGACTATGAGCGCAGTGATAATTCCGCCCATGAAGATGTCGCCTTTGCGAGCGAGTCCCGTGGCTTCATCGCCCTCCTCCTCGCGAGTACGAGGCGACATCGACAAGCGTGTGCGCGATATGGAGGCGCGGGTGATGACGCTACAGACCCGAGCTTCGCAAAGGAATCGACGCGATCGTGGACAGTCGAACGACGCCCTATCACCTGCGCTGGCCACTGACGACGAGGCCCCGGCTCTGCGACACCAAATAGACGGTCTGCAAGCTGAGATCGCCAGGCTGCGCGCGGAGCAGCAGCACGAGAGGATGGTGGAACCTCCGCCAGCGTATTCGACTGCTAGGAATTCGGTGTTGTAAATTATATACTGAATCGAGGAATCTGTGGCATATCTCCTCGGCTCGGCGACCTACTGTTCGCATAGTTCCTTGGGTAATCATCAGGCGACAGCCGCGACACGCTGATGGACCGTCTCCTCAAATCAACGCGAACGATGGGCGTTAGATGGACGGTGTCACAAAGGGAGATGAGCGGTGCCACAAATGATTGCCACTCGCCCGCGATGACCGGGAGTTGGGGGCTTCGGTGGACGTTTGGCTGAGGAGTGACTGGTGGCGATATCCTACCCTCGAGGGTCGTCTGCCTTCATGGTGATAATCAGGCGCACCGAGTGATCCTCTGTGTGGAATTCAATAGGTTGAGGCCGTGGACCGCAAAGGAGCAGTCAAAAGCTGAGGTGGAGAAGAGAGGATACGGATGTGGATGTGGTCGGAGCGATGAAAGGGTCTGCGGGACAGACAAGGTTTAGCTGCGCCAACGAAAGTGTGATGGAAGCGCGGACGACCTTTGCCTCTCACGCTGGCCACAGTGGTCAGCTGACGGGTATTCACGAAAGGGAGAGGGTGCAGCAATGATTTATCGGCGCGTGAATTTTATGAATCGCCTGACAAGGAGGATCGGCGTGCGTGACGCTGGCGGGCGGGGGGGGGGGCGTGAGCGTCCGCACGTAGTCACAAGCAGATCGTCACATCCGCACACCCATCGGGAACGTCCACACGTCCACATATGCGCGCAGTCATCGGCGCAGCGAGAAGCGTTGCGCGCTTTCCGGGGCTTGGTGCTGGCTTGATGTGCGATCCCCGATGGATTGCGAAGGCTTACGAACTCTTCGGCGTTGAGAGAAGGCGTACGCGCTCCTCGGCATCGCGAAATGACCGGTGAGTAGATGGCTGGTAGGGAGAGAGTTGGAGGTCGTGAGCGCGGTCGGCGTTTGAGGCGGGGAGTCGATTGTCAGAAGGATCGGGGCTGATGGATAGAGCAAACAAACTTGAAGGTGGTCCTCCTCTTGGGCATCGTGGCTCATGAGATGGCCGCCGACGCGACTGCAGTCCACACTTGCCGACGCGACTGCAGTTCACGCTTGTCAACGTGGCTTAAGTCCACGTTTGCCGACGTCGCAAAAGCCACAAAGCAGATCGCTCGGGAATGCCACAACGTCCAGCTTGTTCTTCCCCGCGGGGTCATGTCTATTGCTCTGCGGGGTACGAGAGGTCAACCTATTGCGGTGGGTTGAGTATTTCGCCCTGCGGGGTACGAGGAGACCGTGTGGAACAAACGCATTGTTCCTTTCCTGGAAGGCGGGGCATGAGCGGATGAAAGGGGCGTCATGCGAGCATAAAGGCGCCGAAAGCGCGGGGTGAAGGCGCCGAAAGTGCGGGCTGCTAAATTAGCTCGGGATGCCACAATCGACAGACGCACCGGGGGAAGAACTAGCGAGAAGTGCGGGGCAGTAGGTAGCCGGCGGTGGGTTTGAGACGCCGGTGGTGGAGGATTGTTGACCGGCCTTGGATTGGGCGCGTTGGATGGGATACAAGCGGACTGGGCAAGCTAATAACGCCTGCGATGAGCTAAAGACGCGTTCGATGGACTACATATGTGTCCGATGGTCTACAGACGTGTCCGATGGGCCACAGACGTGCCAAAGAGACCGAGGGAGCATCGCATTCATGGACTAAGAGAACGCTGGATCGACCAGAGAATCGCTGAGTATAGACGACTTGTAGATCCCGGCGGATGAATAGTAAAAGAGGACTTGCTTTGAGGTAGCTTTGCGAGCATCGAGGATGTCAAGAAGGAGCGAGGTGAGCGCGAGAAGATGATGTGTACGAGCGAGAAGCAGAACAGAGCTTCGGAAGGGCGAAATGACGGTCAAAGCAATGCTCTTCTCGGACAATTCGAGGCATCTTCCTGGCAAAATAATGCACCTCACCGACAAACCAACGCTGCCTGCGCTCCTCTCGGGCGGAAGAGTTGCTTCTACCGGGCATCGGGGAGGAATGCGGGGAAATTCATTGAGGAGCGCCGTACCTGGCGGTGGTCCGAGTTCGGGGAATGTTCCGCTCCATCGAGGCAGTCTGACTTTCGGCAGCTGGCGTTTGCTCGGGATGACTGGGGGACAGCCTCCATGGACCGCCAGCAAGCTCCGTGCCCGGTGAAAGAGGCCGGCAGACGAGATCTGATGAACTGATAGTCCGGCTGGCACTGGTACTGAGACGGAGAGGCGTCTGGGTGGTGGTTTTGCGACGCGTAGGGAGGCGTGGTCGGACTACACAAACGCGATGGGCTGATGACGTTGCCGAACGCGCTGCTCACGTCAAGGGGCGGCCGACGAGCGCGCTATGGCCGCGCAAAGGGCGATAAGGACAGCGATGACGACGGGCGGGCAGAGAGCGAAGCGGTGCTGGGCGCAATGAATCGTGGGGCGGCGGTGCGGATAGGCGGGCCCCGTGCTTGTGCGAGGGAGCGAGTCTTTCCATCGCCCGGCCAGGCGCGCCACATTTGTAGAGCGCAGGCAGGCGGGCGTGCAGCTGGCCGCTGGCTGGCCGGATTTGTAGGCGCGCAGCGAGTCTAGGCGGGCGGCGTCAAGGCAACGAGGCCGGCGTGTTTGGCGCTGTTTGTGCGGTGAGGTCATCGGGCGAATCAAGGCGGGACTCCAAATTCTCGTGCGCTCTCCAACTCGGTCATGAACAAACTCCACCGGCGGTCCTCGTCCCATTCCTCCTTGCCATCGCCACCCACGACGTCCGCAAAGCTGCGCAAGGCGTCGCCCATGTCCCCAACCTCCCTCCCGTTTCCACCGCTCCCCTCGCCTCATCACCTCCCCAAGCGGCATGCTTCCTTCGACAGCCCCCGCGAGGTCCCGCTGCCCTCGCCCCAGCTCAATCGTGAACAGCAGCCAGGCGGATTTCCGTTTCCAAAGGTCAACATGCCAACGCAGCCCATGCCCCAGCCGTCGCACGACCTCCAGCCCCAGGACGTACCTCCTCCACCCGACGACGGCCCCAGTCGCCGCAGCAGCCAGACCGAAGAGCGCGACTCGCTTTCAGAGTGGACCGACGTGTCCTCCAGCCTGCCCGCGTTGCACTCGCCAGCCCAGGCCCCGACGCCCGTGCACCCGTATCCGCGCCCGTACTCACTGCCTGATGGCCCGCACGCCGCCCGTCGCCAGCCCGACCTCACGCCTGAACCAAAGGTCGCGGGGCCCAGTGGCGTCGATCGCAGCTCCTCCGCCTCCCTCCCGCTCCCGATGCAGATACCCTACAGCACCCTGCCGCGGGTCGACGGCCAGCCGACGACGCGGGCGCCGACGGCAACCACATCTGCACCGCCAGCCACACCAGCAACGCCCGCGCGCACCGCGCCGCCCTCCGCGTTCACATATCGTGGGAAGGCGCCGCGCCCCATCAGCGACGAGGAGCTCGATGAGCACCCGACGGCCATACCGCGCGCCGCCGTGCTCGCCGCGACCGTCTCCCACCCACCCGAACCGCCGAGAGTGCTCGAAACCGCCTCGACACTAGCGCCCTCCACAGCATCCGTGCTGACGCGGGCAAGCACCGTCTCCGACCCCAGTCACACACGTACAGCCCCGCCGTCGCCATCTGCGATGGCGGCGTCGCAGTCCACGCCGCCCTCGGTTGCAAACGGCCAATCGGACGCGCAACGCAATTCGTTACCCAACGCACATCTGCCCTTCCTTTCACATGCCCCGCCTCCCGCCGACAGCTGGATCCAGGTAGAGACCACGCCCACGGAGTACCGACTGCACATACGACTTCCTGGCTTCCAGCGCGATGGCATGTACGTAATTCACGTACTCCCTTATGCTGCGGTACTGAGAAGGTTTTCTCCAGAACACTTGCGACGAAGAAGCGCCGCATCCTACACGTCGTCGCCGACTCTTGGGAGAATGGCGGGGGCCACTTTGAACGACGGATATCCTTTGGTTATGATGCGGACCTGGTGCAGGTGAGTCATCCTTTCTTTTCCATCCCTTTCATCGCGCGATCGCGCGCGTACCCGACGCGTGCGGTACCGTGTAGCCGGTGATATGTGTAATCGCCTATGTACTTACACGTCCTCCTTAGGTTCGCGCCGAGTTTGATGGGGAGATGCTCCGAGTCGTGATACCCCGGCGCATGCCGCCAGGCAGCGCGCGTAGCACAATGGGAATGGCCAGATAAGCTCAAACCACCGGGAACCGGATGCGTGATCGCGCGCCGGGTGCGGGATGCATGATCGCGCACCAGGTGCGGGATGTGCGACCACGCTGAGGGAGGAGAGACGCAATGCAACACCAACACCATCATCATCACACGCCGAGCCTCGCGCGCCAAGGGCGGCAGAGCCAGAGGGCAACGAGCGCGAGCGCAGAAGAGCCAGAGGACGAGCCTCAACCACCTCACCCGCTTAGAGTTAGGGATGGCGCGTATCTCCGCATGCGACTGGCGATCGCGGTGGCCTGCACGCGGTCGGTGCTAGCCCGTGAGGACGCAGTCGCTCAGACTTTGGCGGCTGGCTTGTACGCCGTTGTGCTGACTTGACGGCCATCCACCACGGTCTGCAGCATCCACCAAGTCTTGCAGCATTCACCCGTCCCACCCATCCGCACGCCCGCCTCACCCCGCCCCTCTGGCCACCACCGACACAGCACGTTCGCAAAAAGTACATTATGGCACCTGCGGCGTATCAGGCTGGACTCATGCCCGTGCTACACACCCTTACCATACACCCACCGATCGCAATGCAACAGTAATTTATGCACACCCCTGCCAGCCCGTGCTCAGCTCAGACTACCCGTGCTCGCTGACAATGGCCTCCTCCCCTGCATGCTTACTCCCCCTTCCCGCCGTCTGCTCACTTCTCTCGCGTTGCTGCCTGCTGATGAATGCCCCTCGCCCACCTGCACGCCCGGATATCGGCGACTCATTCATGGGAGCGCCTACAAACTCGCGGGAACGACTACAAACGATATGGGAACGGCTACAAATCTCGCACGGACGCTCTACAAATCGCGTCGTCGCTACAAATCGCCGCGCCGTTGCGCTACAAATCACCGTGTCCTCACGCTACAAATCGTCGTGCTCGTCGCTACAAATCACCGCGTCCGGCCCGCGCGTGCATCACCGCCATGTGCGCCGTACCCAAGACCGTGGTGGTGGTTGCGGTGGTTGTTGACAGACGCCGGTGGTAGTCGTTGTGCAGGGGCTGATTGTCCATCGTGCAGGGGTTGGTCGTCGTGCGGGGATCCAGTCGCCATGTCTCGCGTTGTCGCGCGGGGGCATATCGAGACGCGCGGGGTGATCGTCGTTGCCCGTTGCCCGTTGCTCGACGTCGTCGCCATCCTGATTATTATCGTGGTCGTCCTGTCATCGGCATCGTTCCTCCAGTTTCCTCGGCATGTCGTCCATCGTCGTCGGCGGTGATCGATATCCTTCATCGCTGGCGTCGCCGACCTCGGCCATCTCATCTGCTCGGTTATCAGCACTTGTCCAGTTGCTCGTCCATCACTATCATCTCTGCCCATCCATCTCGCCCATCGCCGCCGCCGGTCCGCCCATCGTCCTCGCTAATCTCTCATCTCCCTCGCCCGTCACCCTCCATCGCCCATCGCCCTCGCCAATCGCCGCACATCACTCATCCTCATCACCCGGGTGAAGTCATGATGCATCATACCCCCGCGTACATCGATATCGACACTACAGCACGTATATACACTACAACTCGACATCAACACAGCAGCAGCAACGTCTTCGGCATCGCATCCATTTACCTATCTATTTGGTGACATACATAGTTTCTTCGTGGTCTCTGCCCTCTCAACCCATAAAATCCTACCCCTGGCGCCTCGCCCTATAACCTCCTATCCATAGCCTCTCACACCCGGCGTCTCACAGCCTTAGTACCCAACATCCGTAGCATTTCCACGTCCTCTTCTCGGTCGGTTCCGTCGTCGTCTTCACCACACAAATACACATACCTTACTTGTACGTACACTACTTACAGCTCTTGACGGTGCGGCTGGGCGTCAGCGCGTGCGCGGGGCCCCTGCCGTTGTACTTAGTCTCTCGTCGCAAGGTTACCCTGGTACAGAAGGAAGTCGAATGTAATTATATGTACTCTTATACAGTGCATGCGTCTGCAAGACCTTGAACCTGCCGATAGTGAGATGGTGCACCGTGGAGGGGAGGCTCGCAGGACTTGCAGCAAAAAGTGATGGAACATTGTCTGAACCAGTCTCCTCGTCTCCTCTCCCTCGTAGTCTGAACCAGCCAGTCCGCCGATGTGTATATAAGTGGCGGAGGCGGAGCAGGGACATCATGCTTCCACCACTGCTTCCTCAGCCGCCTTCGCAAGCTATCCGAGTCCAACATTCCGTGGCTCGATGACCCAACGATGACCGCCAACTTTCACCGCCAGACCTCGCGGCGGATGACCTCGGAAGAGCGTCGCACACGCGACGCAGTAGCTCGTATCGATGCTATTCCGGCCGTCGGGCTTGACGTAGCGGATGAATGCCAGTTCGCCCAAGCCCGCCTCTCTTGAGGAGGCCGAGGACGGCGCCATCGTTAGTCGTCCATGCAAAAAGGGGCAAAAAGCGAGCCGCGCAGTCGCTAGGTTGATTCCCTTCTGCCCGGTTCGAACGGGCGACATTCAGATGTTATCCAATTACAGTCTGACGCTCTTCCAACTGAGCTAAGAAGGGTTGGAAATGACGCCTCACAGACAATACATCGAGCACAGCAGGGTTGACGTGATTGCTGTACCGCCATTGGCATCAGCACTTGATTCTAACCATCACCTACTCTCGACTCGTCAAGTATGTCTTGGTCAGGGTACGCACGAACCTCTGGACACTGGTTCTGATTGTCTCATACTCTGCATCAGATTCAAGAAGTCCGTCAACCGAGCGGGCACTACCGTACGCACGAGCTACTGCATGCGGAGGGATGGCCGCCTGACGCCATTTACAGCTGCTCCAGAAGACCGGTCAGGTCGAGCGCACCATCGACCGCGAGTTCGCGGACGAGGAAGCCAAGTACCGGATGTATGCTGCACTTCTGCTGCCCATCGTTCGTCGTCTGAACGCTGCGCAGATTCGAGAAGGAGACGCAGGCACTGCAGAAGGATGCCAAGCATTATTACGATGCGATGTACGGTGCGTGGTGTGCTCGGGCGTTCTAGGATGGGAACTCAACGATGGGTCGGCAGGCATGTCGCAGGCACAGGCGCGCATAGCGGGGACCGTCGAGACCTTCTACGGCGCCGCTGATCGCACGTCCGAGGGCGCGATGGCCGCGCATGCGTACAAGAGCGCCATCGAGGAGCTAGAGGGGAGCATAAGCCGCGAATTCGTGCGCCTCGCTCACCCATCTCTCCTCGTCACTGCCGTTGACTCCCTGCGCAGGAGACCCCGTACCGCACAACCATCTCGGAGCCCATAGGCAAGATGTGCGCGTATTTCCCCGTCATCAATGAGCACATCTCGAAGCGGGGGAAGAAGGTGCGTCTGGTGTGCATAGTAGGGGGATGTGTGGAATGCTGAAAGCGGCGCAGATGATCGACTACGATGCTGCACGGGCACGACTGCGCAAGCTTATCGACAAGCCGTCGGAGGACCCGCAGCGACTGCCGCGCGCGCAGGCAGAGAATGACGAGACGAAGGAGGTGCGTAATGTTGGCATGCAGAGGGGTATTCAGCGCTGATGCTCGTACCTCAGCAATTCGACATCTTGAACAATCAACTCATCGAGGAGCTCCCCGTCTTGTTGGACCAACGGATACCCTTCTTCGATCCCAGCTTCGAGGCGATGATCCGGATACAAGCGAAGTTCGCGGAAGAGGCATATGAGAAGATGAGCGGGGTGCAGAGGTGAGGGCGGTGGCAATCCCCCCTCGAGCTGGACACTGACGGACTTCTTCCAGGTACTTCGACGACAGCGTCCGCGATGACTACGCGGCGGGGCAGTTGGATGCGCAGGTGTGTTAGCTGGGTTGCTTTGTGGAGCTTAGTTTGACCGCTTCTACAGGTGGAGGGTGTTCTTCAGGAGATGCGGGAGCTTACTATCTGCGGCGGGCAGTAATCTTATCAACTTTCGCTTTCGTTTTCGGTCCTATCAGTGTAATGTATCATCATGTTCGACTCAGGACCATCTACCTCTCGCGAGCAGCATCTGGCGACGAAGCTCCCAAACAGAACTGTGTCGCATCCCGCCATTCCTCCATTCGCCAAGTCACCATTCCGTCTTTGTCCGGCTAACTTCATTTCAGCATTTGTGCGCGGGCCACTAGTCATAATAGTGGCAGTGGCCGTCAAAAATTGGTTATATTCCTCGCTTGCATTTCTGCCACTGACCGCCACCTTCTCTCCTCCATTTCCTCGACGTCGCCTCTTATTCCGCTTAGCTCAACGCCCTCACTCCGTCATGCCTCTCTCCGCAGAATGCCCCGTCTGTCTCGAGGACTTCCGATTCCCGGAGGACGGTGTGTTTTTCCTCACGTGCGGTACGTTGAGTTTGTTTTGTGCCACTCGAGGACCTGGTTGACCGATGGTTGTGCAGGCCACGGAATTTGCGCAAGATGCTCGCATCTGCAGCAGTGGACGAGATGCCCGACGTGCCGCACGTATACGTTTGCGAGTATCCATCCGCCACAAAGGATCTTCGTGCAGCTTGCACTGCATGCTGCGGGGGCCTCTGTTGAGGAGCCTGTAGCTGCGTCGTCCGAGGTCGAGGTTGCTAATCGCCGTACGGGGCAGGCGATCGCGAGTGGTTCTGGGAGTAGGGTGCAGCAACTCGTCGAGGGTACCGACCAGGAGAGCGGTGCAGACGCCGAAGAAGCCTTTGAGGCGCTGGAAGAGCTCGCGGACGTCCCACACTTCGACAGTACGACGAAGGTAAGCACGTCACTCTCTATCCACATGAACTCGAAGCTCATTCTCTTCTAGTCAACAATCCTCCGCGTAGCCCACATCCTCGACCGCGAGCTGCGCCCCAGTCTGACTTCCCTGCGCGTTGAGCGCGCCGAGCTGCGGGAAAGCAGGTTTTCCCTTCTCGCCTGCGTCGACCAGTACAAGGACCGGGTGCTGTCCCTCGAGGGCGAGCAGGCTCGGCTAATGGGAGCGCTGGACCATGCAGAGGTCGCGTTGCGCATCGCGGAGCGCAGGGCAAAGGACAGAATGGAGGAAGTGCTGACGATGCGTGATGCGCTGAGGTTGTCGGGGGATAATGTGCGTGGTTTCTTGGGCACTAGACGTGGAGGAAGCTGACGCGTGACGATTTGTTTGTAGATGGACTTTTGGACCGAGCGCGCGAACGAGCTGCAGCGGGAGGTGCAGGCTCGGCAGAAGACGATCGAGAGGCTGAAGACAGAGAACACCGACTTGGCGTTAAAGCTGGACGACTTCAAATGTGGGGTGCGTTCGATCTCCACCATGACTTTGAACTGAACGGCGAGCTAACACGTTTCCCCTAGGCGCCAGTGACCCCCTTGACGGACTTCCTGTCCTCTGCCACCATCCTTGATATCCTCTGTTTCGTTGTTTGGCCCTCGCTGGTCGTGTTCCTGTTCGCGGGTCGTATTTATGTTCATTGAGGTCTCGGCTAGTAACGTGATGATGCAGGCATCGGTTTTTAATACCTTTCGTTCTTCCATTGTATTGTGCCAGAATTACCACCAGACGATCGACTTCCTGTCCAACTAGGGGACGGGCTAGATCGTTGTCATGGACCTTCGACCCGCCTCCCAAAGGGATATGGTCCATAGTGTGGCCTCTTCGTTGTTGCCCATATGGCTTGGTCAATGCAGGCGGCTTCGCTTCTCATTTCTGATCATCCACTGCCACAGCCTGACTTTCGTCATGTCTTCCGCCACTTGTCGCCTCTGCCTCCAGGACGTCCAGTTCCCCGCAAGGTGGTTGCTCTTCCCTATTTGTGGTACGCTCTCTCGACTTTCTGTCCCTGCCGCCCCTCCTGACGCGCGCTCTTCAGGACACGCAGTCTGCGAGTCGTGCGCGAATGGCTCGCTAGCCGCCTGCCCGACCTGCCACGCGAGCACGCTGGGCCACCCGCTCCTCCGCATCATCGGCGTGCAGGTTAACGACGTGCCGCGGCAAGCGGAGGACAGCCAACTGCTGAAGGATAAGCTGCGGCTGCTGAAGGCCCTGGAGGAGTCGCAGGTGCAGCAGCGCAAGCTGCAGCTGGAGCTCGCCGACGCGCGGGTCACGGTGCAGATTTTGCGAATGGATATTCTGCTGCATGAGAAAAGGAAGCTTCAAGAGGCAGCGAGGGAGTCTGCAACACAGGATGGTGGCATGCCACCAGGGGCGGCGAACACAGAACAGTGCTCGACTACGGTCGCGGTGCAGCGCGGTCTCATCAACTGGGACGAGGCTCGTCGCCTCTGGGAAGGCTTGAAGGACGAGGTCATCGTGCTGACGCCCACCTTGCAGGCGAGTGGCGTGTGTGGGTCGAAATTAACATTTTTACTGATAGCTATCCCAGGACCTCCAGCGCCCCTTCCTCTATTTCTCGCTCTTCGTCCTTTATGCGATGGCGGTCTTTCTTTGTGTTGTGATGTACGCGTTGCTGGACTTTCGCTGCGCGAGCTCGTGCCCCGGTTCTTGGTCGATCCGTGGCAAGTAACTGCGCTCATGCAGCCCTCGCTGATCATCGGAAGCGATTCATATAATGTCCGTAACGGGCGCGAAATAAATCTGCAGTTCATGCTGCATTCGACACGACGTCTGTACGTTTACGCATGTGATGCTCAAATGTATGCGTGGACGCCTCTCGGTTTTCACTGGCTTGGACGGGGTCCATTGTCTAGCACAGGTCAGGCGCTTTGAGAGCTTAGGTGCGTGATAGATCGCCTGCTCTCGGATTCTTAGTCAGTGGCCATTGACGACGTTCCTATCTCGCACCTGTTCTTTGATCAAAGACCTTTTGGTTGTTTGTGCGTTTATCCCTTTGGCTCCCGGTGCGCCCCTTTGAGTGGCATTATGGATTGACCCTTGCTTTAACGCGTCGCCCGTGATATAACAGACCTCAAGGAAGGAAGGACACTATCTACCTTCGTCTGCGCTCCCATCCACACGATGGCCCTGCAAGCTGAATGCAGTGTATGTTTGGAAGACGTGCACTTTCCGGAAAAGTGGCTCGTCTTCCCTACCTGCGGTACGTACCCCAACTCTGTGCCCTTTATATGCCACTGAAGTCCATCACAGGTCACGGTTTCTGCGAGGACTGCGCGATCAGGTCTGGGACTGCTTGTCCTACGTGCCGCGCCCGACCCATCGATCAGCCCCAGGCTCTGCTTCGTCTTTTTAACATACGCCTGAAGATGCCGCAGGTCGCTTCCAGCGACGAACCTATTCGTTTGCGAGTCGAGAACGCGCGTCTGATGAGGGAGACTGGCCGCTTGATCGACGAACTCGACGATGCGCAGCGTCGTTTACATGGCAGGCCGGCGATGGTCTACCAGCATGCGTACGGTACGATGAAGGTTGTGGACGCCTTCGAGAATATTGCCGAAGACAAGCAAGTCACTAAGGCAAAATCGATTATGGTCAGTGATGTTCTGTCGGCCGTCAAGACGACATGGTCTCATTCTCACTAGATGTTCTTTTTGTGTGTCCTTGAGGTCATCGTTGTATCCTTTGCTGCCCTGATAATATTTTTATCGTACGACTCGTGTAACTCTAACAGATACTAGACTGCTGTCCGCAGCGTCACCTATTCGAAGTTGAACTTCAGCGGACGCCGAAGCATGTGATGACTCGGAGCCGAGAGTTGAATACAATATCTTCTTCGTTTTTCCTTCACGGTCTCATCGGGAGTTGCTGATGCGTTGCCCCGTCGCAAGTGCCGAATGATCCAGAATACGCATCGCCTTGTGAGGTGCGCTTACCATCGAGGTGAAGTGTTGGACATGGGCTTGGGTCTTCTGTTCATGAGCGCCTTGTGGCCGGTTCTCACGAGTCTGTCGAATTACGGCATACACGTAAACAATCGCAACCCAACTGACTTGGCCTGAACGGCCACTGCGCAGCTCTGTCTCACCATGCTAACCGCTGAATGTCCTGTCTGCTTCGAAAGCTTTGAGTTCCCGAAAGACGGTGCCTTCTTCCCCGCTTGCGGTGAGGTTTCGCTTCGCCCTCCTGTACTTGCCATAAAAGCTTACAGGTACATTCTGTAGGTCATGGCATCTGTGTGACGTGCTCTCAACAGCAGACGTGGACGAGATGTCCGTCTTGTCGCTCGAGCACCACGCAACCTCGTCGAATCTTCGTACAGCTCACAGGGGATGCGCAAAGCCTTACGTCCGCGACCGCGACCACAGGCTCGCATGGTTCAGGCTCGTCGCGGGGTATCGAGCCCAATGTGATTGATGAAGACGAGGATAAGGCTGACTCCGAGGCTGAACAAGCTTGTAATGCATTGCAATCGGTGTTAGAATGTCCGTCCCTCGACCATGCTCTTAGCGCCAAGGTACGCTCGATCGAGGGCCGGTTGATCTGCTGACCATTGACGCTCGAACGAATCGCCCAGATCGTTGTTCGCGACGCCTACGTTGCTGTTCTACACTTCCGCATGGCACATCTGAGGCTTCAGAACCACCGCCATCGTGTCCGCGCTGATCTCGAGCTTCGTGGCGATCGCGTGGCGGCGCTGGAGCAGGACAACGCACGCCTGTCTGACCTTCGCGAGCTCTCTGGGGCAATGCTTCGTGCTAGTGAAGATCTTCGAAGACACAAGGAAACTGCCCTTGTGATTTGCCAGGCTGACCTAATGGGAACGAAAGATAAAGTGAGCTTCGTTCAGCGTGTCTCGGCCCGCGCAGAATTGATTGAGCAACACATTCACAGGTTACGTCGCTGACTCGGAAAGCGAGTCGATTAGAACAGGAGAAAACAGAACAACAACGGATTGTCGTCCAGTTGAAGGAACAAGTTCAGGCTCTAACCAAGGCCAACAAAGACCTTCACGATGTCAGTCCCTGCGTTCAAAAAGTCATGGCCTGCAGTTCTCAGTACTGACTTCGGCACTCAGTTCAATGAGCTGTCATTGTCGTTCTTCCACAAGTTGGGCATGTTTACATTCTTCATTATTGTCTTGTGCATCGCGTGCGCGATGTTCTCTGCATATCGGTCTCGATAACCGGCCAATATTGATGATATACTTTCTATGCTCTTTTCTACTCGAAGATCTTACCCGTGTTTCAAGTATATAACGGACACGCGCTTACTCAAGGCCATACTGGCTCTCGTAGGAGGTGGCACCTCGTTCCCGCGCGTAGCCAGATACTTTTCTGTGCTATCCAAATCCATATCGCTTGGATCTTACAACGTCCGCTTGCCCCTCGAGACTCCATATAGGGCGCGAGAAGGCTAGAAATTGATGGGGTCCCGACCTGAAAATCCTGCTCGTCCGATCTCCCGACTTCGCACCTGGCGCATCGACGAGCGGAACTCTCTTCTCAGATGTCGGATCGCGGACAAAAAGACCTCGATGCTGAAGGACTGCTTCAAAGTCTTGAGCAGAGGCTTGCTGGGTTTTCAAGGATTTGAGGAGCCCGAAGTTCAACCGTGGCATCGGCAAATGCCGATCGGAAGCATTTCGTGCACCATGTGCGCAACGTGCCTTGCTTTCTTGTATCCATTACCCAGCAACCTCTCGCGCCAACACGACCTGGTTTCCCGATGTTAACTCTCGTCTAAGAGGTCACTCAAATTTGATATTTGTGTCTTTCATTCCAAGAACGCTAGCTTAGCGCGCGTACCGCTACTGGTGTTCTTCTTAGGGTGACCATGGTCGCGGCATACCTTTGCATCGATTGTGTGGCCCTCTTCGTGGCACCTCTATAAGCGCGCCCGAGACGCAATGAGCTCTTCTCCTGTCTCTCTCTCTGCTATCAAAGACGCCGTCTACTCTGGTCACCCACACTTGCGGCGCTTCTGCCCTCATGTCAACTGCTGAATGCCCGATCTGCTTCGAAAGCTTTGCGTTGCTTGAAGACGGCGTTTTCTTCGTCGCCTGCGGTGCGTCATATCTGCTTCAAATCGCCCTTCACTTGATCTGAACTCCTTTTCCTCTTTAGGACATTGCATCTGCACTGAATGTTCGCGTCAGCGGCAATGGGATAGGTGCCCGACTTGCCGCACGCACGCTGGCATTCCCCCTTTCAGACGGATCTTCGTGCAGACTTCCCCGCAGGGATCAGTTTCAGCAGCGTTGGAAGAGCAGCGCGCTGCCTTGGCGGCCTACGTTGACCAGCTTACCGCCCGCGTGCAAGCGCTCGAAAGTGAGATGACGCGGTTCGAGGACGAGAGCACGCGCCTGACGGTGCGTCTGCAGCAGACGCAGGGCGATCTGCGTGCCGCGGAAGGGCGGGAACGCTGTCAAAAGGAGGAGATTTTGGAGTTGGGGGATTGGCTAAGTGTGTATGCTGATCTCGTGCGTTGACGGCATTTTATTTGCGGAGGGGAAGATGCTTACAATAGTCGCCCACAGAAGAACTACTGGACGAGGCGCACTATAGCGCTACAAAGCGACAGCGAGGCGCTGAAGCGCGATGTTGGTGCTCGGGATAAGACCATCCAATCGCTGAAGGAACAGAACCGCACACTGACGGCAAAGCTAGACCGATACGAAGGCAGGGTACGTGTGATTGCATGGCGCTCAACTCCAAATACTAGGTTGCTAACGAGCCAACGGCTTCTCGACAGACATGGGTGAGCCGGTGGAATAGCCTAGCGGGCCCAGCGAGGAGATCCTCGGGGCGACGGCCTGGTGGTGGCACAGAGCTGGATAATGCTGGGGATACACGTGTGTCTAAGCACTATGTAGGCGTCGGAACCGGGACTACGTCCCGGTATCCCGGTTCCATGTTCCCCCCTCTCGCGTGGCGACGCCCTCGTCGCCAGCGAACCCAAACCAGCAAAAACCCTACATCAAGCTCCTCCTGACCCAGCCCAGTGCATGTAGAGCACGCGATAAGTCCTGCAACCTCGGGTCGTGTACCCAATCTAACGAAGTCCCACCTATTTGTGGCAAACGCGACCCCGGCCAGCGGCGCGAAGCTGGACGCTGAGAGGTTCCTGCGTGTCGGCGACGCGGGCGAGAGCGAGACTGAGTGCCGCGTCTACGGCGGCCGAGGGATGCGAATGGTCGAGTGGTTCCGCTCGATAAGCACGAAAGGTCTCGAGGCGGCGGATGAGGTAGCGGGGCAACAGGGAGATGCACATCTACATCGGAGGCCCAGTCGAAGCTGACGCAACTGAGGGGATGCATGGTAGTGGGCTCCTCGTGAGGCGACGTCTGGACAGCGGACTCTGTACGAGCAGGCTGCGGTATCGAAGACGAGTGGGTGATAACGGGGGTGGTCAGCGCGTGCTCGAAAGAACAGAGATCGTGGCCGACTGCGACGTCGACGCGGGGTGGGTCCGCGCACGGGACCGGGACGCGCGCTCGCATGACATTCCAGAGAGCGCCGCATGTCAGCATGCCGAGTGCCTTCCCAGCACGCTGACCCATGTCGTAGCCCGCGCGATGTCCCTCATCGTAGTCGCGGCAACGGCCATCCTCGGGGACACGTGCATGTCCTGCCTTCTCCCATTTCTCGCGCTCGGTCTGTGCACCAGCGACGCGCCCCGCTTTGAATTGGGTCTCAAGTGCGGCATTCGTCGGTGTACCCTCTGCCGACAGGTGATCTTGGAACAGCGCGAGGAGATTGGTCCAGAGGGCGGTCTCGGCAATGACGGGGTTACGATCGTGTAGAGAGCGATATACGTTGAGTGCATCGGAGAACTTCTGTGGAATTTCGATTTTCGATGTAAATTGCCGTCCATCCGGCAGTGTAAACGTGCGAGGCATGGTGTAGTCGGTGAGGCTCGTCGCAGGGCGTGATGTGATGTGGTAAAAGGCGCGGGAAGACGCGCAAGGCTCGATGATAGTCGCTGGGAATATGCGCAGCGACGATGACGGCGCCGATCGACGCGAACGCAACGCAAAATGACGCAGATAAACGCAAATGCAACGCAGACGCAACGCAACGCAACGCAACGCAGAAAGACTCGATAGGACGCGGGGGCTCGGATAGACTCGGAAAACGCGGAGCGCAATGCTCGAACGCAGAAAACGTGTACACAGGCACGGGGCGCGGGAAGGCTCGAACGCGGAGAACGAAGCTCGACGCGAGACACGCAGGTGAGATGGTCTGTAGGGGCACGGGAAAGAAGACCACTCTCGTCACCAGATGGAATAGCCTAGCGGGCCCAGCGAGGAGATCCTCGGGGCGACGGCCTGGTGGTGGCACAGAGCTGGATAATGCTGGGGATACACGTGTGTCTAAGCACTATGTAGGCGTCGGAACCGGGACTACGTCCCGGTATCCCGGTTCCACCGGCTGTCGGACTTCTGCCTTGTAATATTTTATGGGCTCGCGGCCTTATTCCTTGCATTGCTCCTCCTCGGACTGTTGATAGCAGAGTTATTGCTTGACGTTATCAAGGCTCCTTGAAAGACTGTATATCGTATACGCAACGAACGAGTGTCTTCAGTTTCATTATCTGTTTTCCGAGTGCGGGTGGCAATTCAGAGTTGTCGGGTTCAAGGGTTTCGACCTGAGTGAGCATACACCTTATCCTAGAGGTAGTCCACATCTTCATCTTTCTCAAGAGACAAGGAGAAAGGTGGCAGTCAGCGACAGCCCTGAGAGCACCTCGTGCCTTGGCCATTGCAACGGGCGCCGGAATCAAATTGAACGGCAATCACCGAGGGAAGCAGGCCATCCATTGTACCGCTTTTGGGCACGCTTGTTGACCCGAACCTTCATCTCCCTTCGCCACTCTCGACTCCTTCCGTGCACTCCGGCGATTGAGACTTTGCGCCTACGCTTTATGAGAACTGTGGCATCTCTGACTGCCCGACTTTGTTCGACCTCAAGAGCTTGTTAGCGGTGTTGTCTGCCACACCACGTGCGGTGATTCGAAAGACCATCTGATACTGATTTCTGTGCTCTTCTCTGTCTGCTCGACACGAGTACGGATCTGGTTCGCGAGCCAAGTAACCCGCGCCCACCATGCCCTCCATCGAATGCCCTATGTGTAGTGAAAGTTACGGTGCCCCCACATATGTGAAGATCATTCCTGCTTGCGGTACGTTCTGTTTAATTTCTTCACTCGTGGCTCTGGAATAATTTATTGATTTGTTATAGGTCACCCTATCTCAGTATAAATTATAGTACTACCTCGTGTCGATCGTGGTACTAAGTCTGATATTACTGTGAAAGATCGTTTGTCCGTGACGAGACTTCAGATACGTCGAGTAGCTCAGTTAGAGCCAACGGTAACGGTCGCGTTGCTGAAGTCCAGAACAGGGGTCGTCGACGCCTGCAACTCGTTAGACACGGCCACAGTGGCAATAGGGAAGACCTACCCCAAGCAGCATAAAGTGAGCCACGGTCAGGAGGTTGACGCCCGACGCGTCCTCGGGAATCTGGACGCTCTGCAGAATATCGCTCAGCTTGACCCTCATCTAAAGGCTGGGAGGACGTACGAAGTTCTGGTACGGCGGAAGCGCAGACTCGTGGTACTGGGGGTCAAAGCCACCGACGTACAGAGGCTTTCCCAGGCCGAAGTACGCGTCGGTGGGGCAGCCGCTGCCGGACGAGCAGCTGGCCAGACCAATGACAAGCGAGACGTGCTGCGCGCCGGTCAACGAGTTCTGAAAATCCCTGTCAACACTTCGATTGACGGTGGTCCCGCAGGTCGACTCACCGGAAACGAGACCTGCACGGTCGTGTTCTGACCGGGGGTCAGAGTGGCATTCGCCGTCGGAGAGCTGAGCTGGATGTTCTGCGCCAGCGCAGTCGAGGCAGCAGAAAGCAGAGCAGCGAGGACGGTGAACTTCATGATGCGTGAGTAGTAGACGTGAGATGGAATGTAGTAGACGGATGAGAGAACAAGTGGTCGCATACCGCATCCTTAAGTACTCCCTCGACCTCAGTCATACGTTAGCGGCATACCTGCCGGGGCGGGCAACGTGCCCCGCACCCAATCTGCTTCTCGTCTATCCTTGGTCCTGGGAGGCCCAATATGCACGGCAACGCGGCGGAGGTCGTAAAGAGCACTGTTGAATCACCGATTGGACCCACAAAGCGGCATACCAACCGTCAGTGATCCTGCAAGTGACGTCGCCAACGACAAGGAATGGGCCCACATGGGCACACCGACGATTTCTGGATGCTTGAGGGATCCTTCTCTTTCACCCTCGGGATCGACGCGTACAATGGCAGAAGTTCCGGACCATGAACGACCGCGGCGGTATGAACAGCCGCATCTCCGCAAACTCGTGGAGGTGGTTACCGGTAAGTTCGAGACGGGCAGCTGACGACAGCGTCGGCCGCGGGGTATATAGGCGAAAGCGGGCCACAAGCAACGTGCCACAGTCTCGGGGACAGTGACCATCTCATCCTCGACTCACTTGCCGATGAAACCTCTCGTGCATATGTGCAGCCAGCCGCATCTGCCCGCGGCCCCGCGGGTCGTCGACTGAGGGATTTTTTGATTAGCCTCCATCCGGACTCGGCAGGCGAAGTTTAAGTTGTCCTCGGGTAGCGTCCCCGTGTTGTAAGTAAGAATACCAGTACAATCCAGTGCAAAACGTAGCACATCACCAGTAAGAAAGGACACGAATAGCACGATGAACGTCTAGGCATCCGCCAGCTTCTTCTCCACCACAGCCGCCTCGGCATCGGCCTTCGTGACTGCTTGCCGCTGAGTCTCCATGTTCGACAGGTCGACCTCGCCGGCGCCGACGTCCCGGAAGAACCAATAGTTGGCGATGGCGGCGAGCAGGTTGGCCGCGCCAATGCCGACGAAGGGCCAGATGAGGTTGGCTGCACGGACATTAGCGCGAGAAGGCAGGAAGACATACAGACTACGCACGGTCATTGAAGGCGGGGGAGCAGATCTCGACGATGGCGGACGATAGTGCGCTCATCAGGAACACGATGGCAATAACGAGACCCTTCATGTTAGCCGGGGTGAGGTTGTATGCCCTAGGAGTCGTGTCAAGAAGACTTCTTCATAGTTTGCGTGAAGCGAACGTACATCTCGTATGCTGAGAAGCACTTCATTAGTTTGAGGGTAGGCAGAATGGCTGGGAGAACTCACAAGTCACTGAAATGAGGATGCCACCCATGGGCTGGAGCCAGTCTATGTCGCATAAGTACACCGCTCGAAATTTTGGCAGCTTCGAGCTTACAGATGGGAAGAACTGCCCAGGCCGACTGCAGTCGCGTTCAGAACAGGCGCAATGAAGAAAAACGGCCTCACTATAGGTGACACACCGCTGCCAACGGCGCACTCGGTAGCGTGGTAGCCGCATGGCGACGTCTCGTACACCTGCCACTGCAGGATGGCAGAGATGATCATGATCACCACGCCGAAGAGGTAGCCTGAGCGAGACCGTCAGATGCAACTCAATACTGATAAGGCGCCATTGTTCCACACACCGACGCAAACTAAGGGAAGGGTCATCAGTTCAAGGAAATACTCTGGAAGAGACAGTAACTTACTTCTCCTGACGGGCGAGAAGTTGAAGCCTAATTTGCGCAGCGTCGGATAGAGCCAGTAGTTGTAGATCGGGATCGTCACCACCGTGCTGATGGGGCTGCGGAGGAGCGTCAGCCTCCATATACACACATTCGAACAGTGTCAACGTACTTGAAGTTGCTCAACAGATCGTTCGGCAGCCCGTTCGTCGTCATACTGCCCGCCATGTTCGTGATGATCGAGTTCAGCCCGCCATCCGCGAGCGCCCAGATGGGCTGGAAGAGGAAGATTTTGCACGCGATGACCGTCACGCGCAGGTCGTCAACAAACTTGTCTGCATGGTAGTATCAGTAAGACGAACGCAGGTTCCTCCGGGAGTGTGAAAGCTGACCATCCCACTTGATCTTCGCAAGCAAACTCGATGCCTTTGGCGACTCGTCCTGGGCGATGACACTGGGCTTAGCCTGATCCCAAAGCGCGTCACCACCCTTGAAGCCGGTGACAACTCCAGCGCGTGCCCACATGACCTTGACGGCCTTGAAGGCGTCAAGCGTCTCTGCGCCCTTGGGCGGGTAGAGGATAAGACGTGACTGGACCCAGAGCAGCCCGATGGGCATGATGAGGTAGAAGATGCCGGGTGTGAGGCTGATGGCGACGTGAGTACAGAGCAGAGTCGGGGACAGTGAGAAGTCAACGCACTATGCAAGCCAGAACCCAATGCGCTTCTCCGAGTAGGTCGTCGCAATGGAGAAGAACGCGCCGATGTTGACAGCCCAGTAGTACAACTATTCGCAGGATCAGCACACGAGAACATCTGAAGCAGAGAACAGCACGCACGTGAAGCATCGTCTCCACCGTAACCTTCGGGTCGACAATAACCTTCTCGCCTGACTTCAGCGTCTTCACCTGCTGCGTCTTGATAGGGCACTGGTCGGCGATGATGGGCGCGATACTGTAAGCCGGTCTAGTCACTGGCGTTAAAGACGAACATGCTGAAGCGACATACCAAGGCTTGATGAAGCCCGTAGCGAAGGCGAGAATAAGCATGCCAATAATGAAGGCGGCGATGGCGTGGCCCTCTGAGATGACGTCCGGAATAGCAGCAATGACCAGTAGGACATGGCCGACGAAGCCAAAGAGGATACCCCACCAGAGCGTCTTGAGCTGAAGAAGGTTTGAGCAAGGAAAGTACGTGAAGTAGAATATCACTTACACGACCGAGCTTCATGTCCGCAATCATGCCACCGAGCATGGGGGTCACGTACGCTAGGAAACTGCGAATGCAGTCAGAACACGCTTCATACGAGGTATGATGAACGACACGCACTTGAACAGTGTGACAAGCGCAGTCGCGGTCTGTAGCCCGAGTCCCAGCGCGCCAGCTGAGGCCTGCGTGCCAGCCGCCGGCGCACCTGCACCGTTCCCTCCCGCGGGAAGAGGTCTAAATGGAAAATCAGAGGCTGCTGACCCGGCCTGGGAACCGTACTCACCGCTGAATAAAGTTCGTGAAAACACCGCTGACACCATAGTACGACGCGCGCTCTGCAAGCTCGACCACGCAGACGACATACGACGACCTTCGCACGAGATTAACTAGACGCCCCATACGATCACAAGGCCACATACCAAAGAATCGGCGCAGACACATGGCGTAGCGTCGCCTTCTCTTCGTCAGTCGGCGCGCGACCGTCGTTGTCCGCCTCCGTGACCGCGACGGTGTGCAGGATGTTGTGGTCCTTCTTGATGTCCTCGGCCGACGCGTTCGCGTGGTGCTCAGTGGGCACAATCACGCCCTCTCCATCGTTCACCTCGCCAGCAGACTGGATGTAGTCACGAGTCGGGTCCACGTCGGCTGTTCAAGCTCGGTCAGCACCTCCACCGTCCTTCCCTCCCGAACCCAAGAGCAAACGTACCCATCCTGCAAGCGCTCTGGACTCCCTAAACAAACGGGCGACACCGTCCAGACCACGCTCTCCCCTGCGTATATGTACACCATCGGCTTCACTTCGCGCACTGCTATCAGCATCGAAGGTCAAGGATCTCCAGGAGACACGCTCGTGAGCGAGGGACAGGTCCACCGACGCGTTATCAGCGAGACAGGCGCCTTCGATAACCGCACCTGCGGCGGCTGCATGTGATAGTGGAGGCGCGCCGACGGAGGAACGGGCGCCTCCGATTCGCTCGCGCGCCCTCGCCGTCCCACACGGCGCCCGACGACAATAGAGAACAATAGACGAGGTCGTCGGCGTCGTCGGTAACATTGAGCTCGGAATAGCCACTGAAGGGCCTCCTAATCGGTTTCTCCCCGCGTCGTGGACGTAGGTCCGGTATCGACGTCCGTCCCTCGACGAACTTCAGTCAGTTACCACCATCTCGCGAGTGCTGCTGACCGGGGCGGTGGTTCGTTCTCGAAGGGATATATAACGAGGTTATCGCGCACAGGGTCGGGATACAGTCAGAATAAGCAGATATGCCTCGAGTAACCATCGTCGGAGCGGGTGAGTGGTACCTGGGTTTGTTGGTGGTGGCGCAGGCTGAGATGAAAGTGGAACAGGCGTGTTCGGATTGACGATCGCCGAGTCGCTACCCCTGCACTACGATGTCACGATCGTCGCGCGCGATATGCCAGGGGATGCGGACTCGTTGGATTGGGCAAGTCCTTGGTGCGCACTAATGCTTGGGCGGGAGGCAAAGTAGCTGATCGAAGCCTAGGGCGGGTGCGGGGTGGGGAGGGGGAACGGGAGCAAGTCCGGAGGAGATCGAGATCTTGAGAGCCAGCTGGCGGTACTTTTGGGAGCTATCAGGGACTTGCCCAGCAGAGTCAACGGTCAAGGTGCGCACCTAATTCCGTCCATCTGTACGCTGCCAACCTCTCCTCCCAGCGTATCAAAGCCGTCTACATCCGCGACAACAAGGACACCGACGAGGACATCTGGTGGCGGGGCATGATGCCCGACTACCGCGTCATGGACCCCTCCGAGCTCCCCGCCAGCGCCGGCGCCAAGATCGCGATCACATACACCAGCATGGTCATGGTCGCGCCGCGCTACATCGAGTGGTTACGGAGGCGCGTTGAGGCTAAGGGGGTGAAGTTCGTGCGCGCCACCGTGTCGTCCTTTGACGAGTTTCGCTCGCCGTCGGACAAGTTCGGACCTGTGCCGGACGTGCTGGTGAACGCGACGGGGAATGGCGCGAGGGAGCTTGTGGGCGACCCTGACGTCGAGCCTATTCGCGGGCAGACAATCCTCCTTCGCGACACAGATGGCCAGCTATCGAAGCAGATGATGTTGCGCTCGGGCAACTACTACTGCTACATCATCCCTCGACTGGATGGCACTGTGATCATCGGCGGAATCAAGGACCATGGCAGCACGTAAGTTGCGGTCAGCAGCGATCGTAAACCTCCATTGACGCGCTGCGCAGGTCCCCCGAGATCAGTCCCGAGCAGAAACTGGATATATGCAAGCGCGCTCACGAACTCAACCCCCTCATCCCCACCGATCCCGCCAAGCTCGACGTCGTACGCGACATTGTTGGCCTCCGACCAGGACGAAAGAGCGGTCTACGGGTTGACAGCGAGATCGTCGATGGTCTCAAACTCGTGCACGCATACGGCGCCAGCGGAGGCGGCTTTGCGCTCTCTGCGGGGGTCGGCCGCAAGTGCGCAGCGCTGGTGGACGCGTTGCTGAATCCGGCGGGTCCCTTGAAGCCGTACTGAACGCGTTGGACATGTGTGCGAATGCAAGATGTATTTGGTACGGATTGAGAAGCCATTGTCATCTGAAGCGAGATATAGCAGCGAAACTGAGAGCGCTGTATTTGACCCTCCTAGCTGTCTTCGACGTCGCGGTCAAGTCGAAGGAAAACCCCGGCGCCAAGGCTTGCACGCACTCCACGTGGTCTTAGCGGGCATTGCCGAGCCAGAGCTGGGCTCAGAGTCGCAAAAGAGTCGCCGCTCGGGCAGCGATTTATTTGCGGACTTGAGAGGCACAAAGAAAGACAGTGATTAGCATTGCAGGAGGAGTAAAGACATCACATCATAAGGCGCATCACCAAGAAGGACGAAATGAACTCTGCAACGAGCAAACTCAGCAAAGCGATGGCTATGGATTTCCAACTCACCACACCTGGGATTCGCTATTCCCCGGCGCATACTGCACGTTTAGTGAGGGAATATTCTGAATCTGCTTTCGATAAAGACCGCGGGTCGATCGAAAGCGCATATTGTGGCCCAGCCAATCGGAGGTCGTACCGATTGATATGCCACTCATAAGACCACAATCGACCCGCCGCCTTTATGCTTCGCTTATTCAAAATTAGCTCACGATATTCCTGCAGTATGCTCCGGGGAATATCGAATCCCAGATGTGGTGACTGTCGCTCGAAGTCCTGTACAGCATTCCGTTGTTTCTGGTAAAAGGCCGAAGAGAGTTAGGCATATCACAGAGAGACAGCAAATATGCATACCGTTATGTCTTGGACTTGCGCCTGCAGTAGATCCCGTCTCGTACTTACCGGTCACCACCTCCACGAGTATGCGGAGATGCGGCTGTACACACCGCCGCGGTCGTTCATGGTCCGGAACTTCTGCCATTGTACGCGTCGATCCCGAGGGCGAAAGAGAAGACTCGCTCGAGCATTCAGAAATAGTCGGTATGCCCATGTGGGCCCACTCCTTGTCGTTGGCGACGTCACTTGCAGGATCACTGACGGTTGGTATGCCACTTTGTGGGTCCATTCGGTTATTCAACAGTGCTCTTTACGACCTCCGCCGCGTTGCCGTGCATATTGGGCCTCTCAGGACCAAGGATAGACGAGAAGCGGGTTGGGTGCGGGGCACGTTGCCCGCCCCGGCAGGTGTGCCGCTGACGTACGACTGAGGTTAAGGGAGTACTTAAGGATGCGGTATGCGACCACTTATTCTCTCATCCGTCTACTACATCTCACGTCTACTACTCACACATCATGAAGTTCACCGTCCTCGCTGCTCTGCTTTCTGCTGCCTCGACTGCGCTGGCGCAGAACATCCAGCTCAGCTCTCCGACGGCGAATGCCACTCTGACCCCCGGTCAGAACACGACCGTGCAGGTCTCGTTCCCGGTGAGTCGACCTGCGGGACCACCGTCTTCCGAAGTGTTGACAGAGCTTTCCAGAACTCGTTGACCGGCGCGCAGCACGTCTCGCTTGTCATTGGTCTGGCCAGCTGCTCGTCCGGCAGCGGCTGCCCCACCGACGCGTACTACGGCCTGGGAAAGCCTCTGTACGTCGGTGGCTTTGACCCCCAGTACCACGAGTCGGCGCTTCCGCCATACCAGAACTTCGTACGTCCTCCCAGCCTTTAGATGAGGATCGAGCTGAGCGATATTCTGCAGAGCGTCCAGATTCCCGAGGACGCGTCGGGCGTCAACCTCCTGACCGTGACTCACTTCATGCTCCTTGGAGTAGGTCTTCCCTATCGCCGCTGTGGCCGTGTCTAACGAGCTGTAGGCGTCGACGACCCCTGTTCTGGACTTCAGCAACGCGACCGTTACCGTTGGCTCTAACTGAGCTACTCGACGTATCTGAAGTCTCGTCACGGACAAACGATCTTTCACAGTAATATCATACTAGTACCACGATCGACACAAGGTAGTACTATAATTCATGTTCCCGATTGAGCCGTCTGAGTGCGTCTGCCGAACGCTGGTTTCGAACATGTTCTCGTTGAACCGCACGTGGTCGCGCAACCGGCGTGCCTCAAAAGTCAACTTTGCCTGGCTCTCTTCAGACTTTCATGTGGACCCGTCGGTGACCCGCCACAATACACCAGATCTCAGCATCCCTCACCCCGTCATGGAGCCCACGACTCCCCCCTCATGCGCGGCCGCGAGGGAGCTGCCCTCCACGTACTCAACGGACACGCTGAACCTCCTTCGTTCTGGATGCGCCATCACATCTCAGGAAGCGCGTATCTTGGAGAGTAACATGCTCGAAGCCAAAGCGGAGGTGGAAAGCTGCGGTCAAGAGCTCACGCGCTTGGAAGCCAGGATAGCCGCGCTTCGCGAACGGCGAGCTGATCTGGAACTGGGCGTGCGCAACGCGAGCGCGCTCCTCGCGCCCATACGCCGCCTTCCTCCCGAACTCGTTGCTCGAATTTGCGCGTTCAGCCTTCCGACTGGCTGGTTTACCGAGTGCGTGACAAGGCGCGGGCCGTGGAAGGTGCTGCAGCTATGCCATGCTTGGCGCGAGGTAGCGCTGTCCATGCATCACTGCTGGGCAGAGTTCACGCTCGCAGAGCTGATGAGAATCATGAAGACGGACAAAGCGGTAGACATCATTAGCACGCATCTGCAACGCTCGGCCGGCCTGCCACTCGTGGTCAGGATATGGCCGCGCGCGGACACCATGACCCAGCTCAGACCGAACCTCAAGCTTACTGAAGTCCTGGCAGCCCTGAAGCCGCAGTTGCATCGCATTCGCGTCCTGCATCTTCGTTGCGGGCACGGTGCTGTACTCCCAGACTCCCTTCCAGCGGTGGAAGAAATCGCCCTGGGCCACTTCGAGGAGGAGAATTGCTTTCTGATGGCCATACCGTCCAACGCAATCAAATTGCAGGCCCTAGATTTGGTCGACTGGCCCCTGGCGTATGTCGCGTGTCCGTGGGCCTCCCTGCGTTCCTTGTCTATAACGCACTATAACCTCGTCCACTACTTCAACGGCACTTTAGATGCGTTGCAGCAGTGTACTGGCTTGGAAACGCTCGCGCTCGCGGTCAAATGTCCCGACGCCATTGTGGATCACACCGACCTCCTGTGGTCCAGATTCAGACACAGACCCACGGTCACTTTGCCCTTCCTGCACACGCTAATTGCACGCGACCTTGCGATCTACTGTGTCCGCTGGCTGCTGGCGCCGAACCTCCGGACGGCCGAGCTAGACGCGGTGTACAAATACGAAGAGGGTTCTGCCAGCGGGGACTACAACATCCGGGAAGTCGGCTCTTACCTTAAGACCCTCCTCCGTCCCGTCAGCACCTTGAAGCTCAGGCTGGCGATGCCACAGCAGCAAGACCCGATAGACGACCTCCTGCAGGCCCCCGAGTGCCTGCGCAGCCTTCACATCCGCGAGACCGTGTCGAGCTACTTCATCCGCACATGGCCGCCCATCTTCAGGCGTTCGCTATTGCAGTCGCTCGTTTACAACCCCAAGAGCTACAAAAAGCGCCTGCCTTACCTCACCGAGCTCGTGCTCACGAACACGGATGGATGCGAGAAGGCGAGGACGAAGCTGCAGTTCGGCCTTCAGGAGGCGGAGTTGATCTGTCAAGTGGTCGAGTCTCGGCTGGAGGCGGACGAAGGACGGAGCAAGCTCGAACGGCTCGTCGTGCATTGCCCAAACATCGAGTGCCCACGGATGTTCAAAGCATGGATCACGAACTTGCGGAAGGAGGGCGCGCTTGAAATCGACGTCGACTTCGATCCCAGGGAGACGAAGTTCGCCCAGTGGTGAAGGGGGGTTTACTGGTAGTTGTACAGTGAATATAAGGACAGTAGATGACAGTGCTCATCCGCTCATGACTCCAGAAGCTCCTCAATCAGGGTCGCATCTTTTGAAAGTCCCGCGCGATCCAGGTAGTCGTCGTTCCTGATGCACATCAGTTGGGTTTTTTCTTCGTTGTCGTCATAGACCACTCACCAGAACTTGGAATAATGCCTTGTGCCGGAGTCGCATCTGCGTGCACTCATGTCAGCGGCACATCATCACCAGTATGCCAGCGATACTCACAGAATCGTCACGATCCTTCTCTTCCTCCCCAACCCCTTGACGCCCGTCCAGCCCTCCGCCTTCGCCAGCTTGACCGCCGTGACGAGGTTGCACGCGCTGCTTGAGCCGAGGAATAGACCGTCGTGCTTGACGAGATAGCGCGCCATGCTGACAGCCTCGGCGTCTGAGATGCGGAAGGCGTCGTCGATGATGGGGAGTGCGAGCTCGAGGTTCTTGGTGAGGCGATTGATGCCGCTGTAGACGAGGTCAAGACAAAATCATACCAGGAAAACAATGCAGACGCACATGCCCTCGACGACGGTGTCGACCTGATGCCGGCGCTTCGTGCCTTCGCTCTCCTTTTTGTCGTACATGACGCCGTACTTTATCTGTGGTTGACGCTCTCAATGCTGTTCAAGCCAACCGAGTTGTTCCGTGCCCTTACCTTATTGTACAGACCACTTCCAGTAGGATCAGCAAGCACAACCTTGACGTCGGGGTTCTTCGACTTGACATAGCGTCCGACACCAGCTACAGTGCCTCCGGTGCCTATGAGGAGATAAAGGAGATGGTCAGATACAGAGGCGCGAAATGCTAAACCATGCTCACCCGCTCCGCTCACAAATGCATCGAAGTTTCCGTTGGTCTGACGCCAGATCTCCGGGCCCGTGCCATCGAAGTGTGCTTGGAAGTTACTGTGGTTCTATATGGAGGGCTGCGATTAGCAAGGGTCGGGCAACAAGGCTAGCGGAGGAGCTCACCTCGAACTGGTCCGCGAAGTAGCCGCGAGGCTTCCTCGCGAAATCAGCGTTGGCTTCCGGATTCCGTTGCCCGTCTTGTATATCGGAGGTTGTAGACACGACGACGGAGGTCGACATAGAGCTGATGAGGTGTGGCTTGTGGGAAGCGTCGTCGCCGAAGTGAGCGGCTCGTTCGCGGGCGATGTTCTGGTAAAGGTCATCAGGAAGCAGAGGAAACTCAGCAGTCTCACTACTTACGACGTACTGGGGGAGTCGTCAGCAGCGTCCTAAATGAAGTGAGAAGACGTACATGCTTCGTGTCGACGATGCTGGCCGGGCGAACGCGAATGACCTCAGCGCCCAAGGCGTGAAGAGCCTTCACTTTCTCCTCTGCCACGTCGTCAGGCATGATGATAGCTAGGGGTGCAAATGTGAGCTCAAAAGTCGGGCCTATGTATGCATATATGCGTACTTGCATCGTATCCTCTATTGCAAGGTTAGGCTTGGGACGGAGGCTTCATGTTCAGTACCCACCTTGCGCGCGCCACCGTGGCTATAGAGATTCCTGTCGACCCCACCGTACCCTCGAAGATGCGCGACCCAGTGTGGGGATGGAGGAGCCCGAGACGCTCAGCGTCGTCGATCACTGCGAGGATAGTGAGCCACGGCCGTCCTCATTTTCAAGGGGTCTCATACTTCGCAAGGCTACACGATCCTTGACGCTACCGCCGACATTGAGGAACTTGTACACATGGCCGTCAGCTTGAGCGCGTCGTGCGATGAGGGTCTTACAAGCTTACTTCCGCTTTACCCAGGATATCTACTCCCAGAGCATCGCTCAGTGAGTTGATACGTATCAGCGGGGTGTTGCCTATAAGCTGGTGAGTATCCAGAGGCGCAGGGGGATCTGCATATACGCACCAATGAGCCCCGCGACGCCGGAGAGAATCTCTTCGCTCCTAAGCTCGATGGGCCGCTCTTCGAACTCCGTCTGCGCGGCTATACGTGCTCTTCTACGGCGCCTGTGGTACGTCGCGATAGACCTGGCAGCAAGAGGGAGAGAGACGCCAAGGACGAGGCCGTAGAGGAGGTGGCGCGTCGCGCGCCAGTGCGGTAGCCGGAGGCCATGGTCGGCGAGGAAGCGGGTGATGTTCACCATCGCGGCGCGCCAGCTGCGTGACTGACGCCGCCCCGTTCGATGTTGAGGGGTGGATGGAAGGGAGGGACGAGGAGGAGGACGCGATCGGCGTCGACGTCAGCGTCGTTGATGGCCGCGAGCACGCGTCTTGCTCTTGCCCTGGCACGCCACCTCCGCTCATTGCCCCCGACGATGGAATCAGCCTTGCTCATAGACTATCTGCCTGGATGATTGCGCGCTCTGCGCTCACTGTCGGACGAGGAGACGCGCCGTGAGACCGGACACTGCATCTTGGCATCGCCGGCGACGAAGCTGCCCGTGATCACGATCTTCGTCAGCGTCTCCGGGCCCTTCCTTGCCTCCTGCCTTCACTCTCTAGTCAATGACCTCAGCTATGCAGCAAGCTATCAAGAAGACCTTCTTGTCGTCGCCCGCCTTTGCTGTCGTCGGCGCATCTAAAGACCAGTCGAAGTGGGGAACGAAGGTCCTCCAATGGTACAAGGCGCGCGACTACAAGGTGACGCCTGTGCATCCGGTACGTCCACATTCTGCAATGCACTTGTTGGCCTTACTGATAGCATCTCTATGGACAGGTCGAGCCGGAGCTGGAGGGCATACCCGCGGTGAAGACACTCGCCGATCTTCCCAACCCCTCACAGACGTCCGTCAGCGTCATCACACCCGCACCCGTGAGTATAATGCTTTGGACTGAGAGCACAGTGGAACTGAACTTCTATAGATAACGCTCAAACTGCTCCAGCAAGCGAAGGAGCTCAACGTGCCCGCCCTCTGGTTACAGCCCGGCACATTCGACAACGACGTCACATCGTTCATCGAGACCAGCGGATTGAAAGATCGTGTCATCTATGGGGGCCACCAATGCATCCTTGTCGAAGGAGATGGAATTCGCAGCAACCTTTGAAAGTGCCACATCCTCCTCGCTCCTCATCGTACCCAACGACCCGCACTTAAAACCCTTTTTATAAACCTGGAGCATGCAGCACTGTCTGGTGGCTAAGAAGCGGGTTGGCCCCAACGTTTGAGGTTTGGGATTCGGTGGCCATATGCACGAGGGTAGAACCTGGTGTCTTTTGAGGCATAAGGTCTGAACAACGGACTTCTCTTCGAAAGTATATATGGAAAAAAACTTTACCCTCATCGATAGCTAGTGGGAAGAGAGCTCTGACCCAATAATTTTGGCGCTAGCCATGCTTAAGCGAACAAAGGTGACCATCAATGGTAATTTCCCTTCGTCAAGTCCTTTGTCCTGCGCTTCGGCCACACTCGCATGTGTAGACTCAGGTGGATATCACCTGCGCATCTTGCTAGCAAAGTGTAAAGTACGAGGATCATGCGAGGTCCTCTGGTTTATCCTAACTAAATATCCTGCTTTCGTTTCTTCTCCGTATGATGAGCGTCGCCTGAGCCATCGACATCATCCTGCACGGGCGCTTCGTCAATCAACTCCGAGATGCTACGCTTGTTCTTCTTGACCGCTGCGACCACAAGCAGCTGCTCGCCGCCCTCGTCCGAGTGGGTGCCTTCACGAGTCGATAGAGACAGCAAGGTACCCGAACGGGGTCCAGGACAAGGCGAAGGAGGAACCTCGATGTCAGTGCCCTCCTCGTCCCATTCGTCGACCTCTTCCTTTGGAGGGGTCTCGAGAAGCTTGGGGCGCCGCGGGAACGTAAAGGGTATGAGATCGCCGCCGATCTTTCGTCCCTCATTGCCGAGCATATAGCCAATCATCCACCACATTGCGGGGTGCAGCGGCTGGTTTTCGTCCCTTCGCTGATAGTAGTCCATGAGGTCGTTGCGTATCACGCCCAGTATCATGACGGTTGCCGTGCACACAGGTGGGAGGACCTCGAATGCTTTGAACAACGTCTCCTCGCTCTTCAGGTGGTCGAAGCGTGGATGACCGAGAACGAGGCGCCCAGGGAAGAGAATGCTGTATTTGCTTTCGTGCGCTTCGACGTCGTATGGTGGCACCAGGAATGGGAGTTGAAGCGTGTGGCGGAAAAGTAGCCAGAGAGCAATCCACCAGATAGATTCGAGATCATGTACACTGCTGTACTCCCATGGCTTCTTCTCGGGAGCTGAGCGCTGCGCTGCCAAGTTCATCCTAGCCAATAAAGCAGCCCTGTTGTTGATGACATGCCGGTCGAACAGGAAAGCTCCGAGCATCACTTCGACAGCCATGAAGTTCGGGGTGCCCTGGGCAAAATCAGATGCTTGAAAGCTGCAAAAAATGTGAAGAGACGCACCGTCCTCCATGCATGATGCACCGTTGACGACGCATGTTTCGTATACTCGAAGTCGCCTAGTACGCCGCGCCCGTCTAGCGAGAATATATTGTACGCGCTGACATCGCGATGGCGGTAATTGAGACAGTGAAGGATGAAGAGGCCTATGGTATGAGTGAGCATGCATTCTCGAATAATACAACGTGCAACTCACCGTATGTGGCATCGGAGAGCGTACCAAACGCTTGCTGCACAGATTGTATCTTGTCGAGCGGTGTTGCGAGCAGCATCACAGATCGATGATGAACGCGAGGATCCGTTGGTCTCTCGAAAATACCGGGGGGCGCGGAAGGCTCGGCGGCCTTCTTCTCATCACCTTTGACGCCATCCCTCTGACTCGTACGGACGCTGGTGGCTGGGGAGTCGGCTGTCGTGACCCCTTTGGTAAGTCCAACAAGCTCGCAATCGTGGAAAGGGACGGTGTAGCCTCTGGCAATGACACTGCGCGTGTCATCATCACGCCCATCTCGTGCCTTGACGCGCTCGCCCTTCAAGATGGGCATGAAGAACTGCTTCCGGTCGACGTCGACGCCTTGCTTGAAATCGACGGGGGGCAGTCCGGTCCACTCTCTCTCGGTGTACTCGACGAGATCCTTCGGAGGCGCACTATACTGTGACCAGTCGTGTGAGTCGATAGCCGTCATGATGGCATTGTAAACGTCGACTTCGAGGTCGCGGTCGCGCTCGAGCCAGCCGTCTTTGATGGCGTATCTGTCATTGGAAGGGTCGTCGCCCTCTTTGTACGCGCGGAAGACACGCGTACAGCGCCCGAAGCCATCCTCCGCGGCGTAGTTCGCCAGGACTTGTGTGGTAATATAGTGCTCGCCAGCGACCTGAACGCGGTATCGCTCGTCCTTTGGCATCTCCGGATAGAGTTTTGTCATACTGTGATCGTAGCCGAGCTGGTCCATAGTGGCGAAGGCGAAGCGAGCGTGCATGTCAGCAAAGGTACGGTAATCCTGTACTTCGATCAGTGGTGTTCAGACGCGTAAGACAAGCCACGCACCGTGTTGATATCGAAGATCTTACTCATGACCGTGAGTTCACGGTTCATGTGCCATAGACGGACGCTGGTGTTGTGGATGGTCACGCCAAAAACGAAGCGGCGACGGAAGTCGCAGCGCATGCTTTGGAACATGTTCCAGACATTCTTCTGATAATTCTACCGAAAGGATGAGTTCAATGTTCCCGAATGAGTACAGGCCACTCACATCCAACGCGTCGCTGGCCTTGAGCTTGTATTCCTCCGACAGGGCCACAGACAACCACGACGGCTTCATGCCAAGAAGGACCCGAATGCCGTCAGGCTGGGCAGAGGTATAGATGTGACCGGGCAGTGTCTTGGTACCGTTGCTTCGAAGCTCGTTTGTCTGCTGCAGTCGAGGGTCGATTTCGCGACAGCACTCGACGATCTGCTCCGCGATATTCTCCAGGTCAGCGAAGACGTCTTTCTCGTTCTCGTGGCTCGCGCCGCGGGCCTCCGGCGTTTTGGTATACGCTTCCCATCTAGGTGCGTTAGACGACGTGGAGAGCGGTGCCTCGTACGTGAAGTCCGATCCCGGGACCATGACGCGTGAGTGTTGTGCGAGCTTCTTCGTGAGGAGATCGACGTTGACGGGCGAAGGGGGCATAAAGTAGTTCATGAAGTCGCTGACGGGTATTTCGCGGGCGTTGCGCATATGCTTGCAGAGCTCGAGGCGGGCGGCAGAGACCCCGCCATCCTCGAGTCCGATGGTTGTGTCTCTGAGCATCCGTTTGTTTGCTGGAGTCATGATGAGCGATATAGAGAAGAGAAGCAAGGATGTGGCTCACATGTATGCGTTCCTCTTATATGACGCGGGGTTGGCCAGCCCTTTGGCCCGAATGTAATTTCGGTGATACACTGAAATGGATCGAACGGTGAGCCATTGTTCCAAGGCCATGCCGCATGCTATCACCTACCTAATCGAGTAAAAGATGGCTGTTAGATGCGCGTGAATGACCTCGAGGCGGCAGCGCAGTATGGCCAACAAAGGCGTGAAAGAGATGATGGCAGGAGTCAAGGGCCAACCTGGAAAGCGCGGACACGTGCTGGCCACTGTCACGTGATAGCCTCGTGGCTTTCTCGGTCCGCGTTTCTCGAGCGACGTTGACATTTGATATAGCGAAACAGGTATTCTTGTGGGATGGTCATTGTGGGGATGGTCCAGTATATACACGAAGGACCGGACATCGACACGAAAATGGACACGACAAGGCGATGGGCGCACGGAAACTACTGTACTTCGATTGACCGTGAATATACCCTCGACGTGCATCTGAATATAGGATACACGTGTCTTGAGCGGAAGTGCACGATGAATCCCTCCGCAGTATGATCAAATATACGTATCTCATCCTATGAGAGGGCCGACGCAATCTCGAATGGCTCGACAGGCACTCGCGGCGAGTCGACGTTTAGGTGCAATATAGGAGCACCCGACCGCGTTCGGAGATTTGTGAACTTTCCGGCGAGCAGTTCGGGCGGCAGTTCCGTCGCATACGGAGCCCATAGGCTCAGCCGCTCGAGAGGTGCGACCATATCGGGAGGAGGTGCCGCTCGAGTCTCGAGGAGACGCTGCACGAGTGCCACATCTGTAGACGTCCATTCGACTGCTTTTTCGCCGTTGGCGACCTCGATCTCCGTGAGGAAGGGATATGCCGAGGGCTTGCACAGGGTCGATACGAGGTCTTCGTGTAGGACGGCGATGGGTCTGGTGCTATCCCATACCCGCGTATCCTCGACCAGGCAGAGCTTCCGAAGCCTCTTCGGCATGGATACAACGGAGGTCAGGAGCGACTCCATGTAGGACTCCAAATTACGCAGCGTGATGCAGGTAACGGGCTCGAGAAGCTTGGAACACGCTACCGGAAAAACGTTTCCAGGCCGTTCGTCAGGATCGAAGGCCATGTCGAGGATAAAGTGCCGAATATTGGGCGCGAAGAGGAATGGGAGCGCGTCGATGAACCTGAGGCCAACTTCGAGCGTGTGTAAGCAGTGCAAGGGGATGAGCGTTGACGAAGAGGGGTGGAGCTGACAGTCCAATACGTCGAGTAGGCTGAATACCTCGAGATTTGGACATTTATGCAGAACCTGGACAGATGAGGGGTACATAGTCAAGTCTCCATAGATCTGAAGAGCGCGAAGATTTTCCCAGGGCAGATATATGGACTCCGCATGTGTCTCAAAGAGCTCTGCCACCCGAAGATTTGGAGCTTCGACGCTGCAGCATGAACCGTTCCGTATGAGGAGTTTCCGCAGCGCCGGGAAGCAACGACCATCAAGACCACCGTCATCCTCATCGTACGCGCACATGGCTTCATAGGTCTGGATGCGCCCAATGTGGGTCCAAAGGGCATCCTGCGTACCCTCGTCCCACCTGGTATGGATACCCATGACTGTGAGGGGCAGAGATCCTGAGCGCTCCAGATACGTCGTGACCGCAGATATCATGGCCGGACTCGGTTGATCGAATGCCGACTTGGACACGCTGAAATGCGCCCAGGGCCAATGCATCCCAATAGCGACCTCCCTCCAGGTTCGGCAGATCTGCGTGAAGCGCCACACGTGCTTTCCGATCTGGTCGTTGAACCACTGCGCTGGCAGCGTGTACGCAGCGATTTCGGCAAGTATCTCCGGCGGAACCTTGCGGAGAGGCGAGAGTAGAGAGTTTATGCCAAACTTCGTCGACTCTAGCTGGTCTCGGCGATGGCGCAGTTTATTGAGCGCCGACTCCAGTTCGTCGATTTCGCGATTGCACACGTCAAGAGCGTCGCATACTCGGGGTAAATCTGCGGAGAGCGCAGCTTGTTCGAAGGAGGAAGGGGGAGCAGCGGACGCTCGAGCATGCGCGAGGAGCTCAGAAGTGCCTACGCGACTACTGAATGTCCTTTTACACCCGGAGCATAGTGTGATGTTGAGGGGCGAAGGCGAAAGGATTTGCATAGCGACTAATTGGTGTTGTCACGGATACGGCTTGGAGTGTTGTGAGTTTTTGTGAGTGACTTTCGTTTCCTTAGAGTCCCCTTACCTTTCCATAGACGTCGTGCACCTATATGAAGCGGTCGTCTGTAGTCGATGGTTGTTAAAGGCAAGCCCTGCTGCCGGGGATATCCGATCAGATTCACACGCCCCTCGGTCCCCATCAGGTACTTGTCGGTCAAGGCCATCATGATCCTTGTTCTGCTGACGCAGGGAATGACCGCTTGACTCTCCTGCGAAAGATGGTTACGAACGGAATAATCTACATCTCCGCGCCATTGTGTCATGAACAAAGGGGCTTTGTTCAACAAAGGTTAGCATGTCTATGACCAGGCATCGCGCTAGATATATAAGACATGCCTCGCTGAAGGTGGGTTCATCTCCCTCTCCCTTTTCTCTCATCACAGCAAGGCTCGGGCAAGACCACATCATAAATTATGTCTTGCTCAGCGCTCTGCTCGATTTGTCTGGAATCTAGGGCATTCCCGGAGCAGCTATTGTTCTTTGCCGCTTGTGGTGCGTACTTGGTCGTCTACGTGCGTGTGGTATTTCATTGACGATACAGCAGGCCATGGCTTCTGCGAACGATGCCTTTCTCGCAGTCGTACCGACAAATGCCCAGCGTGTCGTACGCCGAGCTGCAGGCATTACCCTCCACGCAAAATATTCGTTGACCTCATCATCTCGGAAGCCGACCGCCACGCCACTGCGCCTGCCGAGGTCGTTAATCTTCAGAAGCAGAAGTTCGATAATGCGCGTATGCTGGCGGAGCTCCGCGAGGTAAAGGACGCGCTCGAAAGTGAGCAGCGCCGCGTGCGCGCGCTGGAGGAAGAGCGCGACCGAACGAAGATCGAGTGCATCTGGATGAAGCAAGAGCGCGACAGGACGAGAGAAGAACATGACCAGAGGACGAAAGAGCGCGACGAGCTGCTGAGGGAGCTCCGCGAGGCCGATGAGAAGCTGGCCGCGATGCAGATTGACAACCGGGAGATGCAGAGGGTGGCAATCGGGAGCAAAGCGCAAAGGCGGGGCCTCAACCGTGATGTCATGCAGGACTGTGATGAGCTCGGGGCGCACGAGCGCGTGCGTATGGAGGACATCAAGGCTCTGCAAGAGAAAAACCTAGAGCTATTCAGGGAGCTCATGGAACAGACTTTGAAGGTACATCAGCGTGCGCCCTCTTCCCCATCCCCAAACTTACCGATCCCGCAGATCAAGTCGCTTTCGGAGCCCGATGCAGCCGTGCAGTCGGCGCAGGTTCAGCACCAGTCCGCGAGGGTGGTGCGGCGAGGAGGTGCAGGCGACCTCCGAGAACGCTTCTATATCGCCGCTGCAGAAGGACACCGCGTCGAGGCAGGGCGGCGCGCCGAAGCAGGACATCGGGTTACCGAAACCAGAGAAGTTCCTCGAACTCGAACAGAGCTCCGCGCGCAGGACGGCCTGAGCGGTGGCGTGTTCCCGCCGACTGTGGATTCCTTTCCGCTGACCGAGAATCCCGCCAGTTCCTCGATCAGGTACGCAGCCTTCCATCTACCCTTTGCATTCGCGCGTGTGCTTACGCATTCATACAGCTTCTCCGATCAAACAATGGAAGCCATCCTCTACTCGCTCAGAAATCATGAGTAGTGAATTTCTATGCTAACCTAAGCGATCCAAGCAGAGCTCCTCCATGCCTCGCGCGTGTATCCTGGACTCGCACAGATATATTTCCACTAAAGCCGACACAGTAGATCTGTGGCCATCAGAATGAAAGACCGGGGAGCATGCTTCCCTCACGATATAATTCAGCTCAAAACTTACCCAGTCGCTCCTTTACTCTGTTTTTCCCTGTTCTGGTGGATGCTCCGACATGAACCTCAAGCGAGTTAATGTACTTATAGTCTTTGTTGTCGTTGTCACCATATGCCCGAAGGCTTATATTCTCTGATTCATGCGAAGACTGCGCGTGAATCATAGTATTTGGAATGTATGTGACGCCAGGGGGCTCGGTAGCGGGCTTGCTAAGCGACGTGACCGGAAAGGGAACACTGTGTATGACCTTATTTGGCCTTGTAGGTCCGGTGACCGTGATGAGTGTTAGCCGGGTCTGTCACATTGAGTCAAGGTCGTTCGCGTTCAGTTTTCATGTCGATCTGAACGACTCACCTCAACATGCCAGGCATGAAAAAGGTATGTCTCCACATCTCGACGACCGTATGCTGTTTTGACACCGTCTTGAACAGCATTCATCGAAGGAATCAACGCAGACCATGACGCCTGCGATCCCTGACCGACTCGCGACTTCAAAAACTAGTTAAGTGGCCCTCGGGCATGTACGAGACCTGCCTATATTGGACCTACCTATATGGAAACAACCGGGCGGCGACCGCGACAGTACCGACAGAGGCAGTCATCAAGGACCGTGCCCACAGCAAAAGTCATTGATTTCTTGATGAGTCCCACACCATTACCCTACCTCTTCGTACGTCTACCCTAGCGCTCGGCATATAACGTGCACTAACCTTTACCTCACCAAACTTCCCTTGCTCCTCCCTGCAACGCATCCAGACGCGTGTTGACACGTGAGAGGTCATCGCCCTCGCGCGCTATGCGCATCCCGCGCGATCGGCGGGCTCTGCCGCCCTGCCCGCCCTTTCCCATCCTCTTCACCCTCTTCCCTTCCCTCTCTACGCGCTTTTGTGCGCGCGCGAGCCGTTGCGCGTTCCCTATCGGCCCCGCTCCTGGCTAACCCCCTGCCTCGACCCACCATTCGCCCCTCTCTTTGCACGACGCGTGTCCACTGCACGTCAACCCCAATCTCTCCTCCCGACACGCACTGCGGAGGAAACACATGAGGGTGCGTGGAAAAGCGCGCATATGCGAAAAATCAGGCAGGGAGGTGAAGCGCACGAGCTGAGGAGAAGGATGAGGGTTTGACGCGTAGTACGCGTGCTCTACGCGCCGCGAGAGGAAGGGGGAGAATGGTGGAGTCGGGGTAGAGGGTCAGTCAGGTGCGTGGGGGGCAGGGGACCCGCTATGCCTCGTGTGCGCAAAAGATCACATGGAATAGGAGGGAAAGGGACAAAGGGGGAAAAAACTATGACGGACAGGGGAGGGGGACGCGCATCGCGCACGGAGGCGATCGGCCTCTCGCGCGTCGAGGACACGTCCGGACGCAGCGCGGGGGGGGGAAGAAATCAAGCGATAATTGTGGGAAGGACTTCTTGGTGCCGTATAGCGGGCGCCAGGGCGGTAGGGAGAAGGGGGCGGGTAACCGAGTAGGGCAGGTTGGGGGAATGAGGGGTGGTGAGGGAGATACGCAATGTGTCCGTTGAGACGGGGCTATCGCACAGCTTGCATGCGCGAGAATTCGCGCATTCAGGCTGTGCCGCGTGCATCTGGGAAATGGACGGGGGAGAAGGGATGGGAGGGGGAGATGTGATCACCCCCACCCCTCCTCCTCAAGATCGAGGCTCAGGAGCGTTGGTTGCACTATCCTTTTCAATTGCTATAGGAGTCCTATGTGGTGATTCAGTACTCGCCGCGAAGTTTGGCGTAGCCCCGCACCTGATAACGCGCACTTGCGCTCGCCCGTCCTCTCGCGCCGATCATCCTGTTATGCTCTGTTGCTATGAGCCTTAAAGGTTGCTTTAAGCGGCAGAGGGTAGGGAGAGTACCCTAAAGATGGAGTAATGAGAGTTGAGTGGCGGGTAAGGAGCAGGAGCCAAGTGCGGGGGCGGGGCGTAGGGGAAGTCGTCGTGGACGAAACCAAGCAGGGATTGAGCGGAAGGATCGGCCCGAGCAAGCCGTTCCACCAGCGAAGTGCACGAAGAAGCACGTTCATCAATGTCGATTGCTACACAAAGGTCAAGCAAGACTTAAAGATACACGATCTACGCTCTGAAATATTTTGAGGAATTGACATCAAGGTGGGACAGCTGAAGACTTGCCTGTCGAGCGTTGTGGCTGTGCGTCGAGTGATGGGGCTGTGCTGACGGACATTGCCGGGGCCGCACGTGTATGAATGTTGTCCGAAGCTTCACAGTAGGACGTATTAGTTTCAATAAATATCAGAACTTTCTACATCTACTGCCCATTGTTCTCAATGGGCAGTTGATGCAAAACCCGCCGATATTTCATCCCACTGATACGCTCTAGTGACAGAAGATTCAAGTATAAGAGTGAAAGAAGAAGACAGGAATATACAGAAGACTATGCTCGAATTTTTCTGACAGAAAAGGACGATGATGAAGGGGAATTTAGAACAATCGACTGTTTGACATCCGGAGATAACTTTTGATCGACCGCTTGGACGTCTGATCTTGCTGACGGTCCACCGGTGTAAGACGAGCCTGTCAAGCAGGTCTCGTAATCCCTGGAGCTTCATACATCATGACTTCCGATATCAACTCTGATTCGATTGACCGCGTGCGCTCATTGTACGCGCCGTCCACCTCCGAAGAAGTCGAGGCTCTATGCGACCGCCTCAGCGAGGTACAAATCGGGCTACAGGACTGTGCTTCCGAGATAGCTCGTCTGGAGTATGCGTTGTCTTTGGCTCGTCAGCGTCGAGGCTCATTGCGCGAGGAAGAAGCAAACATAAAAGCTCTTCTCTCTCCCGTGCGTGCCGTGCCGCCAGAAATTCTCGCCGAAATCGCGGTCCACACACTACCGGACAAGTGGTTTGAGGACGTCATTGGGATACATATCTGGGCTTTCTCGCACGTATGTCACAGCTGGCGAGAGGTCGCTCTGTCTATTCCCTGGGTCTGGTCGCGCCTGCGTCTCCCGACTCGCACGAACATGGCGAGCGAATCTTGGGAGCCAACTTTCCTCCGGATACTCTCCTTCTATCTCTCTCGGTCGGGACGGAAGCCGTTATCTATAACCACTATGTGGAATCAAGGCGCGTTCAGCGGTTACTGGGAGAACAGCCAGCAGCCGATGTGGGCACAAATATGGGACCACATCGACCGGCTTCGCGAGCTGGAGGTATATTGCTCAGAATTCGAGGGATTCCCCTTCCCGCCTACCCTCCCAGCGCTCGAGAAGCTCGTCATCAACAACTACCTCTCTGGAGAGCTGCACGTTAACGCGCCCAGCCTCCGCGTACTCGAGCTTGTGGAGACGAGCGTCACGGCCGTCGAGGTGCATCGGGGGAGTCTTCGTGCTCTCAGGATCCGCTGCGATATGTTCGGCGACGACTTCCTGCGCATTGGAGAATGCCAAGGGCTCGAAGTCCTTAGCCTCACCCAAGAGACGAGTGACATTCCCTCGTGGCTCGAGACCCACTCGATATCGCTGCCCTCCCTGCACACGCTAGAACTCTGCCGCGCGGCCATCGAGATTGCGCCTTACATCCATGCCCCCTCTCTACAACACTTCATGCTCGATGACGTGCGCTACTACAACCACTACGACATCGAGATCAGCCCAGAAGACGTCGAGGGTCTATCTGACCTGCTCAAGCCCGTCGAGCACATTACGCTGCGAAATACAGCCCACTATGACACGAATCTCCTCCATGAGTTGATGTCCATCCCTCGCCGCCTCCGGGTACTCTCGCTGACGGAGGACACGGACCCGAGGTCCCTGGCTCCGCGGACGATTCCACGCGACTTGTTCCTGAAGCTCATCGCCCAGGACGAAGGTGCTTTCCCCTACCCTCATCTGTCACAGCTACGTATCGTGAATGGGACGAAAGGAATCTCCTGGGAGGGCTACGACATAGCGCTAGTTCAAAGCTTGCTCGAATACCGTAGCCCGCCTCGGAATAACTGCGCTCCACTCGAGCGATTGGAGATTCAGACGCCATTCGCGATCCTCCCAGTCACGAAGGAGTGCATGGAGGCGAGGACGACGGATGGGAAGCAGATCTTGGACATTAGCAGGTGCGCGACGAGTATACCGGTCGAAAAGTCGGAACCGGCCTGCTTTTATTGACTTTCGTGTACATATCTCATCAGAGGAGCGGCTACTCAGATTTGTTCACCACTGCGTTGTTCGCGCCCAATTGCATGACTTCACCCACCCTAGCAAGGCTACGTACTTCCTTGATTGCGCGTCGCATAGATTACTTCGGTGATATATGTGGCGTAGATGCGTAGAGGCAAGGTCTGTTCTCCCGAGGTGAACTAGATGATGACGCGGCCGCTGAGCTGGTCCGCAAGCTCTTCGAGGGTGACCATATGAGCGTCGGTGATCGCAGCGGCCTGCTGATATTTGCTCACTGTCATGCGATGTCAGCCCGAGCGTGCGGCGGCGAAGACAGAGAAACCCACCAGCCACCGCAAGGTCAGCCCACCTCTCTGTCAGCTTTTCGCCCAAAATCTCGGCAACGGCTGCATTCGCGACGCCGGCATCCGACGTCGCCATCTGCTGCAGACTGGCCAAATCGCTGCCGATGGACTGCCAGATACCCATCATCTTCTCGACAGTGGTGATAGCGGGGTCCATGGTCGCGAGAAGGCTGTCCACGTCCGACTGGGACATACGGTCAGCTCGCAGTTCAAAAAGCGTGTCGACGAGATCACGAACCTCGATGGCAGCGAGGTTCGCTGCAATGCCCTTCTCGTCGATTATCTCGCCCTCCGTGTCGTAGATGAGCTCCCTGATACTGCCGATGACATTGGCCATCGCAGACGCCTTCTCGCCGTAGATACTGGCCACGATGGACGCTGCGAAAATGCCAATGAACGGGATCCACGAAAAGCTTGGCCTGGAGCAAGCGAGAACGAGGTCTGCGAGGGATAGTCAGAGGCTGGCGTCAAGGGCAAGCAACCAGCGCACCGTGCTCATAAGCAGCCTCGTCGGTCTTGAGCTGGTCTTGATACCCCTTGAGCTTCACCTGCAAGTTCTGGATGTCGCCCTGCTCGGTCTGAAGTAGCTCGACAATGGCGGACTGGTATCGCTGAATGTTCTGCTTATCCTCCATCGTGGTCTGCTCGAAGGCGCGCAGGTTGTCGACCGCCGTCTGCAGCTTCTTCTCGATGTCGCTAGCAGCCGTCGTGAGGTAGCTGACGATGTTGCTGACGGTCTTTTGCAGAGCGGCGATCTCCTCATCCGACGTCGTGAAGGATAGGGCTTTGATGGTCTCGATAAGGTTGGCTATTGCAGGCGTCAGCGTCGCGGCAGCCGAGCAATACGTTCAACGTATCATACCGTAAGCCCAGTACGGCGAGGTCCCCTGACCGGAGACGATCTGGGCATAGTCGAAGACATCGGCAGCAATGCCGGTTATGCTGGGATACGTGGTGGTTCTGAACGTCTCGCAATGCTGCTGAGCCTGGGCGAGCGTTCAGCAGCATGCCTCTCAGGATATCAGATGGACTTACGACTACGTAGGCCCCGATCAGCGGTGGGAGGGCAGCGTCGACGAGGCCTATGGTCTCCTGCGATAAGCTAAGCCGCATTATGTACTCGCTCTCCGACACGGGGAGCAACAGTCCGGCCCAAATGTACTTGAGCAGGCCGTACATGTCGTCCTGCTGCAGGATGTAGTTTCCGTCGTCGTTGATGAGGCCCTTGGGAGTCAGGTCTACGGACATATTGCAGTTGCAGTTTGCAGGACACGCAGGGGGAGAAGACGTCGAGAGCAAGCGATCAGGGTTAGGTATCCAAGAGCCGAGCGTTCAGACCGGCTCTATGGAGCAGCCTAATGGGCGTATATACGCCGCCTTCAGGACAAGGGATACTTGTCCGACTCCATGAAGAGCCTAACATTTTGTGTACCTCTGACGATGTCAACAGGATGTAATAGTAGCGAAGAAAGCGGATGACTTCGTTCATTCAGCAGTCGGTATCCCAGAAGGACCATTCGCAAAGGAAGACGGGATGGATCAAGGCGGCAGAGCGGGTTCTGTTATGCTCGTTCTTAACCCGACGTTCAGATTCGGCGGAGTTGTAAGTCTGTTGGGGGCCACAAATAGACGCACTGAGTAACACTATAGAGGAGAGGGTCTTCCAGTCGCTGGAGTGCGCAAAGCAGCGCAGTCTGTTGGGCGACCAGCAGATGGCGGGAGAAGATGAGGTACGCTCGGTAATTCCCGATGCTCGAAACCTGTGACACAGCTGTCACACGGTGGTTTTGTTATACGATCTCGGTCGTCTCCTCAATAAGCAGATGCGCGTATCCACAGGGAAGAAGGGATGCCCTTATTGAATTTTTAATGAGTACTCTGTGGCGCGGTCCAACCGGCTCTTGAGCGTCGGAGATGCAAGGACCAACCGCCGGCCGCTCCCCTGCTAGTGAGTCCCCTCATAGTCCGGGTCAGCCGCTCACTTAGGAGTTACCCTCGTTCCACCTTACGCTACTTTCACGTCAAACTCCGACCTCCTGTTGAAGACGAAGTCGATGAGCAAGATGAGCAAGTTCCTGACTTCGCGCCGAGTCCTCGGGTGATCCAGTCCAATCTGTTCAAGCACGGGGCATTCTTGGATACGCTCTATAGCCATGACTCTGTAGAGCTCAAGATCCAAGGTGAGAACTACTGCTCTGTGACGCACTCGTTTTTTTAGGCTCAGGCTGGTACGACGGCGCCTCTTGACGAATTTCTGGGCGCTGGCAACGTCCAGAACTCGCAGCCATGCGACAAACACTGAAATGAGGCTTGACTCAGCTCAGCGACTATGACCTCTGGGACAAACGTTGACCGTCTGGTGCCGGTGCTGCTATTCTTTGCTTGCGCTTCTCCTTCGATAGCTTCGCCGCACTTGGTCTTCGTAAACCATGACTAGCCCACTGAGCCTTCCACTGAGAAGGCATACAATGAATCCGGAGCAGTGAGCGATACCACCTGACATCGACTTGTCGCCGCGTATGGACGCAAGGCGATCCTTGCTTTCCCAATTGTTCTGTTGAACTGCTGGATAAAAGCGAGACTTGCGGAGCTGAACGATAGGCAACCACAGCCATCCAACGATCCCCCGCAGGCCACTCGTCGAACACCATGTCTTCCACTGCTACCGCCGGCGACATGTCCCCCAAGGACCTCATGAACAAGGACGGGAACTATGTCCTTCAGCAGGATAACATGTACGCCGTCCTCCAGTACGTCTGGGCGGGTGTCTTGCTGCCGACAAGCCCGAGCGCCTTTCAAGCGCGTCTCGGGATCTCGTCGACCACTATGCAGAAGTTGAACGCGGTTCTCGAAAGCCTGATCTCTCAGTACAAGACAGTGAGCAGTCGCAGCGCTCGCGGCATCTTGCATACGGATAGATAACCCCCGCAGACCCAGCAACACTGCCAGCCATTTAAGGACACCACCTACCCTAGCATCGTCAGCATCGCCGACGACGTCTACAACTACGCACAGAATGCTGGCGGTACCTCGACGAGCTCCTACTATGGTGCGCACCTCCGCCGGTTCTTGCATCCATCAGCTTGCTGACCTCGACTACCAGCGAACATCTTCGCGGCTGTCCGCGCCCTCGGCAAGACCACCGACCCGGACCAGATCGCCAGCCTGAAGCAGACGATCACCGAACTCGTCAACATTCAGGTCAAAAACATCGGGGACATTACGACGAAGGCTCAGGCAGTGGTCGACGACCTGACGGACTTCCAGAACCTGGCCATGCAGGACTCCACGAACCTGCAGGCCCGCCACACGGCCGTGACCGACGCGCTGAACACCGAGATCGGCAACCTCGCCCAGCTCAAGCAGAACCTCTCCGACGACCGCACACTGCTAAAGGCTGACCAGGCCGCGTACTTGAAAGGTAAGTCCCATTGAGCTGCGCATTGCTCGCGGTCGTACTGAGCCGTACCTACCCGCCCACAGACAAGATCATCGCGTGCACTACGCTCACCTACGCGTGGATCCCGTTCGTCGGCATCATCGCCGCGAGCGTCGTTGCCGGCATCTACGGCGCCGCCGCAGCGAAGCTGGCCAGCGACATCGACAAGACGAAGACGGACATCACGGACGACGAGGGCAAGATCACGGATGAGACGAAGCTGATCGCCGATATCAACAGCATCGACGTGCGTGGCCGCATTTCTGCGCGTTCTCGGAACTAAACTCACACCGCTTCCTCTAGGCCGACCTGCGCAGCTTCATCGCGGCGCTCGGTGCGGCCACCGCGGCCGTCCAGGGCATGATAGGCTCATGGGGCGCCATCTCGGGGGACCTGACCAACCTCCAGAAGATGGTCGACCAGGACATCCGCACGGCCGTCGGTGCCGTCGCCAACATCGAGGACAACAAGCTCATCGAGAAGTGGAATGACCTTGCGACGGCGGGTACGTTGGATGCACATTGCCTTGATGCCCGTATCCGTATTACGCCCCTCCGTCTGACCAATGCCGCGCAGTCGACAAGTACAGGCAGGCCGCCTACATTAGCCCAATCCAGCAGCAATCCCTGGACGACCTTTCCAAGCAGGTTCACGCGCAGGCCGGCAATTAAGGCTACGACTCGTCTCAAGACAACGCCCGACCTTGTTTCTAACCATCCTTTGCAAGGTGACCTGCTCGTAGTTGTTGTATCGCATATGTTAGAACCGCTTGACTGAGCCCCATTGTACGACAATGTCTGTTCCGGGAAAGATGATTGCAAGCCGAATTATGTGTAACATGTACTTGTCGAAAGCCAATGATGGAATCGCCTACCCGCATTGTATCCTTAAGACCGATGCACGCCAGCTCCGATCAAGCACTTAAACGGAGTCAAGACCACGTATACAAGGGACCACAAGGCATTGGACGAGAACTACATTGTCATATAGTTTGTTTTCCCTACAACTCTACGCTGCAGATATTGGTCTTGGTGATGTACAGTGAGTGCATATGTATGAGTAACGAGTGACGCCTATAAAGCGATGCGAGAGGCAACGCCATGAAGCGATGCGAATGGGAGCAACGCCATACAGCGATGCAACGAGGAGAGGACATGTCGAGACACGGGAAGACATATCGATAAGAGGGCATCATGTGAGGAGAGACGTCGTGCGGGACAAAACGAACAGAAGTATCGAGATTGATGAACAAGTCAAGAGGAAACAGAGAACAGGCCGTGTATCATGCCGAGGGGATGATGTACAAGGTCGAGAATGGATGCAAATCGATGAGGGTGAGAGTGAAAAGTATGCGTGAACGGAACAGAAGAGACAAATACGAAAAGGAAACCACAAATCGACCACGTGAAAGGAAAAGGAAAACCGACACCTGCCTCCTCCTCAACCCATGGCGATAGAGAACGACATGGTCTAATCTTCCATCGCCTCATCAAACTTGTCCGCGCCATCAGCAGCCTGCGCCGCCGCCCGCGCCTCACGCACGTTCCGCGCGAGCTCCCGCTGCCAAATGGCGCGTACCTCCTCCGCCTTCGCGTCGACCATGACCTGGTCGTTGATCCCCAAGCCGCGCACGATCTCGTCAACCCAGACGCCCGGCGCGAGCATCACCTCCCCGCTCGACGCGCCCGACGACGCGCGCATGCTACCAGTGAAGGACGAGCTGCGTGAGAAGCCGCGCTTCGTCTTCCCGGTAGTCGACGAGACAGATGAAGTGGTCATGGACACGAGGCCGGTGGTATCGAGCATGCCCATGAGGTCGCCAAACTCGCTGCGAGACACCGGCTGGAACAGTCCCGTCTCGCTACGCGACAAGATCGTGTCGTAGTAGACGTATAGCCTGCTGGTGTCCATCTTCCCCACGGATGCGACCGATGATAGCGAGGCCGAAGCCTTGATGGGGGAAGCCGCTCGTCTACCCGCTGGCTTCTTAGCGGGGGTCTTGGCAGGCGATGGTAGTGGTGAGCCCAGCGCCAGGCCGGCCTCCTGCCGCTTGGCAGCGAGAACGACGGCCAACAAGACGAGGCGCGCCTGAATGCCGAGCTCGACGATCTTCCGGACGACCTCAGTGTTCGCAGACGATGCGGAGGTGGATGCGACAGCTGCTGCTGATGACGACGAGTAGGTCTTCAGCGCTGCTATAACATGTCCTGGAGTGACGTTGCATGGTGTCGAGGGCTTCTGCGAAGCGACGGCGAGGTCGATGGCAGCACGGGAAACCTCAAGAAGGCATCGAACATCGCCGGTCATAGTCGCGACCTTCTTCGAGAGCATCATGAGCGTGGGCGTGGGCAGGAACTTCGTAGCAGCAGCCTTCGTGTCATCACTTTCATGCAAGGGGCTTAAGCGCGCTTGCAAGATAGAGAGCAGTTGTGCGGAAGTGTAGGGCTGGAAGTGAACGGTCTGGACGTTGTCCGGCGTAGACGTCGAGTCAGACGTGAGTGTGTGCGTGTTGGCAATGCCGATGATGCACGCGTTGTCGAGGTTTTGCGGCAAGGAGAAGACGGCGGCAAGGGAGCTGGCATCCGATGCTATGTGATCGAGCTCGTCGAGGACGAACACGCTGCGCGGCAAGATTAGATTGGCTATATAGCATTCAAGTATATCACATACCACTTAGACGCCGTCTTCGCAAGCAACTTGACAATTGCCTCTCGGCCTCGAGCCTTCTTGCCCTTCGTTGTCGACTTGCTAGCGTGAGCGTCTCCGAAGACCTCGATCATCTTGTCCCACAAGGCGTCCACGTCGTTGAACGCCATGCAGTTGAGGGAGAGGACTTGCACATTCTCTTGCGACTCCTGGTGTTTGGAGAGAATGTCGTTGACGAGGGCCGTCTTGCCCGTCCCGGGGGATCCGGAAACGTACAGGGACTGACCCGATGATTCGCCGGCGAGGAAGCGTTCGATGAACGTAGCGATCAGTTTGCGCTCGTCATCGCGTCCAACGACTTGGACAGCTTCGGAGTTTACTGTAGCGCGTAGAAGGGCGCGCGCCGCGGCGTGGAGGGGAAGGTTGGTCTGCGGTGTAGCCGGAGGGGTGGCTAGCGAAGCTTGCGCAGTGGCAGGAGTGATCGGCTGCTCATTGGCTGTAGCTGCGTTAGACTGTGTCACAAACTTCCCTCACAAACCGCTCACTTGTACCCGGTCGGGCAGGTGTATGTATAGAATCTGTAGAGGGACGCCGACTGGCAGTGATGTCGGGCGTCTCAGCGTTGATGGCGTCGACCCGGTATGGCGGTATGTTCTCCTTGTTATTAGTGCCATCGAGCAGCGTCAAGGACGTGCGAGGCCGTTTTGGATCGGGTGTGCTGTCGGGCGTAGCCAGCTGGTCGCAGGTGGCCAGCGAGCAAGAGGATGCCGAGCGCTGGTGCGAGCGCTTACCGAGGACAGAGCTGCGGCGGGGGGTGATGAACGACATGATCTTCGCTGTCGTTGTCGTCGACGTCGGAGAGCGGCCTGCGGACGTCGAGCTGGACGTGGTGGTGGTCGAGAACGAGAGCCGATGTCGGTATGCCCGGTGTCTAGTACGGGCGCGCTGATGGCAAACAGGGCCAAGCACCACACAACGGCGCGTGTCACGGGATCGCGCGCACGCAGGTGACGCACGCGTCGAGCTCACGGTCATGCACTAGGCATGCGTCGTCACGGTTGAATTTGGAAAAGATGAATTGCAAGCAACTACACGTGTAGCTATTGTAGGTAATCCCCCGCCCTAAATGGTCCAATCCACTGTTCAGGGTCTGAAGAGTAGATGTCCAAAATGCGCCTCCCCTCGGAGTTCGTTACACCGGCCCAGCCTTCGCTTTTGTCGCTGAATTCGGCAGGCCATCTGAGCACGTTAGGCATGCATACGAAGAATCTCTTCAAAGGGAGACATCCCGCCTTGGCCGAAGCACTGCGAGACTCCAGCAGATGACGTACACATGCCACGTCCTTGTCCGTCCAATGAACCCTCCTCGCAGTGACTATTTCCACTTCGCCTAGTTCGGCGAAGGACGGCTTATCTGCCTTGTAGCTAAGCATCTCGAGGCAAGCTTGCTTGGTTGCAGGAATGCGTTGCCGATCGATGCCGAGTGTTTCCTCCACGAAAGCGACTTTGCGCAGCGTCTTCGGCATGCAGAGTATCCTGCGCAGAAGATCCGTGTCATCGGTAACCCCATTTCGATTTCGAAGCGTTATGCAGGCCACAGAGGCGAGCAGGCCGGAAAGGAGTATCTCGTAAGACTGACATAACTTGTTGTACCAGCCTTCGCCTCTCCAATCGCGGCGCATCATGTTGAGCACTGCGTGCGACAAGGCAGGAGCATAGATGTGAGGGCCGAAGAGGATGGACGCGCCCCCAAGTTCCAGCGTGTGAAGCAATGGGAAGAGAAGAGGCTGCGATAGCGGGAGGACATCGCGAGCTACGCCTTCGTCCGCAAGCAGGCTCAGTACCTCCAATCGCAAACAAGGTCTCAGAAAGGAAATCTCAGAAAAGTCCATCATGAACGACATCATGAGCGCGCGGAGGTTTGCCCAAGGGAGCTCGATGGTGTTGCAGACAAGGCAAATTTCAACGACGACCAGATTGGGCGCAACGAGTCCGCAGATGTCACCATCGCGGATGATCAGCTCCTTCAGAGCGGGGAGCGGCGCATCGAAGGGTAGCTTGCCGTCGTGAAAAGTCGCCTCCAGAGTCCCGATATGCCACGCGTGCTCCTGCAGGGCCAGTCGCAGGCCGTCGTACATGTTCGGTGCATTGACATCCAGCAGCGCGACCGGATACTGCCCCGAGCGCTCCAGATATGTCTTCACGATCTCGGTCAGAGCCTTTCCATCACCCTTCGGCCAGCTATAATACCCCAACGGCAGACGAATGCGCGACCACACCCAGCGCATATCAAGCGCTGCAGCCCGCCAGCTGCGGCAGACCTGCGTGAAGGCCCACGGATATCTCCCGATCCTGCCTTCGAACCAGTGGCGCGGGAGGGTAAACCGAGCGATTTCAGCGAGAATCTCAGAAGGCAATCTGCGCAGGGGCGAGAGGAGGGTAGTTATATCCGCTGCCGCAGAAAAGAGCAGCCGTCGCTGTTGGCTGATCTGTTCAGATTTCTGGCGCAGGCGCTCGATCGCTGAGTCGCAGTCGCCGATATTCTGATTTACTTGCGAGAGACTGGCGAGGAGTGCGTCATGCTCAGCGGCACTTGCAGGAGTGCATGATGAGCGGGCATTAGTGTTGAGGTCTGGGTGTCCGGTACGGCTTTCCAGAGCATAATCGCAGCGTTCGCAGAGAGAGATAACACGAGGTTGGTCTTGCAGGATCTGCATGGCAAACACGTTGCGTGACAGAGTTATGTAGTAGGAAGCGACTAGTAGGACGAGGCGTGAGTCCCCTCTCCACAAGCGTTCAAGTTACGCACGATCTCACTAGACAAGACCCGTCCTTCGCGCCAATACGAGTAACTTGCGATGCGCGACGCGCGGATGATGAGTGTTGGGAACGAGTTGATGAATTACCGTTTATAGCAGTCTTCTTCGTTTGCGATATTCTCACGGTCGTGTGATGTGACCGAAGTTCGACTTCGCCCGGAGCAAAGGGCTGCGGAACAACGATAGGTTGTCAAGAACAAGTAATTGTTATATATTTATCCCTACATTCCAGCTTCACTCTCGGGTGTCGACAACCAAGATACGCTCGCCATCCGTCCTGCGCATATTCGCCCAGCTCTCCTCCAATGCTGACGCAGGAAATTCTGCACGCGGCGTGTATATGCGAAGCCGCTTGAGACCTGATTGCCTACCGTGCGAAGCGGCGGGCGTGCTCCGCACCTCGAGCAGGTCTCGCACGTTACGGACCTCGCACGCACGCCACGTAGCCCCACACCTGTTGAGAATGTGCAACTCCTCCAGATACGGCAGCGGCGTCTGGTCCCAGAGAATTGCATTGGCAAAGAACTGGAGGAAGGAAGACCCTCTCCACGATGGCGTGTACTCGTCCAGGATGAAAATAATCTCTAGCAACTTGCGCGGGCCGTTTAGAAGGGCGCGGAGGGCGCGGGTCGCTGACCAGTTATGTGTGGGGCCGTCCGCATTGCGCACCGTCAGAGACGTGAGCGGGCGGACGAGGTTGACAACGGGCATAAGATCTCTGTCTTGAAACCACTCGCACTCCTCGTAGGGGCGCTTGCAGAGTCCGTTGCATGCGAAATTGAGGCAAAAATGACGCAGCGCGGGGGCATCGAGTTGTGAGCAGAATCTCAGAGCACCGTGCCCGATTTCGAGCGTATGCAGCGCTGGGAGAGTTATGGGCTGCGAACCAAAGTACTCGCCCCAATTCCAAGTCGAGAAGCTGAGTTCCTCGAGCCGTACGCACTCGCGCAGGACCTCCAAGTCCTCTTCGCGCACATCGAAAGCCGCCCGGAGGACGCGAAGGTTTACCCAAGGCACGTTGAGGCGAGACATGCTGCAACCGAAGAGCTCCAGGATGCGTAACTTCGGCGCATGGATTGTCCCGCCGAACGGTCCCGTCAACCAAAGCCGCCATAAGGCCGGAAGCCGGCGGGGAAAAGGCGAACCGCCATCAGGGCATTGCAGCTCCAGCTCGCGGATGCGCCGGGCATGAGGCCACAGCGCGGTTTGGATGACTTCATGTTGAATGCCCGCCCTGATCTTGAGCACCAGGGGATACTGTCCGCAGCGTTGTAGGTACACCAGAGAGGCGTCGGTCCATGTCGCGAACTTGTCGGATGGATGATAGGCGTGCAGGTCGATGTGCGCCCATGGCCAGCGCATGCCAATGACTGCCTCGCGCCACGCGCGGCACACGTGCATGAAAGGCCAGAGCAAACTTCCCGGAGGGTGTTCGAACCAGCGAGGAGGCAGCGTATAGCACGCGATCTCCGCCAGGATCTCTGCCGGGAGCTTCCGTACGGGTGAGAGCAGAGCTACCAGATTCTCCTCGGTGGACTGAATGAGAGCCCTTTGCTCGCAAAGCTCCGCGAGGGTGATGCGTAAACGCTGCATCTCTCTATCGCACGAGCGAAGATTGTTGCGCGTCTGGGATAATTTATCCGAGAGCGCGCTAAGTTCTGCGCGGGTATGCGGGACATGAGTCGAGCGCGCGAGAGACACCAGCTCCGCGGTCTGTAGGTGGCTACTGAAGCTGTCGCTGCACTTCGAGCAGAGCTGGGTGGCGTGTACGGAATCTTGAAGGATTTTCATGGCGAGTGGTACCTGCGAGGCTCTAATTACGCGTCGTCGGCGAATGGCTGGTCAGGGCATGAACTGTTACTCACGATTTGGCGACCGGAAGCGATGATGATGTTCACCCGCAGCGAGTCAGATCTAATGGTAGATGGTAATGGCAAAACCTCGACTGCCAGTTCGGGTTTTATTCCGGTGTCCTTGTTTCTCACGGTGCACCCCAGGGATGAACCCACGTTCATGTCTGTTTACTATTTCTGAGAACAAGATGACAATGAAATAGGCACACTATTTTGATTTCACGATTTGACATGATGAGCTGGTCGCAATTACAACGGGTTCAGATCCGCACGTACTCCATGCATGAAGTCCTACTCCAGATCTCCCAGTGCCGCTGCTACGTCTATTCCCCATTCAACTGGCCCTTCCTCTTCATCAAATTGCACATCAACGTCGAGGATGTGCTCGCCATCGGACCCACGAACGTTTGCCCAGTCCTCTGCCGTCGCTGAATCCGAAAAGACGAAGGGAGAGCGGATTCGAAGCCTCTTGAGCCGCGCAGGCCCGAAGTTGGAAGGTGAACCGCGCGATTGCAGGACCAGCCGGACCAAGTCGACCCTCTCGACGCTCCAATCGACACTCTCCACTCTTTCCCATAATTCCACCTCCGTCAGCTGGGGCAGCTCTGGGTGCCCGTCGCCGCAGCAGAGGATGCGGAACAATTCGGTGTACATAGAGAGTTCTGTCTTCGATGCGCCCTCTATGACGATGGCGGTTATCTTCCGCAATTTGGGAGCGTGGGTGAAGATCTCGCCAAGGTGTGGTTCCCGATAATCGTAGTTGTCCATATTGCGCAATGTAAGACTGGTGATCGGAGGCACCAGGGAATAGAGATACTCGAAAGCCACAGTTTCGAACTCGGCGAGTCCTCCATCGAAGGTCCAGGTGGGCACATCCAGGATAAGGTGCTGCAGTGCAGGCGCGCGAAGGTGAGCACAGAGCATGATGGCAGCGTCACGTATCTCCAAAATCTTCAAAGTTGGGAAGACGAGTGTCTCCTTAGGGTCGTCCTGGTCCAGAACTTCTCCTTTAGGGTCGAAGGCATCCAGGCTGAGCACTTCCAACCTCGCACAACGACGCAAACTGTCTAGATCTTCGGGATATATGGCCTCGCCGTGTATGCTGAGGGCGCGCAAGTTCTCCCAAGGGAGAGTGCTTGGGGGCGAACGCACCCTAAAGAGTTCGAGAACGTACAGGTTTGAAGCGTCAATTGAGTCGGGCAACATTGTGCAGCGGCGCACACGAAGCCGACGAAGGATCGGGAGTTGGGGCAGCGTTGGTGACCACGATTCATCCAGCTCTAGCTCGTGGATGCGCGACGCGTGGGCACTGAGCACATTTCGCAGCATATTAAAGAATGAGTCCGAAGTGAGCCTGATTTTGAGGGGGTAAGGGTCCGAGCGCATGAAGTACGCCGAGATTATATCCATAGGTTCATCCCCGAGATTCCTCGGCGACTTTGGCAGGCAAAAGCGTGCCCATGGCCAGCGCAAATGAAGCGCTGCGGTACGCCATGCACGGCATACCTGCAAGAAGGTCCACACATGCTTCCCGACACGGTCCTGAAACCAGCCAGGAGGGAGCGTGTAGGCAGCGATCTCTGCGAGGATCTCGGGCGGCATTCGACGAACAGGCGAGAGTAGCGACCGTATTCTGTCAGATGTAGATTGGAGGGATGTCTTCACCCCGCGGAGGCGACGCAGGGTGTTCTCGACGCGGGATATCTCCTCGTCACATCGATCGATGCTGTCCTGGACTTGGGAGAGCGACGCGGAGAGGGCGGCAATCTCGGTGGGTTCGAAGGGAACATAGCCATCGTCTAGGCGTAGTTCCAGCTCGGGGGAGCCCAACATCGTGACGAACGAGTGGGGGCATTTCGGGCAGAGGGAGAGTGCGTAAGGGTAATCCTGCAGGATATGCATGACCGTGGTCGTCGACGAGGCTGCAAAGTACATCACGACTCATCAGCAATATCCTATAGATGTACAGGGTACTCACAAAGAGGACGATGAACAGGAAGGTGGTACGTCGAGATGAACGTCGAGGACAAATGATGGTGGCGACCATGCGGCCGCGACATCGATCGCCTTCTTGCTCTCACCGCTCACGGCGACGATCCCATTCAGTCACCAATCACTCCCGGCAGCAGCGCCAGCCCGGACTTCCTTCTCACACCATCCAGCTTACCCTGAGAGGGGAACACCGCACGCGCCTAGCCCAGCGAGTCTTATGGCGACGGTCCCCCTCCCGAGTCCGTTCTGCATGTTATGACGCCCGAAGAGCATGCGCAGGCAGTGTGGCTGCTGGGGCCTTGGGTGCGTTGCGTCGTGCGAGGGGGAATAGCGAAACAGCTGACCACCCACGCAGCTCATCGGCAGCTTCCTAGACGTCCTCCTGCAGGGCATAATCCTTGTTCAAGTGCGTTACCAAGCATGCGCACCAGTTCTGTGCTCACGTCTACCCCTCCCCCAGACTGTACACTATTTCAGCTGGTATAAAGACGACGAGCTGCCCCTCAAGCTCTCCGTAGCCGTCCTCGGCCTCATCACTACCCTCAAGTCTATACAATCCTTGTGCGCGCGTCGGCCCTTGTTCCCCTCACCATTCCTTATCCTCTCATCCCCACCAGCGCACTCCTCTGGATCCAATTCATCGAAAACTTCACCGACCTCCCGGCAGCCGTGAAGCTGAGCTACACGACATGGTGGCAGAGCGGTGCGTCTTGTTACTACCTCCCGCGCAACTCGTGCTTAGATTCGCGCAGGGAATCCCCTCATGGTCGCGAGTGTTGGGATCTACGTCCAGGCATTCTTTCTGTGGCGACTGTACATGATATCCGGGCGTAAATGGCTTCCGCCTGCCCTTCTCTCCCCGGTCCTCTTGCTAGCGTACACTGCCATCGCTCTAGCCGTGCGCTGCCTCTAATCATCCTCCCTCACCTCGGCTGACAATACCTCACAGACGTACTACATCTCCCGCGAGGACACACCCCACATCTCTATCTGGTGTGAGTATCGGTCATCGTAGCCCGCCGCGCGTACGCTGATCTTCCACCGCAGTCGCCGTGCATCTTAGCTTCACCTTCGGTATGTGGCGCGCACCCTTCTCATGCTCACCTGGTAACCTGCTCATCCATTCAGCCGGCGACGTCCTTCTCTCAGTTGTCACCGCCTACTACCTCCTTAAGACGCGACACGATGTTCTACCTGGAACTGTTGGTTTGGTCAACGCCCTCATCCGCCTCACATTTACCACCGCAGCGCCCGCAGCGATATGGTAGGCCAGCCTCCCCTTGTATCTGCAGACGAGACACGTGATCTGATTCGTCTAAAGCGCCCTTCTAAACCTCGTCTTCTCCCAGCTTTACAGCGGCGAGGACCGGCTCGTCTCCACCGCGTTCAACCAGATCATGGCGAAGTTGTACGCGACGAGCATGTTATGGACGCTGAACGCGCGGCGAAGCATCCGCACCGAGTACGACTCGAGGAGCGGGAACATGGCGAGCGCGTCCGTCAGTACGCAACCGGGAGGTATCAGTCGAGGGGGGATCGTACGTGCTATCTTAGACGCACTCATTACGTTCGCTTCGACTGACGATTCCTTCCAGTCCACAACTATGGAGTTCGAGCATACCGCCTCGCAGATGCACTCGAGGGCCGTACGTACTATGCCTCTGCCAAGTACTCTCAATGGTTGACCCCCCTCACAGCCCCAGGACACCTTCTTCACCAACGAGTCGACGGACGAGGATACCGCGCTAGAATCGCTGCCGTCGATCAAGGGGAAGGGATACCCACTCGCGGGATCGGTGTAGCCGTGTATACCGTGTATAGTAGCAGCTGGATGATGCCTCGGATGGATAATATGAACATAGATGCAAACAACATTCCGCGTGCGGGCAAGGGTATCAGATGAAAGGAAGGGTAAGGGAACATCGAATTGTTCATCCTGAGGACGCATCCGGGGAAGGGTGCGCTGCTTCCTGATGCAGCTGATCGAGAGGCAGTCGAACGAGGCGCTGGCCGTCTATTTGTGAGGGATCCTGGATTTCTGGATCTTGGCCGGTTGAGGATACTGCGGTGCTGGTCAGCGGAGTTTGCACCAAATGCAACCGTCCAAACGCACAGAACAACGCCAAGATCTCGAACATCTTCGACCACTGGCCTGTCACCGTACCCATAGCTGCATTGCCAACACTCATCAGCAGCACATCACATACTACAGAGATATACACGCACTCTCACTCGCCGCCCCCATGATATCGCAATCCTCCGCGATATCCTCAATCTGCTGCCTCATGAACGCGCTAGACCGCTCAAGCGCGGCAACGCCGTCGAACTCCTTCTTCTTCTCGGTCAAAGTCGCCATCTGCGCCGCGGTATTCACGGGTGCGGCATTGGGGTAGATGGAAGTGCGATTCGCGGCGGTTGACTGACGCATCGGGGCGTGAGATGATGGGGGAAGAGAAGGAGCGCGTTGTTTGGCTGTATTGACGCGCTCTGTGACCGGTCAGACCGATTTCCGGATTAGGACTTCCCTTTGTGATGGGAAAGCTCAGGGGTGGTTTCCCACTACACAGAGCTCGGGCGTTCGCATGCAAGGGACAGTCATCAGAAGAGCAGTATGCACATAGATTAGTAGCGTGTGTAGCCGATAGAAAGTAATCAGAGCGTCCCGAACCCAGTCCGATCCCTACTTCCCCGCCGTCGCCTGCTTCTTCTGCTCCTTCAACGCCGCGATCCTCAACCTCCTCTCCTCCTTCCTTCTCGCCATCTCCGCCGCCTTCTCTTCCTTGGACATCGTCGACATACTCGGTGTGCTCGGTGTCGCAGGCGGTGGTGAGGGCGAGGACACCGGTGTCGCCTGTCGGCTGATTGACTTGACCGCCTTCGGGAGCGATGGGACGGCTTTCACTGGCTTGGGCTTTGGGCGCGAGGTGGAGAGGTTGGGTTGCGGTGTGGGGCTTGCCCATGGGTCCTCGTCGTCATTTGCATCGGCATCGGCAGCGGTGTCGTCCATCGCTCCCCAGCCGTCGTCCACAGGTGGTGGCCTTGGTTTCGCGGCCGCGACCGTCGGCTTTGGTGCGTGCACCGGAGGCGCGGTTTCAAACGAAGCTGTTCATCATATCGGTCAGAACCTTCACCGACTCGCAGATCCGAGGAACGTACTCCAGTCATCCTGGTCCGCGTTGATGTCGATCAAATCGTCCGTGCCCCAAGGATTGTGGTCGATATGGTCCTCAGCAGCAACTTCCGCCGCGACCTCTTGCGCAAGTTCTTCTGCCAAGATGTTTGCTGGAACCTTGCTCGCACCAAGCTGCATGCCCTTCGTCTTCTGGCCCGGCCGCGAAGCCTGCGTCGGCGCAGCTCCCGCGACCGAGTTCGCGCGCGACAGTCCAGGGATACCGTTGGCGGGCTTTACGCTGAGAGGGTACGGGTCGCTCGGGAAGCCTCCTGGAGGCGGTGGCGCAGAAGTTGGGCGGTCGACGGTGGAGGCGATGGTGCTCTGCATGTCTGCTGGAGCAAGCTGAAGAAAACGTCAGTACACGGTTTTGCGTGGCGCGTGAAAAGGAGCATACCCTGCTAGTGATGGACGACATCGCCCAGCCTGCAAGTGAGCCCGCTGCACCTGCCGCTGTGCTGGCCATTGTATACTGTGTAGAGGGTGCCTGCGTGGAGTTACCGTTCGCGGCGGCCAAGGCTTCCGGCGACCCTGGCGGAGGTAACACGGTCTCAGGCTAGAACGGGGCATCAGACACGACCGTCCGACGTTCATCCTATCCGACGCACCATCGTCTCTGCATGCTTCTCCAACTTCTTCACATACAGCTCCATCGCCTTGAAAGCCTGATCCCTCACAAGCCTACAGGTCACTCATTAGCACCTCCACATCTTCCCGCGTCCTCACCTCAGCCCAACTAACAGAACCCACAACTCACCTCTCCTTATCCACCATCGCAAAGCTCATATTCGGGATCACCTTTGTCGCCACCTCCTCTGCGTCAAAACAGTCGCTCGTCGCCATCAGCGCCATCAGCCCCGCGACGCGGCAGTGCACGAACGCGTCCTTTAGCGCGCGCGTGAACGCGGGCACGAGCACCTTGCGCTTTGTGTTGTACCCCAGGCTCGGGGCGAGGCGCCCAATGAGGATGCAGGTGTTGGTGCGGATGGAGGGCTCGGGGTCCTGTTGCATCTTGGCGAGGTAGCGGAGGAGGTCGTTGTTGAGGGTGCGGTCGCTGAGCTGGGTGGGGGTGAGGATGACACCAAGTGAAAGGGAGGGAGAAGAGCATACTTTGGGCGCGAGGAGGAGCAGCGACTTGACGGTAGCTTCTCGTATGACGGCGACGGTGTCGTCGAAGCCGGTTTTCTGCAGACACGTTTAGCACATAGCGTCGTGCGTGAACCCTTTACTTACAAGATACACGAAGATCTTCTGATCCACCGTCTTCTTGTCCAGGTGCTCTGCATACTCGGGCAGATGTTCGAGTAGCGCCATACGAGTGCCACGGTCCGGACTTGCGTACAGCTTCACAAGAGGCGCCAGAATCACGTCGGGATAGTCCTTCGGTGGCACATTCTTGCCGAACTGCAGCACCAAAGGGAGGATAGACGCGGCAGACGCTCCGCCAAACTCGAGCGCGGATACTAGGGCGGGTAATATGCGGTGCGAGACAAACTCGGTGGGGAAGGAGCCAGCAGAGTCCTTCAATGACCTGCATTGCTGTCACTCATGCGCAGGCAGCAACAAGTCACAAAGACTTACTTCAAAAGCGTCGCCTTATCCGCCTCGCTACTCAGGGCAAAGTTGTCAAGCCCAGCGCACACCTGCACGAGCCGGTTGCCCGCAAAGAAGCCCTTTTCTGAGCCCATTCCGATCTCCAAGAAGCCCTTTGGCGTGAGTCTTGCACCCGGATTCGGGTTCAGTAACCGCTTGTAGGAAGGGAAGATGGAGTTGGGGATGGCGCCTCGAGATGATGGATTTGGCGGCGGATGTGGTGGGCTGGCGGTGGCTGGTGGAAAGGCATCGGGGTTGAAGAGGATATGTATGAGGAGGCCGAGATCGTAAGCATCGAGGGCAGCTGGATTGCCTCTAAGGGTATGAGGGTCAGCCGTGAAGGGAGGTGGGAAGGTCAAGACGTACGACTTTAGTACCTCCCATCCGGATTTCTGGACTTCAGGGGAGGCCCATGTGTTCGCATCGGGTGCAAGGCCGCCCATAGTCTGCAAGGTGATTAACAGACGTGTACAATTGGATGGCTAGTACTCACATAGAGTACGGGGGACTCCTCCGTCGGGTTGCTCAACAGCTCGAATCCGCCGAGCTTCCATTCGCCAGAAGGAGTGATCAAGACAGAATCCGGGCGCAGGTACCCATGTGTAGAGCCAACTGTATCGTTTAAGAAAGCGAGAGCGACCTGGTACGCGGTTAGATGCAGATCGCGTGCAGCACTGCAAGACGCACTGATATTCTGTGGAGCCCCCAGACCAACCAATCCTCCTTCTCTTGCGCTCCCGTCCCCCTCCTGTTCGCCAAGGCGGTCTGCAGCGGTACAACACGCTCCGTCATGAGCAGTATCGAGGTCTCCGACTCAACCACCTCCATGAACTTGAGCACGTCCGGATGTCGCGTCGTCCGAAGCTTCCTCAGCGCGTTCTTCGCAAGCGGTTTCGTATTCCGCCGATTGCTATCGTTGAAGTCGTACTCGAAGATCGAGACTTGCGAGCCGTCATCCTAGGGAGTATATGGTTCCAGCGTGAGCTGGGGGATTGTCGCGAGCAAGCATACCCGTTTCGTGCCTTCGTACAGCGTCCAGATCGGATTGGTGTAGACTTTCGGGCCGAGAGTGAAGGGGAGGTTCAGCCCCGACTTGCTAACGATGGTAGAGACTGCCGCTGAACCCCAGGTCTTGAGGTAATCCATGGTATTCTAGTGCGCCGATCGACACGTATGCGCGTACGAGTAAAGAGAGACTGAGTGTTATCGTTGTGATCAGCAGAGAGACGCGCAAGTAAGAGTGTTATAGCAGTATCTCCAGGCCTGGAGAGCCGCGAAGATGAATGGATGCTACAAGTCGCGTCTCGCCATGCGCGCCACCCTCCGGTGTAGCGCCACATATAGCCGCTTGCGGAATCGGTACTTGCCGAAGCAGTTCAGCTTCGCTCGCGACGTGCTGCTATCTTAATCTCAACCTCGATGGCCCTTTTGCATCCCCCGCGATACAATGAAAGAGCATTCTTCTCTCATTTACAAACTCTCGAGGGATAATCAGTCAAGCGCCTCGATGAGCTGAAGTGCATGGCCAATCGATGCACGCAACAACCTCGCGAGTAGATTGGCGCCCTGGCAGCGTTTCACAGCCTTTGGATCACTTGTCTTGATGAAGAGCTTGACGACGAGCAGTCTCGTGTGCACAACGACTATGCGATGCTGGCACGCCCTGCCCGCACTCTCACCGTCTGTCAGTGCGTAATAGCACGCACCCACTCTCTCGGATCGCCCGTAGATGCGCCGCAAGCAATGTTGAGCAGTGGCGGGAACGCACAATCCGCGCGGTGATAAACTTGTAGGGTATGGTGCTGACTCTCCATTGCTTCTCTTCTTCCTCCTTCCCCTTCCCGTCTTCAGTTTCTCTTCGACTTCCACCTTCTGCGAAGGCTTTTTGGTCTCGTTTTTGCTTTCTGTCTTTTCCCGTCCCTCACGAAGTTCTTCGCCATCATGTTCAACCTTCTCCTTCTCATATTGATTACCCTTGCCTATTTATCTCCCGCCACGGCGCTCACCATGACCATCGAAGACACTTCACCGATCATTGCCTATTCGCCCGACTGGGCTCCTGGTGATTCCAGTCAGGATGGGTCTGCTAGCAAGTGAGTTCATTATCTTGGATCCTTCTTCTGTCTCATTATTTCTCTCTAGGTACTCCTCTGGCAACTTCATGGCCACGAACTCGATGGGCGCGACGATGACCTTCACCTTCAACGGCAGCGCGATCTCCATTTTTGGGTCCAAACGTTTTAACCATGGGCGATATCAGGTGCGGTGATCTTCATGATTCGTGGGTGCTGGAGCAGCTGGTGAACACACGTCGTGGATGCCCGTACACGTCGCGCGTATGGCGATCGCCCGACACAGCTGGTGTCGCTATCATATGCCACTGGTGCCTGCGAGTCTGCGTCAACGCGTGCGGCCTTGCGAGCTGCAGATCGCGGCGCGGCCCCGAGTTATCATCCAGTATCGACGACCGAGTTGACCGTAATCCTCTCCAGGTCAAGATCGACGGTGACTTCGTCACAGAGCAAGACGGCCACGCCGATCCCGACCAGTTTCAACAAGAGCTTTTCTCCTCTGACGATCTAGACGTTGGTCTTCACACCGTCGAGTTGACGAACTTAGAGCAGAAGTTTGTCGACGTGGACTATGTGAGTGTTTGTTTGCCTTTACGAGGTTGACCCGCGAACCCAACTACCGAGCATTGTGCATTGTCGAATGCCGAGCCTGACTGTTGGTATTGCAGATCACTTGGACCAGCAGCATCGGAAACGACCCGAAGTCGGAGGACATTGTCGTTCAGACTCATCAAGACACGGACGACACATTCGCCTACGACGCAGGCTGGTCTACCTCAGTACGCGACCCGGGTACCTTCCTGGGTGGAACCGGACAGTGAGTTCTTCCTCATCGCCTGCCTGTCCCTATCACTGAAACTCTGCCTTCAACCTCAGCACTACTTCTACCACCGGCTCCATCGCGCACTTCACCTTCACTGGGGCCGGTGTCACGCTCTACGGCCCCGTTGGACCATCCTACGGGTCGTACTCCATCCTCCTTGACGGAATCCCCATATCCAGCGAGAACGGCACTCAGCTCGCCCATGCGTCCAACGCCAACGAAATCGGAGCATTCAGCGCGAACAAGACACGTGCGAGCGCGACGCAAGTGCTCTTCCACGCTTCCGGGCTGGCGAATGGAGAACATGTCCTCGATATCGTCGCGGAGTCGGACGAGGGTGTGGCGATCGACTTTGCGCTAACCTACACGCCGAGAGGGGGTGACGGGTGAGTGTTGGTGCGATGTGAATCCGTGAAGTTGGCTTATGGGGTTCGGTCGCATCAGACTATCCAAAGGCGCCATTGCAGGGGTCGTCATCGGGTCTGTGGGTACACTGCTGCTCGTCCTCGTCGCGCTGTACTGGATGTTTATCCGCACTCGCGGAGGGAAGCTAGGCCGGCGGCCCACCTTTGGGAGGGACATTACGAGCAGTAACGAGAAAGACGGTCATATCCTGCCTGTCTTCGATTGGTCGCGGTCGACAAAGCGGACGAGCGTGGATTCATGGATGGTACGTGTACTGTATAGGACTGAGAACGATGTACTGATGGCACTGCAGTCTGGCGCAGCGCCACCAGCGGTCATCACCGTCACTGCGGCCACTCCCTTCCCGGGCAATGCTGTCCCAACGCCCTACCCGTACACAACAACGACGCTGAACTACAACCAACCCGCCAACCACGCTGGTGCGCCGAACAACTTCAGGGGCCCTCAAGGCTACGTCGGCCCCTCGGCTAGCACTGTGCACCGCTCACTGTCCAGCCGCTCCATTCCGGAGGGCGATATGCAGAACCCAGGCTCGACGGGAACTCTGAACCAAGGTTCCATGGGCAGTTCGAAGGAGCTCGAGGCCGCGGGGGTCCTAAACGGATTCGGATCGGCGGGCAACGCGAAGGAGCTTGAGGCGGCTGTGGGCTCGTACCAAAGCGCTGGAATTGGCGCCAGGGGAAGCACGTTGCCGCCGGACTATCGGCAAGCGACGCAGGTATATCGAGGTTGAGGCGTCAAGAAGTCAGACAAACATAAAGCCTCGACGAACTAGCACGGGAGCCGGCGTGGAAGGCGTGTAAATTATGACGACGGATCGGATTGGACGACGAGAAATGGTGCAGGACTTCGTATTTATTGGGGAGGATCGATAGATAGTTCATGTGTAGAAGCACGCTGGTTCGGACTTCTCCGTAGTAGACGATTGTGGATCGCATTTGTTGACGAGAAGAAAGGGTATAATCGAAAAAGGAGTGGCGGGGTAACTATGTAAGTCGTTTGTATCATAGAGGGGAGCAAGCTCCCTGGTCATTCACTTGTGGTTGGCCCAGATCTACTGTACCTGCCCGACTCGAGGGTGCGTGCACAAACCGCCAGTGCTGAGGTTGCCCAGGCTTGATGGGGATAGCAATACCAGTTCGAAGCAAGAGTCTAGTGAATAACTTCCGTTCGCACGCTAACGCGCGAGAAGATGACAAATCTGCGCACTTCAGAGGCATGACAGTGACTGAGATCCTCCGCAAATCAGAACGGTGTCGGCTTCACGGAAAGCGGCAAGGTGGCCACGGCAGTCTTTTCAGCAGGATGCCGGCATGCTTTGGTAGCATGAGACCGTTCTCGGAGGCCTCCAGCGCCGCCTCGCCGCTGTACCTCATTTTGCGCCGACCGTGCCACCCGCGCCACCTGCTCGGCCACAGCGTGCTCCAGAAGGGAGTCGATCTAATAAATCATCAGACCAGAAGCAAGGAGGCGAGCGCATGCCGACGTACCGTCTTAGCCTGCTCCCTCAGCTTCTTTCGAAGCGAGATGTTGTCCTCCTGCAACGCCTTGACGTCCTTCATATAACCCTGCTCACGATCCAGGCACTCATTGAGGTCACGGACAAGCTCGCTGACGAGGTCGATCTCTTCCGAGTCGCTGTAGAGATCCGCCATCTGTTGCCCCCGATGCTCCTCCATTGCCTGACGCGCCTTCTGCATTGCAGGGCGATCCGACATTATCGCCGTCAGCGTCCTCTGGGCATCCAAGTTTTCCTTGAAGAGTTCGTCTCGCTCCTGCTTCGTCTGATCGCGCTCTTGCACCGTCTGGTCGCGCTCCTCCTTGATCATATTGAGCTCTTCTCTCATCTTGTTGAGCTCTTCTCTCGTCTTGATGAGCTCTTCCTTCATCCGGACGCACTCGGTCTTCGTCTGGTCGCGTCCTTGCTCCAGAGCACGCACGCGACTCCGCTCGCTTTCGAGCGCGCCCTTGGCAGCGTCAGCGTCTACCAAACGGCACTTACTGTCCGCCAGCAGATGCGCGATGTCCACCTGCGGAAGCGCGTTGTCCACCTGCGGAAGTGCGTCGTCGGCCCTTTCCTTCTCGAGAGCGACGACCGTGGGGCGCATCTCGTTCTTAAAGATAGACAAAGCGCGGAGCGTGCGATCCTGCGAAGTGAAAGGCGGGAGAGGGACGTTGAGCCTCGGATGGACGCAGTTAGACGAAGTGAAGACGCACCTTGGTATCCGAATTCAGGCGCGGGTGGTCACCGAGGCAGAGTAGCTGAGTGGCACCTGCGTCTATGCCACCTGTGCTCGGGCCAAGCTGACCCGAAGCGTTGTTGACATTCAGGTCCGTATCCGATGTACCTACATCGACGAATTTTTTGTGTGAAGGATGCCTCTTGCCACTTGGCGCACGACACGTGGGACAGTCGTTATCGCGAGTGCGAGCCTGAGCAAGACACTGGCTACAAAAGCCGTGGCCTGCTGTACTGTCAATGACCGGACCGCTCGCGTTGGGAGGGCCACGCACCACAGGACACAAAGAACGAAAACTGCTCCGGAAGCACCTTAGGATCCAGACAAATTGTGCAGAACGCTGAACAGGACATGGTCGACAATGTGTCTCTCAATGACGAGCGTCGCTGCGGTGGCGCGAAGATTGGGGTAGGAGGAGTGCGCACACGGTCTGCGAAGCTCATGCTATATAGCCGGCGCGATGCATGGTCATTGGCAGGCTGGTCTTTGTTGCCAGTTGGCAACAGTATTCGCTTTGTCCGTGACAGAAGGCGGAGAGGATGACGCTATCACAAACACTTACCATTGAAGCTGAGCGCACGCCTGCAAGGTTACCTGGGTTATGAGCGTGTCCGTGTTGACAGATAAGGGACCAAGTGTAGTGGGTCGCTGATGGGAACGGGGATCTGCAGAAGGGTCATGACGGTGTTGGCGACATCGGTCCTTGCGCCACAATGTATGCCGTCTCTACGGGCGTCTCTTTTCGTCCTTTTGAGGATGTCTGTCCAGTAGTGTTAGTATAATTAATATGTTCGTACCGCGAGTAAACAGAATTTATGCCTCCACCCTTCGGAGGATCTCGTTGGAAGCAGAACAAGGTCGAACCCAAAAGGAGATAACTCGATGCAGCATCTGATGGGTGTTCCCATCAGATGGGCTCGTCTCGAGCGGACGTCGCCTCTAGACGGATTGGTGGTATTAAGTAGCATAGATAGGTAAGGGCATTGAAGTTCCTTCAAGCTTTCTCCAGGACTTACGGGTTGAATTGCAATACTGTGGCTAAGTGTATGGACTAACCACGCGATGGACGGTGCAGTGCGCCCACAGGCGCCCACGTCCCACGACTCGCGCGCGTACGCGCCCTCGGCGCTCTATCTGTGTTCCTCAACGCAGTGTCATCCATCAGTAGACTCGGTGGACGACAGTCCTCTGTCTGCTGAAGTATTACTGATAGGTTCGGAGCATGCCCGCGCTCCGGCACGCGGCGTGCCGCGTCCTCCGCAGAGCGTCGGAGGCTTTCTGACCTTCCTTATATGGCAGGTACTGTCGCGTGCGCCGCGTGTCTGGGCTTGAACCGAACCTATTCCTGCGCCTGTCACGGTCCCCTTCCGGGCGTCCATACAGTGAGACACAGTATGCACGCGAGCCATATCGCAACCTATCGTAAGCGGAGTCTCGCCTCGGTAATACTCTTCCCGATGTCATTGTACCTACAAACAGGACCACCATATAAGGCGCCTTGCGAACGGTGGGACCGCACGCCGAACGACATCTACTTCCTCTTTTACAACCCTCAACATGGCTGAAGATTCCCCTCGCAAGCTTGTCATCGCCGTCATGTATGTGTCATCGCCACTGGGACGGTCCTTTGCTGACAACGATCCACCCATTTTCAGAGGTGCAGGCATCGGCGGGCTCTCAGTCGTCCGCGCCATAGAGCGCTTCTGCGATATGTCCAAGCTTGATGTCCACCTCTACGAGGCCGCTGCGCAGATTTCGGAGATTGGCGCTGGCCTCAGCATCTGGCAGAGGGTGTATGACATCCTCACGGACCTCGGCTTAGAGTCAGATATGCGAGAGTGTTTGGATAACGCTGAGACCGACTGTGAGTTTTCTATCCTCGCCCGTCTCTCTTTTTCACGCTGAAGACAATCACCCTCAGCCTTCACTTTCCGTAAAAGTGACCAGCCGGAAGGAGTCACGTTCAAAGAGGTGTACTCAGAGGACGGCGGTGAGGCATAGACGTCGAACTAGATCGACGTTGGATCCCACTCACTGCCACAAACAGGGAAATCTTTCCTTCTGCATCGCGCCAAAATCCAGGGGATGCTGTTGGAGCACATCTCGTCGCAGGTCAAGATACATCTTTCGCATCGTCTGGACGGCTACGAGTACACTGAAGCTCCTACGGAGAAGATTAAATTGCGCTTCCGCGGCGGTCAGGAGGCCCGTTGCGATCTGCTTATCGCCGCGGATGGCGTTCACTCGGTCGTCCGCCGTCAGTTTGTCGCTCGTCTAGCGGACAAGCTCGACAAGCCGGAGCTAAAGCAGGCGATGGAGCCGGAATATAATGGCAGCAGGATATATCGCGGTCTCGTTCCACAGGAGAAGCTAGCGACAGTTTGGCTCGATCATCCGGCGTTGAGGAAGCCTAACATCGTAATTCTTTTTTTCTATCGAGCCATGAGTGAAGTGCTCACCAGCGCGCCCGCATAGTACTGTGGCAAGGACAAGGTATGCGGTCGACTTGCACTGATTTCTTCGAGTACTCAACATCCCTGTCTAGTACATTGTCACGTACCCAATAGTCAAGGGGGAGATCGTCAACGTGGCTCTCTTCTACACCGACAAGACCGGGGTCGAAACCGCTTACGCCGATCCCGATATTGGAGATGCGACTATGGAAGAAATGAACAAGATGTACGAAGGTTGGGAGCCGCAGGTTCAGGCGTTGATCAAGGTTATTTCTCTGTGCGGCTTGCTATCTCATTGCTCATCGACGGGACAGTGCATGCCAGACCCGTCGCGCCATTGGGTGCTCCTGACGCAGAAACCTCTCGAGACGTGGGCCGACGAGGGCGTGATGCTGCTGGGCGATGCGGCAAGTCTCTTTATCTCTCCTCAGTCGGCCATCCTGACAAACATCGCAGGCGCACGCGATGGTTCCCAACCTCGGCACCGGCGCTAGTCAAGCCATCGAGGTATGCCTCCGATTTGTTGATTGCCACGGAGCATCACTCACGCTCCTACAAGGACGGCTACGTCCTCGCCCAGATTCTCGGCCGCGCGCAAGAGAAGGGCCCGCTCGAGATGCTCTCCCAGGACACGATGGCGATGTACAACCGCCTCCGCCCGCCCATCGCCAATTTCGTGCAGGCGCGCGCGAAGCTGCAGTCCCAGCTCGTCACGTTCGATGAAGAGGGCGCGGATCTCTCGCTCGTCGAAGACGGATCGCCGATGCACACTGACACGGACCGGTTGGCGAAGCTGGGAAACGGGATATGGGACGGACTGCACTGGTACAGGCATAGTATTGTGCGCGAGACGGACGCGGCGGTGGCGAAAGCCCTGGCGGCTTACTAAGGGCAGATAGAGCCTCTTGTGTACTCGCTTATTGGATCAGCTTCCCTATAACTTTTCCGGCGCCGTCGTCTCAGAGCGCGAGTACGTCTCGAGAGCATGCATACTGATTTCGATGTCGATGATTTACAATTTCCGTAAGAAGATTCGCGTCGTACATACTGAGGGAGGCAAGCAGAACAGCAATTCGGTCGCGTAGCAAAATAGCTCAGACACTTCTATCAAGCCTCGAAAAGACACCCTCGAGCGCCGCGATATCCTCCGGCGTTGTGTAATAACCGTCCTCCTTCAGCTTCTCAACGAATGCCTGTGACGTATACGCCGCATGTACCACCTTCTTACCCCCTCCGAAAAGAAGGTCACCGAGTGCACGACCGTTACAGCGTGGGGAGATATCAAAAGAATTTCTCGGGCATCATAAAGGGAGTCAAGATATTGTTACGAGCAGCGATGCTCCTTCGCAGAAGGCTCTCAAGATGATGGCGGGAAGCATGCTACGTTCGTGGGAGGATGCGATGGACATCCACAGCCAAACAGGCGACATCAGCTTCGGCCATTGCCGGACCCCCCAAAATAAACTCGACCAAATACACAAGTTCAACTTCCTCATGTCCTCCTCCGACTGGGTTACGCTAGATCCTCACAATACGCTGCGTTCCATACAGGTCCAGCACGCTACCTTCTCCGAAATGCAAAGCCATCTGAGAGACACTTCGTCCTCGGTGTATTGTCGCTTCGTGCCAGTGGGCAACATCTGAGGTCATTTTCTCACACTGCTCAGCTCAAGATTCTAAGGCGTCGTTGGGCCTGTGAATGACGAGTATGGCACTCTGCACATGAAGATAACCCGGTAGCTCATTGCTTGCGACACCTGCCGAGGTACTGCACAGTGGAACAAGCTTGGGCCGCGCCACAGTGCTTCTTCAGCAGACTGACAGAAAACACGTCTTCTGACTACGCGCTTACTACGCGCTCTCCGCGGGTTCAATACTCATGCCACCTCGGCATCGGCGTCGCAAAACAATAAGCAATGAGAGGGCGTCGACGTCTTCTGCGATGACTGACGCTAGGTGGGCACTCTGTAATGCACAAATTTGTTCTTGACGTCGTTGCCCAATGGCGGGTATAAGAGCCGGAGGTGCGTGGGGTGACTCTCAAGCAGCAGGGCCCTCTACGATTCGCAACCTCACACCTGAACCCCTTCGACTGTCCACTCAAAGATGTCAGCTACAGCACTTCCGGAGTCTATCAAGGCGCTGCGGGTCCTTCCAGACCGCAAGGGCCTCGAGGTAACTACAATCTCCTGGGCCTCCCAGGAGAAGGTTAAAAACCTGGCGGACAACGAAATTATTGTACGTGCTGTCCTCTTTCTCCCGATTGTGCTCGGTTCACAAGCTCCTCAGCTCCGTGTTCATACCGTTGGGTTGAACCCCACTGACTGGAAGGTGCGTTTTGCCTGAGATTATTTTATGATATATTGCCTCACATTCCCTCAGCACGCTTGGGGGGACTGGGGCACGCCTGGTACGATTGAGGGCTGCGACGCCGCCGGGGACGTGGTCAAGGTCGGCGCCGCGGTTAAGCACCTGAAGGTCGGTGACCGCGCTGCTGGATTCGAGTGCGTTCTCTTTTTGCACGTATGCGCAACACATCAACTTACCGACTTACGCAGCTTCGGCGGCTCCTGGCAGACCGACAATGGCTCCTTCGCCGAGTACGTGCGCATGAACTCCGCCGTGGTCTTCAAAGTCCCGGACGGCATGACCTACGAGGAGGCGGCGTCCTTCCCTGTATGCACACCATCAACTCGTATCTTCGGACTGTCGTCCTGATTCGCACATAGATCCCCAACTTCACCGCCGCGCAAGCCCTCTACATCAGGCTCAACCTGCCCAAGCCGTTCACCAGTGACGCGCCCTTCAACGAGAAAATCCTCATCTGGGGCGGCTCCACCGCCGTCGGCCACCACGCCATCCAGCTCGCCAAGCTCTCCGGCCTCACCACCTTCGTCACCGCGTCCCCCGCTGTCTTCCCGGAGCTCAAGGCCCTCGGCGCGGATCAGCTCTTCGACTACAGGGACCCGGACGTGGTGGCAAAGATCGTCGAGGCTGCGGGATCGGACGGTATCATCTACGCCCTCGACACCGTTTCCGAGAACGGCACAACGGATGCGGTAGTGGACGCGATGTCGGTGACGCGCGGGGGCAGGGTCATTGCGTTGCTCCCGGCCGGCGAGGCGACGAAGAATCGGCGTCCGGACGTGAGGGTGGAGCTCACGCTGCTGTACACGGCGCTGGGGTACGAGTTGACCTTTGCGCACACGGTGCGGATGCCGGCGATGAAGGGAGATGAGGTGCAGCTTTTAGAGTGGGTCTCGATGTATCTGCCGAGGATGATAGAGGGGTGGAAGACGGGGGAGGGTGCGCCGACGTATAAGACGCAGCGCCGGTTGCGTAAGTTGCGGGGGCCCCTTGAAGGTGAGTATGAGGTGGCGTTATATGAGCTCTGTGGCTGATGAATTTCGACAGACATTTCGAAGGGTCTGAGGATTATGTCGGAGGGGAAGTACGGGCGCGAGAAGCTGGTGCATACCATTGTCTAACCAATAGCTGGCTGGCTGTAAAATATCAGTCCGGACAGCATGAGTGCAGTGCAAATGAGTAAGATGCGAAAGTTCGACTCATACCAGACAGTTTTGATGGTCAAGCTACCAGCGCTTGGGCAACTCGTCATGGTACCCATCTCATGCTATCAGTTGTCCGGGTTTTCCACACTCCGACAAGTCAAGATTCCAGGCAGCTCCGCATGCCATTGCACCAGGTTGTATACAACAAGCCCAGCTAAATAATAAAGATAGCAATAAATAAAGAAGTGGGTGATGCGTAAAGCACGTTAGAGCGTAGCGCAGCGTATCTGCTCGTCAACGCGGGACGGGAACAACATCCCCGGTCGTCAACTCCTTCGATGTCGAAGAGGCTGTGAGGATGGATGCAGCGAGGCGCTTAGAGCGCGCGGCTGTTCCAGTGGCGGCGGTGGCTCTTGAGGTTGAGCGACCGCTTGCGCGCCGCGGCGGTGATCTGGCCGTCCTTGCAGACCATGCCACCGGGGACGGCGCCCATCGAGATCCACGCGCCGGAGCCGCACTGGGACCAGGTGGACTCGCTGTCGCAGCGGACCTCGCCAGCGGTGCACGCGCCGTCGCCGCCGGCCGGAGCAGAGGTCTCGGCGGGGGGCGCGGCGGAGGTGGTGGCGGGAGGGGCAGACGAGGCCGGGGCGGAGGTCGAGGCCGGGGCAGAGGTCGAGGCAGGCGCGGAGGTGGCGGGGGCAGAGGTCGAGGCGGGGGCAGAGGCGGAGGTGGCAGGGGGCGAGCCGCCGGAGGAGGCACCGCAGTCGCCGACGGGGGCACCGAGCTTGCCCTCGACGCGCTCGACCTGCTCACCGGGGTTCGGGTACTCGACATCGACACCCTCGGGGACGGTGCAGGAGTTGACGGCGGAGAGCTGGGCGACGAACATGTCCGGGTACGAGCTGAGGCCAGCACCTCCGCCCTCGATGGTGACGATGGCGCTGGAAGACATCGTGAGCACGAGTCTTCGTGAATTGCACTGTAGGAGAGCTTACCAGTTCATGTAGAACTCGCGGTTGCCGGTGTTGTTGTTCCAGGTCCAGGCGAAGATGACGTCGCCGTCCTTGACGTCCTTGGGGATATCGACGTTGAGGGTGACACCCGCCGCGGACGGGCAGTTGCCCATGAAAGACTTGATGACCTTGAACGTCGAGCCGCCGTCCTCAGAGATGGACAGCTGGCAGGAGCCACCGTTGTGAATCGCGCTGCCCTCGAGACTGCAAAACCGCGTCAGTTCCCCTTCCCCAGATTGCTTGGGTAGATTCCCACTCACGTCACCTGCTGGCTCGAACCCGCCTGCCACTTGGCGACGGACTGCTTGCCATCGGCGTCCGAGAGGTAACCCTTGCACGGGAAGTTCGAACCAGTCTCCTCGAGCGGGCTCGTCATCGAGTAGTCGATGTTCGACCCCGCGTTCGGGTTGTGCTTCGAGCGCAGGGGCGCGGGCGAAGACATTTCGATGTGCGCGGACGCGATGCCAGCAAACGCGGCGAGAACGGCGAAGAAGGCGGCCTTCATGATGATGGACGGTGAGGGTGGTAGAGGCAGATAGATAAAGAATGTAAACAAATGAAGCGAATGAAAGGGGGAGCTCGAGGAGAGACCCGGTGTGGAAAGGAAGGCGGAACTGGGAGGTGAGCAGTGAGGGATGAAGGTGAGAAGAGATGGCTTTTATACGAGAGGGAAGACAGGCTCGGCATATGAGTGCGACCCGCACGCAAGAGGCATTTCCGCGTTTGAGTCGGCCACCTGCGAGGCGACGCGAGGTGGGGCGTTGCGGGCATCGTCGCGTCGACGTCGGGAGCACGGCAGGCGCAGCAGGAACGGCAGGCGGGAGGTGTGCGGGAAGGAAGCGGGAGGCTTGCGGGCGCGCATTGCGCCACATTCGGCCGTTTGTGTATGAAGGTTTGAGTGTGGACGGGATTTTCCGAAGGTGGCAACGGAAAAGGCAATTGATTGATGCTCCACTGAAGACTCCACAGCCGTATGTCGGACGCGGACATGCAGCGGGTGGACAGCGGGAGGGCTTGCGTGCAGCGGACCGGGACAGGCTGAAGCAACTTCCATCTTCGTCTCGAACGTCTTGACTTTGCACAGTGAACTTGGGGAGGTGTCTACAAACACAGCTGGTTGCAAAGGCTGGCATCATTGCCTCAAAAGACCACTACTTTCTTCTTCTTCACGGGCGCGGGGGCGAACGACTTGGTGATGCCGGAGACGACGCCGGTCTTCACGTCCGCCTGCTTCTTCTTTTTTGTATCGACCTTCTCTGCACGGTCGAGCTGCTTGTTCAGACGGCCCAAGGTGTGGAAGTCGTCCTCGTCAGCGCCAGGCGGTTCTGCGAAGCCTATGACGGCTGCCGGCCTCACGTCTGAAGGGGCGGTAAGTCGAGAGAAGTAACACGAGGTACGATCCCCACTAGGCGCTGCAAACGTACCAGGTTTCCGAAGCGCACAATCCTTCGCAAGGTGAGTGTTCTCCCCGCAGAGCTTACAGCACCCGCCATTCGGGTAAATCCCCTTGTCCTGATTCTGCTCGCATGCAGACGCAAGGTGTCCCTTGCTATTGCAGACGAAGCAGGTGGCAAAGGGGAGGGGGTTTTCGGGATCGTGGGGTTTCTTGCAGCGCTTCAGACTATGGCGCGTCGAGCCGCATCTACGCCGATCATAAGCTTTAGTGTCAGGATGAGTATGATGGAGGACGCACCGATAGCAGATCCCCACAGCGGGTTTGCTCCCCGCTTTCGGACAGAACTTGGCGGAGTGTCCCTTCTCGCGGCAGGCAAAGCAAGTCGTGTCGGCGTTGCGCTCAGCTATGCGTGCGAGTCGCCGCTGTTCCGATCGTTGAGCTTTCTCAGCTATAGCTATCAGAATGTCAGTAAAGGGCACACAGCGATCTGTCTGCTCAGAGCACCTTTATTTCTATAAGTCTTCTTCGCAGGGGGATCCGTCGCTTCGGGAGCAGCGTCATGCTTGCTCTTTTTCTTCTTCTTCGGTGGCTCTTCAACTGGTGCCGGAGGTTCATCCTGGTCTACAGCATCAGGGGCAGGATCGGTATTCACGTAGGCCCGCTTGATTCCAATGTTCGTTATTCTCGTCATGACAGTAAGAAGTAGAGAACAAATGGTATGATCGAGCACCTTTGTGTCGACGAGAATGGAAGGCTTTGTTCTAGCCGCGCGCCTTGGTTCCGTCCATCATGGCCTCTAACGATCCTCATCATGGACCGAGCAATAGCGCGGCGAGCTCGTCTGCGCCAGCGACAGCTGCTCCTTCCCAGATGCCATCGACATCGAAAGCCCATGCGGCGACGCGCGCAGTGCCAGTCAATCAGCCCACCGCGTCGGGCTCCATGGCTGCCCCGACAGCATATCTCCATAGCTACCCAGCTACGGGCGCGACAAGCACTGTCTTTCGCGCAACGCCCCCCACAACCACACAAACCTACCAACCCTCCACGTCTGCTGCCGGCACCCCCGCCCAAGCGCAGTCCTTCTACAACTACCCGGCGCAGAACTGGCAGCACTGGCAGCCCACCTTCTCCGCCTTCCCCAACTCGCAAACCTACTATCAGACCGCAGGCTACACTCCCGCCACACTAGCGAAGGCGGAGGGGAAGGCGCCCGCGCTTACTGCGCACCAAACCAAACCCACCGCTGCGGCTGCCGCTGCGCCTCCTCCGCGTCGGCCACCTACGCCTCCACCACCCGATCCTATTCTGCCGAAGCACTGGGACGAGGTGCTCGTGGACTTCTTCAAGGCTGTTGGCTTCACACAGGCGCGGAAGGGGTTCGAGATGGACGTGCTCGTGATGAACCCCGAGTGGGAGAAGAAGCGAGTGGCGGGCGCGCTGCAGCGATTGGTGCAAGGGCTTACAGTATGTGAGTCGGCGCCAGGATGGAGAACATACGTCTGACATCGAGTCCTGCTCCGTAGGTGGCGCATGATCCCACGAAAGACGACGCAGAATCAGTTGAGGATCGCAAGCTCGCCTACACACACAAGCCAAACTTGCAGCCGTCGACCTCAGTACGAATGCGCATCCTTGCCTTTCATCTCTGTATTCAACCTTTTCTCAGATCAATAAATCCATCTCCCAGTTCCTCGCGCAGAATCGCAGTCGGAACGACGCGTCCAACCGTGCCGAGTTCGTCGACAGCCTCAAGCGGAAGCGGCAGAAGACAGCCGACGGCGACGCGCCAGCAGACGGTACCGACACCGCGGACGCTCCCGACGAGGCATCAGCCTCCTGCGCGCGCACCGACGCACGGCACGTCGATCGCGACGCGCAGATGAAGTACGATATCGCGAAGAACGAGGACGGGCCGCTCAAGCGGACGATGAAGAAGGAGGCGGAGGGGCAGGGTCAAGCGGGCCCATCAGCGGCACCCACTGCAGCGCCTGGAAAGTCCTCCGGTGGCCCAGCCGACCTCAGCGAGCGCGTCACCGCCGTCGAGCAGCACCTATCCTTGCAATACGTGCCGACGCCGCCGAATTCGGTCGCGGCGAGGCTGAAGATGATCGAGGACCATATTGCGCATCTTGAGCGCGACTTTCCGCCGTGGGCCGCGCTGCACTTCAATCAGCCGAATCGTGGGGTGAGTGCAGTTGTCAGTCGGTCTCAACGCGGGTGAATGTTGACCTGTTCCTCCTCACAGTGGCCCCCACCCCCGCGTACCACGCCTGTCATTGTGCCCGTGCATCTGCGCTCCGTTGCTGCGCCGCCGCCAGTACCTCAAGCGAACGTCGATACGTCGAATCAGCCGACAAGTTCAAGAACGAGGACGAAGAGCTCGAGCGCGCAGGCGAAGAATTCGAGTTTGCAGCGGGCTGTATTGGAGAGGTTGGAGGTGCAGCAGGCGAGGAGGGATTTGGCCGGTGGAGGGGCGATGGGACTGGGTGGAGGGGGATGAGTATGGCTTGGAGATCAGAGTGACGAATCATGATATTTGCGGTTCTGACTGTCGGGACTAAAGTACTAAAGGGCTGAGGGTTCTCTCTGGTCACGGTACGACGTCAAAAATACAAGTCCAATGTATTCAGGCTGCTACTGGGCGGTAGGTGTTCGTTCACAAGATAGTATGCACAAGCTTCTCGCGCCCGTAATTCCCCTCCGACATGATCCTCAGGCCCTTCGAGATATCTGTCGCAAAATAGTCAGCTGCTGAGCCCGCACAATGTGAACACAACTCCAAACTCACCCTCAAGCGGGCCTTGCAGCTTGCGCAGACGCTGAGCCTTGAACCGCGGCGCGCCCTCCCCGGCCTTCCACCCCTCCAGCACCTTCGGCACATACTCCGACACCCACTCCAGCGTGCGCGCCTCATCCTCCTTCATCTCCGGCATCGTCACCGCGTGCGCGAACGTCAGCTCGTACCCAAGGGCCGTGTACACCAGCGTGAACTCCACCCGCACGTCCGCCCGGCGCTTCAGCGTCGCCTCGCTCACCGGCAGCGTCGTGATGATCGTCCCCCCGCGCGTCGCCGACATCGCGTCCACCGCCGCGTCGGTCGACGACTTCTCGGCGACCGCATCGACTGCGTAGATGATGCCCTCGGGGCCGGCGGCCTGAATTATCTTCCCCACCACGTCTGGGTCCCTGTAGTCGAAAAGGTGATCTGCGCCGAGCGCCTGCAGCTCGGCCCAGGCGGCGGGGGAGGCGGTGACGAAGGTGGTCAGGCCGGACAGCTTGGCGAGCTGGATGGCGTGGTGGCCAACGGCGGTGGAGCCGCCCCAGATGAGGACTTTCTCGTTGAAGGGCGTGCCACTGGTGAAGGGCTTAGGGAGGTTGAGCTTGATATAGAGGGCTTGGGCAGCGGTGAGGTGGGGAATCTGGACCGGTGGTTAGTACGAAGGCATATAGCCATAGGCGGAATGCATACCGGGAAGGATGCGGCCTCCTCGTAGGTCATGCCGTCCGGGATCTTGAAGACCACGGCGGAGTTCATGCGCACGTACTCGGCGAAGGAGCCGTTGTCGGTTTGCCAGGAGCCGCCGAAGCTGCAACGACATGTAAGTTGAAGCTAGGATAATCCGCAAGAGAAACGTACTCGAATCCAGCGGCGTGGTCGCCGACCTTCAGATGCTTGACAGCGGAGCCGACTCTAACCACTTCGCCGGCAGCATCGCAGCCGTCAATTGTGCCCGCCGTGCCCCACTCGCCCCAGGCGTGCTGATAGGATGCGAGTCAGTAATGACAATGTGAGTGCTAACCCAAGCGCACCTTCCAGTCAGTGGGGTTCAAACCAATGGTGTGAACGCGAAGCTGGAGATATTGTGAGCAGCGTCCGAAACGGAGAATAAGGCAGCGCCTACAATGATCTCGTTCTCCGCCAGGTTCTTGACCTTCTCTTGGGGGGCCCAGGGAATCGTAGCGACTTCGAGACCCTTGTGGTCCGGAAGGACGCGCAGGGCCTTGATAGTCTCGGGGAGTGCAGACGCCATTGCGGAGGTAGTGAGTATTCGATATGATGAGAGTTAAGGTTGCGAGTCGATGTGAGCTCTGTTGCTTGTCGAGTCCTGCTCAGCTGTCCAGTCTTTATACGCCCCCGCCATCGAGAGACGACGTCAACGAGCACCTTGGCGCATTACAGACCGCTCTCAAGGCGCCAGTCATCGAAGGCATCGACGCCCCGCGTCCTGTTGGCGGCTGCGATGCCGTGGCTGGAGCAAGGAGAGCGCGATGAGACCGTAGTAAGCGCCCAGTCAGAAGGTGTGTCTGCTATCAGTCTGCTGAGGAATAGACTCTATACGGCCCAAGCTTCTGCCGCCACCAGTCGTCAAGATGAGTGGAACCCTATGTGGGACATCGCAAAGCGTCGCATACTAGCTTATTCGCCTGAGTAGCGTGCAGCTCCCATGCTCCCCTGCGCGCCACCAAGCGTGTTCTTCAGAAGAACATGGGATGACTTCAGCTGTTGCTCATAAAGTGCTCAATTACCGAGGTAGAAGAGTAGATCGCATAGAAGCTTGCACTCTGGGAGAGCCATAAAGCGATGTATTCACCTAGGATGCATTCTAGCATTGCTAAGCGGACCAAGCGGCGTGCAGGCGCCGAGGTCGTGAGGGTAAAGGGAGAACAGTGGACTCTGTGTTTGGCCGAGCTTGGTTCGGGCTTCCGGATTCGGCAATAGCCGGATTATTTGCCTCCGACCGTGACGTCCATCGGGATAGCGTCACAGTCACTCAGTGACTCACGACTCTGGTTGAAGTGCACTCATCCTCGACCATCATCGTTAGCGACGCCGAGCCCTCGGTTCCTCGAGGTTTACACTCTGTCTCTTGGTCCTGCTTGGCTGCTGATGCATATATCCTACGCCCGCGCCTGAGCTGCAGTCCAGCAAGCGGTAGCGACGCTCCGGGTGCGATTGTCGTAGAGGGTCTACTTTTCGGCTCAAAATTCGATTTCTGCTGCATTATTGTCCAATAATTATGTTTTGGGAGAGCTGGGAAACAGTCTTCATGTCGCATGTCATGAACTGGACGTGTGACTCTAGCCCTTCTTTGACGCCCTCACTTCTCGATAATCACTAACAATCGATAACGACAGCGATTGGACCGGCCAATGGGTCGGCGCTTCCATCTTCTCTTTGACCACGGCGCTTTTCAGACTGGACGGCTGACGCGCTGATACATATTCGAGCCAGGGTTGGTCATCTCCTCTGCGTCTACGTCGACACTGCCTGTCTATCTCGCTATGAAGGAACCGCAGCACCAAGCTTTCCTCATCGCCAAAGTGAAGCCCCATGGCGGCGCTCCGGCCCATTATAGATGTGTGGGAGCGTACGAGCACGCGTGGTGCCATGGATCGCTTCCTGTCAAAGCCGCGCACCGCACGATCACCTTGCTGAAGCAGCAGCCCAACGCCCAGATAGTACGCGAGGAGCTTCGCAGTATCGACGGGAAGTACGGCGCATTCGGTGAAGAGGAGCCCAAGGCGCCGAGCCTACTGTACGCCTTTCATCAATCAAAGATGAGACGCAGTGCGACTGACCCCTGCGCCAGATGTTCGTATACTATCTATCTCCTTCATATGGCATTCAACGTCGACTTCGACAAGAACAGCCTCAGCCAGAGTGGCTGCTGGTTTTCGATGTCCATGGGGACCTTCGAAAACGTACTTGACGCGTCGACGAAAGTGTGGACGGAAGGTACGTTCTCGAGACACGGGCCTGGCTCTTGTCGCAGGCTGACTACGTCGTATGGCAGACACCATGAGCAACGAAGGCGTCACGATAATCGATATCACTGATCCCATGAATCCTCGGTATTGTTTCCTCCCAGGCTGCGGCTTAACGAATGACACTCTCGACATGGCGCCGCTGACAGCTCAGCAGTACCTCGACACTCTGTTCGATCCAGAGATACCCTTAATGTTCCTGACTGCAGAGCATTGTCGTGAGGTGGCCGCGTTGCTGACTGACGTTCCGCTTGTGAGCCAGCGAGCCATAGCAGAGGCCTGGCCTGCAGGGCCGGCAGACTGCTTTGAGTACGACGAAACTCTGGCGAAGGAAGTCGAGGCGGGCACCCGAGGCGACGGTATTGCGCTACTATCTAACGGCCAGCCTTTGAATACTGCCTCGGGCATGACCGTCGACCCATCCAACACGAATGCAGTCTCTACCAACCATGTCGACGCCATCGCCCAAACTCTGTCGGAGGGTGACAGCGATCTGGAGACCTTGCAGGCGATTCGCAGCATCCGAGGACCTTTCCTGGATGCTCTTCTCCCCATAATCGCTAGAATTCTTGCAGCGGCACCCGATACTGCCTTCGACCTCTCCGATATCCAGCTCACCGGCAGACAACTCCTTTCTGTCCTGCCCAAGGGTGAACCGCTCGCGGTGGTCGATCTATCTGGTAACGCCGCGTTCAAGCTGTGCGACCTGCGCGCCCTCGTCCGCAAGCAGCGCAAGTCCAAGCTACGCATCCATCGCCTTGTCCTCGTGCGGACTGGCGTCTCAAACAAGGATCTCATCGAGATGATGAACCAACCGACCGTGTTTTCCCAAATCGGCGAAATCATCCACCCGCTGTTCTACTCTTGGTTCACAGGTCCGAGCTATCCGTTCTCATGGGGTATCACCTTCTGCCGCGGCCTAGAGGTCCTCAGGAGCGACACACGTGAGATGTCGACCGTGCCACTGATGTCGCTGCCCCAACTCGTGCAGAGCGTGCACTTGCTCGTCGGCGCCGTGCACGACGGGAAGCTCGACTTCGGGGTGGGCCATGCCGCGCTCGACGCGCTTACCACCGCCAGTGCGGTCCCCAAAGGCAAGGCCTGGGGCGAGCGCCCATGAACGCGACGATTGCCGTCCGCCGGTGCTGGCAGTTCGCGATAATGCAGCCGTATCGCGTTCCAATCATGCACTACGGCTTCATGCTCTACACTCCGGAAAGACCGGGAATTACGCTAAACGTCGAGCATTGCGCCAGAATCACGTTCATGACCGTCGACGACTTCTTGCGACAGGTGAAGCAGGACGGGTACCCTCCGCTATCCGCAGAGGACGACGCGGTCCTTCGAGCTGCCTGCGAGAAGCTAGAGAGCTGTGGGGCGAGGCTGTTCCCGAACGGCGCCGTCAACCCAGATGGCACTCGGGCCACAGAAGATACTAGCCCTACGAACGAAGATGTGGGGCAAATGCCGAAGGTAGATACCGCGACCGCTGTGGAAGAGTGTCGTCATGCGCGGTCAATGGAGGGCAGTACTGTACTCACTGCTGTTCATATGGTTCCACGGCCTATGCTGCCGAATGCCACATTGAGATCGTTTCTCGCTCTCACGTAGTATATTTTACTCTCATCTATATGTACCTACAGCTCTCGTAACCTCACTGACATTCGGCTAACCCAAAACCAGTGGCAATCCTTCAGCTAGACTTATAGTCCCATCCGCCTCATCCAAATTTCGTCTCTCTCTTTCGTCCTCCCGTTTTCTGGCGCTTGATGATACTGGCATTACCAAAGGAAAAATAAATCACAGGCAGCATAAACATGTCCAGCCGAAATGCGTTGAGTTTGCGTAAGCTGTGGCCAAGGATCACTCAGCCAACCCAGCAGGGTGCAGCTGCCAAGCTCCTGAGAAAAAAGGAAAAAGACGAACTTGATGTGCGTGCTCGAGCTTCAAGTTGTTGCGAGCTTCGGCAATCACCGAACTACTTGGCTTTCAAGTTCCGACAGCCATCTTCACTTCCGCTCGCATCATTAAGGCCCTAGATCATCCAAGACCCTGTGCACTAGGGAATTCTATACTCGTATTCTCTGCTCGACTGAAATCGTGAAGGATAGCAGGCGGGTTACGAGCGTTCGCACGACGCCTCCATTGTTCTCAGACCCCGGTCCGCAACCATCACCGATCTACCTGATATGGTCCGAAGAAGGCGACGCTTAAGCGCTTCACTCTTGACCTCACGCATCGGCTGCCATGGGTCAGTGGCATCAGGCCCTCATCATCGCGAAGGTCAAGCCGCACGACGGAGAGAAACCTCGCTACAGGTGTCTCGGTTCCATCTACCACTCTTGGTGCTATGGCTCGCTCCCAGTCAAAGGCGCTCACCGGTTCATCACCCTGATCAAGCAGGAGCTGAACGCGCGGATTGTGCAGGAGGAGCTGGATGCCGTGCAGGGCAAGTATGGCGCATATGCGAAGGAGGAGCCGAAGGTTCCTGATGTACCGTGCGTAATTCTGATCTGACATTACAACGAAATGACCTTTCTGACCACTACCTGTACCGATCGTAGATGCCCGTACACGACGTCCTTACTGAACATGGCCTTCAACGCCGACCACGACGAGAACAGCCTCAGCTTGAGCGGCCGCTGGTTCTCGAGTGGTTCATACAGGAATGTCTGCTCTGCATCCATGGGTTGCTGGTCTATGCGTATGTTTACCGTCATCTCCGCAAAATATAGAAGTCTGACAGAGATATACAGATAACGACGACGGCCTCACCATCATTGACATCACTCATCCGCTCAGTGCGAGGTACTGCTTTCTGCGCGGGCGCGAGACACAGATCAAGTGCTCGAGGATGAAGCCGCTCAATGCCAGAGAGTACCTTACTGCGTACTACAGAGACGAGGACAAGACGAGCGGGAGGTGGAAGAGCTACGAGCAGCTGATCGCGCTCATGGACGGTTTTCCGCTCATCAGTGGGGCCGCTCTTGGGCAAGCATGGCCCAGAGAGTATCGCGAGCAGCGTCTCCGTACAAACCATGATGACGAGCTTGACGCTGCCAGGGCTAGGCGCGCCAAGGCAAGAGTGACGACTGATCTGGCGGTAGGAGAAGTCAACTCGGAGCCGTGCAACGACGCTCTCGAGGTCCCTTCTCTCGCCTCTCTTATTCTGGGGCCATCAATCAAGCAGGCCCTAGAGACAGGCGATGCGGCGAGCGCTGTTCCGATTCTCCAGCACGCAGAGAATATCCCGAAAATGATGGAGGCGATACGCAGCGTCGAGGGTCCGTTTCCGGATGTTTCCGTCCCCGTATTGGCGACGACCATCGAGCTTGCCCCCGGTGGAGTAGTTGATCTCTCCGGCGTTCAACTCACAGGGGAACAGCTTCTGCGCGTCTTACCCACTAACAAACCTCTGGAGACGCTCGATGTATCTGGCAACACGGCCCTCGACGGCGACGGCCTCCGCATCATCCTCGAGGCGAAGATTCGGATCCGCCGCCTCATCGCTATCCGCACCAGCGTATCCGACGATTCAGTGGTTTCCATGCTTAACACCCCCGTCTTATTCGCCTACATCGACGAGTTCATCCACCCCCTTCTCTACTCCTGGCGAAACGGGCCTGAATACTCTTGCGCATTCTCCATCTTTGACCCCTCCATCGACCACAGAATCGACGGAGTATCGGGGCACATTTCCGTCGCCATATTCTCCGTTAGCCAGATCGCGCAGAACCTCCGGGTGCTTGTTGATAGCGCGCTCTCAGAGGACAGTCGCTTCTGCTCCAAGGGAGAGGCGCTGCTCGAGGCGGGTCTCACCGCCGGTGTCATCCCGCGAGGAAAGGCGTGGGGAGAGCGTCCGGTGTGGTGCACGGCCGCGCACGAGGACCCACCGACGCCTCGGACCGGAAGCTGGGAATTCTACTTCAAACCCGGGCATGGTCCTTGTTATCCCACAATCTATGGCTTTTGCCACTATGACGGCCCGTCTGACGAGGGGAAGGTCCCGCCGGCCGTGGCATATTCCTTGGACGACTTTCTAAAGCGGCTCGAGGAGGATGGGTATCCTGCTCCCTCGCCGGAGGACGTGGCATCCTTGCGGGAAACGTATAAGAAACTAGAAGACTCAGGTGCATTACATGTATCTACTTGATAGCCCGTCGAAACGACAATTGTAACATCGTAATTAACGTTGATTGTTGTGGGTCCCTCGCTGATAGACCACGTGGGGAAGCAGAGCGTCACGGTTACTCCCACTCGAGTCACATCTGAACTTGTTCTCGACCGTCGACAAGAGACACCATGACTCAAATCAGTGCTCCCTGTACAACTTCGACGCCTTCTTTGCCGCTTCCATCTCACCGTATCAATCGATGGCGCAGCTTAGCGACCTGAATACTGGCAAGATCTGGGCTTCTATTGTTCTTTTACCCCGACCGGGCCGCCGATCAATCTGTGTGTATAAAAGGGCACTGGACACCCTGGACTGGTTATCTTCTTCTCTTCGACTGCTCCAATCCGGTGAATCCACTCGTCATGAAGGAACAGCAACACCAAGCTTTCCTCATTGCCGAAGTCAAGCCGAATGGCGACGGTCCAGCCCGTTATAGGTGCCTCGGAGCGTATAAGCACGCTTGGTGCTATAGCTCTGCCCCTGTCAAGGCTGCCCACCGATTTATCACCCTGCTAAAGCAACAGCCCAACGCTCAAATCGTGCGCGAGGAGCTTCGAAGCGTTGAGGGCAAGTACGGCGCGTTTGGCGAGGAAGAGCCCAAGGTGCCGCGGCTACCGTGCGTAATCCACTACTTTGTGGCGATCCGGGGTCTGACACGAGTCGCCGCCTACAGGTGCTCGTATGCGATGTTCCTGCTACACATGGCGTTCAACGTCGACTACGACGAGAACAGCCCCAGCCTGAGTGGTTGCTGGTTCTCGGCGACTTTGGGCACCTTCCACAATGTTCTACACGCGGGAGCGAAGGTCTGGAAGAAAGGCATGTCTTCTGGAAGACTGAGGCTTCTGTAAGGCTGACCACCTTGAACAATAGATACCATGAGCAATGAAGGAGTGACCGTCATCGATATTACCGATCCCACGCATCCGGGTTATTGTTTTCTTCCAGGCTGTGACTCGCTCGACGACGAACTCGATATGACGCCTTTAACCGCAAAAGCGTACCTCGACACCCTTTTCAATTCGGACAAGCCCCCGCTGTTCCTAACCGCAGAGCATTGTCGGGAGGTGTCTGCGTTGCTGGCTGATGTCTCGCTTGTGAGCCAGCGAGCCATAGTGGAGGCTTGGCCTGCAGGGCCAGAGGACTGTTTCAAGTATGATGAAGGCCTCGCGAAGGGGGTCGAGGATGGCACTCCAGGCGATAGTAGTGCCCCATCTAATGTCCTACCTTCTGTTACCACCTGTGGCGTCGCTGAGGCCGTCGATTCGTCCATCACGCAAGCTATCACAACCAACGACGTCAATGCCATCGCCCAGATTCTGTCGCAAGGTGATAGATATCAGGATGCTATGCAGGCGGTTCGCAGCATCGGAGGACCCTTCCCGGATGATACCATACCCATAATCGCCTATATTCTTGCGTCAGCACCCGATACTACCTTCGACCTCTCCGATATCCAGCTCACTGGCGAGCAACTCCTCGCCGTCCTGCCCAAGGACGAGCCACTGCAGGTTGTAGATCTTTCCGGGAACGCTGCCTTCACGCTCACCGGCCTGCGCGCGGTCATTGACGCGCAGCGTAAGTCCAAACTTCGCATCCATCGGCTCATCCTGATACGGACTGGCGTCTCGGACCAGGACCTCATCGAGCTGATGAACGACCCGGCTCTGTTCTCCCACATCGACGAGATCATCCATCCGCTCTTCTACTCTTGGCGCACAGGCCCGCGCTATCCATTCTCGTGGGGAATTGCCTTCAATCGGGGCTCATACGTCCCGAAGCACGACACGAAAGAGGCATATGCATCGTACGTCGCCCTGATGTCGCTGCCCCAGGTCGTGCAGAGCGTGCGCCTGCTCGTCGATGCTGTCGTCAGCAAGAAGTTCCCATTGGACGTGCGGGATGTCGCGCTCGACGCCCTCACAACCGCGGGCGTCGTTCCCAAGGGCAAGGCGTGGGGAGAGCGCTCTGTCTGGTGCGCCCCCGTGCCTCAGGATGCGCCGATGGCCATTCCATGCTGCTGGCAGTTCGCAATAGCGCAACTTCAGGGTCATGATAAGCCAATGGAATACGGCTTCATACTGATCGAGCCAACCAAACCTGGATTTGTGCCATATGTCACGGTCGGAAAGCCGAAGACCCAGAAAACCCATTTCATGCCTGTGGACGACTTCTTGAAGCGGGTGAAGGACCAGTATCCTCCGCTGTCGCCAGAGGACAGTGCGACACTTCGAGCGGCGTGCGAGAAGCTGGATAGTTTAGGCGCCACCCAGTTCAAGAGATGTTTCCTCAAGCCAGACCCGGAGGATATCCCCAAACCCGCTCCTTCGACTCACCAGGGCGATTCGTCGGCTGGGCCCAGCTCGAAGCGTGGCGGTCAGAATCGACGGTTCCGATAGTAGATACTTTTGTTCATTAGATGCTCTTACAACACGCAACGTGTAAGAAATGAAGCCGTCAATAGTGTCACCATGAAGGTGCGATTGGAATGACAGCAAGCGTACAGGGAAGAGGATTGGTGCTATACAACATCGGAAGAGCGATGCCAGGTCCCGGCGTAAATGCATATAGAAAATCAAGCCCAGCCCACTTGAAGACTGACGAACAGCCGAAACCCTACGCTGTGGCGCATTCGTTCTCCCCGTTTACAAGCAGCGGAACAAGGTATAAACAAGAAGTACATGTACACGCTGAGATGGAGTGTTTGGAAGGGCAAGGACGTCACTACTCTCTCGGCTTCGACTCGCTCTTTGCTGCTAGTAACCTCTCCATGATTTTGTCGTGCAACGCCCGACATATCTGACGCACGTCGTCCACGCCGCAGACGATGCCCTTGTCCACCATTACCAGCGAGCCCGCCTTCTTCGCGTCCGCCGCCGAGATCTCGCTGACCACCTGGTCGATCATCTCGCACAATTGTGGAATGCGGACCAAGCCGATCTCTGCTTCGGTCGCAGGTGCTGACGATGGGAGCTCGGACTCGAAGAGCGAAACGGCACCGTCGAGGATCGCGACTCGACGCCCGCTCATCAATCGGAAGTCGAGAGCGTGTCTGTTGCATAAAGGTTAGTGGATAATTATATAAGAAGCACGGAAAACAATGTACCTGAGGTCACCGTACAGCAAACGGTACCATCCCGCGGCCTTGGCGAACGTGTCTACACTAGCGGCCATACCGCCCTTCTGCTCGCTTTGCCACATGATCTCCTCCAGCTCCTGGACAATCGGCAACGTATCGCGCAGAAGCGTGACGAGCCGTACGAGCGACGGAGCCAACTTGCCGTGTCCTCGCTGCAATATGTTGCGCATGAAGGGCTCCGCGTCGGCATGCGGGTTGAACCTGTCGTCGTCCATCGCCGAGTCGGTCTTCTCGCGCGAGAAGCGGAGATAGAAGGTTCCACCAGCGAGAGTTAGTTGGTCTTGATAGTATATCGAGACCGTGTAGTCCTGGAAAGCAGGGTTAAACGTGATTATTAGGTGCATTGGGCGAACACTCACTGATGCATACGCGAACTCGACCGTTTGCAGATCGAACGACAATAACCGGACATCTGGCCAGTTCTTCTCCTTCGACATGCCCGCGACTGCAAATCGGACGCCTCATCAGCCTGACGCACACCACCATCACCACGAAGCCTACACTCACCCTCCCTCGCAATGACCACCATCTTCGACACCCTCGCCCACTCCTCCAAGAACTCATCCACACACTTGCTCACATCCTCCGAAAGGAACGACACCACCGCGTGCGTCGTATCATATATAATTCGCTTCGACGGCCTGATCACCGCGCTCGTCCCGCCCGCCCGCCGCCCCAGCGGCTGCTGCACGTACTTCAGCTTCACGCACGTCACCACACGCGGTGCGCGGGTGTCGGACCACCAGTTGAGCGGGATGACCCGAATGTTGGGCATGGCGGCCTCGGCGGCGGGCGCGCCGGAGAGGATGTGTTGCGATTCGACGCAGAGGGCGGGGATGGAGCGGGCGAGGATGGATTGGGTGGCGGTGAGGGCGGGAGGGTGGGTATCGCTGGCGACGGTGACATGCTTGAATTGGATGTGGCGCTCCTTGAACTGTTTCTCGACGGTCATGTAGGTGATGCGGGCGCTGAGATGATGATTAGCTCAGCAGAGGCCTATGTCTATCCACGATGAACCTACCTGCAGTAATTGTACAATGCCTTCAAGCATCGGATGTTGATGTTGAAGCTGCAGGGAGGTGAGTGACAGATCATCAATCAGACTCAGAACGGCGCACCCTCCGACGCCCGTCATCTGCAAGTTCTCGCCAGCGCATATCCGGTTCACGTCCAACCACGCAACGTCGATGATGTTCATGCCATAGAACAGTGAATCCGGCTTATCCTCCGTCGTAATAAGCGCGTAGTCAAAGTCATTATGCCGCATGACCAGCACAAGGTAGTGATGCGGCACGTTCCCCAACGGAATGAATAGCCCTCCGTGCCAATTGGGTCCCAGCTTGTTGAGCTCTGCGAGGGAAATGAGCACACGACGCGACCACTGCAGGTATAGACAACGCACCCCCCTTCTCGAAATTCCGATTCCGATACACCTGCAGGCCCAGATAGTTTGCCTTCTGCTCCGTGATCTCCATGATCGTCTGCCCAAAGTCGTCAGCATCACATCTTCACCTGAACCCACTCTTCCCTCCCCCATTCCCCCAAACCCTCAATCGAACACTCACCATCAACCTCAACTTCATCAGCGCCGTGAACAGCATCACCGGATCCGCGTTCACCCTCTCCGTAATTACCAAGAACCTGAGCCCACGGTTCGGCCCTGCGAAGCACAGGCCCTTGTCGGGCGCGGCGAGGTCGCCCGTGTCGCGGATGGTGATCTGACCCGTGCGCGGGTCGATGGAGATGACGGCAACCTCTTCGGCGCAGAGGCACACGCGGAGCGCGAGCACGGTGTCGGGGTCCTTGGGGGCGAGGGCGGAGGGATGGGAGGGGCCGAAGGGGTGAGAGTGGGTGGCGGAGTCGAAGTGAGTGATGGTGGTCGGATGGGCGGGGGTAGTAGTGCCATGGTCGTGGGATAAGGACGCCCCTCCGGGTGATTCCTCGACGAGCGTCACCATGCCTGGCGCGCCGAAGATATCCGCGGCGGGGCCTTTCTGCAATTGCTCTTGCAACGCAGACAGGATCGCGTACGTATGTCGCGATATGCACTTTCGCAACAGCCGCTCGATGTCAAGATCTTGAGGATCCTGACGCGCGTGTCAGTAAGGTGGTATGGGCGACGGCCGGGCTCCTCTGTGTCTTGCTGAGAAAAGCCCACTCACCACCACCAACTCCCCCTCCCTCATCGTCACATACTCCCGCGGCAAACTGACGCCCAACGCATCCTGTTCCGGCTCCCATCTCGCCTCCAACGCCAACGTCTCCACCTCCTCCGACGGCCGAAGATCGCCCAGCTTCGACTTCCGCTGGATTTCCGCGAGTTTCCTCGCTTTGGGTGATCGGAAAGGCTCGCCCTTCGGTGTTCGCCGGTCGATGATGGAGATGTGGAGAGTGCCAGCGGAGGGGGGGACGAGGTTGCGAGGGTGACGTGGCCGTCTGGACGGAAGTCGATGTTAGGAACGGCGATAAGGGCAAGGATGAGTGGTAGAGACGTACAACCAATACCGCACAGACAGCGTCTTCCTATCAGGACTCATCCTACAAGACATATACTGCTGCCACCCCAGATACTGTAGTCGTTGTGCCTGGAAGAGCAATATCTCGAGTTGATATGATAGGGACATGATCTCTACGAACACATCCAACGGTTAACTTATGTATATACATCGTACGAGGAACATTGAACTCACGTATGAAGTTATACAACCGCACTAAAGGCGCGTCCGCTGTTCCCTCCTCCAAAACGTTTGGATTCGGCGGGACGCCTGATGCAATTTGCTCCTCGGATATTTTTGTGTAGAGCCCAAGGAGCCGATCGCCTTCGAGTGTGAGATGAGCTTTGGTGATGCCTGTTGGTATTCGAGGGATCTCTGAAAGTGATGGGGTCTTCAGCCAGGAGAGGATGCGATAACAGGAGACTCACCCTGCACCTCTGTCGCGTCCCCGCCGATCCCAATCAGAAATTCGAAGTGAGTCGTGAACCAGCCATCATCCTTCTGCGCGCCAACCAGGCAAACACCAACTTCAAAGAGGTTGGGTACGGTAAAGTAGACCCGACCGCCGGCTAGCAGGGGTCAGTGGCGCAGGAATGAAATTTCTGGCACGCCGCACCTATTCGATACTGCATCATCTCAATGGGGATGTATTCAGTGGTGCGTAACCGATAGCGCATGACCTGTTCAACCTCGCGAAAGGTGGAGACAACATCGGGGTTGGTGAGGGGTTTGACAGGGATGACGGATTTCTGAAGAACGTATGAGATGCAGGAATCATGACAAAGGGGGGAGGGGGGATGACCTTGATGATAGTGGGTAGGCGCTGGTAGGTGCCTGTGGTGAGGACATCGAGGGAGGTGAGGAGGTCATGGTTCCCGAGGCGTTCAGGATTAAGCTCGTCGTGAATCTGGTGCAGTCGTCCGATCGCAGAATCAATTTCGTACTTCTGGTTCATCAAGAACCCTACGAGATTCTGCTCATATTGTCAATAACCGCGCCCGCCACACAAGGCCTGACCACGCACCAGGCATTTCTGCACCGTCTCCGCGTCGCGTGCCCACTTCGCGATCGCGTACAGCTTAACGACCTGCTTCTTCGTTGCGACGACAAAGTCCGCGAGGGTGCGCTTGCGCGCGACGTCGGACATGCCGGGGAGTCTGGTGCGCGCGGTTGAGCATCTTCACACGGGCCGAAAACAAGGACACGGCGACTGACGTCTCTGCCACCTCCTGCAGCTCCGCGTAGATCTGCTGTGCCACTCGCGAGACGATCATGCCGAAGGGGACCTGTCCCTCGTTGACGTCGGGGAGCATGCGCTCGAGGTCCTCTACGGCCGGTTCTTGATGGTGGTATCCGTTCTCCTTCCCGTTCACAGTCAGAGGCCGGGCAATGTCTGCGACTGCCATACTGCCGTTGACGTTCATCGGCTGGTGGTGGTGGCGACCGACATCGGTAGCGGCGCAGGGCGCCCGGTCCCCGCGTCTCAAACTCGGATAATTCCGAGGTGTGCACATGACGAAGTTCAACTTTTCGAGACCTTGCTCTGCGCAGTTACCGTCTTTGTTTGGGCTGCGAACAGGCGGTGGGTGGGCTGCGGGTGGTAGCTACTAGTCAAAGTGCAATGACGATCGAGGGATCCGCATGCTCTCCCCGCCAAAGCTCGAGCGCGTCTGGTCTGAAAATGGCAGGCAGGGTGGGGCACGTGATGCGTGTGACTGCGGCGGGTCACGGTTCGAGTTGGCGGAGGCAGCGGTCGTGTGTGCGTGTCGTGGGCGTGCGTCTGGCTTGGGAACCCAAATCGTCGTGAGTATGGGTGAGGGCGATGCCTCTCGCCGACTCTGAGGGCAAAGTGGGATTGGCGGGTGTGGCGCGTTCGGTGATGTGTTACTCAAGTTGATCTAGATAGTCTAATTTCTAGTGAATACATCGAACCCGGTCCTCTAATCCTTTGTGGGCGGGCGGCGCGTGCGGCGATTTGAATGTAGGGGGTGTGGGTGGCCTCCGACCCGGCTGTGAACTCACCCAAGCCTCAATAAATTCGGGACAGCACAGACAGCCCTCGCCCAGTTCTCAACCTCGTCCAGCGGCAAAGGCCGTGGGTGGAGCCCGCAGCAGCGAGGCCACCTTTTATTACGTTCTCCAACATCTTGGGGTTTCAGGTTCTGCTCAGACTCGGGCTTGGGGTACACTTTCAATTCAGGCAGCAGAGAAGGTTTGAAAACAGTCTATTCAGACGGCTACTACAGATGCAGGGTATATACAAGCCAAGGCAAACTCGTGCTAAGGAGAATTTGACACTCGAACAAGCTCCTCGAGCTAGATTGAGAGGGGGAGCGAGCTAGAGTGGGTACATCAAGAGGGAGCGAGGAGTGAAGGGGGAGACAAGACGAGACAGACCTGATCCAGCCGTGAGTGAGCGGGAAGTGCGAGGTGCTCACCGAAGAGACCCCGACCTTGAAGTCGGGCTTGGAGACGGGTGCGCGCGAAGCTGCAGGTCGAGCGCGCTGTCAAGAGTCGGAGTCGTGTCGAAGACGTGCCCGCGAGTCGGAATCGTAACCGCCGTCGATGACCAAAGCCGTGGAGCTCGAAGCCGTACCCGTCGTCGTAGGGGGTGGTCGGCGGAAGCCCGAATCCGAAGAGAAACCGAGGTCGTCGTCGTCGTAAGGTGTGGGGAGGGTGTAGGGCGCGAGATCCTCGTCCTGAGCTCGAACTCGTCAGCCGTCGTAGTCGCGCTTTGTTGAAAGCAAGACTGCCCGCTTGGGAGTGGTCGGCGGAAGGCGAAATCCGAGGAGAAAATGTGTGGGCGTGAATTGCTGTCCGACGGCGGGTACGTAGAGCGCGAGTCGGGTGTCGCTCGCGGGTCCTCAATGTTGTATGGGCGCTCGCTAGCAAAAGCTGAACTGGTTAGCGTGTTGGTTACCTTACGGCTGCTCGGCGGAAGCCCAGATCCGGGGAAAAGTCGGATTCGCCGTCCTAAGGCTTGAAGTCGGGCTTGGGGAGGTCGTGGGGTGTTGGCGGAGGCGTATAGGGTAGGTCGAAGTCGGTGCTGCTTCTTCAACGCGTGCTGAAGTCGGCGGTCGAAACCGATTTTCGACCTTCGAAGTTGGAGTCGCAGGCGAAAGCAGTCGACGCGAGGCCTTGTCGAGGCTTCGGGTATGCTGTCGTTGGTGTGGTCGGCGGACGCCCGAATCCGGGGAGAAAAAATGAAGAAGCAAGAAAAAAGATGTGAGAGACGAGAAATGCGCCGCCAATGCTACCGCACCCCGACCTCGGTTTCCCGGGCTCGGGAATCGCGAGGGGCAGGGGCGCGGCAGCAGGCGACGCGGGCGTCGTGGTGGTGGGAAGCAAGCGCCACGCCGAGCGACTCGGGGATATCACTCGCGTGGCATCATCACATTCCCACCATGGCTTCCCCTTCCCCCTCATCTCCCCTCGTCCATCGTCCGCCACGAAACGCTCGGATGAGCCAGGTAACACGCCCCCCATACTCGGCGACGCCGAACATACCCTATCCTGAACTTTCCCCGTGGGAAACCGCCAAAATCTGCGCTTTCTGCGTCTCTGCTTCATCCCCTCGCTTCCCCCGCCGCCTCCACGAACGCCAACGCCAGGACAGCAGTTCCCCATCCTCAAACTCACTCTAGGCGACCTCCAAGACTACCCCTAACCGCAATCTACCCGCTATAATCCCTTACCTACGCGCATATACTCTCCTCCCCTCTGTTCCGCCTCTCCCGCTCGCTCCAATCTTCCAGCTCTTCGCGAGCTCATTCTCGCCCCAGAAACGCCCTCAAACAGGGGCTGTGGAGCCCCACGTGGCTGATGGGCGGGCTGCGCACCCGGACGGCCAATGGCAGCCTCGATATTCTCCCGTTTTTACGGCTTTTACGCCGCGCCCCGTTTCTAAGCGTGGGGCTTCGGAAACGAATATAAGCAAGGTGAGTTTTCACTATAGAGCATCACTACTCACCCTTCTCTTCCCCTATGCACTCCACTCTCCAGTCCTCCCCTCCTCCGCTCTTCTATCCCTTTCCTTTCTTTTGCTTCTTCCTTACCCCCTTCATTCCTTCCACTACCTCTCTGCTAATCGACTTCTACTCGCTAGTATGCCTTCCCCCTACCTTCCCCAGTCCTATCCTGACCTACTCGAGGTCTGATCCAGGTGCGCACTCGCATTTGCGGCGTGTTTGCTGTCCATCTACTGACCCCACTTTCCAGCGCTTTTTGTACTGATTGCAATACCCTCAAAGACGAGGTAAGCGCGATTTTCGGCGGGTATCTACCACTACTGACCTCCTCCTACAGATTCTCGCCATTTTTGCCTGTCCCACCGACAGTCTCGCTTGTCGAGAGCGAGTGCCGCCTTGACCGTCCTACTAAAAGGTGAGTTGTTCAGTTCCTTCAACTTCATTTCGCTGATTTTCAGCTTCTGCACCGCGCGCTCGGCTCAATCAAGCGCCTCACTGATCAGCATCAGTGTTCTCGTACTCGCCGCATTCACTCAGGTACGCGGGGCTTCATTTCGATCGAATTCCCTCGTCTCACGAATTCCCAGATTCACTGATTTTCAGTCCCCCTGCCTCCTACCCTCACGCCAACACGACTACTGACCTCGGTAAGCGTCGCAGTGCTCGTTTATCTACGATACTGATCTATTCTCGCAGTCTCAAACTCACGACGGCTTGATTTAGCGACCCCCGACTGACATTCCAGTCCGTCTCGACATTGTACACAAGGTCAGTACCTGCGATTTTCGTACTTCCTACCCCACCACTGACCTCTGTACCTAGCCTAACCGACCCCCACGTTCCTCGACGAGCACGGGACGCATCGCCGAACGCGGCAACGACGTCGGCGCGGCTTCGTCGTGCCGCGTGCTCCGACGAGCGCTGATCTCGCCGCGACGCGTGCCCCCGCCACGCGACGTCGGGGCCGACTCCCACGCGTACACGGACGATTCCGCCTCCACGAGAGAGCTCGGCGACTGCCGTCGCGGCTGGCGAGCGCGTCGACGAGAACGGCGAGCACAAAGTTTCCGACGACGGGGAATCTGGCTGACCCTGCTTGTAGGATCGTACCACGCGATTGCTGCGACGCGTAGGGCAGTGCCAGACAACGTCGAGACTGGCGCCGACGCATGCGCCGCGCAGCGGCGCTTTGACCGGGCGGGGAATGGGCGAAACTCGGTGAGTAGTCGACATTGCCATGCGACGATCGGTACTCATTTTTTCATAGCCATCATGTCCACCTCGCCGAGACACCCCGCTCGCTGCTCGAGACGCCGAGCACGATCCCTTCACGCACTTACGACGACGCTGACGTGCCGCTTGACGGCACATCGAAGCCGGTGGGGGAAATCCTTGTCAAAATGGTGAGTACGCGCCTGAATTCACGAGTAATCGCTGCTGACTCGCTGCCCGCAGTGTCCAGCGTCCCTCCCACGTCGCCGAGAGCTTGTCCCGCGACCAGGCAGACGACGAACGGCGGCATTCACGGACGTCGACATCGACCTCGACGATGCCAAAACCAAGCTCAGATCGCCCCTGACGATATCTCGACGCGCGCGGCACTCGCCGCGTAGATATGTGAGTACTGACTGCTTCTCCGTGTCGCCTGCGAACTGACCACGATGACCAGACTCGCTGCTGCTCCCTCACGGTGGCGGCACAGCACGGTTTCTCGGGACGAAGTCGACATTCCCCCCGTCCCCATGCCGTTCGCCGGCATGTTGCCAGGCCCATGCGACGTTTCCCCTCGCATCCAGGTAGGGGGAGACCATCGTCAATCGCGGCGAGGTTATCCTTTGACCCTAATCCTCGATTTTCAGCTCATTTAAGCGAAGCGGGTCCGACTTGAGCACTGGTTGGCAAGGGCTTGCTTTCCTCATAATCCAGCGATATAGCGCTAATCAATCGCCTATCTAGCTACTTCAGCGACGCCTCGAAGACGCACGGGCAGCGCTTCGTGCTGCCCTGCAACCCACTCGATTTCGGCAAGTCTCAAAACTTTTCATTCCACTTGACCTTCATTGACCACTTTGCAGTCGATTCTATCGTGCACCCACCCTTCCATGCGTCGCCGAGGCATGTTCTTGCGCTTGCGCCTCGTCCTCGGGTGCGGGGGAAGCGTTGGCCTCCCTTGGGAAGGTGGGAAATCGATGTTAAGGTAAGTTTTTCACCAAGAACTCGATGTAACAAGTCGCTCACCTCGGTCTGTAGCTTGTCCATGACGCGGATGCCGTCTCAAGCCATTACCTTCGTCGTTGGGGAGCTTCGACGGCTGCAAGAACGCGGACATGGGCGCTTTGAGCGCGTTTTTGAGGCAACTCGTAGCTTTTGAGGTAAGTTTGCTAATTTTCCCCTTCTATCGATGCTGACTTTGTATCTCTCGGTGATCTAGGGGTCTATCATGAGTATTGGACGCTGTACGACCACTTCGCTAGGCGCTGGGACGCGCTGGCGCTTTTCTGAAGGCAAGTGGAACAGGTGTTTGGGGTTTTCTCATCGCTTTCCCCCAGCTTCTAGAGCTTGCTTATGGGACGCTATTGCGTCCATGGGCACTAACGAAGGTTGCTGACGGTGGGCGCATCTGTTTTGAAGCGAGGGGCTCGCTCAGAAGCGCCCACTAACGAAGTTTGCTCATGAAAGCGTCATTCTGCGCTCATGAGCAAATTCCGACGCCCCCGAGGTGAGTATCCGCTTGATTCTGCGATGTACGACGTACTAACGACTTGACAGTACTAATTCTACGACGAGAACCCGCGTGCTGCGATGTGCGCTTCGGGGTGAGCTCGGCTCATCTCGAGCTGAGGTTTTCAAGAATTGGCGCTCCGGCGTCAGTTCTCATCGCAGGCGGCTGCGAATTGGAGTTGAGTACCCCAATCCAAATGTTAAGCACACCCAGTAATAATATACCTTGACTCCAGGTCCTTCGACTTTGAGCTCGGCATGAGTTGGGTGGGTGCACCCATTTGTACCCATGGCCGAATTCCGACCGCCACAAGGTGAGAACTCGCTTTGTTTTGCGATATAAGACGTGCTAACGGCTGGATAGTACTGCCCCTACGACGAGAACCCGCGTGCTGCAGTACGCGCTTCGGGGTGAGCTCGGCTCATCTCGGGTTGAGGTTTGCAAGAATTGGCGCTCCGGCGTCATTTCCAATCGCAGGCGTCTGCGAGTTGGAGGTGAGCTACGCAATCTGAATGTTAAGCACACCCAGTAATAACATACCTTGATTCCAGGGTTCTCGACTTGAAACTCGGCATGAGCTGGGTGAGCTGCAAGATGAGCTCAAGCGATTTCTCTTCGTAAATACGGCTGTATGTACTTGTATTAGGTAGATTAGTGAATATACGATGTTACCCTAACGTCCCGAGTGTGCGAACAAGGCGGGAAACCGCAGAGATTCGTCCAAAAAGCGTTCTGAGTTGGTGAGCTCAAGCTGATCCCCCTCCCCCTCCCTCACATTACCTCCCAAGCGACGCGGGAGTGTATAGCATTCACCTAAGTCGTGTTATCCACCATCCACGTCGTCCTCGGGCGAGAATTCGAGGTGCGAGTTGAATTTCTCGAATTAAAAAAGTTCGTGCCGTGTCCCCCCTCCCCCCTGCGTAGATCGTTTCCCCGCGACTCGGGCAGTGTTTTGGTAGCGCGAAACAACTTTCTATTGCATGTTCTATCTAATACAGGCATCTAGGCGACGGTATTTAGCAAAATACGATGGGAATTGTCTGTAAACATCCCCCCCTCCCTCGTCTCCTTCCCCCCTCCCCCTCGCTCTCCCTCTCAATTCCCAGCGCCGGCGACTCGTCGCCATCGTCCTACACCCTCCCCGCACCCGCCGCGGGCGGGCGCGCGACGCGCTCGGCGCCTTTTCGTTCGATTCGGCACCTTCTCCCCCCTCCCCTCCCCTCCGTCGCGTCCCCGCCGATCCCAATCAGAAATTTGAAGTGAGTCGTGAACCAGCCATCATCCTTCTGCGCGCCAACCAGGCAAACACCAACTTCAAAGAGGTTGGGCACGGTGAAGTAGACGCGGCCGCCGGCTGAGGGGAGTGAGTGGCGCGCGGGTCGCATCCCTGGTGTCCCGCACCTATTCGGTACTGCATCATCTCGACGGGGATGTATTCTGTTGTGCGTAAGCGGTAGCGCATGACCTGTTCGAGCTCGCGAAAGGTCGAAACGACTTCGGGATTGGTGAGGGGTTTGACTGGGATGACGGATTTCTAGGGCATGCGTGAGATTCGAGTTACATGGTGAAGGGGGGGAGAGAATGACCTTGATGATGGTGGGGAGGCGCTGGTAGGTGCCTGTGGTGAGGACATCGAGGGAGGTGAGGAGGTCGTGGTTGCCGAGGCGTTCGGGGTTGAGCTCGTCGTGGATCTGGTGCAGTCGTCCGATCGCAGAGTCGATCTCGTATTTCAGGTTCATCAAGAACCCCACGAGATTCTGCTCATATTGTCAACGACCGCGCCCGCCACACAAGGTCTAACCACGCACCAGACATTTCTGCACGGTCTCCGCGTCGCGCGCCCACTTCGCGATCGCATAAAGCTTGACGACCTGCTTCTTCGTCGCGACGACAAAGTCCGCGAGGGTGCGCTTGCGCGCGACGTCGGACATGCCGGGGAGTCTGGTGCGCGCGGTTGAGTATCTTCACACGGGACGGGAACAAGGGCAGGGCGACTGACGTCTCTGCCACCTCCTGCAGCTCCGCGTAGATCTGCTGGGCCACTCGGGAGACGATCATGCCGAAGGGAACCTGGCCCTCGTTGACGTCGGGGAGCATGCGCTCGAGGTCCTCTACGGCCAGTTCTTGATGGTGGTATCCGTTCTCCTTCCCGTTCACAGTCAGAGGCCGGGCAATGTCTGCGACTGCCATACTGCCGTTGACGTTCATCGGCTGGTGGTGGTGGCGACCGACATCGGTAGCGGCGCAGGGCGCCCGGTCCCCGCGTCTCAAACTCGGATAATTCCGAGGTGTGCACATGACGAAGTTCAACTTTTCGAGACCTTGCTCTGCGCAGTTACCGTCTTTGTTTGGGCTGCGAGCAGGAGGCGGGTGGGCTGCGGGTGGTAGCTACTAGTCGAAGTGCAATGACGATCGAGGGATCCGCATGCTCTCCCCGCCAAAGCTCGAGCGCGTCTGGTCTGAAAATGGCAGGCGGGGTGGTGCACGTGATTCGCGTGACTGCGGCGGGTCACGGTTCGAGTTGGCGGACGCGGCGGTCGTGTGGGCGTGTCGTGGACGTGCGCCTGGCCTGGGGACCCAAATCGTAGTGAGTATGGGTGAGGGCGATGCCTCTCGCCGACTCTGAGGGAAAAGTGGGATTGGCGGGTGTGGCGCGTTCGGTGATGAGTTACTCAAGTTGATCTAGATAGTGGAATTTCTAGTGAATACATCGAACCCGGTCCTCTAATCCTTTGTGGGCGGGCGGCGGGTGCGGCGATTTGAGTGTAGGCAGTGCGGGTGGTCTCCGACCCGGCTGTCAACTCACCCAAGCCTCAATAAATTCGGGAGAGCACAGACAGCCCCCACCCAGTTCTCAACCTCGTCCAGCGGCAAAGGCCGTGGGTGGAGCCCGCAGCAGCAGACTTGGCGAGGTTTTGGGTAGGGCTCCTTCGATTACGTTCTTCAACATCTTGGGGTTTCAGGTTCTGCTCAGACTCGGGCTTGGGGTACACTTTCAATTCAGGCAGCAGAGAAGGTTTGAAAACAGTCTATTCAAAGGCTACTACAGATGCAGGGTATATACAGGCCAAGGCCAACCCGTGCTAAGGAGAATTTGGCACTCGAACATGCTCCTCGAGCTAGATTGAGAGGGGGAGCGAGCTAGAGTGGGTACATCAAGAGGGAGCGAGGAGTGAAGGGGGAGACAAGACGAGACAGACCTGATCCAGCCGTGAGTGAGCGAGAAGTGCGAGGTACTCACCGAAGAGACCCCGACCTTGAAGTCGGGCTTGGAGACGGGTGCGCGCGAAGCTGCAGGTCGTCGAAGCCCGAGGTCGAGAGCGCCGTCGAGAGTTGAAGACGTGCCCGCGAGTCGGAATCGTAACCGCCGTCGATGACCCAAGCCGTGGAGCTCGAAGCCGTACCCGTCGTCGTAGGGGGTGGTCGGCGGAAGCCCGAATCCGAAGAGAAACCGAGGTCGTCGTCGTCGTAAGGCGCGAGGGATGGTGTGGGGAGGGTTCGCGCCCTCGTCCTGAGCTCGAACTCGTCAGCCGTCGTAGTCGCGCTCTGTTGAAAGCAAGACCACCCGCTTGGGAGTGGTCGGCGGAAGGCGAAATCCGAGGAGAAAATGTTGTTGTCGCGCGAGGGCGTGAGTTGCAGTCCGACGGCTTGAAGTCGGGCTTGGGGACGGCGGGTGTGTAGAGCGCGAGTCGGGTGTCGCTCGCGGGTCCTCGATGTTGTATGGGCGCTCGCGCGGCGCTCCGAAATCGCTAGCAAAAGCTGGACGGCTGCTCGGCGGAAGCCCAAATCCGGGGAAATCTCGTATTCGCCGTCCTAAGGCTTGAAGTCGGGCTTGGGGAGGTCGTGGGGTGTTGGCGGACGCGTATAGGGCAGGTCGAAGTCGTTGGCGCGTGCTAAAGTCGGCGGTTGAAACCGAATTTCGACCTTCGACGTTGGAGTCGCAGGTGAATGCAGTCCACGCGGTGCCTTCGCGAGGCTTCCGGTATGCTGTCGTTCGCGTCTGTCGTGCGGGTAGTAGTGGTCGGCGGACGCCCGAATCCGGGGAGAAAAAATGAAGAAGCAAGAAAAAAGATGTGAGAGACGAGAAATGCGCTGCCAATGCTACCGCACCCCGACCTCGGTTTCCCGGGCTCGGGAATCGCGAGGGGCAGAGGCGCGGCAGCAGGCGACGCGGGCGTCGTGGTGGTGGTGGGAAGCAAGCGCCACGCCGAGCGACTCGGGGATATCACTCGCGTGGCATCATCACATTCCCACCGTGGCTTCCCCTTCCCCCTCATCTCCCCTCGTCCATCGTCCGCCACGAAACGCTCGGATGAGCGAGGTAACACGTCCCCCATACTCGGCGACGCCGAACATACCCTATCCTGAACTTTCCCCGTGGGAAACCGCCAAAATCTGCGCTTTCTGCGTCTCTGCTTCATCCCCTCGCTTCCCCCGCCGCCTCCACGAACGCCAACGCCAGGACAGCAGTTCCCCATCCTCAAACTCGCTCTAGGAGACCTCCAAGACTACCCCTGACCGCAATCTACCCACTATAATCCCCTTACCTACGCGCATATACTCTCCTCCCCTCTGTTCCGCCTTTCCCGCTCGCTCCAATCTTCCAGCTCTTCTCGAGCTCATTCTCGCCCCAGAAACGCCCTCAAACAGGGGCTGTGGAGCCCCACGTGGCTGATGGGCGGGCTGCGCACCCGGGCGGCCAATGGCAGCCTCGATAATCGCCCGTTTTTACGGCTTTTACGCCGCGCCCCGTTTCTAAGCGTGGGGCTTCGGAAACGAATATAAGCAAGGTGAGTTTTCACTATAGAGCTTCACTACCCACCCTTATCTCCTCTCCTATGCACTCCACTCTCAAGTCCCCCCCTCCTCCGCTCTTCTATCCCTTTCCTTTCTTTTGCTTCTTTTCTACCCCTTTCATTCCTTCCACTACCTCTCTGCTAATCGAGTTCTACTCGTCAGTAGGCCTTCCCCCTACCTTCCCCAGTCCTATTGCGACCTCCTCGAGGTCTAATCAAGGTATGTCCTTGCATTTTCCTACCGTTGGCTGCATGTTTACTAACCCCGCTTTTCAGCGCTTTTTGTACTTCTTGCAGGAGCTCCAAAGACCAGGTAAGCGCGAATTCCGACCAGTAACTACCACTACTGACCTCGTCCTACAGATCCTCGCCATCTTCGCCTGTCCCACCGGCGATTCCGCTTGTCGATGGCGAATGCCGCGTTGATAGAAGGTGAGTTGTTCAGTTTCTTCAACTCTATTTCGCTGATTTCCAGCTTCTTCACCGCGCACCCGGCTTGTTCAAACGCCTCACTGGTCAACATCAGTGTTCTCGTACTCGCCGCACTCACTCAGGTAGGCGGGGCTTCATCTCGATTGAATTTCCTCGTCTCACGAATTTCCAGATTCACTGATTTTCAGCCCCCCTGCCTCCTACTACCGCGCGAACACGACTACTGACCTTGGTAAGCGTCACAGTGTTCGGTATCTACGATACTAACCTATTCTCGCAGTCTCAAACTCACGACGGCTTGATTTAGCGAGCCCCGACTGACATTTCAGTCGATCTCGACATTGTACTCGAGGCGAGTACCTACGATTTCCGTACTTACTACCCCACCACTGACCCTCTTATCTAGCCTAACCGACCCCCACGTTCCTCGACGAGCACAGGACGCATCGCCGAACGCGGCAACGACGTCGGCGCGGCTTCGTCGTGCCGCGTGCTCCGACGAGCGCTGATTCCGCCGCGACGCGTGCCCCCGCCACGCGACGTCGGGGCCGACGCCCACACGTACACGGAGAGTTCCGCCTCCACGAGCGAGCCCGGCGACTGCCGTCGCGGCTGGCGAGCGCGTCGACGAGAACGGTGAGCACAAAGTTTCCGACGACGAGGAATATGACTGACCCTGCTTGTAGGATCGTACCACGCGATTGCTGCGACGCGTGGGGCACTGCCAGACGACGTCGAGACTGACGTCGACGCATGCGCCGCGCCGCGCAGCGGCGCTTTGACCGGGGGGCGGGGAATGGGCGAAACTCGGTGAGTATTCGACGCTACCATACGACGACGCCAGCATGTCCACCTCGTCGAGACCCCCCGCTCGCTGCTCGAGACGCCGAGCACGATCTCTCTACGCACTTACGACGACGCTGACGTGCCGCTTGACGGCACATCGAAGCCGGTGGGGGGAATTCTTGTCAAAATGGTGAATACGCGCCTGAATTCACGAGTAATCGCTGCTGACTCGCTGCCCGCAGTGTCCAGCGACCCTCCCACGACGCCGGGAGCTTGTCCCGCGACCAGGCAGAGGACGAACGGCGGCATTCACGGACGTCGACATCGACCTCGACGATGCCAAAACCAAGCTCAGATCGCCCCTGACGATATCTCGACGCGCGCGCCACTCGCCGCGTAGATATGTGAGTACTGACTGTCTCTCCGCGTCGCCTGCGAGCTGACCACGATGACCAGACTCGCTGCTGCTCCCTCACGCCGTGTGGCGGCACGGCACGGTTTCTCGGGACGAAGTCGACACTCTCGCCGTCCCCATGCCGCTCGCCGACATTCTGCCAGGGTCGTGCGACGCTCCAACACGCATCCAGATAAGGGCAGACTATCGCCAATCGCGGCGAGGTTATCCTTTAACCCTAATCCTCGATTTCTAGCTCATCAAGCGAAGCGGGTCTGACTTGAGCACTGGTTGATAAGTGCTTGCTTTCCTCATAATCCAGCGATATAGCGCTAACCAATCGCCTATTCAGCTACTTCAGCGACGCCTCGAAGACGCACGGGCAGCGCTTCGTGCTGCCCTGCAACCCACTCGATTTCGGCAAGTCTCAAAACTTTTCATTCCACTTGACCTTCATTGAGCACTTTGCAGTCGATTCTATCGTGCACCCACCCTTCTATGCGTCGCCGAGGCATGTCCTTGCGCTTCCGCCTCGTCCTCGGGTGCGGGGGAAGCGCTGGCCTCACTTGGGAAGGTGGGAAATCGATGTTAAGGTAAGTTTATCACCAAAAACTCGATGTAACAAGTCGCTCACCTCGGACTGTAGCTTGTCCATGACGCGGATGCCGTCTCAAGCCACTCTCTTTGTCGTTGGGGAGCTGCGACGGCTGCGAGAACGCGGGGACGGGCGTTTCAAGCGCGCCTTTTGAGGCAACTCGTCGCTTTTGAGGTGAGTTTGCTAATTTCCCCCTTCTATCGATGCTGACTTTGTATCTCTCGGTTCTCTAGGGGTCTATCATGAGTATTGGACGCTGTACGACCACTTCGCTAGGCGCTGGGACGCGCTGGCGCTTTTCTGAAGGTAGTGTAAGACGAGTTTGGGGTTTTCTCATCGCTTTCCCCCAGCTTCTAGAGCTTTCTTACGCGATGCCATTGCGTCCATAGGCACTAACGAAGGTTTCTGACGGTTGGCGCATCTGTTTTGAAGCGAGGGGCTCGCTCAGAAGCGCCCACTAACGAAGTTTGCTCATGAAAGCGTCATTCTGCGCTCATGAGCAAATTCCGACGCCCCCGAGGTGAGTATCCGCTTGATTCTGCGATGTACTACGTACTAACGACTTGACAGTACTAATTCTACGACGAGAACCCGCGTGCTGCGATGTGCGCTTCGGGGTGAGCTCGGCTCATCTCGAGCTGAGGTTTTCAAGAATTGGCGCTCCGGCGTCAGTTCTCATCGCAGGCGGCTGCGAATTGGAGGTGAGTACCGCAATCCGAATGTTAAGCACACCCAGTAATAACATACCTTGACTCCAGGTCCTTCGACTTTGAGCTCGGCACGAGTTGGGTGGGTGCACCCACTTGTGTTCATGGCCAAACTCCGACCGCCACAAGGTGAGAACTCGCTTCTTTTTGTGATATACGACGTGATAACGGTTGGATAGTACTAATTCTACGACGAGAACCCGCGTGCTGCAGTACGCGCTTCGGGGTGAGCTCGGCTCAGCTCGGGTTGAGGTTTGCAAGAATTGGCGCTCCGGCGTCAATTCCAATTGCAGGCGTCTATGAATTGGAGGTGAGCTACGCAATCCGAATGTTAAGCACACCCAGTAATAACATACCTTGATTTCAGGGTTCTCGACTTTGAAGTCGGCATGAGCTGGGTGAGCTGCAAGATGAGCTCAAGTGGTTTTTCTTCGTAGATACAGTTGCAAGTACTTGTATTAGGTAGACTAGTGAATATACGATGCTCCCCCAACGTCCTGAGTGTGCAAACAAGGCGGGAAACCGCAGAGATTCGTCCAAAAAGCGTTATGAGATGGTGAGCTCAAGCTGATCCTGCTCATTGCCCTCCCCCTCCCTCCAATTACCCCCCGAGCGACGCGGGAGTGTACAGCACTCACCTACGTCGTGCCATCCACCATCCACGTCGTCCTCGGGCGAGAATTCGAGGTGCGAGTCGAATTTCTCAAATTAAAAGAGTTCGTGCCGTATCCCCCCTCCCCCCTTCGTAGATCGCTTCCCCGCGACTCGGGCAGTGTTTTGGTAGCGAGAAACAACGTTGTATTGCATGTTCTATCTACTACAGGCATGTAGGCGACGGTATCTAGCGAAACACGATGGGAATCGTGTGTCAACATCCCCCCTCCCTCGTCCCCTTCCCCCTTCCCCCTCGCTCTCCCCCTCAATTCCCAGCGCCGGCGACTCATCCCCATCGTCCTACACCCTCCCCGCACCCGCCGCGGGCGGGCGCGCGACGCGCCCGGCGCCTTTTCGTTCGATTCGGCACCTTCTCCCCCCTCCCCTCCCCTCCCCTCCCCTCCCCTCCGTCGCATCTCCGCCGATCCCGATCCCGATGAGAAATTCGAAGTGAGTAGTGAACCAGCCGTCGTCCTTCTGAGCGCCAACGAGGTTGGGAACGGTAAAGTAGACGCGGCCGCCGGCTGAGGGGAGTGAGTAGCGCGCGGGTCGCATCCCTGGTGTCCCGCACCTATTCGGCACTGCATCATCTCGACGGGGATGTATTCAGTGGTGCGTAGGCGGTAGCGCATGACCTGTTCGAGCTCGCGAAAGGTCGAAACGACTTCGGGGTTGGTGAGGGGTTTGACGGGGATGACGGATTTCTGGGGGGGGCTAGTGAGATGGGACAGACGAAAGGGGGAGGGGGACTGACCTTGATGATGGTGGGGAGGCGCTGGTAGGTGCCCGTGGTGAGGACATCGAGGGAGGTGAGGAGGTCGTGGTTGCCGAGGCGTTCAGGATTGAGCTCGTCGTGAATCTGGTGCAGTCGCCCGATCGCAGAGTCAATCTCGTACTTCTGGTTCATCAAGAACCCTACGAGATTCTGCTCATATTGTTAACAAGCGCGCCCGCCACACAACACCGGACCACGCACCAGGCATTTCTGCACCGTCTCCGCCTCGCGCGCCCACTTGGCGATCGCGTACAGCTTGACGACCTGCTTCTTCGTTGCGACGACAAAGTCCGCGAGGGTCCGCTTGCGCGCGACGTCGGACATGCCGGGGAGTCTAGTGCGCGCGGTTGAGCATCTTCACACGGAGGTAGGACAAGGGCACAACGACTGACGTCTCTGCCACCTCCTGCAGCTCCGCGTAGATCTGCTGGGCCACTCGCGAGACGATCATGCCGAAGGGGACCTGTCCCTCGTTGACGTCGGGGAGCATGCGCTCGAGGTCCTCTACGGCCGGTTCTTCATGGTGGTATCCGTTACCGTTCATCCCGCTCTCCTTCCCATTCATTGTCAGAGGCCTGGCAATGTCTGCGACTGCCATACTGCCGTTGAAGTTCATCGGCTGGTGGTGGTGGCGAGCGACATCGGTAGGCGCCCGGTCCCCGCGTCTCAAACTCGGATAATTCCGAGGCGTGCACGTGACGAAGTTCAACTTTTCGAGACCTTGCTCTGCGCAGTTACCGTACGCACTCGGCGTGGCGTCACCCTTTAGATATGTATTCATACAAAGCTGTGCTTTCTCTTCTCCCAATAAGTTTTATTATTCCAGAAGATGAAGTACCCGAGCTCTGATCACCTTTCGCTGTCGCTGCTGCCTTCCGACCCAATTGCAGTAGCATTCGATTCGCAGCTTCCATCCTGATTAGTGAGAGTGATTAATTTTCTCCGATATAACTGACAGAGCCAGCTGTGAGCAGAAGAAGGTAGTGGGAGTCCGAGAGATGATAAGGAGCGGTAAGGAAAGGCTTAAAACAGCGGATATGTGCTACAACAGGTTAAGTATTGTCCAGGGTCTGGAAATAAAAGCAAGTCCGTGCTATTCAAGCCAGCGAACATAACCTTCAAGGTCAAGGGCCACAGTAAATTAATGAGCAATAGATAATGTCGCCGAGAAGGGCGTAATCTACGCGTCACCACGTCGCGTTCACATCAAAATACAGCTTCTAGCGCCCCATAGAGGTACATGGTTCCTGGCGCAGTTGCGACTGGATAAACTCTCCTCTCTCCTAACATCGAGAGTCGGGGAAGGCGGGGCTGGTTTGTGGCGTTGCTTGGTTGTGCTTGGCGCGCATCAAATGTCGCTCACGTGCCATCAATTACATCCCAAATTGGGGACGCGTTTCTTTGTTCAAACTTTGGACTTCGTCTTCAGAACCATCATCTGCTTGCTTGCTTGTTGACGTTCGCCTTGATCTCAGCAAGACGCGCAAGTGCTCTCTATGCCCGCCACCAGACCGAGCCACAGATCTGCGAGACATACGCCACTAGGCAGCTCCAGCGGGCGGTCCGACGATGAGATCATCTCGCTGAGCTCGGACGACGGGCTCGTCTTCAAACACAAACCCAAGAAGACCACGAAGAAGAATAGCAAGCCGCCAGCGAACGTGGAGATAGTCGAGATCAGCGATGACGAAGATGACACCCCGCCAGCGCATAACGATGTGAACAGCAGGCTTCAGCGTCAGATTCAGGAGCTCAAGCAGGTGCGTCCACCATGATGAGCTCTGGGCCTCGCATGTGCTGACTTTACGCCCAGGAGAACAGCAGGCTGAAGCACGACTGCGCTAGATCAGCTAAGGAGCTGTCGGTCGTCCGAAAAGAGCTTCAAGCAGCCGAGAAGGGCAAGTCCAAAGCGGCGATGGTACGCCTATCCATTTCTATAGCGAATCCGTCCCTGACCTCGCTTAGGATCCCGAAATGGACGACCTCCTCTCCTGCGAAATATGCACCATGCGCGTGTGGACTCCCGTCCTGTACGTTTGCCTCACACTTCCCTCTCCCAATCTAATCAACGCATCGTAGTATCCCCAGCTGCGGCCACACCTTCTGCAAGAACTGCCTCCTCGACTGGTTCAACCAAACGTATACCCAACACCTCGCGTCCAATCCTGGCTACAACCCCATTCGCGCCCAAGCCACCCTCCCTCGCAACGTCGAGTTCCTGCTCGGTTCCATCTCCCCGAACGACCTGCAGCGCGTGAAGCAATTACTCGCCGTGTACGCGCAGCCAGCGCCGAAATTCACCTGCCCGTCGTGTCGGCAAGCAGTCACTACCCGACCGACGGAGGTGTACCAGCTGAAGAAGGTCGTACACAAGATAGCGGGGGAGAATGGGGAGAAGGAGCCTGCATCGGCACCTCAGCCCGTGGGGAGATTGCGGCGGGGAGTTGGTTTAGGACGGACGGACGACCCATGGGCGAAGTTCTTCCCGAATTGACACTTTGAGTGTGACCTATTCGGACTTTTCTTACTTGGCCCACACAGGCCCACTTTTCTCGCTTCTGCTGCATCGCGACACACATCCCATGCCGACACGTTACTTTATTCAGTGTATACCACAGCGGTCATTATTGTATCCACATCAGTCTAGCATATACATTTGTAAGTATGGGTTTGTTCGAGCAACTTTCTCATGGTCGTTCGCACTAAGCACCAGACAAGCGCATTGCCCATGTCCCCAGGCAAGACCCGTTCACCTCTTCTTCGCCGCCTTCGCTTTTGTCGTCCTTCCCTTTGCCGTGCTCGTCGATCCCTTCCTTCCCCCACTGCCCACCTCCGCCTCCTCGCTCACTGTGCTCGCTTTCCGCTTCAATGCGCCCCGCTTAGCCGACAAGGGCTCCCCCTCCTCACTCAACGTCGAGTTCGTCCGGCGCAGACTCGGGCTGTTCCGCCTCATCCCCGGACTGTCATGCCTCGCCGATGACCTCGACACCGCCGACGCCGGCGATACGCCCCTTCCGTCCTCTCCATCCGCCGGCCCACTGACACTTCCCCTCGCGCTTCCGCCGCCCGTACTCCCCCCTACACTCGATCCCGCATCCTCCTCCCCCAGCGTCCGCCACGCGCGCGCGAACAGGCCCTCCCCTGCCACCCCGTCCTGAAACCCGACCAGCGTCCCCCGCGTCCGCGCGTCCACGCCCGGCACGTTCGCCATCACTCCCTCTCCCGTTCCGCGTGCAGCGAAGAGCTCGAGGGGCAGGGAGCCCGCATTGCGCACGCTCGGCATCCCCTCGCGCGGCGCGGGCAGCGGCTGCTGGCGCGCGCGCTCTTGGAGGTAGGGGTCGGTTTCCCCGGGCAGCTCGCCCAGGTGCTCGATCCACTCCCATGGGCGGTTTGGGACGGGCGCGGTGGGGAGGAGCTCGTCGGTCGTGGGGTCGCGCTGCGCGGAGGCGAGGTGGGCAACGATCGCGGGCGGGGGAAGGTGCGGAGTGAGAATGCGGAGCGCGCGGGAGTGCTCGGGCGGGAGGTCGGGGGGTGGAGTGATGGATACCGGGTCGGGGTAGCGGGCGTAGGGGTCAAAGGGGGTGGTGGCTTTGGGGGGCGGGGAAGGTCCGTCGACGAGGAAGAAGAGGGTGTCGATGAGTAGGGGGAAGAGGACGAAGTCGGGGTGGAGGCCGGATCCGTAGGACTGGGGATAGATCAGAAAGGATTCAGCCACCCGGTATTGGAAACACTCACCAGTGCCAGCGAGAGCAAGGAGGACATCACTTGCGCCGAGACTTCCTTCGACTTCGGTGACGGCGGAGTCTCAAAACCTAGTACGAATTGCACCAGACGCGCCAGCAGGATGACCGCATTCTTCGTCTCTTCGTCCTCCCACTGCACCTGGGATCCGCCAAGCGTCTGCAAGACAATGCCGAGGATAGTCGCAATCACGGTCAGGAATTTATCTTGCAGCGATTCATCCAGCTGAATACACGCGGGCCCGAACCGGAATGGCGTTGCCACGTCCACCAGCGCTCGCAGAAGCTCCCCGCTCCGCTTCAAGGCAGGAAACAGCCCAGGTACATCCTGCACGCCTTCCAACGACTTCAGTATGCACTGCAGCCCGCTATTGACGAACTTCCCGGCCGTCAGGGCATCGGCGCCGCTGACAACCTGTGCAATGAACTGCGCCTTTTCCTCTGACACGGATTCGTCGAAGAGCTGAGCGGTGACATGGCGGAGGACTTTGTTTGCGGCATGATCCTGAGGATCTTGGGAGAGCGCGTGCCCCATGCGCCGGAGAAGGAACTTGAGGTGGATTGCCGTTGCAGCTATGGTCCACGGGCTCAGCATTGAAGTGAGGTTTTGCATGTCGGAGAAGTCGTGGTCTAAATGTATCGTTAGCAACGAAGTGGACTAGTCAGCGCACGCGAGCTTACCTGAGGGAGTATCGCAGAGCATGATGTTCAGAGATTGAATGAGGTCCGCCGAGATGACTTCCCGTGCGCTCGAGGTCTCCGACGTCTTCAAAGCATGCTCAAATGCTTCTCGCACGACATCCAGATCCCTAAACACCGCTCGCCTGAAATCCGCGTCCGCACACAAACATGCCCTAATCTCCGATGCATCGTCGCGGATGCCTTGCTCCAGAAACTCGTTGTGCTTGAGGAGCACCAGCAGCGGTATACTGCTCGCCAGCATAGGGAAACCCACTGCCCGGAACGCTTCGCGGCGCGCTGTGCGGATAGCCTGGATCTGGATGAGGTCCGCTGGCGGCATTCCATCCCCCCTCGCCTCCTGCTTGATCATCAACTCCCGACAGATATCATTCGCGGCTCGCATCCACGGTGCGAGCTGCTCTGCTTGCGCATCCGTCGCTACCTGCGACCCCCTTCGCCATACCGAACATATGAGGCCTTGTAAAACCGTCGTAGTTCGTAGCGCGCCGTGTACGACTAGGAAGACGAGCACGGTCGCGAGGACGGTCCACATATCCGGAGTCAATACAAGCAGCTCGTTCGGGCCAGGGCTTTCGAACCACTGGAGGATGTCGCGGTCGAGGCCATGCGGGAGGTGTTGGTCGATGTGAAGGAGGAAAGTGCCATAGCGGAGGGCGAGAGATTGGCGATCGGCGTCGTCGGGGGATATGACGGGTACTTGGCGTAGGCTGGCGAAGGTGTTGTCCCAAACTTTCCAGCCCCAGTCGTGCGCGGCGCGGTAGGAAATCCAGAGGTGGTTGGCGAGCATTGAGGGGTCAGATGCAGGATTTGTTGCAAGGACGAGGATCTCCGGCATGACGTCGGGTACAGCGAACGAGGGCTGTATGGTCGTCGGTTGAAGGGCCTGGAAGGTGCATGAGCAAAGGTTTCTCAAGCCAATCACGAGCACGTACGGAGGTCAGTGAGATCATGTCAGCCTGAACATGGCCTTGGGCCTCCAGATCCAGGTACTTCCCTTGGTCCAACTCGGTCAAGAAATCGAGCATCTTGCGGACCTGGATCCCTCGTGCTTTCCAGAGTTGATGAGCATGGTAAAGGGCTTCGATGATGCGTCCCCGGGCGTTCATACATGCCCAGATAGTGCCATGTCGCCTCAATGTGTTCATCACCGCCATAAGTGTGTCGAACGTCGCTGCATGCTCCAACGCGCACAGAGTTATCTAGAATACACGTCAGCATCAGCGAGGGCAAGTAATTGAAGACGCCCACATCGAGGATGCACTGATAACACTTGGCTAGTCGGTATAACTCCGTAGCGGTGCAGAATACACGAAGCATCGTCTCCGACGACGAAGCGTCACCCTTGCTGATGTACGTTTGCAAGAGGGGGAAAAGCCATGTTCGCGCAACCCGTGTCTGCTCATACCGCGAGGCGGACAAGAACAGCCGGCACTCCGACGCCAACTCGTTGACGGACAAGAAGACCCTAGGCTCGCCTGGGCATTGCTTGAGTGAGAAAGCACAATCAATTTAGAATAATGCGTACGATCGAAGACCTCTGGCAGGACATTGCGTATCGTGGCGCGGATCTCCCGCTCGTTCTGATCCTCTGGCGTCTTCCGGGCCCGGACGCCATACAAAGTCACTCGGCGCTGACTTGTCAGCGACGGCGTGGTCTGCATGTCGTTCAGCGGTATCCACTGCAGAAAGTTTCGATGCCTTGAGCGATGTTCCTGGACTTCACGTGAGCATGAGCGTTTCCTCCACAGCGCAATAAGACCAACTTCCGCAACGGTCAACCCCTGCTCCACTCTCGCGATGAGCCTCTGGACATAGAGGTCGTACGAAAACAGCCCCCTGCGCACAAGCTCCCCGTACAACGACGCCACGTCCCTGATATTCTCCTCCGCTGCCGCGATGTCCGACCCATCCAGCCAGTCGAACAATTGGTCCTGCAGAAACTCGCTTGGAGATGGCGTGTCCCGGCGCGCCGCATTGGCTGACCCTGCTCTCCGGACAGCGCGCTCAAGCGCCTGATCCTTCCAGTTCGCGATGAGGCTGACGGCCGCGAAGATGCGGTGATCGCCAAATTGGAGGGGCGTGACGCTCCAGGAGAGCAGCATGTCGAGCTTGGCGGCGAAGCGCGGGGCGGAGTCGCCGCAGTCGAGGAAGAAGGGCAGCTCACCGATGTCGGTCTGACTGGAGATGGAATTGAGGAGCTGTGGAATGGAGTCGGCTTCGTGCTAAAGGCGTCTGCGTTGTGACGAATCTACGCACCTGAACATCCTTGACAGTCCTAGCTAGGCCTCCAACGCGGGAAGGCATATGCAAGAAGAGGAGCGCTTCATTCCTGCGCTTGATGTCCGCGAAGCTATCTGCGAGACGTTGCATCACCTCTCTTGCCCTCTGCTCGACGCGCTGATCCGTAGAAGGAGACAACAGCTCTTCGGCGGCCATCCGCTCTATCAGAGACGAGTGCGTCGTCCACATTCGGGGGCTGACGAATGCCTCGGGGATGGCGATCAAGATGCGCTATACGCCGTCAGAAAGGAAGGATAAGGTAAGCTAAGAACCACATTACCTGCACTATGACTTTGAGTAGGCGCTCTGTGCCAAACAGATGGTCGCTAGCTGACGCCGTGGAAATCTCCGACAGCTTCGTCAAGCATGCATCCGCGAGAGGTCGACTAAAGGCCCGGCAATGCAAAGTATCCTCAAGGTACTCGAAGGCGAGGCGGACAACAAAGCCGGCCTGCGCGAGATTGCACGTCGCAAGCTGCTCTATAAGCCAAGCGAGGAATAATCGGTGGTCGACGAGGCCATCGACGTAGAAAGTGCGCAGAAGCTGCAGGCTTCGACGATCAGAATAAGTGCGCAACGTGGGTGACATTCAGCATACCAATAGCTGAAGCGCGACACCCATTTTTCCCTATTCTCATCATCCAGCAGCACACCCTTAAACGTCTGCTTGATATTTCCCAAACCAGGCCGCGGCGCGCTCGGGAGCACGATTTCCGAGAGCTGCTTCTTGAGATAGCCAGTGACCGTATTCGCCCAGTCCAAACTGTACTTTGTCGGGTCGTAGTTCGCCTTGTTGCGCAGGCCGGCTGTCTCGTTCGCTCCCAATGCGCGCAGAAACCAGATGGCGCGAGGGATTGCCACCTTGTTGGTGTATAGAAGCTCGAACAAGTCGTGCCCTTTCGGACCGTGAGGGATGCTCTTGCCCAGCTTTGCGAGGGGCACGTCGGGGTTCGCCAAGTCCGCGAGCCAGGATTGCCGCTTCGTCTCGTTCAGAGTCACCCTAGAGGGCATGCGAAACGTCGACGATCTGCATTATGACTTCAATACGAATTTCGACAATCTTCAAAGAGGCGAACACGACTTACGGAATAGCAGCGTTCTGTTCGGCTCGACGCGAGAAGACCTCGTTCATGAGCTGCTCAAGGAGAGGTAGCGCATTCGACTCCTCTTCCTTTTTGTACAGCTCGCCCGTGATGACAGGCTGTGCGCTCAGTGTCTCCCCCTGCAACACATGATAATTGGAGAAGTAAATCGGAAAGGAGATAGAGGAACCAACCGCGACAGCATGGCCAAGCTGAAAGCCCTTCTTGATGTTGGTTTCGGTCAGCAAGTCTTCATCCTGGCCAGGTTTGGGAGGGTAGAATCCCGTGTAGCCTGAGAAGTATCAGATTCCTAGTACAACTTTACCTCTGGCAGAACAAACGTACCCAAATCCGCTGTCCGATGGACTTGCGGCAGCCAGGGTGGCGGCACGCATTCGTAAGTTGGGGCATCCCTCTCGGAGTCCGGCTCCTCTCGCCCACGCATTATTGTACAACGTCACAGGGTATCAGAGCTGCATGAAGTCCAAAGACAAGGGAGACCGGCGACAGCGCGCGGTGGCGGAAGGCAAGGTGTTCAATTAAATCAACAGCGCGCCATCAATTCTCTATTACCCACTTGATTCCTGCCATCACCCGGTGGTCAATTGTCTCCTCCACGGGCAGTTCGTGAGCGTCCCGAGTTCCCTGAGCGCTCGGCGAATACGTATGGTCAGTGATACATTCGTTCCCTGAGTCAAGAAGGACCATGTCTCCCCGGCGGTGAGTGACCGAATGCGCACTTGTCGCGTCTGCCTATGCTTACGCGCTCCCAGGACGCTCCTTTCCCCCGTCGACCCGCCACAATCGATTATATACACCGACTTTGACCCCCCGGTCCGGCGGTGGTACCACTATGTGCCCATAACCATGACCGTGTGCCTCATGCTCGCCCCGCACCCCTCCCTCCTCTACGTTCTCGTCCGCTATCACTTGCAGACGCGCGAGGACCCCCTGGCGTTCGGCGCGCACCTCTTCGCGACGTACGCGCTCACCTTCATGGCGTTCTCCTCCCTCATCATCTGCGTCTCGCGCGATCCGGGGCCCGTGTCGCTGCAGGACGCGGACAGCATCTCCCCGACGGCGAGGCGGAGGCGGGAGGACGACGAGGATGACGCGGAGGAGATCGAACTGACGGAGGCGCTGGTGTCGATCGACTACAATGCGCCGGGGCGGTGGTGCAACAAGTGCTGGGTGCGTGGCGGGTGGGGGATGGCGTGCGTGCCGCTGACATGCGTTCCAGGCGCCCAAGCCCGAGCGGACGCATCACTGCTCCGAGTGCAATCGCTGCGTCTTGAAGATGGGTATGTTGACCCGCATGCCCCTTCTCCCATACGTTCTCATCATCTGTAGACCATCATTGTCCTTGGCTTGCGTCAAGATGCGTCGTGCGTCCGCTCCTTCCAAGCGCATGGGCACGAGCTAACCTATGCCCAGGGTCATCGAACATACCCTGCCTTCGTGCACTTCCTCACCACTGTCACTCTCCTCGCTATGTATATCACGGTGATCTGCTCTCGTGCACTGCTCTTCGCCTTCCGAAATCCTTACGCTGTGGTGCGCACCCTTTCCCCTCCCTTGTCTGTCTTCGGGACTGAACAACTCTCCCAGGATGATACTACCCCCATACACGAGATCTCGCTCGCCTTCTACGGCGCCGTGATCACCATAGTCATAGGATCTTTCCTGTGCTATCATCTCTACCTCATTTCGTGAGTACATCATTTCTCATCGTCGTTGCAACTCAATAGAATGACGCCAACTCCAGCACCAATCAAACCACCCTCGAGAACCTCTCGCCCTTCATGCTCCTTCGACATCTACCTCCCTTGCCTTCGTACACCGGCGACCGCCTCTCCAACCCACCCATAGAGCCCGAGCTCTCGTACGACCAGCGACGTCTAGTCCGCGATGCGCACAACTCAATACGAATTTACGACGTTGGCTGGCGGCGGAATTGGGCGCAGATCTTCGGGTGGAAGGGCAAATGGGGATGGGTGCCAAGGGTGCTGTATGGGGGCGCGACGTGAGTGTTGATCTTGCGCGGTTATGCGGTGCGCACGGCGTGATGCTGACATTGAACTGCAGCAAAGGCAGCGGGAAGTACTTCCCCATGAACCCGAAGGCGGACGATATGCTTGCACGATTAGCAGAGGAGCTAGTGCGCGCGGAAAAGGATAGATAGCATGGGAGATCTAGCTTTCCTCCCTTCCCTTCCCTTCCCTTTCCTTCACCTGCCGTCAAATTCATTATCGCGCTCATTTGTCCACTGACCATCCTTGCCATATACCCACCACATACTTATTTCGGACGATTGTACCCTAATTTCTCTGGATGCGTCCGCCGTGTAGTACCAGCTGTACTCTAGGGCGGATGCAGCGGTGTATATATGTTGTACTTCACTCGTCTTCACGCACATCTCTAGGCACTTCATTTATTTACCGCATTCCTTCCATAGGATATTGCTTGCATACTTGTTCATTCTTTTGCCTGGTGCACATATCTACTTACATGCTATGGCTATGGTACCCATGATTCCTGGAATCGCTGGAAGTGCGGGCGCGGGCGGCAAACGAGCAAATACGGGTAAACACTCGCCGCATTTTCCGTTTCTGGTCTATTTCCGGTGTTCAGCTTGTCCGCGACGTCGATGGCGACGCGAACGTGTGCACTACTGCGCCTTCCCGTGTAACAATGCACTCCCCAGCTTGCTCGTCTACTGCTCCGCCGCGCGTAACGCCAGGCGCGTCCTAGGTTTCATGCAGACCGTAGCCTTGAGCAACCCCCAGCTGTGCTACATCTCGGTTGCCTGGATTTAAGCCGGAACTCAGTGAGACTCGAGACTTGCCAGGAGGCGATGGTGGCTGGTGCACTGGATCCTGTCGAGGCGTACTAGGGTGCGTCCTCATTGGCCGCGCTCGTCATTGGCTAACCCACGTATTGAATCCAGAAGCACCACTTGGTACGGGCTCCCCCCAGTGCCAGCGGCCATCCCAGCGCCTTACTTGCCCGATGGAATCGCTCAGACTCCAAGCAACCATATACTAGAGGATGAGCTATACCACCGGACGCGGCAGGTCTCCAGAGTGGAGACGGCACAATGGCTTTGAGAATCAGCTGTGTCAGCCTTCCTGCCAGCGTTTGCCATAACTTGTGTCGCAATTTGGTCGCAATCCATACAACGCTCCGCTGTCCTGCTCCTCCCATCCCCTGCCTGTGATCGCACCTTCCCAAGGCGATCGAATAGATATACACGTGTATCTGGTTCTCGACGTCTTTCGTGATGAGCGGAGGGCTCGCTCGAGCTCGATCGGCTAGCCAGTATGTTCTTCCAGCTGTGTCTCCTACGCGCGACGAGCATATTCCATTCCTCCTACCGCAGACTCTTTCATCTCGCAGTGAGTGATGTTTTGCTCTGACAATTGCTGTCCTCTTACATACATGACGTCTCCGTTGCAGGTTCATATTCCGAGGACAAAAGGCATACTTAGGGCCCGCCTCATGTTCTCCTCATGTCGATCGAGCGCGATAGGTCCAGATAAGCGCCTATAAGCACCACCCTATCACGGGGCCGGCCTCCAATTCGAGCTGTGCCTTTGACGACGAACGAATCGCCCCTTCCTCTGACGCGCAACCAGGAGCCGGATATGAATCCGTTCGGAGGCCATGTTTGCGTCGAGAACGCGCCCCGAACTCGTGTGACGCACAGGCTTTTTGCTTTGACGCGCAGGTCCGGCCGTGGGGATGGCCATGACAATACGATCGGAGTCACTATATAATCTGCGGATCCGGCGCCGCCTCTGCTTCGAACCCAACCTAACTCGATACCCCCACCAACACCAACCTCTCCCCGATACGACCCATCCACGACAATGCCCGCTCACCTATCACTCTCCCCGCCCTCAAAGCTCGCCGCCGTGCCGCCGTCTCCGCCGCTGCCTTCGCCCAAGCGTAAGCGCGCGACACCGCCACCGGAGGTCTGCGCGCAGGTCAACAAGCGCGTCAAGGGCGATCCCGCTCTGAATGCCGCCGACTTCGACATGGCTGGGCACGTTCGGCACCGCCGGTATGTGCTGCACGACTTTGTGATCGGCACGCGGCACCGTGGCGTGGCCTTCGTCGACAGCGGCGTCCGCGACATCCTGCGCGCTCACCAGCCCCAGCCTGCGCCATACTACCCCACGAACACCTTCGCAATCCGGCGCTCTGGCGATAGAGGGGTTGGGATGTTCGCGACCGGGAACCTGCTCACGGGCGCCACCATCCTCATTGAGCACCCGACCGTGATCGCGCCGTTCGTGCTGGGGCTCAACACGCCCGTGGACGACTTCTTCGACGACCTCTTCGGGAGTCTCCCCACGCGACAGTACGAGATGCTCATGGGTCTCGCGAACTGCATGCCACGCACGTCGGTCGGTCACGCAGAAGGTGTCATGGCTACCAACGCCCTCGCCATCGAGCTCGACGTTCCCACCGTCGGTCCCAACCCGGAGCTCAGCACCCACCGGGCGATCTTCATGCAGGCGAGCCGGATCAACCACAGGTGCGCTCACCAGCTTCTCCCGAGACTGTCCCGCAAACTCACACATTATTATAGCTGCTCGCCCAACGCCAAGTGGGAATGGGATCGCAAGACTCTAGCGCTCACCCTACGCGCCGTGCGCCCCATCCGCGCCGGCGAAGAGATCACGATCAACTACGTCGACGTCGCCCTCCCTCGCGCCGAGCGCCGCGCCCGCCTGCGCGCCACCTACCACTTTGACTGCCATTGCCCCGCCTGCGCGCGCGACGACCCGCGCTCGGACGCCGCCCGCGCCGAGCTCCGCGCCTTCGGCACCGGCCTCCCCACCTTCGAGGACTGGACGCGCGACGCGCGCCTGCCCGACCTCGTGCTCGTCCGCGCGCACGAGCGCGCGCTGTCGCTCATCGAGGCGGAGGGCCTGCAGGTGCTCGGCGTGCGCGAGCACGTCGACGCGATCACGATGTGCTACGGCGCGCTCGCGGACGAGAAGATGTTCCGGTACTGGGCGAACGAGGCAAGGGCGGAGCGCGCGCAGGATAAGGTCGAGGACCTGAAGGTCGTGCAGGCGTGGATCGCGAACCCTCGCGCGCTGCCCGTGTGGGGGTGGCGGCGCGATACGACGCACGCACGCCGGCGTAGCTCGCGCTCGCCGAAGTAAATCCTCGCTTGTCGAGGTAGTCTCTCGCTATCACTTATTTATTGCAGTTGGCTTGCTAGCTGCATTGTTATTTCGCTTACCTATTGTTATCGCATGCATAACTTATTTGTCAGAGTCATCCACTGTACCACTTCCCAGTAGCTGTAGTAACTTCCAGTCTTCCACCACCCGCTTTAGTATACCAGAATCCGCTGTATTACTACCACTGCACCTTCCTGCCTGCGTTTGCGGGCTACATTCCACTCGCTCGAGCAAGCACAATATTCATATATGGAAACTGCAACAGTGTGAAGTCTCGGTTCAAGGACGGGCTTGCCCAGCTCCCGTTCGAGGGTGGCAATCGCGATGTGCTGAAGAATTTTGGCCATATTTGGTCAATCCTTGTGCTGTGCAGAGCCAGACCCTTTGCGACGGATACCGACGTCAGGTATACAAAGCATTCGACGACAGCTTTACGACGATATGGTACAACATAATTATCATTGCATGTCCGTAAATCCACGATCCACCCTCTCTCCTCCATCATCCCCGTGCCTCTCTCTCGATCGCTCCCACCTCACAACTGCGGGCCCGCCGCCCTCACCTTCGGCTCCACGTCCTTCTCGTACAGCGCGAACGCCTTCTGGAACATGCCCGCCAGCTTGCGCACCTCCTTCGTGAAGCTCGCCTTGTCCGGCCACGCGAGCTCCGGGTTGAGGAGCTCGCGTGGGATGCCCTCGATGGCGGTGGGGATCTGCAGGTTGAACGTGCCGAAGGTCTCGTACTCGGCCTTCGCGAGCTCGCCGGAGTGCACGGCGTCGACGATGGCGCGCGTGTACTTGAGCGGGCAGCGCTTGCCCGTGCCGAACTTGCCGCCGGTCCAGCCGGTGTTGATGAGCCAGCAGTCGACGTTGTGCTTCGCCATGCGCTCCGCGAGCATCTCGGCGTAGCGACCGGGCTGGGGGAGGGGTCAGAGAGATGAATGGGATAGGTAGATGCGGACGTACATGGAGGACGATGAAGGGCGCAGAGTAGCACGTCGAGAAGGTGGGGATGGGCTCGAGCACACCATCCTCCGTCCCGGGCGTCTTCGACGTGTAACCGGCGAGGAAGTGGTAGCTGGCCTGCTCCGGCGTAAGCTTGCTCACGGGCGGGAGCACACCGAAGGCATCGCAGGTCAACATGATGATGTTGCTCGGCTGGCGGTCGACGACGGACGGGATGCGCGCGTTCGGGATGAAGTCGATCGGGTACGCGCAGCGCGTGTTCTCCGTGATGCTCACGTCGTCGTAGTCCGGCTCGCGCGTGAGGGGGTTGTACACGACGTTCTCGAGGATCGCGCCGAAGCGGATCGCGTTGAAGATCTCGGGCTCCTTCTCGGCGGAGAGGTTGATCGTCTTCGCGTAGCAGCCGCCCTCGATGTTGAAGACGCCGGTGTCGGACCAAACGTGCTCGTCATCGCCGATGAGCGCGCGGTTGGGATCGGCGGAGAGCGTGGTCTTGCCGGTGCCCGACAGGCCGAAGAAAAGCGTGACATCGCCCTTCTCGTTGCCGACGTTGGCGGAGGAGTGCAGAGAGAGCTGTCCGAACTTGACCGGCTGCAAGTAGTGCATGACGGAGAAGACACCCTTCTTCATCTCGCCAGCGTATTCCGTGCCGAGGATGACCATCTCCATGCGCTTGAAGTTGATCTCCACGGACGTTGTCGACGACATGCCCTTCGTGAAGCGGTTCGCCGGAAACTGGCCCGCGTTATAGATAATGAAGTCCGGCTCGCCAAAGTCAGCCAGTTGTTCTGGCGTTGGCCGGATGAGCATGTTGTTCTGCGCTGGTATTAGCACACGTGAGGGCGTCAGAGGGGAGATGACGCACCATGAAGAGCGCGTGATACGCGCGCGCGCAGATGACCCGGACCTTGATGCGGTATTTGGGGTCCCACTGAATGGAAGGAAGGTCAGCCTGGGGGTAACATGACTTGTGCTAAGCACGTACGCCAGCATAGCCATCGAAGACATAGACGTTGTCACGGGTGTTCAGGTAGTCAATAGCGCGCTCGCGATTGATCTCGAACGTATCTGCGCGGGCGTTAGCGGAGCCGCGGAAGCTATGTCGGGAGACTGCACGCACGCTCGTCCATCTTGATGTTGACCGATCCCCACCAGATGTCGTCCTTGCTGGTCTCCTCGTAGACAATGCGCTTGTCCTTCGGGCTGCGACCAGTCTTCTTGCCGGAAAAGTTGATCAGCGCGCCAGAGGAGGCCATGATGGCGCCCTCGTTCCGGATCGCGTCCTCGTAGAGCTGGGCTACCGGGGCATTGCGCTTGATCTGTATCCGATCCATGTCGAAGCCCGCCTGAGAGAAGTACTCCAGGGTGCTCCCGACAACTGCGCGAGTCAGTCAGAGCGACGACGAGGTTAGAACGCGTACTCACAGTTGTTGAACTGCTCCGAATCATACGCCTGCGCGTAGTTCTTGTGGAGGATGTGCGGGGTAACGTAGGGGGTCTGGATGTTGCGAGACATGGTGGGAGGCGATGGGTAGATACTGAAGGACTAGTGAAGGCTTAGCGAGTTGCTGGCAGATGGTGGGAGGAGCCAAGCAGTAACTGGGGATGGGGATGGGGATGGGGACGGGCTAAATATGGAAGTGCGTCATGCACATAAATTGAAATGATTCCCCGGGTGTAAAGTCAAAAATGTGCACGCGCACTCACCGACTTGTTCCTGCTGGGCACTCTTCCGCGCGAGAGATGTGTCGGGTACGACCAGCGCTGGTTTCTGTGGGGTTTTATAGTGGCCAGCCACCGAAGACTCATCCCACGATGACTCGGAGCTTAACCAATGGCGGGCCGGCAGTTATGGCGCAGGAACGAATCGTGCCGGATCCTTCCGACGGGCAGAGGCGCACGGGAGACCGCTGCTGCACTGGTGGCGGAGCAGGCGGAGCGTGTTGTGGCTAGCGCTCGTTGTATGTGGCGGTCAGGAAACAAGCCGTGCGCTTCCCATGCTCCCGCGACGTCGCGAAGCATTCAAACGTGCACGTCACATGAATTGCTGACCACCAGCAGCTCGCCCTCGACGAAGAGGACCGTCCCTCCATACCTTCGCCGCAAAAAGAAACCTTTGACGACCGTTTTCGGTGGTCGCCAAGCCCGCGGGGGCGCTGTCGCGTGCGCGGGCAATTTCAACGAAGACGTCAACTGTAAATCACGCCCAAATCACGTTCCTCTCTCCGTCTTCGACCCCGCATTGTTCTCCAACGGCGTTTGTTTCTCCCTCTCGGCATCGCGCCTGAAGGTGTCACCTGCCGGGACGGCGGGGGCGCGGGACGGGCCCTGTGTTTATGGCGGCCTCCTTCGATTTCGTCGTGAAATCACCGCCCCCCTCAGCGGTAATCACCTTCGAGGCCCCGGGGAACGGCGGTGTGAATCAAACCACCGCAAGCCCAGGCGTGACGGAGGCCTTCATTGAAAGGCCTTGAGCGGAGGCCCATGAAAGCCCTTTTGACCTCTTCCACTCCCCCTCTTCCTTCTCTTATACCTCGCGATGGCCAGGATGAACAGCGCCGCACAGTATGTCGTGCGACCACTTACATCTGCTGACCTTGGTGCGGTCCGCGAGCTTCACGTATGTCTTGGGCTACCTTTGAGGTCGTCTTATCGATTGCTGACGCTCTGATAGGCTACGCTCCTCCCTATGCGATACCCTTCGTCGTTCTTCATGTCTTTGCTCCTGCAAAAGGACCGCGTCTGCCTGGTCGCGTGCCCGAAGCGAGATCCTAGCGACGTCGTCGCCTTCATCTCGGCCTCGAAGCACGAAGGATGCGGTTACTCTTCGTGCGAGTTCTCTGCGCAGCGCAGCGGCCATCGCGCCGACCGCGCGCGATCTACAGAGCCTCACGTCGAGATCCTCACTCTCGGTGTCCTGCGCGAGCATCAGCACCACGGCCTCGCCCAGCAGCTCGTCCACGCCGCCGCATCGGCGCTCCTTCCCCGCAGCAAACCTGTTGCTGACAGCGACTCGGACACCGACGACGATGTCGATGCTCCCTCATCCGGCGTCCTCATCCAGGCCCACGTCTCTGCTGTCAATGACAGCGCACGCCGCTTCTATGAGCGTCTAGGCCTGCGGACGCGGGAGCGCATCGCGAATGCGTACAGGTAAGTCTGCTGTTCTCCTCCAATGGCTGGTCTGCGGGGAGCGGCGGGCTGGCAGCGGTGCGATGTACGCGGCGCTGACTGTCGTACGGCGAGCGTCAGACTGGCTGTTGCGCGCACACCGGCGCTGACGTGCAAGACAGGGTATCGACGATATCGGGATGCCGAGACGCCTACCTCGTCGCCGGTCGCATCAATTGCGCTGCATGAGCCATAAACATGACTATAACTCCCAGTCGCGTGTGGGCGAGCGTGTCCCGCTCGCACGCAGGGGAGCGCGATGCTATTACCCACGAGCGGGATGCCACCACTTAGAGTTCCTGTACGCATTCATGATGCATACGTACTAACTAACTTATCGCCTTCGACTTCATCACCATGTACAGTACTAGTAGAACACAATTGTACGAAGACGGAGACTCCATCGTAGCAAGACGAATAGTCGATTGTTCCGTCTGTTGAGCTGTCCTATTGATGTAACATGCATCTCAGTCTTGTACAGAGGTATCAAACAACCACGCCAGGCATGTCGTAACAGGTTTCAAGCCCGCGCAACGCTGTGGTGCCCAAGCGAAAAAAGAAAAAAATGATGAGTCGGCCCAGGTTCGAACTGAGGACCTTCTGTGTGTTAGACAGATGCGATAACCAACTACGCCACCGACCCGTGAAAGGCGAGTCAAGGTGTGCTTCCTGGATCCTCCAATGTCTGTGGATGCTTGTTGGTCGTTCATTGTCCTCAGTACTGGGTGCTGCCTGCGCCTCTTGTTTTGAGACTCATCCTCACATTGTCACAAGAATTTCCATCCGCAAAAGAACAGGGCCAAATCGCATGACAACAACTATTATATGGCTCTCCTTTACATGCCTCTTGCCTCAGACGGTAGGTAGTAACTGCATGAATGGATTCAGATTTACACACAGACCCTCAAGATGAATTTTTGGCGTAGCTCGACGCTGCCATAATGGACTCACCACTGCTATGCGCGCATCTTCCCTGCTTTCAGTCGTGCGTCATGCACGCCCGATGGTCGGGCCCATGAGCCATTCAAATGTTTCGTTGACTGGGCACCGGCATCTGAGACTGGACTTTTGCCTTACATCTCGGAAGAACGACGTCCGCTTACGGCCTCTGTCGGTGGCGGTACGGTCATGAAGCTTCCGGATGGATGTGAGGTCCTTCGCAGACTTCAATCTCCTCTTCAAGACCTGGGAATAGGTATGTGTGACATTCACTACTATCGCGTAGCTCAAATCACTGACATAGCGGGTGAAAGGTCAAAGGCAAAAGTTCAACTTTGATCACGTGGTGTGATTCGGCGAATGCCGACGCTTGCGGGAATGTCCGGCCTGATGGACTTGGTGCGCCTTTGCTTTTACCGTCATCCTATCGATATCCGGAATCGCTAGATATCGTCAAGATGACAATGTCCCCCAAGGCAGAGGATCGCTAAGTGCTAGGGAATGCTAAGCATCTTAGAAAATGCGCCTACTAAGATCGTCGCCCAAGGACATCGTATCGGCCGGTGGCGTCCTATTGGTACTACTGCTGACACCTATAACTGCAAGGGTAGGCGATCCGGTGTAGGACTGCGCCGTCCGCGACAGTCGGTATCGAACTCGAGGCATTCATTGTACTCAAAGGGCTGCCGTAGGGAACGGACGCTCGGGGAAGACGGGGTGCTCGGACAGCCAATTCGCGGAGGTCGTCTGCCAGCTAACATGACGGTAGCCCGACTGTCTGTCGCCGAGATATTGACCTATGGAAAGCTCCTCGTCGTGCGCTGTTACGCTCTATCGACGGCGTTGCTGTTCCCTCGCGTCCGCTGACCTGCCATTCCTAAAACCGGACCGACAATGCGGTTCAGCAGGCGCGTAATCGAACATCAGCGTCTGCTCCAGGCGGTGTCACAACGTCCGCCCCGGTGTCGTTCAACGTTCGTGTCGCGGTGGGCGCGCCATGCCGACATGGCCAGCTGCGGTCGGCGTGCTGCATTTGACGTGGATAATGGAGGTAAGTAACGATCAAGGGCGATGACTTCAGAGGTCGGTCATCCGGCATTCGCATTCTCTTGCGCGTTGCGTTGGTTATCGTGAATTTCATCCCTGCAGAGAACTCCATCGTAATATGAACGGTCGCTGGGCGCTCGCGTACGCCTTGGCTGTGCGGGAAGGCATCGCAAAGGCGACCCTTGGCGGAAGTAATCATGGAGATCGGGGCCCCACCATCTGTCGCCGTTACTACTCCTCCCCGAGCTCGTCAAGCGCCTGCACTAGCATTCGACGTCCACAGTGCGGTTTCCGTGCAAATCTCGGCTCCCCAGCGCGCTCTATTGCCCTGCGATGGACGTAGGTTTCGCCCCTGCTTCCCGGGAAGAACGTCTGGGTACGCTCTCGTTACGCGTGCGCGAAGCGGACATACGCGTCTCATCCTGGATCGACACGGAGATCCGAGCTAAAATAGCATCTGGGAAGCCCGTGCCTCGTGTTCTTTGGCATGCCGGAATGTCAATGTCACAAAGTACATTATGAGGTGATGACATTCATTTACCCCCGCCGTTTCCTTCTTGCCTCCTACCACCATCTCCACCTCCTCCCCTTTCTCCCCCGCCGCCCCCATGTCCATCTCCGACACCGTGAGCTCGCGGACGTCGCGTGCGAGCCGCAAAGAGAAGCGTTCGCTCGAGGTCCAGGCATCGCAGGCCAGCCGCGCGATCGATGCACTGATTGAGGTGAGCGCGCGGCGCGTTCCTTCGCGACGGGAACTCCTCTCACGCGCCCCCAGCACGAGTCCGAGCGTCGCAAGCGCGCGCGACACGCTCTCAGCGACATCCCAGGTTCGCCGTTGAAAGCTTCCGATCAGCATATCAAATACTTATACCCACTTGGCAGTCCTTGTTGTCGGGCCCTCTGGCGCAGGTGAGCGACGACGAGATGCGATCAGAGCTGGTTGCGGAACGGTAGACGTTGCATGCATTGCCCCTACGCTCAGGGGCCGAAGGCTCCTCATGACTCCATGATTTGGATAGTACTGGCCATGTCGAGGGCTTTTGTGCCGGCCAAGCGAGCTCCCAGCGTCATTACTTGTGGCGTCTATCGTATCGCCGCCACCAGCAAGGCCTTTGCTAACATCCTCCACAGGCAAATCGACGATATGCAAGCAGTTCAGCAACTTCTACGCCCCGCACGTCCTCGAGGGCGAGCGCGCTCTATGGCGGCCCCTCGTCTTCCTCAACCTCATCGCCGCCGTCCGCGCCATCATCGACGACGTAGACTACGCGGTTGACACGGGTGCAGCAGTCGTCAATCCCGAGGTCGCCGAGGTCCGCCATCGCCTGCTCCCGCTTATATCGATGGAGGACTCGCTCGTAAATGAGTTCAATCACGACACGGGCGTGGGGAGGCGCACGCGCCCATGCATGCGCCTGAGCAGCTTGCAGGACGGCGTTCCACGGCTGCCAGGGCCTGCACCTGTACGCGAGCTTGTGGCGCGAACAATCTGCGAGAGCGCACACACGATTCGCGAGCTGTGGCGTAACCTCTACGTCCAACACCTCGTGCGCGAGCGGAAGGTGCGCGTCGATACGAACGCGGCATAGTACGTTCTTTTGCTAGCGCGAGTGTTGGCATTGACAGATGCTCATGAACAGCTTCTTCAATGCGCTCCCTAGGATAGTAGACATCCCTTACGTGCCCACAATAGGTAAGCGTCCATATCGCTGAGGGCGATCATCGCGCTACCAGGTGGTCATCGTGCTATCGCAGGTGGTCATCCCGCTAAAGGTTGCGTACTTGACTGAGGGATGCTCACCTGGCTGGGATGATCAGTCGTCTAGTTGGATCATCTAGCTGGAGGAGGATGACTCAAGATCTGGATGATCATCCTCTAGCTAGAGGGTGATCATCCGCTATGCGCGGTCCCCCGTTGTCTGCTAGGGGCTTTCCTCAGCTCTAATGCTCATCTACCTGTTTACAGAGGACATCGTGCACGCGCGCGCGGACTCATACGGCATGATCGAGTATCGGATACCCACTGAGCTGCGCGGTCAGCGGAGGACGTGGATGCTGCAAGATGTGTCTGGTGTGGTAAGTCGCGGTTTTCCTGGTCGCATCCATCTGTCGCATCCTTTGCCTCCCTTGCCCGTAGTCGTCTACTTCTCGCACTGCCTCCGCCGTCCCATCACCTTCTGTCCCCATCCCCCTCGTCGCCTCTTCCCCTCCGTCGCAACCTCTCCTCGCTTCTCTTCACACGAGCCTCCCCCCACCCTCCGCATCTCCTCGTTTTCGTCATTTTCCCCTATGCCGTTGGCCAAGCTATTCATTTTTCCCACTTCCTGGCCAACTCTATTACCCTTTCCTTGAGAAGACATTCATTTTCCCACTGGCTGGCCAGCTCAATTGGCGAAGTCTACGACCCTCTCCTAACCCTTCTAAAAGCCGGATTCCATCACCCGGAGTCTGTTGCCTCGACCCTTGATCCCCACGTTCATTACCGCTCGTCCCTGTTCCTAAAGGGCCATCTCTTCATTGCCACTCGATTATCTTTCATATCCACTCGATTCTCTTCGTCGCCACCTGTTTCTATCTCGTGACTGACCAGCCATCTTTCATTACTATCTTATTTACCTTCTGCCTCCTTCCTCATCGCGTCTATCGCTCGCGGCCTCGCCATTCCTCTCTATCGCCCATCACTCCGTCCCATCGCCCACCCCCTCATTCCCACCTAACCTTCCTTCACCGACGCCCAGACCGTGCTGACCATATTTACAGGGAGGTAGGGTGCGTAGTCTCGCTCTCGTCAGATGACTGGCGGGGTTCCTGATTTGCTTGCTTCTTCATTGCCCTCACTCGTGTCTTCGTCGCCTGGGTGCGTGTTCGTCGCGTGGCTCTGTTCGATTTGTGCCGTTATCCCTCCTCGTTGACCGCGGACGCTTCGACGGAACCTTGCTCTGCTTCCATGGCGAATGTTCGCGCGCCCTACAACCTTGTGGACGCCTTCGACTTCTGACCTCGGCCCGCCCATTTTCAACCTAACCCATCTCACTCGCGTCTGCTGTTCGTCGTATGGCCGCCTGTTCATCGCATGGATCCCTTCTGTCGCCTACGATCCGACTTTCCATCCGCGGTTCACCTCTCGACGTCGCCTGCTTATCGTTCCTTAACTTGCATCTGCCCACCTTGCATCGCTCGCCTACCAATCATCCCCATCGACCTCCTGCCCGTCCTCCGCCGACCTCATGACGTCCTCTGGCCTGTCGTTTGTCGCATGTGCCCTTTGTCCTTCCTGTCACCCGTACTCGTACTGGTACTGCTCCCCCTGTCGTGCTCTGACAGAAACCTGTCTGGGCCAACTTCTTCGATGGTGAGTGCTGAACTCTCTTTCTTGACGCGAGGAGATGCTCTCACGCGTTCACCTGTCCGCTCTCCGCGCGTCTGCCGTCTTGCATGCTCATGCTGACCCACCCTCTCTAGCGGACGGTCTGTCCAAGGCTTCGAAGACAATCGTGTTTGTGATGTCGATTGCGGCGTTTGACGAGGTGAATTGTGGATTTGACTGTCGATGTCACGGTTTGGCTGGAGCGTGACGGTCACGGTTGAATTGTGGCGGCTCACGTGTGGGATGCAGTTGTTCTGCTATAGTGCTAGCAGTGCCTCTCGCTCGTCTATCGAGATCTCCGATACCCGTTTCCCGAAGGCTCACTGGCATGGACGACCTCATCAAGGAGATACTTACTGACACCTCTCCACAGTACATCCTCGAAGAGCCCTTCACGAACTGCATCGAGCACGCGCTCAAGATGTTCGCCGAGATTTGCTCCAATCGCCTACTTGCGGGGGCGCACTTCATCGTTATGCTGAACAAGTGCGACGTGGTGAAGCAGAAGCTGCAGCGCGGGGTGCGGGTGCGGGAGTTGTGAGTGTTTTCCTCCTTCGACTCGCTAGGAAGGGGCATATGTCCCGACCTGTACGTCTTAATCAGCATATGCTGACCCCCGCAACAGCCTTCGTGGCTTTGGTAAACGGCCCAACACCTACGACGAGTACGCGGACTTCATCCGCGCGCACGTCGAGCGCGTGTACGAGCGGCGGCCCGGTGCGGACAGGATGCCGGGGGATGGGAAGCGGTTGACGGTGGTGAGTGACTCTCATGGTCGAGCTTGGGTGTGACATGGGCTGATGGAGGGCTCTACAGTATTTTACGACGTTGGTGGTGAGTGGACGAGGGTCAAGCGATGAGGCAGCGCAGCACTAATAAAGCTGCAGAACATCAAAGAGACGCAGAATATCTTGACTGGATGTGCGTTCGCGTCTATTCAGCGTCGTAGCGTAGCTGATGACATTTCACAGTGGGCGAGGTCATACAGAGCCAGCGAGTCCAGCTGCCTTCAGAGTGCTCTGCCTGATTGCAGCGCCAGCATCTGTCTTCCCGCTTTGGAACGAGCCCCGCCTCATGCATACCCACCTACGACTCGATAATAACGACGATGTACGATATCCAATCAACGCCGTGCGGTAAAATCCACCCCCCTACCATACGGTAAAGTCCGTCGCCCACCATGTATTTCCCTTCCTCCCGCCGGCTTGATTCGCTTTGTGTACCTACTTGCACTGTATTTACACCTTCCAGCTTTCTTCGTTTGTCGCTCTTCTACTTCTTCCTGCTTTCTATCGACTTTCGCGCCGTGTTTTCTTCCCGCACAAACCCTTTTTCTCTTTTCCTTACTCGTCCCGATTTTCTGGTCTCTACTTTCTCGATCACGACTTACTGTTTCTCGTCCCCTATCCTATACGAACCTCCCGCTGTCTTTAAGATATAGCTTTCCTCGCCGTATTTCCATGACTTCTTTCCTCGACATACGACCATCCTCCCCATCGCCTCTATACGGCCGCTTTAGCCATGCACGCCGTCCTCCGCATTCCGCGCCTTCTCACTCGAATCAACCTGTTGGTCTCAGACGGAGAAGTATCCGTGTTGCACCTCGCTATGCCACAGTACGAGGAGCCTCGGTCGTATATACTACAGAGACGAGTAGGTGCGCACGAAATACCAGAGAAGTTCGAGGGCACCTCGCTGCACTGCCTGACTTTGATACTTTGCCTCTGAACTAGAGGAAGCCCCGGGTGCGCCGGATGCATACCTTGCTTGCACCTCGCGCGTGAGTCTGAATCCTGCTATCGGTGGCAGAGCTCGTCGTGTGGTGCCGTGCAGGACATGTGGACGAAAGTGTCTGCGCATTTACCGATGTTGTCTTCGGAACGTGCTACGCACATGGGGTCATTTTTGATGGGGTCAATAAGACACGGGAAAGACCTTGTTGCCTCTGAATGTCTTTACGAGTTCATCGGCGACTAGGTGCCGCTGACATGGCGGCCTCTGCTAATCTGGAGTTTCGACTGCGCGCTGTAGCCATTCACTGAACGGCAGCGCAGCAGCTGTTGGTCAGAGGTCCTGTACTCAGCACGGCTGTGTCGAAAACTTTTGAGCCGCGTCTTCGTCGCTGTACGGCGAGCCGTCTGTGTGTATTCTGTCTGAGGGCATTGTATAGTCCCAAACAATTCAGGAAAAATCAGGAGTATTTCTGGCTTGACTCCTGTCCAATTCCAACAACCCAGGTGCGTCTAGATAACCGCCAGAGATGGCCCTTGCACTTGGACCCACACCGTTGTCATGCCATTCATGCCCGAAAGGGGAAGGGCTTCCGGAGCGGCGGCCGGTTCGAGGCCGGTTCGATGACGGCGCGGGCGGATGAGCGGGCACCGGACTTGTCTTCACTCGACCACCGCCATCAACGCCAACGACGACCAGGCCATGTCGTCGTCCTCCTCGGCGACGTCCACATCCTCAGCATCTGCCTCGGCGTCCTCCGCGGCGTCGGGCAGCGTTTCGGCCCCCAGCAACCTCAAGGTGCGCGGCGCATACCATGCATAGCGCGGACGCTGACGCGCGCGGTGTGCAGGTGGTCGGGATCATACTGGCGGTGATCTCTGGTCTGCTGATTGGGTCCAGCTTTGTATTCAAGAAGAAGGGGTTGCTGCGCTCGCAGGCCGGGCAGGTAGCAGGGGAGGGAGTCGCGTATCTCAAGTCGGTGTGTGCTGGCGTCTTCCCCCTTGAATATATGCTAATCGGTCGCAGCCATTATGGTGGTTAGGGATGACCAGTATGTGTGCAGTGGTTGCGGTGGATGTGTGGCTGAACTTGGTTTAGTGATGATTGTCGGCGAGCTATGTAACTTTGCTGGTGCGTATGCTTGTCCTACCGCCACAATCGATCTCTGACAATATTACTCCGCAGCATATGCCTTTGTTGAGGCAATTGTTGTGGTACGCATCCTCCCCTCCCTATCGCGACACATTCTCAAAGCACGTTCAGACCCCTCTCGGCGCTCTATCGGTCGTCGTCTGTGCCATACTGTCCTCTATATTCCTCAAAGAGAAGCTCAGTTTCTTCGGCTGGCTCGGATGCGGTCTTTGCATCGTACGCACATTCCCCTTCCTTCCACACATACTCTTAGAACTGCACTCAGCTCGGCTCTGTCATCATCGCCCTCAACGGTGCGTTCGATCGGTCTTACGACTTAGTCTCGCGCTCACACTGCCCCCAGGTCCCACAGAGGAGTCCGTAGGGCAGATTAGGGAGTTTCAGAAGCTCTTCCTCGCACCCGGTTTCCTCGCTTACGCGGGCGTCCTCATCGTCGCAGCCGCTGTCATCGTATTCTACTTTGGCCCGAGGTATGTCGCGTGATACTCCCCAATTCGCGAAGACCTAACGAGGCGGTTCGTAGATATGGCAAACAGCACATGTTATGGTACATCATGGTCTGTAGTATGATTGGGGGTATCTCTGTTAGCGTTACTACCGGCCTCGGCGCCGCCATCGTCACCTCTGCACAAGGAGATAATCAGGTAGGGTTGGTCGATGCTCATAGTGATCGGAAAGCTGACAAAATATCGTAGTTCAAATACTGGTTCATCTACTTCCTCATGGGCTTCGTCGTCGTCACACTCCGTATGTGCTGGCCAAGAAATAAGCGGCCGCTTCTCATCACATCTACAGTCACCGAAGTCTATTACCTCAATGTAGCGTTAGCATTGTTTAACACAGGCAAGTCTCCTCGTACTCCTACGCGTGTTGTAAAGCTGACGTGTCCTCAGCCATGGGTGAGTACGATTGCTTCGAAATCGTTGACACTTTTTTGACCTGTGTACAGTCACACCGACGTACTATGTCATATGTAAGTCCTCTTCACCTACGAACTTCCTATCATGCTAACATCGAGATAGTCACCTTCTTTTCCATGGTTACAACAATCGTACGGACGCTTATCCTGATCGCGATCCTTCCTGACCCCTCCTAGGTCTTGTTCAAGGGCCTTGCCGCCCCTGCCAACCAAATCATCACGATGGTCATGGGCTTCCTCGTCATCTGCGTCGGTATCACGATCCTCCAGATGTCCAAGGTCGACCCCGGCTCCCTCAAGAAGCTCGATCGCCGCTCGACCATGCTCCTGCAAGCTGCGCGCTCGCAAACCGAAGGCATGGACGAGAAGGACCCGGAGGCCTTCGAAGAGCCCGGCATAGACACTCTGCGCGGCTCCTTCGGTGCGATGGGTAGCGTCATCCGCGCACGGAGCGCGAGGAGAGCGAGCATGAACAGCAACCTTTCCCATCGCTCTCGCCCACTTGGCGCTGCCGCGCCCATTGACCGGACACCGACCTGGTTGCGCAACGATCCTACAACACCTGGATCTGCACCTGCACGAACGCTCAGCCAGATGACGAAGCATCAGCTATACGACGCGCCGGTACCAGGAGCGATGTCCGAGGGCCGTGCTTCCCGTACCGCGTCGATGGCGAGCTCCCAATTGGCGGCACGCCAACCGACGATCAAGTTCGGGGCGGAGGATGTCGTTCACCAATACCATCCCACAAGCGCACTGCCAGGCGCCTTCGACACCAGCGCAATACACGAGCATCGCGCAGCCGTCGGGTCGCCAGCACCACCGAACTCCGCGTACCCGCCAGCACCGTCAGATAGCGGCGTCGACTTCCTCGGGACGAACCGCGCGGGCACTGAGAGCGAGCGCGGAAACAGCATGCTCTTCCCACCAGACTTCCCTGACGAACCGGGCGTGCAGAGCGCGCCGCCTACGGTGCTCCGGCGCTTTGAAACTGAGGCGATGCGCCTGTCGCCCGATGCGCTCGTGCCACCGCCGCGCACCGGCAGCATGCTCTCCTTCCCGAGCGTGACCGACAGCGCGCACAGCCGGCCGAGCTGGACGCTCGAGGACGACTACAAGGAGGGCAAGCGCGAGCGGCCGGGGACTCAGGAGCGCGGGCGGTCCGCGCGGTCGTCGAGGCACTACCCGCGGGGAACGGAGGACGATGACAGGGAGGAGAGCATGAGCTTGTGGCGAGGTAGCACTGCAGCGGAGACGGGCTCGGATTCGGATACGGCATCGGACTCGAGTCTGGCGGCGCGTGGGGGGATACGGCTGGTGCCATCGAGGACGTGAGGAACCTTATCGTGTGCGTATTAGGTACCGCCCATCCTCTTTCCTTGCCATCCATCCATCCATCCAGTCCTATTCCACTCGATCTCGACCTCTGTTGCCCACCATAAGGCCGGCATCGGGTACCCCGCCCACCTATCGTTCCTCTGGCAAGGACCCTGCCCTCTAGATACAGTAAGCCGCACGGACGGTCAACTACGGGCGCCCATCTTTGTTTGTCAACCATAGTATCTATTGTACTGCAGTTACACTTTACAGTTCAGTTTTGGTCTCGTTACTGCCTTGGATTCGCGGACCGGTTGGGCAGTGGTATATAGGATGTACATGTTTGTTATCTAGATACTACTAAGCCGTGAACGATACGTCTTGAGCTGAGCTCGGGGCTGATTTGGGAAGGGTGTAGACGTGGCTTGCATGGTAAGAGAAGGGTTGGATGACTGCGGCACATGCAAAGGAGTATAACTGGCGAAGCGGCAAAAAATGGAAGATCTAGCATATGCATTAAGGGGGAATCGAACCCCCGGCGGGTCGAACGTTGCTCGCTTGGCAACGACCCAGGTTACCACTACCCCATTAATGCTCGCAAAAGGCTGTCTTTTGCTTAACCATTGCGTGGCAAGGTCTTTTGCTTGACCATTTCGTGGCAATGTGTTCGTCCTACACTAACGGATCTGGTCTTGCTTTGCGGTTGGGGTCTCAAACTTAGCTCGCATGGTACGCGTACAGGCGGACAGAGGCTGACAGGCGTTACTGAAGGGCGCCATACACGATCGAAGGGAACTATGAGCTTGCAGAGCAAGGTAATTAACCGAGCAGAAAAACAGAAGGAAACAACAAGGGGGTAGTGCACTGTGTAGAGAAGTCGAAGAAAATACGTAAAGGCACTGGTAGGCGCTCGGGATCGCCGAGAGAAAAGCTACACTACTGAAAAGACTACTGCTACCGAAAGATCTATCTACTGAAGTTTAAGTGAAGGTCAGAAGAGCCGGCCAGACAATATGGGATATCGAGGGGAGTTATTGGGTATAGTTGCGAAATAGAAAGTGAGTCGAATGAAATGGGGACGGAGGTTGACGGAGGGCGTCTAGTGGTTGGCGGGAACGTCAAGCTGGAAGTGCTTCTCGACGCCGTTGTAGTCTATCCATAACTGTAGAAACCATGAGAAATCGCAGGCTGAAGCGTCATCCAACCAACACACCTCTGAGCATTCCGTGTCATCCCAGCCCTTGTGCTTTGGGTGATTCCTGAGATGGCGCTCGAACGCGTCCTCCCTCGCGTAGCCTTCCCGGCGGCAGGTGAGGCACTGATATGGTCCGTTCTTCTTCTCTGCGCCCCACTTGAGGTGCGTGACGATGTGGCGGGAGAGGTTGCACAAGTTATCCCTTACTGCGGGGCATATGCTGCACGCGATGTGGCCCTTCAATTCCGGGTCCGCGTTGTCGAAGCCGAGGTTGATGTGGCCTGGGGCGTCCACCGGGGTGATGATGCGGCGGAGGACAGGATGTATCTTGACGTTGGTGCCGATGACGCTGGCTGCCGCGTCCTTAGGTACGACTCGGGATGGGCGAGACGACGATGCGCGAGAGGTGGAAGAGGCAGAGGTTGCGGTTCTCGACCTGGACTTCTGAGTGGACGCGCGGGATTTCGTGGTGGCAGGCCTGTCGTAGGGCTTCTTCGCAAGACGCGAGCGTCTCGCATTGCGGCGCGGCAAGGGTGCGGGCGAGCTAGATGGGGGCTCATAAACAGAGCCGGAATCGTCATCGGAGACGGGCTCGTCAGCGGCAGGGGCTTCGTTAGGGACGGGCTCGTCTACGTCGGCCTGATGCAGAGGCAAAGCGGTGTGATAGGACATAGGGAAAGCAAGAGTCTTGATGCCCGTAGTGCGTGGGCCGCAGCCGGCGACAGGGTGCGGCTCGTGAGTCGTCGAGTCACAGGCGGGGATGAAGCGAACGTCTTCAGGCGTAGAGCTGGGGCGGACGACTTCGGGCGTGAGCGCTAGCGAGTACTCATCGTCCTCCTCACCATCAGCGTCGGTGTCGGAGAGGTCGTCGAGAGAAGGTGTCAGGGCCGCGTCAGAGAGCTCGCGCTGGCGCTTGGGCGCGCGGCCCTCATCTTCAGCGTCGGACCGAGCGCGCTTCTTATGCTTGGTGTCCGGATCGACGTAGTACGTCGCGTAGGCAGTAGAAAGGTGGGCGGAGCTGGCATCGACGATGGCATAGGATACGGAGTCGAAGTGAGAACGCTTGCGGTGAGAGTGAGCGGCGGCGGATGGCTTGCCGGACGCGGAGCGCTTGCTGCCGCGCGAAGTGGGGCAGCTTAACGAGGCGGAACCGGTGGCATCGGGCGCAATGACGGTGGGGGCTGTGGTTGGTGCGGCGGGGACCTCGGGGTAGACGATGCGATAGTCAATGGGCTTCATGATGTCGGCCATGCTCTCGACACCCCATGCGTGAGGGTCAGACATGGTGAGGAAGCACGCGCACATCGCGCTCGTGTGCTCGTCCAGGATGCGCCCATTGAAGATGTCCTGGGTAGTGACGGCGTCGCCGCTGTTCAAAGCGTCCTGGATAGGCAGGGTATCAGTATGTGTTGAGTAGAGCACCTGCCAAGGCCGCTCACCAGGTATAGCTTGCAGTTGGAGGCATAGGTGAGTTGGCGTTGGATATGGGCCTTAGCGCGGTCGGTGAGCTGCTGCAGGCGGAGCATCAGGATCTCGCAGGCAGGGCTCAAGCCCTTCTCGTCGATGAGTTCGAGGAGTCGATGGTTATGGAAGATGACCGAGCGGGCCATGATGGAAGATGGGGAAAGTCTCGGGGCGAGGTAGACTTCGCCCTTGCCGATGTCGACGTCGTCGACGAAGACCGTGACTGGCGAGCCGTCCTCGTTGAAGTCCGGCTCCGAGTCGTTCTGCAGAAAGAAGCCCGACATGATGGAAAGCGGCTGCCAAAAGGGTTGATGACTTCGGTAAGGGAAGGATGTGGGGGTAGTTTAGCTGTTGGATCTGGTAAGGGAAAGCCATCGTCGTTGCAGCCACCGTTATAAGTCTCGCACGAGGAGGGCTATGAACACTGATCGTTCTACCAATCTCCTGCAGGATAAGGTTAGGCGCCCGTCTTGCGTATGATAAGAAGCCTGGTTTGTGTCGTCGGCACGATGGCCGGGGTTGCTAGCGCCACAAAAGAAGCACACTGCCTCGACAAAGCTCGAACACGAGGCGCGCTGCCATTGAGTTGCCTCGTGCGAAGGTCACAAAGGGGTGAAGACGGCGCGAGCGGCGAGCTGCCGCAGGGGGTACGCGCAACCTCGACTCACATGGGCTGCGCTTCTGCAGCACAGCAGCATGTTTCGGGTGTGCAGACCATTGACAGCAGGAGGATGACTCGATGATGCCCCGGTAGCGAGAATGCGAAAAGCTGGTCCTAGGAATCGGGACGGCCCGTGTTTCTGGCTGCGCTATCCAGTATTAAGCCATGCCTTGGGACGCCGAATGTCTTGATATACGAAGGCGTAGGGGCCAGCGAGGGAGAGCGAAGTTGCAGATCAACTTGGGGCTAAACTTCCGAATCCGGTCAAGGGAGTCATCCCACGCCATGGACCTACAAGCCTACATACCCTTTTCATAGGACCTCCCGTACACCTTTCCCCTTACATTCCGCGCCTCTCGAAAAGCATCAGTGCCCTTGTAGAATATAGCATCATCTTACTGACTATAGCTCACCGCAGTTTGTCGTAGGTACAAGACGCGGTATGCAAATGTATTTTCTCCCCGTCATCCCACGCGAGCAGCAAAATAACCGCTTATTAGGACGTATTAGTAGAGAGAATTATCAAGTTCTGCACTTAAGAAATGGAGCTCCACTTGGTGAAGCAGCAAATTCAGAACTTACGATGACTGATGAATTTCCTTGCGATGCAAGTGCGTAGAGTACCGACAAGGGTGCAGCCTTGGCGGGGGGTTCGGCGAATGGCAGGCAGCGCAGGGAGGAGCTTTGAATTATGTTGGAGCACACATTGTTGGGGAGCGCGGGCGAGGTCCTTGCGCGTCCGTTGGCGCAGACTCACGCTACGCGAAGGTCATCGGCTTGCGGTCCAGTGCAGACTCAGAGTCCTTCCTGCATTTCATCGTTCTGCCTCTGCATTTAATCAACGAATTTACTTGACTTTTCACTGACCTTCTCGTTAGTGAATTCTCTGATAATTATCGAAACTGATACGTCCTATTCTGCTCTCTCATGTTTAAGATAGGAAACCACAGGACTGAGCATGGTCAGAATAGCCTTCAGCTTTGTAGAGGACGCGGTATGCTCCCTGGGTTTGGCTTGGTGATCACCTTGCAAGAGTTCAATGGCATGCTACTCATGTACTCCACTTATCGCTGTCGCGTATCTGTAGGCTGCAGTATCCTCTGTTGCAGCCGAGCACAGATGCGGGATGCCCTGGGTAGCTAAATTGAACACGCAACACACGTGGGGGTCACGCGTGTCGCTCCCGATGATCGGGATGCGAGAAGAGAGTTAACGTTCTTTCCTGCCATCATGTCTCCCCTCGGCAGTGTTCGCCCATCTCACCTTCATAAGTTCTGAGCGGAGTGCTTTGATAATGTGCAACGTCTTTGCGTTATTCCGAGAGTATGAGTCGTCTTGCGGCGCACCACAGATACGAGTTACACGACCGAGGATCGCCAGAATGGTGCACCAATCATATGGATCTGCACATATACTGCTTACTGTAAGCCCCTCAAGTACGCTGCTCATTGCTGACAACGCGATGCGATCTCAATGCACGGTGCTACCTCTTTGCTCCCTCGGGCACCGTCCGCAAGCTCGTACGGGCCTTCATCGGTGTTCTGTCCCCTCGGACCATCGCAACGCTCACCCTCGAACGCGTCGAAGCACCCTGCCACTGACATCATATTCGCCCGACAAACGTCCTCTCAAACTCTTCCCATCATCGCCCGCTTCTCTCGTGATTCCGGTTTAACCCCGAGCTTGCACGTCCTCCGACGTTCATCCTCGCCGCAACCGCCTCGAAGGAGGGAACAGAGACAGTAGTGCCTGCGGACTGAATGCATATAAAGCGCAGGTGCCAGGGCCAGGAGAGACAAGCCAGGCCCCGAACACCATGTTCTCTCTTACTGCTGCATTCGTCGCCGCCTTCCTCGCCTCTACCGCCGCCGCGCATGGAGGTGTGAACGACTATGTGATCGACGGTATGTATATTCAGCTTGAACTTTGCGCTCAGCTGACATCGAAATGCTACAGGCGAGACCTACGCCGGATGGGAGCCGTACAACAGTGCTGATGGCCAGTCGACCATCGAGAGGCCGTACAGTATGTTCATATCTTATGCATTTTCTATTCAATGCGCTTATTTCTATTAGGCTCGTACAACCCGTAAGCCAAGACTCGTCAAATTCCCTGAAAATGTTACTAACAAGTTCAAAGCATCATGGACGCCACCGACGCCGTGAGTAGCTCGAGACTAATGCCACGACATACCTGACGATCAGCGTAGACCATTCACTGCAACGACGATGGCACCGCCGGCGCAGGTCAGCAGACCGCGACCATCGCCGCCGGTTCCGAGATCACCGCCAAGTGGGACCAGTGGACGCATCGCGAGGGCCCCGTCATGGTCTACCTCGCCAACTGCGGCGGCGACTGCACCTCCGTGAACAGCGCCGACCTCAAGTGGTTCAAGATCGACGAGGCTGGCCTACTTTCGGGCACGGTTGGCGACGGTGAATGGGGCAACGGCGTCGTTGTCGACACCCTTGAGTGGACGTCTACCATCCCGGAGAGCCTCGCGCCGGGCAACTACCTCATCCGCGTAAGGAGCGAGTGCGTGACGACCATCGGTGTGCTGACCGTTAACTTATAGCACGAGCTCCTCGCTATCCACCAGGCCAACACGCCCCAGTTCTACCCGGAATGTGCTCAACTTGAGATTACTGGCTCTGGTAGCGCCACGCCCAGCGACGAGTACTTGGTCACCTTCCCTGGTATGACAAGCGTTCTTTTGTCGTTCGAATTGATCTTAGCTGTATTTCAGGCGCCTACTCGCCCTCCGACCCCGGCATCGACATCGACATCTACGACGCCACCACGGGCGCGGAGACCACGTACCCGGTAGGTTCTTCTGCCTTAGGCATATTCTGGAGTACGCTGACCTCTTGAAGGTCCCGGGCCCGTCCGTCTGGAGCGGTTGAAGGGTGCGTTAGTGTTTCCCTTTTCGCGGAGCATGGTGGTTTTTCACTCAATCTGTATGTAAGTGTACTGGTGTAAATGTTTTTTTGTGGTTCAATGTGTTGTACGCGTTCACATCAACCCTTCTCGAGCCCCGAAGATCAAGCGTCAACCTTGCAACGATGGCCTACGGGATCTCTGTCGAGGCATCACATGCACCCGACGAACTTCCTGCTAGCCTCGGTAACCTGTCCCGTGAGCGTCCTCCGTATACGAAGACGCTCGACGCCTTCCGACGTTCATCCCAAAAGTCTCTGACCATCGTGCACGGAACTTACCCAGCGTCTGTGCCTCCAGCGAAGACACCCTCGCCATGAGACGCACCCTCTCGATGAGGCGAAGAAATTGACGACACCCGTTCCTGACTTCCTTCGGGAGGCCGTCTATTCCATCCTCACATATAAGCCTCGGTGCCGCCCTGTGCATGGTCAACCGACGGTCAAGATGTTCTCTTTCACCGTTGCCTTCGCTGCTGCTTTCCTAGCCTCCACTGCCGCCGCGCACGGCGGTGTGAGCAGCTACATCATTGGTGGTGAGTTTGATGTCTAGATGAGGGGGGCGACTGACTGAGATCCTCGTCGCAGGCCAGGAGTACCCAGGATGGGAGCCGTACAATAGCCCGACTGGCCAGTCGAGCATCGAGAGGCCGTACAGTGAGTGATATCGATGGTACTGCTCTCTTCGTCGACTGAGCTGCCTTCCATAGGCACCTACGATCCGTAAGCCGCTCCTGTGCCTCGTCTCTCCATCATTCCTTGCTCACCCACACTCCCGCCCAGGATCATGAGCGCTACCGCTGCGGTAAGCTCCCTACTGCCTCCCCCGACTGTACCCAACTCACTTATCTGGCCTCCTTACCCATAGACCATCCACTGCAACGACAACGGCGCCGCCAGCGGGAGTCAGCTCACCGCCAACGTCACCGCCGGCTCCGAGATCACGGCCAAGTGGAAGCAGTGGACGCACCGCGAGGGGCCGGTGATGGTGTACATGGCGGACTGCGGGGGCGACTGCACGAGCGCGAACAGCGCGAGCCTGAAGTGGTTCAAGATCGATGAGGCGGGTTTGCTGTCAGGGACGGTGAGTGCGATGTGGAGAGGCAGAGGGTGAGAAGGTCAAGGACTGACCCGTGAACGATGCTTTAGGTCGGCGCTGGGGAGTGGGGCAACGGTATCGTGGTCGACACCCTCGAGTGGACGTCGACTATCCCAGCGAGTCTGGCGCCCGGGAACTACATGATTCGCGTGCGTATCGAGTTCCTTACTTGACCTGATCCATTCTCCCTGCTCGCGCCTTCTAAAAACAACGCCATACTGACGCCTGAATTTCCCCGTAGCACGAGCTCCTCGCCATCCACCAGGCGAACACGCCCCAGTTTTACCCCGAGTGCGCGCAGCTGCAGGTCACCGGCGGCGGAGGCGCGAAGCCGAGCGGGCAGTATCTCGTCTCCTTCCCTGGTACGTACTGGTTTTCCTGGCTATCAGCTTGCGTGCTTGGCGGTCCGCATCGGCGTGCCAGAAATTTAAGCGCAATGCTGGGATTGGATGGACTCGCAAACTGGAAATGAGCATAAGGCTTACTTCGCACACAGGCGCATACTCAGCCTCCGACCCGGGCATCAACATCAACATTTACGACGCATCGACGGCTGCTTTGACGGCGTACCAGGTGAGAGTCACATCCTCCTTTGAGTGGGGAGAGCAACGGCTGACTTATCTCACCTCAAGGTCCCGGGCCCCGCTGTCTGGAGCGGGTGAAGGAGTGATGTCGAAACGACGGTTTCTAGCGAGAAAGCTATTAGGAACTTCTGTAAATTGATAGCGATACAAGGGGGAATAGTGTTGTACATTCAATGGTTTTGTGAATGATCGACTTGGGACGATTATTTACGTTTACTTTGAAGCCTATCGGGATGAAGCGACGCGATCCGTGCGCTGAGAGACTGCTGAGCTGAGGCCGAGCCGACGAGCGACTATTGCCGACCTGACAGAAGAAAACAGGAGATCGCTGCGCATGTCATTGTCGAGCGTCAGGAACTGCATAAATTCGGGGTGCTGTCTTCGTCATGTCAGACGAGAATGCAAGCCTCCATGCGGTGGCAAGACGGGGTCGACGAGCCAAGAAGGTTCCGCGGAGTTGAAGTTTTGAGCAGGAGACGAGGTGAAAGGGTATAGATCTTCCTTTTGTTTGCCACAAAATACGTTTGGATCGGAGTAGGCCCTGTTGAAGGAATACAAGAGGTATACCCCTGGCATCGAGGACGATCGACACAGAACCACACGTAAAGACGTACATTCGTCCGCGCAAGCCATGGAAAAGTTACGCATACAACAAGGTGGGCGACGGCGAGCATGCGCTATCATGTCGAGCAGGTGTTCAATTTATCACTGTCAAAGATTGACCATGCCTAATCGGGGCCTCCGAGAAGGTTGACGTCGTCTGTGGGAAGGGTGATGTTGGCTGCGGGAGAGGTCTAGAACACAGCGAGCTTAAACATGCGATGTCCGTACGTTGGCCGCAAGGATACAAGGCTTTCTGAATACAGGGCAGCGAACCGGCGAGGGGGAATCGCCGAGTCACTGAACTTGGGCTGGAGGAGATGCGGTAAGTTGCCGTCAGGAAGCTGTAGACTGCACGGAAGGCGCAGAGCCGTCAACAGCGATGCGCAGAATATTTGTAGACTTTCCAGATATGGGTTCATGAAAGGCAGAGGAGATGAACGTCAAATGGACTTGGCGGCGGGCGATGCGGCAGCAATTTCACACGCTCCACGTGACACTTCCTTCTTTCGGCGCTTAATCAATATTATTATTCGACATCTCTCCCGCGACCGTCATATCTCCTCCACCGCCCCCTTCATGCCGCACATACATTAGGGCCCACCAAGAACAGCGACGACAACTCACCTTTAGCTCTCACACCCACGAACACGATGACCGCGACGGACACGATGACCACGACCGCGGTCACACTCGACATGATGGACATGAAAGGCGTACTCGACCACAATGGCCGTTCAGTATACGGCCCCGATGCAGAGAAGACGGCAGAGATATCAAAGGATACGGCGGAGATTGCACCGTGGCTAATGCCCGACGAAGCAGTGAGTTTCTGCTCGCAGTTTGTGGTGTTCGGGACCATTGTCGGTTGAGGGAAGGATGTGCATGCGCGGCTTGTGTGAAGCATGCACTGCATGAAAGGCAGCAGTACAAGAGAGGCGGAAGAGTATGGGATCTGCAATGGGACGACCAGAACGTCGTTTGGCTTCGACTGGCTGCGCCGCACCCATCCCTTCCCCGGAGAACTGTCGACGGCAACGCCGGTGTAGGACGGCCGCCTGCCCGCGCTGCTCTCGGCCTGAGCGGAGTGCTTCTGGCAAGAATGGACGTTTGCAACCATCTGGACGCGTCGACAGCAGCGACAGCAGCGCTCATGTCCCTGTGCTACGAAAGCGATGGATGCATGCATTGTTTTACTGACTACTACATCATCCAGCCTGCCCCTCCCCACAAGCACTCCGTTTCCAAGTTCGGATTCCACAGCAAATCATCATTCAATGTTTTACGACCGACGGCGGGATCGAGTTCCTCGCGCCCGAGCCGCACGTCAGAGTCCCTCAGCACAGTCAGCATCGCCGAATCGACCTCCACGCACGACTCCCAGGCCACCTCCTCGAGCAGCTCTCCCCCGGACTTGCGCAAGAAGTCCTCGGGATTCATGAACCTCAGCTTTCTGAAGAAGCGCTCGAGCAAGCCAGCGCTACGGCGCGAATCCGCCGATCATCCATCCCTTCGTCCCCCACCTCCTCCTTTGCCGGACAGGATCCTTTCAAATGACACGCCACCCTCCTCTTTCCTCTCTGCATCCCCACCCAGCTCGATCACCTCGCGCACCAGACGCAAGCGCAGCAAGCAGCCCTCCATCTCCCCCGCTCCCCCACCGCACAAGAAGGACAAGAGGGATGGCGACTACTCCGAGTTCGGCAGCATCGACACCAACTTCGAGAACATGGACGGCATCATCGACCTCTCGCGCACCAGCGGCACGGCGTCCTCCGATGTCACGTTCAACAGGAGCTTTGACGCGAACGCGCCCGATTACTACGCGAATCTGCGGCAACCGCCCGCCCACCATCGATACCTCGGCACCCACACGCCTTTGTCCTTCGAGGACTTCATCAATCCATTCAGCCCGGCCGCGCAGGAGCACGTCGCAAAGCGGAAGCCGTACGACGAAGGTCGGAAGGTGTCGCCGACGACCGTGCTGCCTGTCGGCCCGGACAGCCCGTCGTGGACGCCGCCGGAGAGTTGGGCGGTAGAGAAGGAGGGCGTACAGGAGGAAGCGGACTTCAGTAGCTCGGACGACGGTGCAGGGCCGTCAGCGAGCGCGCCGCCGACGGTGCCCTCGTCGTCGAAGCACAAGCGGCGGAAGCGGAAGACACTGCGACCTGCACCGAAGGATCAGTACAAGATTCGAATATACCGGCCGGACAACAAGCATCACGTCGTGCTCATCGGGTACAATGTCACCGTCGCGAATCTCATCCCGGCGCTGCAGAAGAAGGCGAATGAAGGCGTGGCGGCGGACCAGCTGGCAACGGAGAGTCTACGATCGGACGATGCGGCGAACATCGCAGACATGGCACAGAATAAGCTGTACTTGAAGGAGCGTGGGCGAGGTGCGTAGCGCGACAGCGGGAAGTGGGTATATGCGCTGACTATATGCGCCTATAGAACGTGTCCTTGCTCCGTCAGAGCGGCCTGCGGACATCTTGAAGAGGAGATTGGAGATGGCGGGGTACGAGCCGACGGATGGCATCAACACGATCGGCGAGGAGGACCTAAGCTTTCTTCTGAAGTTCGGTTGGAAGACCCAGGTGTTGGGCCCAGCGGTGCGTCTCATTTCAGCTGATCACGATGCATTGCTGACTTTCTCGAAGGAGGAGGATCTCGTGTTCGACAACTTTGAGTACGTCGACCTCACCGCGCGCAGCCTACGCACCATCCCCGTCGTCCTGCACAAGAACGCCGACTCCATCCACTCCCTCAAGCTCTCCCGAAATCCCATGCTTGAGATCCCTCTCGACTTCATACAGTCCTGCACCACCCTCCGCGAGCTCCGTCTGTCGAACATGGCAATCAAGAAGGTCCCACACAGCGTCCGTCACAGTAAGACGCTCCAGCGTCTCGATCTCTCCTCTAACCGCATCGCCGACCTCGACGACGCCTACCTCTCCGAGATCCCCGACCTCATGGCGCTCTTCGTGCAGAACAACCGCATGGAGCGCTTACCATGGCACTTCCCCCGCCTGCGCAACCTCGTCACGCTTAATATATCGAACAACAAGTTCAACGAGTTCCCGACGGCGGTCACGCAGCTCGTGCAGTTGCAGGACCTTGACATCTCGTTCAACATGATTTCGGAGTTACCTGAGGAGCTCGGGAAGCTGACTATGCTCGGGCGCCTGATCATCGTGGGCAACCAGGTGTCGCGCCTGCCGGACGGATGTGCGAGGCTACGCAGCCTGCGCGTGCTGGACTGCAGGAGGAATCAAATCTCGGACTTCACAGTCGTGTGCAATCTTCCGCGGCTCGAGACGCTCAGTGCAGACCACAACGCGGTGCACGCGCTCGATCTATCCTTGGGGCCGTGCGTGGCGAACCTCGACGCGTCGCACAACGAGATCACGCAGCTGTCGCTGCTACCGGGGCCGATTGGGCGCTCGCCAGTTGCGCTGACCTCCCTGGACCTGTCGCATGCGAAGCTGGCTCTCCTCGACGAGCATATACTCGCCGAGCTGACGTCGCTGCGCGTTTTGCGACTGGACCACAACTCGATCCGCATGATCCCAGAGGCGCTCGGCGAGCTAGAGCATCTCGAGGTCCTGTCGTGCTCGGACAGCTACATCGTCTCCCTGCCGAGCTCGATTGGGAGGTTGCAGAACCTGGTCTCGCTGGACGTGCACAACAACAGCTTGAAGGAGCTGCCGGTCGAGCTCTGGCATTGTGGGTCGCTAGCGCGGGTCAACGTGACGTCGAACCTCATCAAGGCGTGGCCGGAGCCACCGGTCTTCAGCACGACCCCCGTGCTGGCTCTACCGTCGAACGCCGACGCGCGCTCGGACCGGAAGGCGTCGGTCGCGTCGCTGGGCGCGGGCCGCTGCATGCCGCCGCTCGCGCAGTCGCTGCAGAAGCTCTACGCGGGCGAGAACCAGCTCACGTACGACGCGCTGCCATCCATCGCCTGCCTCCGGGAGCTGCAGGTGCTCAACCTGTCGTTCAACGACATCCAGGACATGCCGTCGTCGTTCTTCCGGACGCTGACGAAGTTGGAGGAGTTGTATCTGAGCGGGAACATGCTGACGAGCATCCCGACGGAGGACTTGCCGAAGCTGACGAGGTTGAAGACGTTGTTTTTGAATGGCAATCGGCTGCAGACGCTGCCGCAGGAGTTGGCGAAGGTGAAGAGCTTGATGGCGTTGGACGTGGGGAGCAACTTGTTGAAGTATAACATCAACAATTGGGAGTTCGACTGGAACTGGTGAGTTGATTGCAGTGATTTGAAAGCGATGCTGACGAACGCCTCCAGGAACTTCAACAAGAACTTGAAGTACCTGAACCTCTCGGGGAACAAGAAGTTGCAGATTAAGTCCGACACGCGGGCCGTGCGCCAGCACAATGTGCCGACGTCGTCTCTTACGCGACAATCGCTTGCAGGCTTCACAGACTTGCACCAACTGCGCTTCCTCGGGCTCATGGATGTGACCATCACTCCCGGTGGCATGCATGGCGGTGCGGATATTCCTGACGAGAAGGACGACCGTCGTGTGCGAACCTCCGTGTCTACCGTCAGCGGCATGGCGTACGGCATCGCTGATACTCTCGGGTCGAACGAGCAGCTCAACATGATTGATCTCGTCCACGATTTCCGACGAGGGCATGGAGAGGCCGTCTTCGCCATGTTTGGCCGCGCGCAGCCGCCTAAGACCATCCGTGTCGGTACAAGCTCCAACCGACTGGCTAAGTTCCTGCAAGACAACTTCATTCGCGTCTTCAGGGATAAGTTGGACGACTTGGCTCGTTCGCCTGGCGACGACATTACCGATGCCTTGCGTCGAACGTTCTTGCGGTTGAACCAGGAGCTGCACGATTCGCTTGTCAACTCGCACAGGAAGATGTCGACGCACAGCGGCTCTGGCGCCAACAACACTGTCATAGATCCAGACATCGCCCGCACTGGCGCTTCTGGTCTTGTCCTGTACTTCAAGGACAGGACTCTGTATGTTGCGAACTGCGGCAATGCCCTCGCCGTCATCTCCAAGCAAGGCATCGCGCAGCCGGTGTCTCGCAAGCACGACCCCTACGACCGCGCTGAGACCGCTCGTATCCGTGCTGCTGAGGGGTGGATATCCCCACCAGGCCTCGTCAATGACGAGATCGACATATCACGCTCGTTTGGCTTCTTCCACTTGCTCCCAGTCGTCAACGCTCGCCCAGACGTCCATACATATCATCTCGACGAGTCCGACGAGTTCGTCATCGTCGCCAACCGTGGGCTGTGGGACTATGTATCCTACCAGACCGCCGTCGATATTGCACGCTCGGAATGGATGGATACGCGGGACCCCATGATTGTCGCCATGAAGTTACGAGACTTCGCGATCAGTTATGGCGCGGAGGGCAGCACTATGATCATGGTCATCGGTGTCACTGACCTGCTGAGCCATGAGACGCGCCAGCGTCAGGCGACGATGGACTCGATCCCGGAGATGAGTGGTCTTGTCGGCAAGCGCACGCGTCGCAAGGACGACGTTGGCGACAGGGATCTGGCTCGTCTGGACGGAGAGGTGGAGCCGCCTACTGGCAATGTCACGCTAGTCTTCACGGATATCCGCAACTCGACGCATCTTTGGGAGGCGAACCCGGGCATGCGGTCGGCAATGATAAAACACAACGCCTTGCTACGACGACACCTTCGGCTCTGCGGCGGGTACGAGGTCAAGACGGAAGGCGATGCTTTCATGTGCGCCTTCACCAACCCCATGTCTGCCCTCTGGTGGTGTCTCGTCGTGCAGCGGGACCTGTTGCGCGAGGACTGGCCCCTTGAAATCCTGGAGTGCGAGGATGGGAAGCTCATCTACGACGTCGACGGCAAGCTGGTCGCTCGTGGGCTGTCTGTGCGCATGGGCCTTCACTGTGGTCACCCCCTCTGCGAGCGCGACCCCATCACCAATCGCATGGATTACTTTGGCTCCATCGTCAACCGCGCCTCGCGAATCAGCGGCAGCGCTGCAGGCGGCCAGATCATGTGTAGTGCCGACGTAATCCGCGAGCTCAATGCATCCGTCCATCGCTCGGAACCGCCGACGGAGTATACCGACCTGCAGCCTGCGCAGGCGGTGAACGCGATTCGGCAGATGGAGGTCGCGATCGTGCCCGTCGGAGAACGCAAGCTGAAGGGGCTCGAAGTGCCGGAGATGCTGTCGATCGTGTACCCGAAGGAGTTGCAGGCGCGTCAGTTCATCGAGGAGATGCCAGAGGACCCAGGCACGTCGGGCTCGCGCATCCAGTTCAGCATCGACCAGATGCGCGAGCTGGGGATGCTGTGCTTGCGGCTGGAGACGATCGCGAGCGAGCGCGTATTCCGCGCGCTGCCGGAGCGGAAAGGGAGCTTTCAGCCGGGGATGGAGGGTGGCGAGGCGGAGGAGTTGAACGAGCCGTCGTCGTCGGTGTACTACTATGGGGACCCGTCGGTGCTGCTGCCGCAGATGAGTGACAAGCTATCGGACAGGGAGTTGATGAGCTTGCTCGACTTTTTCTCTGTGCGCATAGAGAACGCACTGTCGACGATCCAGCAGAGGCACGGGGCTCGGACGAAGGAGCAGCGGCTCACGAGCGCGCTGGCGGGGCGGTTGGATCTGGACGAGAGGACTTTGCAGGAGGTACTGGCGTTGTTGCAGAGTGTATAGGTGTACGAGTGGTGGTGTTGTATGTATTCGATTGCATTGTTTCCTCCCTCTCCGGGCATTCATGATTCCTCGTAGCTAGATACACACATACATTTCGCAGTCGCGTTTGCTATCCATCCGCATTCACATTCCCAGCAGCATACTACTACTACTCCTATTACTTATTGCATTGTCTGTGTAACAGCTGTGTGTGTACTGTATCAACTATTGTTTTCATACGGCGGGAGCGGGATTACGGACCTATTCGCGTTGGCAAGAGCCGCGAGTCGGCTGTGGAAACAATTTGAGTTGGTCGAACGAACGTCGACCTGGGTCAGAGTCAGTAACGACAAGAAAGCGGAGATGCATCTCCAGCAAGTCAGCATGACGCGACCCCGGCGGTGGTATACCTCGTATTGGGTGCGCTTTGCGACGATCTGCTCGGCGACGGTCCAGACATGATTCCGTTCGCCGCGCGCTAGGCTCTCCCAGTCCCCGATACCGTCCGCAGGCGCGCTCAGCTGCACGAACCGGGGATCGTCGACATCGAGGACCTGGTACCGCCAGTGCGAGCGTGCCGGCGTGAGTACGAGCACGACCCGGAGAGTGGAATTGCAGCTCTCGAGAATCCCCCGAATCGCGCGGGCCGCAGCGCTGGCGGTGGAGTGCGAGAGCTGGCAGGCGAAGGCGAGGTGCGTCAGGCGGGGCGCGTGGCGGAAGCCGGTCCAGCCGGTCCATGTTTGCGGCTCGTCCTTGAACTCGAGGTGCGTGACGCGCGAAAAGAGCGCATTGGTGAAGTCGGGACGCGCGCGTTTGGGGTCCCGGAAGAGAGGTGCGTAGGAGATGGAGAGCGTGGTAGGCTGATGAACGTCCGATGCGAGCAAGATGGGATTTAGGTCTGGGTGAGACACCCAGCAAGCGAGGTGGGATAGATTCGTGCAAACAGCGAGGATGCGTAGCGCGCGACGATGTCCGACGACCTTGGTGAGGCAGAGACTTCGCACAAGGGTGGCATGATCAGCAGATCCAGCATCCTCGAGTGTAGCCAAGAAGAGTTCAGCAGTGCGCTGCTCCCAAAGCGTTACAACCGAGTAGAGGATAGGATTTGTCCTGAGGTATATCATCAGAGAGTACTGCATACAGCAAACACGAGGCAAGGTGAGATAGGGGGATTCGAGCGCAGATGACTTACCACGACCTGGCGAGGCGCGAGACGAGGACAAGGGTGGGGAGCGTCTGCGGCTCGCAGCGTCCGCAGACCTCGAAGATGTGACGATGCAGTTCGACGGGTAGCTCGACGACCATGGTGGCCAGCGTGAAGACGAGTTCTCGACCGCGGCTTATACAGAATGACGTGGGCGTGATGCGGCGTTTGCGCTAGTATCGAGGCCGCCACGGGACTCGGAGAAGAGGCTGCGTCAAACGTGCAGAACATATCGGTAGCATCGATGCGTAATCGGAGTGGACATGAAAGGGAGAACCAAGGGAGAACACTCATATGAGCCTCACGGGGGGAGGAAGAGGGAGGAAGGACGGCGCGAATTTGGTGAAGTTCAAGTCGAGCCCGGATCCGGACCCGATTTTCATCAAATCTGCGCTCATTCTATCGTTGAGCGATAGTTCATGCCAGGCAAGTATCCCTGCAGAGCACCCAGAAATATGTGTGTCGTTGTGGATCTCTATGTCGCAAGTCCTCCTTAGGCCCTCTGGCATAGACAGCGAGACTTAGTTGGGTTCTTTGAGTACGCAGATGGCTCAATCTATTATTTGTACTGGATGTAGAGTGTACCTGTCATGTTGCTATCTCGACAGCATCTGGCACTCGAAGGCCGCAAATACTTGGCCCAGGCATCTCACGTGATAGCGCGCGTGCCCGCGGAGTTTCCCGCCGCAATTCGCTCCGTCTGAATTTCCTTGACATTTAGTTCTGCCTCTCAGAACTTGGCTGCTCATTGATTCAAGGGAGCTCTCGAGCTCATCGTTACCAACACTGCCTTGTATGCCCTCACGAACATCACGCAACGGATTGGCGCCGATTGCAACAGCTTCCCCAGGTCCTTCCCACGCATCCTCCCTTGCATTGTTCTGGTTGTTGGCCCGATCTCCCCTGCTGTGCTGCAGAGCCGCATTCAAAGCGGACAGGAACTGTGTCGCGCCGACGCTCATCGCCACAGCTACATGCGATCCTGACCCTTTTTTGACCCTCGCACGAGGCAAATCAATAGCGACGCCCCTCATGTTTGGTCTTTGTGAACAGGCAGTGTGCTTCTTTCCAGGGCGTCCGGCAGGTCGGTCAACATAAGCAAGCTTCTTATCATATTGAGGGCGGGCGCTTAACCTTATCCTGGGGAACATTGTATGCGGCCATCAGTTCAAAGCGAACTTGGGCGAGCCTTATAACGGCGGCTACTGCGACGATGGCTTTCCTCTACCAAGCCCAACAGCTAGACCACAATAACCTCTGCTGCTCGAAGTCGCTCTTACTATCCATCCCCCTCTTCCACCATGCCGAGTCTCTTCCTTCCTCGCGACTCGGAGTCGGTCCGCAACGACGATGGATCGCTGGCCGTGGTCTACGTCGCCGACGTCGACGTTGACAGCGGCGAGATTCGCGTCATCCCCGGCCCCACCCCCTACTCTATCATGGCCCGCCAGGTTATGTTCCACAAGAACTACCTCCTCGATGTTGTCGAGGAGAACATCACGGACATTGGTCCGACCCGCGAGATACTTAGGCGCCGCCTGGAACTGCTCACCGAGCGCGCCAAGGCACATATCCAACGCCAGCGCTCCTACGCCTCAGCTTATGAAGCTTACGCGGTGCGTCGTCCTGCAGTCACTAACCATTCCGTATGCTCATTCCTTGCCTGTCCAGTCTGTGCTGAGCAGCAGCTACTCTGACGGCTTGAACTTGCTCGATCAGCGCGACTTTGACGATGCGTCTAACCCTCAGGCATGGGGCGTCGAGAGCATGTCCGACATCATGAAGCCTATCAATTACCACGTCGTCTTCCCTGAGGTCCCCGCGGCGCCATCTACCTCTACCTCTACCACCGCCGCCGCCATCCCCGTCCCCGAAGCTTCTTCTTCTTCTGCTACAGCAACTTCGACATCCATCCCTTCGCGCGGCAGCAAGCGCGTCACGCCCGACGAGCCATCCTCTAGCGTCGACTCCCTTCCTAAACGCGCTCGTCTCGACTCTGACGTCTCTGCTTCCACTGGCAACGGCGGCAACCTTCCCCATCTCACCACCCCCTACACAACGTACTACAGTGATCCGTCTACCAAGGGCAAGAAGCGCAGTAGGTCTGACTCCGACGAGGAAGACCGCGCTCCCAAGCGCGTGCGCCAACTTCCTGACACGATCCTCACACCCCTGCCCCTCGACGACGACGACCTTACTGACGCGGATGCTGAAGGTGAGGATGACGAGGACTACACGCCCGCCATCACTCCTGAGGTCGCTCGACCTAGCCCTACCACTGCCCCCTCAACGGCTCACGAGCCGCATCCTGTCGTCGGCTGCGGACCTCGCGCCACCCAAGGCTTCAAGATGCCTTGCATGCCGATGACATATCATACTGCGATGCCCCGTCGGACCGACGTCGACGACCCCCTCTACGATGCCGAAGACCATGCTGCTAACGATGAACTCGCTTCCGCTGCCGTCGCTGACGACCCCGTACGCGACGACGATTCCCATTCTGTATACCAACCCCCCTCTCGTTCTCCTACGCCTGTGCCCATCCGAAGCAGCCGGCGCCTGCGCTCGCGCAACACGAAGCCATACGACAGGCCATCTACAACCAAATCTCGAGCGTCTACCAAGAAGTCCAAGTCTCGGGCTTCGACCTCTCGCTCGACCTCTTCTCGCGCCTCCTCCTCTTCCAAGCCATTCGTCCCCGACGACGACGCCGCCGCCGCCATCGGCAGCAACTGCAAGTTCCCGCGCACCATCCGGCGCTTCATCACCCCCGTCGACGCACCCGGGCACATCAATCTCGGCCTCGACAACGCGTATTATAAGTGCCCGCCCCCCGCCTGCAGCGTCTGCGGGAAATTGAAAGGCAACACGGGCGATCTCTCCCGCCACATCCTCAGCCATATCGTGTGGGGGGACAAGCGTGTGAACCAGTGCCGATCGTGCCCCGTCAGCTACGCGCGGAAGGACGCGCTCACGCGCCATTTGAAGCATAATCCTGGTCATAGGGGCCAGTACGACGCGCTGTGCCCGGAGGTATGTCGATTAGGTGTTTCCATTTTCTTGCGCTTTACTGAACGTGTCTGCAGTTTTGGGTCAAGTACGAAGACTACTCGCAGCATGTCGTGCTCGATCTATCCGCTGACGAGTAGTTCGCCAACCCTGTCTGCTTGACGTCCTTGTCTGCTTTCCATCCCACCTACTCAAGCCATACCCGATCCGTCTCTCGCCAAATATACCCAACTCCTCTTTCCGACACCTACGCTCGTCTGCCCAGTATCTCTGACCTTTTTATTATGCTTTAAGTAGATAGTTCTTTTAGTAGCAGTAGTTCTTTTTAGTAGTGTAGCTTTTCTCATCGCGACAACGGACGCTGAACAGTGCCTTTACTTTTATTTTCTTTCAACTTCTCTTCATAGTGCACTACCCTTTTGTTCTTCACTTCGTCGAACTGGTCAATCGATTTCTGACTGCCTGCTAAAGGCTTGCGTACACTCATCGAATTCGTGATAAGGAAGACACATGCAGAGATGCTCTCGTGGACGGACAAGATATGTGTGAAGCAGATGAGTCGACTATTCAAACGACCCATTCATCGATGAAGGTGTGAGGGCATACACGCCCAACCGGTGTTCCTGTCAGGAGGAAGGCGCAGTGACCAGTCAAGCTCCAGACATGGTGTACACGATAATAAATGGGAAATTTGCGACAGCCATACGACCAGGTCACATCATCAAACGTGAGTAGTTGCGACGCATTTGCCCTCTCAATGCTTATAGTGTCTCCCCTCTTCGAGAATCGCCAGCATTCCTACGTCGTACGAGGCATCTGTCTGTACCGTGACCGAGACTGCATACGCTTTGTACATCCGTCTCTCAGCCACCAGATGTCGCCAGGGAGCCAATGCTGCTCTTCCGCTCAACACCCGCACTGCAGATCACTTGACCATCTTATCGCTTGGATCTCCAATGAGGTCGCGAGTGTCCTGTCTACATTGACGCCCTGAGCTCTGAGCATGATTATTCGGATTGTACTATGATTATCCACAAGCCGGAATACGGTAGATAACAGACAATGGGAAAGTACCAATTACGCTCTCCGAGGTGCATTGAGATGTGCATCCAGCGGAAGAAACGACCGCCCCACTTAGTCAGATTCAACGTCGAAGTCCGTCTCGACTCGTCGAAGCGCGACCACATCCCTTCCGTTGATCAAGCTTGGCAACGCGCGCGACTCGGCCATCTCTCGCACAGAGTTACGGATATCGAGGTGGTGCGGATGTCCGGCTTTGCATCCGTTATGCACGGTGAGGTCGGTGAGATTGGGCAGGAGGCCCTCCTCCCGGATCCTGTCAAACAACGACGCGCCTGGCGCGAAGGACATGGTCGGGTTACACTGCCCAGAGCCGACGCCGATGCTCAAGGAACGCAGACTCTCCAGTCTTCGGAGGATGAACAACAGCCGGTTCACGCGCCCGTCGTCCACTGTAGAGCGCGGCTGGTGATGGAAATTCAGCAGCTCGAGATGGCGCACGTCGGTGGGGGCGAACTCAGCGTCGCACAGAAACTCCAGGAGGGACGCGGTCGCGTCGTTGTCGTTCAGTTGGCAGCGCCGCACGATGACGGACTTCACGCCCGGCGCGCGCAGGAGCTTCAGTATCGGATGGATGCGCCCGTCCATGTCGACGGACTCGAGGCGGGGCATGTGCAGCGGAGGCTCGAGCGCGATGCTGGACGCGTCCATGTGGGTGGCCGACAGACGAAGCTGCCGCAGGGTCGCGGCAGATTGCCTGATGAGCGGCATCATTGAGTTTAAGGTGCACCAGAACGACTTGAACGACAGCACGGTGAGAGGGCTCGGCGAGGATTGGGCAAGGCGGTCCACCGCGGGCAGGGCGAGATGGTAGTGCCACGGTATCTCGTCCGCCGCGAGCTCGAGCTGGCGCAGGTTCGGGGCAGCGGCGAGGAAATTGAGCAAAAGCGGCTCGCCGGTATCCAGATGCGCAGGCGGGAGCGTAGGACGGAGGATGGCGCGCTCCAAGCGAGGCAAATCGCAGTGGAGTACACGCGGAAGTCTGGACATGTAATCCCCCGCCAGCGACAGCGTCGCCCAGCGCGATGCCTCAGGGATTAAATGGGCGAGCTGCGACTCTAACGCATTGATGCCCTTCGCATCTTCTCCGTATATATAGAGGGGTTTGTTCACGGACAGAGACACGCAAGCGTCGATATGCGGATACTCCGCAGTGGCCCTCGAAGCAAGCTTGACATACGTCCACAGGCCGTGGACGCTCCGCGCGACCGCGCGCCAATTGGTGCTGACGCACGCGATGGTTGTACTGATGGTGCGCGTGCGGCAAGAGTCCGTGGAGGTATCGGCGAGGGCGGTGAAGATGTGCGCAAGCAGTTCGGGAGGGAGGCGCCGGATGGGGGCGACCATGGTGCGGCTGATGGCGAGTTGCTTGCGAATTTGGTCGCGGAGGGCTTGTAGCCGTGCAATCTCTTCGTCGACATGGTGGAGTTCAGATTCAAGATTTGCAGAGTCGTCTTTTATGAACTTTATCTCTTCCGGGAGGAGGGGGGCGACTCCACTGCGAAGATAGCCGATGTTTGCGCGCGTTGCGGCGCGCTCGAGGGGGCAGGTGGTTTGCACTGGCATGCTGCTGGAAGAGTGAGTTAGCGTATGCTCAGCGTCGCTTGCTAGTCACGCACCTGCTGGGGCCGCTGGCAATGGTGAAGATTGGAAGGAAGGGGGAGTCTTGTGCGGTGCGCTAGATATGGGGGCGTGCGGGCCGCGCCAAAGCCGCGCTGCATCTATCTCGACTGGATCGCCTATATGAAGTCAAGGGTCTCCATGTAACCAGGCAGATTACCTGTCGCATGACTGTTAAAGCTGCATGTCTTACTAGCTCGAGGCATCTGACGAAAAGACAGTGAATCAAGTCTATTGTTCGCTAGTGAGCGCTGTCAAAGCCTCGAAGCGGTCCAGTATTCGTAGTGACCTTTAGCGATGTCGTTGCGTCGGCGAGATCCAGCTCGAAGGTGCATACGGTAAGGATGAAGGAGGAAGACAACTGGCACGACTTTCCGCGTGGCGTTACATATGTAACACGGCCACGTGACAAAGTGGCGCGAATTGTTACTTGCAGTTCAGACCTTGTCCTGATCCTCTTTGCTCTCAAAATCTACTTTACGACTTTCACGCCTCACAATCATTCAAGGCAAGCTGCCGCTGGAATCCACCGCCAACGTTCACTGCTGACCTCAAGCCACAGATGCTCGGCATGCGCGCTGCCCCGCTCGATCTCGATGGCGCATACCAGGTGCCGCTCGCCACGAAGACGCCGGGCAAGAACATGAAGCGCGAGAACGCGTATCCTCCCGCAACCGTTAACGGCAAGGCGCGCACCCTCATTTCGCAGACCCCGTTCAAGCCGGGTACAATCCGTGCGTCACGACGCCCTCCCACTCGCCAACCCAGCTGACCCCCGCACAGAGCCCGAGCGCATGAAAGATGCCGGCCCCTCCAAGGCCACAAAGACGCCCTTTGGCGACAAGACCCCCTTCCCCAACCGCCTCCGCCCGCAGCTCTTCTCGCCCTCGCAGGACGCGGGCCCCAAGCTTCAGAAGCCCAACTTCGTGCTCGAGGTCGTGCCGGACGGCAATGCGCGCCCGAGCTCGACGAGAAAGAACGCGCGCCCGAGGAGCAGCCTCACCAAGGCGTTCCAGACGCCGGCGAACCGGGGCGACTGGTGGAATGTGCCCGAGGACGATCTGATGTCGCCGGAGAACTCGGTGCAGGAGATCGCGGAGGAGGAGCTGTTCGATTTCGATGAGGAGATCGAGTACATGCCGCCCAATACGCTGGGTGTGTAGCCATCTTCTGGGCGGGAGGACGTGCACTAATCACAACGCGCAGATCTGCCCTACGTACCGCCGTTCGACTTTGAGATGCCGGACTACAAGAAGATCGGCGCTGCGGTGACGGAGATCATGCATTGCTACGCCTACGTTGACGTCGTGCCCACGCCCGATCCAACCTTCGATGAGAAGGACCTCGCCAACGACGGCAAGGGCCTCGCTGTCCCCATGGAACGCCTCCTCCCGGATAAAGTCCCCGAGGACGAGGAGGAGCCCACCGGCAAGCGCACCTCACCTGCTCCTTCCTCCAAGCGGACCTCGCCTACTCCCGTGTCCAAACCATCATCTCGTGCACCCTCCACCACTTCGCGCGCACCCTCCACCACTGCCCGCGCCCCCAGCGTCCTCCGCGGCACCACAACACACTCGCGTACGGCTAGTACAACTTCAAACATCCCCTCCCGCCCCGCCACCGCGACCGCCCTGCGCCGTCCTACACAAATCGCCCGTCCGGCGCCTGTGGTGCGCGCGCGCTCCGGCACCGTATCCACAGCTGCCGCCGCCACGCCTAAACCGCGTCCGACACGGGCTGCGTCGGTCTCGCGACCCGCTGCCACGACTGTCTCGCGACCGGCTGCCACTGCGGTCTCGCGTCCGGGCGCCAAGTCGACAGCTGCGACCACCGGTGCCGCGAATCGGGCGGGAGGCCGCGTCACTGGGGCAGGTGACCGCGCCGCGAGTATTCCATCGCGCGTCACCGGGGGAAAGAAGATCGTGCCCAAAGATGACGATCCGTTCAAGTTCGACGTGGATGGGCTGGTTGGGGAGGATTTCATGTTCGAGGTCTGAGCTTCCTCTAATCCAAAGGGACTCCGGTTATGAAGTGGGTTACATATCGAGGGCGAAAAGCGAAAGTTATGAAGCATGCAGACGAACCGCACACGGACACCTACTACCTATCTATCTATTAAATCTGCTGCTGTTTTGTTGGGTCCACGTCCTCGCTTTGTCTTCCCCTATACTGTGTGTTTACCAGTTGGGTTCATTAGGTTGAACTGTCAGCAGCTGTCTATGATTGTTTACGAGTACGACGATGCAATGCGATGGTGACGTTTTCCGTGAATGCGATGGTGACGTTTCCCGTGAGACATGCGCGTCGAAGTTGTGGTCAGTTGCCCCAGTTGGTCTCTGAACGCGTACGATGGTCTTGCTTTCGGTAGTCGTGCGGTCATAGGCTGGTCGGTGGCCAGCTGGGGTATATAACAGTTTCCCTCGTCGAGTCGATATTCTCATCTGCCTCTCCATCCACCCGAACTTTTTCTCCCAGTCAACAACCAAACATGTCTGGTGCGTCCCCGTTCTTTCTTTTGTGACGTAGAGTTAGCTGTTCGTGACGAGGAGCTAAATGGCCCCCTTCCTTCAGCCTCCGCACCCAGCAAGATCGTCTCCACCGACGAGCACGCCGAGATCGACAGCTTCGACGAGAGCACGTCGGGCACGAGCCGCATTGCGACGGGCGAGTCGAAGTCCGGGAAGGAGGAGGCGAATGTCATTCGCGGGTACAAGGCGACGATCTCTAGTGAGTAGCCCTCTATGCGATGGAGACGAGGGAAGGGACGTGATAGCAGTTATCCTGACGAATTACTCGCAGACCCCCGCGTCGGCGAGGAAGCCAAGGAGCATGCGAGGGAGTACCTTGAGCATCACGGTGTCGACCAGTAGAGCGGTGGCATGTGCACAGTAGAATCACACTTTGGAATTGGACTATGAGAGAAGCTCGTCAACAAATAATATCCGCCTAGAGCTCCATCGATTCGTGGGAAGAGGCAGAAGGGGGCAGAGGTTGAGTTGGTTCGTATTTGGTGATATGGGTCCGGTCCGCACATCCACGTGAAAGCTCTTTCCTTTTACCTCCATCATCAACCACCGCTCAAGCAGGCGTGTCCGCTGCTTAGCACCTTACGGATGCCTCAAACCGTGCGCACTGCACCCAGATCCATGCCGATAGCGATCGCCTTCCTCCTCAGCAGCGCCGCTGACCGGTCGAACCTCGCGTTTCTAAGTGAAGGCACTGCCCCCTCAGCGCAAAGGAAATCCATCTACGAAGATCTAGATAACCTCGAAGCCGAAGTCTAGAGCGTGGACGAGAAGATCGCTCGTCTGCAGACGCTGCGCGAACAGATCAGAACCTCACTCGCGCAATGGTTGCGGCCGTGCGTCGTCTACCGCCGGAGCTCTTGGCGCGCATCTTCCTCGAGCATGCAGACGCTCCCTGAATATGAATATGAGCGTACCCGAATCATCGCTACCACTGTCGCTGGCGCTAGCGCGACGAGGCGCTGGGTTGCCTGTAGCGTTCTCGAATTGTGGACGCACACTTCTCTCGCGCCGACCGCCGCATCCACGTATCCTCATCTGGAGGCCCGTCCTTCCAGGCGCGGCTTGCCTCTGCTGCACATCCACGGAGAGCGAGCCACTGGTAAAGCATGGATGGCGTAGATCGTCCGCATCACCCGATGCACATCGACCGGCCTTACCTACTTCACTGAGGCCTTGTCGGTGCATTGGTCGAGCGCATCAATGAGCTACTCGATAAGACATGTCTTCCCAATCACAACTTAGACGAGAGTGCGCAAGGTTTAAAAATCAGTCAGGAGTCGATTGACCAGAACGATGAAGCGAAGAACAAAAAGGTAGTGGGCTATGAAGAGAAGTTGAAAGAAAATTAAAGTAAAGGCACAATTCAGCGTCCGTTGTCGCGATGAGAAGAAAAGCTACACTACTGAAAGAACTACTGCTACAGAAAGGTCTATCTACTGAAACTGTATGAAAAAGGTCAGAGGAATCGGCGATCATTGTGTCAGAGTGGGTATCAGGGAATATGGGTAACAGAGACGGAGTGTTGGGTATAGTTGCGGGATACTAGGAAACGAGTCGAATGAAATGGAGAGATGAAAGCAATCTAGTCGTCGGCGCGAACGTCAAACTTGACGATCTTCCAATGCTTGTCATGGCCCACCAGCATCTGCGTACGTTGTCAGTACAAGGCAACAAAGACACAGTCGCCACATACCTCCGGCTGGCATTGCGCCTCCAGACTCCCCGTGTGGTCCCGCTTGGTCTCCAGGTGCCGCTTGAGCGAATCCTTCCGCGCGTACCCTAACTCGCAGTCCTCATGATCGCACCGCCAGAGACCGCCCCGCTCCATATCCCCCGTCCCGTCCGAGAGCCAGCGGATGTGCGTGAGGACGTGGCGCGAGAGGTCGCCCGGGCCCTTGGTCGCGTGCCCGCAGATGCTGCAGGCGGGTTTCTTCGCGCCCGGGCGCGCGTTGTCGAGGCCGAAGTTGATGTGGTGGGGCACGTCGACTGGGGTGATGAGGCGCCGAACGGCGGTTGGGAATTTGCAGTTGCTGCCGATGATGGCAGCGGCGGCGTCGATGGGTTTGAATTTTCTCTTGGGGGTGGGGGAAGAAGAAGAAGAGGCGCGGGAAGAGGCGGAGCGAGAGGTTGAGGCCCTGGACTTTGACTTTGACTTCTTGGCAGACGCTCGAGAATTGGTGCTAGTGGAGGGCCTATCGTAGGGCTTCGCGTTGCGCGAGCGCAGGCGCCGGCTGCTTCGGGTAGGCACAGGTGTAGGCGAGCGAGAGGGCGGTTCGTACACTGAGACGGAATCATCGTCATTGGAGACGGGAGTGTCAGCATCGAGGGCGTCGTCAACAGAGGCGGGCTCATCGACAGCGGCAAGGTCTTTGGCATCAAAGGGGACGTCGTCGACCTCGGCCCGACGAGGCATCGCAGTATGATATGTCATCGGCATGCAGGGCATCTTGAACCCTTGAGTGGCGCGAGGTCCGCAGCCGACGACAGGATGCGGCTCGTGAGCCGTCGAGGGGGCAGTGGTAGGGTTAGGTCGAACGACTTCGGGAGTGATGGCGGGCGTGTAGTCCTCGTCTTCCTCGCCGTCAGCGTCCGCGTCAGTGAGGTCGTCGTCGTCGAGGGGAAGGGGTGTCAGGACGGTGGCGGAGAGCGGCAGAGTCGTGTCAGAGGACTCGCGTGCGCGCTTGGAAGTGCGGTCTTCCTCGTCAGAGTCAGACCTACTGCGCTTCTTGTCCCTGGTAGACGGATCACTGTAGTAGGCCGTGTAGGTGGCTGTGACATTAAGAAGGTTGCCGCCGTTGGAAGCGGAGAGTTCAGAGTCAAGACGAGCACGTTTGGAGAGGGAGTCAGCGCTGGCAGATGGTGCGTCGGACGCAGCGCGCTTAGTGCAGCGAGAAGTGGAGGCGACAACAGAGGACGTCCCAGAGGCAATGGTGGTAGTGGTGGCTGGCGCGAAGACGACGTGGTAGTTGATGGGCTTCATGATGTCGGTCATGCTCTCGACGCCCCATGCGTGAGGCTTGGACTCGTCGTCAAAGTCACGCTGATCGAGGATGTTCAGGCCGTAGGCGTAGCTGCCGTTCAGCGCAGACTAGACAGGGGAGGAATGAGCACACGTAGCGGTAAGTGACAGCAGGTCGACGCACCACGTAAGCTGCATGAGCTGAGGCGTAGGAGGATTGGCGTTGGATGTGGGCTTTGGCGCGCTCGGTGAGGATCTGAAGGCGGAGCCTAAGGATCTCGCAGGTGGGACCGATGTCGGCGGTGTTCTCCTCGATGACTTCGAAGAGGTAAGTCTTGTGGAACATGACCTGGCGGGCCATGATGGAGGTGGTAGTGGGGTTGGGGATGACGACAATCTCGCCGGCGTCAACATCGACGTCGGCGACGTGAACCACGGCCAGCGAGCCGTCGTCGTTGCGTTTCGGCACCGAGTCGCGAGGAAGGAAGAGGCTCGACATGGTGGAAGAACGAGCTCGATAGTGTAGGTAACTTGGCGTATGGGAGGATATAGTGGTCTAGCTGTTGGTCTCGGTAAAGGAAAGCCATCGTCGAGGTAGCCGCCGTTATAAGGCTCGCACGAATCCGCTTTGAACTGATGGCCGCATACAATGTTCCCCAGGATAAGGTTAAGCGCCCGCCCTCAATACGATAAGAAGCTTGCCTATGTCGCCCGACCCGCCGGACGCCACGAACAGAAGCACACTGCCTGATCACAAAAGCCAAATATGGGGGCGCCGCTATTGAGTTGCCTCATGTCAAGGTCAAAAAAGGGTCGGGAGCGCACGTAAATGTGGCGATGAGCGTCGGCGCGGCGCAGTTCCTGTCCGCTTTGAATGCGGCTCTGCAGCACAGCAGAGGGGATCGGGCCAACAGCCAGAACAATGCAAGGGAGGTTGCGTGGGAAGGACCCGGGGAAGCTGTTGCGATCGGCGCCTTTCCTGTTGAGTATTGCCCCTGGGAGTATACACGCATGCGTCGGCAACGGTAGGCTTGCGCATTTCTATGGAGCCGGAGGAACGATGAGAGGCAGAACGGAATGTCGAGGGAAATTCGAATTCGAAGACAGAGAATGTGGCGTGGGCTTATCTCGGCGTGGTCGGACCGGCCCCGGATGTGGCATTCTCACGGTACTTACTTCCGGAGTCGGGCATTCTCACGGTACTTACTTCCGGAGTCGAAACTTGGTCTGCACTGCGATGGCAGGCTTGGGACTGCAAGTCTCTGGAATCTCTCGTAACATTCGACAGTTCTCAATTTGTGGCATTGAGGAACCTGTGGCATACTCATCTTCATGCTTTTGGCAGGGTATAGCACCGGGCAGTACACTGACAGGTTCGGCCTCGACGACGCTCGTGGTATCATCTTTTCACCTCTACAGCTTTCTATATGACAATCCAGGAGCTTCAAATGCGCTTGTTGTAAACACCATCTGGGCTCGGCTCGGCGGCATCGTGCATGTTGGTTAGCAGGTTGCCACGAGGTATCATAAGCACATTTCCCAGGATACAAATAAGCGCCCAATGCCACGGCCACAGCCTTTCACTCTTGGAATCTAACCACTACCATCGAAGCCTCCCAGCCCGTCTTCCTCACTTGAACCAGAACCACCACCATGTCTACCCTCTACCACCCTGCCGACTACGTGCCCGCCATCACCAACGGCGCTGGCGAACCTGCCATCGTCTGGGTTAGCAAGGTCGTGCCCGACGAGGGCAAGGTCTACGTTACCCAGAACCCCAACCGCCACGCACTACCGACACACGCATACACGTACCACGGCGTTACCCTCCTCGAGCTACTTGACATCGAGGAGCCGACCGACGCTGCGAGGCTGAAGTCGGCCCACCTGCAGCTTCTCACCGAGCGGGTGAAGACCCAGCTCGCTCGTAAAGCCTTATTCGAGCATCAAGCGCAGGTGTTCGAGGTGCGTACGAGCTCGATGCGTCGTTGCCACAGGCGATACCTCATTGCCACAGTGGATCTGACTACTTTGCAGGCTATCCTCGCGCATAGCTGCACGAACGCGAAGTTCGTCGAAGCTCACAGCGCACACAAGTACGGTGGCGACACGGAGTTTGCCACCTTCATGAACCTCTCTGATCCTCGCAAGTGGGGCGTGGACGAGATGACTGAAATCACGGACGATGTTCAGTACGAGATCGTCTTTCCAGAGGAACTGGAGGCGCTATTCGAGAAGGCCGCCGCTGCCGACGATGCTGAAGCTACCGAATCACCTGCGTCCACTGAAGATTCCGACGTCGAGTCGGAGCCCAGCTCTCCAGCTTCCTCCGAAGACGCTGCTGAACCATCCGCGCCCGCCGAAATCCCCATCACCGAGGAGCCTAGTTCCCCCACTCCCTCCGCTGACGAGGTCGCTCTCGACCTTACTTCGCTTGACGACGATGCCTCGGACTCCGAGGAGGCTCACATAGTCCTCCCCATCACACCTCCTGCACCCTCCACCGCCCTCGTCCCCTACGCCCGCGGCACCAAACGCGCCGCGCCCGACGACGATCTCGACCTCGACCTCGGCGACGGCTGCCCCCGCCTCGCCTTCGACCACATGAATCCCCACAAGCGCCGCTGCACGTCGCCCGACTCCGCCAACGCCTCCTGCGGCAGCGACGACGAGCTGGGCGCGAGCTACGACGCGGAGGGCGAGTACGAATGGGTGCACAAGTGGTCGAGCGAGAGCTTCTCGCGCCCGGTGTGCATGCGCGTGCGCAAGGGCGCTTGTCATACTTTCCTCTTCGAGGAGATTCACGATGGCGAGGGGTGTGGGGAGTTGCCGCTGTTTTCGAGGCCTCGGGCGGCGCGGGCGGGCTTTCCGGTAGCCAGCACTTCCGCGAACGTCGGGAACAGAGGCGTGAGGCGCATGGCTTCGGAGGACGACAACATTGGCCCCGCGCCGAAGCGCCTCGCGATCGATGCGACCGACGGCAACTCCCACACGGATGAAGTTGTCGACGAGAACGCCTCACGAGAGGCGCGCCCTCGTCTGGTCCCCGTCACCGGCCCCTGCGCGCGCCCGAACATTTTGTCAGCCCCTCGCCGCCTTCGCTCTGCTACCAACATGCTTTATCAGGCTCGCTCGCCTCCCCGCCCCTCAACCTCGTCTGCTGTAAATACCATCATCCCTACCTCTACCTCTGCTCCCTCCACCTCCACCGCCTCCACCATCACCCCAACCATCGAGGAACCGTCCTCCTCTGACGACGAAGCATCTTCCGCCGACGACGAGCCCCCCTCCGCCCTCCCCCACACCCCGCCTAACTTCGTACCCAAGGACGCCGTCGCCGAGTACCTTGGCACTAATGCCTGGCTCCCCTCCTCCATCCGCCGCCTCGTCACCCCGCCCCACGCGCCCGGACACGTCAACCTCGGGCTCGACGACCCCAAGTCGGGCCGCTGCAGCATCTGCGGGAAGACCGTCACGCGCGGCCCCAGTAGCCTCGTTCGCCACGTCCTCAGGCACATAACGTATGAGGACTCAGAGTCGTGGGCCGCGGATGGACGGATACACATCTGGCGCTGCCCTTGTGGGTGGGAGACGCTAACACAGCAGGGGTTGGAAAGGCACCATCGGACCCGGGGTCATTCTGGAGGGCGCCAGGCCTTGTTTGCTACTGATAGGGTAAGTCGAACGGTATGGTCTTGAGCTTGGTAGCTGATACAGCTTTCAGGTGTGGGTTGATAGAAAGCCCAAGCCAGTGGGCTTCGCGGGCCAAGACTTGATCTGGCGCCCGGTTATCGAATAGACGGTTTCCTCGTTTTTCGTCATACTATACGGTATACCCTTAGACTAAGATTGTCGCTTCCGGCTTCCATATCTTCTTTCACTCTACTCATTCTCAATCCACCCTCGGCCGCCACTGTTACTCAACTTTAGTAGATAGACTCTTTGGTAGATAGCCTTTTCTTCTCTTCCAGACTCCCTTGTCTGCCCTTTTGATTGTACACCTGCACTCTTCTTTTCGCCTTCTTTCTTCTTCGCTGGCCTATTAGCTTGGCTTCATCTTCGCACATCCTTGTTTCGTTGTGCGCCGTGACAACCCTTGACTACTCTCAGTATACCCTCAATACAAGAGCAATGTGGCTGGCTATTTTCACTATTGTGCCTCTCTGAACCGTTCTGTACACCCGTTGGGTTTCGTCCGAGAAGGCGAGGAGAAGTTGTGTAACGTAGGAACGATGCCCCTATTGTGCCACAATGCGCCACAAAAGCGACCGGGACTTCCCGGTGAGTTGAGAACGTGCCACGATGAGCGCGGCGCTAATCAACCCAAAGACAGCCCTCAGCTCGTTGTAGTTCTATGCGATATCTGCTTTCAGGGGTGTATATGGCTGTATCGAGCGAACCGATACTAGGAAGCCGGGTGTGAGCTAGGCGTTGACCCACCCGAGCCTTCAGACTCACCTTCACAGACACTGGCGACGAAGCACACCAGTAGGACTCAACCAGTTGACGGCCTTCTCTTGCCGGTCTGAATCTCGCTGCTCAACAGATATCATACACGGTGGTTTATCCTGGCGATAGTAGACCATGCGACAGGAAAAACAAGGCGTACCATAAGAAGTAAGTCTCAGCTTTTGTTCTGGCTTCCTTCCTCGTGGGCGTCTCATGTTTTGAGGCAGGCAGACGACGTCACTTTGAATTGCGTGCAAGAAGTCGGGCTTAGGACCCTGCAGGAGTGGCGATGCTCGCCTAGGCGTCAGGTCAAGGCCGCGCTTGCATTTAATTGCCGCGAACGGTTGGCAATGCCTGTGATCCCTGCTTCTCGGACCAGTTTATACAGGCAGCGCAGTTGCAGGGACAAGGTTAGAATGAAATCAGTACGCCAGAGAAGCGGACGGAAGAAGGACCCAGGCCGCGTATCCTTGCATCTCGGAGGACGCATAAGATGGTACGTGCTGTCTCGCCTTGGCACAACACGAGGATTAGACTTGCCGACAGAAGCAGAAGCTAAACAAGAAGCCTACCCGAAGCCTACAGCCTCGAGGGCACCATTCAGTCCCCTTTTTTTCAATGCGGCTGTTGTAATGTGACGGTGGCGGTGAAGTTGAAGACCGGCGTGCGCGTACGCTGCAGCCCGAACCTCACGGCGGACACGCTACGATTGATTAGCGTCGATATGAAGCTGGACGGTTTGAGATCCAGCACGCGCGTGAAGCGTCGTCGCGTTCGCAAAAACAGATCGACGAATAGGAAGAGTGGCGACGGGGCCGAGCGATGTGTGGCGTCAGGGACAAGTCAGTCTGCAGGTCTGGTTAGCGAGAGGACTCACTTTACAAGCGTCGATCCTATCTTTCTGCGCACAAAAATCACAGAAGTCAGCGCGATCTGTCCCCGGATGCAACGCATAGCTCGCAAGGACGTGCCCACTGTCCAGTAAACCCAGCGCGACTGACAAGGCGAAACATCGATGGTCATCGTATGACGAGGAACACGCAGCAACAGCGTGCCCTCGGTCCCGATCCCGGATCAAGGCCTTCGTCGCAAGACCCTTCCTTGTACGAACAAAGCAAGCAAGGACCACCCCCAATTAAGCACGGCCGGATGGAGAAAAGACCCTGGTGCATGCATCAGACATGGGTATGTTCCTGCTCTTTGACTTGGCCCTGTCGCATTTAAGGGCAGGCCACCGGGCCCGTGTTTGTCTGTCACCGTCTGCCACCCTGACCCCCACCCGCAAGCCCGACTAACGCGCTTGTGCGAAAGGTTGCTCTCAAGCCACCATCGTCGCCACCCAGGCGACCACCGCCTCTGTTACCCAAATCGCATCCACTAGACAGCTACTCGACTACGACGCGTCAATCGAACCCTCACGCAGTCTGTATACCCTCCGCCAGCCATGACCGCGGATTTCAAGTTCGACAACGCGAAGACGCAGCTCTTCTGCGCCCAGCGGGATATCCTCCCGGTGCGTAGTAGCCGCGTCTTGACGATACATGTGCACTGACGCGTCTTCAGACATTTCTTATCAACACAGACGAAGGCAAGCGCGGTGCCGCCGCCGATCAGTCTGTTCACGACGCGATCGTGCGCGCACACAGGCTCGCCGCCGAGTCCTGGGGCGGGTCCCCGCCCACCAGCCCCAAGCGCTCTTCACGCGTCTCTCGGACCCCCACCTCTGCGCGATCGAGCGCCACTCCTTCCAGCTCCAACAACCCCTTGTCCTATACCTGTGATACCTCTCGCAAGTCCCGACGCTACAGTGCGCCTGCGGTGCGTGCGCTACCCTCTCATGTTATGTCGCGTGTGCTGACTCATGACCCCTAGATCGTTGATCACCACGCGCTCGAGTTCGAGGTGAACGAGGTGCACGAGAAGATTCAGCGGTGGGCGATCAGGACGCAGCTTCAGGCGGAGCCCGCGTTCCCCCTCTCATTGCCTACGGACGACGACATGGAGTCCCTACCGCCGTCTCTACCGGCATCCCCACCCTCGTCGCCGAGGCGACCGAAGTGGAGGCGAATGATGAGCCTCAGCAGCCTCCCTGCGCGGGCCTGCCGCTCCTCGATCTCTAGTGTGGCGCAGACCATGTCACCTACCTCACCGACTTGGCCATCCTCACCGACATCTCCTACCAAGGAGACGATCTACCCCAAGGGTAAATACTCGCCTACGCGCCGTCATACCGCGCCGCCCGCATTGAACTATCCGTCCATCGACTCCATCGTGTCACCCACCTCCCCTACCTTCACCAGCTCCGATCTCCCTACCTGCCCCACGCCCGGCTCTCCCAAATCCGCGCGCACCCTCACGATGTCCCTCCGCAGCCTGGTACGCGGGCGACGTCGGTCGGACTCGACGGGGTCGCGCCTTTCGGACGCCTCGGACGCGTCCAGGGGTTCCTGCGTATCTGCGGAGTCGGGATACAGTCAGTTCTCTGACCTTACCGCATTCTCTAGGGCAAGCGGCTCGACGGCGGCAACGTCTCTCACGTCTCCTACCACGTGCTCTGGCCTCTACGGATCGACGATATTCGAGGAACCCCTGGCAATCTCTGAAGGCTTCAAGCCGTCCATGCTTGCGGGCAAGCTTGAGGCGTTGGCCGAGGAGGCGTCCAGCACGCACAGCAAAAGCGACTGCGAGCCGGATCGCGAGGTATGCTCACCTGATCTCCAGCAATCATCGAAACCAACTGACTGATCGCTTAGCAGAAAATGGGTCTCCCTCCGCGGGCGTCGCAAAATCTGATGGACGATAACTCATCCATCCGCGCCGTCTTTCGCGAGGAGCAATCGATGCCTTCCGGTCCACCTCCTTCTCGACGTACTTCCAAGCTCATCGCCGTGAACCCGTCGCAAGAGGAATTGGCCAAGGCTTTCCACGAAGTCCATCGTCCTACTCCCCACCCTCGCGTTCAGCCAATCGCTGTACCCACGACTCACTCGGTCACCCTTGCGACACCAATATGCGTTACACCCTCTCCTACACCCGCACCTCGACCGCCTGCTCCAACGCCTCAGGTGGTTCAAGAACCCAACCACGTTGTTGCGATCCGCGCGTATGCTTTGATACATCGCTCGCTGGCCGTCTTCGGCTGGTTCGCACCCGTCGTTTGGATGGCCATGCTTGCGATATACACTGTCATCCTCACGACTACCGCCCTCGCAGGTCTGCATGCGCTCACGTTCGAAGGTACTTCCGCTCTGGCGAAGTACCTGACGCGAAGCCGCGTCTACCTCCCTTCCTTTACCGAGAAATCGGTTAGGTCTGGGATCAATGCATCGAAGCAGATCGAGGGCGCGTAGGCGTTCGTCCCTTTTCCTATGATCTCCCTTTTGGCGACCTCATTTCATGGACTTTGCAGTAACGGCTCCACGACCTCCTCATTGCGCTACCTTACCTTACTCCCCGTTTATTTACTAACTTATACCCTGTGTTGGTCGCGCAGACCGTGCTTTTTCTTCCTGCGCTCGATTGCTTTTGGATGGATGGATCATCATGTCGCCTTGTCTATAGACCATCTACTTACCCACTCTCGTTACACCACCTAACTCGTCGTCGCCGCTCCTTACATTGTGTAGCATAGAAGCTAGTTGCCGGTCGGCTGGCACCCCCAATAAACCCTGTCGCTCCTTCATATGATGCGCTGAGTCTTTTTGAAAGGTCAGACCCGCTTTCAAACGCGAGTTGGAGACATCGGGTTTGGAGCAGCAGGTCAAGGGAGGTCGGACTTGAGATTGACTTCTGTGCCAGTGACTACAACCAATCAGGCCTAGTACAAGTACAACTACTGGTTCTTCATTCGATACGGTCCACAAACAACACTTTCCGCAGCATCATGCTCCTCGAGGTATTCCTGCGCACGCTCCTTCGCCTCGTCACCAACACGGGGGTCTATGGGGATCATCAGACGCCAGAACGACTGAAGCAATAGATTCGGGCTCACTGTGCAGCGTAGCCTTGTAGCCGCGGATGACGTTGTCTTCGTTCTTTTCAGAGGCGGTCTTGCGGGACGCGCCAACCGTAGCGCGGCGGCCACTCGCGTGCTGGGGCTCTTCCTCGGCCTCATCCGCGCCCTGGAGCATGCCATCGTCGTCATCGACGATGTCGGCACCCTTCGAGCGGGTGTTGGGGCCAGCTGTGAGAGCGGGTCAGATGAGGACGGATTAGAAGGCGTAACGATAAGGCTCACCAGCATGTTGAACGGAAGGCGCGTCGTCAACATCGGCACCCATGTCGTGGAGACGCTCGGTCGCGGACTGCTTCGCCTCGTCGCTGACGTTGGGGTTGTGGATGGAGGCCTTTAAGCCAGCGGCGACGCGTCCGGGGTTCTTGCCTTCTGCGAAGTCGTCAGATGGTGTATAACGCGGTAGACGGTGGGCACGACTTACGAGACATGGTTAAGGTGGTCGGAGTGGGGAGTGAAGGGTTGAGTGGTGATTGCAACTGCTCTTTCTCCTACTTCGACCTCTGACTTATATACCCACCTCCCATGGCTCTCTCGCGTCAATGATGACAACAACGCCCTCGTCACAAAGCTTCACCGCTCCTCCTGCCGGCAAGAAACTCCCCACCTCAGGGTCCTCGCAGTTCACGCCGCTGACCATCGAGGGAAGGCGCTGACATCTGTGCAAGGATAAAATTCGTGACGATGAGAAGAAGCCGGAAGATGGCGTAAAGCGCGCTAGGGTCGCGCAGATCCCATGCACTGTTGCATCGCGACGCGCCACCATGACGAGCAGGTGACCGTTGCGCCAAAGGTTTGCGTCACTTCAAGTAAGCGCCGAGGAGGTTGCGCGGGCCCATCTGCAGCTGCTGACAATGGAGCAGACAGTACTGTGATAAAGTAACATTCTATGCGTATGCGTGGTAATATCTGCGAGTGCGTCAGCATAGTACACACGGTAGCAGAGATGGAACATACAATGTTCAACCCATCCTTTGAGACCTCCCTACATCTGCTCATACAGCAAATCATTCAACGGCAAGCCCAGCTGCTTCGCCAACTCCAGTGCCACCTCATGCGTAATCCGCGCTTTGAACATCGGTGGCCCGTCCAGCCGCTCATTCGGCGTGGTGCGGTCGAGCAAGCGTATCTTGGTGAGCTGTCCGATCGCCCCGTATACCGCGACGCGCCCGATCTCCGCATCGGTGTACTCTCCTGGAATCTGATATTGTGGTGCGAGTGGTCGCGTGTCGGCATCGTACTCTTCTAGCAGCGCGCCGAGGATGGCCAACATGCGGTCGAGGGGGAAGGCGGCAGGGCCGGCGAGTTGCAGAGGTACCTGGATAGAGCGCGTTCAGCATCAACACCGGAAGATAGGACGACATTCACTCGCCTTCTGCTGCCCTCCCTTGATGGTGTTCACCCGCCTCGCCTTCCGCTTTTTGCCCCGCTCGTCCAATCCGCGCCCGAACATGCGCAGGTCCGACTTTGCAGGGTTCGAAGAAGCCAAAAACGCGGCGACGAGGATGAACTTCGACATACGAGGGAGGTCCACCAGAGGAGCTCGATTCTCCCTCGACGAATCATGCTTCGGGTCCGTCGATTGTCCCTCCTTCAGCGCCTGCGCGTCCGCCCACGCCTTCGCGGAAACTTTGCGCGGCAACAGCGCGTCCAATGCGTTCGCGATGGATGACCGAAACCGTGCGGTCAGGCTGATGATCGACTCTTGGTCTGGAGCGACGAGCTCTGGCGTATCGCCCAGCTCCTCTAGTCCATCAGCATCGTCCTCGGCCATCCGTGCCGCCACCGCCTCTTCATGCTCTTTAACGAGCTCTTCGTGCGCATCTAGGATGGGTTGCACGAAACCGGGCCAGCGGGCAGCGGCAATGTACTGGAGCTCGGTTACGTCGCGGGTATAGGGGAAGCAGACGTCGCAGAGCATGTTGACGAAGACGGCATAGACTTGTCGGAGGGCAGGATGATAGGATGTCGGTGGTATAGGGATATCTAAATCTGCATCTGCGGGAGAAGGGTATGATTCTAGCAATTGACTGCTGACGGCTTTAGAGAGTCAAGTCAGCACAGCACATAGTGAGAATGTCCTGTCTAGACTTACCTTCTTTTGAGGGCGGGGCGACGTCAATGTAGTAAGGGTCGATAGCGGACGCGAGGGTAGGTCGCAGATCCTCCCATCGAACGTCAGAAAGCATTATTACAGTTAGGTTCAGTCGCGACTTTACAGATCGTCAGTGCACCACAGACATACTGAAAAGGCCTGCTTACGAGTTTAGCGAGCTCGGTAAGTGGGACGAGCACCTCTGCAGGTATTCTTTCTGCATGCTCGAGAGCAATCACCAACCTTGGCGAGGGCGTTTGTTCCGCGCTGAACGTCTGTAATCCATGTATGAAGCCATCGAGGTTCTCGCCCCACTTCCCGTCGCCCCAGCTTGTGCAGTCATTTTCCCAGTCCGGAGTCCAGTCGGCGAGGTCGTTGATGATAGCGTCAAAGAGCAGACGCGCAGTGAAGCAGGCGACAGCATTCACGACGGCGTAGCGGATGGTGGCATCCTCTAAGGCAAGTTGCTGAAAGAGGTGTCGGAGCTGAAGAGAGACTGGGCGAGATGCGGTAGGAGAGTTAACGTATATGAAGGGAGGAGACACGCCAGAGGCAAGGAGGCTTTCGAGTTGCAGCAGATTCTCTTCTTGGCTGACGAGACCCGGTGCCACTTCAGTGGCCATTGTTGGTTTGAAGAAGCAGATATACGGATGGAGAGAGGAGTTTTAGACTCAACCTCCTGTGTCCTGGGGGCCAGACGAATACTACCGGGGCCTTACCACCGACAAATGGAGCAGACGTGGGTTCGAACGTCGAGGTCAACGACAAGTCCTTGAACATGTCACACGTCACAAATCTAGCACCGTCACATTGTGTCACACAGCGATCAAAAAAGTTTCGGCGCCTGCGGCTTACATTCCCCCCTCGCCATCCCGCACGTCCCTCACCATGTCGACGAGCGGATTGAAGGCGATTGCGCCGGTCCCCACCGCGGCGGACTTCTTGGACATCGTCCTGTCCAAGACCCAGCGAAAAACGCCGACGGTACGCCCCCGCAATGCGATCACTTCCCTCCCGCTGCAAGTATGCTAAACGGGATGCATAGGTCATCCACAAGAACTTCAAGATCAGCAGAATACGGAACTTCTACATGCGCAAGGTCAAGTTTACGCAAGACTCGTTCGATGAGAAGCTCGGTGCTATCCTGAGCGAGTTCCCCGTCCTTGATGTGCGTGTGCGAGCTGTATATCTGCTCGACTGATGTTGATCTTTTCTGTAGGATCTCCATCCATTCCTCTCCTCCTTGATGAACGTGCTGTACGACAAGAACCACTATAAGCTTGCGTTGGGTCAGCTACGGACAGCAAGACATCTGATCGACCAGGTGGCGAAGGACTACGTCCGCCTGCTTAAGTTTGGTGACAGCATGTACCGCTGCAAGCAGCTCAAGCGTGCTGCCCTCGGTCGGTGAGTATTTGCATCTCCCTTTCCTCTCTTTCCTTGCTGAGATCTCGTAGCATGGCTACGATCATGCGCCGCCAGAAGGACCCGCTCGCCTACCTCGAGCAGGTCCGGCAACATATCTCCCGTCTCCCCGCCATCGACCCCAACACCCGCACCCTCATTATCTGCGGCTATCCCAACGTCGGCAAGTCATCTTTCATCAACAAGGTCACCCGCGCGGACGTCGACGTCCAGCCGTACGCCTTCACCACCAAGTCCCTCTTCGTCGGCCACCTCGACTACAAGTACCTCCGCTGGCAGGTGATCGACACGCCTGGTGTGCTCGACCATCCACTCGAGGAGATGAACACGATTGAGATGCAAAGCATCACCGCGCTGGCCCATCTGAAGAGCTGTGTGCTGTACTTCATGGACCTCAGCGAGCAGTGCGGGTACTCGGTCGAGGCGCAGTGCAAGCTCTTCCACTCGATCAAGCCCCTCTTCACCGGCAAGCCTGTTCTCCTCGTCATCAACAAGATCGACGTCACCCGGCTCGAGGATCTCGTTCCCGAGACGCGCGCGCTGGTGCAGGAGATCATAGACGCGGAGGACGTCAAGTGCGTCCAGGTGTCGTGCTACTCGGAGGAGGGTGTGATGGACGTCAAGAACACGGCCTGCGATGCTCTGCTTGCCCACCGCGTCGAGAACAAGCTCCGCGGCAGCAAGATCAACCAAGTCGCCAACCGCATCCACGTCGCGCAGCCTAAGCCTCGCGACGATGTCGTCCGCCCACCCTTCATCCCCGAAGCCGTCAAGCAGAAGAAGAAGTTCGACCCCGAGGACCCGGAGCGCAAGAAGCTCGCCCGCGAGATCGAGCTGGAGGAGGGCGGTCCCGGCGTCTTCAACATCAACCTCAAGCGTGAGTTTCACTGCATTTTGACGCCTGACCGCATCTCACATCATCTTAAGAGGACTATCTGCTCAAGAACCCGGAGTGGAAGCAGGACGTCATCCCCGAGCTTTGGCAAGGGAAGAACATCGCCGACTTCATCGACCCCGATATCGAGGAAAAGCTCGAGGCGCTCGAGCGCGAGGAAGAGCGGCTACAGGCCGAGGGTTTCTACGACAGCGACGAGGACTCGTTCGACTCCGACGACGAGCGCGAGGCCGTTGAGGCACAGGCCAACCTCAAAGCCAAAATCACTTCCCAGGCCATCAAGAAGTCAAAACGCAACCAACCTCCCTTACCCCGCACCGCTGGCCTCCGCACCCTCTCCGAACTTTCTGCCGGCATGCGCGCCGCCGGGCACGACCCATCTCGCATCGAGGGGCGCGCAAAAGCGCTCGCGAAGGCGCAGAAGCGGAAACGGGACGAGGAGGGCGAGGAGGACGTCGAGATGGGCTCGGGCAGCGATGGCGACGAGGACGACCCGATGGACGTGGATGGCGAGGGCGCGCCCGTCAAGCGGGCAAAGACGGCAGCAGGCGCGGTCATCAGCCGGCGCGCGCCGCGGACAAATCGCTCGCTCGTGGGCTTGCGGGACGACGCACAGGCAGACAAGGCGGTCAAGCTGCGCAACATCGGCCAGCGGCCCGCCGCCTTCCTCGCCCGCGCGGGAGAGGGCGACAGGCATATCGGGACGAAAATGCCGCGGCACTTGTTCGCTGGGAAGCGCAAGGGCGGCAAGACGCAGCGCCGGTAGAGCGGTCGTGTGTCCTGCTTTGTTCGTTCTATGTTCTGTCGCTGTATATGGCTTGTATTTCTGTATATCCCTGTGCTTTAGGCCGGTAATGTCATGGGTGTAGCCGCCTAGCGCGGGCCTCTGGACGATTGGGGGCGTTGGTAAAGTCGCACTGTGATCACGTGGATGAAGAACCGGCATTTGCCGGAAAAGCCATAACGACGTCAGGCGCTTATCAGTGCCCGTCCTTTGGCGTTGGCTTACGGCTTGCTTTTGACCATCATCATCACCTTCGGCTTTCCGTTCAGAATGTTCAAGTTCAACTTTGATATCGAGGAGGCTGACACCGAAGCCCTGAATAATCTGTCTTTGGACGAAAAGCCCAATGCCGATCAGAAGGACCAACCCGCTCCGCCGGAGCAGGCAGCTCTTGCGGCGTATAGATCGCACACTGTCGCACGATTGGTGAATATATCTTTCTACTCCGCTCAGACTCAGCATGAAACGGACTCTGACCTGGCTACACCATTGCATCATCGTTGCCACAATCCTCGTCTTTGGGGGTGGACAGTAGCTAACGGGTCTTCGCCAGTTCAGTTAGATAAACTACCCGAGGTCATCTCCTATACGCCGACGGACATCCCGCTTGCCTCTGGTCGGCGTCTCACCCTTGCGCGGCGTGATCTCTTCGATGCGCGCTATCAGTTAATTGCGGAGGCCGACGTTGCCCTACCGAATGAAGTCCCTACCGGGGAGGACTCTGCGGCAAGTGGGACGCCTTCAGATCCCACGCGTACACCCGCGTTTTTGGACGCGCCTTCGGACCTGGTACCCGGATTATACGAAGGCGGATTGAAGACATGGGAATGCAGCCTGGACCTCGTCGACTACCTCGATGGTCTGCAAGCGGGTGAGGGAACCAGCTCCGACGCGACCGCGATCAGCGCCTGGGCAGGCAAGAGAGTTCTAGAGGTAGGCGAATGGATTGATGGATTGCAAGTAAGGAAGTAAACTGACACATCGTAGATCGGTTGTGGGACAGCGATCCCTTCACTCTATCTGCTGCACGAAATCTTCCAGGACGAACGTAGGCCATCGGAGGCACCTCATACGAAGATTACGCTTCAGGACTACAACGCATCTGTACTGGAGCTGATTACCTTACCAAATCTGCTCATCGCCTGGTGTAAGTTCATTGTATCGCTGACTGTTTTCATCGGTGCTCATAAAACACAGACTTATCACCCGCATCCGCGGCGTATCGCGTCTCCCCAGACTTTTCTGCTTCGCAGGAAGTTCCTGAAACAACCACGGAAGATTCTGTAGCTAAGAACGCCGACAAGGGTCTCTCGTCGATCACTGAGGATGAGGAGGCGGCCGAGTCGGGTCGGTCCTCGGCAGTGCTCGAGTTGTTCCGTTGCTAACCTTTCCCCAGAACTCCCCGTTTCGCCACCACCCGCGGACGCATCCATCGCGACTAAGCCGGACCCAACAATCCCTGGCGATATCCACATTACACCAACGCTCAAAGCAGCCTTTCTAAGCGCCCTCTCCGAGCGCAACATCGAGATCGAGCTGGTGTCCGGGAGCTGGGAGAACATTCTGCGCGAGCGATTCCAAGACTCCACCCTCGACTCGACATACGACATGGTCCTGACATCGGAGACGATCTATCGCACGGAGTCGCTGGACGCGCTCATTGGCATCATGCGAGCGGCATGCCCCGCTGGTGCGCAGGCGACGAGCGCAGGATCCCAATCGGCGGAGGCCGGATCGTCTGAAGCTGCCGCTGGTTCGTCATCGGGTCCTGCCCGCGACATCTCGCAGGGTTGTAAGCCGCTGTGTCTGGTCGCAGCAAAAGTGCTGTACTTCGGCGTCGGAGGCGGGGTGCCGGATTTCGTGCGCGCCGTGGAGGATGGCGGTCTTGGGCGCGTCGAGACGGTGCTGGAGCGCACGAAGGGAGTGGGGAGGAAGGTGCTGCGCGTGGACTGGAAGTAGGGCGGCTTGATGCTACGGTGCACGACGCCGTCGAAGAAACTATGAAAAGAAGTGTGGCGTTCACTGTGATTCTTGACAAATGTATCCTCTCGTTTCGAACCACGCGCATCCGACTGACGATCAGGCTACGCATTGTAGGAGGCGCCCTTGGGTAGTGACTAACGCATACATTTAGGTGACTAGCAGAATACGTAGGAAAAATAAAGGACAGGCATAGTACAATAAATAATCCAGACGGTGAGTAGCTGATAAGGTATTAATAGGTAGACGTGAGGACAGAACGGAATCCAGAAGACGAGAGAGATGTGCATAGAGGATTGGATACAGATGCAAGGAGATCGTGAAGCGGTCGTGTCGAGGGAAGCATACAATGAGAGGGATACAGCGGTGAGATACAGCTACATCACAGACGACCGCGGGGAATAAGACGCGGGGAAGGGACGCTGGGCTCCGCCGATTGCACAGCCGCAAATCGAACTTCTTTGAACTTGAGCCCCATCAGCATCTCGGCGGCTTCCTGAGAGTACATTCAATAGTGTCCTTCGATGCGGAGGTCAGGATATTCACCTTCATGTCGTCCTCGTCCTGAATAGCCAGCGCCGCGGCGCCGGCACCCTTGCGCACATAGTCGCCGTCGCCGTCAAAGTACATGGCTCCCTCGCCCTCAAACGGATGTGCGTGCCGCACCCCGCGGACCTCGAGCTCGTGCGAGGGACCCTTGACGAAGGTCCCCTTGCGGTGCTTGTTCTTGAGGTGCCGGCCGAAGTTCCACAGACCGATGCCGCCGTGACGGTCGTCGTACTGGATGGCCTTCCTGCAGTAAGAGCAGCGTGCGGAGGCATTGGTGTACTCCGCGATCGCGGGAGAGAGGGGGAGCGCGATGTTCCGCTGCTCCCTGGTGGTCCTCTTCTTGGAAGAGGACGAGCCAGGAGAGCTGCGGCTCGTGGAGGAAGAGGAGCAGGATGACGAGGATGAGGGCGACGCAGACTTGCGAGGGGAGGGGCTGCGGGTGGTGCGCTTGGCGGACTGCGCGGCAGCGGCGACGCGCTTCGTGCGGCTAGCAGGGGAGGCACTGGGGGAGGAGGCCTTCTTGAGGGCGTGGTGACTGGTGGCGGGGTCAGACGGGACGCGCCATCGCGGAACATGGGCACGTACATGGCCATGGCGACAAGGTAGGATCGAGTACTGTAGATGGATGAGGGTGAAGCAGCTAGTAGGAGATATAGTGCGAGGAAGACGCTCGGAAGACGGGTTGCTAGAGGCGGGGGGCAAGCGATGGCGAGTGCTGTTGATGAGGGGAAGGAAGCGCGTCCTCGCCCGGTCTTATATATGAATGCCCTCCCCCTTCTCCCCCGTGTCCTCCAAGATCGCCAGATGAAGCACAGCCACACATCATCTTATGCCGGAAGTACAAAGGGTACGCAGCTAGCGGAGATGCAATCAAGGGTTATGAACGGTCGGACGTCAGGACGTACCGGGCGTAGGCTTCCCAGGCACGTCACTGCCAAAGTGAAGAGAAGACCCGGACGGCACATGGGGGGCTGTCCGAAGGATGTTGATGGACTAGAAGATGGGGTGGTGGGGTGGAAGTCGCACGATAAGTCTGTTCTGCAAAAGGAAGGTGATGGGTCAGAACAAGGGCACGCCTGCGGGTCGCACTGAATATGACCAGCTCCTGCGATCTTGGTTTTCCGAGGGCAGGAGAAACCATAAAGCATCTCCAGAATTAATAGGTGTAGTTGATGAAGACAGATCAGAGCAATCGGACGCCAAAAAGACGTGGTGGGCGAAAGCAAGAAGTGTGGCGTACCTCTTTGATAGGCATAGGCATCTAATCTGATCACGGTACCCTCCGCTTATTGAATGCGAGCCCACCCTCGAGCCGCATGCATACCGACGTCCTCGTGTACGATGACCTCTGCTCACGTCTCGATTCGGCCCTCACCATTCGTAATACTGGAATCCGAAGTTCGCGCGCGACGTCAACAGGAACCTCGAGGGGCTTCGCAGCCTGCACAGCATTGCGTGCTCTACTCACACACTCACCTCTAATTCTAGCGTATTCCGTGCCAAGCCGAGCACGGAGACTCCGGTTACCAGGTGTTGCTATTGAGTCCGAAATGAGGGCTTCCCTTTGTGACGACGTCAGCGCCCATTGCGCGCGAAGTAGCTATTGTCCTGCTTGCGGTGTATTAGGTGAGCCTGATTGGTCCAGATACGGGGGCCGCGCAGATCCCTGTGAATTCGCTCACTATAGCCTTTCCGGGCATACCTTGTTGCCGGCGGATAGAGTGGAATCCGGGGGACCTAGTACACGCGCCAAGGAGACAGAGCCACACGTAAATAGACGCAACGTGGGTACGAAACGCAGCTTGCATGGTCTGCGGAAGAAGTACAAGGGATTCCAAATAGCGCACAATGTCCCGCGCCAGGCGGAAGCAGCGCGGGACTAAAACGCTAAAGCTTGAATGTGATGTTTTCACAGTTAATCACATCACATTTTACCTTCCGCCGGCATCGTGCGAATTCGTTATGACGTCCATTCGAATTTGCCGATGGTGTCAAGTCGAAGCGTCGATGATGCCAGTCTGGATCGTCGAAGACGCCGAAAGTAGGACTCAATTGCGCGGAACTTCTTCATGCTGTCGTATCGTCAGCGGCGTCGATCCGTATATCGATGGTCTTCGAATTCGTCAATCGATAGCTTTCTGTAGTACAAGGGCGCATGCACGTCTGTGGCTGTGACAATCCATCAGTGGCGATACCGACCACGCGAAGACGTACCGTCGGAAGGAGCAAAATAGCGAGGGAAGGAAGTGACAGCCCTACGTGTCCCGAAGACACTATAGAGTATTGGTCATGAGTCCGCCGCGTTCCTGTGGGTGCCCGACATGGCCGCGTATTATCAATCAACACATCGGTGCCAGGGCAGAATACAAGAGAGTCATAACAGAGCTGGGCGAGGGAAGCGTGTGAGAAGGATAATCGGGTGGCTTGAGGAGGAAGTGAATTCCTGGATGGCGCAGTGAGCGCGCCATCCTGGTTGTAAGAGCGCGAGCGAGCCGTTAGACGGTGAAAAAAGTAGATTTTCTTCTTCACTATTCGGCGTCGGCTGGGACGTCAAGCCCACGGCTGCAGCAGACAATGGCAGGAGGAAAAGCGCATTACCGTGAGAACAACCACGTGCGATCTTTTGCCTGTCGCACGGGGCACGCTGTACGGCCTTGCTTTCGCTCTTGCTGGATTTTCACCCAAGCTTCCGACGCAGAGTCTCGTCTATTGCTACGAGTACTTCCGCTTCCTGACATGGCCTGCCGATAGTGCTCATGTCGTTCAATTGCCGGAACAGCGCCCTCGCCTGACTTTCCTTCTCCCCCGGTCTCCCACCTCGAAGCCTACGAAACTTCGGCCCTTCTTACAGCACGTATCGATACTCGGCGTTCCCGGAAACTCGCGTCCGCAACGCGGCGCCTAGCGGCCCAGAAGGAATGTGCCCGTGCCTTCCACTTTCTCAGGTCGTGGCAGCAGATACCGCTGTCTTCTCTCCGCCGGCTTGCGCTCTCGTGTCTTGCGCGTGGTCTCGATTGTGTACAGCCACTGATGAAACGTACCGCCACAGACGGTCGCCTGCTTCCTCGCTATCGAAGGCCATCGATGGACAAATTGACGCCGCTGACGACTCGATGCACTCCGCGCTATTGAGGCCTGCACTCAATGTCACCGGCGGCTTCGAATGGGCGTCATCGACGATCCGACACTTGGCACTCGACAAATTCGAATCAACATGGTCGACGAAGTTCGAATTGCGCCATCGCCTCGCCGCGACCGCGAAATGACGCCGGCGGGAAGGTGAAATGTGATGTGATTGACTACATCACATTCTATTATTTAGGCTTTCCGTCCGTGCTGCTTCCGCACAGCGCGGGTTCCTTGTGCGCTATCTGGTACCCGTTGTACTTCTTCCGCAGACCATGCAAGCCGTACCCTGGATCCCACGTCGCGGCTATTTGCATGCGACTCTAGATTCTCGGAAGATGCAAGGTCCGTCGGCCTTTGAGCTATCCATATGCGCGACAAGGAGCCATCTGACATGCTGTAGACGGCGAGCCAGGGACACGGATCGGCGAAGATAAGCAGAAGGTTTGTAGGGCCAACGGTACAGAGGGCATTCCATCGTTGATGATAGTAGCTGAAGGCGAGATGAAAGTCGGACTTTACCACTTCGTCAGGGTATGAGAGATTAGGGAGCTCGTGCAAGGCGATGTTCTCCGAGGTCAGTGGACGCTTCCGGTCAATAACGCTCAACTGGACCGCAGGCGACTTAAAAAGAACAATGACTGCTCCCCGCGCAACGCGGTCTGACGTCGTTACAAAGGGAAACCCTCATTTCGGACTCAATAGCGGCACCTAGTCCCCAACAACTGCCGTCTTCTGCTCCGGAGACGGAATGCGCCAGAATTAACAGGCGCGAGTGCGCGAACAGAGCACGCCATGCTGTACGCCTGCTCATTGGCCATGCGAAGCCTCTTCCCTGCCTACTGACGTCGCGCGCGAGTTCCGAATCCGAGGGTGACGAATACCCGGGGCCGGAGCGAGGCGTGAGCGGAGGTCGTGCACGAGGACTGCGACACGCGAGCGGCCTGGACGGAGGGCTTACATGCGATGAGCGGACGGTGCCGAGATCGGATAAGATGATTGTCGCTATCGGGGAGGTACGCCACACTTCTTGCTCTTGCCCATCACCTTCGTCCATATTTTTGCTATTGTAATCTGACTTCATCGCCAACTTTTGTGACCTTCAAGAGTGCTTCATAATTTTTCTTAGCATCCAATATCTGGAAACACGCCCGCTGCACTCCCTTCCATACGCCCGATATGCGTACCCTTGTCCCGACACACCACCTTCCTTTTCCAGCACAACCTTGTCGCGCGACTACCACCCCACCACCCCATGTCCTAGTCCATCAATCGCCCTCAACACTAGCCCCCATGCGTCTTCCGCGTCCGCCGCGTCCTCCCTTTCTCTTTGATGTGCCTGGGAAATCTCCGCCGGCAAGTACGTCCTGACGTACGGGCGGCCATTCATAACCCTTGATTGCATCTCCGCCAGCTGCCTCCCCGTGGTACTTCCGGTGTCAAATGATGGGTGGCTGTGCCGCCTTCATCGTTCTTGGAGGGCAGCGGAGAGGAAGGGCACGGGGGAGGGGGCATTCGTATAAAGGCCGGCGAGGACGCGTCTTCTTTCCCCTCATCAGCTACACTCGCCCTCGTCTGCCCTCGCATCGAGCATCCCCTTTTCTGAGCGCATCCCGAGCATTCGATCTGCTACTAGCTGCTCCATCCTCATCCATCCGCTTTACTCGATCGTACTTTGTCGCCATGGCCATGTACGTGACCACGTTGCGTGTCGACGCGTCCCGTCTGACCTTCCCCCCAGCCATCGCGCCCTCAAGAAGGCTCCCTCTCCCCGCGCATCCCCCGCCAAACGCACGAAGCGCGCCGCCGCTGCCGTCCAGTCGGCCAAGCGTACCACCCGCAGCCCCTCCTCGCGCAAGTCGACGTCGCCCCCCTCATCGTCCCCATCGCCATCCCCCTCCCCCTCCCCCAAGCGTCGTCGATCGACCGGCTCCTCCTCCTCCGAGAGGGGGACTCGGAAGACCAACCGGGACCAACGGAACGTCATCGTTGTTTGCTCCCCCGCCATCGCGTCCTACACCGACGCTGGCGTGCGCTGCTCGTACTGTAGGGTGGCCTTCAGGACTGACAATCGCAACGGGGGCCTCGGTCTGTCCAACTTCAGGCGGCACTTGGTCGATCAGCACCCCAAGGGGACGTTCGTCGAGGGCCCGATGGGTGAGCTCGAGGTCCTGGGGCTGCGGCACGCGCATCCGTTTGCGGGAGAGACGTCGTGTAAGCTTGCGAACGCGGATGATTACGAGCGTGAGGGGCTGGGTACTGCAGCGCTCGCTGCGCAGGACGAGGCGGACAAGAAGGTGAGCTTCCTGAACTGCGTTCAGAGGAGCACTGCTAACTGTCCCCTAGGATGCCGCTGAGACTCTGATTGCGTTCTCTGAGAAGCTAGTGCTATTCTCTGGGTCTGAGATACCTCCCCGCTTCCGTGTCGCCTCCCATGAGCAGCTCTGATGTTGTACGCTTACTCGACACAACTACCTTGACGATCCCGTGTATCTCCTCAAAATGCTTCGTGTATCCGTCTTGCGCTCCTCTAGTTCTTGCTCTGTATCCTTCCATCTGCTAATTTCCTACTCACCTCTTACTATCTGGATCATCGTCTGAACTATGCCTTTACTCTACCTCTCCTCTTTTTTCTCGGCTAGATCATCTGGAATGCATGTTTCTCGTCAAAATTTTCACTGAATTTGACCTGCTCGTCAGCACAGACTGCGAGATTGCGCAAATCCGAGTCCTCCATTGCTCGGTTGCGCCACACAAGAGTCGACTTGCGCCGAACGCGACGTCATCACGTGGCCGCGTTCAAGATTCTCACGGTTGTGTATGCCTCCGCTCCTACCATGTCGTTGTGCTCTGCTCTGCTGGCTTGCTCCCTGTATGCAAAGCGATTCCAACCGTATTGCTTTCCCGTCATCCTCTAACCCTCTCTTCTCATGCGAGATCCAGGATGGCAAGCTTCTGGATCCTGCACTACACGGAGACAAATCGAAGATTTGTGCGCGGGCTTCCTTCTCTGCTCCAGCGGTATTGCACATCGTCTGGACTTTGCGTGCAGGAAGAAACAGATGCCAGATCCGCCCCGCCTTGCATGAGTGCGCCGTGTATACGAAGAATACAGGGTACCCTTTATGTCCCTTTGAGCCGTGTGTCCGGCTCTCCTTGAGCACGCCTGGTCCTCGCAAGTCATCCGACCCTTCCATTCAAGCTCAACACGCGCCATATAATTGCCTTCTCCCACCGAGCTATTGTACCTCTCGGTCCCGAGAAACGTGCCCGGGCCGGCCATTCCACCCTAGGTCAAACAAGTTGCAACTCGGTGGTAGCTCGGTGGTACGATCCTTGAGCCGCCCCTGCCTTGCTTCCTGCTTCCTACGGCCATGTCGCCCCCTTCTTGCTTCTTGCTTCTTGCCTTCATGTCGCCAGTTTTTTGTTGCTGCTCTAATGTTGTTTTGGCCGCCGCTATGGCGCCTTCTCAGGTTGCAGCGTCGACGCAGTGACACGATGTCGTTGAGGTATCCCGATGTCGCGAGGGAAGTCGATTGATGGCCACCGATGTGGTCGAAGGCGCCACTGCTCTCGCAAAAGCATGGTCCTCCTGAGCTCTACCGTCGACAGCCTTTCTTGAGACTCGTTTGCGTGCTCTAGACTCATTTGCGTGCGCGTCTTCGAGCTCGCTTGCTAACTCGCGCTCGGGCCATCCTGGTCAACCTCTCCAGACCTGCAGTTGCCCTATCACCCCTGCTGGATCAGCCATCCTGCCAGCCTACGAGGGTTAAAAGCTACTTTTATGGTATGCCGCTCTATAGGCTGACAGCTCTCAACTAACCTCCCCCAGAATATGCGTTTCTGGTCGAAGATACATAGCCTTATGGCGTGTATTCCGCCGAAAAAATAATCACGGTCGCGTTTCCGCGTCGCGCCATCGCGGCTCGCCTGAGGGGGGCTGCATTCATCGGAGATGGTGCAAAGGCATCCAACCCACCGCTTTGAACACTTTGATGGCCTTGGAATTGACGAGGAGGGTCAGAAAGGACCGCCGACGCTGTTCGGCCATTGCCGACAAGGGCGGCAAGTCGGTCCGAGATCGCCGCCTCGTTCGCTGCCCGTCTCTCTTCTAGTCCTCTCATCGTCGCACACGGACCGGGCACTGTAGAGGCAGTAGGGACACAATTCTACCATTACTCTGGAATTGGTGCTTGCTTTTTATGTGTCGGAAACCTCAAACCGCCCGAAGGTGGCGAGCATGGCAACTCAAGTAAGGCAGGATCAACGAGGATGAACGGGTGGGTCATGTAACTTCCTGGGATTTATAAGTACGTCGAGGTGGTCCATTTATATCAGCGCCATCTGAGTGCGAATAGGAAGCCGAGAAGAGGAACAAAGACGGGCGGCGGTCTCGGACCGACTTGCCGCCCTTGTCGGCAATGGCCGAACAGCGTCGGCGGTCCTTTCTGTCCCTCCTCGCCAATTCCAAGGTCATTGAAGTGTTCAGAGCGGTGGGTAGAATGACTCTACACCATCTCCGATGACTGCAGCCCCCCTTAGGCGAACCGCGATTGCGTGACGCGGAAACGCGACCGTGATCATTTTTTCGGCGGAATACACGCCATATAGCCTATATCCCACAGCCTCTTCGAAGGTTCGAGTATATCCACAGAAATACACAAGCTTGCCTCGCGTGGCGCAACCTGTCCTGAAAGTCGCGTAGCTCAAGCATCGGCGAGTCCGCAATAGGCTATTCCCTCCACCGACGCCACATCGGCCTCTCTCACCTCCTACCACACTCGCGTACGTACCGGTCAGCCGCAGGCGACAAATCTTCCTCTCGTCGAGGGGGTTTGAGGCGGTGGGCGCTGTGTCTGCGACCTATGCGCCCGTCTGCAGCCAGTCTGCGCGTACCTGCTGCGAAACCGCGAGTCTTCGCTCAGCTGGCCTCTAGGCGGTGCATCCCGCAGCGCTGGAAGCCCTCCTTGAGGCCTTCCGCCATTGAACAGCTCTCGCCAAGGTTGCTTGAAGGCATGCTTGTGGACTCAGACGGAGTGCATCCGGGCTGTCAAGAGCCCACGAATCGCTGCCGAGGGAAACGCTGACAAGTAGACATCGCGTCATGGGCACCGAGGGCCGTTGCCATATCTGACTCAAAGGTAGTTTTTGAGTCTAACAACCTACCGAGCAGGGTAATATAGTCGGCGAGGAGGTCCCCTCCATCCTCACCCGCCGAGAGCGAGGGGCTCTTGTCGACCGCCCGCACCCTCTGGCGCCTTCGGGAACGCGTGCGAGAAGCGCGCTCACTAGCCGGCGGGCCGCCGAGCGCAGTTCGCCGCCTTCCGAAGCAGCGGGTGACGCAGCGACCGGCGTCAAGTTGATTCGTGACATCATCGCAGATCACCGCCGTCCATGATATATCCGCGACCTGCTGCGCCACGGGCGCGCGCTTCTGCTGACAGCACTTTTCACCCTTCCTCCGATCGTGGTTCGTTCGTGGCTCCCTTCTCCGACTTTCATCTCCCCGTCTCGCTACCCTATCTCTCCCGCTCGTGGCCTAGTCTCCCCCGCCACCGACAGCCAGCCAGCTAGCACGCTATGGCCGACACTACCACTACTACCGACGCCGCCCCACATGTGCACCGGCACCACTGGTATTACGTCTGGTTCCCCCTCGTCGCCGCCTTCGCCTGGTTCGCGACGCTGTGGGCGCTGTTGATCACGGTGCGCGACCTGCCCTCCTACCCGCGTGCACACGACCTGACGACGCCCCGCAGTGGCTCGCCTCCGGCCGGCCTCACTACGTCTCGCAGGACGGCACGATCGCGTACATCTCCGACGTCGGCGCGGACATCCTCAAGCCGCTCTTTGTCACTGGATGCTGCTTTACGGGCATCGGCTTCGTGCTCTCGCTCGCCGCCGAGCGCTGGCTGCGGCACTCGGGGCGCCTCGCGCCGACCATGCGCAAGCGCGAGAGGGTGCGTTGCATTTGGTGTCACGCGAGCAGGACGCTGACGGAGTTTAGGTGTTCTCCATCCTCGCCATCCTGGGGAGCGCGATCGGAGGTGCGGGGTTGATACTGTTGAGGTGCGCGGGCACGGGTCTGTGTGAACCGTGTTCGTCATAGCTGACGGGACTGCCTCTAGCATCTTCGACACGAAGCGGCACACGACCTTGCATCGGGTGTTCTTGCTTGTGTTCATCGTGGGCGTTGCCCTCAGCGCGATCTTCACTATAGTAGAGGTACGTCCGGACACAACTGTCCAAGAGCATACACTCATTCGATCTCCAATAGTTCCGATGGCTCTCCAAAGACCTTCCCTACCTCCAAAAGCTCAAGACATCCTACATCGTTAAGGCAATCATCACAAGTACCCTCATCGTGCTTGCCATCGCCTTCGGCATCACGATGTACTGGTCGAATGATGTGGGAGGTGGGTATTTTCGCTGTTCGATCATACCCTCGTTGCATTCTCGTCCTTCCTTACTTGGGACTTACCATCTCTACGACTCGGAGCGGAGAAGCGCGGCATTTGAACTAACCCTTCTTCCAGCCATCCTTGAGTGGACGATATCCTTTCTCTACACATTCTACCTCCTCACCTTCTTCTTCGACCTCCGCGCGAGCCGGCACGTGGGGAAGGGAGAGCTGCTGTACTTGAAGGTGAGCATCCAATCCTTTCCTCGCTACGTGGTACACCACCATCCAAGCAAAAGCTTGCTGCGCCATGCAGCAGACGAAGCGAAACTCTACTTGTTCACTACTGCTACGGAGCGCTGTTCTCATGTTCGATCGCGACGCTAACTTCTACCCCAGCAACGCGCCGAAACCGGACTCTCGCACGCCGTACATGCGCGCGTCGTATAGAAGGCGTGGCGTACTATCGACCGCTGGCACTAGATAGGCATGAGATGACGAGATTCGAGGTGAGTGTCGTCTGTCAATCTGGCGTCTCTTCGTGCTTCCTCCGCGGCGCTTTCGAGCGTTCAACCTCTTACATTCAGCCTTTACTGACGCCTCCCTCGCAGCCTCTTATACTGTATCATATTCTACCCTTTTTATAAGGCGTACCCACACTACAACACACCTATTACCCCCGGCGCTTATGCTGCATTATATCCCCGGCGTACCGCTGTATACCTCACCACCCTCACCGCACCGACATCACGGTGTACCGTGCCGCTATCCAGACGTATCTCCACATCATCATCGAGGCGTATAGATGGGCCATTCCGCCAACGTACCATCACCACGGCGTGTCGCTCCGCTACGGGAGCGTATGCCACCCTCCCCAAGGCGTATACCATCCTCACCCGGACGCCTGACGCCTCCTGCCTACCCCTCCCTGAACCGCCCTACCCAACCCGAACAAAACCTGCACGACGATGACGAACAATATACCTGGCTCGGGGCGGACGCGGCACCTTCGTCGATGATTGTTGATCAAGGGGCTAACTGACAATTGAAGGACTATCGTCCCCGCCGTTCAGCGATCGTCGTTGAGCGCTTGTCGCGGACGCCCGTAGAGCAATTGTCGACGGCGTCGTTGGAGGTCTACATAGACCAAGGACATGAGGATCCCACTTGAACGTCCATCGAGAACCGTCCCTGCACACGCACCACCCCCTCGCAGCCACCCTTATGTATCTAATTATTATCGCTCGCCTTCACGAACTATCCCGCATACCACATTCCGTATACTGTACTGTACCACATCTAGATAGTAATGAAGCGGTTGCAAGCAGTCGTAGGTGTGCGTTTGGAGAGGTGGTGGTGAGCTTGGAGAGGTGGTGAGGGGGTTGGCAGAGGCGGTGGTCAGTGGGTGAGCAGGGGTGGTGGTGATTGGGCGGCGGTGAGAGTGAATGTGATTGTGAAGCTGCGGCTGGCTTTGCGAGGTTGTTGGCTTATGTCAAATGCAACTCGGCTGCAGTACTCTGGACTGCAGTAAACTGCGCTTCAGGGGGATAGCCTAGGGGAAAAAAGGGTTGAAAGTATATGCATTAAGGGGGAATCGAACCCCCGGCGGGTCGAAGTTAATCGATAACTTCGAATGGCAACGACCCAGGTTACCACTACCCCATTAATGCTTGAAGAGTAGGCATCTACTGTTTATACAATGCGGCTACCGCTCCTTTTGAGGGAGCAGGTCCTTCAGCTTCAGAGTAAAGCCTGAAAGAGGGAGAGAAGGCTGCACTCGAGTAGAAATTGCGCACTGATGCTGTGGAAGCTTCCATCGCCGTCGCTCGCGCTGGCAAGATCGGAGTTCGAACCGGGCCCAGAAAATCCCATGACACGTTCCGCTCACGTGATTGCCACCTGTTTCCTCCGCCACTGATCTGCCTCGAGGCGCGACCGGCGAGGTCAACGCCCTTGCGGTGGCTGGGGCAGCGGAATTGGGACGCGGAGGGGTGTGATCTCTTGAGGTGGCAGACACGCGTGGTCATTCATCTGCGAGGTGAAAGGGAGACGACACAGTTGCACACCTTCCGCACAGCGCGGTAACCCTCGACGTCCGCCCATTGTTCTCGTCGCGAAAACGGTAATCATCTTGCCGCGCAGGTGTACTATCGGTGAGTCAAGACGCGTGAGCCCAATCAGCGTCTCGGACGCGGGCCCGACGGAAGCTCAACACGTTCACCCAAACGATCCACCGTATATTTACCCCAACGATTCACGGCACGTTCACCCAAACAATCGCGTAGCAAGCTGACGCAAACAGTCGCGCTGTGCACGAGGCGTAAACGATCGTTGAGCACGGGACTTCATCGGCCCTTCAAATCTGGCAAGTCACGCCGGGTTGCTTTTTCCCTCTGACCATCACCTTTTCCTCTGACCGCCATCATCTGGCTCGCCTCTTTTCTTCTCACTATCGTCCTGCCATGTCTTCGAGGTGAGTCTCCGAACGCGTGCGAGTCACTGAACCTCGCTGACCTCCTCGTAGCTCGATCAATACCGCTGACGCGCACATCTCGGTGCAGGCGAAGGAAAATGAGGTACGCATCTCCCCCCGTTGCGATAATTCTGTCGAGCTCACAACTCCCTCAGCCCCTCTCCCCGAGCCTCACCTCCCTCATCCTCGCCTACTACGATCTCGCGGCGTCTGCGGGACAGTCCGCGAGCCAGGGCCCCGCAGGCGACGAGGACGACGATATGCCGCCCGAGTTGATTGATGTTTCGGACGAGGAGGTCAAGGCCCTGCAAGAGGAGCAGCTCAAGGCCATGCAGGATGGGATGCCTCAGTTGTGCGACGCCCCCCAAAACGATGAGCCGTCCAAGATCTGCGATGCTCAGGAGGACGAAGAGTCCCTGTTCGTTCCCCGCACCTCCATCGCTGAGAACTCCTCGGCCGATGTCGCTGGCGTTGAGGGCGCCGTCGCTGGCGTCGAGGGTATTGCCGCCATCGAGGCTACTGGCGCCGACGAGAACACCGCCCCCACCTACCTCAACGACACCGACGCCGAGTCCGACTGGGACGACGCCATCCACGGCGGCATGCGCAACCTGTCGAAGGGAAAGGCGCCCACCAATCCTCTCCCCCCCCTCCTTGCCGCTCCCCTTGGCGATAGTGCAGTCGGCAATGGCGCCGCTCGCAGCCCCCTAGGCGCCAGCGCCGCGAACCTCGCCTTCGGCGCCAGCGGCGCGAACCTCACCTTCGGCGCCAGCGCCAACCTCCCCCTGAGCGCGAATCTGCCCCTGCTCACCACCGCCATCGCCAACGTCGCCCCCAGCTCCCTCTTCTCCATCGCCGTCGACGCCGCCGCCGCTCGCGACCCCATCCCCCTCCTCGCTGCGCTCGCGCCGCCGATGCCGGCCTTCTTTGTGCACAGTGCGACGCCGCAGGCGGCGCCGGTGAGGCGCAAGCGGGGGTCGCAGAAGTAGATGGTGGACGCGTGGTCGCGCAAGTAAACGGCAGAAGCGACGGTTGCAGAAGGAGTGGCGAGGGAGGCGCAGGGCGTGGAATGCGCGCCGAGGGCGGTGGATGACGGTGGATAGAGATAGTTGATGGAACCGCAATGGACACTGCTACATACTCAGCGCGCTCTGCGAGTCGCAAGTGTGGGAGTTTTTCTGATATCTTCCTGTTCAATGCTGTGATATAGTTTTGCTCTTTTGTACATGCTTTGCTCTGTATAGTCTAAATTATGCATCGTCAGTCTGGGTCTAATTACTTTAATACTGAAAAGTTGGTTCCGAATGTCTTGGAGATCTCGACGCCTTACATTCGGTCTGATTGTCGCAGGCTGATATTGAACCGCTTACTGAAGAGCGGTCCCGGGTGAGTGGGTTGACATGGACCTTTAGAGGCAGAGGTTATGGCAAGCAAGGGCGACTGCGCCTCCAGTACGCAAGCACGTCCTCGGAGGACCATTAAGGAGTAGCCTGCGAGGGCGCCATATTTTAGCGAATATACAGCGCACTTGTGTACGTGCCTCTAACCCTCACCCGATCCGCAGGACACTAGCTGGGCGTGTACTGTTCATCGAGCCAGGGCCATGCATACAGGCCTCGAAGATATAGAGTAGGATATAGAAGCACACCAAGTCACACTGTTCGCCGCTTCCGAGGACGTCAGTGCTAGGTCGACTGAATAGCCGTCACCCTTGGCGGGCATCACGTCGTTCCTCGAGGATAGTCTTCGGCAATATAGCACGTTCTCTAAAGCCTCAGCAGCCTGCGACCCCCCGTCACCGCTGGATGATGGGAGTCGAACACAAGCGGGCGCGTGCGCCGAACAAAGGGAAAGCCCGAGCGGAGATGACGGCATGATCGGCCCGAACACGTTTAACCGCGGCGGCGACGTAACGTGAACACTGCTCGACCTCACGCGCCGCGGTCACCTGTCGCGAACCCTCATGCTCTGCGGAACCCCGGTATCCAGACGGCGAGGTACATAAGCCAGGAAGGATGACGGGCGCGGAGGTTGTCTTCCGCCTTCGTGACGACGGCCAGCGACGTCGACGCTGGCGACGACGAAAACGGACTTTTCCCTTTCAATACCAGCTGACCGCGCTGATCGACATCGATGTTCTCCCCGAGCTTTGCACTCTGGCTCTGCTTAGCTGCTTCCTCCGCCGTGAAGGCGGCCATCTTCGATCTCTCCGAACTGCAATGGACGCTCAGGAGCGCGAATGGGTCGGTTGAGGTCCCCGGAGCGGTCCCGTCGCACGCGCATCTTGACCTTCTGCGCGCGGGAATTATCACCGAGCCTAATCTGGGCATAAATGGTGAGATATATGCGCTTTCTTTGCCCCATATCCTCCCCCGAATCGTCATGGACCCAACGAGCTGACCGTGATCTAATAGACTACACCGAGCGATGGGTCTTCTACGACAATTGGACTTACACCGCTAGCCTGGCACCCCTACTCTCCTCAAGCGAAGTGCAGGCAGCGGACAGGGCACTGCTGGTCTTCTACGGGATCGACACCGTCGCGAATGTGGTGCGTATCGTGGATCCGAAATCAAACATCATCCACTGGCACTGATGCGGCCGTGCACAGTCTATCGGCGACTCTCCTGTCGCCTGGGTCAACAACCAGTTCGTACAATGGGTCTTCGATGTGACGGACATCGTACAAGCATACACTGGGACAACAGATGCGTACGGCGCGCAAGTACCTCTTGCTCGGGCGGCGCCAAATATCACGGTCTCATTGGAGTCGGCGTACTGGTATGGGGTCAATGTCACGAGCCGCGCAGATGCACGACAGTATCCGGACGATAATGGGACAGTGAGTAATATGTGCTGAGCCATGGTATTACTTTGACGCAGTAGCGTAGTTCGAAGTCCCAGGCTATCGCCACTACGTCCGGAAGATCCAGAGCGACTACGGCTGGGACTGGGTATGTCGCTTCTTCAACATCTGCATCCACCTCTCATCTCATTTAACCCCTCAGGGCCCCGCCTTCGTCCCCAGCGGCATCCACAAGCCCGCGTACCTCGTCACCCTTTCCAGCTCCGCCGCCAGCCGTATCGAAGTCACCACCCCGCCCATCTCCCCCTCCGGCTCTCAATCGACCCCGGATGCGATCTTCATCGAAGAGTCCTCCATCGATATCTACAAACTGGGCCAGAACTTCTCCACCGCGCCCGTCGAGGACGCGGACTGGGTCGTCAACGTGTCGCTCGCGATCCGGAGCGCGGCGGCTTTCGAGGGGGTCAACCTGACGTTGAGGCTGCCGGAGCTAGGGTATGAGAGCGAGGTGTTTGGAGTGGGGATAGAGGCGAGGACGGATGCGCCGACGTGGGTGAGCGTGCAGTGGAGGGTGCCCGACGACGTCCCCGAGCGCTGGTGGCCCTTCAACCTCGGCGAGCCCAAGCTGTACAACCTCACCGTCGCTCTCGACCTGTCGGATGCGGCCTCCGTAACTTTTACCACGCGCACGGGCTTCCGCACCGTGCAGCTCGTGCAGACCGCATACTCGGACGAGGAGGTGGCGGAGAAGGGCCTGACGCCGGGCGATCAATGGCATTTCGAGGTCAACGGGGTGGCGTTCTATGCGTCGGGGAATAACCTGATCCCGCTGGATGCGTTTTATCCCAGGATTAGGACGGAGGGGATGCGGTGGCTGTTGGAGAGCGCGAAGTTGACGGGGCAGAGTATGGTAGGTGGCGCATATATCCACCCTTTGCTCTCTTTGCTATCACTTTAATCGTCTTTCATCATCAAGGCGTCCTTCAAACACCCCAACTGACCCGTCACCACCCAGCTCCGCGTCTGGGGCGGCGGCACCTACCAGCCCTCGTCCTCCTCAGTCGCCGGCGGCGTCTACGACTTCTACGCCCTCTGCGACGAGCTCGGTATCCTCGCCTGGTCCGAGTTCATATTTTCCGACGCGCTCTACCCGGTCAATCCGTGGTTCCTCGATACCATCGAGCCTGAGATTCGACAGAACGTCCGCAGGGTGAACCGGCATCCGAGCAATGTGCAGTGGGCGGGCGGGAATGAGAATGAGGGGATCGCGCTGTACTATAAGGTGTGGGTGGAGGGCGGGGAGGTGCTCTTTGGGGAGGTAAGTTCGCGGCTGACAGTGTGAAGCCCCTCGGAAACTCGAAGGGAGGGAAAAAGGCTGATGCAATGCGCAGTATGTGAAGCTGGTGCAAGACTTCTTGTACAGGGTCACGACTGAGGAGACGCGGTCGGTAAGTGGTATGTCTCGCTAGTATGCTGGTGCTTCCATCTGACGTATGCTGTCTTAGGTACCTTATACTGACTGCTCAACGACGAAGGGCGTGCTCAGTCTGGACCCGTATGAACTGAGGTTCGATAATGGTGAAGAGGGATATATCTATGGCAATGGCGGTAAGACGCATGCTATCCGAAACTCGTCGACCGTCTACTCACGGCCTTGCAGAACGCTACAACTACGACGCGACGCAGGCCTTCAACTACAGCACATTTCCTCTGTCGCGCTTCGTGAATGAGTTCGGGTACGCCGGTCAGGTCCGACTATGCATATATGCTGACAGTGCACCAGATGGCACGCGATGCCGTCCATCTACTCATGGGAGGAAGTGCTGGTGTCCCCCGATGACTTCGAGTTCAACTCCACCGTCGTCGTGTCGCGCGACCATCACCCGCCCGCGCGCCTCCTCGACTTCCCGAACCCGAACGCGCCGCAGGGGCAATACGAGATGACAGCGCCCGTCGAGCTCTGGCTGCCCACGCCGTCCACGCCGGACCCCAAGCACAACTTCACGCAGTGGTGCTGGAGCACGCAGATCTTCCAGGCCATGGAGATCAGCGCGCAGGTCGCCTTCTACCGCCGCGGCGCCGGGCGGCCGGAGCGCAACCTCGGCGCGCTGGTGTGGCAGCTGAACGACGTGTGGCAGGGGATCTCGTGGGCGGCGGTCGAGTACTCGGGCCGCTGGAAGCCGCTGCAGTACGCGCTGGGGAGCGTGTTTGAGAAGGTCGCGGTGTACGCGTTCTGGGATGCGGTGGCGGAGCGGCTGGAGGTGGATGTGGTGTCGGATCGGCTGGAGGGGGTGAGGGGCGTGGCGCAGTTGACGTGGTATGATTGGGCGGGGGAGATGCTGAAGAGTGAGGTGGTGGAGTTTGGGGTGCCGGCGTTGAACTACACGACGGTGTTGGAGGGGGAAGGATTGGCGGATATACTTCCGGCCGGCACGGCGCAGGAGGATGTGTGGCTGCTGGTGAACAGCACGGCGCTCGTCGATGGCGAGATCGTCACCAGCGAGAACTACGTGAGCCCTTTTGCTCTCTACTTGAGCGGTCGCTAACTCATGGCCCTCAGTTCACGCCTACCTCCCTTGCCAACGCGAACCTCGTCGATCCGGAGGTGCAGCTCACGCATGAAGGCGACCTCGTCTTTAAGCTCAGCGCCAAGGGCGGCGTCGCGCCATGGACCTGGCTGGAGCACCCCGCGGGCTCAATTGGCTACTTCGCCGACAACGCGACCGGGCGGCCCTCCAATGGGTTCTACCTGGTGCCCGAGATCGACAGGACGCGTGCGTATCACTTCCGACCTGCAGAGCGCCCGAGCTGATGACGAGTTCCAGTGAGATTCGTGCTCAATGCAGACTTGTCGCACGATTCGCAGCCGAGCGCGGACGACTTCGTCGTGCGGTCCCTGTGGAACAATACGCACCAATAGTACAGTCACTCATACCGACAATCTTTGGGCTAATAAACACCGTTCGATACGAATGTAACGATCCATGACATGACATGACGGCAGAAACTGTATGAGCTAAGTGCGTATGGATAGGTAGAGAATACATGAGTGAGCGCAGTCCTTCAAGGGTCATACGACTCCGAGTGGCGCAGGCTCGAAGGCTTGGTAGGTGCCGTTGATGCCACCTGCGGCCTCTTCTTCTCCGGCTCCTCGTCAGACTCCTTCGACGCCTTCCGCTTGTTCCCGAAGGACATCGACAACGACGGTTCGAGCATGCGCGTGGTCCTGTGCTGCGGAGCTGGTGGGAGTTCGGGCAAGGTGAACGTTTCAGGCTGCCGCACTGCGGCAGGCGTGCCGGTACCAGTGACGAGGGCGTCAATCGTACGGTTGAACATCTCGATCACCTGCTCGTACGTGCCCTCGGCCTCCTCCCTGATTGTCTCCAAAGTGCGCGTATGCGCAGTCTTTGTTGAAACCAGACTTTTCTTGACCTTCCGCATCCTCTTGACTAAACCGTGCAGATATTCGAGAAGACCGACGAATGGTTTGAAGTCCGACTTGACCAGACCCGCATCGAAGTCGTCGCTCAGATACGCGAGCTTCGCATTTAGGGCGGTCTTCGGATTGTCGTCCTGCCATCCGTCGAGGATATCGATTATATTGGGATCTTTCTTGTCAGGGCCATCGTAGCTGAAGCATATCCAGCAGAGGCACCTATACTACCATTCAGTGGGAAACCGACAGTCCAATCCATCGTACTCACCAATAGAATGACTCCAGATCATCCATGTAGTCGTGCATCAGACGCTGACCCTCCGTTGGCGCAGTCTCGGCATATTTGTAGCTCTCTAGGACTTGGATGGATTGGAATGCGCGGGTACCCTGTTAGATGATGAGAAGATAGGCGTAGCTTATGTAATGATACACGCACTGTTCTGAAGTCGACGTTCGCATCACTGGTCTGGCGGTGCAAGCAGATGGCCATGTCAAGATCGATGAGAACGCCTTGCCATCCATCCTTCGCACCGGGCAGGCCCAAGAGGATGTTACGGATACTGACGTCTCTATGCAGGATGTAGATCTTCCACAGATTCCAGTGACCTGCATGGTGTGTCAGAATATCCCGAGAGAAGGATCGCTACGACGGACCTTGAACCGCGTCACGAACTGCGACTAATAGCTGCAGCGGCGACCGTTGATCGATCGTCTCTCCGTATCGACGCAGCACTGCACAGCTATAGTACCGGTCGGCCACTCCCCTGCTACCTCCCGGCCAGCGACTCTGCGACACAGACCATGTCCTGAGATCATAAGCGAGCATCTCTTCAACCCCTGTCAGGCCCGCGGTCCTCTGCAAAAACTCCCATTCTGGAGTGCGCGTCGCGGGCAGATACGACTGCTTGATGATGACCGAGCCGTAGTTCTCATGCTTGGCGGCCCAGTAGATGCCGCCGCGACCACGAATACTACGGCGCACATAGAATGGTTTCATGCCGAGGTCGAATGTGATAAATTCGGGGACGTAGGGGGGGATCTCAACCGCGATGAGGTCAAGACCGTCCTGGCGATCGGTCTTGACAGGAATGTCGGGCAGGTCCGCGGAATCATCAGCCTTACGAGGGCGGCCGAACGTAGACTTCAAGTGCCTCGTCTGTGCTCGACCGATGGCATTGTACGAGCCAAAGGTGATGGTAGCGTTGTAGCCGATGGTGGCTGGGTCGCTTGAGACGATTGTGCGCAAGGCATGGACAAAGTAGGCTGGCTCCACGTGGTAATTCAAGCGCAGAGAGGACATGGCGCCAGACCGGTCGAATCGATGGACGCGGAGGGTCGTCTCTGTCATGATGAAGCCAAAGACGAAGTCCCGATTGGATTGCTGTATGAAGCACTGCCTGCCATGCGTGTTAGAATAGCTAGGGGTGGTGTACACACGACACGCACCTCGCGTAGACCGCAAGCTGGCCAATGTTGCGAAAAGAAGATGCGTTCTTATCCGTCTTGCCGTCGCCGAGAGTGGTGACGTAGTCGTAGTTCATCCACTCTTTAGGCCGGTCTTTCAGATCCGAGAAGTCGCTCCTGTCGGACACCGATGGCCCTGTGCCGACAACGATGTAGTCCGGGTAAGACGCTAACTCTTCCTCGCTGGACTTCACGTGTTCAATGAGAACGCCGTGGGTCTCAAGGAAGCGTCGGTCCGGGATCGCGAAGTGAGATACGATGGCGCTGAAGATCTCGGCCTGGGGAGCGTATAGCTTCTTCTCGTTTTCGGGATTGACGGGCATGGCGGTCCATCGTCCGTTGGCGTAGAGGGGTGTCTCCTGTACAAATCTGCTAGCCGCTTCAAGCTGTTCACCAACAGGTCTCGGAATCGGGACGTCCTCGACATGGTGGTCCTTCAGATCCTGCTTGAGCTGAGCGTCCAGACCGCCTCGAACGATTTTGAAACCATGCAGGGAATCTCCTGCGCCAGACTTCATGGGAGTGTCGGGCAAGCTAGAGAACGACAGAGGGTGCTGGTTGGGCGCAGGTGGCGGGGTAGTTGGACGGGCTGACTGAGCGTCGGGGCTGGCGCCAGTGTCAGTGGCGTTGACAAGCGACATGGTGGTATGTGGTGGAAGGCAAGGAGGAATCGATCGTGACTCACGCGCAAATTGCTCCTTTGTAAGGCGACTACCGCGTTGCAGTCACGGGATGAGCACGACGACGCGCCGCAGCTTGATGAAAACAATGAACAACGCAAGAGGCAACGTGCACCGTGGGAATCGACAATGTTGATTCCGATCCACGTGACGGCCACGTGTTCGCACAGTTCAAACTGCCTTTCTTTGGGATAACATATACTAGCGGTATGGGTATATACAGCTGGTATGTCATACCAAGATTTGACTACAATGGTAACCAGACATTAAGTATATGATTAGCCGGCGAAGCCATTGGTGGAAGCTCGGGCAAGCCGTGCGTCGCAGACGGGCGGCAGTGATTCTACTCGACTCGCGTTCAGCCATTGACAATGAGTCGGGTAACTGTACGTCCAAACATCTCAATCATTCGCGCCTACTTGTAAGAATCTTGTCGATCCGGAGGTGCAGCTCACGCATGACGGCGACCTCTTAGTGCCCAGGGTGGCGTCATGCCGTGAACATGGCTGGACTAGCCCGCCGGCTTGGTTGGCTACTTCTCCAAAAACGCGACCGGGCGGCCCTAGAATGGGTTTTACCTGGTACTCGAGATCTACAGAACGCGTGCGTAGAGTCCTCGACTTGCAGAGCGCCCGAGCTGACGACGAGTCACAGTGAGATTCGTGCTCAATGCAGAGTTGTCGCAAGATTCGGCGCCGAGCGCGCATGACTTCGTGGTGCGGTCGCTGTGGAACAATACGCACGAATAGCACTCGCTCATATCAGACGTTTGCCAGAGTAACAAGTGTAATGAGATACGAATGCAACAATTCATGACATGACATGACGACAGAAGCTTTGTGAGCTAAGTGCATATGGGTATGTAGAGAGCAGTCCTTCAAGGGTCATACGACTCCGAGTGGCGCAGGCTCGAAGGTTTGGTAGGTGCCGTGGAAGCTACCTGCGACCTCTTCTTCTCTGGCCCCTCGTCAGACTCCTCCGATGCTTTCCGCTTGTTCCCGATGGTCATGGACATCGACGGCGCCAACATGTGTGGGGTCCGGCGGGGAATCTTTGGGCGCTCAGGCAAGACGACACTTGCAGACGGCAGTGGCGCCTCTTCAGCAGGTAGGAACTCGGCAAGGCTGCCGATTGTGTCGTCAAACATGCCGATCACCTCCCGGTACGTCGCGTCCGCCTCTGCCCTGATTGTGGCCAAATCGCGCGTGTGCGCAGCGCGTGCGCCGATGAGTTCCGACTTCTTCTGCAGCGTGCGCTGAAATATAGCATGCAGGTACTGGAGAAGCGGGATGAAGGCTTTGAAGTGCTCCTTAACGCTGCTGGGGTAGAACTTCAGGAGCAGGTGGATACACTTCCCGTAACCTGCAATTACTGGATCATCGGCGTTCCAGTCCTTTGGGTCGTCGATAGTTGGTTGATCGTCGCGGATGAAGCATATCCAACAAAGACTCCTAATGACACCTTTGAGCGAGACTTCGGCGATTCATCTGGATTGCACTCACCAGTAGAAGGATTCTAAATCATCCAGATAGTCGTACAGTAGACGCTTACCGCTAGACAACGCGGTGTTCTTATATGCAAAGCTCTTCAGCTCTTGGGTGGACTGATACACGCGAGTACCCTGTCATTATATGATCAGCCAGACCCCCACAATGCAGACACATACATACCGTCCGGTAGTCCACATAGGCATCTACCGGGTCGCGTAGAAAGCCGGGGGCTAAATCATGGTCGACGAGGATACCCTTATATTCGTCTGGAGCATCGGGCGCGCCGAGAATGATATTGTGGAGACCGACATCTCGGTGTAGAATGTCTCGTCTTGCAAGGCCGCAGTGCCCTCGTCTCTGCGTAAATTGAGATCTCCTTCAGCTTTCAAGCAGCGACATACCCTTGATTGCGTCGCGAAAAGCTGCTAGCAACTGCTCGCGCGACTTGACGCTAACAACCGGGTGCCCATATAAACACAGGATAAGACAGCAGTAGACGCGTTCGGAAGCCAGTGCGTTGATTACGGTACCAGCGGAGACGCCAGTCGCGATGGCGCTAATCAGAGGCATGGTAGTATAGTCGAAAGGTTGAGCGGAGTTGGCAATGATAGCGAGTCCACGCTGCACTCTTTTCTGAGTAGCTTCCGGCACAGCTCAGGGATCAGACGCGGCGTAGGGTATCAAGATAAAAATCGCAGTAACAAGGTCCTTGCGCAAGACGAACGACGACCGACACCAAAGCCGCTGATGGTAGAAGGACAGCGGCTACGGACTTGCGGGCCGATTTCCGACTCCGAGGACCGGAAGTGTAAACAACCACCAACAGGCCTGCTCGCCACATACCTTGACGGCTCGCCGACGACAGACGCGCTTGAGGCCCCGTAACACCACGCGTGTGCGACGCGGCTGTGCGGCATGCTCTTCAACTTGCTTCTCTCGGACCGCAGGCCTTTCAGGCGGGACCCTCAGCCACGTGGCTGCAGGTCACTGAACCAGAAATCGTACCTGGGTGGCAGACCCAGGTGCGGCGTGCAGCCAGTCAGGGTGGCTTCCAGCTTTGATCCGGTGGCAATATCGAATATTGATACCGATGATACTCGCGGAAGGCGACTTGAGGACGTCGAGGGTGCGTTGCAGAGTTTCGGACGCGCACTCTCTCTGATGTCCTCGAACCTTACCGTATCACCGAGATGGCCTCGTCGTCCGCTTTTTTGAATACCACAGTGTCACACTCCGGTACGCTGAGGTTGTTTCCGAAATCATACTCGGTCACCGGAATCAAACATAGGGAAATGAGCAAGCATTCTGATCATGCGGCGCACGGTCTCTGCCAATGGTCTGAGCTGCGATGGAAACGCGCGTGAAGCGCGCCTCCAAGCGACAACTCTCGCCACCTGCGCGTGTCAGGTTACTGAAATAAGCAGGAGTTGATAATCATACTGATATTTCTCATGACAGCCCGGCGATGTTCTGCCTTCATATTCAGTGCTGCAACTGCAGATAATGGCGCTGAAGGTACTGATTGAGTACTACATCCTTTTCATCGCTCACTACAATGTCTTCCCTGCCTTGAATGATCAGCGATTCAGGTGCCGACAGTGGCTTCAGCGACCATATCAGCACGGACCCCGGGGTCCTTTCGGACGCAATAACTCCCCATTATGTCCCTTTCGATCTCTTTCTGTTGTCACATTACGCGAGCTTCTCATTGTCCGCCAGATTCGGCGCACCCATATCAGCGTCGCCGGCTCTGCGCTGCGCCCCAATTTGGCGACAGATTCCGCGCCTCCCCCCAATTTTGCGTACCGAACCGCCCACATGGGACGCAGCTGTAATTCGAAAAGGGGCCCCATATCCGTCCCATATAAGGTGGTAATTTGCGGGTCCTGCTCGTCCAACCTTCACCGCGACTATCGTACCTTCACCGCTATCACAAGCCCGCGCCTCCCTTCGCCCTACTTTGAGCATGTCTGGGCGAGTGCGTCGTACTCTGATGGCGACGAACCCGCTGACCGCCGCTCAGCAAGTACGCCCTCCGCACCCGCAAGAGCTCGACCGCCGCCGTCAACAGGCCCTGCAAGCCGCTTCCCAAGGTCTCCCCGCGGGCTGCCCAGCTCAAGGCGAGCACCAAGACGGCCCCGCAGCACGCGCCCGGCATGACGCCGCCTCGCATGATCGCCCGTTCCCGCTCTGAGCTCTGGGGCAGCTCGGATGAGGAGCCTTTTTCAACTCACTTCGTACCCTACTCGTTGCCGCTGTCTGCGAATGGGCAGTTGCCTTCCTGGGTCTACGATCTACCGGAGGTCCCGCAAGTCAACTGCCAGCTGCGGCAAGCGACTTGGAACGACTTTGACAGTGACGATGAGACTGAGGGTGAAGAGGCTGACGCTCCCGCCGCTAACGAAGAGTAACTGCTCGGTGTAATTCTTGTCTCTGTATCTCTACCCTGCTTGCTACGTGTTCTATCGTCGTCTTCTGCATACCTCTGTACACTATCGAGATAATTATAGACTGCGCTCAACATGTTCCCTCGCGCGCGACGTTTACTGCATGCCTCAAGCCACATCCTACTCGCCGCCGAAGGCGTTTTTCACTCTCCAACCCCCGTCGCACGCCCCTGGCTCGAACCCGAACACTGAATTTGCTTCCGCGGCGGTTTCAACGATCACTGTGGGAAATGTCTGACGCCGCCACGTTCCTTGCGTCTTGCCATCATTCCCAAAGGATGCGTCCGCCGAGGGGATTAGTACCAGGCGGCCTCGAGGGGACTGTCTACGCGTCCTCGACCGGATGTCCAGCTCTTCCCACGGTTAGAAACACATCTGCACTTACACTGGTCGACGCGTATACGGTTTCGGAGGGTCAACCGGAATTGAACTTGGGCGTGCCCTTCCATCAGGGACCACCCCCGACGCGCAGGGCGCCTCCCTCCTGACACCCGGAATCCAGCCTGAGCACCCTGACACAATGCAGTGGCCAAACCGCTCAGCGTGTTCACGTAACTCAAAGAAGGCCTGCCCTTTCATCCGGAGTTATCTTTCTTTGTCCGGCTCGCGGGTTGCCCCGTATGGTACTTGCTGGGACGTGCTGCAGGAGACGGGGTGTTTGCTGCAGAGTATAAGTGAGGATGAGGTGCTTTCGCCTCTCTTTTGTGCTCCCAAACTTCGCTGCGCTGGTCTCGTTGCTCGTAGCTGCCGCCCTCGCGCTGGTGAACTCACAGGATTGCTGTCTACGTCCGTTGCATTCTCCATCATGCCTGTGTGAGTGCCGAACCTCTGAGTTACTTGGATCGTCTCACAATGCACGCATACAGTACACGCAGCTCGTCCGCGCGCCGCCAAACTGCCGCGACTGCTAGCGCGTTTTCCGCTCAGGAAAACTGCCGATTCTCTCATCCCGTGACACCGTCGACCGCTACCACCGTTCCAAGCCGCGACCACTCTTCAAGCCCCACAAGCTCGACGACCTCCTCACGCACCTCCGCCTCCGCCTCTTCCTCGACCAGCCACTCGCGCCGAGTCGACTCCGACTCCACCTCTCGGTCCAGCTCCAAGCCCACTCTCACCGAAGCCCAGCGCGAGACCGCCTTCGCCCTCTCCCCCGCCGTCGACGCCTTCACCACGGCGGAGATCCGCTGCGCGTACTGCCGCCGCATCTTCAAGCTGCCCTGTCGCGATAACAACGGCGCGTTCGACAGCGCGAACTTTAAGAGGCACCTCGTGCGCGCGCACCAGGATGAGGCCAAGGGGCGGCGGGTGACGAAGGGCTCGAACCATGAGCTGATGGTGTACGGGCTGGCGCCGGCGCCGATGAGGGAGGGCGAGAGGCCGTTGCAGCTGGGGGTGGGCTGCGAGGATCATGTGCGGCGGGGTGCTGGTGCGGCGGAGGACCCGCGCGTCGCTGAGATTGAGCGTGCGTTGCGAGAGGTGCCCGAGGTCGAGGCGAAGCGCATGGAGAACAACCTGTACTGGTTTGCCACCGTCTGCGAACTCGTGAGGGCGATCTAGACAGAAATACATTGAAATATACGTACAGTAACTTAATTCTGCAGTGTCATTTTATCTTATACTATATGCTGCGTCGCGCTCCTTTGCCACCCTCGCGTGCCGCTGAGGCTCCTCCCATCTCACGCATGGACGAATGGGGCAAGTCAAGAGCATGCGGAAGCAAACTGAAACTTTGCCTCCTGATCCGATCAAGTTCAACTTGCGTCTTGCCAAATACAGGACAATAGCGGGCGGGCGTGGACGATGAGGTTGCCTTGCAGCTTTCTGAGTTTTCTGGTAGCAGATGCGGCCTATGATAAGGGAGCCATCGGCATGTTCGCCCACCAGCGGCGGGAATGTAGCAACCATAGCTTACTTGGTGAATATCTGCAAGTGCTCAAGCGCTCGGTCTCATGGTAGTGATTCAAAGCACTTGGAGGGCATGATAGACTTGCGAGGTGGAGGTGTTACATTAGAAGTAGTACGCTAAAAGAAGCACTAGCAGTCAAGCTACCAGTCCGTGCAAACGATCTTCAAGGGGAGTTGTTCAAGATCGCACCGGGTCTTCAGGAAATCTCGTCGTATGTGCCCTCGAAGGCGTAGCCAGTACTGACAGGGGTGTCGAGTCAAGGTGGACTCTGATTTGACTTATAACGCAGGAGATGGAACATGCGTTGGAACGCCGATAATCCTCTGTTCGCAGCGACGCGCACTGGATGACAACATGCGTCTTGTGCGAGAATGTAAAATGCACATTAAGCAGTGCATAAAGGAATGCGTTTGCCTATCGGTAGCTCCGGCTCTACGCTGGCTATACGGGTTGAAGGACTAACCTGGCTGGCCATGCATCTACAAGGCATGACCGGCTACTACGGCTTTGGTCGGACGGCGGCAAAGGTTACGTATGATCAGAGTATGGAGCAGAAAGCGCCATATCCAGAGGCACCACCCCATCTACGTACTTGGACATCTAGGGGTAGACAGCCGGACTGAACAACTCACTCAGTGCCATGACCCGTTTCCGGTCACCCATTGGTCGAAATGATGGTATGCTGTAGCAGACGTCGAGTGAAGAAAACACACTTGGATTGAGGCCAGCTTGGGTTCGCCCGTGGACCGCGTTGAGTATCCAGCGATGCGAGTTGAGCTCTATGTCGGATCTGAGTTTGTCGGTTGCCACCATGCATCTGCGCTTGGCAGGTGAACACATCAGTGTCTGCATTCTGCGCAAAAGCTCTTCACTGATGATGCCCCCGGATATGATGCTAAATCGCATCGACGACACTGACTTTCCCCGCCACCTCATCCCCTCACCGTCGCGGTGAGGAAGACAGAGCTCATGGGACCCACGTGGTGTTTCCCCACATAGATTGCTGCTTGTCTTTCCTCTTCCCCGCCTTTCCCGCGCCTCCACACCTCGATATGTTGCCAGTCCACAAAGCACCCAGCAACTTCTGCCCCATTGCCTTGCCCGACGCGAGCGTATCCGGGCAAGCGCGCTCCCGTCGGCTCTCGCGACGGTCGCGCGTCACCCCGGACCCCATGACCGCGTACCGTCGGAGCAGCCTTCTGCGTCGCATTCTCAACGCCTCTGCTTCTTACCTCCCGCCACCATGATCCTGTCGTCCTCCAGAGCAACGATAACGCGCACTCTCCGCCCCCAGCTCGCGCGAGCCGCGTCAACGCAGCCCCCGCGCGGCATGCGCGAGATCCTGTCGAAGAACCCGGACGACGTAGTCTTCACGTTCGCGAAGCGCACGGCGGTGGGGAAGGCGCGCAAGGGGCAGCTCAAGGACGTTCCCGTCGACGAGATGTTGCTGGCCTTGTTCAAGGTGCGTCTGCGCGATAAGCAACATTGTTCGCGTACTGACACGCTCGTCTGCAGGCCACGTTCGAGAAGACGGGACTCGATCCAGCCAAGATAGACGACATCTGCGTCGGGACGTGTCACCCGCCCTCACCGCTCTACGTCTCCCGCGCAGCCGCCTTGGCTGCGGGCATCCCCAACTCGGTCCCCATCTCCACCGTCAACCGCCTGTGCTCGTCCGGACTCATGGCCATCCGCAACATCGCGCACGCGATTCAAGCTGGAGAAACCGGCATAGGCATCGCCGCAGGCGTCGAGAGCATGAGCCTCAAGTACGTTCATTACCCTTCTACCTCCATAGCCCCTACTAACACGCTTCCAGCCCGCGCCCCACCCCCGCCGTCTCTGACGCGGTCGCCGCGCACCCCGAAGCACACGACTGCCTCCAACCTATGGGCTGGACCTCCGAGATGGTCGCCCAGACCTACAACATCTCCCGCCAGACGCAGGACGCCTACGCGCTCACCTCCCACACGCGCGCCGCGTCCGCACTCGCGCACGGCCTCTTTCAGCACGAGATCATCCCCGTTGAGATCCGCGGGCAGACCATCTCCGTCGACGACACCATCCGCCCGGGCGTCACGCTGGACTCGCTCGCTGCACTGCGCCCGGCCTTCCCGGACTGGGGCGCAGCGTCAACGACGGCGGGGAACGCGTCGGGTGTAGGAGATGGGGCGGGTTTGGTGGTGATGATGCGGCGAGACAGGGCGGCGCGGGAAGGGTTTCCTGTGGTAGGGAAGTGGGTTGGGAGCGCGGTGGTGGGCGTAGAGCCGAGGGTTATGGGGATTGCGCCGGTTGCGGCGGTGCCGAAGATGCTTGAGCGAGTCGGGCTGAACAAGGAGGAAGTGGATGTCTATGAGGTAAGTGCAGCGCATCTGTGATTGCCCGTGTTCGGGCAGATATTCGTCCTCTACTAAGTTGAGCATCTGGTCTCCCTGATCTTGCACAATCCCTAACCTCTTTGCGTACTCTGTCTTGAAGACCTTACTTACGCCACTGCAGATCAACGAAGCCTTCGCGTCCCAGTTCGCGTACTGCGTGCAGCAGCTCGACATCCCAATAGAGAAGATCAATCCCAATGGCGGCGCTATCGCCATCACACATCCGTTGGGCATGAGTGAGTTTTTGTGCTCAGTCGTCCATACTACGCTTTCTCTTCTCGGCCACCTCTTCGCGACGAGTTCTGTCATGGCGCATACCCCAACCTATACTCTCCTTCCGCTCTTGCTGACTCTCGTTCCTTTCTAGCCGGCGTCCGCCAGATCGTCACGGGCCTCGCTGAGCTACAGCGGCGCGAGGAGAAGATCTTGCTCACCAGCATGTGTATCGGCAGCGGAATGGGCGCAGCGAGTATAGTGGTGAACGAGGCGTGAGGTGAGCCTTTTTAGGGTACGGCTAGAAGGGCCCTTCACGCTGACTGAATCAAGGACCGACTTGCTCGATGCTCCTCAAAGTCGCCTTGGAGATTACATCGATGTTTGCCATCGAGGCAGGCCCTCGCATATCTGTCCTACGATTACAAGTGACTATAAGAGACAATGACCACACAGTGCCCGCATCCCGTCTATATCTAGCAGTGAATGTCTAACAACAACAGAAGATCCTAGCAGTGGAGAGTCTACGCCGACGGTGGAAGAAGTGTATGCCAGCAGTCCAGCAGCGAAAGAAGTCTATGCAGAAGAAAGGAAAATGTTCATGGTGGAGGTTCACTCCACGCTGGTTCGTCAATCCTGACATCCAGCGAGCATCGGCAAGGCCATCCCGTTGCCAGCCATGGCGCTGGCCTCCAGCGTGGTCTCCCGAGCCGCGATCTCGCCCCGATCAGCCCGCCAGCAACGCCAGAGCTCCGTGCAGCAGGCCCGCCGACGACCCGTCCTCCTCGAGCACGGATGTGGAGAGAATGTTCGCGTACAGCTTCGACAGCGCGTCATTCGCGCCCGAGAGGTGCGCGACCCGGCAGCACACCGCGTGCGTTCGTATGAACACCGGATCGGGCGGCGGGATGCTCAGCCCCGTGCGCGGGTCCTCGAAGGCGCGGAGGGCGATCTCGGGGAGGCAGTCGCGCGGCGCGCCGCGGGGCCCGGTGAGGCGGTAGCGCGTCTGCGTGTCGTTGGGGCCGTGTGTGGCGGCGAGGGGGATGGGCTCGAGGCAGAGGCGGAGCTTGTTCATGGCGAGGTTGATGGGTTCGCTGACGGCGATGAGGTTGCGGGGTGTGTGCGGGTCGTGGACCCGCGCGTCGGGGATGGCGCCGATGCGGTAAAGGACGGCGACGCATTCGCGGGTGACTTTATTCTGGTGGTGCGTCTAGGTCAGCGGGGGGAATGAGGGGTTGGGTGAAGGGGGCAAGGCACACCCTGGGCAGAAATTCCGCGACCTTGACGGTAACGTTGCTGGTGGAGGGTCGGGTGAGGCCGCGCTCAACGCTGAGGTTGTCGGTGTAGCCGGTCATTGAGCAGCGGAAGTCGTCGCGGAGGAGGGTCTTCGAGGCAAGTCAGATCCATTCCTTGCTGCAATACGGACTGACGCACCTTAGCTTTGTATTGTACATTGTCCGGCCCCTTGCACGCCTCGATGTAGTCGTCCAACTTCACCTTCCGTGTGGGCGCCGACGTATCCGACTCCGATGTCGCGATCGCTTTCGACCTGACTGCACTCCGATCAGCGCCCATCCGCCTTTGACCAGATCGACCCCACCCGCACGCGCTCACTCACAATGGTGCACAAAGTACTTGACGAACAGCAGGCCCAGCCGGTACAGTCGTGCGTCCACCTCACAGCAGTACGACACGTCCGCCGCGATGCGCTCGCGGCCCGCGGGGGAGATGGGGTGCAGCAGCAGGTAGCCGAGGACGCGCGCGGCGACGGTGTGCGAGATGGGCCCGTGCGCGCGGAGGTGCGAGGCGCGCTGCTCGTAGCGGAGCACGCTCTCGTATGCGGGGTCGGGGTCGATGGGGTCGGCCGGGGGCAGCGGCTGGGCAGAGAGGCCCCAGCCATCGTCCATGGCGCTCGGCGTGTGGGGGGAGGGGGAGGTGGCGACAGTGGTGGGAGGATGATGAAAGAGGCCGATATGCAAATGTGGCGGCGGTGGGCGCCTAAATCGAGCGATCGGCGAGGGTGTGAAATCGGGCTCAACTTGAAGAGGGTGAGTCACCGCTTGGTCGCTGCGAGATGGGTGGCAAACAGAGGACCTTCAGGCTCGTGGGTCGATAGCGAGTAGCCAGTAGCAAGCATGAACAATTCTGTGCTTGAATCCTTTTATGTCATCTGACGAGCTTGGTCTGTTGCTTCGAGCCCCTCATCCATGGGTACGTTCGATCTGGGAGCGGCTTGTCGGTACCGTGGTACAATGATTCTGACCGGATACGAAGCGGTCCTTACAACTGGATTCCCTAGTACTCGGCCAAACGAATCGAAGAACTCGCTCTAGTCGGGTGTCCAAACGTTGTTGAAGGGCTCGTCGAAGGGAAGCAAACACCAATTTCATGTTGGTTGCGAGATTGGTCAACCCTGCGCGCTTGCGAGACCATTTGTCAAGGCGAAGATTCCGAGCTTCGACTTTCTATTAGAGCCTCTTCCCAAGTATCTACAGCCACGGAGACATGTACAGTACCGATCCCTAATTAAATACAGATAAATATGATACAAATGGCGGATGGGAGGTGCTACGCAATAGTCCGCGGTCTTTTAGGCTGCTTCCGTGAGCCCACGTCGTTGTCTGCATACGATCGCTTCCCCAATCGAACGAGAGACTTACACCGTCTCTCCGTGGTCGCTTTCGCCTGCATGCTACGTGTTATGGGGCCCATAGGAGGGGAGCTGGCCTTCTGTCGAGGGCGAAGGTTATAGCGTGTCTGGCGCAGGCGTCAGTCTACGAGTCTGTGACTCATGTAATGCTGCGACGTACTTGTTCGGTCGTCTTCGAAGCTTTCTCCCTGGATCGTCTCGGACGCACTGTCTTTCGCTCGGGCGTCGTCGGAGGGCTTAGCGGGGCGCCTGGGCTGACGAGCTCACTGGCCGCCGGTGCGTGAGGTTCGTCGATCCGGACGACGTTCGCCACGACGCGGTGCAGCACATCTTGCAGGTCGATGGCGGCGGCCAGCGACTCCAGCCTCGCCTTGTCCATGACTAGTCCTTCGGAGGCCTCAGCGTCCGTCGTCGGCGAGATCGCTATCCGAAGGATCGGCGGCGATCCGAGCGTCTTGCACGGGACGGGGATCTGGGATAGAAGCGCTATGGCGTGTGACGCATCCTTTTCGCTGTCAATCTGCTTCACAAGTCAGCGAGAGCGTTGATGCACACGAGAGTACGTGACTTACTGGATGATGGAAGCATTCCGACAAGTCACCCGTAACCTTCGACACCGTCTGCGCCAATGCCCAGCAAAAAGATCCATCTGAAAGCTTCAGCGCGAAAAGCAGACTCCTTCGATCTGGCAAGAGGCAGAAGGGGGAGGTGCGTTCGTGGCTCAGCCATGCCAGAACATCGCCATAGCTTGCGCAGTCGGTGGCGAGGGTGATAGGGCGCGTGGACGATAGGTGCCGATACCTGAATGGGTAAAAGACGCAAGACGCGCCGTCAAGCGAGCGATGCAGCTCGACCAGCTCGACGGTGCCTCTGGTCCAAGGGTGCGCGGGGCCAGTATGGTCTACCAAGTCGCTGAGCGGACGCGGCTCGCTGAGCGAGTTCGCCAATAGCAAAGAGACGTGCTCGCGAATACTTGAGAAAGAGGGATCGCCACCGTTCTGTACGAGATCCAGGTTCAGAAGGCCCTCGCTGATTGAGCCGCAGAGCCAGTTGGCGGCGGACACGATGCACAAGGGCTCGTCGACAACTATGCGCGACGCGTCGTCGTCGCAAAAGCGGCCAGCCGCATTCTCGATGAGGGCGATGTACTTCGTGTCGAATATATGCGTGCAGGCGCCGGTCGTCAGATATTTGAAGATGACGTGATGCAGAGCGCGCCGTACGGTGGCATCTAAGCAGGATATTAGCGAAAGCCGATGGTACAAAGGATTTCGGACTGACGACTCGAGACGTGCAGGGTTGTGAGGGGAGTAAAAGACCTCCTCGCGACGGCGGTGGGTGTTGCTTCCTGTACAACCAGTTCGCGGGCGTCGAAGGGTCTGAAACCCGTCATAGTCGATATAAAGTCGTCGAAGAGGCTGTGTGGCGCGCGTAAGCCACGCAATAGGACGAGTACCACGAACGCGCCAGAAAATCGATGTCTGTGCGCCGAAATTAGTGATTTGCATACGCCAGAGTCGCCAAAAACATACCTCCCACGCAGCCAGGCACCCGCTCGTTGGGTCAGTGCTAGTCCTGACGCCGTTGGGAGGTAGTGCGGCGGAAGGAAGCGCTGGATGTACGAAGCTGCCTGGTGACGATCGAACGATCCCGTAGTCGAAACTGTTCGATAGTCGGTGGTACGGTAGTATTGTTGCGGAACCACAGTCCCCGACATGATGATTGTCAACCAACTGTAGCTCTCCCATGCTTGTGATAAATCTCGGTGAGGCGAAATCGTGGCACTGTCGTCGGCTGCACGTGGGCGTACTTCGTGAGCGAGCGCTTGGGCCTCGTCCACTACACAATAAAAGTGGAAGTCGGGGTCTCCTGTCAGCACACGGATCCGAGCTATGACCTTGTCTATCTCCGTGCTGATGTCGAGGGTCTCCTTGGCATATATGGCAGTCGTAAGAAGCGCGAATTCGTCACCTCCGTCGAAGTAGTCCCGCCAACAAGCCTGAGCGAGGAGCCACAACTCACGATCTTCTGCGGAAGCGTGCAAGACATCGACCGTCTGGGCGAAGGCTTCGAAGGCGAGAAGTCGAACCAGCAAAGGAATCCGTAGAATCTCCATGCGCGAGCTTTGACTGCGGAGTATGCCATCGCTGCGCTCGTCCGCGAGTATCTCTTGCGTCGCGCAGACATCGCATGATCCGATCGCCAAGCTGTCGACTGCGCCTACGAAGTACAATCCCCACCAGTGGCGCAGTCCTTGGAAGAGAAGGCTCGTTTTCCCACTGCCGGAGACGTTGTGCAGCAAACTGTGAGAGGGAAGTAAGCATCCATGCATCAGACGCGAACAAATTCTACTGACGTGTGCTGTCCGGCGCAAAATATCTGATTCAGGCGCGCTGAAAGGCAAGTTTTGGATTCGTCGGCGCGGAATGTGTCGATCATGGTACTGGGAAGCCTCCGGTAACTCGATATTTCCAGTGAGCGAACAAAATCAATCCAGTCGTTAGGATCAGCCGGTGAGGGTGGCTCGTATATCGGAAGCCTCGTATGTCTTTCTTCGAAAACATCGCGTAGCTTCGTTATGAAGCGCGGGATGCTGCTATCTAGCATGCTGGTTATGATACTATACAAAGTTGAGCAAAAGATCCGCACAAAGTCGAGAGAAGACGCACCGTGACAGTTACGGACAAGAGATGAAACGGGTTCTACATCGTCAGAACAATTACGTGATACTGTACACAGCACACCACATGTCGGTCCCGTGCCCGGTCACAGCCATTGTGACGCTCCAATGTTGCACCTGCCAGCAACTTGCCAGCCTTCTACATGATTGAGCATACACGAGACTCTGCCGCCAACAATCTTCTACCCAAAGTTGCGCTAACATCGCCGGCTCGTCATCATGGGAAGTGGCGGAAAGATGCTCGCTTGCAATGCTACTATCGAACGCCTGGATGCGTGTATTCGAGCCCAAAGGCGTCCACGAGTATTTGCGACCTCAGTCAGAGGTGCAGCGATATGGAGGTGAGGACGGCAGCTTGGACATCGGCATGGAGCGGACATCGAACATCGGTATTCCGTCTTCATCGGCGAGAATTCAGCTCCATATTGCATGAGCGAATGAGACACCGACTTTATGTTCTGTACGAAGAGGATTTACACCATGCCATCGTGAAACCATGTGACAATGCGCAAATGCAGGCTTGACTTGCCATTCAGGCCTCTGACCAAATATCTACAATACGGAGACATGTACAGTATCGATCCTGGTACTTAAATACATATAAATATGATACAAAGAGCCGATGGAAGGTGTTATGCGACAGTCCGTGGTCGTTTGGGCCGTGTCTGAGCGCCCACACCGTCGTTGTCTGTGTAAGAGCGCTTCCCCAGTCGAACGAGAGATTTACATCGTCTCTCCGTTGTTGCTTTCGCCTGCTTGCTACGCGTAATGGGGCCCGTAGGAATATCCTTCTGTCGAGGACGAAGGTTATACCGCGTCTGGCGCAGTCGTCAGTCTAGGAGTCTATGATATGTGTAATGCTACGACGTACTTGTTCGTTCGTCTTCGGAGCTTTCTCCCTGGATCGTCTCGGACGTACTGCTTTTCGCTCGGGCGTCGTCGGAGGGCTTAGCGGGGCCCCTGGGCTGACGAGCTCGCTGGCCGCCGGTGCGTGAGGTTCGGCGATCCGCACGACGTTGGCCACGATGCGGTGCAGCACATCTTGCAGGTTGATGGCGGCGGCCAGCGACTCCAGCCTCGACTTGTCCATAATCGGTACTTCGGAGGCCACAGCGTCCGTCGTCGGCGAGATCGCTATCCGAAGGATTGGCGGCGACCCGAGCGTCTTGCACGGGACGGGGATCTGCGATAGCAGCGCTATGGCGTGCGACGCGTCTTTTTCGCTATCGTTCTGCTTGACAAATTAGCGAGTAATCCCAGATGCAAAGGAGCGTGCGCGACTTACCGGAGGATGGAAGCATTGCGACAAGTCGCCCGTGACCTTCGACATCGTCTGCGCCAATGCCCAGCAAAAAGATCCACCAGAAAGCTTCAGCGCGAACAGCAGACTCCTTCGATCTGGCAAGAGACAGAAGGGCGAGGTGCGTTCGTGGGTCAGCCATGCCAGAACATCAACGTAGGTCGTGCAGTCGGTGGCGAGGGTGATAGGACGCGTGGACGATATGTGCTGATATCTGAATGGGTAAAAGACGCAGGACGCGCCGTCGAGAGAGCGGTGCAGCTCGACCAGCTCGACCGCGCCTCTGGTCCAAAGACGAGCGGGGCCGGTATGATCTACCAAGTCGCTGAGCGGACGTGGGTCGCTGAGCGCGTGCGCCAATAGCAAGGAGACGTGCTCGCGAATACTTGAGAGCGAGGGATCGCTGCCGTTCCATATGAGATCCATGCTGAAGATGTCGCCGACGTCCGCCTTGCATAGCCATCTGGCAGCGGAAACGATGCACAGGGGTTCGTCGACTACGATTTGCGAGGCAGCGTCGTCGCAGAAGCGACCTGCCGCTCTCTCGACGAGCGCAACGTAGTCCATATTGAATACGCGCGTGCATGTTCCCGTCGCAAGATACTTAAAGACGACGTGATGGACAGCGCGGCGGACGATCTCATCTGTTAACACATTTAGATGATATGGACGCGGCTATTGTATCTGACTCACTCGTATGGGCTTGGAGTATGTTAAGCGGATTGAAAGCCATGCGCGCGACGTCGGTTGGAGCGGCCTCCTGTTCAACCAGACATCGAGCCTCGAATGGCTTGAATCCTGCCATAGTCGACACGAAGCTGTCGAAGAGGCTGTGCGGTGCGTCTAAACCATTCTCCAGAGCGAGCCTGACGAATGCGCCGGCGAACCGATGCCTACCAGTCCGGTCAGTACTCCGTAAAAGATACGAAAAGTGAGAATATACCTTCCATGGACCCAAGCGCTGGCACGCCGTAGCAGCAACTTTCCGGATTCCGACGACGCGAGAGTCGGGGGCAGGAAGGTTTGCACGTATGCGGCGGCCTCGGATGCATTATACGATCCAGTGGCGGATGTTATGCGATACCCGGCGCCACGATAGTATTTGTACGGTACGATTGTCCCGGACATGACGAGAGTAAGCCAGCCATAATTCTCCCAAGACTGCGTCAGGTCGCGATGGGGAGAAAAGGGCACGGGCGCGTTCGTCCCTGAGGGAGTCACTTCGTACGCAAGGGCCTGCGCTTCATCGACGACGCAGAAGAAGTGGAAATTGGGGTCCTTCGTCAGCGCACGGATCCGAATCATCGCTTTGTTGATCTCCGCATCGATGTCTAGTTTCCTCTCCGAGTAGAGCTTGATCGAGAGGAGCGCGAACTCATCGCCGAGATCGAAATAGTGCTGACCGCATCCTTGTACGAGTAGCCAGAACTGGCGATGCTCCGCAGTAGTGCGCGAGACGTCGATGATCTGAGCGAACGCCTCAAACGCCATGAGCCGCACCAGCAAGGGAATCCTGAGCGCCTCCAGACGGCGTCCGAGGCCTTGTGGAGTGTTATCGGCCCTTTCATCCGCGAGGAATTTGACGAGTTTCTGTATGTCGCACGAGCCGATCGCCCAACTATCCACAGCTCCCACGAAGTAGAGCCCCCAATGATGCCGGAGACCTTCGAACAAGAGGCTTGTCTTCCCGCTCCCAGAAGCATTCTGTAATAAGCTGTAGAGCGAGATGATTAGCTATCGTACAAAGGAACGTGAAGGGACACGCACGTGTGCTTTCCTTCGCTGAATATTTGCTGGAGTCGCGCGCGAAGACACTCATTCGCGTCATATGCGCGAAAGGTGTCGATCATCGTCATTGGGAATTGGTGGTAGCTTGAGATATCGAGCGAGCGAACGAAGTCGCGCCAGTCGTGGGAAACGTCCTGCTTGCACGGCTCGTATGTTGGGAGCCTCATCTGCCTTTTCTCGAAGACGTCGCGTAAGGTCTCCCGAAAGCAAAGGATTCTCTGTTCTGACATGATTCCGGTGGCAAGGAGGTAACTGAACGAAGGCACTGAGTGGCGCGTATGGTGATTGTTGCAAACAAGGAGCACAGCGTGGCCGCGGGTGTGACGTAATGTCACGCAAGTTGCCGGTCGGCCCGAACATCAACAGTGACAAAACGATGACCGTCACGCAGATGTGTGACGGCGCCCAACTTGAACTTGCCACCCACCTCCGTGGCGCTTGAGGTTATGAGTGCTCGTATCCGCCGTCCTCTCATTCGACTCCCTCTCGATTCCACATACTCTGGCAAACAATGCGAGACTCTTCGATGCAACATGAGCTCGAGGTGTGTGCTCAGTCTTGCAACTATACGCGTTGACTCATGTATAACCTTCGTTCAGGCGAGCACCATTGACCCGTTTCTCACCGCCATCCTCCCTATGATTCTCAAGTTTGTTTCCCGTGAATACGAACTTCCCACGTACACATCATCGGTCGAGACGCCTTATTCGCAGTTCATTGCCGACCTTGGGTTGCCCGCTCCCGGTGGCATTCCGGAACTGCTTCTGCACAGACTTGGACTGGATCCGATCGTGCAGAATCGTGCCGAGTCTATTCTGTTGATCAAGCCACCAAAACGTCAGCGGAACAAGTGAGCTGAATTTGTCCCCTATGCCATGATAATACTGAAGCGCCATAACTCAGATGGCTTGTCAACACCACTGGCTCTGGAAAGACCCGTTTAGCGATGGAGGTGCTGACCCTTCATCTGGGTTTCTATCTTACGGCGGCGCAGGACGGTAGCGGCCTGGGCTCCGCGGATCTCTGTGTGCTTGTCGACTCCATGCTTGCCGACGTTGTGCCAAACGTGACCGCAAATATCGAAGGGCCTCGACAGCAGTCGGTCTTCGACGACAACGCAAAAATCGTCGCCAAGTGCTTCGTTGCCCTTCTCTTGGCTCGCGCGTACATTCTGAGGCGTTTTCTGAAGCTGGCTTCCGAGTCGGGGGGCCTTACTCAGCGTCATAAACACGCCTGGCTTCTGTTCCAACTTCTGCCAGTCTTCGACGTCGCTCTAGACAAGGATCCCAGCGACGATCAGGCCAGAATTATGAACAGCGACGTCTTTGCAAAACTCATGCGATACATTATCGACAAGAACTTGCCGCTTCAGGAACTCAACTTTATCCTGCAAGACATCCTGGAGGACATCTTCTCGTATGTCAACCGCAACTTCCGCGATGGCAAGGTGGTCTTTGTCCTCGATGAATCCCAGGTGCTGGTCAAGAAGCACACCGCATCCTTCAAGTCTGCCACTGATGCCAACCAGACACGGCCTCTCCTTCGCGAAATTGTGGCGAACCTGGTTGCTTGCACTGACTCGTGGCCCACAAAAGCCGCTATACTGGGCCTCGGTACCGGCATATCCGCGCAGTCGATCGAAGAGGCGATTCATTCGGTTTCCGGGAAGAATGCGACGCATGAAGTGCACACGGAGATAGGTGCTTTCGACACAGTAGCCGCACAGCAGACATACATGCGCCTTTACATTCCGAATGCCATCCTGGGATCGAGCAGCGGGCGTCTACTGGCGGCACGGTGCTGGCAATGGCTTCGTGGGCGGTATGTGTCTCGATCTCTGACTCCCGGCCCGCGTTTACTGACCGTGCGGTATCTTTCTTTCTTTTAGGCATCGTTTCCTCGCGAAGTTCCTCGTTGAGCTCATACGCGCCGGATTTCGGGCACCTCATACGGTGCTGAACGCGTACGTGAAGAAGCTTACCAACTGCACCCTCCAAGATGCGGACCGGTACATCGAAGAGGAGGAGGATGAAGTTTCTGGGATCGACATGCCTAATGTTTATCCGGTCCTTTGTCCAAAAAAGTGGCGTACGTGTCTGATTATTTAGCAATCGTTGAGTGGAGTATGCTGATCATGTCAAATATGTAGCCCCCACTCTCATCATAACGATCGCGCAAGTTGTGACATGTTACTTGATGCGGGGCGTGGTCAGCATCGTCTGCGGAGAAGATGAACACGACATGATCTACCTCGGGGTCGCAAGGTACAGAAGATCCAACAACAGTGACCCCGACAAAAACTCGGAGGCCTGCATAGACGAACCCTTGATCATGCTGGCGGGCACTCGGCACTTCGACGTTTCCCTCAAGGATACCGATACCGTCACCTCGACATACCAAGTCCTTGGGTCGCGGATTCCCGAGCACTGCGCGCCTTTCAATCGAAATGGCTGGGAGGAGTTCCTCCCGTTCATTTTCTGGTGTTTCGTGTTCTGCGAACCACGACGCCTGGGAGATGTCTTCAACATCATTCGTCGCCCGGACTTGGCCGACGAAAAGGTTGTCATGGCCATGATACGCAAGGATACGAACGGCGACGTCGTGGTCCACAGCTCAGCAGAAGCGGGTCCACGGCCAGCTGCCATCAGAGTGGTCTCGAACGGCGAGAAGAAGATCGAGTACACGAAGGAGCTCTATTATCACACTCCATTTTCCACCATGGGTGTTGTAGAACCAATCCAGACGTATGATGGATCAAGCTCGCGGCCCTTTCCCGAGCAATGGATTCGGCATGAGGCTAACGCACCGGGCTGCTTTTTGCCAACATGCTACGCCCCTGACTCCTGGTTCCACTTGCAGATCGTGGGAGGGAAGAACCACGGCAACCTCATAACCGCATCGGTTCAGTACAAGTATCGTCGATACGGTCTGAATGACGATGGCGCCAGGCGCGCAATCCAGTCTGTCACCCCTGCCCATCTTGGCGATGCGAAGCTCAAGGTGAGTATTTTCTCTTAGTATCATCTCGCGTACTCACTCAACTGTATCAGCGAGCCCGACTTCCCGAGAGGGTGGAACTTACCCAGGCCGAGCTCGACTCGCTGAAGAACGATCTCAAAAACGCCTTCAACTCGATCGAGGGTGGTACCCCACCAGACGACATGTTTGGCGAATGCCATGTTCTTCGCGTCGTCGCGAGCACGATCGACCTGAAACTAGAGCGCCTCGACAAGGCGACATCTACCCCCAAGTTTCAGGAGGAGCTTGATGACTCACACCCTCTGGCGACGTTGAACACGGAATACGTGGACAGCATCCTCAAGAAGCCCAGGCCCCAATACAAGCTCACGGATGGGAAAGCACACGCCCGCGTTGATGGCAAGGACGAGGAGGATAAAGAGGAGGATGAGGAGCCGGCAGTCGCCTCAACGTCCTGCGCAGCCGACGACCAACCTCCCCTCGATGAGGGCGAGGACGCAAGTGTCGAGGCTGTACAGTCAGAGGAGCAGACCAAAGGTTCGACTGTGATGCCAGCGTCGGATGCAAGAAACGGCCAAGCCCCGGTAAAAGGCGTCGAGGACCCGGGGGCCAACGATGAAGACATGGAGGACATCTCTGCAATGCCTTGACGTCGGCCGCAGGTGTCAATCGGGTCACGACGACTATGACCACGAAGCGAAGCAAGCAGGGGACCGCGGCGGAGCGAGCACCGAAGAGACCTCGAAATACTGCCGCTGCTCAAGCTTCGCCTCATCGTATCGTTACTCGCAGCGTCACCCGCATGCGGGAGGCCGCAACAAGTACCGGGCCTCGACGTTCCACTCGCTTGGCGAGGAAAGGGAATGCGACGGCTAACCCATCGACAAGTCAAGCGAGTGGCTCAGGACCAGCAAGGTAAGTCGCGGCGGCCACGGCGAGTGAAGCGTGTTCGCTAACAACGTGAATAGGAAGCAGACGACGACCACTGGCAAGCAATCCAAGTCTGGGAGGTAGACGAGTTGCGCGACAGCACAAACTCTACGGTTGTAATTCTCTTCTTGTATTCCACGTAGTTAGCTGTGGAGGGTTGTGTTACCATAATATACAAAGCGCTATTGAAAGGTGCTATGTAATAGTGCGTGGTCGTTTGAGCTGCTTCTGAGGACCCACGTCGGTCTTGTCTGCGTACGAGCGCTTTCCCGTTCGAGTGGGGGATTTAGATCTTCTCGCGGCGGCAGATTTTGCCCGCATGCTACGCGTTATGGGGCCCGTAGGGGGCGAGATAGCCTTTTGTCGAGGGCGAAGATCATGACGTGTCTGGCACAGTCGTCAGTCTACGGGTCTACCATATAATGCATGCGACGTACCTGTTGGCTCGACTTCGAAGACCGCTCCTTGGTTCGCCTCGGAATCGCTGCCTTGTGTTTGGATGTCGTCGGAGGGCCTAGCGGAGCGCCTGGGCTGACAAGCTCACTGGCCGCCGGTGCGTGAGGTTCGGCGATCCGTACGACGTGGGCCACGATGCGGTGCAGCACGTCTTGCAAGTTGATGGCGGCGGCCAGCGTCTCCAGCCTCGACCTGTCCATGACCGGTCCGTCGGAAGCCATAGCGTCCGTCGTCGGTGAGATTGCGATCCTGAGTATGGGTGGCGCCCCGAGCGTCTTGCACGGGACGGGGATCTGCGATAGCAGCGCTATGGCGTGCGACGCGTCCTTTTCGCTATCATCCTGCGTAACGAGTTAGCGAACGCATAGAGGAAAGGAGCGTACGTGACTTACCGGAGGATGGAAGCATTGCGATAGGTCGTCCGAGACCTTCGACATCGTCTGCGCTACTGCCCAGCAGAAAGATCCGTCAGAAAGCTTCAACGCGAACAGTAGACTCCTTCCATCTGGCAAGAGGCAGAAGGGGGAAGTGCGCTCATGGCTCAGCCATGCCAGAACATCGCCATAGCTTGCGCAGTCGGTAGCGCGATTGGACGTGAGGTGCTGATATCTGAATGGGTAGAAGACGCAAGACGCGCCGTCGAGCGAGCGATGCAGCTCGACCAGCTCCACGGTGCCCGTGGTCCAAAGGCGTGCGGGATCGGGGTTCTGTACCACGGCTTTCAGAGGACGCGGGTCGCTCAACGCGTACGCCAGCAGCAGGGCGCTGTACTCGCGAATACTGGAGATCGAAGGATCACCGCCGTTCTGCTCGAGATCTAGGTTCAACAGGCCTCTACTGGTTGAGTCGCAGAGCCAATTGGCGGCAGACACGATGCACAGCGGCTCGTCGACAATTATCTGGGAGGCGTCGTCATCGCAAAAGCGGCCAGCTGCATTCTCGACGAGGGCGATGTAATTCGTATCGAACACGTGCGTGCAGGTGCCGGTCACCAAATACTTGAAGACGACGTGATACATGGCACGAAGAACTGCAGGATCTGGGATAGATGAGTAATGAGGTATGAGGGACGTAGAGTTTGACTGACCACTGTACGCGTTGAGAGTATCGAGGGGAGGGAAGGGGATATTGAAGGCGCAGACGGCAGTTTCTTCCTGTTCGACCAGATCGTGCGCGTCGAGGGGTTTAAATCCAGCCATAGTGAATATGTAGTTATTGAAAAGACTATGAGGGGCGTCCAACCCTTTCTCTAGAACGAGTGCTATGAACGCGCCGGCAAATCGGTGTCTATCAGCGAATTTTAGTACACCAAGTACCATGAATGCCCAGCACACGAGGACACACCTTCCATGAACCCAGGCGCCGGCCCGCCGAACAAGCGTCTTCCCCGATTCTGAGGAAGAGATTACCGGCGGGAGGAAGCGCCGGATGTACGATGCCGCCTGTGGTGGGTCGAAGAATCCAGTGGCTGATGTTACTCGATAGCCCGAGCCGATATAGTGCTTGAACGGGACGATGGTCCCAGACATGATGAGAGTGAGCCAACGATACTGCTCCCATGACTGCGACAGGTCGCGATGTGGTGAGAAGGGGGCGAAAGTGTCGGATTCAAGCGGGTGTACGTCGCGAGCAAGCACCTGAGCTTCGTCGACGACGCAATAGAAATGGAATTCGGGGTCATTCGTCAGTACGCGGATCCGGGTCATCGCTTTGTCGATCTCCGCGCTGATGTCCAAGCTCTTGTCGAAGTAGATGTTATTCGAGAGAAGCGCGTACTCATCACCAAATTCGAGGTAATGTTGACCGCAACCTTGTAGGAGAAGCCAGAACTGGTAATCCTCCGTAGACGCGTGCGAGATGTCGATAATCTGGGCATATGCCTCAAAGGCGAGAAGGCGAACTAATAACGGGATTCTGAGGGCCTCAATACGTGAGGCGTGACTTTGAGGACGGCCATAATTTCTTTCGTCTGCGAGAAACTTGATGAGTCTGTAGATATCGCACGAGCCGATCGCCCAAGTATCAACGGCGCCCACGAAGTATAGACCCCATCGGTGGCGCAGTCCCTCGAAAAGAAGGCTTGTTTTCCCACTGCCGGAGGCATTCTGCAGTAATCTGCGTGTCAAGATTAATTTGTTGTACGGAATTGAAAGCGAAGAGATTGTACACACGTGTGCCTGCCTTCGCAGAAGATGTATTCAAGTCGCGCACGAAGACACCGGTTCGCATCATCGGCGCGAAATGTATCAATCATCGTCAATGGATAATGGAGGTAGTTGGAAATTTTCAAGGCGCGTACAAAGTCCCGCCATTGCGTGGATTCGTCCTTTGAGGTCGGCTCGTATGTTGGAAGTTCAGTCTGCCGTAGTTCTATAACGTCGCGTAGGTTCTTCAGAAATCGTTGGACACTCTCCTTTCGCATGCTGAAAGCTAAGGAAAACCTCAAATTCTCGTACTTATAGGGGCCCGTCGCAGACGCACCGTGACTGTTGGGGACAAGGAGCATGAACGTGACGGTCGCGTGGTTGTGTCTCTTGTCAATGATGGAAAATGGGAGACCTTCGTTAGCTTCGGAGTTTTTCCCTTATAGCCCACGAAGTGAACGACGTAGGTCTTCATGAAAGTATACAGCACGCTCAAATTGCGCTCAAATGTCAGGATATGTGCATAAGAGTCTGATCGCGTGCACTGGAACTCGAGTTCCAGGGTAAAACTCGCCCGGGAAAACCACCCCAAAGCACCCAGTTCGAGTTCCGGTCTGAACTTCCCTGGTACTTTTTTGGCAGGAGTTCCAGGGTCTGAACTCCGAGTTCCGGTGCACCCGATCAGACTCTAACAGTGTGCGGTCCGGTGTTCCCATCATTTCAGCTTTGTTCTGATCTCTCATGGCGTCGCGAACCTCATCTCGCCGAGGGACGCCTGCTATCAGCCTGACGCCCAAACCGAAACCGACTATCAGCGTCGAGGAATGGGAGGCTAAGGCTCCGTTGGGCGACATTGAAGTGCGAAGCGTCAACGCCGTGAAGTCCGCTAGCGAACTCGTCCCTCTACCCCCTAAGGTAAGGGTTCTCTTGCCCGCGCGCACAGGTTCTGAAAAGCTCAAGTTCTCCCCAGAGAATGGATCCGTAGACGGGGGATCGCGCCCACCAACCCCGAGCGCGCGTACCCGACTTCCAGCTGCAGCCGCTACGACATCGTCAAGCCCGCGCACGGGTACCCCCAAGCCACAGAACACGCAGCATCCCCTCCACCCGAAGCACCCGATACAGACGCCGCAGCAGTTCTACGACTGGTTCGCGCTGGTGGACCGGGAGATCGCGCACAGCCAGGAGGCCCACTTTCGCGCGCACGTCGCGTCGGTGGCGAAGCATCTCGCTGCGTGTGATAGCCTCGTGGAGAAGATCGACGACGTGGACAAGGAGGTGGAGGGGATGCTGGAGGGGTGGCGGACCGTCGAGGAAGGGGGAAAGAGCTTGAAGGACGCTTGCGAGCGATTGCTGGAAGAGCGGGTGCGTGGTTGTAAGTCTTCGGAGGTGAATAGGCGGCTGACGATTGTGCAGGAGCGACTGCTCGACCTGACCGACCAGATTGGGGCGCGACTGGAGTACTTCCAGGAGCTGGAGCATGCGACGCGGATGCTCAACAACCCAGGCGACTCCCTCGTTCTCCAGACCGATTTCCTCTACATGGTCGAACGTGTCGACATTTGCATCGACTACCTGAAGAACCACGTACGTCGCTACTTGATCGCACACTACCTTCTCTTCTCACCTTTCTTCAGCGACACTACCGCGAGGCGGAAGTCTACCTTCTCCGATTCCAGCAATGCATGACGCGCGCCATGACCCTCATCCGCATGTACTTCGTCGGCTCCCTACGCGCACTGTCGACGGACGTGACGAGGCGAATCTCCGAGAAGGTGGGTGCCTAGCCATTCCGCGCGAACTCTTGGTTGACGGTCTTCTGTTCAGGACGTGTCTCAGACGGCTCAGATGCACCTGCTCTACACCCGCTTCAAGACTGTCGCCGCTCAGATGGCACCCCTCCTTGGTGAGCTGGAGCGGCGCGCTCAATCGCATCCAGAAGAACTGTCCGCCCTGCTATCCGAATGCCACGCCGCATACTTCAGTACGAGGAAGGCTCTGTTAGTCGGGCGTGTTATGGAGGAAATCAAAGGGCTCGATCCTGGGCGCACTGAGCTGGTCGAACTAGTGCGCACTGTCCATTGTGCGTGTGGGTTATTGCTGATTGACGAGGTAGACTCGTGCCGGATGTAGCTACCTGAAGCAGCTATGCACCGACGAGTTCGACCTGTACCGCGAGTTCTTCAACACGGGCGAAGAGCAACTATACCAGTACTTGGAGAACCTTTGCGACTACCTCTACGATGACCTTCGACCGCGCATTCTGCACGAGCCCCGCCTCACGGCGCTGTGCGAAGTCTGCACCGTTCTGCAGGCTCTTATGGTCCTCGACGTGACGGTGACTGACGAAGACGAAGACGGTCAGGATGACACCGCCACCGCCGACAATCTCGTCCTCGACTTTGACCAGCCGCGCCACCGTCGCGGGCTGCACCACCTGCATATCAGCCACCTACTCCAGATGGTCCTTCAAGACGCGCAGACGCGGCTGTTCTTCAAAGCGCAGGCGGTGATCCAGTCGGACATCCGGTACTACGCGCCGAAGGCGGAGGACCTTGCGTATCCGGATATCCTGGTGCGCTCGCAAGGGCAGCCGGCGCAGGGGCAGGGCGAATGGCTCAGCGAGAAGGCCAGCGTCAGCGAGATCTTCAAGACGCCAAGCTTGAAGAAGCAGGATACGTGGTACCCGACGATGCAGAAGACGGTGTGGGTGCTCAGCCAGTTGCATGACTTCGTGAAGGTACGCTAGACGCTCACACCTGCGCGGTCGTCGTCTCATGTGTGTGGGTAGCCAGCGATCTTCGAGGACATCGCGCAAGAGGCGATTGGGCTGTGCAGGCAGACGTTGGTGTCCGCCGCCGAGATGATCAAGAAGCGGAGTCCGCCTACTACACTCCTGGATGGCCAACTATTCCTCGTTCGGCATCTATTGATCCTCAAGGAGATCGTGCACAACCTTTCCCTGACCAACAAAGAAACCGACCCTAATGACAACTTGACTGGCGTCACCGGTAGGTCGGCATTGAACGCAACTTATCCGTCACTGACGTGCTTTTCAGAGACGTTCACATCTATGCTCAACAAGACGACTCTCTTGCTACCCGACCGCTTCCTGTCTTCACTCGGTGTCGCGCGTGCAGAGGACATCAAGGAGACCAAATACGTATGCGGACTTCATCACGCCGTGCGCGTCCCCGACTGACACGACCCTCAGGGCATTGACCACGACTTGCGACGCGCATGCGAGGACGTCATCGCGCTGTGCGCTGACCCTGTCTGCGATCCCCTTCGGCGCTGGGTCGACCGCGTGTACGAGTTCAACGCGGCGCGCAAGGCGCAGGCGCAACCTGACGCGCCGGCGCTCGCCGCGCAGGAGTGGGCTACCCAGCCCGCGGCGGAGGCTATTGACGCGGCGTTCCGCGCGGCGTGCGAGCGCGACCTGCGAAGCGCGTCGGCGCGGCTGAGGCTGTATCTCGAGGACGACCGGACGGTGCGGGTGCTGGTGGACCACGTACAGGCGCGGGTGCTGGAGGAGTATGGTGTGTTTAGAGAGGTGGTGTGGGGGATGTACGCGGGGGCGATGCGGGAGGGGGTGCTGTCGGCGACGTCGTTGCGGGAGATGCTGAAGGTGATCTTCGAGGATGCGGTGGAGCCGCGGCAGGCGGCAGCATCTGGCTCTGCCTCGCTGTAGCACCTTGGCCCTGTACTCGAGTACAAATTGACCTCGCCCTGCATCCAACGCGGCTAGAACCGGTAGCTTCTCACCTCGACTGGGCGGTATGGCGGCCAGGCACTTAGTGGGTACCTGGTCGAAGCGACATGGGCACCGGTCCTAAGAGATAGAGAGAGCCTGCCCACCAAATGGGCGACAGATATCGGGGTTTTAGTGGGTATTCAGGATGGGTTCTGCGAGTCCCACACTTTTAGTGCGTAAAAGCATTTCCTCGACGTGGGGGGTTTATTCCCTATCGCCTGGCTCTTTCCACATTCTCTACTTATTCTCACTGAGGTCTACGTTCCTCGGACTACCTATGCGGACCAGATTTGCCTTGGGCTGTGCGTTTGACCCACACGATGGGTGAATCTGGTCGAAACGCATCCACCAAAAAAAAAAAAAAGAACCGGTAGCTTGAGGATCATCCGCGGGAGCTTCGAGTGTCTACTAGCGCCGGCGTGGGTGATTCCTGAGCTGCATCAGCCTGCCTATCATTACTCGAGGTGCTTCTACTCAGCAGCCCGGTTTTATACAGAAGGGCTGTCTTCGTATTGTCGAATTCATCTGCTTGAGACTGTAGATATCCGCGAACTCATATGAGACCATCTTTGAGAAATATGCTTGGATATGGCCGTACTCAAGGCGTATCCCCAGACATGATGCATGAACAAACAGCGGCGTTGTGGGTCCAGCTCTGATCGAGGACATCGATTGCATCTGCTTCGAATGTCTTGGGCTACGGAGTTCGCACGGCGAACATTGCCTTCCGAAGGGAAGCGTGTCCTCGAGCACCTTGACCTTTTACTTCATCGGTCACTGCTGGCCGTCCGTCGCTGCACAACGAGCTGGTCGTCAAAATACAGTCCGAACTTCCAGAGACCTCCTCTTGGAGAGTGCGCGGCATGGATAAATTGGCAGCCGGTTGCGCGCCAAGGCGCTTCTCGGAGGCAGGTACCCAATCGCCACTGCTCTTCTGGAGGGCAAGCATCAGCCCACGCGAGCAGAACGGTCGCCCGTCGCCGTGGTGCATCAAAACGTATAATTGCCTTTTGATCCTATTCTCCACCTTCATGCCGTTGCAGACTCGTCGAGCGAGTATTTATATTACGTGCTGACACCCCAGCGCCTAGGTTTTGACCTTTTCTTCTCTCCCCTCCACTTCCGCCGTCTCCTCGGCTGCCCCTCGTTTGCCCTTGTCCCTCCAGACCCGCGTCTCCCTCCCAGTATCCTTACCATGAAGCTCGCTGCTCTCCTCCTCGCCGCGGTCTCCGCCTGCGCGCTCGCGCACGATGCGCGTGGTCTTAACTCGGACAGCCGTCAAGAGGTAGCCCGGCACATGCGCCTGGCAAAGAAGAACGCGCCCCTCGACGTGCAGCCCATCACCGGCAGGACACGTCGCGCCAAGAACAAGCGCCAGTGCCGCGAACGCCAGAACACCGCTACTCCGCCTGCCTCCAGCGAGCAGGCTCAGCCCACCCAGGACAGTGGCAAGAAGGATGGTGGCAAGAAAGACGGCGACAAGGCGAACACGGGCAATGTGGTGCGCGTGGTCGTCTTCGGGTATCGATCTCGTACTCACCACGCACGCAGAACGTCGAGTGGGCCCCGCCTGCGGACAGTGGTAACAACTGGGACAACGGCGGCAACTGGGGAGCCAACCTCATCAAGGTTGCGACCGACGCCGTTTGTGGTGACAGCGGTGCTACTGGTATGCCTGTCCCCTCCCTAATATCGCCGTCGACTGACGTCTCGCAGCTGATATCAGTGCCACCGCCGGCCCTAACGGTCGTATCGACTGGCTTAACTGTGGTTTGAACGACGGTGGCTGGCACCCGCCCTTCGTGACGATCAACGACGTGGTCACTGTCGACCTCAACGAGGCCATCCAGAAGGACAACTCGCCGTTCAAGGCCTGCCAGGACTTCGTCTGGGCGTTCCAGCAGTACGGCAACGAGAACGGCATCCCGCCCATCATGCTCGCCTCGTTCGCCATGCAGGTACGTTTCTCCGCCCGCCAGATTCGGCCCTTGGCACTGATGCGATGGCGATAATGTAGGAAAGCACGTGCAACCCGAACACGGTTGGCGGCAACGGCGAGCAAGGCCTGATGCAGATAACGCAGGACAAGTGCGGCGGCGCGCCGGGCGGCAACTGCAAGGACGTGGTACGCTGTTTTGCTGCTGTGGCTGGGTTTCATCTCGCTGAATCTCGATCCGCCAGGCCTACAACGTCCGCACTGGTGCGGAGTACTTCAAGAGTGTCCTGGACAGCAATGGCGGCGACCTGCTCCAGTCCATCGCCAACTACAACGGCTGGAGGGTAGGCATGACCTACGGCGACGCGACGGCTGCCCAGTGGAACGGCAACTGCTTCGCGCAGAACAACCTTGACTAGTACGTGTTCTTGGCGGCAACGCAGGCTCGGTCTGCTGACAACCTTTCTCTCCTCAGCCTGCACCAGTTCTTGAACGGCTGGTGCCAGAACATCGACGCGTACACCCATCAGCCGCCCCTGGGCCAGTACTTCAACCTCAACGCGTGCTACTAAGCGTAGCAGCGACCTCGTGTCGTGTGTATAGTCTGACGACCATACTTTAGCGCCCTACCTAACCCCTGTACCCCCGTATCTTCGTCGCTTTTATTCCCCCTCGTCACATTGCTTTCGTATACATATTCCACCACGCTTGTCGATCTCGGATATGATACCACAGCAACCGATTCCCCTGTAAAGTATATACTTTCCGCGGCGTGCTTGATTGTACGCCCCCAACACGTTCGTTATCGTGGTATATGCCGTCTGATATTTATGATGATAGCTGGGAGCAAAGACGAAGCAGCGAGAGGACGCGAGCGATTTCAAGAGGTTGAGTCATGGCGTGTGACCAGCGGATCATGTGCTTGTGCGAAGGTGTTAGGTAAGCCGCTTAGTTCATTTTGAGGGGCGTCCAGTTCCCTTCTTCCTCTTCGTTGATGAATACAAGTCCCTTTCATTGCACGACTCAGCTCATCCATCCATGATGACCACGGATATCAGCAACGACCTTGAAGTCTTTCGCGAGGCAGTCAAGTGCGCTTTTCAAAACCGCGCAGCCTGCCTTCCACCATACCAGCCATCGACGGGCTCCCCTTCTTGGCAGAACTTCGTCGCCTCCTTGAACATGCCTGAATACTCGGAGCAACCGATGCTGATGCTTCAGACATTTCGTGATGTCAGAAACTCGGACCATCTTCGAGCGCAGCTCAGCCGTATCTTCTGTCAGGGGCAGCACAAGTCAGTCGAGTCCACAAGTGCGTCAGTGTCAATCTCACCATCACGCACGCAGGTTGCTGCAGAATGTGTCCGGTAGTGGCAAGACGAGTCTCGTCATTGAGGGCTTGAGGCACCATTGGGGATTCTACTTCGTAGGCGCCGTCGACAGCTGGGGCATCGGCTCCAACGATATCTCGAACACGGTCGACATGCTATCTGGGTCTAGCGCGGACCGTCAACAGTGCGAAGAAACGCGACTGGACCTCCTGAAGATACCGCTCTTGATACGTCTCATGGCTTTCGAGATGTTTGCCGAGACGGTCGACGTCTCCAGGGCCACGCAGGAAGACCGCGAACTCTGGCTCCTGGTGCAGGCTTGCAGTCGAAATTACTTTTGGCCGGCTGACGAGTACGCGATGCTGTCATCCGCGATGTGTAACTGCGGGAAATACCATGTCCAAACGGAAATCGACAACACCCTCGCTCGCATCCGAAAATTGACGAAGGACCCCGACTTGCATTTCTATGCGGTCTTCGACGAGGCGCAGGCCCTCGCTCGAAGCGTCCCGCCTTTTGCTAGAGGAGAGCCCAGGACGTCTTTCCATCGAGAGTTCACGCGTTCTTGGGAGAACTATCCTTGGCTCACTCTTGTGATGTCCGGCACCGCATTTCTCTACGATCAATACCCCCTCGGCGATGCATGCTCTAGTCCTACCTACCACCTAACCTCTGCCACTGGATCTTCCCATCGGTCGCGTGTGGTCGAATATGTGAAGAGATACTTACCTCCCGCACTCGCCACGACGGCTCCAGGGCAGAACTTGATACATCGGGCGAGCGCCTGGCTCCATGGCAGGTAAGACCCTCCTCGTCTCAAGTAACGCTCAAGCTCACATGCGCGAAGGCATCGCTTCTCCGCCGCATATATCGCCTTCTTCCTCAAACATGGACCCGATGCCCCGCATACGCTTCTCGATGACTTCATCAAGCAAATGACTGGCTTCAAGCCCGTGGATGCCGAGCAACTCGTTCGCGATGAGACGACTCCCTTGAATTACGCAGAAGACTGCTACTTACCTCTGGCGATTGTCGACAAGCACACACGTAAGTGCCTTTTTTTTGTTCTCCTGTGCGTGTTTGACGAGATTATTCAGCACCCGTCGTTCGAAGCACAATGCACCATGTCCTGTATCAGTTTCTAGTAACTGGAGATTGCAAGAAGACCTTCGGCAGAGATCGCATCGTCTTGATCGAGCGGTCGGCCGGCCGCTTTTGCGACGACAACGCCTCACGAATCATTGTCGACGAGCCTCTTTGTCTCCTTTCGGCTGCTCAATGGTTCTGCGAGTCAGGCCATGCTCAAAGCGCTGACTCGTTCTTCGCCAAGGGGCTCATCTACAACACCGACGATCCTGATATGTCAAGCGTGCGGGAGCACATCGTGCTACTGCTGGCGCATGCGTTCAGCAAAGCGCGTCTCCTCGCCGACATCTTCTCTGCTTCGGGACCGTCACATCTGCGGCAGCGCCTGAAAGCTGAGCTCGTCGAATTCCATCGCTCGGTCGAAGGTGGTAGAACCGTATTCTACCCCTTCAGCTATGCACGACTGTCCACGTCTCGCCCTGTGGTCCTCGCCACCAACTGCGCCAGCCACTCTGACGTCCTCGCGTGGCTGCGGCACGAGCACACTTCACCATTTTGCCTTCTGCCGGACCAGCGGAGTCTCCTCTTCGCGCTCAGATTCTCGAACGGGACGTTCTGCTGGGTGGTAGCCCAGGCGTCGTCGGCGCCCTCGGATGACCTCATGCAATGCTTCCATCCTCCGGTAAGTCTCATTCTATGCGCTCTACGCTCTTGCTCATGAGCTTCAGGCGTCGACACAGGAAGACAACTCGCGGATCATGTCGCTACTATCACAAATACCCGCCCCCTGCGACTTTCTAGGCTCGCCGCCGATCCTCCGCGTGACGGTCCCATCGCCCTCTGGCAGTCTGGCCTCCGACGAGCCCACCCTGAACATGACGTACCTAGAGTCAATTGCGTCGGAAATTCAACAGAGAGACGTGCTCCTCCGCATCGTCTCCAATGTCATACGGGTCACTGAACCATACATGCCGGACGCGAGTGAGCTCCTGGACCCCAATCCCCCTCCGAGCCCTGCGACGAAGTCCCGACGGAAGTCTACAGCACGGTCCGCGAGGACCACATTGGACAAGGTCCTGAAACCGCCCGAGCCAATTGTACGTCGTACTTCGCAGGTGCGCGCTTCATACATTGACGGATTGTACAACAGACACGATACGATCTGCATCCGCGACGCAAAGTGACTCCTGCCTCAACAAATCCAGCGGTCCCCATTACGCATAGTTCAGTAACGAAGAATCTTTGACGCGGGTCGAAACGAACGTCAACCGACAACCAAGTACTACCGAAACGGACGAAGCGCAAATGGACCATCGCCTAGGAGTTCGCCGACTCCCGAAGTGGGACAAAGGCAGATGCCCCAAAGTCGGTGTATCTACGCTAACATACGGTTCTTCGAAGTAAACTCTGCTATTGGAATGTACTGTTACAACGATGCTTCATACATGGGGTAATGGGATGCAAAGCAATATGCCGTGCGGCGACTAAGCTTGACGCGCTCGCCTGCCACAAATCCATTGCTCGATCAAGATCATCTTAAACATATCCCTCAACACCGATGGGCCTCCCTTCCGCATAGCCCCCGTGTAAACTCCCCTGGGTCGACAGGAAAAGGTTGTAAATGACCTCCTTCAGCAGGACATGCCGAAGTCTGCAGGTCCTTGAGGGACCTCGCGAAGTGCGTTGTTGGCGACAGGGTAGAGTTTCCTGCGCATGGTGGGATCTTGCGGATCTTCACGAGTACCTCACCCTGAGCTAAGATAGAAAGAAGATGTTCTTGCGCGTCTCCTCGCCAGCGGCGGGCTCAACATTGCCGACGTGGTTTGTGTAGAGGTTTCCGCGTAGAATGCGCGAGAGCACGCGCTCGGATATGGGGATACGAAAGCGCTCGATGGGACTAGCGACGAAGGAGACCATGCCCGAGGAGACGCTCGCTTCTTCATGGTGAACAAGAGGCGCAGCGCTGTCATCCACCGACCGGCGAATGTCTTGAATCTTCATCGAAGTCGTGAGCCTGTGCTGGATGTTAGGCCGACGTACTGGCTCTCGACGACTACGTAGCGAGTCAAAGAACACCACCCGCTGGGGCGAGACGTGGCCAATCTTGATGAACCCCTCAAGGTGATTGCCCGGCACCCGGTAGCTGTCGTCCACAGCGTGGCTCTTGGCGTGGCTGATCGAAGTCGAGGACATGATCTGCGTCGTCATCGTCGTCGTCGTCGGCGGCGGCGGCGGCGGCGTCACTCCGATCATCTTCGTTATTGTCGGTCACGGATACGTCAAGAACCAAGAGTGCTTGCAGGAGTGCAGACGTCGCACAGGGCCGTGAGAGACAAGGTCCGTGGAGGATGCGCGATCGAAGGTCGTCGTAGAAATAGTCACAAAGGTTTTCCAAGTATCGGTAAAGTTGCTCTTCGCCCGTGCTGGGGAACTGGCGATACAAGTCGAACTCGCCGGTACACAGCTAATCAGGTAGTTGCAGCCCGCGCAGGTCTGTCTGGTCGGTCAGTGACAGCTTGCACAAGATATGAGCATAACGCACCAATCCAACTACTTCAGTACACCCGGCATCAAGCCCTTTGACCTCCTCCTTTATGCGACCAACGAGCGACGTCGTCCTTGTGCTTCGGTATGCGGCATGACACACGAATAGCAGACGGACACTGCTTCCGGATGCGACTGAGCGCGAGGACCGTCCTGAAGCAGGTAGTGCATCTGGGCCTTCTGCGAGGGGTCCTGATTATGAATGGCAGAGTGTTCACCCAAAAATCCGCGAGCAATGAGTGGTACACACCTCGGAGATGCACTTCACCACATCCGTCTACAGCGCGCGGAGGGAACCGATGAAGTACATGCAAAAAGTCGATACATACAGAAATCGACCGTGTAGCGGAAGTCCCTCTGGAAACCGAGGGATTCGCCTGGTTGCTGAGCATCCGCGTCGCATGTTCTCGCTATCGAAAGTACTCCAAGCGCACTCCAAACTGATTTGTGAGGTCGAGCGTTGGTCCTTGCATGATCGTCAACTGCCATTTCACCTCAAGAGACTTGTAGCCACGCACCCGCTCTTCCAGCGATCGCTCGCAGGCGTCCTTCAAGCTGTTAATGATCCCCTCCTCCCTCCGATCCGCCACCCCTCCAGCACCACTTCCGCCTCTTTGTCATCGACGTCGGCGTTTCCCACAAGGTCGCCGCACACAACGGAATGCCGCGCCACTGAAGCGACGTGCGCGCACAAGTGGGCAACCTGAGTCACTGACTGTGCACGATCACCCGGTCCACCAGTGTGAAACAGTCATAGAATCGCTGCGACGTCTGGCGGTTGCTTCAATTGGAGGGGTTACTGGGCGTTCTTTGGCTTGGATATTCCGACTCGACGATGTTGCGGCAGCTGCAGCTGGGAGGCTGGTGCTCAGGATCGGGAGAAGCAATCTCTCCATCGTCTGGGGAAAAGTCGAGCCCGTCAGAACCTATGCGCGCGGGAAAGAGCGATCTCACCTTGAGGCCTTGAGGGCGTAGAGGGGTACGCTCGCTGTTGGACTTCGCAACATGGACGCTTCGCACTTCAATGTCGCCAGCCTTTGCTTCCCGTCGAATTATGATCGGTCTTCGGGCCGTGAGTTCGAGTCTCCCAAAGTAGCCCCGGCCCCGCCGCCTCGCCGCCCCGGGGTGTGGCTATACCTCACATTTTCGCCTCTACCTCGACCTCGACTTATTCTTCTCAAAACACGAGTATATGACCAGTATTTGCTTCTACATCGTCATCACATCTAAGTACCACTCACAATAACACACTCTCGTGCCCCAGTTGGGAGCGTGGAACCGTGCGCAAATAGATGTAATGTCGCCCCTACTACTTTTTACTCTTCTTCAGCAGCCGAGTGGATCGGCGTGTCCCAGTCGGCGGCTCTTCAGCTTTGCAGGGCTTCTTCGACGAACTATCCTTTGCCGATGGGGCCTTGCGCTTGCGTGATCCTGGGACCTCCACGGGCTCATCGTCCTGGTGCCCCGGGGGCGCCCTCGCGACCTTCGTCCTGTTCTTGGCCTTGGACTTCGTAACCTGATAGAGGGGCGATATCTTCTTCTTCCGCATGAAGTCATCAATGAACTCGGTGTTCAGCGTGGCGAAAGGATGACCGTCGTCGATCAGTTCCTCCTCGAATACAAAGCGCTTCCTGCCGCCAAGCTTCCTTTGGCATTTCGATGTCTCGTCGACTCGATACCAGTCCATGTCCCTGGTGCACGCCATGACACGCAGTACGTTGAACTCGCCGTGCTCCGTCCCTTTCGGGGCATCCGCAATGTCGTCGAAGCCGGTTCTCATTGCCTCCAGCATCTCGTCGATCTCGTCCTGCGCTTTCCGCTTGCTCGCGGCATTCTTGCATTTCTAAAGGAAGTGAGTGAAAAGCCGACGGCAGTCACGATGAAAGCGCACCTTCACTTTGGCAGCGCCCAAGTGCGCTGGGGTGACCGTCCTGATCGCATCCCTGGCAGCATCATTGGCGAGCTTATCCTTCAGGTTCTTCGCCTGCATCAAAACCCAGAAGAGCTTTCCAGCCGCGGGACCGTCGATCAGCCTCATCACGAAGACGAGATCGGGGCCCATGTCCTCGCCCGGTACGCAGAAAGTCTCGGGATAGAGGTGCTTTAAGAAGTCGTAGAAACGTTCCTTCAGTCCCTTGTCACATGCTCCAATACCCATCGAGGCGGCGAAAGCTTGAAAGCCCAGTGGGGTGCCGAACATGTTTTGACAGCTGCATATCTCCAGCTCCCCATTCACATCGCGAAGGATGGAGACGAGTTCGGCGCGCGCTTTGGCCCATTCAGGGATGACCAAGAACCAGAAGAGTTCATCGACGCGCTGCGCTTCATTGAGGACGAAGCGCATGGTGATGTAGAGGATATATTCCTCGAAGCCATCCCGGATCATCGACGAAGAATGATCGGGGATCCGCTGCCCGAAGATCTTGTAAAGTGATGTTCGCGACGTGCCACATTTGTCCACGTCAAAGTACGCGGCACCCTGGAGAAAGACCAAGGGCTCGTCGACATGCGCTTGTTCCGTTTCGTGTTGTCTCGAGAACCTTGCAACACCGTATCGGATCATCTCGTCCTCGTCATCGCCGGAGACAACCTTGACTGTGCCTTGGGTCAGATAACTTGCGACCATGGTGGCGAATGTATCCCGTAAGCTCTCGGCTAGATGTAGCATAGAAATTAGCCATATGTATACGAAAGGTGACCATGGCGACTCACACCAAGTGTCGACAGGAAGAACACATCCCGATTGCGCGACGCTAAAGGTTTTGGCAAGAGGCGGCTCGCGCTTGACATACTCACGCGCGTCTTGTAGATGGCATCCAGTTCGCGCGTGAACGTAGGCATCCAAGACTCTATGGGGCGATTGATAATTGTTCCGGATGAGATCACTGATGAAGTTTGCAAGGAAGCGGGGCCTACGCATGCTAACATTCAGCGCAGCACTATAGCTCGGAAGTGGCGAACTCACCGTCCCCGTAGCCATCTCCATATCCGGTTAAGAAGTCGTTTGCCAGTATTAGTCTCGACCAGGCTTGCAGGAACGAACCGAGAAACATATTTTCGTATAGTATGCTCGTCGTCGAAGCTGCCCAGCGCCTTGGTTATGAGAGAGCTAGCTCTCTTGCCAGACATCGTAAGCAGAGCTTCCGATACCTGACGGGCTGACAATCCTGTGCCCAACCCGAGTATGTTGAAATTCTGGGGCCAGGTGCCGATGACGGTCATGAAGCTCGCAATGATTTGTCGAAGGAAAGGGCGCCCCCCGTCGGGTGCAGATGTCGCCTTGAAGGCAAAAGGGCATTTGTCGAGCAGAAACTGAGCCTCATCGAGAACAATGAGGGCGCGTTCGTCTTTTGCGTGGCCATTTCCCGAGGGCGAGTCCGATTCGGTGTCTGAGTCACAGCCTGACTGAGCGTCTGCGTCTGCGTTGTTGTCGCCGGGGAAATCTCTAGCGATGGAGTTGAGACAGGATGTGAGCGTGGCAATGACTGCGTCCTCGAGTTTGGTGCAGTGATCGCTCAGGAGTTCCGTATGGTTCTCGAGGCTTTTGACGTGGTTGATGATGCGCGATGAAAGCTCGGTGAAAATATCTGCGTTCGGCGAGGGAGGAGGTATGGAAGAGGATACTGATGCGGCGATGTCTTTCTGCGGAAGCACTGGCATCAACTGGAGTAGGAGCCAGGAGCGTTTATGCTCTTGCAATAGCTGCCCCTCCGCGGCCTCGCGTGCAAGCTCGAGGAAGCTCTCGAAAATGGAGAAACGAGCCAAGAGGAGGCAAGCGACGACGATTTTTGCGAGCCTCGCGTTATGTTCGAAAGCACATTCACGCTCGGGGGCAGTCGAGAACCGAGTGGGAACATGGCTGACCACCTCTTCAAGGTAGCGATCCACGAGATTGCTCAGATCCGTGGAGCCGAGGGCATTGCCGTCCACCTTAGCTGTGATGTAGAAGCCGAAGTGAAGGCAGAGTGCCTCGAAGGCTAGCCTAGTTTTCCCGGATCCACTAGTATTGATAAGCCACCTGGCAAGCGTTAGCCACCGAATCAACAACGCGTGAACTCTTACTTGACTTGAGGGGATTCTGGAGAATCAAGAACCTCCCGTATACATTTCTCCATCTCCGGATCGTTTCCGAGGCCATGCAGAAGAAAGTCCGGTACGCCATGTCGTGCAGGGATTTTCAGTCCGCGAATGTAGGACGCGTAGGGTTCAGACTTGCGAGGTTTGTATGACGAAAGCTTGTAGGGCGAGGAGCGGGAGAATCTTCGTAGCATAGGAGTAATGCCATGAATGTATGGTCTTATTACTTGGTCCTGACATGAGAACGTCAATGCCACTCGACCTGGGGATGAACATGGTGACTGTGGCATACCTGGAGGCCGTTGGATAGATCACTGGGGAACATGATTTGCGCCTGTGGTCAGCGAGTTTGCACAGGGAGAGGGAGTTCCAGATAGAGGATGTCGACTTTCGTTGTGCGACGCGGTGAGGATCAGAAGAGAACAGCGAACCGACGCCCAAACAGTGACCGACATCACAGAGCGTGACAGTCACGTGATGACAGCGGTGGGAATACATTACGTAATGTCCACAAGGCATCACGAAGTGGCTTTGTCTTACACCAACTTTACCTCTTGCCATGCTTGACGAACACTTGGAGCGCTTTCGAAAAGAACTACATCGTGTCTTTAGGAAGCGATCGGCCACTCTTCCAACATATAAACCGAGTTCTGGGCCATCGTCATGGAAGGAATTCGTTGCCTCGCTCAAAGTGCCGAAGTACGCATCACAACCGATGCTTATGCTGCAGACCTTTCGCGGCGCGGAGGATCCGAGGCTTTTCCAGGTGCAGCTCCACGAGATCTTCCGCAGAGGTCAACACACGTCAGTCCCTCGGTCGCATCTCACTTCATCCCTTCTAATCTTTGCGTAGCTTATTACAAGATGTTTCGGGAAGTGGAAAGACCAGCCTGGTCATTGAAGGCCTGAGACACCACTGGGGCATGTACTTCGTTGGCGGTATCGATAGCTGGTGCATCGGCTCGAACGACATTACCAAAACGCTCCACGCGCTCTCCAATACCTCCCTAGAGCGTATCATGTGCGAAGAAATCCGCATGAATATGCTCAAGGTTCCCCTCTTGGTTCGCCTCCTGGCTTTCGAGATGTTTGCCGAGACGGTCGATATCTCGAGTGCAACGGAGAAGGATCGCGAGCTGTGGCTCCTTGTGCAGGCCTGCAGCCAGCGTTACTTTCGACCTACGGACGAATACGCGATGCTCACATTCTGGATGCACGCTCGCGAGCCCAATCACATCGACACTGAGATCGAAAACGCCATCACCCGCATTCGCACTCTCACAAAGGACCCCGACTTCCATTTTTTCGCCGTCATCGACGAGGCGCAGGTACTCGCGCCGCGCATGGGATCATGTTCATTAGACGTACCCCAGATCTCACCTCACCGGGAGTTCGCGCGGGCATGGGAAACATATCCATGGCTCACTGTGGTTGTGTCTGGCATAGCTCTGCCCCTAGAGCTGTATCCTCTAGACGGCTCAACCTCGCGTCCTGTCTATCGTATCACGTCCGCTACTGGGTCAGCCGATCGGTCGCGCGTTGCCCGGTATATCAGGAAATATCTCTCACCTGACATCGCCGCCACGAATTCGGGAGAGCGCTTAGTAGCTCGCACGAGCGCCTGGCTCCACGGGAGGTGCGATCGCTCGAAAACGCTCCTTGTGATGCAGCAAACTGACTGCTACGAACAGGCACCGCTTCTCTGCCGCATATGCATCTTTCTACCTGGAACATGGGCCATACGCCCCGCATACACTCTTGGACGACTTCATCAAAAGAATGACCGGCTTCACCCCCTCGGACGGCGAGCGGTTCGTCCGTGAGGAAGCGACGCCTATGAATCACGCGAAGAGCTCGTACCTACCGCTCGAAACCGTCAACAAGCATACACGTACGTCCTCGAGCTCTCTACTTCTATCAAAGACACTGACAAAATTACAGCGCCAATCGTGCGTAGCACCATGCACCACGTCCTGTTCCAATTCCTTGTTACTGGGGAATGCCGGACCAGCTTCGGAAGGGACCGCATCGCCCTGGTCGAAAACGCAGCTGGACGCTTCTGCGATGACAACGCCTCTCAGATCGTGGTCGACGAGCCTCTCTGCCTCGTCTCCGCCGCCCAATGGTTCTGCAGTTCCGAGGCGAAAAGCGCCGGGTTCTTCGAACATGAGCTCATATACAACACCGACGATCCTGACATGTCGAGCGCGCGCGAGCACGCCGTGCTACTCCTGGCGCATGCGCTCAGCGAAGCGCGTCCCCTCACCGACATCTTATCGTTTCCGGGACCGTCACATTCGCGGCAGCGCCTGAAAGCTGAGCTCGTCGAATTCCATCGCTCAGTCGATGGCGGTAGAACCGTATTCTATCCCTTCAGCTATGCACGACTGTCCACGTCTCGCCCAGTGGTCCTCGCCACCAACTGCGCCAGCTACTCTGACGTCCTCGCGTGGCTGCGGCACGAACGCACATCGCCGTTCTGCCTGTTGCCAGACCGGAAGAGCCTCCTATCCGCGATGAGGTTCTCGGATGGGACGTTCTGCTGGGTGGTAGCGCAGACGTCGTCGGAGACCTCGGATGACCTCGCGCGATCCTTCTATCCTCCGGTAAGTCCCGATCTCAAGGCTTTGTGCTCTCGCTTATCGGCTGCAGGGGTCGATCGAGGAGGGCACGTCGCAGGTTATGGCGCTCCTATCCCATATACCCGCACCCTGCGATTTTCTAGGATCGCCGCCAATCCTCCGCGTAACGATCCCATGGCCCTCAGCCAGTCTACTCGCCGACGAGCCCGCTCTCAACATGACGTACCTGGAGTCAATTGCGTCGGGTATCGAACAGAGAGACGTTCTCCTTCGCATTGTCTCCAATGTCATACGGGTCACTGAAGCACACATGCCCGATGCGAGTGAGCTCCTGGACCCCGGACTTGTGAGCCCGACGAAGATGCCCAGCCGGAAGGCTGGCGCAAGGTCTTCGAGGCGTTCGAGAAAGTCGCAGGACAAGTTCTCAAGGCCACCCGAACAGGTACGTCGCACTGCTTCGTTGTCTGCCATATAATGACAGGTGTAATCCAGACACGATATGATCTTCGTCCGCGACGGAAGGAGAGCCCGCCTTCGACAAGTCCTGTTGGTCCGGTGACGCGTAGCATGGCAACGAAAGGTTTTCAGCCCATTGCACAACCCCATCAACGGATAAGAAAGCGTGCGTCATTGGACGACTACGGCCCGCGACCCCAGAAGCTGGCGAAGCGACCCCGTACCGTTGCATAGCACTCTGCCCATAGGAGATCGGTGCACGACGCGCGCGGTAGTCCCTGTATTTATCCGTATTTATGTTCGGCTAGGCTATTCTCACCGCGGTAATTGTAGATTCAGGCATTGTCCATACTAATGGAAAGATTATGTGGGACTTCGGCACTGCTGCGAATTGCTATCGACAGGTAGCTTCGCTCCCTCATTGTACAGCAACAACAGACTCCGGCGTATGCCTCGCGCCCGGGCCGAGATCCATCCCAGCGCCACTTCGACCTTCATCCCGCCATTGTCAGCACCCTTCACTGCCACCTACAAAGTCGTACACCGCCTGTCGCCCCAGCCGTGGACCGCCTGCTCCGAGCCCGACGTCACGTCTCGAACCGGAAATCCCTTTATTGTCTTGTCCATAACGTGCACGACCTGCTCAACGCCTCTGCTTACTGCCCTTTCACGTGTGAGTTCATGCTATTGTCCTCCGTCTCATCATCCCAGGATGTCTTTGCACCTGGCAGTGCTTTCTATCAGTTCGCACGGAGTTGGACTTCGCCCGGACACTGCATACTCTCGCCGTGACCTGTCCAGCTAGACCCGCGAGCACCACTGCCTATTCAGTCACCGGAAGCAAACTCAACGCGCCGAGGACGGACCAATAACCACGGAGACCGGGCACGATGAACGGTCGGCGCACAACAATTGGGAGCGCGGGTGCAAACTATTGTTCTCGCCGCCGAGGTGAGACAGGCCTGGTATAAAAGCAGCGCGAGCGCGAGCCGAAGACCACCTTTTTGCCATCCCGACACGCCATCCTTGTCGAGCTATCTATACTCTTCGACCTTCGACTTTGCCAACTTTCGACTATCTATCTATCCACACCGACTACCACACCAGCCATGGACTCCTTCGACCTCGACCTTGCCGCCCTCATTGCGTCCGCTCCGACCGTGCCTACGATGGCGCCGACTCAGACCACGAACGCGGAGGGCATGACCTACATCGACCTGTCCACCTTCGTCGAGCCCGGACAGCTGCCGGTCGACGAGGAGCGCTCGCACGGGTCGTTCACGGGGTTTTACTGTATCGTGTCGTAGTCACTCGGCACGCGGGCGATGTGCTCGCTCTAAGCGCAGGCGTCTAGTCGAGGTGCGTGCACCATCCTTAGTATGCGACGAAAATACTGACTCGGCGGATTGCAGACACCCTGCACCCCCGCGTCCGAAGCAGACGCCCTCATTCCCTCCACACCACCCACTCGGCGCGCCACCGTCGCGAGTTCAACAACTCCCGACGGTCGTGGCGCCGAGAGCCAACCCAGTCTACCAGCCGTATCTTTATTCTTCAGATATTCGCCCGGACAATCTTGTGCGTGCTCCTCGAATTCCGCTGTCCTCTTCCACGGCTGACCTGCCCCCCAGTTATCCTATCTATTCCGCCCGGTCGCTCTATCGAGTGGCCACGATGCGGTCTTCGGACAGTTCACCTTATTTGATCATGGGTGGCCCGCCCTTGTCGAGGACGGTCAATCCGCCTCCCGATGAGGCAGGCTCACCACCGCCATATGGACAATTCAACTTGCACTTTGGACTTGCTGTAACCTCTATCTCTACTCGCTCTCCTCGTCCCCCGTATTCACCTACCCACCTACGTCCTTGCGCGACATTCTCCCTACCTTGAGCTACCTTCCGCGAGCGAGGCTTTTCTTTTTCTACTGTACTGTCCGCTACTTTATCGCCGCCATTTCCCATGGTTGGCAGATTCCGGGCCTCCTGCCGTACCTATGCGTCCTTGCCTTTGTTCTCGTACCTATGCACCATCATACACGTTGTCAATGTATGCATGCGCCGCTTTTGTGGCAGCTTTGTCTCGTATGGGTGGGCGAGCTTTTGTCGTACACAAATAGCGGTCTTCTTGTCTCGTGCAACGCCGCGCAGGACGGTTCGCTTCCTCTCGAGCGAGCAGTAGTTTTGGGTCAAACGCTGAAATTCCGGAGGCCAGGTCCGAGTAGAGAATGTAGTATGCCCGGTACATACGACGTGATAGACAAGATGGAGTCCGGAACGTCCAGTGCAGTTCAAATCCTGCGGAGCCGGAAGGTCCAACGCGACAATGTCCGGCTCGACCTGCACACAACAAAATGATTCTCCCGCCGAAGCCGATCCCGATTGCGTGAAGAAGTGCATTCGCTCAGAGGCACGCGTTCGCCTCCGAGCGCATGCATTCAGCTCTGGTGAGGGCGTACACCGCTCCCAGAAACCAAAGAGAACGCTCCTCAACGCCTCGTCAGTCGGATGAGGGCGACCATCATGATGAAGAGGATCAAGGTGATGACAATGCACGCAACGACCAGCCAGGTCGTGCTCCCGCTCTTACCGCGGTGGTCCCTGGGCAGAACATTAGCGTTCGACAACTCTTTTGCGTCATGGGGATAGCTCGGAGGGTGCTCGTGAGCAACACGACTGCAGGCCATAGGCAACGCGACCGCGAGTAACAGTCCAAAAGGCAACACCCACCTCAACTTCACCCTCGTACTCGTCAACATGCCCAAGTTGCTCTCCACCTTCTCCCCCGCAGCCTCCACGACCGCCTTGTCCTTGACGAGCGCTTCCTGGAAGTGCAGCGCATTCCGCCGGAGCTGCGCGCTCATCTGCGCGAGCTGGTCCGACAGCTCGGTGTGCAGCGCCTGCGAGTTCTGCAGGAACTTGGGCGCGACGGCCGTGCTTGTTGACGAGGTCGGCAGCGAGGGCGCGGCGAGGGAGAGGAGGGTAGGCATCGTGGTTGTGAGGTCGGGTTGAGTAGATGGGTCGGTGGGTGAGTCGGCGGAGGGCGAGGTGGGTTTGGAGGCGGGGGTGGGGGAGATGATGCTGAGAGGTTCCTGGCCGGGTTCGGAGGGGATGAGGTCCTCGATGGGACCAGGGGCAGACTCGGCGTCGTCCTTGGCAGTATGCTCGGGTGCGGGGGTAGGTTCTGGTCTAGGTGGTAATGGCAGAGGGAGTGAGTTCAGGAGAGGGTCCCGACGTGGTCGTTGTGGGGCGGATTTCTGGTGCAGACGGCGTTAGTGAGGGTATTCGCGCGTAGTGTTGAGGCAGACGCACCTTCTCCACCTCCAGCATGAAGACCTCAACCTTGTCCAATACGGTCTTCATGGCATCGTAGGACTTGGCTTGCCGCCTAGGTATGGGTCAGCGAGGTGACATAGGTATGCGGTGGCGGCACTCACGGCGTCGGGTCGATGTTGTTCAGCTCGATACTCTTGAGTAGACGGCGCGCATACTTGACTTTCTACGGAGGGCAAATCAATACATCCGTCCGAGAACGTTGGGACCCAAACACGCACTTCCAGCGTCCCCAAGCACTTCATCCATGTCTCTGGCCGATCCGTCTCCTGCCAGACCGTGTTCGCAGTCAACTTCTCCAACCGCCGGACCAGACGGCCCAGATTTACTTCATCGTGCGCGCTAGGCTCTAAAGTCACAGCCATAGTGATAGGTGAATAAGTGAAGTGGTGATAGAGACGAAGTTGAGTGTCAAGAACAATAGCAAGGGCGTCAGACGTGGAGGCCGGCTCCCGGCCCGGAACCCCGTCCAGTAATCGCCGGCAGACACCGAGATCAGTGACCGCTGCTCTCCACGCTCGTCACTCTGACTCTCCGCACGACGTCGGCAGAGATCCCATAAATTTTCGAGACTATTCACACTCAATTCCACTCATTCTTGCATAGATCTGCAGTACGATGGCTAGAGGAAACAACAAGCGCGGCCGCGGCGGCCCACCGAACGCAGCAAGAGGCGGGAACGCCGGAGGGCGCGGTACGCCTAGGGGACGCGGCGGGCGAGGCCGCGGGCGCGGGGGGAGGGGAGGCCTGAACAACAGCGGCTATATCCCCTTCGACGAGTTTGACCTCCCGATCCCGCTGTATGACAGTGCGTAGCGGGGTTGATCGCCCTCAGTTGGATGCTCACCGATCCCAGACTCTCCCCGGGGCGGCTTCGCGGGGCGGGCGCGCGGGAATCTGAGGGGGAGGGGGAGCGGTGCGTCCAGCGGACGTGGAACGCCGAGGGGTATCTCGACGCCTAGAGGAAGTGCACCTCCCCGACCCGAGTACGCTAGCCCGATGCGCGGGAATGCGCCATCGACACCAACGAGAGGGGGCATGGGGGCGCGCAATCGCCGCGGTGGGAAGATGGGGTCGTACAATGCGCCGCTGTCGAGTCTCCTCTACGATGAACGACCGCTTCTGCGGCCCATTGTGTTCGTGCGCTCGACGCTCACGGCGACCCTGTTCCAGGAGGAGGAGGAGATCTTCGAGCCTGGAGTGGAGGAGATCGGTGCGTGGTTGTGGCTACCGGATCGTCAATATCTATCTGAACTACATATTTACTCTATCCAGACGACGCCGAGAAGAGCCACGTCCCCACGGCGGATCGCGTTAACCAGGTCTTCCACATCAAGGACGAGGACGATGAGGACAACTCTGCTACTCGTGCAGATGATGGACAAGAGGAGGAGGAACTCGAAGAGATTGACTTCGCCGACATCGGCAAGTTCCAAGAGCGAGTCGACGCAGGCGCGATCGCGATGTCCTCCGTAAAGGAGGTGGAGGAGCGGTTCACGGGGATCCATCTTGGCAAGGGCGTTCAAGAGATGGAGGCCACGGTCACAACTACGACTACGACGGCTATGGAGGCGAATGTGAACATGACAGAGGAGGCAGCGAAGGACATAACAGAGGAGGCTGCGACGGACATGATCGTAGAAGCGGAGCATGTCTCGCACAGGGAGCATGCGAGGGAGAGGGAGATGGACGTGGACGCGGGGTCCACTGCGCAAGCATCACGCGAGGAGAAGGAGTCCGAGGAGCCGCCTCATGGACAGGAGAAGCAGACCGACGATGACGCGACGCGGGCCAATGAGCACGAGAAGCATGTCGAGGAGGAGACGACGGCTACGCACCTCGAAGGGATGCCGCAGCTTGAAGAGACCCGTCAGGTCGAGGTTGAGGTCGTCGAGACGACTACGAAGGTCGAGGTGGTGACCGCACCGGCTTCTGAACCATCTTGCCCCACCGATCCAACGCCTGCATCTGCAGTTACGCGCGAGGTCGCACGAGAAGCCCCGCTCGAAGCTGACCAGGAGGAGCCGCACGAAGTCGGGCAAGAAGAGGCACGCGAAGTCGCGCCGGAGGAGCACACATTCGTCACGGATGCGACACCTACTCTCGTCACCGAAATGGCACCAGTGCCTGCGGTCGGGGACCCGGCGGCCATGGATTCTACTGCAACGTCTACCGAGGAGCACCCTATGTTCTTCGTCGACACTACCCCTGCACCTGTCGATGCCTCATCTACACCCTCGATCGAGGCGCCCGCGCATGCAGCTGAAGAGTCTGATATTACGGCCGATGTGCCTGCGCCTACGGAGGAGCAAGCACCGTTCTTCATCGACACCACCCCGTCCATGATAGACGCACCTACCACTGTCCCCAGCCGCATTGCCCAACTCACTCGCGAGCTACAAGCTGAAGACGAGGTCATCGTCTACGTCGCGCCGCATCCGCGCTCTACACGCGCCACGCCGGCCCCTGCGCCCCCGCCGATGACCTCCATGCTCACCGGGACTACGAGGACGGTCGACGCCGCAACGCTACCCACAGCATGGGCGTCCACACCAGCACCGGCTGCTGCCACCGTCAGTCCTCCCGCACCCGAAACTTTCGCATCCGCCCCACAGCCGTCCACCTCTCAAGCCGGCCCCTCCTTCTCCTTCTCCCGCTCCGGCACCCGCCAGCCGCGCCACGCACCCGCCGTGACGCCCAACGGCCGCGCGCGCTCGCGCATCCGCGAGCGGCAGAAGAACAAGAAGCGGCGGCCCAAGGGCGAGTGGGGCGCGCTCGGCTTCGGCGCCTTTGGCGCGATGCACGAGGAGGAGCTGTGGGCGCCGGACCCGCGGTATGCGGAGCGCAGGAGGGGAGACTCGGACCTGGAGTGGGGGACGGACGATGAGGAGAGTCAAGGTGCGACGGGTGTCGCGGAGGGCATGGAGGTCGACGCGGACTTGGTTGCGGATGAGGGCGCGATGAGGCGCTTTGTGCGGTCGATGGGGGTGGAGGGGCAGCGGCATGTGACGATGGATGATATCCGGGATGGCGAGATACTGAAGGCGGAGGATGAAGACGACGATGAAAGGGGTCCGGAGAGCGAAAGTAGCGACGAGGATGACGACGAAGAGGAAGACCTGTCCGCCGACCTGGAGGCGATCCTGCATCAAGAGGAGGTCGAGATGATGGGCGAGTCCGACGACGATGAGGACAGCGACGATAGCGACGAGGTGGGCGACACGCCGCAGACGAGCTTCCGCAAGCGGCTGGAGCGCATACGCGCGGCGAAGGGGAAGCAGCGGGCAAGTGCGCCGGAGGTTGTTGGCGACTCGGACGACGATATGGAGATGGACATCGGCTGGGAGGTGGACGACTACGAGGCGATGGGTTGTTCGAATGCAGATGCGGACGAGGCGTTCTTGGATCATGTTGATGTAAGCGGCTTCGTACCGGTGTCTGATCATTCGAATGACAGTGCACGCAGAAGCTCCTGGCGGAGAACAAGCACATGTTGAAGGGCAAGGGCAAGAAGCGACACGACAAGCTCTTCAACAACATCCTCAATGGCTCGTTCGATATGGAGGACAGCCTCGACGACCTCGCCCAGTTCAACAAGTTCACGTCGTCCCGTATGTTACGCGTTCAGTTATACCGGCTGAAAGCTCACGTATCCTACAGAGCGCAAGAAGGAGAAGTACGAGAGTCTTCCTGCCGAGTTACAAGAACAATGGGAGAGGGATCGCGCAAAGAAGGCCGCGAACAAGCGCGCACGCCAACTCGCCCGCATGCAAGTCGCCGCCGACCCCCTCGCGCCGAAGAAAGGCGGCAAGAAGATGAAGAAGGCTATTGCCGCCGCGGCGCGCCAGATCGAATCATCCTACGGCCGGGGTGCCATGGCGTACTCCGACGACGAGGACCTCCCGGGCACCATCCACGTCATTCCCAACCGTGTTATCGACATGAGTACCCTCGTCATGGAGATCCGCCGCTTCATCGCGGACATAGGGCGCGTGAGCATGGCGCTGCCGCCCGCGAACAAGGAGACGCGGAAGAAGGTGCACGAGCTGGCGAACGCATTCGGGCTGAAGAGCGAAAGTAAGGGAAAGGGCGAGGCGCGGTACACGACGCTGAGGCGGACGAGTCGGACGGGGTACACGGTGGACGAGCGGAAGATTGGGCGGATCGTGAGAGGGGCCGGCGGGCATGGGGGAATGTTTGGCTCGTCGTCATTTGGTGGGGACAGGGAGAAGGGGAAAAGGGGGAAGGGTGGGGGTGCTCCCGTACGCGTGCCGAGGCACCGAGAGGGAGAGGAGGTGGGCGGGGTGAGTGATGGAACATACGCTATGAGTTGAAGCAAACCTCTGACGACCTTCGTAGACCGCTCCCAAAATTGGCGAGTCCAATGTCGGCTTCAAAATGTTGGCGATGATGGGGTGGCAGGATGGCCAAAGGATTGGTGTGTCTGGCGGATTGGACGCGCCGATCGCGGCCATCATGAAGACGACGAAGCTGGGTCTCGGGGCAACAAACTAGGATTTATCCCATCGTGAGTCTATCTCGATTTCAAGTGTGGTAGAAGATCGCTCATGGCTTCAGTGTATCCATACTAGATATCGTGTGCGAGCACGCACGTCGTGTGTACTGCCATCTTCTGCAATTAATAGAGCTCGCTTCCGTTGCCTCACCACAGGATTACTGCGACGCCTCTTCAGCCCGCTTGCGAGGGTAGCTAGAGAAATTCCACAATGTTGTAAACGCGTTTCCGCGTATATTGATCGCCGAATGGGAGGGGGGCAGGCGGCGTCTGGCAGGACACGTTCTCGCATCGTTCCGCAACGATACGGAACGTCGTTTGTACGCTTTGAGGGGTGCCGACAGCTGCACATTGCATCGCGCGACCTATCAAAGATGAGCTGTCGCCGTTCATCGTTGTAGCCCTGTTGATTGAACGCCTGAGCTAGCGATGGAAGAACATGATCCTGCACGGCGACGTCAACCTCCGTAACATCTGATGGGTGACATCGGGTTCTGGTCGACCATGATATAGCCATCTGTATTTTGCGAGAGGACAACATACAGTTATCATAGAGGAGGCGGAGGGGATGTACAAGCAGTGATCTGGGAGGCCTACAATAATGTCATCGACAACCTCTTTCTCAAGGGTAGTTCTGCCGAAGATGACTGTCATCTCACCGCTTTGTGTTCCAATTGCGCAGATGTACCCTCGCGCTGGAGGCGTCTCTTGAAGTTTCAAAAACGATTCATGCCCCGAGCATTGTATATCAAGGGACAGCGAAGACATTGTGTCATCTGGAGCTGGACTACAGTAGGACCACTGGCTTCTAGGATCATCTATATATCTCTGAACGAGCGTGTGCACGTTGCGGGACTTGCGTAATAGATCTTGAGTCTATTTTCTGGCGACCATACCTGAGGACTCTCCAGAAACTCTGAAGAAAGACTCAACGTAATTCAGTCGCTGTATCTGTAGTAGTAACATCCCCATGTGAGTAGAAGGCACCACGTGTCAGTCACGTGCATTCGGATCAGCACCGTCAAATCACACGGTGCACGTTGCCTCTTGCTTTGTTCATTGTTTTTGCCCGGCTGCAACGCGTCTGCGCGCACGTCCCGTGACTGCAACGAGGTCCTTGCGATATCAAGGTGCAAATTTTGCGTGAGTCACGATCGATCCTCCTCCACATACCACCATGTCGCTCGTCAACGCCACTGACACGGGCGGCAGCTCCCAGTCGACCCAGCCCGTCACCCCAGCTCGCAATCGGCTTTCCACTCTTACATCGAGCCTTGCTACCGACACACCGATGAGCTCGGGCACCGGAGATCCAAACTTCGGGTACAGCATCGTGAAGGATCTCGCCGTCAGGCTGAAGACCGAGTTGAAGCGCCATCATGTCCAGGATGTAGAGATTCCCTCTCCTGTTACCGACGCCCGAACGAAAATCGAGAAGTTCCTGCGGAGTACACCGCTGTACGACGACACCGAACATCGGTGGGTCGACGTGCCATTCGAGCCGAAGAACGAGAAGGAGCTTTACGGTCCCCACACCGCCATCATCAACGCTATCATCGACCGCTTCGGCCTCAGCAACCGTCGACTCATCATGGCCGCCAACATCACCATACACCATGAGACACACGAGCGTGAGAAGCTCGCTACTCGACCAGACTACCTCATCGTCGGGAGGGGGCCTCTTGTCAATGGCAGGAGCAGATTTGGCAACAAGGACAACTTCGACAACGAGTGGGCGGTATATGATCACGCCACCACCGTTGGCGACGGCAAGACTGAGGACAACGCCGCCGTGTTGGACAATGGTATACAGCTGGCTGTCTATGCGAGGTGCGTGTCCTCTATATTCACGAGGCATATTATTGACGTTTATTGCAGGGCGTGCTTCATCCAACAGTGTAACCGCGACTTCGTGTTCGGCTTCATCATGACGGAGAAGTATTTCCGCGTCTACAGCTTCGACCGCTGTGGCATGATGTCCACTGTCAGGGTTGACTACCACGCCGACCCGGTACCCTTTGTTCACGCCATCTGCCTCATTGCGTCGACGGACGCGGACGCTATCGGCTATAACCCTACCATCTACTACGACAAGAACAAGGCCGGCAAGATCACGAGATTTCTCACCTCCACATTCCTCCGCCCTCGCACCAACCGCGATCCCGACCACATGAAGGACCATGTCGAGGAAGACGACCTCGCCGATGGACTCGCCCACATCTCGGTCGATGAGGTCAAGTACGTCGAGGAGGAGATGACGTTCTGCGTTCACAAGAAACCCCTTCACGTGCGCCGTGGTGTCCGTGGCCGGGGTGGCGTCTACTGGTCCGCCGACCGCGAGGGGTGGGGCGCTGTCCTTGTTAAGCAGGCCTACGTCCCCGTGGGTCGGGTTCCCGAGTGGAAGTACTTGAAGAAGGCGGTGGGGTTGATCGGGGTAGGCCAGATGCTCGCCTACGACACCCGGTCCTGGACCGTCTCGCAGGGGCGCTGGCATGGAAAAGATCTTATGGCTGATCGGAAGTACTGCTGCGTCGTCTTGAAGCGGTACGGGAAGTCGGTAGCGGCTTTCAAAACACGCCGAGAGCTCCTGGTTGCTTTTCGCGACGCAATCAACGGTATGTCGACCCAAGTATTCCTGAATCCCGTACTGATCATCATCTATGACAGGGCACTGGAACCTGTGGAAGATTGACATTCTGCACCGGGACGTCAGCATTCACAATATACTGCTCGGGGTCGACGGCGCCGAAGCCGGTTGGGAGGGTGTCCTGATCGACCTCGATATGGCCATCAGTATGCGGCGAACTAGGAGCGACCTTGAAGCGGATTTCCGAACGGTCAGTCGGTCTGTTCATTTCTTTGATTCATCTAATGCTCATGGTGGCGATATAGGGTACCCGCGCGTTTCAGTCCGTTCAGGTTTTGAGGAGCTATGAGTGCAACCTCTCGGACGCCTCGAGCGAGCAGCGTTTCATGCATGACTACGCGGATGACCTGGAAGCCTTCTATTGGTAAGCACAATTCAAGCTTAGCTACTATCTCACTTAACTCACACGCCATAGGTGTCTCTGCTGGATTTGCTTCAGCTTCGACGGTCCCGGAGTCGAGTCCGAGGAAGAAAACCTCTTGCTGAAGAGGTGGCAACACGATGACCCGCGAGAAGCATACGACTCGAAGTCCAACTTCTTGGAAGGTCCTTTCAAGCGTCGCCTGGTCAAGCGATACTTCCAGGATGACGCGTTGATTGAACTCCTCGAGTTTCTCCACGCCGTATTCCAAGTGATGTATGCGCATAAGAGCAGCCTCGTTGAGACAGGTACTGTGCACAATCGCACTCTGGAGCACATCCAGCGGGAGGCGAAGGACACGTACGAACGCGTGATCAAGGCCTTCAATAGAGCCATCGACAGGCTCGGTCCCGAGGGTATGCCCGCCAAGGCGGAGTCTACCGAGCTCCCCTTCGTACTGCCACAGCTTCCTGACGGCCCCCGCCAAGCTTCTCGCGCGCCGGGACAGCCGTCGACGTCTATCTCTTTGGGGAATAAACGCAAGGCATCGGAGGAATCCGACGAGGCTCCGGAGAAGAAGAAGGCGGTCTCTACGGCGCCTCTTATATCCTCGAGCCTGCGTCACTCGGAGTCGTATGACCCTTGAGTGCTGAGCGCCAGGAGCTGCTGAGCTTTATGTATTTTCTATTCGTGTATGTTACAATTTACGGCCATTATATTCCAACTTTGAACCTGTCCCTCGTGCTTGAGATCAAGTACAAGCATCACAAGCCACCAATGTACATAAATTGAAGGTACGATTAGTGGTATAGCGCGACTAACTTTCAGATGCTTGACGTCCGTATCATGGACTTCGACCGGCAGTAACCGTCCAGCACGAAGGTGAATTGCCTTATCGCCTTTGCCCAATGCCTCTAAGGCTCGAATGCTTGAGAGACGGCGTTAGGGAAGGGCGGGAGGAGGGCGGCGTTCGAACACGTAACCCGTGCCATACCTCCGAGCGGAGACAGACGGGGGTCTTCAAAGGAATGCGGGATGAGTCCGAGACGCATCGTTTGAAGCCTCGCCGCTTCGCTTAGAGTAGCCCAGGCGTGCGACCAAGCTTTCAAAGGCCCAACATCAGGTACGACGGACATACGCAGATTGGACCGATCGACTTTCGCGGGGTCGGGGGCGGGGCCCCACAAAGCGGATCGGAGATATGGCCCGGGACATTCACTCGAAACCTACAACCGCCTGTCTCTTGCACTCACCACATCCCGCAGGCTTACACGCATATTTGCCTTCCCCTCCCCTTTTCCTCACCTCAGATGCCGCACAAAGTCAGCGTGGGCTCTACCTCGTCAGGCGGGCGATAGGTTTCGCGCAGGGTCCTTCGATCGAGGCAGCTGAGCGGTCACCGGATAGGTCCTATTGGCTATAGCCCGGCACCGGATTTAGTGGTTAGGATGTAAGTGGGCAGGCAAGGCGTATAACTACCGGAAGCAAGGGGTGAGGAAGACATCCGCTGCACGGTACGCCTCGCTCCGAATTCCAACACCATGCCCTCTGTAGCGCTTAACGGGACCAACGGCGTCAACGGCGCGACCAGTGCTGCGCCACCGAAGGGAGCGAAGCCTAACATTGCGATCTACACGAACGCCAAACATGAGTGCGTGGTCTGTCGGGTGTACCAGAGGAGGCTTTGACGGGCGTTGTGGACAGGTTGTTCCAAAGAGAGATTCCATATCCCGAGATCGGTCCCGACGACTGGTTAGTACTGTCCTCTGATCTACCTTCGTCGTAGAACTGAATATCCCATAGCCTTGTGCAGGTCCGCTGTACCGGTATCTGCGCGTCCGACGTGCATTTCTGGAGATCAGGATGCATCGGTGACATGATCGTTCGCGAGGACATGATCCTCGGTCATGAGAGCGCGGGCGAAGTCCTCGCCGTCGGCGCCAATGTCACCAGCATCAATCCCGGTCAGCGTGTCGCGATCGAGCCCGGTGTACCCTGCGCAGCATGCAAGCACTGCGTCGGTGGTCGGTACAATGTGCGTAGCCTCATACTTCGTTCGATCTTCTCCTCTGAACACGAGATGCTTCAGCTTTGCCCTGAAGTCAAGTTCGCCGCCACCCCACCCACCGACGGCACTCTCCGCCGCTACATGGCGCACCCTGCCAAGTACCTCTTCCCCATCCCCGACCACATGACCTACGCGCAGGCAGCACTCGTCGAGCCCTTCTCCGTCGCCCTCGCCGCTGTCGACAAGTGCAACCCTCGCGTCGGGCAGCCGGTCTTCATCGCTGGCGCGGGCCCCGTCGGACTGGCGACGGCGCTGTGCGTGCGCGCGGCAGGCGCCTCCCCGCTTGTAATCTCCGATCTGGAGGAGAGCCGGTTGGAGCAGGCGAGGCGACTTGGGTTCAACGCGCTGAAGATAGAGTTGAACTGGACGAGGGACGAGGTGGCGCACAAGATCAGGGAGGCGATGGGCGAGCGGTGTGCGCCGGAGATAGTGTTTGAGTGCACGGGGGCGCAGACAAGTATCCAGAGCGCGATCTATGTGGGTATATTCGCGATAAACATACATGGAATGCGACTTACAATCACCACAGGCGGTCGAGGACGGTGGCACCGTCGTGCAGGTCGGCTGCAGCAAGCCCGACGTCGAAATACCATACGCCGCGATGGCATTCCGTGAGGTCAACATCGTCACTACTCTGTAAGCATTTACTTGTATGACTTTGCACACCAAACTGATAGACCTCTCAAGACGCTACCACAGCACATGGGAGAAGATGGTCCGCCTCCTCGGCGACCGCTACTTCGGCGATGTCGACCACCTTGTAACGCACACATTTCCACTCGAGCGCGCCGAAGATGCGTTCAAGCTATGGCTGGACCGCAGTGCGAACGCGATCAAGGTGCAGATCGTAGACGAATCGTAATGCAGAGCCGAACGTGTAGGATGTCGGTGATTTGAGCCGGATACCTGGGGCTTCGAGGGGCAATGTAGTACTATTATTACTAGACACACGCTTTCCGTATTCCATCACCGTAAACCAGCAGATGCTAGGGGCTGTCTACGCAACCTACTTCGGGGGATCGAGCAAGAGTCAAAGCGGGAATCGAACGTGCGAGTTGACCGTGGGAAACCTTGATCATGACGCCACAAATCCTTCGCTACAATTGATTATTGCTTCGGGCGAAGACCATTGTCTGCGTTGTACTCCTCATCAATGAAGAGGTCTATGTACCACGACCACCATGTCTATCATCTCGATGTCTACGGCACCTTGTTTATCTCCTCAGCGAGCGACGCTCAGGTGGTCCAGCCCATAGTTGCGCTGCGTCTGGCGCAACCGAAAGTCACAGTTAATGATGGTATTTCTACAAAGCGACTGACCTCGAATAGCTTCTCTGCCTTTGTACCGTAGCTTGTCTGCAGGTGTCACCATATCATACGAAGACTGGCTACGGCGCGACGCGACGCCAACTAACATTTGCCTCCGAATCTCAGGCTCTTTTGACACCAAGGGGCCTTCGCGGATAGCCACCTACCGCATTCTGTCTCTCACAGTCATGGCTTCCCCGGCACAGAGTACGAACTACGACGAGCGACCAGGATTCCCTCACATCAAGAAGATACTGAACACGCTCGACGGTGCCAGCCTAGCGGTTGCCCTGAAGTACTTCTCGACTGGTGGGAGGCCCCTCTCCTTCTTTGAGATCGAGACGGTCGTGTGGGCGGAGACTTCAATCAGCTTTTGCCTGTCTTCTCTCGACATCGGTCTTTACCAATTGACCCCTAAGTGGGCTGCACGAGAGTACGTAGCAATGAGACGTCAACCGTGTCGAGTACTAACCCACCCCTGCAGCGCTAGGCGCGAGATGCAAGACTGGTTCCTTTGGTCGGGAGGACTCGCTTTGGCGGAAGACGATATCTATGCTTGCTACGCTGAACTTCGCCACCACACGCGCTGGAGCGCCTCGCCATTGCCGAGTGAGTTCGTTTTGCGATCGGAAAGGTCATATCTTATCCCTTTGCCAATTAGCCATCCCACCCACGCCTGACGATCGCGAGCGGGCTACTTTCGTCCGCCTGGAATGCACCTTACGCTTCTACCTAGACTCTCTCGAACCTATGCCTAGCGTATGTCCCCACGCACACCTGCACTTCTGGCTGCTCACCTCCAGTAAGGCTTCTCCCTCCTATTCGATTTCCAGCCCTGTTGCCATCCGCCTAGTGCTCCTCTTCATCTTGCGGACGATCTTCCGGCCTTTCTATGTGTTCTGCATCGGCACTTACCTCGCCGCTACCCTGACGCATGATGCGTTCCGCTTGAAAGACTTCGCTCGCCTTGGAGGGGTTCTCGTCGTTTTCATGGCCTTGAGGTACTTCATATATCCGGACGACGGTGTGTCTCTCTCTTGCGCGCCCCTTCTGCGTGCGACGTCTGATGGACATGCGGTCAGAATACACGATTTCCGGGTTGCGCCAACGGCTGCAGCATGCGGATCGCACAGTCAGGGATTTTTCGGTCTTAAGCAAGGAGCACGTCACATTCTGAAGATCCTCCATGCCGCAGTACAGGACATCCTTCTCAGAATTTATGCTGTAGACGCAGAGTGGGAGGTTCAAGTCAAAGCTCTCCTGGTAACGATTGACAAGCAGGTGAGTTCGCCACTACTTCCGGTTCGCCCGCGCTAAAAGCCAATGCGCGCAGCTGTTTCGTGCACACCGTAATTATAGCACCCCATTGCGGACCTTCCTACGGCAGCTGGCAGAGAGCGACCAGCGCGACTGCCTGCTCCCAGAGCTTGAGAAGTACCTTACGTTCACGAAAGGTCGTGCTCTTAAGATACAATCATTAGATTCTCAGGCGAGCCATGCGTCTTCGTCATCGCCAATGCGACACTGCTTGACGCCAGGACAGCTCAATCTGAGAGAACAGAATCTAGAGGAGCAAGTCGCGGCAACCAACGCGCGGTTGTGCAACGAGCTGGGATCGGATGATCATCTTCTTCAGCGCGAGGTGCTGCACCATCTTTTCCCGCCGGAGACTCAGGAGCATGGGTACAACCTACGCAAGGACTTCATAGACGCCATCTCGCTGCTCGCGTTATACTTTCGGAGCGGCAGAGCAACGTCGGGAATATCCAAACCGTCTGTGGCATCTTTCCTCGTATCATCCTCCTAGGAGTCCTGACGGTATTGTAGGCTGGCCGAACACGTGCGCGCTCGCTTGGTTTGGGCTGGTGGTATGGGGCGCGCCCAGCATGCTATCGATTTGCTTACGCTGTCCATCCTGTTGGGTAAGCAGAAGGGCTATGCGCCTTGGCAGGGTCATTGACATCCATCAGAGCCGACCACGGAGCGCCTTCGGCAGCTGAACGACTGCCTCGAATCTTACTTGCACGAGCACGACCTCGTCGGCCAGTTGCGGGAGTTCCGCAAAGTGAGTGTCATATCGCCAGGGCCATCCTCTCCGCTGACTGAGATACTCGTGCAGCAGAACGTGATCTTCATTCCGCAGTACGAGAAGGGCTTCGCACCCCACTGGCATGGACATCATCAATGACGCATAAAGGTAGGCTGGTCGTGTTTGTCCTTGTGTGACAAGGATTCGCTGGTAAGTATTGACAGGCTTCTGAAAAGCGGTCTTCGTTCTCTTTCTTCCCAACCGCCATCATCATCCACCGTCGCCGCGCTCATCGACGATGTCTCTTGGCCGCGTTCTCACCCTGTAAGTCGGTTGACTTCGATGCCTCGTCAAGCACTGACGAGCTTGAGCGCAGCAAGGATGGAAACAAAATCCCCCAGATCGGTTTGGGGACTTGGCTCAGCAAGCCGGGTGAGGTGAAGGCTGCCGTCGAGCACGCGCTCAAGGTCGGCTACCGGCACATCGACGCCGCGCTCATTTACGGTAACCAAGAAGAGGTACGAGGCTCGAGCTAAAGCGTTTTCGACGCGCATATACTCACTTTCTGACGGTAGGTCGGTCAAGCGTTGAAGACGACGAGTGTGCCGCGCAAGGAGATCTTCATCACATCTAAGCTTTGTGAGTGATTGCTCCTATCCCTTTGTACGATCTTGACAAGTCTTAGGGAACAACTCCCACCGGCCCGAGTTCGTCGAAAAGGACCTGGACCTCACCCTCAAGCAGCTCGGCACCGACTACCTCGACCTGTACCTCGTGCGTGCCCCTCTTCCTGGACCGCATATATGCGCTTACCTGTCTCTAGATCCACTGGCCAGTCCCCTTCAAGCCAGGAGACGAGCTCTCTCCCGCCAACGAGGACGGCACCGAGGCACTTCTCGATCTCGACGGCGGCCCGAGCATCGTCGATACCTGGAAAGCCGTCATCGCTGTCCAGAAGACCGGCAAAGTGAAAAGCATCGGCGTCTCCAACTTCACCGTCGCGCACCTCGAGAAGATCATCAGCGCAACGGGCGTGGTGCCAGTGATGAACCAGGTCGAGGCGCACCCGGCGCTGCAGCAGCCGGAACTGGAGAAGTACTGCGAGGAGAAGGGGATCAAGATCACGGCTTACAGCCCGCTCGGGAACAATGTGAGTGGATATATGCGCTGCTTCGGGAGGTGGTCAGTAACAGGAAACATCTAGGTCAGCGGCAAGGTGCGCATCATCGACACGGTGCCGGTGCAAAAGCTCGCCAAGGAGCAAGGCCGTGATGCTGCGCAGATTCTCATTGCTTGGGTGAGTCGCCATCTTCCTCGCTTTTTTGCATGCTCTAATGTCAATGAAGGGCGCGCACAAAGGTTTCTGCGTCATTCCCAAGTCAGTCACGCCCAAGCGCATCGAGAGCAACTTCGACGACCTCGAACTCAGCGCGAAGGAATTTGAGGCGATTTCGAAGGTCGGGCGCGAGAACCCCGTGCGCTACAACATTCCGTACCTATACAAGCCGCGCTGGGATATCGATGTGTTTGGTACGTTGTATCTTCCGATCTGCAGTGGAAAACAAGGGGTTGACCATCGTCGTAGGATCCGAAGAGGAGAAGGCTGCGAAGCACAAGGTTCGCTGAAGGCAAAGATCAAATATGTGTAAATTCTGTATAGTATGATATCGACGGCGAAGTGCATGGTTTGGAGCTCGATCAGCACGCTCATGGCGTAAACGACCTGGAGCCGATCTTCGCGCGTTTTCTAGACGGCGTTCCAACCTCATCGAGCAAGCCTAAGTCCGAATTCGAGCTTGCTGTGGGCGAGTCCGACCTTTTGCGCTTTCCCGCCGGGGTAGAGGCCGCTCCAGTCGGTGATCCCGACTGTATTGCATGCTGTGAGCTTGAACTAGGTGGCAAGTTCGACGCGGGACCCTCCTCTGTTTCTGCGGACGTTGACAGCGAAGAAATTGCAGCTTCTGGGGCGCCGGAATCAGCAGGCAGCGACGCATTCGTCTTCCGTCGCCGCCCATGCCTGTCCGGCGAGATGCTGGTCTCCCCCACGATGTTGGCGACAAGGCGAGATAGAATCCATGGCTTTTCGGCCTCCGCTGCCTGCTCCAGCATCGCTTCGGTGTACTGAACGAGGTAAGGGTTGACGGTGACAATCTTGCGCTCGTTGGGGTAGGGCGAGGGAAGGGGTATATGGCTCATCTTCAGATGGACTAGTGCCTCCCTTGCATCGCGGATGCGGGTCTCGCGATCAGGAGCGCTGAGGTCTGGGGCTTGCATGGCAACTTCCAAGACAGGGAGATCTCCCAGCGTTTTGCATGGATCGGGAAGAGCCGTCTGGAGCAACGCGAGGGCTTTGGAGACGTCGGCAGTCTGGACGAGATGGATAAGCAAGGCGCGCATTTGAGATAGCGGGGAACGCTCGTACCTGGTCTTTGCCCTTGAAGTAGGCGCCCAGCCCTCCCTTGTGTGGGCTGAAGTCGGCATGGGGTACGACGCGGACGATGACCCCAAGGAAATCGCCCTTGAGCCGCCGCAGTGCGAACATGAACGCCGTCGGATCCGGCAGTAAGCAGAACGCGGTGTCGTGCTCGTGCCGGAGCCAAGAGAGAGTTGTCGCATAAGAGGTCCCATCCGTGGCGAGAGGAAGCACTGCGGGTGCTGGGTAATCCGCGTGTCGACAGATGCGATACCTTGGAGAGCCGTTCTCGAAGACGCCCGGCCTCAGTTCGACGAGTTCTGCCCTCTGCTGCGCCCAGCGAGGCGCTTTCTTTCCTGGGAAGACGAATGTTTCGGAAGGCGCGTGAGGGGTGGCGAAGAAGCGCGAGAAGAGGAGGACGGCGTGTTCGCGGGGGCTGGCGAAGGCGGGCAGGTTGGGGTTGTAGATGAGTTTGTGGCTGAGGAACGGCAGTTCGTCCCAGTCTCTGGACCAAAACAGCTGGGCGTTTCGGACGAGGGTGAGGGGCTCGTCAACGACGATCTTGGACATATTGGCGTCGGCGTAGTATCCGAGATTGGAGGAGACAATCCAATCCTCGGTGGCGCCAAATGTGGGGGCATGGCCGAGAACGAGATATTGATAGAGGATATGGTGGATGGCGGTGCGCGCTCTGAGATCTAGAGCAACGGGTTGTCGTCAGCAGGACTTCGGACAGATGAAAGTAAATCGACGCACTCTCTCTGATCACAGAAGAAAAGTAGATATGAATGTACGGGCCTAAACGGTATAGACCTTGATCAGTGCCCTTGTCGACCGCCAGGCGGATGTCGTCGTAGGAAATGAAACCGGTCTCCTCGTTGATGAATTTGTGTAGCATCGTGTGAGGCCCATCGAGCATGGAAATTGGTGTGCCGCCGAGGAAGAACTTCACGAAGTCAGCGACTACCTTGTGACTGGAAAGAGTGTTTCAGCATTGAAGCAACACATTGCTGATGAAGGCACCGTACCGTCCGCGAAGCCAGAGTCCGGCGCGCTCCAGCAGTAGTTTTCCGTCTTCGGATGCCACGAGGGAAGCAGGCAGGTAGGAGCGCAAGAAGTCACGCGCATGCTCCGGGTCCGACCCGCCGGTCGCACTGACGGTCTTGAGCGAAGGGAAGGCTTGCTGGAGGTCCCGCGGAGGTCGCGCGGAAGTGGCCGCAAAAACGGGCGTCAGCCACGGTAGCTTAGCGCAGAAGTCGCTCAGAACTTTGAACGGGTCCTCCCTATGCTTCTTCCCGTCGGAGCCTATTTCAGATGTCCACTCACACAGTGAGCGCTGACAGTCGTCAACCACATAAAACAAACCAAAGTCGTCACCGCCCAGCAGGTCCTGCAGGCGAGAAACTGTATCGCGCATGATGTCCGCTTCGCATGCATAGTCGGTTGTCGTAGATTCCTCCAGGGCTTCGCAGATACGGTACGGATAGTCCGCGCTACCAAAAGAGATCTGCGCGCTGTTCCAGTCATTGCGCGCATGCTCCATGGATTTCGTCGTGTCGATGACCCCTGCAAACGTATGCAGGAGCAATAAGCGTGCAAGAAGAACCCTCTGAAGTTGCTTCTTTGCTTCCCAAAGCTGAGCGTATGATCTCCTGTACGACACCCATCGCATCGAAGAAGGCAAGTCCCTGCTTCCGATACCAAAGCGCGCGTCTAGGCGGAAGTAGAAGCCCCAGTGTCTGCGTAAGCCCTGCAAGAGCAAGGATGTCTTTCCAGAGCCCGGTGCGTTGATGAGCAGCCTGGGAGGTGGCGTCAGTTGACTGCAGGCTAAACACATCAGGGTTGTCACACGTACGCTGGTTCGCCTTTACGGAATATGCCAGCCAGCTGATGTTGGATGGCCTCATTCATCGCGTCGCCGACGTGAGCATGTGTATTTGCCACCAACGATATCTCGTTGTTCTCGCCACGATACACATGATCAGATGTCCTGAATCGAAGACCGGCGACATGCTCACGCCATGCAAGCGTCGTATCTTGTTTATCTGCATCGGAGGGAGGGTGTGACTCAGTTTTCTTGTCACAGTTGACCACTGATTGCCGAAATTCGTCGAGTATCTTGTGAACCTCGTCGGGTAGTGCGTGGCTATCGTGACTTGAAAAGGTCAGGCTTTGCCACTGACGTTCCGCAAGGGCGCCCAACGCACCTCGGCGCGGGTTCCATAGTGAGCCGAACGAGAAAGCGTAGGCTTCGTGCTGTCCCGGTCGACGGTCGTGGTAGAGTAAGAGGCGAGAGGAAGATTGAGGTCCTTTCTAGCCCCGCTTTCGACTGCGCTCGGGCCCGAGCTTACGTAACACGCACACTGGTCTCGCAACCTTTGTGGCACCGGTCTGGACACTTCAAGGACCATTATATGGAAGCGCAGGGTCACATTCCCGGCTCCAAAAGAGGGAAAAGATCCTTGCTTTGTGCGACTGTGTCACGCGAAGGGAAGAACCAACTGTAAACCGAGAGCGAGCGCATGAAGTCTTGTCACGCAAGAATGCGAGCCCATAGGTATTCAAATCGAGCGCCGTGACATATCGACATAGGTTACGGACCTACGAAATTGCTCAACAATAGAGCTCTCAGGATCGTGATTCCTACTCACGACTTTATTGTTCTACATCTTCGCCTTGTTCAGCGGCGCAAATTGTGGCGCGCGCTTCTCCTGCCTGGCCGTCAGGCTGTCCGGGATATCCTGCGATGTCGGCGGTCAGAAAGACATCCTTTGTGAAGAGAGCCTGACGAACTTTGGTCTGCAGCATCGCGCTGTTCCAGATGACCGTGTAATCCAGGCTGGCGTCGACGCTACCAAACACGGTGAGTATGTAAGTCTTGAGATAAGCAAGCTTGTGCGTACGAATTGTCGCGAGCGTGGTTGAGCAGGCGCTTTGTGCCGGCCACCGCGATGGGCGATTTGGCAGCTATCGCCTTCGCTAAATCAAGCGCAGCAATTATCACCTCGGCTCGACTGCCTGTAACGACGGGTAACAGGGAGGCGATCATAAGCGACACTGCATACGATGCTGGAGTATCCAACATACCGGGTACGATGCGCGACACAAAATTGAGCTGCTGGGCTTCCTGCGCAGAAAACGTCCGACCGCTGAAGGCGAGCTCGCGCGCAAGGGATTGATTACCCGCGATCTTTGGCAAATACGCAAGGGTCCCAATATCCGCGGCGAGCCCTATATCGACTTCCTACACGCGCGCGAAATTCATCACTAGTACCAAAGAGACATGACGAGAGCATCGTACCTTGATGCTCAAGCGCGCATCCGCCGCCGCGTATCGCACATCGCACATTGAGGACATGTCGACGCCGAGGCCGATGACGTGGCCGTGCATGGCGGCGATGACCGGGAAGTGGCAGCGCTCTGGGGCCCGGATGGCGGCCTGGAAGGCGCGGATGTGGTCGTGTAGGTAATGGGCGGCGCGAGCGGGGTCAGCGTGGCCGTCGGTGGCGAGGATGTTGCCCGCGGATTTGACTGTGGATAGCCGGCATGAGCCGCTGAACGTAGGTTGCAGCTCGTCAACGAAGGAGACTACGCACTGTCGAGGCCAGCGGTGAATATCCTGTCTAGCCCCGAGGAGAGGATGGCACATCGCACGTCTGCTTTTGGCGAAGTGCGCAGATCGTCGAAGACCTTCCCGTAGGATACCCAGAACCTGCATTCAGAGATATGTAAGCACAGGACTCGGCTTCGAAGTAGTATACGCACTCCTCCGAGAAGGCATTGGCGGGTTTCCTAGCCAGCAGTCCGAATTGGAGACAACGCATAGCGAGTCGAACGCAAACATACCTCTGCAATTCAATGAGGTATACGTGGGGATGGGGTTCAGAAACCTTGATCCAGGGCGTAGAGAACGAGTCTGCCATCGCGGGGGAGAATATAGATGATGAAATTCGAAGTGGAAGTGCGTCTGGTTGCTTAGACTCAAGTAACAACCTCTCTCGCCACGCCAAGACGGAGATCACTGGGCAAGCTTATTAGATCGCTTGCAACGAAAGACTTCGAGAGCGCGGACACTGAAATGCTAGTCGGAGAGAACTGTTGCGGTAAGCTGCGAGGACTAAGAACAAGTGAGGTGGAAAGAGACGAGACGAGATGCTGATGAAAGCTCGAACCAAGTGCGGCGTCTGGGGCGAACCTGCGCATGATTCCTCGGACCGATACGTAACCGGGGTCGCCAATTCCCATCCCAGTCCCCGGTCTCCATACAACAGAAGCCGCGCGCGAGCATCTCTGGATGATCCAAGAGAAAACGATGGGCATGGCGTACGTGAGTTGAGGACGCGCCTGTGATCATAGAGTGAGTGGGGTAAAGAAAAAAGCTTCCGCCTTTATTGCAAATGCATTAAGGGGGAATCGAACCCCCGGCGGGTCGAGTAGCTGCTTTGGCAACGACCCAGGTTACCACTACCCCATTAATGCCTTAATGGGCCGTGCAAACAAATCTACTCATGTGTAGCAGAAACTTCAGTGCCCTGCACACTTCCTTTTTGTTTCTTTGTCTATGAAAATATCGTATCGTGCACTACTTCTGCAGCATCGAAATGCTACACCATTCCACAGCCCTACTCTCGAGCCTTATCATGCATCGTTATGATTCGGCCTCGCGAGGAAATACGTCCCGGTCACTGGATCGCCCAGACCCGTCGTGCGCGCGAAGTCGCTGACGTTGAAGCCGAGGATCAGAGGAGCGTCGGCCAGGGGGGAAATGGCGGCGGCGGTGAAGTTGACGGGTTGGTTATAGAGGAGGAAGATGTAGCTGAGGTGAAGAGGTTGGTCAGTAAATGCACGACAACGAGGATCGGCGAAGGCACGAGCGAAGCCAGGATTGTTAGAAGCGAGACGGCTTGAAAACAGCAAGACCTATATTGCCTGTACTCACCGATGAGCACCGCCCACCAGCGGGATCGGATGCCTCCACTTCGCGATGGGAGCGCTCGTGTTTACGAGCGGCAGTGAACCATCCTTGTGTGCGTCCCCATCGACTGTATAGTTCCCACCGAGCAGGTGGACGACTTGGGAGAAGACTGGCAGGTTCGGTGTGATGGCGTCGGGGTCGATGGCGATGAGGACGTAGGGCTTATGGACTGGAGGATGGAAACGCATTTTGATGAGTACGAGCACATCGAGGATGAAGGGAAACGACGTACCTTCTTCCTCGGTGTAGTCGTGGATGGCGAAGCTGGGGAGGTATCTTGTTTCTGGGAACGGCGCGTCAGACGGTACACGCTTGGAATACACCTTAATGACGACGGACAATGATACTCACGATCCTTCGTCAACTCCTGTCCCGGTTCGACGACCACGGTCGGGTCCTGCAAGTCCGGGTTCGTGAAAGTCACGTCGAGCAGTAACGTCGGATCGAAGGTTGGAAGGATGTCGGGCACGATGTTCGCATCGTGGAAGGCCTGGCGGATGGCGGATTTGTCGTCTTTGGTGGCACGGTCGTCGAGTGGTGTACCGCAAGCTGTGATGGCAAGAAAGTAGGAGAAAAGAATGGCGCGCATGAGCTTGCTCGTGCGATGCTTGTGAAAGGTGAAGAGCCTGAGGTGCTGGGTGATGGGGAAGGCAGTATATATGAAAGTGGACTCGGAGACCCTCGGCTAATGCCCGACTCGCTTGTCGAAACAGCCACCCGTGCCCCGTCGGTCTGGTAATTGGCTCGCTGAGATGCGATCGACGAGCGGCAGACTGTCCGAAGAAGTCAAGAACGGTTGCATCATGACGGAGAAAAACTCGACACTCTTGTCCATCTTGAAGCAGTCGCGTCGAGGACTATGCAGTGCGCCATGCAAACACGACACTATAGTCATGTCGAGCATGATATCCATTCCTACCTACACCACCGAATACAGTCGTTATTGACCTTCCATTCCGTCCATGTATGGAAGCGCACTTAGGTGCTGTCCGCATCCGGGCCCGTCAAGAAGTATGTTCCAGCCACGGGCAGCCCGAGCCCCGTCAGCTCAGCGAACTCGCTGATGTTGAAGAGCGTAATCGGGGAGGATGCGTTGACGAGCGGTGCGATGGAGTCGACGGTAAAGTTTTCGGGCTGTGGGTAGAGTAGGAGGACGTAGCTGCAGGCGGGAAGCTTCAGTAATGTCATACGCAGACATTTAAAAAGCACTGACCGATGAGGGTCACTCCCTGCAGGCGGACTCGGGCGCACCCAGTCCGAGACTGCGACACTGCTGTTGAACAGGGGAAGGGGATCGCCTGCGCTGTCGCCATCGGTGGTGTAGTTCCCGGCCAGGAGGTGGCGGACTTGGGCGACGTCGGGATCCTGGGGTGTATGCGCGTCTGGGTCAACTTGCACGACAACATAGGCCTTCGCGGCTGGCGAGGAAAATCTATCTCAGGAGGGCGTCATTTGCGTAGAGCGGGTTACTCACCATCGTCCTGAGTATAGTTGCTGATATAGAACTCGGGGAGAAACTTGGTTTCTGTAAGAACGATGAGGCAAAGGGGACCGTGAGATGAGGAGATCACGCACGATTCCTCGTCAACAGAGCGCCGGGCTCGACGATTACACTCGAGTTCTCCAACCCAGGGTTCGTGAAGTTCACTTCAAGTAAGAGGGTAGGATCGAACGAGGGGAGGACGTCGGGGACTATCTTCGCGTCGTAGAATGCGTCGCGGACGGTGTCCGTGGTGACATTGGCCGCGAGCACCAGCCCGAGGATGGCAGCGGAGGGCCCGTTGCGATGATGATCAGCAGATGAGGCATCCCTGTTCTGCAGTTCTGCAAGCGGGGCGACAGCCTGAGGGTCAACGAGCCTGTGCGTCGCGCGGCCGAGGGCAGACGCAAGCAAGCCAGAGAGGGCGACAGTGCGCGCAAGTAAGCCGACCATGGTGACGGCGAGAGACAAGTGAAGGTCCGAGGTTCATAGACACTGTACTGCGCTGGCAGGGGTGTGAAGTTACCCATGAGACACGGCGAGCAACCGAGAAGCAGAAGCACGCTGCAAAGGTCGCCGCCATACCGCTCTATACGATGGCGTCAAACGCGGGGGATTGGGCTAATGAGATCGCGAGAGACGTTGAGTCCGCCTACATCGCGGCAAGCCTGCCAAAGGTAGTATCACTGGATGGTGTACATGCACCTCGATGGGATTCAGTGTCTGTTAGCGACGGGAGCCAGAGACGGATCGATGCAGGTGGGAAACGATGATCACTCAACGGCCCGGCCCGGCCCGCACATCTAGACAGGGGTGAGAAAGTCGTCGTCACGGCGGGTGACGCTTCCGGGCGCGCCTATCGCGCCCGGCACGAACACCTTTCCTCCACCGTCAACGATGACCACGACCGTATCCCCCTTTGCGCGCAGCAGCGCTTTCGATGACACCTTTGGCGGGCGCGGACAGACTGTAAGTACTCGACCTGAAGCTGGATAGACTGCGAGTACGAGAGGTGCACTGAGGTGTCACGCATTTCCCCCGCCCCGTTATATCCTCGTTATCCGCCCACGCCCCCACGCCTCGCGCCAGCTAACGGGGCTAATATGAGATTCACGACCTGGCATGAGGTACTGACATGGGTCTCATAGATCGAGGAGATGTACTCCGTGCCTGAGAGTTTTCTGGAGATTGAAGTGCGCAACCCGCAGACGCATGGTGAGTACACAGTATGTTTGGATGAAAGGGTATGCGCTGAGATACCATGCAGGTTTCGGGCGCAAGATGTATACCGACTATGAGATTGTGTGCAAGGTGCGCAAGCCGGCTGCATGCTCGCCATACCCTCCGTACTCCCCATTACACGCTCTTTGCCGCGCCACACCACCGTTCACCGCCAGTTCCCAACGTATCTGCGATCTAACACCCCTCTGCAGACCAACATCCCCGCATTCAAGCTTCGACATTCTCTCGTGCGCAGGCGCTATTCCGACTTTGAAGCCTTCCGTGACATCCTCGAGCGCGAGAGCACGCGAGTCAACATCCCTCCCCTACCCGGCAAGGTCTTCACGAACCGCTTCTCGGACGAAGTCATCGAGCAGCGACGTGAAGGTCTTGAGCGCTTTTTGAGCATCGTTGCGGGGCACCCTTTGCTGCAGGTATGTTCGCGTCTATTCGCCTCCTCTCCATGATTCGTGCACCGGGTTCGCTGATCTATGCACACATCGATAGACAGGGAGCAAGGTGCTCTGCGCGTTCTTGCAAGACCCGGCATGGGACAAGGCGCAGTGGATATAGGCTCGTAGCTACCTTGTCGGGACTGACACTCATACGCCCGGCCCCTCTCGCTCTACCTGTTGTCACCTCACCCTCCATTGTTATCTTGCATTGTATTCCACATTACGCTTGTATGGATCCTTTTCTTTATTCATCTCGTTTCTTACCAAGACGTGCGGCATAAATGAGATGTCTAGAAGACCTATCGGCGAATTCATAAGCTCGCGCCACCGCACCAGAACATGAGCTGTTGATCCATGTTTTCGTCGCCACAGGGCCGTGAGTCACCGGTCGTGCATCAAACGGCTTGGCTCCTGCGCTCGCTGGCTTGCGTCCCCGATGCTTCATTTTCCGTCCTCCCTCCAGTCAACAGCAGGCGGCAGCGGCAGCGGCAAGCGGGATACGCTCAACGCCACGCAGCAGAAGCGCGCGTCGCACCCTGTCCTTCTCCAGATCGAGAACGAGCTGCACGATGCGCGCAGGGTGCACTCGCACGGCCAGGAGGACGACCTGCGGCAGGCGCTGGACATGGTCATCAGGCGCCTGAGTGAGGTGGTGCGTAGCCCGCCCTGTTGCTTGCGACGGGGAAGCTAAGAATTAGCGCAGTCCGGCCTCCTCGCGCAGACCTTCAAGACGCAGGCGGACCTCGAGGTGCAGCTGAACGTGACGCAGTCGAACCTGAAGATGGTCATCGCGAACAACGAGATGCTCGAGGAGGCGCTGCGCAACAACGCGGGCGCGGGGCGCGACGTCGGCTGGCGGCGCGCGAAGCCGCAGGAGGGCGACTCGCGCCACGCCTCCCTCGACCAGTCGCAGGCGCCCTCGCGCTCGGCCTCCATCGACGGCGAGGCGTCCCCTCAGCCAGCGGCATCGCAACCCGCACCCCAACCCTCCCCCGCCCCGGCCCCCAGCTCCGAGAGCAGCTCCGCCGCGTCCTCCCCGTCCATCCCGGCCAAGTCGCCGACGCCCGCGCAGCAGGAGAGCCGCTTCTTCAAGTTCCGCTTCGGGAGCTCCAGCACGAACTTGGCGCGCACGGCGTCCAGGCCGGAGACGCCGAGCGTAGCTGCGAGCCCGAATCCCAACGCGCCGCCGGTGCAGCATGCTACGAGCGTGTCGCTGCCGGTGGGCGCGGAGGCGAACGCGGTGAGGGAGAAGGAGCTGGAGAATATGCTGGCGGAGCTCGAGAGGAGGCGGGCGGAGTGCGAGAAGGAGAGGCGGGCGAGGGAGGAGACGCTGCGGCAGAAGGAGGCACTGGAGGCGGAGCTGGAGAGCCTCAGTCAGGCTTTGTTCGAGGAGGTGAGCATTGCGCGGCAATATGTCAGTCAATGGCGATTGACGCATGCGTCAAGGCAAACAAAATGGTCGCGTCCGAACGCATTAAAGCAGCGGAAACTCTGGAAGAGTTGCGCGAAGCGATACAAGAGAAGGAAGCATTACGGAGTGCTCTACGTCTGATTGAGCGCGAAAATAGGTGCATGGTTTTCCAGATCTCCCCGTCAAACTCATGCTTACCTCTACCCAAGACGACTACGTGATCCCGATGGTGCAACGTCCGACAGCGATTCCACATCCTTTGACACGGACAAGTCAACACCACCGACTTCGGAGAACGGAGGGATGTCATCGGAGAAGGGACGCATACCATCGCCCATCGTATTCCACTCGCGGTCGTCGTCGAATGTCGGGATGAAGTCCGTGCCGACATCGCCTACGTTGCGAGAGAACAGGGCGTCAGTGATCTCGATGCTCAGTGCTATCCGCGTGCCGGTGGATGGGGCGGATGGGGATCGGGCGGAAGATGCATCGGCGGCTGTGGAGGCTCCCGTAGCATCGGCAGAGGGTAGCAACACGCCGACGATTGGCACCCGCCCGGACACCCATGCCTCACCAGCGCAGGGTACATCAGCCGAAACTACTCCACGGCCGAACGAGGATGGAGTGACTGCCGCTCCGGGAGCCAAAGCGGCAGTCGACGTACCCCTACCCGCCTCCCCTGAGCCCGTAGAGGATGGCCCGACCCCCGAGGAGAAGGCAGCGCGCCGCTCTCTCGAAGTCCTCCGCCAGATCGAACCGGAGACGTCGCCATGGACCGCGGAGGAGTCGCGATGGGCAGCGATGGCGAGCATGTAATGCTCGTCTCGCCCGCCGTCTTTGTGAATACGACCCTGTCCCTTTTCGTGTCAATATTTCCCCTGACTTACACCATATACCACCCTGCATATACGCTTCGGTCGGCTGCGCCACCACTTGCTTCCTTTGACTTCCCGGACGTCTTCCTCAGGGTTTCTTCCCTCTCGTTCATCTGCATAACCTACGCATCGATGCATTGCATGCACTTGTATTATTAGTCCATAACTACATACGACGTACGATGGAAGGATAATTATACTGTTTGACGGTCTCCGCGCTTCTTATGCTTGGGGCCGTAGGTGAGAATCCTCGCCTGGCTCTCTGGCGGTGGGCGGTTGTTTGGTATTGTTGACGGTCGATTTAGTCCGAATCATTCCCCTTTTGGAAGGCCTTCAATGTTCCTTCTGTACCGTCAAGCCTGCGCCCCATCATCCGAACCATGACTTCCCCCTTTCGCGCAGTACTCTCGGTCAATCATTCGACCCTCGCACAACTGTCTGGCCGTCCAGCGCTGGCATCGTGTCCTCGTAAGAACTGCGACATCTCCAGGATACAGGTCGGAGCCACCTAACGACTGGGCCCCAAGCATCATGATAGGCGGCTCTCCCGATACGAAGACACGAATCTGCTGCTACTGATGCTATGTGGACTTTCAATTGACACTCCGCCTTATGACCTGGACCCTCAAACCGATCCCTACAAGGGCCGGTAGAGATGACTGGCGCGCACTCCACTCCCCTCAGATGTCGCCGCCGCCGCTCTGCCAACTGCCTCTGATGCAAGCTCTGCTACGCTGCGCATCCCCTTGACATGGAGCTCTGGATATACGACGTCGTTGACTGGTATACAATCCTCGTACATTCTGGCGCCGCAAGCATGAGCGGGCCCGCATCTACCGCGGTCAGACCGCCGTTCAGCCCATTACTTTCGGCTGTATGGATCCTTCTGTCTACCCAGGGCGTTGTGTATATAAGATCGTAGGGCAGTTGCTGTTCTCCTCATACTGCTTCTCGTCTTTCCTTCCCTCCTTTACGGCCATCTCCCCTTCCTTCATTCTTTCCAGCCATGCAGCTCTCCTTCGTTACCGCCTTCGCCCTTCTCGCTGCTGGGGTCTCGGCCGCGCCTGCCCCTGTGGCTGAAATTCGTACTGCTCAAATCAAGTGCCCTATTGTCGTGAGTAACGGTCTCAATCAAGCGGTTTAAGCGTTGACTGATCTCCTCCTAGGAATGTTTGGCCGCCCTTGCGCCAACTGTCGCTATCTGCGGTGTCGCGGCTGCTCAAGGTGGCGCCGGTAAGAGTTAGCTCGATGTCAGTGACAATCCCGTAGCTGATGATATTCTGCAGACGTCCCCAACGACGTGGTCTGCCTCGCATCCGCTGCGAACTCGGCTGTCAACTTCGTATGTTTGCTTCTGAGCGTTGACTCGCCAGATCGCTAACCCCCGGACAGCCCGACAGCTGCAACCAGTGCGCGGACGAGCTTGGCGTGGACATCCCCGACATTCCGGGCACCCCCAAGGCCTAAATTATGTCAACACCGTGAAAGACGGGCTTACGACGATATGCAGCACTGAAATCCCTAACGACGTCGATCCTTGTACACTCAAATGCTGCTGTGCGGCGATTTGTCTCTAAATTATCCTATTTATTGTTTACATCAGCCGTTGGTATGGCTGTCCGGCTCTACCTGATTGAGTTCGTGAGATGCGTTCCGAAAAACGAAGGAACTCTGACGGTTATGCCTACGAGCGTGGAACTGACCTGAGGACATCATGTGACATGCGTGACTGCGAGGCTTGTCACGCTGCTTCCAGCCTTGCCATTACCCTTCATTCGACATTCTGTCAGTCACCAAGGGCAGTCTCTCTCCTTCAATCTCTCTTTGCCTAGCTCCTAGAACACTATCGATGATGGCCTCGCTATATGGGCTCAATAGCGGATGTCAACCTTTCGCCACATGATGCGCACGAAAGCACGGTCGAGTCACTTCCAGTCGGTCAAGTCGACGATGGATGGGCCACATACAGACGACATGGCGCCGTCAGGCGGGAGAGTGCTTGCTTGGGCTCGTCTCGTAGGCATGCATAACATCTTGAACGATATCAACGAACTGGTTCCCGATAGCACTCAGACCCTCAGCGGCGCCCCTCATGGCCATCAATTGTATGGCCGCCGAGCCGCACATGGCTGTGGCCTGCATGGAACGCTTACTTGACCACGCCCGTGACAATTCGTACGCGCAAGCTTGCTTACCACGACTGAGGCTTTTGTGCTCACCGTGGATGGCAGGGTCGACGCAAGTCTCGACTACTCGGTTGTCTAAAACATTGCGATGCTCCAGGTTATAGTACGCTGGTCTCCTTCTACGCAGAGCATCCTCTGACGCCATTATAGTAGGATATCCTGGATAGCTTACGGTCAGGTAGGGAAAGCACGTGCCAGTTCGCGCTGTTACGCAAGGCCGAGCTTAGAAAAATGAGATCGTAAGCACGGTCCAGGATTACCTATTGTCGAAGCTATGTCACAGGTTCATACGATGCTTCGGTATATCACGGCGCTTGGTCCGAATTATGAACCCGCATTCTTGCGTGTCAAGCCTTCCCGTAGTCCAAGTCAGTTCTCCCCTTCCGAAAGATACAAGTTCCACAAAGCCGGGACTTGGGCTTCTGCGAGTCTAAAGCGGCACTCGCACCTCCGGGCCATATCCTTTATGGTGTCGAGACCGGCGACACGAAGCAGGCGGGACCTGTACACGTGCTACGTAAGCTTGGGCCCGAGCGCGGTCAAAAGCGGCGCCGGCAGGTCCTCACCCTGCCTGACGCTCCTTGCTGCTTACCACGACAAGCGCGCCACAAAGCCACAATCGTCTTCCACTTCTGCTAGCCATGGAACCCGCGTCGAGGTGCGTGGGGCATCCTTGCGGAACGCTAGTGGCAAAACCTGACCCCTCCGAATTACGACAGCTACACACTCCCTGACGAGGTTCAGAAAATATTGGACCACTTTCGACAGTCACTAAATAATACCGGACAAGACAACCAGTGGCATCCTCCCTCCAACGCAGAAGACAATGCTTCGACGCCTGCATGGCGTGAGCACGTCGCCGGTCTTCGACTCATGCTATCCGACACCGCGCACTGTGCGGAGGGAAATGGAATATCGTTGGCATATGACACCCAGGATCACGTCGGCGACGCGATGCAGGAGGCTATCCTACACAAGCTGGCCGGCATATTCCGTAAAGGCGAACCTGCGTACGTGTGGCAACATGACGTGGTTGGCCCACAGCCAACTGACAACACTTTTCAGGCTGCTCACCAACGCATCGAGTTCCGGAAAGACATCCTTGCTCTGGCAGGGCTTACGCAGACACTGGGGCTTCTACTTCAGCTTAGACACGCGCTTTGGTATCGGAAGCATGGACCTGCCTTTCTCGATGCGAAAGGTGTCGTACAGGTTATCATACTTCGCTCAGCTCTGGGAAGCAAAGAAGCAACTTCAGAGGGTTCTTCTTGCACGCTTATTGCTCCTGCATACGTTTTTAGGGGTCATCGACACGACGAAATCCATGGACCATGCGCGCAATGACTGGAACAGCGCGCAGATCTCTTTTGGTCGCGCGGACTATCCGTACCGTATCTGCGAAGCCCTGGAGAAATCTACGACAACCGACCAAGCACGCGAAGCGGACATCATGCGCGATACAGTTTCTCGCCTGCAGGACCTGCTGGGGGGTGACGACTTTGGCTTGTTTTATGTGGTTGATGACTGTCAGTACTCACTGGGAGAGTGCATATCTGGAATAGGCTTCGACGGGGAGAAGCATAGGGAGGACCCATTCAAAGTTTTAAGCGACTTCTGCGCTGAGCTACCGTGGATGACGCCCGTCTTTGCGGCCACTTCCGCGCGACCTCCGCGGGACCTCCAGCAAGCCTTCCCTTCGCTCAAGACCGTCAGTGCGACCGGCGGGTCGAACCCGGAGCATGTGCGTGATTTCTTGCGCTCCTACCTGCCTGCTTCCCTCGTGGCATCCGAAGATGGAAAACTACTGCTGGAGCGGGCCGGGCTCTGGCTTCGTGGACGGTATGGTGCCTTCATTGACTTTCTGCTGCTTCGATGCTGACACACTTTATTCAGTCACGGGGTAGCCGCTGACTTCGTGAAGTACTTCATCTGTGGCACACCGCTATCAATGCTTGATGGGCCTCACACGATGCTCCATCGATTTATCAACGAGAGGACCGGTTTTGTTCCCTACGATGACATCCCCCTGGCGGTCGACGAAGGCACTGACCGGCGTCTATACCTTATGAAATTCCCTATCCACTATTATTTCCCGGCCAGTGAAGGTACTTCGTTCTGTCTTTCAGCCGCCTGGAGTCTTGCTGATGGCGACCTCTTTCCCTAGTTCCCAGCGTACGCGTCGTCATGCACCATATTCTATATCGATATCTCGTTCTCGGCCATGCCCCCACATTTGGCGCCACCGAGGATTGGATTGTCTCCTATGGCCTCGGATACTACGCCGACAGCGATATGTCCATAATAGTCGTCGACGAGCCCCTCACCATGGCTCGCATCGCACGACTGTTTTGGGTTAAGAGCTGGAAAGAACTGCCTTTCTTCAGCCCCAAGCTCATCTACAGCCCCGACTGGCCCGCATTCGCTAGCCCCCGTGAACACGCCGTTCTCCTCTTCTCGCGCTTCTTCGCCACCCCTCACGCGCCCTACGAAACATTTGTCTTCCCAGGCAAGAAAGCGCCCCATTGGGCACAGCAGCGGGCAGAGCTCGTCGAACTGAGGCCGGGCGTCTTCGAGAACGGCTCTCCAAGGTATCGCGTCTGTCGACACGCGGATTACCCAGCATCCGCAGTGCTTCCTCTCGCCACGGATGGGACCTCTTATGCGACAACGCTCTCTTGGCTCCGGCACGAGCACGACACCGCGTTCTGCCTGCTGCCGGACCCAACGGCGTTCATGTTCGCACTGCGGCGGCTCAAGGGCGATTACCTTTGGGTCATCGTCCGCGTCGTACCCCATGCCGACTTCAGCCCGCACAAGGGTGGGCTGAGCAGCTACTTCAAGGGCAAAGACAAGGTAGGAGTATTTTTTGCTGTCTAAATGCGCAGCTCGCTGATCCATCTCGACCAGACCGCCGACGTCTCCGAAGCCCTCGCGTTGCTCCGCACGTCTCTTCCCAATCCATGCAAAGCGCTTGGAGATCTTCCTGTGCTGGAGGTCGCCATGCAAGCGCCAGACCTGGACGCCCCCGATCGCGAGACCCGCATCCGGAATGCAAGGGATGCACTCGATCATCTAAAATTGAGCCATATACCCTCGCCCTACCCCAACAAGCACAAGATAGTCACCGTCAACCCTTACCGCGTCCAGTACACCGAAGCGATGCTGGAAATGGCAATGGAGGCCGACAAATCCTGGATTGTATATCGCATGGTGGCCAACATCGTGGGGGAGACCAGCATCTCGCCTGATAGGCATGGGCGGCGGCGGAAAATGATTGCGTCGCCAGCTTCTGACCCCAACATCCCAGGAGCTGCAGGTACTCTCTTGCCACCAGTCGCACGGAAAATCGAGCTGGAAGTTTCCGCGTCGAACGTGCCGCTCAGTTCAAGTTCTGAGCATGTCACTCGAATGGAATTGCCCACTGGAGACACCTATGCTGCGGCGGGAAAGCGCAAAAGGTCGCAGTCGCCCCCGGAAATGTCGCATTCATCCTCAGGCTTGCCTGATGAGATCGGACCGCCGTCAAAGCGTTCGAAGATCGATTCCAAGTCGCCTACGCCATGACCGTGCTGACCGAGCTCTATACTACACACATCCCACCATCCATATCATATTGTACAATTTTGTCTCGTTACGCAGAATTGACCTTGACTTTCAAAGAACCTTGTGCTTCGCCACCTTCTCCTCTTCAAATTCTACGATGGTTAGTCACGCGTCGAGCCGGCTTGTCGACGGATGGTAGGACCCTTTTGACGGTGTCTGGCAGACGTTCCGAGACCATTTGTCAGATCTGGGCAGATCTTACACAGGAAAGATCAGCGACAACGAAGATTCATTAGTACAGCGCGGTCATACAGTACACAATGAGTACATCGGTATCAGTGCACTAAGTCGCCGCCGAGAAAAATCATCATCAAAGTCCTTTGTCACTGCTATGCACGCGCGAGTTATTGCGGAACCCGTACCACGAGTCACCGCTCGCGCGAACCACTACGACCACTACTGAGCACGCACGGTGACTATACTGAGAGCGCACGGATACCATAACGAATGTCCGATCGGATGGGATCAGGGAAAGACATGGACGAGGATGGTCAACGACGCGAAGCCGCGTAAACGACTCGAGGTCGTCAACCACAACACCCGCCACACCCGCCAAAGACCCCATCCGGGAAAGTATGAACATCGCCAAGCACACGAGAAGAGCCAGCATAAGAGAACGAGGGAATGCATGAGGGCATAGGATGGATGATAAATAGACTATCCAAGCGAAGGAGAGCGCATGGGGTGCGTGAGTGAATCGTGAGTAAAGAAAGAAAGAAAGAGATTTGTTTGCGCCGGCATCGCGCGCGTCTGCAGACCACTTTGCTGCTGACGCCGTCGACGCCGGCCACCACAGTATCGCATCCTCCTCCTCCGGGTAAGTAGGCGACCGTGCACAATCTTCTCCTCGTTCAGGAGAGCACGGCCGATGCATTGCATACCCACCACTTAGCATCGCATCCCCAGCACGTTCTCCATCAGCTCGCGCCGCATCTCCTCCCGCATCCGCTCGCCCTTCGCGTACTCCTGCGCCAGACTCGCCTGCGGCCGGGCCTTCGTCAGCACCCGCGGCGAGCGCGCCTCCAGCGGCGTCCGCGGGGTGCGCTCCGCATAGGCCGACTGCGGCAGGCGCTGCTCCGGGACGTGGCACTCAGCGAGCGGCGTCTGCGGCGGCAGCCGCTTCGGCGCCCGCGCGAGCTTGCGCGCGCGGGGCGGCGCGTCAGGCGCGTGGCCCTCGTCGCCGGAGAAGGCGTTCTGGTACGGGCGCTTGACACCCTTGCTCGAGCGCTTGCGCAGGACGCGCGTGTTCTCGCCTCGCTCGCGCTCACCGTCCATAGACTCGATGTCCTCCACGACGGGGAACTCCCAAGAGAAAAGCGACTCCTCGAGGGGCGGGAGGAGCGCGTCGCCTAGGGGAGGGGACAGCGAGGAGACTGCGGGAGAGTAGACCGCGGGCGGTGAGCAGACATCCGGACGCGCGCCACTGGGGCGACGGAGGACCGCACTCTCGCTCTCGACGCGGGTGTGGCCGAAGGCGCGAGGTCCACCGACGGCACGAGGCGCGAGGCGCTTGACGCCGCGTTCATCCACGGCCGAGCCGACGCGGCGGTGACGAGAGTCCGGCCCTGAGGTCCTGTACCCGTCCTCCTGATTCGCAAAAAGCACCTCTGGGGAAGGTAGAGCAGGAGTCTCGGGGCTCATCTGCCACTCCGGCACGCGCCTGCTTGAGCTCAGGTAGCGCCGGTCCGGAGCGGATGGCGAGCGCATGTGCCTGTACTGCCCCGTGTAGGAGTCCTCCAGCCTGCGCTCGAGCCTGTGCCCGAAGATGACCTCGGGAGGCGGGAGGTCTGGAGTCTCGGGGCTGTCCTGCCAAGCGGGAGCGCGCCGATCGCGGGCATGGTGGCCGCCAGCGATATGTGGCAGGGGAAGATCCTAAAAGACAATGAGGAGGAGCGCGATGATACGTAAGAATGACACGCACCTTGGGGGACGGGGTCTTCTCCCATGCCGACATTCTCCTCGTTCGGCTAGCACGTTTGATCGTCCGGACGCGCTGAAGCGGCGATCCTGTCTCATCCTCCATCGCAGACGCGCCACCATCGTCCTCCTGCACAGCTGCAGCAACGCGCCTCGACCCATCGAGGCCGAAAAACTCGTTCGCGAGCACGTTGCTGGGCGCGCGGTTGCACCCGAGCTCGGACAGATGCTGCTCGAGCGCCATCTCCGCGTCCTCCCTCTCCACCTCTTCCGCCATCGTCCACTCCTGCTCCACCTGCTGGCGCCAGCGCTCAATGTCGATCGTGTATTGGGGCTCCGACTCGACCATGCAACGCTCCTCCTCCTCCTCCATGACTTCGGGCCGGACGGGGACGGCCTGCTCGGCGGCCAGGCGACGGGGCTGACGACCACGGGGTGCCATCTCGACGATTGTGTCGGGTCAGGGGGAGTACGGTAGGCAGGTGAGGGTGGGGAACAACGATGAAAGAGGGGGGCGGACTGCGCGTCCTATAGGGTGTTCGAGAACAAAGAACGACAAGGCGGCGCTGCTGTTGCCTGTCCCGCAAGATGGCCGTGGGTGGCCGGTGGCTTGTATTGACCCGCAATAGCAGATTCGCGGGTTGGGAGCCGGATTGCAAGAGGTGTTGGTCAGAACAGCAACGCCGCCTCTCAATCGGAAGCGGAAGTCGAGAACAAGGATGATGGACGGATCGGGACAACCGCAGCCTGACGTACAACCCTTTCAAGCTCCGCACCGGCGATTGCCGCTCAGCGTCGCCATCCGGCTGTTGCCATGCTATCTTGTCTCCATTCCTCACGATGTTCAACTGGCAATTTCACGACGGACGAAGAGGGGTCTTGAGAGCTACCAGCAGTGCGATTGATAAAGACACCTTGTCGATGCTGCGGACTGAGGTCTGCTCGTATATGGTCGGCGCAAAGGAAAGTGTCTGACTTCTTTGTTCCGAGTGGCAGAGATGGCCACCGTCGATCTTCTTCGTCCCACTTCTCCTTCTTCCGAGCCATCGAGAACGCCTTGGAGCTGAGAGCGCTGTATGCGGCATGACCTCCCCCTCTGCGCACGCTCGATCTAACTTGCAGATCCGTCGAGACATACACGTATCACCATGCCTTCGTAAGCCATTTACTCTCTTTCGAGGGTTTCTTGCCTGACCATCTGACATCTAGCAGTTCCCATCTCTCGCCTTTGCAAAAGCGCCGCTCCGCGCCCGATCTCAGAGGTGGCACAGACGGGCAGCACGTAGGATGTCCATTCCATCCGGGCGCCGCCAATCTGGTCTCTTCTCCCTCTGCTCTTCGCAGAACCTCGTCAGCTCTCGGACTCCGCCGACTTTTCGTTGACACAGATGGCCGGGTACGTCTTTGTGCAGCTCACATACATGTACTTTCTTATTATTTCTCAGGCCAAACTCATCGAGGCGCCTGATGCAACCCGAACGGGAGACGCAAGATATGCCTTTCAGCTCGCTCATACGGGGATTCCAAAGCAGCCGGACGAGCGCACGTCTGTCCAGTCGACGCGTGAAGTCTCTGACTGGCTAGAGGCCCTGCCCCTTACAAGCGAATTTTCCCCTGTTCCGCCAAGCGGGCCCGACTCTCCCAACGTTCCTGGCGAACCTCTCGACGACCTTCCGCATGCAATTCCAAGCGGGAACCCAGCCCATACTCATGACGTCTCCTTCGCCGAACGTCTCTCCTCGAATCATCTTCCTGGTCCCGCATTCTCAGCCAATGCACCTCGCCGTACCTTCTCCGCAGCTTTCTTCCCTCTGAAAACCTCTGCACCCGTTCCTGCGCTCCTGGCTGCCTTCGAATGGTCGCGATCCGTACCACCTGTCCCGGCGGAGTGGGATAGTGACAGCGATAGGGAGAAGGACGCAGGTGCAGCAAACGACGCTGCTGGGGACTGCGACGAGCCCTTCACGGTGTCCGAGCACGACTCCGACACTGATAGCGCCTTCAAGCTGCGCGCGCTGAACGCCGAGATCGATTACCTCAAGCAGCTGGTGTCGGATGAGATTATGGAGCAGGCGGGCGTGGCTAGTGAGCGTCCTTCCATTCTCGACGAAGTGGTGGCGGCGAGCGATGACGAAGTGAGGTCGAGCGATAACGAAGGCGGCCATTCGCGTCATGAGAGTCATCTTCCCGCAGAGTCCGATGATGCTCAGCCCGATCAAGTCGACGATGCTTTGGCGTCGTCGAACAACAGTGAGAGTGGGATGTGCCGCGGCGTCTAGCAGCACTGAGAACGCAGGCTCTATTTGGACAATTCTCGACCCATCTGTACTATCAATTTACCCTATTCATTAATCCGCTTCCAACAACATAAATAACATAGTCGTATTCATGTTCCCTGGGCACCGGCGTCTTTGTCTTGCGTGGGGAGACGTGATGTTGTGATGAGAAGCGGCTGCGACAAATGGAAGCAATCAGAAGCAATCCAAAGAGCCTTCCAAAAAGGGGTGTACTTAGGCCGTCGAGGCTGGAATTTGTGTCTGGGCCCATATGCTCAGGATCACATTAGCAGTTCTCCACTATATCGATTCTCGTGTTAAGACTCATCTCCAAGTATTTCGCAGATTGCGTCTCGCTCATCGCATGTATACACTCCCATCGCTAGCTTACACTTCAAGCTCTGGCGACGCAGAACTCTCCACTGCGCATGTACACCCTGTCATCTGTTCCTTTTCTCCTGCTCATGATACGCTCAGCCGTCGTATGGTCAACGCCGCCCCCTGCCGCGCAGAGTCCGCAGCTAGCTTTGCTTCGAGGGCACGGGCCCCAGTAACAACTCGTGCACAATGCAAGAGCGTGGGAGTCGGTATCTCTCTGGTCCACCCCCGTATGGTAAGAAGGAGGCAGGCGAAGCCACGCGTGGCTGCACCGAGGCCACGCGACATCGGCACATAAATACCGATGTGGCGTTCCCCCACTGTTCTCTCCAACCGCCACCTCGACCTTCGCCTCCCTCTTCCTCACCGCCTTCCGCGCGTCCCCTTGCCCCCGCCGTCCATTAGACCTTTCCCCCACCTTCGCCACCGCGTCCACCATGATTTCGTATGTGTAACAGTCTGTTGTTGTGGCCTTCGCGCTGATCACATTCCTCACAGACGCGCCCCCTCCGCCCATGTCATCAACTCCTCCCGCCGCCGCGTACGCAAGTCGCGTGTACTTCGCGAGCTCAAGGGCACCGTTCTTGGTGTCACGACGGGCAACACTCCACGCGCCCGCACCGAAGAGAACAAGGAGAACATCGCGCCGTGGGACGCTTCTACTCCTACCGCCAAGAACGTGCTTGGGGTATGTCTTGCATCCTGATCCCTATGTTCATTGCACTGATCCCACCCTCTAGCCCTCCAGGAAACAGTTCTAACTCAGCACAACCATGCATGGACCGGCGCAACCTCCCTCCGCCCCTCGCGTCATATACACCATTCATGCATTTTCACGACCTTTGCATTGACGACTACTCACTGGCATCATACTCACATCCTCGCTATGCATACACCATCCACTGTTTTCCCGAGCATAATTTCCTTTTTTCTTTAAATCGCGTCTTGACGGCGTCGACTACTTTTTTCTCCGGGTTTGTAGTCTCTCATCTCTCGTCCCAGGCTATGTAATCGCGATCTCCATATACACTGCTATGTATGACCACCAGCGAAAATGTTTGTGTTCATGACCCCTCATCCGTTGCAAAAACCGCCGATGCCATTGTTCTCGAATGGGGTTATTCGACGGCGGATCAGCGGAGCGAAGCATTCCGAAAACCCGATCTGCTCGGATGCAGAAGTCCAGGTCACATCTAGCAATGGCCACTGCCGCTGTTGTTCGTCAATGCGTTCACCCTAATCGTACAGGGGCATACTCCAGGATACTCTGACTGCTTGAGGAAGATCACGGGCTGCGCACAGTTCGTGATTCACCTTCCTCGGCTTGGGTCGAAGAAGTCGTCTTCTGGCCCGTCACTGTAGGATGATTTACGATCAAGTACATCTTGCGTAGAGACCGCCGGATTTCTTATTCACCCGGGTGGGCCTACATGAGTCGTCCCAATAGCGATAAATACTGACACTAGAATACGCCTCGCCAGTCCTCAACCGAGTCGTCCCACCGCGTCAACACCTCGACGCCGTCCTCTGTGACGAGGACGGTATGCTCAGCCTGGGCAGCGCGCGCGCAGTTCTGTGGCACTCTTGTCAGCCAAGCCGCAGATGATGACTTTGTTTCGGCAGACTGAAAACTCACCTCCGTAGACGCTGTCCACCCATCCGGGAATATCCACGTGCTTGGGTCGCTCCCTTGTATCACGACGGGCTCGGAAATTGTCAGCACGAACGCGAGTCAAATATAGTTCGACAAGGCTCACCTCAATCGTGAACACATCTCCAGGCGCCATCGTCCCGGGCTCTTCGTTTAAGGAATGGTATATCCATGGAGGACGGTGGAACTCAGTGCCGATACCATGACCGCTAAAGGTGTCGGAGACGCAGTAGGGTCCGTAGGAGCGCCACCGGGGGTCGGGGCTGATTGAAGGCGAAAGGTCTGGTAAAGGCGGTGAGCGAAGGAAACAACTTAAGAGGGACTGAACGAGGAGGACCATATTGCGCTCACCTTTCCCCTTTACTACTGTGTTATATATCGACTTCCCGATACCTCTGAATGGCTTCCCAGGACCGCACGCCTCTATTCCTGCCGCGAGCGCGGCTTCCGAAGCGGCGACGAGCGCATGACCGGGCTCGTCGACATCGAGGGCACTGACTGGAAAGGTTCTGCACGTATCGCCGTGGTATCCGTCGAGGTAGACGGTGACGTCGATTTTGACGATGTCTTCGGGCTGCAGCGGTCGTCTGTCAATTACACGTAAGTAGGTTTGGCGAGGCAAGATCAAGAGAGAGAATGCGATGCTTACTTGTCTGGAATGCCATGCACCGCGACGTTGTTAACGCTGCAGCGAGAAGAAGTCATTGAGTAGGTTAGAGGCGCATTATAATTCTGCATACCTCGTGCAACACGCCTTCGGGAAGCCGCCATACCCTAGTGGGCTCGGGTACGCGCCTCGCTTGACAATGAACTTGTGCACAGCATCGTCTATGGCGACAGTGGCGACGCCGGGCTAGCAAGAACGCAATTTAGCCCTGTTACTCGCCAGATTAGTCGAAGTGAAGACACCCTGCTCACTTTAACCAAGCTCCCAGCGAATCTGAGCGTTTCCGCTGCAAGCTTACACGACGCACGTATCTTGCGCTCTTCCTCTCCTCCAAGTGAAATCAACACCCGGCTTGCACCCGCGTCAGGCAAGTCAGCGTCGGGGTCTACTTCCTCGCCATCTTGCGGGTAGTTCGGCGGCCGAGTTATTCTCTTGGGAACAGAGCGGCGCTTTATGTGGTTGACGCCGAAGATGAAGGGCTCCTGGGGAAGAAGGATCTGGTAGTTGCCGAAGTCAGGTTTGTCTTGCTCGAGAAGGCTGGTATCTTGGTCTTCGTCGAATGGATCATATGGTGGTGAGTTTCTTCGAGCAGAAGTGCGTAGAGATCTAATTGAGGAAGGTAGTAGACCTGTTGAAGCATATCCGGGAATGCGGGTCGAGCAGGAAGGCCGTGTCCGAAATGGCAAGGTGGAGAAGCACGCAGCCGGTCCACCGCAACTGTAAGTACGCGGAACGAAGCGGAGCTCGTTCAAGGCAGCACCAGGTTTGCAGCTCGAGAGATTAAGACGGCGTACAGCACGGTGCATTGTCGAGCACGTCGAGCGGTGACCCGTGACGGTTGGGAAAGAGCGTGTTCCACCACGTGCGCCATTATTGCTGGTCGGCGATCAAACGTTCAGTCGCGTGCGCGCACGTGGAGTAACTGCCGGCAGCACTGAGCTTGAACTGAACGTTCACCAAGCTGCTGCCAGTGTGCTTCAGAACAACCTTCGCAAAGTCTCTTGTTCACGCCTGCTTGATTATACTGAAACATGGTGACCCGCGTGCTGCCGCTTTCTCTGTACATCGGCTTGGAGAAGTCTCCATCAAGCTATTCGCCGGCACCCCTCTCGAGGCCTTACACTTGGCCTGCATCCCTCATCTCCGACAGAAAACTCTTGCTTCTACATGTATGCTCCTTTGATCAAGTTGTACGGCTACATGTCCAACGGCCTTGCGTGGGGGGCCGACTTCGCTTCTTGTCAATCACCCAAGCGTAGAGCCTGCTAACGTACCCGCAGTTTGCTCGACCAGCCGACAGCCGAGCTATTACATCTGCTTGAACGTGCCGCCTGATCCGCGTCGATCCTATTGAAACGAGCTACAAGACACCGTGCCCGAGACGAAACACTAACTGCGAGGTGTTGAGGCTTCCGGAACAGTCGTACCCACCATCGCACCGAGCTGTTCGTGGAGCAAAAAATTGCGCATAAAAGCCTGGCTGGTCACTGCATCTGACTCAGTACACATCCATTGTCTTCTCTGTCCTTTGAGGTACGCTATTATGTTCGTGCTCTCATCCCCTTGCTTACAAGACGATCCTCGCAGCCAAGCTACTACCACCATGCGCTTCACTCTCACCTCCATCTTCACCACCCTCGCGCTCGCCCTCGGCGCCTCTGCCGCCGGTTGCGACTGCTTTGACTACACCAAGGGTTCCTGCAAGCAGTGGTCGAGCAACTTGATGAACGACGATCTCGTGGCGCACTGCAAGGACTCGGGCATTAAGACGTACGGCGTGTGCTGCGACTCGTGCCGTGAGTGTTCCTAGTGTCTATCCCCGTATGCATGAGATAAATGACTGACGAGCTCTTACAGCGGGCAAGTATGGGTGCCCTTGAGCGCGCCATAGAGTGAGAGGGTGTCGGAGTGTAGTGCGAGGCTTGCACAGATCGCAATACCGGTGAAGCAGCTGAGGACCACGTTTCCGGTAGCGGAATAGATCATACTGGCTACAACAAACATAATACATCGTACATCGTACCTGGAAAGTCCTTCTCCGAGCATGCAGCAGTACACACAACCAACGTCACGGAGCCCAAATCTAGCTCGATTCGAAAGCCATCTCGCCTGCGAGCGGCGCGCCAGTGATACCAGACTTGACCACTCTCAACACGCGCATTCGCCCGCCTGAGGTCCACCGCCTGTAGATTGACCACCTTGCCCCTGAACTCGAATTGGTGTGCCACCAGAGTGGCTCCTGCGGTTGGGCCTGGTGGGGCGGCTGGGGCCTCTTGAAGGGGGCGCTCGCTTGCCGCGGACGGAGGGCGATTCGCGATGACCGCTGGCGGAGGACGCGCCGTTGCTGCTTGGAGCGTTCGCTTTCTCCAGGATCTTCTCGACGAGCTAGTGGCCGGCCGTGTCAATATCACGCGCGCGCTGGCAGTATGACCACCAGAGCACAGCACGCACCTTCTCGAACACCCCCTTCACCCCCTCCGCCGTCTTCGCGCTCGCCTCAACGTACAAGCTCTCCATTTGCCTAGCGTACGCAGCGCCCTCGTCCTTGGAGATCTGCGCGAAGAGTTCGAGTTATCAGCCGAGGTCGTTTAAGCATCGTCAAGAGTCCAACGCACCTGTCTCCCTTCTGTCTTGTCGACCTTGTTGGCCACGAGGATCTTCACCACCTCCGAGGGCGCGCGGCTTTCGACGTCGGCATACCTGAGCGAGCGTATGGGTGAGCACTTCGTCGTCACCCGCGCCCTAGCCTCCGCTCGGAGGGGCGAGGGAGAAGAACGAGGAACAGCCGACTAACCACTGCCGCAGAGCCTCGAACGAGCCTCGGTCTGCTACGTCGTAAACTGCAGACGACCGTGTCAGCATGCAAGTCTCTCCAGATCGGCTAGTCGAAAATGCACCAACCCAACACGACACCCTGCGCACCCCTATAGAAATTATTGGTGAGGGAGCGGAAGCGCTCCTGACCGGCGGTGTCCTATGGAGTAAAGCGTGAGTATTGAAGGTCAGGGCTTGCGCATAGAGAGCGTTGTGCTTGCGCCGCTCTCAAGTGAACCCACTCACCCAGATGCTTAGCCTGACCTTCCGTCCGTTGACGGTCATCGCGTGTAAGTGGAAGTCCATGCCGACGGTGACGGCTGTGTTCGCATTGAAGGACTCGTCCGTGTTGAGGAAGCGGAGGAGGAGGGAGGATTTTCCTGAGTGTAAGAGTGAGCTTGATTCGGGAGCGATGAGAGTGGTGGCGAGGGGAGATCGGCGACAAGGGGTTGAACGCAGGATGATACCAGTTGCGAGGGATGGCCAAGCGCCGCGCTTGCTATATCTACGCACCTACTTGTGAGTTTCCAATGAGCAGGATCTTGACGTCCTTCGTGGAAGGGTCCTGAGACCTGGAAGCGGCCATGGGCGTAGCGTGAGTGCTGAGAGGCGATGATAGTGGTCTTGAAGTCGTGGATGCTCGAGATCGGCAGCGGAGCCTGTAGGAGTATGATCTGAGGATATCTAACGCAGGTCGTCAAGAAGAGTGCTGGAGATGGGCGAGAGAAATCGAGAGGCGATCCCTAGCGCTCGCTTGACGGCCAGGAGAAAGCCAGGTAATTAGTAGTTCGAGCAGCACGGCAGGCGCACCCCCAACGCATGGTCTCGGCATGTCAGGTACGGCATGCCGTTGCTTCCTGGTAGTCGTCGCTATACTCAAGGCTATACAAGTATCTAAGAATCGAAGTACCGATAGCCGCCTTACGCATCTGCCGCTAGTCCAAGCGCGAAGCTCCGCGAATATTGTCGCGACGGTCCTCCTTGGTTTCTTCTGACAGTCGCGAGTCTGCAAGTTTTTGAGAGTTGTATACACGTTACCCCGCAGCACGTCGAAAATGCGTATAATCGACGATGGGAGCTCGCAGCAAGCGCCGACCGACCATATTCCGCACACGTGCCACATTGATGGTCAGATCAACAACACACGTGGCTGAATGCATTCTTGTCGCCTACCGTCATGGCCCGTTTGAATTCCCGACGTCTACGAATACCTGACTAAAGGGACGTGTATAGATATGGCGCTCTCTTCACAAAGCTCGAAGAAACGCTAGGACCCCGATGCGGAGCAAAGCCTGGACCCGCGCGACAACGCTCGGTTTTGTTGGGGAACATGCCTCGCCAACGTTGAAGGACAACTTATGCGGACTTGCACGAGATTAGTGCTAGTTTATGGCCGGCCTTGGCATCTGAGCAATGCCACACATGTCGCGCGCGAATGCGACGGACCCTGCATCGATCCCACCATTCCTTACCAAATCCGGCGACGGTGATGTTTTTGTTGGTCGGTGCTTGCCTCGTGAGTACATTATTGGCTGCTATGTTGTACAAGCATCTACATAGTGCGTGCTTATGTCGTCGCCATATGAACGGACTCAATATATATATGCGGATGGCTCGTTTGGGCAACTTGCTCTCGACCTCCACTTGCCCTCCGCTTGCTGGTCGTCGCGTCCCTTCTTCTCTACCAGTCCGCCGCCAAAACTTCGTCGCGCTCCACTCTCATCGCTGACTATTGCAGTTGCTACTCGAGCCTGTTTGCCACTGAACTAATTCCCTCGCCGACTAACTAACCTCATCTCACCATGTTCTTGTGAGTCCCAATTTTGTCTTCGCCCGCGAGTTATCTAACCAGTCGATCGCCCCCAGACCCGCTCTCATGCCGCAAAATGGCCCCTACATACTCCAAAACCCCTTCATAGCTCAGAACAGCCCTTACATGCCCCAAAGCTCGCCTCTTCGTCCCCGCCCCGGCCCGTACAAGACGCGCAGCTACTCCAATCTTCAAGGTCAAGAGAACCTGCCGTCTCTCGGCGCGCCGTTCGTCCATCAAAAGTTGGCGCCCTTGGTCCACCAGACCTCGGCGCCCTTCGTCGCTCAGAATTTGGCTCTCTCCGCCAACCAGAAGCAGGTTCCCTTCGTCACTACCCAATTGGTGCCCTTCGTCGCCCAACACTCGGTGCCCTTCGTCAACCAGAATGCGATGCCCCTGGTCGTCAATCAGGCGCCTCTCGATCCACGCTTCTCCCCTCACAAGATGCGAGGCTATCCTGGTGCTCGTGATCAAGAGAATGCTCCGGCGCCGGTGCCCTTCGTCAACCCACCGTCGGTGTCCTTCGTCGACCAGAAGACCTCCCTCTTCGTCGACCAAAACTCGCATATCTGCGTCGACCGCACTGGACGCCTCTTCGACGATCGGACGCCGTCTTCTTACGCCGGTCGGGATGTCTCCTGTCCTCGTAGTGAGGATAAACTGGCTGCCCTCAAGTCGCTCGGACTCGGGTGGCCTACCTCGACGCCACTTGGAAACAAATCCTCTTCTTCGACGTTGCTCGGCCATTCCTTCGATATGTCGGGGCTTCAACTGCGCAAGGCGAATACTCTAGAGTCGCACGAACACTCCTCTAAGCCTCACGACCACGGCTACCACCCCTACAAACAATCCACTCTTCAACCCTCGCACACGTCCGGACCTCAACCCCGCAAACGCTCCGCCCTCCACTCCGTCCAAGCCCACGTGCAGCAAAATCTCAGGCCGGCGGCTAGTCGGGCGGTCCGGTACACGACGCCGGCGGTGGTCTACGCGCCCGCGGGCGCGGCGCATGTGCCGTTTGTCGCGGATACGGGCTCGTCGTGGGAGGATGAGGTGGAAGTGGGATATTGTGGGGAGGTTGCGGCCGAGAACCCGATGGACGAGGACGTTGTCGTCGGCGCGGAGGATGAGACGCTCAACGACGCCGAGTCTTGCGCGGCCGTGTATCGCGAAGCCCGGTTTGGCGAGGGTGAATCTCGCGACAATGCACTCTCTTCGTCCTTCGATGTGGCGTCCTGGTCCTGGGTAGGCTCAGATGGCACGGAAACCTCACTCGATGGGACTGTCGACGGCGACGATCCCTGCGACGGCGACGATCCCTGCGACGGCGACGATCCCTGCGACGGCGACGATCCCTGCGACGACTACGATACCGATGAACCCTGCGGCGCGGTCTACGACGACGGACTCTGCGTCCCGCGCGAGGTCTGCAATGACGAGAACCTCATCTATCACGACGAGCCAGGCGGCGCGGTCGACAACTACGGCTACGGCGCGGCCGACACCTACGGCTCCGGCGCGGCCGACAACTACGGCTACGGCGCGGTCGACACCTACGGCTCCGGCGCGGTCGACAACTACGGCTACGGCGCGGTCGACACCTACGGCTACGGCGCGGTCGACACCTACGGCCTCGGCGCCAACAACATCACCACTGTCACCTCCAACAAGGCCGACGACCCTTGGGCTATCATCGCGGACCTCAACTTCGCAATCCCCGACTACAGCAAGGCTGCTTCTCGCGGTGCCGACGGGAAAAGCTCTTCCCGTGGCGCCGCCGTTCAGAGCTCTCCCCGTGGTGCCAACGTTCAGAGTTCTTCCCGCGATGCCAACATTCAGAGCTCTTCCCGTGGTGCCGCCGTTCAGAGCTCTTCCCGCGGTGCCGCCGTTCAGAGCTCCCCCCGTGGCGCCGACGTTCAGAGCTCCCCCCGTGGCGCCGACGTCGAGGCTCCTTCTCGTGACGCCGACAACATGACCCTCGACTTCAAAAAGGACCACTCCGCGATTACGCCTAAGGACCACTCTGCGATTACGCCTAAGGACCACTCCGCGATTACGCCTAAGGACCACTCCGCGATTACGCCTAAGGACCACTCCGCGGTTACGCATAGCATCACCTACAACACCACCCAAACCACAGCCTGCAACACCACCCAAACCACAGCCTACAACACCGCCGACGCCTACGGGTACGCCGCGTTCGACGCGCGGCTCGCCGATTTGGAGTCCTGCGAGGCGTTTGGGGAGGACATTGACGCTGCGTTGGCGGGGTGTGCGAGCTTCGATGCGGCGCTGGCGGGGTGTGCGAGCTATGACGCTGCGGCGGAGGGGTGTGCGAGCTATGACGCTGCGGTGGAGGGGTGTGCGGGTTGGGAGGAGGCTGGGCGTGCGAGCGGCGACACGCTCGCTGGGGTTGCGAGCTTCGACGCGCTCACTGGGTGTGCGAGCGGCGACACTGCGCACATGGGGATGGGAAGTTGGGAGGGGGAGCTGGACGTGGGGCGCTGGGAGGGGGAGCTGGACGTGGGGACTTGGGAGGGGGAGCTGAGCGTGGCGAGCTGGGAGGGGGGGAGGTGGGAGGGGGAGGCTGCGATGAGTTTGTGGGAAGATGAGCTCGAAAGCGTCTGGGATGATGAGCTCGAAAGCGTCTGGGATGATGGCGAGGAGGGAGGGGAGATGGACGGCGCCGAAGAGATGAGGGACATGGACGGCACCGAGGAGGTGAGGGAAATGGACGGCGCCGAGGAGAACGGGGCCAAGGGCGGTGACGGTGGTGAGGGAGGGGCAGGGGAAGGGGGCGCGGGTGGAGGTGACAGCGGCGCGGGTGGAGGTGACAGCGGCGCGGGTGGAGGCGACGCGGGTGACAATGCAGAGGGAGGGGACAATGGCGACGGGAAGAACAGCGAGCAAGGCAACTCGGGCAGCGGCGACCACAAGGAAGAAGTCTCCGAAGACCAAGAGGAGGGCGAAGACGAAGAAGACCGCGAGGACGAGGACGAAGACGACGGCGAGGACTACCGCAAAGCCGAAGGCGAGGACCATCACGAGGCCGAAGGCGAGAACGACTCGGGCCACAAAGAAGACCGAACTTCCGCTGAACACAAGACCAAAGAGCGTCAGCCCGGCCCCGCAACTACGTCCATCCCTTGCTCACAACCCGCCTCGCCCATCCCTCGCACCCAACCCGCCGACTCCTTCACCGCCGCCCTCGACGCACCGCAACCCCGAGGCATCGTGGGAGGCGAGATTGGACGAGTGGTACGCGCCGCTTCGGGGGTAGGTAGTGGACAGGGTAGCAGGTAGTAGAGGGGGTAGGTAGTAGAGAGGGTAGGTAGCAGAGAAGGTAGGTAGAAGAGAGGGTAGGTGGAAGAGAGGGTAGGTAGTAGAGAGGGTAGGCAGAAGAGAGGGTCCCGAAATTATGATGAACAATCTCGGGCGCTAGGGTGAGGACCAAGCCAGAAGCGAGGGATGTTGATTAGCGTGCGAGGGATGTTGATTAGCATTATACATATAAACACCCACTAGGATATAAACACCTACTACAACCTATGAGTGACATGAAATGAGTAGACAGCCACTTGGGATAAGCAATGAGGCATCCACAAACTGAACACACTTGATTTGATAGTCGCCGAGCGAACATGTCCCACCTCCTCACATCCAACAACTGTCTTCCTCCCTCGCCCAATTCTTCCTTCCTCGCTCTCCGACCCTTCCTTCCTCGCTCTCTCTGTCCTCACCCTCCGATCCTTCCTTCCTCGCTCTCCGATCCTTCCTCCCTCGCCCTCCGATCCTCCTTTCCTCGCCCTCCTTCCTTCCTCGCCCTCGCCCTCTCCTTCCGCCCTCGAAAACAAAACATAGCTTCATACCCAGTAAAAAGGAACTGCAGATATGGGTAATGGACCTCCTCGGCGGGGAGTCGAACCCCGCTCTCCCGCGTAGCGAGCGATCGAACAATGCATGACAGGCGGGTGTACTAGCCGATATACTACCGAGGATGTGCTTGGTGGTGTACTACCGAGGATGTGTTGAATCGGGGACGTGCTAGATTCTGGAGGCGTTGGATGAGTGTGTGCGCGCTGGATGACCGAGCGCAATGGCACCGACGAGACGCATCCCAGCATTGAAGAGGCGCATAATAAAACCGACCAGGCGCGCGACGACCGGGTGCGCGATGGCACCGACGAGGCGCGCGATGGCACCGACGAGACACACACTAGCATCAACGAGGCGCATAACAGCACCGACGAGGCGCATGATAGCGCCGGCGAGACGCATAACAGTACCGGCGAGACGCGCACTGGCAATTCCACGACACAGGAATCCAAGGACGGACACAGAAACAGATGATAGACCAACGCGCAGAGAAGCAGATGATAGACGAACGCGCATGAGAAGAAATCAGATATTATACAGTCCAGACAGTCGTAAGTCATATCGTAGAAAGAGCGTTCAAACCATCCCCCCTTCCACCCCTTCCCCCTTCCCACCTCCCTTCCCTCCTTAACACCCCACACCCACCCTAACACCCACACCCGCCCTCATCCCTCGCGCCATTCCCACTCGCCTCATCCAGCCGGACGACCTGCACGCCGCCGGGCACGCCGCCGCGGCCGTGGTCGGTTCTGGAGAAAGGTGTTGGTCAGTCGACAGGATGAGGCCCGTGTACGCGCCACTCGACAGGAGCTCGAGTAGGCTCGCGCGCGCGCTCGGTCGACAGGAGATGCCCCGCATATGCGCCAGCGTCGCATACACGCATATGCGCCACGACCGATGCCTCAGCGCGCCACGACGGATTCCTAAGCTCACCTCGTCTCGCCCGCGCCCACCAATCCCCCGTCCTCGAGAATCTTCTCGATGAGCTGCAAGCGAGCGTCAGTGGACTGATTGATCTCGGCGAAACCCTCTTCATTGCCAGCCCCATCGACGCCCTTTCCTGGTGGCACGCCATCGATGCCCTTTCGCAGCAGCGCGCCGTCGACGCCCTTTCGCAGCAGCGCGCCGTCGACGCCCTGTCGTAGCGGCGCGCCATCGACGCCCAGTTCTAGCGGCGCGCCGTCGGCGCCCTCCTCCTTCTCCCTCGACGCCCTCCTCCTTCAGCGGCGGCGCGCGCCCGACTAGCTTGGTGCGCGCCTCATACCCTCGACACACAACGCGACGCTCGACACACAGCGCGATGCTCGACACACAGCGCGATGCCCGACACATAACACGAAGCCTCGCTGGGGGCGAAGTGCGCCACAGACGGCGGTAGGCGTGCTCCGCAGAAACACGCTCCCTCGCGCGCTTCCCCCCCCCCCTCCCAACACCCAACCCCCCCCTCTTCGCCTTTAACACCTAAACGTCCCCTCCTTTTCGCCTTCAACACCGCCCTCCCTCCCCACCAAGAAACGTCCCCCAAAACCCACCTTCTCGAACACCTCCCGCACGCCCTCCGCCGTCTTCGCGCTCGCCTCGACGAAAAGACTGCCCATCCTGGCCGCGAAGGCCGCGCCCTCGGGGGTGGGGACCTGCGTGGGGGTGGGTGGGTTAGTGTTGATACTTTTTATTTGGAAGACGAAGGGCAGCGGGATGGGGGATGAAGGGAGGGTTGGTGGGGGACGAAGGGCAGTGGGGAATTGGGGGGGGGGAGGAGTGAGGAGTGGGGAGGGGGGAGGGTGGGTTAGTAAGGGTGATTGGGGAGGGTTAGTGAGCCCGAGGGGGGATGGGCGGTGGGGGGAAGGGGTGTGGGTTTTGGATGTTGGGGTGTGGTACGAACGAAAGTGCAAAAACCCCACTCACCTCCCGCCCGCCCGCCTTATCCACCTTGTTCCCGACGAGCACCCTCGCGGCCGAGGCGGGGACGTAGGTCTCGAGTTCGGCGTACCTGGGGGGTGGGTGAGTTTTTCGTGTGCGGTGGGTTAGTTTTTAGAGGGGGGTGAGGGTGGGTGACAGCGCACGGAGAGGCGTGACGATGAGAGAGCGCGAGAGCGTAACGATGATGTGCGCGAGGGCGTAACGATGAAAGCGCGAGGGCGTAATGATGAAAGCGCGAGGGCGTAACGATGAAAGCGCGAGAGCGTTGAAAGCGCGAAAGCGATGATGATGTGCGCCGTGCGCGCAACGATGAAAGCGGGGGCGTAACAATGAAAGCGGGGGCGTAACGATGAAAGCGGGGGCGTAACGATGAGAGCGTGAGGGCGTAACAACGGAAGAGCGGGGGGGCGTAACAACGGAAGAGCGGGGGGGCGTAACAACGGAAGAGCGGGGGGGCGTAACAACGGAAGAGCGCGAAAGCAATTATGATGCAAGAGCGCGAGGGCGAAGAGAAGCGTATGCGGGTGGAAGGTGCGTATAGGGTGGGGGGTGGGGGGAGCGAGGAGGGGAGGGGGCGAGGAGGAGGGAAGGGGGGCAGAGGAGGGGAGGGGGGAGGGAGGATGAGGGGCGAAGGGAAGAGGGGTAGGGGAGCAGAGGAGGGGAGCAGGGATGCGAGGGAGGAGGTAAGGAGGAGGGGGCGAGGAGAGAGGAGCGTGAGGGAAACAAAGTGTGTGTAAGTCGTCAGGCGATGATGATGTGCGCGAGAGATGGCGACAATGCACGCCGTGGGCGAGAGATGAAGAGGGACAGAGGGGAGGGTGTGAGGACGAGGGAGGAGGAGAGGTGGGGACGAGGGAGGGGAGGGGGGACAAGAACACGTCATCGGCGCTCAGCACCACGCCAGACGCTCAGCACCACGACGCCATCAGCGTTCAGCACCACGACATCATCGGCGCTCAGCACCACGACGCCATCGGCGCTCAACACCACGACACCATCGGCGCTCAGCACCACGACACCATCAGCGTTCAGCAAAAAACCAAAACAAAGGAAAGGAATATCAAGATATGAACCGCCCCACTCACCACCGCGGCAGCGCCTCGAACGACTCTCGGTTCGTCACGTCGTAGACTGGGGGTGGGGTGGTTAGTGGGGGGTATGGGTCATGGGCGGGAGGGGGAGGCGGGCGAGAGGGGAGGCGTGAGGAGAGGGAGTGGGAGGGGGGGTGGCGTGGGTAGGGGGAGGAGATGGAGAGGCAAGGAAGTCGGGAAGGCGGGCGAGAGAGGGGAGGCGAGGGAGGGGGGGCGAGGGTAGGTGTGAGAGGGAGGGGGGAGCATGAGAGAGGGAAGGCGGCCGAGAAAGTTGGGAAGAGGGAAGCATGAGAGAGGAGGCGAGGAAGGGGGGGACCGAGAGAGGAGGCGGGGAAGGGAGGGGTTGGAGAGGTGAGGAGGGGCTATCGGGAGAAGCCTATCAATACTCACCCAACACGACGCCCTGCGCGCCCCGGTAGTAGCTCGCGGTGATGGTCCGGAAGCGTTCCTGGCCGGCGGTGTCCTGGAAGGGGGTGTTAGTGGGGGGTGTGGGGAAGGGTGTGGGGAAGGGGGAGGGGAGGGAAGGTGGGGAGGGAGCGCAATATGATAACAAACGCTTGAAGAACGGAACAAACGCTTGGAGGACGAAAAAACGCTCGAAGAACGGAACGAACGCTCGAAGAACGGAACGAACGCTCGAAGAACGGAACGAACGCTCGAAGAACGGAACGAACGCACGCAGAGCACCCAAACCCAAAAACACACCATAATTTGCAGAAGAACAACCACGCACCCAAATACTCAACTTGACCTTCCTCCCCCCCACATCCATCTTGTGCACGCGGAAGTCGACGCCGATGGTGGCGGTGGCCTCGTCCTCGGGCAGCCACTGCTCGTCGGAGAAGCGGAGGAGGAGGGAGGATTTGCCTGTTAGAGTTTTTTTTTTGGTGGGTGGGGGGGGGAGTTTGATATTTGGTGGGGGTTGACGAGCAGCGGGTAGAGGTGGTTTTTATTTAGAGTTGTGACGAGCGGAGGTTAGAGAGGTATTGGAATTTGTTGGGGGACGGGGAGGGGGGGAGTGTTTTGATTTGTTGGGAGACGGGGTGGGGAAGGGGGTAGTGAGGAGGGGTTAGTGAGGAGGAGGGGAGTGGGGGTTGACGAGCGGGAGGTGACGGTGCACATTTGTTGAGATGAGATGAGGTTGTAGATGAGAGCGGTAGACGTGGGGTGCGAGTGGCGAAGGACGCAGGATGGTCAGCACAAACTCGCGCGCGCGCAAGTCAACGCACGCACCGACGGACGAGTTGCCGATGAGGAGCAGCTTGACGTTGAGGGGCGCGTCCTGTGCGGTGGGTGCGGGCGGCATGGTGGGCGTGTGGAGGGTAGTGGCTTGCGGGTTGAAGGAGGTGGCTTGTGGCAGTGGCGGTGACGGTGGTGGTAGTGGGTGTATGCGTGGATGGATCGTCGATCGTCAGAGGAGTGCTGTGTGGGCGGATAGGGCGTGCACGGATGTGGGCGGTGGGCACGAGGGACACGGGCGGGGTTGCGGTCGATGGGACGGACGGCGTGCGGCAGTCGGTTGGGCAGGCGACAGGAAGCGGTCGGTCGAGTAGGTGACACGAAGCGGTCAATGGAGCGGAGGCGAGTAAGCTCTCGATGTCGCACACGGGTGAGGCAGACGCACGTACGAGGTAGGCCTGGCTGGGTGCGCAAGCACTGTCGGATGGCTACGAGGTCGGTCGATCGGGTGCGAGCACGGATGGGTCGACTGCACGCACGGTCGGATAAGAGGCGGTCGCTCGTCGTCAAAGTCGGTAATGTCAAGCGCGTCTTCACTACTCGGCAGCCAGGATCAAGCGCGACAACAGGAGGTCCGAAGACGGACAAGCAGAACCAAGCGCGACAACAGTCAAGCACAAGGCAGGATCAAGCCAGACAGGCGCCGCCCAGCAGGCGCGCCCCCGCCGCGTGATGGCCGCGTGCGTAATGACGTCATGGGGCGCAAGCCCGTCATGGGACATCGGGCGAGCGCGTCGACGCGGAGGTGGGGGTGGCGCGTCTGTGCGATAGCTTCTCGCGCTCATCGACGCGTCGACGGTTATACTTGTCTGACCTCTGACTGGTGCGCTGAAAACCACCGGACTTCTCCTTCCAGGATACTGCCCTTCCACACGCCGTCTTCCCGCGCCCGTCCACGCTGAACCTCGTCATCCCGCCCACTACCCCCTCACATCCATGAATCTTATATGCGCCGCCAAACAATCCGCCAGCTCTCTAGACTGATATCCACCCCGCGCGTCCTATCTCTATTCGATGGCCGAAGCCAAAGCACGGCAATATCTCCTTCCCTCTGGCCGCGCCGTATCCTTATTTTTCGCCCTGCCCTGCCCCGCGCATCGTGAAAACACGATGCTGGATGGCATCGACCTTCCTTCCCTTCTTCCCCCACCTCCCTCTTCCCCTTCTTCCCAGCACGCCCTCCTCTTCTTTGCTCTCTTAACTCCTGCCCTTTCTTCGCCCCTCCCTGATCCCCCCTCCCTCCCTGCCCCACCCGTCCCTTGCCTCCCACCCCCTCCTCGATCTCTGAAGATCTAATGGTCAGTTTGATCATGCCTGTTCCGTCCACCCCTCCACCCCTTCTCCTCTCCCTATCTTCTTCGCTCCATCCTCTCCCTGTCTCCTTCCACTCCATCCCCGCCCGGTTCTGAATCCTATGCCCTTCCATCTGCTATACTCCCTCAACCCTCCCCCTCCATCGTTCCTCACCTCGCAACCCACAGACAAACACCTACAGATGGGCGTCGCTTTGGGTGTTACGTTCTCGCGTCCCCTCTGGGCCAGGACGCGCTCGGCGTCCCCTCTGGGCCAGGACGCGCTCGGCGTTCGCCTTGCGCATGGCGCGCCTGCTAACGGATCCGCGGAGACAGCAGATGAGCGGTGGTGTATTGACCAGCCTTCGCTAGTGCAACGCATTGACCAACCTTCGCTGATGCATTGACGAGCTTTTGCTGATGCATTGACCAACCTTCGCTGATGCATCGACGAGCTTTTGCTGATGCGTCGACGAGCTTTTGCTGATGCATCGACGAGCCTTCCTTCGTCCCTCTGGCGGGACCTTCGCAGCTCGGACGCAAGCTTCGCAGCTCGGACGCAAGACATCAAGAGGGACACGCTCGAGGCGTGTGCGAGACGCTCGAGGCGTGTGCGAGACGCTCGGGGCGGGTGCGATACGCTCGGGGCGTGTGCGATAGGCTCGAGGCGCGTGCGATACGCTCAAGGCGTGTGCGATACGCTCGGGGCGGGTGCGGTACGCTCGAGGCGGGTGCGATACGCTCGAGGCGGGTGCGATACGCAAGAGGCGTGTGCGATACGCAAGCGTCGCAGTTCGAACGCAAGCGTCGCAGTTCGAACGCAAGCATCAAGAGGGCGCAAGCATCAAGAGGGCGCACTTGAAGGATCCGGTTGGGTCGCATGCTCGCTTGGAGGGGGGTACGACACGCTCGGGGCGCGCGCATACGCTCGAGGGATGCGCGATGCAGTCGAGGGATGCGCGATGCAGTCGAGGGATGCTCACGATATCGTGCTGCTGATGAGCGTCGAAAAAGATGTGCGCGATGAGAATGGACCCCGTCCGCAGACCGATCTCCGCGCTCGTCGTCTGCAGCCCTGGTCCAACTTCTCCGTCCTGCCCTAGACGGGCTTCTCCGTCCTGCCCTGCACCAGCTTCTCCCGCGATCCTGGCTGATGCTCATATGTACGTCCGCGCTGGGTTTCTGATGTTATACTACATTGACTTCTTCTGCCACCTCCCCCTGACCCGCACCCGATACGGTATACATTTCTGCCCCCCCCCCCGTCCCCCCCTAAGCCCGGCCCCTCTTTCCAATGAACCTCGTTCGTCGTCCTCTCTTTCTAATCAACCTCGTTCGCCGTCTCCTCTCTTTTCCAAACCTCATTCTCTCTGCCGAACCTCATTCCCTCTCTTCCCAGTTCAACCTACCCCATCCTTCCCCCCCTACCCCAACCACCCCCTCACCTCCTCATCCTCCAACCCCCTCACCCTCACGCCCTTCCCTTCCAGCTCCTTCTCCAGCGCGGCCAACTTGTCGGGCGCGGGGTCGACGGCGCGCGTGGCGTCGCGGACGAGGACGACGTCGAAGCCTGGGTGGGCCGTCAGACTGTCTGCAGAAACTTCTGGGGATTTAGATCATCTGCAGGCTCCTGGCGATCTGGGCCGCCTGCAGGCTCCTGGCGATCTGCCTCCTCCTGGAGACCTTGACCTTTCGAAGGACATAGAAACGCTGAACCGCGTACCTTCTGCGCTCGCGTCCAGCGCGGTCGCCCGCACGCAATAATCATAGGCCAAGCCGACGACGTAGACGTGCGTTATGCCTTTCTCCCCCTTCTGTTCCACCCCTTTCTCCCCCTTGATTTCCACCTCCTTCAGCCTCCGCGCCAGCCCGCTATCCTCTACCTTTAGCGGGTCGTAGAACGCGGAGTACATCTCCACGCGCGGGTCGGTGCCCTTGTCGAGGATGAGGTCGACGCCTTTGGCGGAGACGAGGTCGAGGTCGACGCCTTTGGCGGGGACGAGGTCGAGGTCGACGCCTTTGGCGGGGATGAGGTCGACGGCTGGTGCGTTTCCCCTTCCTTCTTCGTTCGCGTTATCGACAGCAGAAGAGGCTGAGAGATTGAGGCCGGCGACGAGCTCTGCGCCCCAGGTGTGTTGCACGCAGTGCGTGGGCCAGAGGCGCGTCGTATACGCGCGCCGTGTCGGGTTGGGGGCGTCCTTCCCGCTGTCCCCACCCCCTTTCCCGACGTCTTCGGGGTGCGTGATGGTCACGGAGTCGGTGAAAGCTTTCTTCCCCTGTCCTCCGTCAGTATCTTGTTCAACACCAGCACGAAGGGAACACTCGACACCATCACGAAGGGAATATCCGACACCAGCATGAAGGGAATATCCGACACCAGCACGAAGAGAACACTCGACACCAGAATGCAAGAACATACCTCATGATTCTCCGCAAACGACACATGCCCCCTCGGGTGCCAGTCCCGCGTCGCCACCCTGTACACGAACGCAGGCCGCGCGAGGAGGCCGTTGATGGCGGGGATGATGTCGCGGCCGCCGGGGACGGGGAGGGCGCCGGGTGGGATGTCTGAGGGAGGTTGGGGGTCAGACGAGGGGGAGGAGGGACAGATGAGGGAGGGCGTTGGGTATGTCTGAGGGAGGCCGTTGGGTATGTATGAGAGAGGTCGAGGGCCAGATGAGGGGGAGGAGGGTCAGATGAGGGGGAGGAGGGAAGGGCGAAGAGAGAGGTTGAGGGTCAGATGAGGGAGAGAGGGCGCGGAAGGGACGAAGCAGAGGGAGGCAGACGTGGATGAGGAAAGCGAGGACGAAGCGGAGTGAGGCGAGGTGGAAGGGATGGATGCAAGTGGAAGTGATGGATTCGAGTCGTAATGATGCATTCGCATACGGCCGATTGGGCGCGTACGACGACCGATTGGCGCGTACGACGGATCGGGAATACACCGTCTCACAAGATGACATATACACCGTCTCGCAAAGTGACAAAACACACTCACCACCATCCCCCGGGCAGAAATCGTTCTGCATGTCGATCACGAGCAGCGCGGGGCGGAAGGGAGTGGGTGGGGGCATGTTGGGATAGGGCCGCGGCTCGAGCGCAGAGAGGTATGTTTTCGCAGGAAGGTATGCTTTGGCAGACAGGTATGTTTTCGCAGAGAGGTATGTTTTCGCAGAGGTATGTTTTCACAGGAGGTATGTTTTCGCAGAGTGGTTGCTTGGGCAGAGTGGTTGCTTGGGCAGCGGACTCGGAGTCGCAGAACGTCGAAACGAGAGCGCAGACCGACAAGGGTCGGAGAGATCAGGTTGCCCAGTGGTTCAGACACAAAAATCAGACAAGTTTGATTCTGTATTCCTGATCAGACACCCGTCGGGTTGGGAAAGCAGACACGCGTCGGATTGGGAAAGCAGAAAGTCGGGTTGCGCGAGCAGAGCAGGCCGAGCGATATGGCAGCCGAAGGCAAGTCGTGCTACGGTGGCTGGAGGCAACCCTTGCTATCGCCCGACTCGAACCTTGATAAGCGCGCGTGATCGTGGGAGTGGAGGAGGGCTGGACGGCAGTGGAGGCGGGTTCGAATCTTGCGCTCTCCAGCCACCTGGCTTCACCGCGCCCCTTGGCCTTGGCGTCTGTCGTGAGCCTTTGCGTCTATCGTACTCTTTCTGCTCTTGCAACGCTTGGACCCCTCCTACCAAGGCTTAGTACTCTTTTAACGGCGTTTACAGACCTCCGACCAATTTTACGGCCCTTTCCTGAAACTTGCGCCACTCATTGTCAAGTTCGCTTTCTCTGGACGTATGTATTCGCGTCGCGCCTGATGTACTCGCTTGTCGCTGAATGCACTCGCCTCGCGCTACCGCCAAGGTCCAAGACGCGCCGCCCTGCCTCACACGACCAGTGCCTCTCGACGGCACTTTGGCTCACCTCGAAGGGACTTCGGCTTCGCCTCGGTCGCCCCTCTGGCCGTTCGTCCTTTCGATGTCTATGCCCAAGGCACGCTGATCGTTACGTACGTCCGCGTCGTGCGGCTCAATGCCATGATCCTCCGAACAACACTTGTCGCTGAAGCCTTGCAGTATGTTCTGTCGCAGAACTCCGGCAATACTCGACGATGCAGCCCTCTCAAACGCATGGAACGCTGCGACTCCTCCGACCGCATGGAGCGCTGCAGCCTCTCGACCGTATGGAACGCTGCAGCCTCTCGACCGCATGGAACGCTGCAGCTCCTCCGACCGCATGGAACGCTGCAGCCCATCCCGACCACATGGAACGTTGCGGCATTGAACACTGCAACTTCTTCGACAGACTCGACGCCAGAGGCTTGTCAGCAGCGGCTGTCTTCAGCATCCATGAGTTGGCGGCACCATCAGCTCGATATGTCGCTCAAATTAGCGAGGGTGGCTGACGAGAAAGGAGGGCGACTGACGAGGAGAAAGGAGGGCGACTGACGAGGAGAAAGGCGGTTCGCGAAAAAGGACGTGGCCCGCTGTGCTCGGTGGCTCGCTGTGCTTAGAGTCACGTATGACTGCGTGCACAGACTGGACTTGCACCCCAATCCTCTCGCTCAGCCTCCCTCACCTCCTCCCTATCTTCCCCCTTCGTCCGATGTCGCTGCTCCTCGTCCCCATCTCATCTCTCCTCGTCCCCATTCCATCGCTTTTGATCGCCCGCTCCCTCCTCCTCTCAATGCCCTTTCAATCACCCCTCGCACCTGCCCCGTGGCCCAGATGGTTAAGGCGTGTGACTGTTATCTAGGACGTTGTCTACGAGATCACAAGATCGAGAGCTCGAGCCTCTCCGGGGCAGCTGGCATCATGGCCTCGAATTGCCATTTTTCTCAGCGGCCCGCGACAAGCGATCACCAGCGAGCAAGTAGGAGTCCGCCAGGAAACATGAGGCACAGGCTTGTACGGGAAGGAGTTTGTTTCAAGTGGAGGACACCGTCCCTGTCCGTGTTGCCAATCTTCCTGTCCTCCTTCCCGTCGTCTCCGGTCTTGAACGTCACTCTCCTCCCGTTTACTGTAGCTACTGTATCGATATTTCCTATTGTACCAACCATTCACATCCTCGGTAGTATATCGGCTAGTACACCCGCCTGTCATTCATATTGGAAGCGTGGATTATACGCGGGAGAGCGGGGTTCGACTCCCCGCCGAGGAGGTGTAAGGCCTACGTGTTGAGTGCATTTTTTCGGCAGGGTTCATCTTTATCGAGCCTTGTCTTTTCAGGCCGTCTTTGTGAACTAGAGGAAGCTCCGGCTACGCCGATTCTCGACCTTGCTTGCGGCTCTAGCACCAGGCACTCGGTCATTTATTGAGCGATGTTGACCTTTTGATTGTGCCTGCGAAAAAACAGGCTTCAATTAGGACGGGGAGAGACCTTGCAAGCAAGGTAATCAGGACAGTGTCGCTTTCATTTTGAATGTGAGGGTGGGAGGAAGAGAGACGGTCGAAGAGAGTTGGGGAAAGGGGAGAGAACTCTTTGACCTTGACCGAAACTTATGGCGAGGAGGTCCACCGACGAGATCAAGCCGGGACCTGCGGGAGATGCAACCTAGTCTATAAAACAAGGCATGGAACTCGCATATATTGCATAGCAAGTGGTAACGATAGGCAAATAGGTGAGTAAAGTAGGTAAGCATAGAGCGATAGATAATATCTGTGAGTAGGTAGACGGGGAAGCAACGAAGCGGAGGGGGTTATAATGGTTAGATTAGAAGGGTGTGAGTACGAATATGTTGACCGACGATGAACAGAACATTGGTGAGGACAGAGAGAACCACGACGGAGAGAAAACAGAAAAAGATAGCAAAGGAGAATCAAGAACGTCGTCTAGCTGACCACAACGCACGACCTCCAGCCGACCACAGCGCACAACCTCCAGCCGACCACCCCCTACGCGCGTCCGGGCACTGCCAGCGTGCGATCCGAGCCCTGGTCGGAGGACGACTCCTGGTTCGAGCTCATCGAGGCGTCGTAGGCGCTGTCGGAGGGCCCGGTGGAGTCGGGCTCGGTTGAGACGTCGGATTGCGCGGTAGGAGAGGTGGGCGCGGGGTCGACGATAGTCCGTGCGTGGGCGTAGGACGCGGCCTTCTCAATGGTCGAAAGCGGGCCTCGTCTGGCGATGCCGTCACCGAGCTCGTCCGACTGATCGATCCCAACCGCAGAGCGACCATCCGCGGCCGAGGAGAGATAGGCCCTCGCGATCGCCGAGAAGTCGTACGCGGGGCGGCGCGGTTGCACGCTCCAGGTGGGAGAGCCGTTGCCGAGGACGGGGGACGGGCCGTTGTCGAGGGAAGGCGAGGGCTCGCTCCCGAGGGCAGGGTATGGCGCCCCGTCGCGGTACTCCTGCTCGTCCTCGACATCGGTCGCCTCGTCCTCCTCGACCGCTCTCTCACCCCCACCCACCGCCTCCTCCACCCACACCTCCGGCGCATCCTCCGGCGCGAGGCCCGCCTGCACGCTGCGCGCCCACTCGGAGATGTTCCTGTGGATGGCGCCCGGGACGCGGGCAGGTTCGCCAGAGTCGGCAGCGTGGGCGTGGGCAGCCCGGCCCACGCTAACGTGCGCCGCACACCCGCAGGGCTCATCGAAGCGCGACGCGCAATCGACGCGCGATGCGAGCTGGGCGCGCCGCGCTCGCTCGATGCTCTCCTCGATGTCGCGAGGGGACCAAGGTAGACCAGCCGAGGGCAAAACCAGAGGATGCGCGGGCGGGACGCCATCGATCGGCGACGAGGGAGGAGCGGCGGGCAGAGGAGGGAGCGGGCGCCGGCGCGGCGAGGAGGAGGTTTGGGCTGGGGAGAAGGTGGCGTGCGTGTCGGTGTTGGCGGGCTGGGAAGGGGTGATCTTGGCCAGCAGGGCGCGAGAGGTGGCGTCGATCTTGAGAGGGGGAAGCGGGCCATCCGGTCGGGTGAAGACCGGCTGAGCCCCGTGCACAGCAGGGGGAAACGGAGGGAGTGGCTTGGGATGCGTCGGGCGGGTAAACACCGGGTCCCTTGCAGGCCCTAGGGTGAAGACGTCGCCGTTCGTCTTGTTAGCAGCACCATCATCACCGCCCAACTCTCCCTTAGCGCCCTTATGTACCCTCTCACCCTCACCCTTGGCTCCCACAAGAGGCTCAACTCCCTGCGGATAGACGACCGGCTTCCGCTTCACCTTCTTGTCCGCAGGAGGCGGCGGAGCGGGCCTCGTCGGCACCGGGTACGAGCCGGGAGGCAGGGTCGGCTTTGAGAACGGGCGGATGGGACGAGGCCGAGCGAGCGCGTCGGTGGTCGATGTCTTGGGTTGAGCCACCGTAGGAGATGATTGGTATTGCTTGGCAGGCAGCGGGGGCTGGAATTGTTTGGCGGGAACCAAGAACCGACCAGCTGGCAGCGCGTTCTGCTTGCTGGGAGCCAAATACCGGCCAGCGGGAAGGGCACGTTGCGTGGGAGGCGAGAGCTGCTGATTGGGAGGCAAAGGTAGGGGCCGTGCAGCCGACTGCTGCGTCGGAGGCGGGGGCAGCTGGCGCTGCTCACTACCTTGGGCACCAGACGCATCGCTCGCGGGAATGACGATCGTCTCGGTGCGCGCCAGGCCCTTCTTAGCGCGCGGAGGATTGGACTTTCCGAGAACTTGGCTCGAAATCCCAGGGATTGGGCTCGACTTCGCGCTCGGGAGAATCGAATCCTGGGACTGTGAGGGCGAAATGGTCTGGAGGACCGGGCGGCGATTCGGGGGAGGGATGGGTGATCCGTCCGAGCTCGTGAAGGAGTCGGTCTATAGCGATGGGATCAGCTCTGGAGATTTAGAGTACGAGGAATCTCGCGCACAATTTCGAAATCGGACCCATAATTGGACTTGAGACCGAAGACTGACGAGTAGCGATCGACCTCAGGCGAAGGTACGTAGATGTTCTCTGCGTCCTCAATCACGGAGCGACCCGAGGGCGTCTTCGCCAAGGACTTAGTGGGCGTACGTGGGCCCCTGGAGACCGCGCGCGTGTCTGTGTTGACGCTGGCAGATGCATGAGTTCGACGTCGCGCAGCGGTGGGTATCCTCTACTCACCTTGCCATGAGAAGCGTAGGAGACTGGTTTAGGGGAGTGGCAAGACAGTGGCAGACAGCGCGAAGGGGCAAAGGCACCGACGGTCACTGCTCAAAGCTGCGGGGCGGGTCGACGAGCAAAGCTGCCCTTTGGTCCTCTGCCTTTATACCCCTGGCCCTTTGCCTTGATCATGACCCATTTGGTATCAGCTGGCTTATGATCTCGTTTGCGGCCTCGTGTACGACGCCGCACTGCGGATGAATGGTCGGACTCCAAAAGCACGATGGCCAGAGCGCGCCGGTGCAATGGCCCGATTGGGAGGACAATGAGCGTTCAGGGGCTTTACACGTAAGCGAGAGCTGATCCGTTCAGGCACGTCCGGGATTCGTGGGTAGTGAGCTTGGGATCGGCTGCGGATGGTCGAGAAGAGGGTGACTCATGGGGGACGAGGCGAAGGTGAGATGACCCGTCGAGGGTTTCGAAGTGATCTTCAGCGGGTGATTGGTCCGGAATGCGTCAGATGAGGGTGTCCGGGCCAATTGGTTTGATTGAAATGCAAACCACGCCGGCCGGTTTGTTGCTTATGCTCGGTTGGATGTCGCTGCCTAGCATGAAAGAGGCTCCGACGCGTACGTTCTTCGATTTCCTCAAAGGCGTCGATCAGGGCATCGATAACATCTGGAACTCGATAAGATTATGGTTGTAAGCAAGGATTCAGTCTCGGAGACTTGCCTGAGACTTCGAATTTGGCGCGCAGTTGCTATGACCAGCAGCATTGCGCGCGCACGCCGACATTCATACTGCACAAATCATCGATTTTCTCACATTTCTTGTGATACGCGGGTCTCGCCGCCACCCTCTCAGCTGTTCTTGCTCATCGTCGGACAGTGTGGAAGTCAGCGAACAACGTTCTGGTCAAGCCCGCTCGATAGTGATAAACGTGAACACAGAGTTGAGTTGCCGGTGCCACGTGCATGTCCTCTGATGACCGGGAAGAAGCCAGTGTCACGGTTCGAATGTCACGGTTTCAAACACAGCACTCTCAAGGACACGACAGGCCTCTAAGACGATATAGATCATAAAGATGATTTGAATGAGATAACATTAGTTAGTACAACAACAGCGGGCGGGCATAGATATTTCGCCAGGCGCGCGCTTTTCGTGGAATACAAGAAAGTCATGAGCGTGTCGTGAATACGTTCATAGCGCGGCCTTTCCAGCGGTCTGTGGCCCAGTGTCAGTTTTCAGGCTTCCGCCGCAGCCAGTATCGCGAACTCACCTCGATCGGCAACAGCGTCATCGCTATCGACGCTACCACGAACAGGGATGCAGAAACGAAAATCGGCCCGTTGGCCTTCGCTGCTGCAGCACCGCCTGCGGACGAGGTCGTGGCGATCTTGATGACGGGTGCCAGGATACCAGTGATGCGGTTGAAGGCGGAGCAGACAGCGTCGCCGGTGCCGCGGTGAGGGGCGGGGAAGACCTGGGGGAGTGTCAGCGCGTGGTCTGATGCGGCTCACAGTCGAGCTAGGACGGAGGAGAACGATCACTGACCTCCGGCGTATACGCATACAAAACACCGTACATCGCGTTCTGCGTGAGACCTGAGGCGCACGAGAAACCGAGCACCGCAGCTTCGTTCGCGCTCGTGGTGAACAGGAACAGGAAGATCCCCGTCAGCAGCGTGCTGATCGCCATGCTCAGCTTCCGGCCGCCCAGGCTGAACTTCGTCTTGCGCTTCGTGGGCGCAGCGTCTGTCTTCTCGCCCTCGCTACCCTCGACACTGCTGCCCTCTTCCTCGTCCACCGCGTCCTTCCCGCCCCGCGTCCAGTCGACGATGAGGCAGGCGAGGACGGAGCCGGGGATGCCGACGACGGAGATGATGGTGTAGTTGCGGTAGGTGGTGTACGTGGAGGAGTCCGCGTCGACGCGCTCGGCGAGGTAGAGAGGGAGGAAGGCGTTGTAGAGCGGGTACGCGAGGCCGATCAGACTGAGGCACAGGTCAGTCGAAGCTCGGGGCCAGGAAATACATAGCTGCTTACCCCCATAACAGGATCGTCAAACTGGTGTTAATCGCTAGCTTCCGACCGGCGAAGAGGGGCTTGATGTGCGAGCTGAAAGGTCGTGTATCGTCAGAACCTCTGCATTTACGCACGATATCGCAAGCCTCGAAGATCCATCTACTCACAGATTCATCTGCGAGAACGTCCTCCGCAAGATATCCTTCGTCGTCACATGCACCTGACCGCCCTTGATGCTCTTGAAATCCTCGATCGTGAGGCTAATCTGTCGCCCATTGCGCTTCGCGAGGTGCTGGAGGACCTGAGGGAGTAGACAGAATTAGCAACGAACTTCACTAAAAGCGGCAGGCCGTCGAAGACGTAGAAGAAGAAGACTCACCGCCAACGCCTCCTCATCCCGGCCCTTCGCGATCAGGTACTTGCTCGACTCCTGCAGGTCAAAGATGATGAAGCGCGCGACGAACATGAGGAAGGTGATCGAGCCTCTGCGAGTATGTGTAAGTATGGTCCTCATGCAGAGATAGCGTACCCGCCATCCTGTGCGATGCGAGCCATGGTACTCACAGGAGGTAGCTGTGGGTTTATATCAGTTTTCGTGCCGTGTAACTTCACGCTGAATACGTGAGGGGAAGAAACCGCTTTACTCACCATGTATATCTCCACCCCATGTTATCCGCCTTCATGCACTCGCCTTGCGCGATGCTGGGGTCGCACGAGTAGTTCGCGATGAAGCCCCATGCGACGACCGAGGCAACGAGCTGCCCGATGGCCCACCAAGCAGAGAGGAGAGTGAGGGTCCACTGGAGGGATATTTAGTCAAAGTCTTCCCACTGATGATTTCTAGGCGCGTGGGGAACACGGAGACATGGAGTGGATGTGATGACGCGTGTAGAAAGAAGGGAGATAAAGTGGGAAACGCCTTCCCAGATTCGTGGGATTCGAAGCATACAGATACCAGTGGGAGATATGGGTGAGAAGAGGGACATGACGCGGATACGTAGGAGTGCAAAGCAGATACGCAAACACGCACCTGATGCGATTGGGGGATGTGCTCCAAGAACAGCGCGCCGTCCACCGGCAGATTCCCTCCTATCCCGAACCCGACACAAGCTACGAGCGCGCCAAAGGCGGTGAAGTTGGGTGCCGCGCCCGCTGCGATGCCGAAGACGCCGGCGATGAAGAGGGTGATCTGGAAGGTGAAGGTTAGTCGGTTAAGTTGGATGAGGGTGGAGAGGAGGGAGAGAGGAGGAAGAAGAGGGAGAAGAGGGAGAAGAAAAACGGCTAAAGCATGCTAGCGAGAGTTATAGGAAGGCCGGCAGGTGGGTAATCAATGGATGGAGATGACGGGGTCCACAGAGGAGATAGAGAGAATGGAGAATCAATGGGTTGACGGGGAAGCATCAGCGGGAGGCGGGGAGAAGTAGATGGCCAATGATGAGTGAGGTTTAGTGAGTCGTGTGCGCGATAGCCGCAATCGCGCGTACGATAGCGGTGGTCGTGTGCTGGTCGCGAAGGCCGACGAGCACGGTGATACCGATGCACCTCGCCGTCACAGCACGACCCAGCCCCATAGCACGTCCACGACCCAGCGCCAAAGCACGTCCACGACCCAGCACCGAAGCACGTCGACCTCACAGCTCACTGAAAAGCACCTACTCACATTGAACGACAACTTCCGCCCGATCACGTCCGCGAGCACGCCCCATGTCGACGCGCCGATGATGAGGCCGACGTAGAGCGCGAGCGTGGCGAACTCGATGCGCGTGGGGTCGAGCTCTTGTTGGACCTGCCCGAGGACGACGGCGATGCCTTGGAGCCAGATGTCTGGGGAATGAGGTTAGATGCTGGTCGAGAATACGGGGACATAGGTAAGTGGGACGATAGTGTAGAGGAGCAAGAGGGGGGGGACGGGAGAGGGGGAAGAGGAAGGGAGAGGTGAAGGAGACAATAGGGAGAGCATGGACGTAGGGAGGAAGAGGGGGGGAGGTAGCAACGCACTGTCGGCCATCCAACCAAGGCCGGTGAGGGCGAAGAGCTCGAGCTGGTAGCGACCGAAGCCAATCCTAAGACGAGGTTAGAGAGTGTTGCACGCGATCGAGTGGAACGTACTCTTCCTGCAGCGTGCGATTTACTGGCAGACGTCGTCAGCCACACTGTCCCCCAAGACGGACACCGCTAGCTACGCACCGAGGGCACACTTGAGCTCATACGCCCGATCGACGCCTGTCTCCGTGTCCAGCTCGTCCACATCGTCCGCCAGTTGGTCCTTCACGTCGACCGCCTTCAGCTTCTCGGGGTCCTGCATCTGCGCGCGCGACATGATCGTGTGCGACTACCGGCAATGACGGGGGGAAACAAAGCGTGAACAAGGAGCCCAGTATATCAATCAACCAGCAAATACTCCCCCCGGGCGGTGCGGCCTGCCGCCGCGCTGTTCCTGTGCGGTAGAGCGTTTATCAAACGGTGGAGCGGCTCATGTGGGAGGGTTCAGTTCCCCGCGACGGGAATACAAACGAGGCCCGGGGGTCGGCCGGGCGACCAGCAGGCGCGGTCCCTCCGTATCATCACCCGCGGCAATGTCCAACAAGGGGCACCTAATCCGGACGGCGGCTGCGCAAGGGGCACAGGGACGGGGGAGCATGACGAGCAAGCACGCAACATGCGCGCGCGCAAAGGGAGTGCCGAGAAGAGAAGGAGGACGCCGGGCATGTGGCTGTTTGCCGCCGGTCTCATGTGCTTGGCGGGTGCCGCGTGGTGGACCTACAGCGTATGACGCGCGAGCGATTTTTTTCGTGGCGGGCGCCTCGGCCATGTTCCTCGCGGGACGGGTGACCGCGTCAGGAGACGAGAGGTGCGCCACAGTTGCCAAGGCGAGTTGGTTGCTGGACTGCATTTCGGAGGCCTGGGTGCGCGGCGCGGGGAAATGACGCAGAACGGGCCTTGACAAAGGACCTTCGAAATGTTCATTGCTTGGAAGAGGGCTAGGCTCACGAGATCGAGGCGTGTACAGTGTCCCGGACGGTGTCAACGTCCTCCAGTCAAGGACACCGAGAGCCCGGTCGCATCGATGTGTTGACGCCACAAGTTCGGAAAAGAGCGAGCAGCCACGGTCACGCGGACGGTCGACGCGACATCGCTTCACTTTTCGCGCCACCTTCATACAACTCTGCTCTTTCACTCCTCTGCCTCTGATTTTCTGTTTTTTCTTCCTCATTCCTCAGACAAATTCTGAGCCTGTGAATGCGTACTGAGGATAGTATTCGTCGCAAAAGAAAAATAGGGAGGTGATGCGCTATCACCTTGCTTGCAAGGTCTTTCCCGTGTCTTATTGACCCCATCAAAAATGACCCCATGTGCGTGGCACGTTCCGACGACAACACCGGCCAACGCGTAGACACTTGCGTCCACAACTCCTGTACGAGACCACACGACGAGCTCTGTAAGTGGAAAGGAAAGGAAAGGAAAGGAGATATTCGGGCGAGGTCCCTAAACAGGATAGCAGGATGCAAACTCATGCGCGAGATGCAAGCAAGGTTCGCAGCCGGCGAAGCCGGGGCTTCCTCTAGTACGAACTACCCTTAGAAATCCTCTCGACAGGATTGCATATCAATTTGGAACTGAGGGGGGAACAGTTCTCCAAGAAGGCTGACTACAATCTAAGTTGCTCTGCAGCTCGCCATCGCTTGTGTTTGCAGTCCCTGTCAAACCTCGTCTACCACATCAAAGCGCTGCCCGACCAGCCGTCTAAGGATATTCATCAGTACCTTGCCATCCCACGAGCTCGCAGCAAACGCACCTCGACCAGCAGCAACGCCATTAGCAATGCCGCGACAATGAAAAGTGAGGCTGCCACAAGAATGGATCTGCTCAATGTGGCCCATGAGTCGGAGGAAACACAGTAGGTACGATGAAGAACGCACGCATTTGCGGTTGCTGATCCCGTTCCTCCCTCCGCTGATTTTGTGGCAATCTGGATAACCAGCCCCAGAATGCTCGCCACATAAGTCAGCAACGAGCAAATGGACTCTCCTGTACCCCGGTGGGGAGTGGGGAACACCTAAAAGCGCATCAGAAAGCCTCATGAGCGTCTAGAAGCGAAAGCGGCGAACCTCCAGCGTGTACGTATACATTACCGCGTACATCGCATTGCTTGCGGCCGAGGAGATACAGGTGAAGGCAAGTACGGCCGCCTCGTTCGTGCTCAGCGTGAAGAGGAACAGCAGGATCCCTGTCAGTAGCGTCTCGAAGACCATGCTCAGCTTGCGCCCCATCAATCTAAATCGCCCTGGTGGGCCGCGCGATCCAGAGTCGACGAACAAGCACGCAAGGGCGGGTCCGACCATGCCGACGATGGAGATGATGGTGTAGTTGCGATAGACGGTGTAGGTGGAGGAGTCGGAGTCGACGCGATGGGCGAGGTAAAGCGGGAGGAAGGCGAAGAACAGCGTGGATGCGATGCCGGTGATACTGTCGAAACTTCGTCAGTATTGGGCTAGCAACGCAGCTAAAGCCAAAGACACTGACACCCAGAATGACATCGTCATGGTCGTGTTGATGGCGAGTCTTCTTCCAGCGAAGAGCGGTTTCAAATGTGACCTGTTCTCGAACGTCAGAAGTTGCAAAGCTAGCGCATATTACGCCAACGCACAGAGATAGTTGAGAGAAGGAGTTCTTGATGCTCTCCTTCTGGGAGATGTGCGTCGCAACTTTGACACGCTGTATGTGCTCGAGCGTCAATGTGATCTCCCGGCCATTGCGCTTCGCCAGATGTCGCAGAACCTGAAAGCGTCAGTCGAGTGGGCGGGTTGCTGGGAGAGGATACTAGCTTACGGCCAGAGCCTCTTCATCGCGGCCCTTGGCGACGAGGTACTTGGACGACTCCTGCAGGTCGAAGACGACGAAGCGGAGTAGGAACATCACGAAAGTCAAGGCGCCTCTGGGGATTTGATATCAGATCAGGCTGCGAGACTGCGCAGCTTGCAAACCTACAGGGCGTAGAAGGTGTATCGCCAGCCCATGTTCGCGCCCTTGGCGCACTCTCCGGGCAATATGGACGGATCGCAGGAGAAGTTGGCGATGAAGCCCCAGGCCACAACGGAGGCGACGAGTTGGCCGAATGCCCACATCACCGAGAGGAATGTGACGGTGTACTGCGAGCGCGTCAGCGAGCACATCTCTGCAATATATTGCCACTAACTTGATGTGATTGCGGGATATGCTCCAGGTATAGCGCTCCTGTACTAGCAGCATAAGAATAAGCGCAGAAGGAAAAGAAGCGCGTACCGTCGACTGGTATACTGGGGTGGAATGGAGTGTGAGCTAATGGCAAACCTGAAGAGGTCGAACTCACTTTCCGCCGACACCGAAGCCTAACAGAGCCACGAGGACATTCAGCGTGACGAAGTCCGGCGAAGCTCCAGCAGCGGTCCCAAAGACCCCCGCGATAAAGAGGGTAATCTACGAAGCTGCATGCGTTAACGGCTCGAGTTTATGCACATATAGACTTACATTGAAGGACACCTTGCGCCCTACGATGTCGGCGATAGTGCCCCAAGTAATCGCACCCATCCCAAGGCCGGCGTACAAGGACAGCAGAACGAGCTCGATCCGCTTGGGGTTCCACTCCTGCTGTATCTGATTGAGAACGATGGCGACGCCCTGCGCCCAGATATCTATGTATCGATGAGCATGAGAGTTCCGCTCGATATTTAAGCAGCGCTTACTGTCCGCCATCCACCCGAGTCCGGTGACGAGGAAAAGCTGGATTTGGTAGCGCCCGAAGCCGATTCTGAGGTAAAAGTCAGGTCTCATGAGATTCGAACGTGCCAATATCGAGCGTACTCCTCTTGTAAACATCGATTGACTGGGCGACGGAGCACAATCAGGCTGATGCACAGGATGGAGGAAGGGCAGCTACCCACCCAGGTCACTTTTGAGTTCATACGCCCTTTGCACGCCACCCCCTTCCACCAGCTCGTCAAGGTTGTCATTTGCGATCTGTTCCTCCACCACAACAGTCTTTTCAGCGTCGCCTGGGGTCATGAGAGCGAAGGAAGAACGCAGTTCCGCCAAAAGAGCGCTCGAACCGAATTATACGACTTGGCAGTAGCGGCAGCGCTAACCTGACGTGAGTCTGAGTTACCGTTCGGGGTAGTGCGGCAGCGGTTCCATGTAGTCGGCCCAAAAGGGTGCAAAGAACGAGCTTCCTGTATTCTATAGAAGAGTTCTGGGTTCGCAGTGGTCCAGATGAAGTGTTTGTCGCGGCCTGGGCGACGTCCGCCGGCGCGGAGGCAGGGTTCGCAAGCGCAATCGCCTCTTTCGGAAGAAGAGCGCTAGCGGCCGCAAGGCGATTGTATCTTTTGGACTGGTCACGCTTCAGCAAGTCTACCGTTGAGCCTTTTTAACGTTACACTAAAACTTCGTACCGCATTATCGAGCAATCTGAGAAAAGGATTGACAGCACAACCTGGGGAAAACTCACGTGAATTCGTACCACGGTCGTAAAGCATCATCGTGCGCTTTGTGTCCCAAAACATAGCAGAGCCTCAGTATATGGGCTCCCTTGAGCGTCGGTGGCGTTTGAGATGACTATGATCAGCGGAAAGCACGATTCAGGACCCGCCATTGTGATTATGCTCGAGCACGTGGGCACCGGCATCTTCCACCTTGTTTTCAGTCGCCATCCGCGCGGTTGTCGTCCCATTTCTGCCTGACAAGGTGCGCACTCTTCATTGTCGGTCCTTCTCCTAGCAAAAGCATCCACATGCGACGTTGACCCTCGTCATGTTGTACGCCCTCCTCGCTAGCCAATGAGTTGTGGCCAACCGCTCGTCAGATTTGTCCACTACCTCCTCCGAGCGCGTATGGAGTCGTCAAGCACGGCACTATGTTACATTATGATTCTACAACAGATCAATACATATTGGAATAACTTCATAGCTCTATTTTCTGCAGGGCGAGCGAGCGACTGACTGGGCTAGCATCCAGCAGTGGGCCCAACATTCTAGGCAGGACAAAGGGCATCGACAGGCTAAAGTTATGATTAGCTTTTCGATCTGACGATGTTCGATGGAGATTCACACACACATCCTTTCAGATACTCGGGTCATTAGTTTTCGTTCACCCATGCGCGCGCATTTTGGAACATCCTGAACCACGGTCCGGGACCATCCCAGCTCTGCTTGAGATCCTCCGGCACCCAGCTGTTCGACACCATAGCAGTGACGCGTTCGGGATGCGGCATCAGGGCGAGTACGCGTCCGTCGGGCGTCTGCACGCCGGTAATGCCGAGCGGGCTTCCATTCGGGTTCAACGGGTAGGTCGTCGTCGGCTTCCCATCAGAGTCAACGTATCGAAGCGCGACTTGCGAGGACGCAGCGAACGCAGACGCAGCGGACTGCTGCGCCTCCTTGTCGTGCGCGCCCGCGAACACGGTTCGGCCTTCTCCATGCGCGACGACGACAGGGAGCCTAGCGCCACCCATGCCGCGGAAGAAGACGCTCTTCTCCGCCGCACGCTCGTCGACCTCGACCTCGCACACCCGCCCCTCGAACCGCCCGCTTTCGTTCGCCCGGAATGCTGGCCAGCTCTCCGCACCTGGGATGATCTCCCTGAGCGCGCTGAGGAACTGGCAGCCATTGCAGATACCCAGAGCGAAGCATCGCTTGTCGCTGAGGACTCGTGAGAGCTCCGCGCGTGCCTTGGGGGAGCGGAGCACAGACGCTGCCCAACCGCGCCCGGCGCCGAGCACGTCGCCGTATGAGAAGCCTCCAGGGAAAGCGAGGCCGCGGACGTTGCCGAGGGTTGCCTTACCCGATAGCAGGTCAGACATGTGAACGTCGAGAGCATCGAAGCCAGCGGCGGCCAGCGCAAAGGCGAGCTCGGTATGGCCATTGACGCCCTGTTCGCGGATGACTGCGACGCGAGGACGAGGTGTAGAGATTGGCGCGGATAGGGAGGGAACGAGGGGTTGCAACGGGAGGAGGTCGAATGGCAAGTTATACGAAAGACCGCGGTGAGAAGGTGCGGTGATCAACGCATGCTCCTGGGCGGCGCAGGAAGGGTTGTCGCGAAGGGACTGCATCTGGAAAGACGTCTCCGCCCATGCTGTCTGCAGCTCAGCGCGCGTACTGCTGTAGATGACCGCATCTCCAGAGCGAATGACGAAGTCCTCCTTGGTGGTATCGACGTTCCCGAGGAAGAGGATCGAGCCACGCGGGACGCCTGCAGTCTCGAAGGCCGCCGCGAAGGCGTCCGCGTCGGTGGTTCGCACCTGGAATACTGCCCCAAGCTCTTCGTTGAAGAGCGCAGATACAGCATCTCCGCCAAGCGCGTCGATGTTGACATCGACACCGACCCGTCCAGCGAAGGCCATCTCCGCAAGAGTGGTGAATAGGCCACCGTCCGAGCGGTCGTGGTACGCCAGCACCAATCCAGGCTTCTTGCGCCTGACGCTCTGACACCCGGTGAGGAAGGCCTTCAACACGCCGGCGTCGTCCACATCCGGCGTCTCCGCGCCGACAGTGCTAAATACCTGCGCAAGCGCCGAGCCCCCAAGACGTTGCTTCCCTCCCGCGACATCCACCAGTATCAGAACCGTCTCTCCCGCATCGCTCCTTAGCATCGGCGTCCATGTGTCACGCACATCGCGCACCGGTGCGAACGCCGTCACGATCAGCGACAGCGGACTCGCCACCTCCCTCTTCACCTTCTCGCCACCCTCGCCCTCACCTTCCCACCGCATTGCCATCGACATCGAGTCTTTCCCCACTGGAATGCCGACGCCGAGCGCGGGACATAATTCCAACCCAACGGCCTTCACCGCCGAGTACAGCGCCGCACCCTCGCCCGCCTTCCCTGCCGCGCACATCCAGTTCGCGCTTAGCTTCGTGTTCTGCAAGTCGACGGCCGCAGCCGCGAGGTTCGCCAGCGCTTCCGCGACGGCCATGCGCGCTGAGGCGGGCGCGTTCGCGACCGCGAGCGGGGTGCGCTCGCCCATGGCCATGGCCTCTCCGGTGTGCGTGAAGAAGTCATAGGACGCGCGGGTTACGGCGACGTCGGCGACCGGTACCTGGTAGGGGCCGACCATCTGGTCGCGCGCGACGAGGCCGGTGATGGACCGGTCGCCGATTGTGATCAGGAAGTTCTTGGACGCAACGGACGGGAGGCGGAGGACGCGGTTGGCTGCAAGGGAGATGCGGTCAGAGATAGACGCGCCTGAGGGGAGGTGTGCGGATAGCGAGGCGTCGAAGGCCGAGAGGGCGGGGACGAGGGTGGAGTCGCTGCGCGACATCTTGGGCGGCTTGCCGAAGAGGGTAGACATGGGGAGGCGCACGACGTCCTCCTTCAGCAGCCTATCCGTGACGACAAGTTCCTCCTCCGCCGTCGCAGTCCCTACCAGCGCATACGGGCAACGCTCACGGCGCGCGACCCGCTCGAATGCCTCCACCCCATCCGTCTCCAGCGCCAACACATATCGCTCCTGACTCTCATTGCACCAAATCTCCATCGGGCTCAACGACGAATCTGCGACCGGTACGTCGCGGATCTCGAACACGGCTCCCAGCCCCGCGTCGTGCACGAGCTCCGGGAGCGCGTTCGACAAGCCGCCCGCGCCGACATCGTGTATGCTCGCGATGGGGTTTTCCTGCCCAGCGGCGACGCACGCGGCAATGACCTGCTGGCAGCGGCGCTGCATCTCCGCGTTATCGCGCTGCACGCTGGCGAAGTCGAGATCGGCGCTCCCCGCACCGCTCGCCTGGCTGCTCGCCGCGCCGCCGCCGAGGCCGATGAGCATTCCCGGCCCACCGAGCACGACGAGGCGCGCGCCGGGCTGAATCTTGCCCTTGAGGGAGTGCTGGGGCCGCACCGTGCCGTACCCGCCGGCAACCATAATCGGCTTGTGGTACCCTCTCACATCGCCCGGCGCCGCCTCCACCTCAAATGTGCGGAAGTACCCCGCGAGCGCGGGCCGCCCGAACTCGTTGTTGAACGCGCTCGCGCCGAGCGGCGCCTCGAGCATGATGTCGAGCGCGGACGCGATGTGGGCGGGCTTGCCGATCGAGTGCGCCTCCCAGGGCTGCGTGAAGCCCGGGATGCGCAGGTTGGAGACGGTGAAGCCCGCGAGGCCCGCTTTGGGCTCGGAGCCGCGCCCGGTGGCGCCCTCATCGCGAATCTCGCCGCCGGAGCCTGTGGCTGCGCCGGGGTAGGGCGACACTGCGGTCGGGTGGTTGTGCGTCTCGACCTTGATGAGCATCGGCGCGTCCTCGGGCTCGGCGTCAACCGTCCACACCGGCTCGCGCGCCGCGTCGTGCGACTGCACCCGGAAATGATGCACCGCGGCCTGCCCCTCGAGCACCGCCGCGTTGTCCGAGTACGCAGAGATAGTGCGCCGGCCCTCGATCACCTTCTCCGTGTTGCGAATCATTTGGAAGAGCGACGCGTCCTGCTGCACCCCGTCTACTGTCCACGCCGCGTTGAAGATCTTGTGTCGACAGTGCTCCGAGTTGACCTGCGCGAACATGAAGAGCTCGGCGTCGGTGGGGTCGTGCCCGACGTGTGCCGTGTACGCAGATACGAGGTAGTCCATCTCGTCCGGCGCGAGCGCGAGGCCGAGCGTGCGGTTTGCTTCCTCGAGCGTCTTGCGCGCGGTCTCGGGGGCTTGATCGCGCAACGCGACGGTACGCAGGGGCCGCGGCGCGTGGTGGGAGAAGAGGAGCTCCGCGTCGGGGAGTGCGAGGCCCGCTATCTGCGTCATCCGGTCGTAGATGAGATCGGTGAAGGTGGCGAGTGCGGTGGGGGTGAGCGCCGCGCCGCCTTCGAGCTCGAGGACGTATGCGCTGCCGCGCTCGAGGCGGTCGATGTGATTGGCGAGACCGCAGATGCGCGCAATATCGGTCGCTTTGCTAGACCAGGGGGAGATGGAACCGGGGCGGGGGACGACGTACACGACGTTCTCGCCCTTTCTGAAGCGCGCCAGCGTACCCTTCAGCTGATCGTCGTCCCCGTACGACAGCAAGCTGTTCAGCGCACGACACCAAGCGCTCTCCGTATCCGCCAGCTCTTCCTCCTTCTCTGTCGAGGTACCATTGACAAGGTGCAGCCAGATCGCATCAACGGAGGTGACTTGTGGGCAGATCGCCTGGATGCTCTTGAGCAGCACGGCGCGTTTGGCGACGGTAAGCGCCGACGATCCGGAGAGAACCAGCATTTCTGTGTAGATCCAATAAGCATGGGTAGATTGGGAGGATATGAAGGTATATACCGGCTCTGGTGGGGTCTCAAGTTGGTGGAACGGGACGAGGGAACTCTGATCGTGATCGAGGATATTGAGATCAGAGAGCCACGTGGATCGCTTTCATTATGGGCTTTCCGAGCCTGTTGCCAGAGATCAAGTACATGTCTGACGAAAGGTAGGTGCAGTCAGATGAGCAGATATTTGGGTGGGCAAGAGCATTGATAGCAGCAAGTAGGCAACCATCATGCAGATGGAGGCTGAGGACAAGGTGGAAAATGCCGGTGACCACGTGCACGGGGTGTAATCGAAATCGCGAGACCGTGTTTCTCACCATCATCATGAACCCAGATGCGCCCTCAGTACACGTGCAAGGCCATGTACTGCTACTCTAGTAACTCTTCGAACGTAAAACCCGCAATGCTGACTTACGCCAACTGTACTGCTAATAAGAACTGACGTGAGTTTTGCTTGCTCTGTCAATCATCTCGGGGTGCAGTTGATCTGCCTGCGTGTTTCTGCAGCACGACGCATCATGTAAAATCCAGAAAGCTGCGCATTTAACTTGCTGTACAGTGATCAAGCATTCAATGAGCAGACCAATTTTGGGCTGCCTCGGAGTATTTACTGTCGGGCTTTGGCATCTGTAAAAGTACATCGATCTGACCGCATTATATGTGGCTTTCAATATGCGAACTTTTCAGAGTCCAGGGACGAGCGATACCAATACAAAAGGGGGATCATGGCGGGGATGAGCAAACGGCAGCGAAATCACTCGATGAGCAGTGTCACATCACGCCGGCCCGTTGAGGCGAGTCTCAATTAGGACCACCGTCCGAGCTTCCATGTCGCTACTTCAGCGCCTCTCTCCCCCTTTTCTCACCTCCACGGCCGTTGTGCAAGCGGTGCGCCTTATTACGAGCGAAACCTGCTCAGTATTCGTACCTTCTGGGTCGTCTACGCTGGGATCTCGAAGAGTTACGGCACGACAGGCCCGATTGCCGATGTGATTCCGTGACTGCTCACGCTGCCCATTTCGCCTTCCTTGCAGCTGTTGCTCATTTCCATCCGCACAAAAGCATCTCCGCACGTTTCACGCAGCTCAGTCATACTCTACACTATTCTTTCTACATCCTAGAATATCTATGAAACGAGCGGGCATCAGATGAACTTGTAGGAATATTTCTTAATTGTGCTTGAGTTGCTCAAGCGCTGCTCAACCGCCTTCACAAGCCCGCTGCTCTCGACGTCGGTCACCTCCGGGCTTGAAAATATTATGCGCTGTACATAGTGCACTTCTCTTGTGGCTATCAATTTCTCCGGCGCGACACGAAGACATGAAAGTCCTTCCCGAGGCCAATTGCTCATCGAGTGATGGCTGCTCATCGAATGCTTGATCACTGTAGCCAGTATCCAGTCCAAGAAATGAAATCACCTTGCAGCTAGTGTTCCTTTTCCAACAAAAGCGCGCGATTGCGCCGGCAAACCTTGCCCACGGGGCGTTGATCATGCCATAACAAGCCTTCCGTTCAGAGCACTGAACTCCCCGAGCTCTTCTCTAGAACACAGGAGGCTCGGCACTTGCACTCCCCAGGCCATCCTCATCAACTAACCTCGACCGCTGCCGCACTGACCCCGCAGTGAACGTCAGACCAGCGCTGTCATTACTGCTGAGCCGTATATATCGGTTCGAGCGCTCCTTTGGCGGGACCGCGTTTTTCCTTCGCGATCATGACTCCAGGCGATGCTGCAAAGACTGTTGTGGTGGAGGAACAGATCGAAAACGGCGGCCTCGACGAGCTGGTGGAAGAGGTTGGCGTCCAAAGGGCGTATGAACTGAAAAGCGAGCTAGGTGAGCCGGTAAAGCTCTCTTTTTCTTACGTATCCATCTGAACTTGAGGGGTCACCAGTGAATCGATGCTTACAGGAGGAGTGCGCTTGATACTCACTCGTTACACTCTCTTGAAGCCTGACCTACATGTTAGGGTGGGCTTCGGACGCTACCAAGTCCAGCTTTTCCTCGTAACCGGGCTTGGGTGGATGGCGGACAGTAAGCGCCGTTTTCATATTCAGCCAGGATTTGCGCTTATCGATACGTAGATATCTGGGCGCAGGGTGTCGCCATCGTTCTCAGTCAGATACAGCGGGAGCTCAATCCCAAGCGGATCGAGTTCGTCATGCTGTCCTTGTACGCTGGCCTCGGAATTGGTGCCGTCACTTGGGGCACTATCGCCGACATCATAGGGCGCAAGGTATCTTTCAATGTAAGTCTATCTGAGCAACCACTCGAGTCATACCTACTCAACGTCGTAGATCACCCTTTTCCTTGCAGGCATCTTCGGGATTGCTGCCGGAGCGTCGCCAAACTTCGTCACGCTGAACGTACTTGTGGCCCTGTTGGGCTTCGGTGTGGGTGGAAAGTAAGTGTGACTACACAGGATTCTCATCAGCTCACGCTCGATTTCATTCCAGTATTCCAGTCGACGGTACGCGCTCGTTTTCCTTCTGCATGTATCTCACGCTGCTACAGGGGCGATATACCTGGAACATATCCCACGGTCGCACCACGTCAGTGTCAGGTTTTCGAAGTGTTGTGCTTGCTGACGCGCTTGCAGTACACCGTCACCTTCCTCTCGGTGTTGTGGGCATCGGGCCAACTCGTCGCCTCCGTCGTCGCATGGGGCTTCATCGCTAACTTCTCCTGTGATTCGTCCGCGTCGCCGGGAGAGTGCGCAAAGGGAACGAATATGGGCTGGAGATACACCTTCTATGCCTTGTGTGTTCGCAAGCTGTGATATCGCGACCGGTTCTGATTCCTGATTTCTCAGAGGCGCACTAACTTTCGTGATGTTCCTGCTCCGCTGCGTCGTCTTCGATTTGCAGGAATCATCGAAGTATCTCATCGCCAAGGGCCGCGATGAGGAGGCCCTGGCCGTAAGTAGACTTCGCATCTGAAAATAATGCACTCAGCTCACCCTCTCAGGTTCTGCGTCATCTTGCGAAGCGCAATGGCCAGGAGATCACCCTGACACTTGAGGACATGCAACGCGTCCAAGTCCCGACACGTATCTCGCGAAAGGACATCGTCAAGAAGTCCCTTTCCCAACTATCTCTGTTCGTCAACATATTTTCTTTTAGTCTTGCAAGCGTTACGCTGTTGTCTAGGTCACATCTGAAGCCGCTCTTCGCTGGGAAAAGACTCGCCATCAACACGACCATGACGATGTCGATCTGGGCGTTCGTCTTCACCTTTAGCTGTGCATTTTACCACATACTGACGAGCCTCTCAGTATCACCGGCGTCGCCTCTCCGCTCTTCTTCGCCTTCCTCCCGCTGTACCTCGCTCGCCGCGTCGACTCCGACTCTTCCATCCACACCGTCTACCGCAACTATACCATTATTTCTGTCGTCGGCATGGTCGGCCCCGCCATCGCGTGCTTGTTCGTCGACTCTGCATCGCGCGGCCCACCGGGGCGCTTCAGATTGATGGGGCGCAAGCTAAGCATGGTCTTCGAGACACTCCTGACAGGGATCTTGTTGTTCCTCTTCACGCTAAGCACAAACGAGGCGGCCGTACTGACCTTTTCGTGCATGTCCTCGGCCGCAAGCAATGCGATGTACGCAGTGCTGTACACGTATACGCTAGAGGTGCGTCTTTGTTTCTCGGACGACCAGGAGGCAGGCTGATGGGTCGTCAGGTCTTCCCTGCACCTCACCGGGGAACGGGAGAGTCCATCTGCTCGTCGCTCAACTGGTTGGCTGGGATTCTGGCGCCGGTGATTCAGATTGCCACAAAAGCAGGGGGCGGGGAGACAGGCTCGGCGACAGCTAATGCGTGCGTTCATCATCACAATGTGCGTAACCTCGTCTTATAGAGTGCACCGACAAGATCCATCTTCGTCGCGGCCTCGCTTTTCATTGTCACTGCATTGCTTATGGCATTGCTGCCATTCGAGGTGCGTATACCCCAAGCTGTTAATACGAGATGTTGATCTTAAGGACCCCCGTAGACGGCTGGTCGGGCTGCACTTTAGAACGCTGTGGGAAGTACGAATAACTACACGCAATCGCAGGCTAAAAGTGGCGGGACATCCGAGGAAATCCTTCCATGCATTACAATGACGCGACTACAATGTTAAGCCGGCGGTGCTCGAGAGCGAATGCAATAATGATGCTTAGTGTGCAGTAGCGCCCGAGGTGCCAAGCCCGCCGTCGATCTGCCTCAGTTCGGGACCACAACATCGTGAGCCTCGTCGGTGTTAGACGCCACGGGGACGTCACTATCCTTTGTAGGCAATGATTGCGCCGATGAGGGGTGCGTAGACAGCTTGTTGTGCACTCTCATCATGGCCTCCTCCACCTCGACGACATTCGATGTCGATGTAGAAGAACATCCGGCCAGTAGCGAGACCGATCAGGAGCTTGTCCGACGCGCAAGCGAGGACACGGTTTATGGCAGGAAATGCGCGCTCGGTATGTGGCTCAACGTCCTGCCCTCGGCCAGGCTGATATATTTTCGGTAGTGAATCGCTGCTTTCAAGAAGAGTACCCCTTACCATGAACTGCGTAGAAAACCTCCTCATCCGAGTTTGTCCTGCAGGATAGGCTTTGGACGCTACCAAATCGAACTCTTCCTGTTGACTGGCCTGGGCTGGATGGCGGACAGTTAGTCAAAATTATTTCCTTGCATCGAACTCGTTCGACTCACACTTACTCAGATATCTGGCTTCAGGGCGTCGCAGTCGTTCTTGTTCAAGTCCAGCAGGAGTTCAAGCCATCCCGTGTCGAGTTCGCAACACTCGCACTGTATGTAGGCCTTATCTTGGGCGCCAGCGTCTGGGGCACTCTCGCCGACATGATCGGGCGCAAAGTATCATATAACGTATGGCTGCTTCTCCCGTCTCTCCTCACCAGGATAGTCTAAGTTCGCTATCAGGTTACGCTCCTCATTGCAGGGGTATTCGGTATAGCGGCCGGAGGTGCTCCTAACTTCGTGACTTTTGCGGCGCTCGTAGCGTGCGTAGGCTTCGGAGTTGGAGGCAAGCGAGTGTAAATCAAGAACCTCTTTTGAGCATACACTGACGCAGAATACTCTCTCAGCGTTCCTGTAGATGGTAGAACCTCTATCATCGATAATCCATCCATTCATCACTGATTTGCGTCTGCGATAGGTGTACTTTTCCTTGAACATATACCACAGTCGCATCAGGTATTTCTTTATTGCCTATCCGGACTCGTTGACGAACTCAGCAAATTTCGACATCCAGTATCTTCTCACTTTCTTGTCGGCGGCCTGGGCTGCAGGCCAACTTGTGGCATCCGTTGTCGCTTGGGGCTTCATTTCGAACTTCTCCTGCAAACCCGACGCTCCTCAAGCAGAATGTTCGAAAGTGAACAACATGGGATGGCGATACACCTTGTTTGTTATTTTCAACAGCCCCATGCAAATTGCTGATAAATTCGTCTATATAGCTACCTTCTGTGCGTCCAAGCGCGTCTGCGTCTTGTGCATGCTGATTGCAGGTACTAGAAGGTCTTTGACATGCCTGGTGTTCGTCTTCCGCTTCTTCGTTTTCGACCTACAAGAGTCGTCAAAGTACCTTTTGGCGAGAGGACGCGACGAAGAGGCGCTAGAGGTTGTTCATCCTGTTCTCCTCGACTATCCTCGTCATGACCGATATTACCAGGTTCTTCAGCACATATCTCGGCGCAATGGCCGTACCATCAGCCTCACAGTCGCTGAACTCAAGGCTGTGGAAGAGAAGGCCGGCCGAACCAAGGACGTGGGCCGGCGCTCTTTGAAGCCATCCCTGTATGTTTTTCCGTGCATCCGCTATTCGAGTCGCTGGGTAGAATTCACAGATCGCATCTCAAACCCCTCTTCAATGGGCGTCGACTAGCCATCAACACCACCATGACGATCCTATTGTGGGGGTGAGTCGTGACCAGCCCTTCCATTTACAGCTACTCACAACAAGAACCATACAGTTTGATTGGCCTCGCCTACCCGCTCTTCAACGCCTTCCTACCGCTTTATCTAGCAGACCGCTTATCCGACAGCGACTCGTCCACCGGCACCACGTACCGCAACTATACGATCATCTCTGTACTGGGCATCGTCGGCCCCGGCATCGCCTGCCTCTTCGTCGACTGGACGCGCTCGAACGCCAACATCGACCACAATGTCAAACACGCCGACAGCGAGCCCACCCGCAAGTTCGCCCTCGTCGGCCGCAAGCTCGTCATGGCTCTCAGCACGCTCCTCACGGGCGTCTTCCTATTCCTATTCACGACGAGCAAGACCGACGCCGCCGTGCTCGGGTTCTCGTGCGCGTCCGCGCTCACGGCGAATGCGATGTACGCGGTGCTGTATGCGTACACGCCGGAGGTCTTCCCCGCACCACATCGGGGCACGGGCGACGCAGTGTGCTCTGCGTTCAATCGGATCGCTGGTGTGCTTGCGCCGGTCATCAAGATCGCGACGACGTCCAGGGAGGGGGGAGCGACTGGGATGGCGGCGAATTTGTGAGCAGGCGTTGGTCCCATATCCATTGGGTCTCGGAGTCCGAGGGGGGGATACTAACGATATCCCATCCACAGACCCGTCTTCATCTCTGCGTCTCTTTTAGTGGTGGCTGCGGTGCTGATGGCGTTCTTGCCCATAGAGGTGAGAACAGAGACAATCCTTCCCTGACTGTTTGAGCTGATACGCTTACAGACATCAGGCAGAGCTGCATTGTAGAGGTGCGATGGATGGCATGAATAATTTCCTGGCGACTCCCGTTCGCATCCGCTCGGTAGAATATTTCGATAGTGCATATAGGTACAAACGTGGTCTAGGTTTCATGCGGCATGCGTGGTTCAGTACGCATTGAACGTCGCAGGCAAACCCTCGGGGAAGTACTGCTTGAACAGCTCCGGGTAGTGGATCTGTCCGACGTCGGGATGGCTCCTGAGGATGAGTGTGAGAATCGATGCCAGAAGACGCATGATTAGCGAGATAGAAAGAGAAAGACTCACTTAACCCGCCCGATGAGATTGACCTTGCCAGATGGCTCGCGGTCGAACTCGGTAAAGTTGACAGCTGCGTGGAGAATCAGCGTTGAATAGCTGGTTGACAAGAACTAGTTCATGGGAGAAAACTCACAATCAGTCTTGCTAACCTGCCCCCGCGCATCCTTCAGTCGTAGGATTTCCTCGGGGACTGGGTGGTCGTCAGCGCCAGGACCATATCTATACGGAGTCCAGTCCAATCCAGTCCGGAGCTCAGTCAATACCCACATTCCAACTTCACGTCCGGCAACACCATATGCAACCCGATATTCTGGAAGAACGGCACCGAATACCGGGGTGTCGAGCCTCGCGGGGACTTGACGCGGTGCGAGGTTGCTCGCGCGAGGCCTTGAGTGACGAATTCGAGGGCTTCAATGAACAGAAGATCAACATTTCTATGTAGCGCACGGGATTAGAAGTCTCAAACGTACCCTTCCCAATATTGATGACGAAGGTACCAGGGATTGGCGGGACGTCGATCCAGTCGCCAGTCAGGTTCTGCACCTGCAGGCCCTCGTGTTCTGATGCTTGTAGAAGCTGGCGAGTCGAGGCATCAGAGGGGTCCACTCCGACCACCTATCCGAGGTCAACTCACGAAAGTCAAGAACCCCGCATCATAATGCGCGCCTACGCCCTGATCGTCGCCCTCGCTCTCCACCACCGGGTACTTCACAATTTTCGCCCGATGCTGCATAAGCTCCGGCTTGTCATAGAACCTATCCAGCCGATGTTCCCCCAACCCCAGCGCCTCCCCGACCAGCCCCGCGAACGCATAGCTCAGCTCCTGCACTTCCAACAAGTACTTCTCCGCCACCTCCCTGAACCCAGGAAGCGCCTCCTCTTTCGGCCACTGGCTCGGGCCCCACAAGTTATAGTAATCCGGGTCCCCCTCGCGCCACCGGCTCTGATGCGGCGTCGCGAAGTCGAGCTGCTCGCGCCGGTCGACCGCCCCGCGCGTGCGCTCCGTGCCGAACGCGGTGTACCCGAGGAAGTGCGGGGAGTTGGTCATCGCGATGGCGCGTTTCTCCTCCGGTGGTAGAGCGAAGAAGCGAGGGATGTAGGAGCGGAGGGGGGCGGTGGAGACGGGGGCGTTGGAGAGGTAGAGGAAGCCGACGTTGATGAGGGCGTGGCGGAGCTGGAGGAGGAAGGAGGCGCGACGATCGGGGTCCAGGGCGGCGCTATAGTCAAGAAGGGGCACAGTGGAGAAGTTGGGGTTCGGGGCGGCCATGGTGGATGGGTAGGGGTGCTCGAGGTGATAATGGGTGTCGATCGCGGTGGGGGATTGCAGTAGAGGTCGTCAGTCGCCGTTCTCCGCGAGGCGGCCTACTTATCAGCTGTATAGCCAATGTCGATGGTGCAAGATGCGGTCTCGTTGACGAAGTCAGGAGGTCTGGACGACCCACGGTGATCGCGTCATCGTAGCGCGACGCGCCGGCGAGAAGGACGACGCAAGTATACTCCCTTCCAGGCCTTTGGAAGAAGGAGACCCTTTTGTACAGTGTGAAGGGTATCAGTCAGAGACATTGCATTGACTTTAGCTCAAGCTACATTGTCGCCGTCGAGTACAGACGAGGTGGGAGGAAGAAAGACGCATTTCCTGAATGCGGCACGTGCCATGTGGCATGGATAATTATTTCCCACGCCTCTTCCCCGCGCCGTCCTCGCATTCTGTCTTCGTCGACGTTCATGGCCGCCTCCTAGACTCGAATATACTCGACACCTGACGTTGAAAGAAGGCTTGGGTATTCCAGAACGACGCTCTTCATCCTAGAGGAAGGCTTTACCATGCATATGCCGTACTCAGAACGTCTTGTCGACACCAAGGTCTTGCGTCAAGGATGATGACGGCCGAGCAAACTGGGTTCACAATGAATCGCCAACGCCGCTCTATAAAACTTTGACCTCTTTCTGGACTGCAACCTCTGTGGCCCACTCGATCTTGCGACCAAATCGAACAATCATGCAACCCTTCACGCTCCTCGCCACTATCTATGCTGCCCTCTTCGTCACGCGGCCCGGCCCCTTCGACGATGTCAAGGACGAGTTCTACCGCGCAAAGATCGTGCCAGATGTCCTGCCCTCCTTCGAGCCCTTGCTCGAGCTATACGTCGAGTTCCCTGGGGCCGTCGTACGGAAGCCTGGCGTGGAGCTCGGTGTGAAGGGTAAGTCATCGATCTGCTTGTGGTTGCATTCCACTTTGCTCGTCCGAGTCTGATTGATGATGCTCCTTCGTCGCAGACACGGACACCTTCCCTCGATTTGTGATCAACTCCGTTCGTCACAATGACAGTGAGTGGACGTGTACTTCTCGCGCGCGTCTGCAGTCGTATTGACCGATTTGAACCCAGTGTTCAAGAAATATGTTGTATGCTACCAGCCTCCTGTTATACGATCAGACCCCTCACCACATCTTCCCTAGCTCTTCGTCGTCGACCCCGACGCGTACTACCCCGACGACCCATCCGTGTCGCAAGTGCGGCACTATCTGGGCGCCAACTATACGGTTGAGGGCGTTGGTGAAGACCATATCTGGTCGGTAGCGCCGCAAGACAACCTCCGCACGCCCTTCACATCCCCCATCACGAATTTAACCGAGCCCGTCACGGAATGGAAATCGCCCGCGCCGCCTGAGGACTCAGACGCACACAGGTGAGTTGGTTGTCTATCTGGCTCACGAGTAATATGTGCCTTTCTTCTTGTGGTGCCCGCGAGTCGCCGCGGCGCTGGTGTTTGGCTTGGGGGTGCGTGTTTGGTCTCGACGAAGCGTGTTTGCGTTCAATGAGGCGGGTTTGGCTTGGTGGTCGGCCGGTTGCCTGTGCGTGTTTGGCTTGGTGCACAGCGCGGAGGGGCTCCTGGTGTTCCAAACAGACTACAGCCTTTGTTCCGGCCCTCGTTCCCGTCGCGTGGCCCTCCCCCGCTGGCGGCGCAGGAATTAGGATTGGTTTGGGGACCACGAGGGGAACACGCTGACTCCGACGAGAGCGACCTCACTCCGAGGAAAGCTCTGTAAGATCCGCGCTGCCCGTCTGACCTCGTTCTCTTCCATGTGATCCTCCTATGCGTCGCGGCTCGGAGCTCGCGTAGATCTTGCTCTCTGATTACTCTTCGATGCATTTGTGGCACGCGCGTCTCATCTGCCATACTTCCTCCATCTTTTCCCTCCTCCTTTGTTCTCGCTCGATGTTTCTATCGTCTTGCTCGACATCTTCGTACTAACACCAATCGCAGATACATTGTTCTTGCCTATCGCCAACCTCCCCTCTTCACCTACGACTTCATCGCGCCGTACCTCAAGTCTGACCGCCAAGGGTTCAACGTTTCCGAGTTCGCCCTCAACGTTGGGTTGGATGGTCCGGTTGGGGGGACATACTTCACGGTGGAGGCTTGAGGATGGGGAAAGTCAAAGAGGCGTGAAAACCGAGGAGACCGAACTTCAAATAACCGCGCCGGGACGTCGAAGGACATGGTAGACGTCGATCTGCTCATGCGCCGCCGTCTCCTCTCTTGGACTCGACTCAGCATTGTAAGCTAGTGGCAGGTACGGCTTCAAAGTGTACTATTAGTAGGGCAACCTGTTCGATTTTTGGCTCTCACATGGACTGGTGATCAGGTCGAGCAGGACAGGCCAATTCCCGTCATGCCTCGTGGTCCTTTATCCATGTGCGTGAGTTGTTTGCGCGGTGCTAAGGCCAGAAATACAGCGTGGACGCTCGGAAATACTACGATTATAAGGTTGACTTCGACGTCCATCAGTCTTTCGGCGTTTATAGCAGTCTTGGCCGTTATGAAGACTGCATCCCCTCTAGAAGCCTGGGATGCGTCCCCGACCTTCTGAAGTGCAAAGAAGTGCAGAGGAGGGTGCTACTATTGGGGCGTTACATACGTATGTTGCCGCAACCCAACGTACGCGAAGTAAACGACGTACATATTGAAGCCTGATGCTCGCCTCCCTCGAAGCTCTTCCCCGCACTCCCTATTCCCCGCAGTCGTCCCCAGACTATGTGGTCCTCCCCAGACTATGTGGTCCTCCCCAGACTATGAATATTGACGTAGGTACCCTCTGTATAGGCCATATGCTGACGTGGGCCCCATGATCCAAGGACGATAGACGCCGTCCTCACGAGAGGCCTACCAGCCTATAGCTATATATTCGCAGAGGAAGTTCTAGCGCGAGCCGGTGACTCACGCACCCATGTTTGTTGATGTCGATTCGGCGCCAGACAGCCGTCAATCGATTACTGCGCTTTGTGAATCGCGCGCTCATCAGGCGCCGGAAGATATCTTCCGCAAGCTACTGCTTCGCCTATGCTGTCGTCCTCTGCTCCCTCCCTGCAACAGCTCCGCACAGCGTATCTCACGCGACACTACTCCGGACGTCGCTTGTCGACTTGGAGCTGTACTCGAGAGATGGGTCTACTCCCGATCCTAATGGGGACCTAATCACAGTACAAAGGCGCCTCATGGCCGTCCTTCTCCCGTCCTTCGGAGGGAAGCAGATTACCTCACTTCATGCACGCTGAGAACGGAAGAGCCGGCGCGAGGCGCACGGGGAGGCTGCGGGCAGGGCTATAAGAACGTCCTGACGCCACCGCCGCCCTCGTTGCAACCGGCACCCAGCAGCGTGCGCGTCGCAGAGCCTCGTTGCGTCTGCAAGGCCCTGGCGCGTCGAGACCCGACATTAGCCGACCCCCAGCCCGCGCGCGCCTGCCCACCCCCAGCATCACCCCACTCTCCCGGCCATATTTCTGCCCCGCGCGAGCGAAAAGGTATGTCTGCTTGCTTCCTCCTCGGCCTCAGATTCGTTTACCGAACGCTGTCTAGGTTTACTAGCTCACTCATCATGTCCGACTGGTCTCAATGCTCTTCCTCGCCGTCTGCTGCCGAGACGTCCTTCGCGAAGGCGGACGCGAGCCCTGCGCGCGGCGCCGCGCTCGCGCACAGGCGCTGCAGCACCTCCGTGCAGGTCCCCTCCGTCAGCGCCAGACGAGGATCGAACGCTGTCCCTCCTGCGATGCGCCCCGCGCTCCGGCGACGTACTTCCTCCACGCCGACATACTACTCCGCCCCACCCACGCCCTCCGCCATCCGCACCTCACCCTCCCTCTCATCCGCCCAGCCCTCAGATGCCCCAGAGCATTCTCAAAAGCCGCGCTTCGACGCCCGGCGAGCGTCCAGCGAGCTCGCCAACTTCCAGGGCTACGTCAGCTTCCAGAGCATCGAGGGCTTGGGCGGCCCGCCAGGCGGGGCGGACGACATCGTCGACTCGCCGGACAAAGACAATGCGTCGACAAGCTCGAGCAAGCGCACCCGCTGGTGGTGGTCGCTGCACCCGTAACTCGGCTGCGCAGTGGGCATCGATGTCCGATGATCATCTCCTACTCATGTCCTATTCGAGGCCGGCCCTCGAATGCTTGTGTATTGCCTATCGGTGCGTTGTATTGTCGACCGAAGGACCGAAAAGTTGTGAGCTGACGCCACCCCCTGTAGGCGTGTATCTATGTATCTATATGGAATTTCGCAAGGTCCTTACCACCGGGCGCCGCTGGGCGGCGCGCGAGAAGAGACAGAACTCGAAGCATTCCCCGAAGGACTACTCTGTAGACATCCCACCTATGTTGACTCACGACTCTGCATGTGTCTTGGGCTGGACGTCCATGATATGCCCTTCATGTCCCGTTGCACATCATGTACAATATCTGACATGCCTTTCACGCATTCCTGATTCCTTCCGCGTCGCCGGTACTTACCAAGGTCCCTACAATATAGGGTGCCCACGTTCTGTACCTTCGTCATTCGACGCCGCAATCAGATGTTCACTACACATAGGGTGGCGGGGCGCGAAGGACGCCCTGGAAGCCTGTTGCATATAATCTCGCGCACGTAAGGTCGCCCAATGACGGACATACACACGACAAAGTGACGCAGCCTAACAGAAGTCGAAGCGGCGGCAGAGCCAGCAGACCAGCAAAGAGAGTAGCCGGCATGGCCAGCAGACCAAGATAGAGAAGCGAAGCGCAGACGCTGAATTAGGCGAGCCTATGACTTCACGCCCAAGAAGAGCAGCCCGCGCTTGGCGACCTCCACGGCCTCCTCCAGCTGACGCACGTCCTCCATCGTCCACTTCTCCGCGGGGTCGGCTCCGTTGCGGATGGCTGCTTCCCAAGCGCCGCGCTTGCGGCCCAGGTTAACCATCCGCTGCGGGTCCTCGTGCCCGGTGAAAATGACGAGCGCCGTGCGTGGTGGGAGAGCTGCGTGGACAGCTGCGAGGCGGGTGTTGAGTGCTGCGAGCGCCTGGTTGACTGCCTCTTTGGTTGGAGGTGGCTTGAACGCTGGGGGCTCCTCGGGTGGTGGAGCGCCCTTTTCCGGTCTGGCGGTGATCCCTGCGCGTAGTTAGTAGATGGACTGCGCGAGCGATGGAGTCAGACGTACATCCAAGAGTATCCGCCAGCTCCGTGAAGCGACCATAGACGAACTTATGTGAGGGGATCGCTTCCAGAAGCCCGCTAAGTACCTCCTCGTCCGTCGTGCATGCGACCGCCGTCGATGCCTTCGCCCCATGCAGCGCCGGATTCCCGTGATCGATCACCGCCGCGCGCCCCGCGCCGCCCGCGTTGAACTTCGTGCTCCGCGACATGCGCTCAAAGATGCTCTCCCAGTCCACGCGGAACGTCCCGTAGTCCGGCCCGTACTCAAGCTTGCGGTGCAGCAGCTCGACGCAAGCGCGTGCGTCCTCCTCTGGGTCGTGTCCGCCCTCGCCGCGGGCCTGGATCTCGCGCGCGCACCATTTTCGGGTTAGCCAGGCGAGACCGGGCTTGAGCGGTCTGCCGCGTGGGTGATGGTACATGAGAGCGGTGTCGATGCAGAGGGGATGGCAAATCTTGAGGGCGCGAAGATCATTCTCGAGCGAGTGGCCCATGAGAATGGGCATGGGTGCGTCTTTGGGGGTGAGGAACCTGACGATGTCGGCCTGAACTTCAGCAAGTGTGGTGGTGACAGGCGCGAGCGACTCTTCGGTTATCCCTGACCATCTGAGTGGATGTTAGCGAGGATTGAAGCAACGAATAGACATGCAGACGCACTTGGTGAGATAGTCGAGGATGGGCTTCGCGGGCTTGACTAGGCGATCGTACATCACTTTGTCCGTAGTGAAGTCGATCATGCAGACTCGCGCAAGCTCTTGTCCATCTTCAGTAAGACACTGCAGCCAGTCAGTACTAGGCTGTCTGAGATCGACAAGCCACGCACCATCTCACAATCCAACGCGTAGACGCTCCTCTGCTTGGGCTGCCTCCTCGCCTGGAAGTCATCCAGAATGCTCGACTCCTCCTTCGGGATCTCGACCCAGGCGTCGTCCGGCTTCTGGAATGTGTCCGCCATGTACGAGGGCACCGGGTAGTCGTTCTCGATCATTTGCTCCAGCGTGATAAGATATCGTGAGGGATCATTCGCAGTAGAGGCTTCTGCTAACAACAGATGAGCATTGGGCGTGGGCGAAGAGGAGGGCTAGGAGACGAACAGGCAGCGCGCGCGGCCATGCGTTGCCTCCGCTCTTGCTCCGAGACAGGGCCATTGAAGAACGTGCTGAGGACGCTGTGCATCCGGTTCGCATCTCCAGGAGCGCGAGTCGGGACGGCATGGCTGAAAGTCGAGGAGATGAAGGGCAGGCCGATCGTGGGTGCGTCGGGCGGGGGACGAAGGGGAATAGAGATCGGGAAGTTCGGGTTGGTAGTAGCGGATGTCGGGGGAGGAGGGAGGGATAGCACTTCACGGGTGATGCCAGGTACGAGAAGTACGACAACCTTCTGTATTTGCAAGGCGTTCTGAGGGGATGTGAGATTGGTAGCCGCTGCACGGGATCAGCACGCACATCTATCCGAACCCAGTTCGGCGGAGGAGCATCCGCTGTAACATGCAGGACCAACTCTCTGATATCCTGAGGGATTGTCAGACTTTCTTCGCGCCACAAACATGACTACGCACATCTATGCCCATTGCATGATTGCGCTTGGCGATTTCTGCGTTATTGTACAGGAATCGAGGCTGCTTGTCCTACGCAGGGATTAGCATCGTGTTCCCCCAATTATCCCCCTTCTTCTAGACGCGCATACGCCGTCTACGGCGCACTAGAACACGAGGGAGCTCACCAACCATCTGTACTTCCGCCTTTCTCGCCTTCTTCTGCTTTCGCTTCTCGACCTTCGTCCACCCGCCGGTTTCTTCATTTTCTTGCGCAGACAAACCGACAGATGTCTTGATCTTCTTGGCCTTGCTGGTTTCGGGGGAGTGACCACGCTTCATGACGGCGAAAGAACAAGGTGCAGAGGAATATTGCAGGTGCAATCAAACATCAAAGCGCGGATCAATTTTCAGATCAAGTAAAACCCATTGTTCTTTTGTTTGACGCCACCAGCACTTCAGTCAAACTTCAGCAATTGACAAGGGAACAACAGAACTGTGTATGGACAGTGAATGCGTCGGATAGAGTAGATTTCTTGTTGAGTATACAAGAATTAGGCACATCAATATCGTAAACGAATAAGCAAGAAATAAGTAAGTCATAATTGAATAAACAAAGGCGTCCGAGGCAATCGTCAGATCGTAGGCAGAGGTCCCCGTCATGAGATTAGTCCGATATTTGAGCATAAATAGCGTGGACGAGAGGTTCAAGTCAGTCTACTGCATGTCCGAGTCCAATGTGGCATTGTTTAGCATCTCTGCCATGGGTCCACCGAGTGGACGGTGGAAGGCTCCGCTATGCGTCGTCAGAATCAAAAAAGCTTAGACGGGGCGAGGACAAAACTCACAAGAACGTGTTCCAGACAGGACAGAGTTGTTGCCAGTCCGGAGGCGGCGGGTTCGCCGCTGCTGCGGAGTCGACGCCCTCTGCGAGGACGACGGCCAAACCACCCTCTGTATTATGTTAGTCACACTCTGTCAACGATAGGTCACCCAGACACTTACGCAGATGAGGGTCGATGTGGCTGAAGATATGATAGTCAGCAACAAATATACCGCGCCAGCGGGCGAAGCTCTTACCAATGCAGAAACCACGGTCCCGGATTGTCCGCCACAAACCGAATGACCGCGCCCGCGCCGGGCCCCTTCGAATCGGTGCCCGTATTTACCACATCCCTTCGTACCGGATTCTTGTAGTTGAACTCCTCGCTCCCGGCGCTCCTCACCACGCTGAATGAATGGCCGTGCAGATGCATTGGATGAGGCGAACCGGTCATCCCGGACATGTCCGGGATAAGAGTAATCTCGACGACGCTGCCGCGCTTGATGTCGATGATACTCTCTTGCGGCAGGAGGTCCGACGCGCTCTGAGCGCCGCTGAGGATTTGGAGCAGGTAGGGCTTCATCATGCCGTCCGGACCGTGGAAGTTGTGGCCATTGACGTTGAAGAGGACCCCGTCGAATCCCAGGGTGAGGTTAACGGACTGGACGTCGACGCCGTATCCGGGCGTGCCCGGCGCAGCAGGGTCGACCAATGCATGGAGCTCCGGTTCGCGAAGAGGTACTTTGTCGTGCGGCGCGTGCGTGTGTGGTTCATGGTGCGATGCACCTGTACGAGACATGTCAACGACGCGATGTATAATATCGTTGAAGACCGCGGCATACCGTTATAGTGCAAGATCGCAGAATTCAAGCCGCCGGTGAAGTTGGCCTCTACATCATTCGTCCCATGCAAGGCTACGTTCGGCACCGCCCTCATCCAATAATTGTCCTTAGGTTGCGTCGCGTTCAGGATGAACGAGTATCGTTGACCGGGAAGGATTTGAATCTCGTTGACCATCTGCGCTGATGGTTCAGCGTTTCCTTTCAGCCAGACATGAGCCGGCACTCACCAAAGGTTCCGTCAACTGCCCATCCGCCTCAATGATGGTCAAGTTATGTCCGTCAATAGAGAACTTGTAGTTGGGTTCGCAAGCGAGCGAGATGAGACGGAAACGGTAGCGCTTTCCATGCTCGACATTGATCTTGGCTAGTGGCGCAGTCAGGTCCTTTACACTTCGCCCCTTGCCATTGAATAGCGTGCTAGAAACACAAAGTATGATTAGCACCCGCAACATATCCTTAGTCGTGCGCCCATAGGACTCACCTGTCCGCGACAAACGGGCCACCGCCAGGTTGAGTGCGCGCCCCAGAGTGGTACCAATCCGCGAGAGTCAGCACGGTAGATTCTAAAAGAAGACTCTTGAGCGAATATAGGTGAAAGAATGACTGCCTGGCATACCATCGTCGACGTCGTAGTGATCTTTGTAAGGGTCATCTGGGTCGTATACAACTAAAGCGCGTCAATACGATGTTTCCCTTGCCGTAGATTGTAGCGCATACCTAGCGGACCTGTGCATCCAGTATCGTCAGCGATGAGCATGATGTCCGTTCAAAGCAAGCGTACCTCTCAAGCCTGGTTCGCGGTATCCCGTTAGCATGATGCACGCGTCCGTTGATCGCACGACTCACCGTCACAGTACTGGATGAAAGATCAGCTGCTGTAAAATATCTCGAACACAATGCATATGCGTACCTGCAAATCGAAGTGTGAATGATACCAGTACGTCCCCGCCTGGTTGTCATCGGTGCTGAACTTGTACGTGAACTTCTCGCCCGGCATGAGCGGACACTGCGTGACATAGGCAACACCTATCGGGCTCAAAGCTCAGCATCCGCATCGCCAAGACGCCGATAGAAACCAGCGCGAGGCTCACCATCAGCGTAATTAGTCCCCCTCTGGTAAAATCCGTGCCAGTGCTGCAGCGCGCGGATGATTCAGCTGCGCGCAGAGAAAGATGAAGTGTCCGGACTTACAATGCTAGTGGCGATGTACATGTTCGGATCAACGAGAGAAGACAGGCGATCGAGGACCTCGAGCCGAAACTTGTCGCCCTAGGAGGAATTGAACTGTCAACGGCGGCTTCGTTTTTTCGCAAGGGAAGGAAAATTGCTGCGCACCTTGGTCGCCTTTATCATCGGCGAGGGGAACTCATTGTTGACGAGGACGCCGCTGGGATGGTATGAGCGTCGCGCAGCCGAATTCAGGAAAGGCACTCACATGCGCTCGATGCCGTCGGGGGAGACTGGACCGTTCGAGATAGCCAAGGACGCCTTTGCATGTAGTACCTTGGCGGCAGAAGCAGATGAGGGAAGGAGGGCGACGATCGCCGCGCACGTCCTCAATATAATAAATGGGGAGACCATCTCGGGCGTCTCCTCTAGCGCGTGAGGCGGGTGAGAGATGCTGCTTCGGCGGGGTGAAAGTCCTCATGCACATCCCCGACCCTTTATACCCCCGCCCGATATACCCCTGCCAGCCCTCGGGTGATGTCCTAGTCAGGCAGTGGCGCGCACTGTAAACGATCTGTGTTCAGCTCTCCCGAGTCATATCGTGCAAGCTTGCAGAGCTCAATGGTGGCGTAAAGCTGTCCTCTACGGAGAGCCTCAACTTACATTGTGAACGGAGTGAAACCATGGTAGATATTTTCGTCTTCAGCGGTAAATGGCTGCCGCTCGTGCGACCGCTCTCGAGGCAGTGGGTAATGACTGGCAGCTCTATGCAGCGGGAGTTACTGGTAAATGGACGGGGAGAAGGACGTCTCACATGGCTGTAGACCGATAGGGTATCGCCGGATTCAACTTCCGTTTGGCTCGGTAGTAGGGCGGCCCATCCTACTGTCGGAAGAACAAGGAGCGCATCGCAGCGCTGTCCAATATAAGGGCGGTGGTCTTGCAAACAGACCCACAATCTACCCCCTCTACGTAGCTAGCTGGTCATTTCTTGGCCCTCTTTCTGGTCGACGTCTACAAATTACGGCTCGAGGCAAGCTAAGCGAAGGGCCAACTTACGATTGAAGGTGCTCTGCGACATGAAACGAAGTCTACAAAGAGGAGAATGAGCGCGCGGTCAGTGCAGACCGGCCATTGACGACTCACGAGGGGAGCATCGACAACAGCGTCACCAGGCTATGAGAGGCCGACATGGTACCCGCGAATGAACACCAGTCATGAGGTATCGCTCAGCGCTCAGTCCGCGTACCGATCGTCGCATGAGATTGCAACTCATGTCTCCGTGATGGTTAGATTCCAGAAGCATTCAACAAGGTACTCCAGTTGCTGTGAGTCGCCCATTGCAACACCCGTACCTCGCCGCTCCATTAGGCAGTTTGCGAGAAGGCCGCGAAGCTCAGGTCACCGTCAGGTCCGCATTCTCGCAAGCTAGACTGTTCCACGATTCAATTGGCCTAATTGAACATACTGGTACACTTGTGAGTCCCTACCCCGAGCTTCGGGTGTTCGACGTCTAATGAGGGTGAACAAGATTGATCGGCGCAGCCTTGGTGGCTGAGATGAGCCTGAGGTGGGTGATGCGCCGTCCGTCTTCGCCGGCATCCTCCTCTTCAGATACCCTGTGAGAGTGTGGCTCAGTGTCGTTGGTATGCACAAAACGGGCGCGCACGTACCTGGCATGGAATACAATGGTGTTGAAGTGTGTCGCGGGCGCTGCGCGAATCCTCAGCTTGGACTGTCTGGTCACGACGATGGTGCCTGCAACGAGGCCGGTCTGCCGATCGTCAAGTCAGTATACCATAATCCTGGAAGTACAGAAGCACGCTCACTCGCTTGTTCTCGTCCAGCACCTCGATCACATCCTTGAACTCCACCTTCGCCCTATTCGCCATCGCCTTCCTCTCCGTCATATCCTTCCGATACTCATCGTATTCCACGGGCTTATCGTTCAGGAAGATCTCCGCCCTCGGTGAGAGCGCTGTGTCGAAATTCGAGACAAGATTCTGCGCCTCCGTGTCGGGGGCGTATTCGTACACATTCGCTAGGCGCGCCTGCGCCCAAGAAGCCAGAGAGTCGTCTGAGGCGGACATTTCTAGGTTCGTTTGGTATGCAAAGACTGTGCAGAGATGGGAGTTTCGGTCAAGATGCGATGGCGCATATGTGCGGCGAACACCGTCATCGCGGTCGCGGCGATGCGACGCGCAAGTCCGCGGAGAAGCAGGTTGCCCGGTCCGGGTAGTCCGAGATGCCAAGCATGGACCTACAACGTCGTGACAAATCGTACAATGGTCACGGCTGACACTCGCGAACTTAGACGAGGCAATGATCACTGCATTCCGATTCTCGCAGACGGTCACAGCTCATCCATTCAGTGTGGTATGCATGGCTCAGATGGTAAAAAATGGTCCTGACATCCCAAGAACGAATATGGAGCAGAGCCGGGCATGCATGGCCACCCTCCGCTGTATTTTCAATTGAAGCCGCGCTCAAAAGTAGCCACCTTGTACGGCATACCGCTCTCCTTCAACCATCTTTCTTTCGACTCGCTAGCCCAGGATGCCAGTCAATGACTGCCGGTGACGATTACTGCCCATTCTCCCCCGCACAGGCACCTTTATGGACATGTCTGACAGCCCAACAACCCTTCCTCGTTTTACTCCCGCCTTTGAAATGTGCATAACAACGCACCCGTTATGCAACTCTCGATCACGTCCGAGCATGCCAATACAAAAAGCACAGCTCCCTCTTTTCTTTCTGTCCGTTACGTCCATTCGCCACCCCTACCCACCCTCTTCCCTCGTCCAAACCCTCATCCCGGTTGTCGCGCGCTAGCCAACGAACAATGCTCCTCTCCGCCGTCGTCCTGCCAACGATCGTCTCACTCGCGCTAGCCGTGCCGCGTCCGAGACAGGATTTCTGCGACATGCGGGTACGTCTCACCTCCTATTTCGTCGGACGGGGCTCAAGTGGGACTGGGCTAAACTGGACTCACTGACGCGATCCGCTTCAGGCCTGCTTGAACGACCTGCGCATACCCGATTTGCCCGGCTGCATGGCGCTGGCGGCGGATGAGAATGGTGAGTTGGTGAAGGCCTGAAGTTGTATCAGAAGAATTTGCAGCTTACCGGACCCGCTACGATAGCCCCATCTTCATCGGAAGTCCTCGTCGAGCAAGTGCTTTGTTTGCGCAGCGCGTATTCGTTGTTCGAGTATGCTGTGAGTTGCGCATGCTCCTCCCTCGACTGCAACGACTCACCCACTCACGCTACGCCCTCCCAGTCCTCCGCGTGTGAGCCCTGCATGGAAGCGCTCGGGATACCCGACCTCGACGTCGACGCCTCAGAGCCCATAAAAGCGTGGCCTTCCATTATCGCCCCCTCCGACGTGGACCATCCCTTGTACGCAGCGATGGCAGCGGAGGCGTCGCTCTTCCGCGCCGAGGACCAACTCACGAAGCAGGAAGCGCTGGACGCCGAGCGAGAGTGGCGGAGATTGCGAGCAGTGTTCAACCCAGGAGAGCGAGCACTTTCAGCGGCGCAGGCGAAGGCTGATCGCCCGCAAATGGGGCACCTTTTGAGGGACGTTCTGTCTTTTGGGATCGAGCATTGGTGGTGATGTACGGGAACGAAATGAATGATGATCAATGACCACCGATGGAGTCGCTATGGCTGGCCGAGTCGCGAGTTCGCCAGGTCGGGGACATTTCGTACGAGCTGCTGGTCAACTTATTGCATCCACCATCTCTATTTATCTTACTGCTACGTCTATTCAGATTGCTACATCGAAACCACGAATTAGTGCAATAAATCAAGTCAAAGCCAGGATGGGGTCTAGAGAATGATGAACGGCTTCACTTCCACTCGGACTAGACGTCGGGAACAGCTTTCGACGGGCTTCATTGGCTCTCGTTATTACAGTAGCTTGCGATGAAAGCCGACCCGTATACGGCTAGTAACCTGCGGTCATAGATAGTACGGTCATGAAGACCGAGCGTCCCATATATTGGCCATCATAATCTGTTCATGGTAGGACCTTTGGTCTTCATGGACAGCTGTACCGCCCATTCGCAACGAGATGGGGATGAGTATAAAACAGATTCTGGGGAAACGTACCTCGCTCACTAGAACCCTCGGACCTCGTAATCCTCTTGACTGGGTTGAAGTCAGCAAGCTCAAACATTGCCTTCGCTCCGCCTCACCGCTTGTACCACGGAAAGCTTTTGAGTTGCGAATATATGCAATCAGAACAGTCATGGGAGCGGACTCACTCCAGCTCAGAGTCAAAGTCAGATGTCAAGGCCCAAGGACCGCGAGATGCGATGCGGCGGATAACGCCACATATTCCACGTGATGTGCGGTGGCGCGGACATCGCTGACGGTCGGCGCACAGTGCGCAGCCAGCACATCTTGTCCCGAACCCCCAAGCACATCCTCATCTTCACCCTAGTCTCCCCAGTCTCCCCAGAAGAACATGAAGCTGTCGATTCTGTCGACCTTCGTCGCCGGCGCTGCCCTCCGTACGTCGTAGCTTCCGTCATCTGCACACCCTTACTGACCAACATCCGATCGAACAGTCCAGCAAGCGGGAGCAAGCCCCCTCCGCGTTGTCGTCGTATCTAACGGGCCCGCGGATGTGGCCCAGCACATCCGCGTGGGCAGGCCCGCCGCCGAGCACGGTGCGATGCTCATGCCCGACTTCGCTGTCATGCACAGCGAGATGAGCGCCGAGCATGGTGCCCGCCCCTGCCACGGTCGTGGGCGCGGGCGCTTCAACCAGAAGGCGATCGAGATCTCGAACGCATTCCGCCAGGCGCTCGGCATGCCCCTTATCGAGATGCAGCAGCCCGAGCACCACCGTCATCACCACGACGGGCCCCACCGCGCCGAGCAGCGTCCCCACCACGGCCATGACCAGGATGGTCCGGAGATGCGCATCATGGACGTGGATGGCAAGCCCGTGGATGGCGGCGAGGCGCGGATGCCCCCGGGCCCGCACCACCATCACCACCACCGCATCCACTTCCACCACCACGAGCCATCCTTCCTCCGCCGTGTTCACTTCGCGCTTATGACCCTCGGTCCCTGGGAGGGTCGTGCCGTTGCCTTTGTCCTTGGTGCGTCATCATGATTCAACTCCTCTTGCTATTTCACTCACACGCATTCCTATTCATAGGTTGCGGTATTGGCGTTTTGCTGCGGATGCTCTGGGTCCTCGCTGTCGTTGGTTATCGCACTGTCCGGGGCGAGAGTGAGGAGGCAGAGTACCAGATCGTCTGCGAGCAGATCGAGGACGCCGAGAATATCGTCGTGCCCCCTCCTAACTATACGCTCGTGGAAGAGAAGATCGACTACGATGCGAAGGTTGCCCCCGAGGAGAGGAAGTAGACCAATATCTTCTCCCTATTTCTCATTCCCCATCTCCCCATGGTCCGCAGGCAACGGTCCCCCATCCCACCCTCAAAGTCGCACTCAGCCACTTAACCGGACGTGTATTGCTTAGCATTCATCCGACGGCGCACATTGCCTATGTCGCTCCTTAGCTCCTTGTTCCTGTTTACTGCTTGGGACTGCTATTCTGGGAGTACAGCTATCTGTCTCTCGATCTAGCTGGTCCCCAACGTGTACCATACAGTTGCTAACTTATATCTGGGCAATCCAATCTACTGAGATTGCTCAACGAGTCCAAGCTTGAGGCTTTGAGGTCCGAAGCCCTTTGACGAAGACTAAACTCTTTTGGCAAGTACGGAGAAATGCACAAAAGCTACAACGGTTGCTGACCCAACTTCACTATTTCACTGAGGCTGACCCTCCCCATGTGACTCGGGTAGTTGGAAATCCCCCAGGTGCATTTGCTCCTCCTCGGGTCCAGCCCCAATAAACTCCTCCATGCCCGTATCCCCCAGTCCCTCCATGGTCGCATCTCCCATCGCTGAGAAATCGCCCGCGCCTAGCATGCTCTCATCTCCGGCACCCAATCCTCCACCACCCATCATACTGTCGTCACCGCCCAGCATCCCGCCCGCGCCCCCGCTGAAGTCCTCACCACCACCAGCGCCGAAGTCACCGCCCTGCGCGCCGAAGTCGCCAGTATGAGCTCCGAACTCGCCCCCTGCTGTCGCGTCGAACCCTTCGGTGTTGAACCCTTCCGGCGCTCCATGAGCCGCGAAGCCTGCGTCTCCCATTGCAAAGTCGCCCCCTTCGCCGTCGTCTCCTGCCATCAGTCCGTCCGCGGGGGTCATCTGGCTCAGGTCGTGCGTGCCCTCGAGCTGAAGGCCGTCCGGGCCCAAACCGCTCAGGTCGAGCTCGCCTGGTTGAGTTTGTACACCGCCGACAGCCTCGTTACCTACACTACCCTCTGTAGTCGTCTTCGCCTCCTCCGGTACCGGCGGCGGGGGCATCGCGCTCGTCTCCGCTGCCTCAGCTGCAGTCGGGGCGTCCGCAGAGGGCGTGGGTTGTGCATCGCTACCGGTGTTGGTCGAGGCTGCGGGTGCAGGCTGCGGCGGCGCGGTCTCGGCGCGCGACTCAGACGCGGAGGGTGCAGTGGTGACAATCTCGGGCTCATCCTCGTCGGGCTCGTCGGGGAGGGGCGCGAGGGGCTCGTCGACATCGTCTTCGTCGTCGGAGAATTGCTGTGACGGGTGTTAGTATGGGGAGTAGGGGTCACGTGGGTGTTGGTTCGAAAAGACGAGCGGAAGATGGCTGAAAAGAAAAGTCAAGGGATTGGTAGACGAAGTGGTGTATGGTGGCAAACCGAACAAGAAGCACTTACCGGCGGCTGATTGATTTGAATCCACTTGTAAGCCTTGAGAGAGGAGCCCTCAACAGGCATAAGTTTCTTCTCCCAGGTCACTTGGACGCGCTGCATGAGTTGTCTGCGCGCCGCCTCAGTGGTGGCAGCGCTAGGCACACCGACGCGTCTCCGTGTTGACATTTTTGTATCGTTTCGGGTTCAAGGGCCAGGCCAGGCTCTTTGTGGGTTCAAAGCTCTGAGGAAGGACAGATACGCTGCTTTCTACAACCATTCGTTTGTATGCTCAGATAGGCGCCGACGAGGACGCGGTGAGTACTCACGTTTATGGCGCCACGAGACCGTGATTGTTGAAGACAAAAGAGGCAATCCGGCTTGTTGGCCGGACCGGCGCTATTGTTCTCCGGATGACTCATCCCCAAATTTGGTGTTTATTCTCATTTGCCATAGCTGCAACCACACTAACAGCAACTGTCCTTGTTATACTCCAAGTCCTTTCTGCTATCTAATATGCGTGTATGTCAACATCAACCCGAAGTGCCCGACTCAGCCAGGAACAAGTTGTCTCCCGCGAGAAAACAAACAAGCGGAACCGCGCCCACTAACAGATGTGAATAGTGTCAGATATATGTACAATAATATGAAGCAAATATGTCCCAAGCGCGTCGATAGGACGGCATATAACGATGATACATAAGAAATATGACAGGTAGATAAAGACAGAAGGGCAGGGGAGGATAGGATAGGTCAGAAGCCTCGCACCAGCCCCGAGAAGAGCAAATAAATGAGGGCGAGCAAATAACGGGGTAGGAGGAAATAGGTGTTGAGGGTAAGAGCGGAATGAGGATGACGGCGGGCAAGAGTTGTGCAAGTTGAAGAGATATCGGGGAGACAAGGGTCCTCTGTGGGAGATGCTGGCGGGGTAGGTAAAGAAGGGTCATCGTCCTCAGCCGAAGCCGCAGACGGCGACGTCGCTTCCACCCCGTCAGCTCGATCAACATCCGCCGAAGGGCCGTCGGAGACCACCGCGCCATGGTCGCTCGCGTCTGCACCTGCTCACTCTTCGTCACTACTTGTCTCATCCACGGACATCTGTTCCTGAGACAAACAACTGGGCATGACCCAAGACGCACCCGCATCAGCCTGCTGCTCATCGGGGTACCACGTCCCCCATCCACCGCTCTCATCTGGCGGCCACGGACACGCCAGCACCGGCAGACTCGCCTGGTTGGTCTGCGTGAGCTGGGGCGACAACACTGCGGGTGGCGGCTGCGCGTGCGCTGGCGCGACTGACGCCTCACCTCCTGCCTGGCCTGCGCGCCGCGCGCGCGCTTCCTCGGCCTCATCCTCCGCTGCCTCCTTGTCTGCGAGCTTGCGCGCCTCGCGCTCGCGCTTCTCGCGTCGCTTCCGACGCGCCTCGGCCTTCTTCTCCGCGGCCTCGCGCTCCTTGCGCTCTTTCTCGAGGCGCTCGCGCTCGCGCCGAGCACGCTCTTCCTGCACCCACTCGGTTAGTCCCCGCGCAGCGCGCTGCGGCTGCGATTTGTGACGTAGCAGATCTGTGAAGGCATGATCAGTCCACATGTTCAAGGGGAGACCGCCAGGACGCACAGCCCTGCAGGTCTGCTACTGAGAACTCAAATTCAGGCAGTTGCGCAGCGAAGATCTCCGCAAGCCTGTCGAGTTCCGCCAAGGGCAAAGTTGTCGGTGCCCAGAGGTTGCGAACATCGCTGGGAGGGAGTTCCTCCTCTTTTGCCTCGACGACCGGCGGCGGCGATTCCGTGCGAGCGGGTTGCGGGTGGGGAAGCTCTGGAGGCCGTCGTTGAGGTGATGCGGGCGGTGTCAAAGTGCACATCGTAGGACGAGGCCGGTTCTCGAGCTCTCGCAGCTGAGCCTCGAGCTTCGCGGCGTTGAAGGACCCAAGGTCGCCCGAGCTGCCGAGATGGCCACCGTCGATGCGAATGGGCGTCGGCGGGTGCGAGTCATCGTCGTCTGCCGACGTGGATGGAGGCGCACCGAACCAGGAGCCGAGTCGCGAGACACTCGGGACCCAAGAGTTGCGGCGGCCGTCGGTCTGCAGCGACTGTGTCCGCCTCCGCGCAGTTGCATGGGACGGCTGCGACGACATAGGCTCGGCGATAACATGCCTGTCGATGTCGTACTCCTCGTCGGACGCAGTGCCCTGGCTATCCGTCCTCCGCCTCCGACCCTCGAGGTCTATCCGGTCAGGATCATTCGCTGCCCGTGCAGCCTCCTCCTGCAATCGCCGCGCATCCGCGTCTTCCTTCGACACGAAGAAAGCGCGGAAGAAATCAGCCGCTTGCGGCCGAGAGGCATTCTTGAACTCTACCCAGACGTCCATGCGCCCGGGCCGCGCAAGCGCGGGATCCAGTGTATGTACATGTTGCGTCGTTCTGCATGGCAGTCAGTCATCGAGACATTGCGAGCGAACGGGAGAGCGGGAGTCGAACAGTGATAGACACTGTTTGAGTCGTGATGAAGAAGGATGACTCACGCGAACAGCAAACGCCCCTCGCTCGCAGCGACACCATCTAGGGCGTTCAACAAGCCGCTGAGACTGAGGGTGTTCGCCATCGGGTCGGCATCGCCGGCTTTTCTGCGTCGCCTGCGACTGCTACGGTGGCTGCAGTCATGGGTAAGCAGGTAGTCGAGATCCGGTAAGTCTTCGAATACTTACCCAGATGAACCCCCGTACGGGTCGAAGTACGGCTCGGGCGGATTGGGATTGTTGGAGTTGGACCCGTTATTCGGATTGCTGTTTGGGTCTCCGTTCTTCTTGTCCTCCTCCTCGCTCTCGTCGTCCTTTTCTGGCGGTGGCTTCGGCGGCGCGAGCGCGGTATCGAGGTCTTTGAGCAGTAGGATACATCTACTAGGAATGAGAAGCAGGATCACATACGTTCGAAGGTACTGACCTTGATGGAACTCCACCAATCAGAGCTCCCAGAGACTCGTCGGTCATGCCCGGTGCGGACAGCGATATCGTGTACACGTCGAGCGCATAGTGCGATGCGAGGGCGTAGATCAAGGACGACTTGCCTGCCATACCAGTCAGCGATCCGTCGAGCTAGGATCTTTTGGCTACTCACCATTTCCTGGCGGCCCGTGAAGCAGGTATCCTCGGCGAAAGGGGATTCCACGATCGCCGTACCACTGTGATTGTGATTAGTATTGAGTGACCATGGTCCGGAGCATGTGGGAGGCTCATTGGGGGTCAGCAGGGGGCGTCATAGTGATCGATGGGTACGCGTGAGAGGAAAGAAGTGACCAAGTGGGCAGGCGCTAATCAGGCGGACCCGACGCGCGGGAGAATATCATCAAAGAATACAACGCAATGGTTGTCGACAATAGATGGATGCTTGTCACCTCGGTGGGCACAACCGGCGCAGGAAGGTGGGGGACGGGAAGGGAGAGGGACGGAGAATGCCTTACGGCCGCCGAGTAAGAGGGGGGAAGGAGATGAGCGCACCTTCTCGCTGGCGAGGAAGTCCCCGACATCGTCAACTATGCTTTCTTTGATTCCGCGTTCCAGGACCACGGTCCGGAGCGGTCGCTTCGGGCGCGTGCGGTCGAGTGTCCAGTCGTTGCGGACGCCGCCCCCGCGCCCACGGCGGCTGGACCCGGGGAACTCATCGTCACGTCCATCATGGCCGCCATATCCCCCTCCCCCGTGACGGCCACTGCTGCTGTAGCCTCCGCCGCCCCCGTAATAGGATGACGAGCGGCTGTAGTGGCGGGAGGAATAGTAGCCGAAGGGCGATGGTGGGGCGGGGACGAAGAGGGAAATGCTGTGCTCGAGGGACGCCTCGTACTCTTTCTTGGCTGTGCGGACCAAGGTCTTGAGGACGTCGCTAGAGCGCGCGACGACGCTGGAGTGGCGTTAGCACGGGGAATGGAGGTCGGAGATGGACACGCACCTGACGCTGAGCACCTCCTCATCGGTGCTGTCCTTCTTCCAGCGCCACACGCGGAGCCAATGTCCGCGGAAGTATATCGTGAGCTGCGACTCGAAGGTCGGCTGGAACACAACCTTGAGGGAGAGCGCGTCGTCTTCGCCAGCGGTGCGGTCGCGCATAGTGACGCCCTCGCACTCGCGCGTGCGCCCCCATTCGGGCTGCTTTGAAAGCCACAACATGAGCCATGCATACGGCATGTCGGTCTCATGGAAGTGCGCGGTGAGGAAGAACGCTGTCGTCGGGGGAAGTGAGGCAGACACCGTCAGCGACGCGACAGGGCGCTGGGAAGGGCACTCACAGTTGATGAAAGAGGTCCACGCCTTCGTCGTCATGCGCTTCGCGGTCTGCGCAGCGCCGCCAAGGACCATAAGCTCGAGGCCTAGCGGCTGGACGAGCGAACGAAGGTTGTCCATGGCTTGCTCGTCGTTGTCGACGATGAGGGGGCAAGCAAGGAAAGTCTAGCGTTCGTGGCGATGGTGGTAGAGGACAAGAGGTGCTCTCGACGCGTCATGCCCCGCGCGGACTTAATACTTCTTTATTTGCGCGCCCCGACGCGCCTCATGTTCTCAACCCCGGATTGCATTTCATCACGCGTCGCGTTTGGTAACTATTATTTATCCGCTGATCACCTTGTTAAGGGCCTTATTTCTACCTAGTTTGGACATAAAAGCAGTCAAAAGGGGGTCTTTGAGTCAGTGCAAGTCAATGCAGTTCCCTTGTTGTGGCAAGCGCCTGCCAGCGCTTGTTGTGCCGCTGACGATGCGATGCATTGTTATCAAAGAGTCCCGCATCTAAATGAAGCCGGAGCCCATAACTGGAAGGTACAAACCCCGACAAACGCCACAGCTCGTGGGGGCGGCGCGAAATTCATTTTTTGCGACACTTCTTTCGCTGAGCGCCGTACGAGACCGCACTTCGCTCTTCATAGGCTTCGAGCTTGTTCGCTTGCAGGGTCGACCTGGTGGTGCTGCGAGTCCCCACTCCGCAGGGCACGAGAACGTCTACTGACGCGATCCACCGACATAACTGTGGGCGACGGACTTGAGGTATTCCAAGTCAGCGAGCAGTAGAATACAGACGTGGACCCACAGAGACAGAAGCGGAATTTGAAACAATTGGAATGAAGCCCAGCGTGCGAGCGAGGCCTCCAGAGTGGGGAAGAACCGGATATTTGTCCGTGTCGAGAGCATGCTAAGGGCTACTAGTGGAGCCTTAAGGTATGCTTGGGTGTAAGATTCGCAAGCTCATCTGCAGTAGCCCGCGATATCGTCAGCGATAGTCTAGGTACGACGTACAAATGCCACGCACCGAATGACCACGGGTCTTCATTCATGGCTCGACATGAATGCCCGAAGGCTTAGTCCCCGTATAGTCATTCGGGCCAGGTTTTTGTCGAGCATATGCGAAGGACTTTCGCGGGCTACGTTACCATGTTGCAAGCACGCTGAGAGCTAGAGCTGCCAAGCTTGAGGGTGAAGATCCACGTCGTGAGCCCGAAACTTGACAGCTGCAGAGCAGCAGCCTCCTGCAAAAGCTGTTACACTGGAAGAAGGTGGATCCAAAGGGCAGACTTCTCCGTGCAGGCTTAGAGAAAAACTTAGCAGGATTATCAGGACGAAAGTGATGAAGGTGGGAACAGAGAGCGAATCGCTCGATTAGGCCGGACCGGGACTTTGCCGAAGCCTAGCACGTGGCCGAGAAGCCCTTCACAGCGCCCTCTGCAGCCATTGGTGCTGCATTATCTGGTACTTACAGCAGGAATTAGTGCTTCAAAATATCTACTGTCGTCATACGCACCGTTGCCATCGACTCAGATTACCGGAACACCGAGTCGAACATTTGTGCACGTGATCATGAGACTTTCGGCGACTCCCGTACTGCCGGTGGCGGCAGTAGCCTCGCGGCGAACTTGCCCTCAACCATCATCGCGACTTCGCCTCGCCGTGCTGAGTATACGGCTCGCCTTTTATTCCGTGTCTGCAGCTGCCTCTACCTCTTACATTTTTGGCCATGCTCTTCATCCTCAAACCCATTCTACGTTGTGGCACTCGCTCAAAGTTGCCGGAGGCTCGTCATCCGGAGCGAGACTCAGACATGGAACGTTGCTACGAAACGACTGACTTAGACAAAGCTTGAGTCTCGCATCGCCCCTACGGCTAGTATATAAGGCCTGAACTTGCGTTGACTGGCCTTCTTGACTACCCACCACCACTTGACTAAACTCGTGCATCAGCATCAACACTCCGCCAAGCACAGCTCCTCGTCGCGTTTACCCAAGTACACTCGCGCTCACCCCATCAACACTCGTCAACATGCACTCTCACTGCGAGCTGCCCACCTACGAGGATGCCTACTGTACGCTCTGCGATAAACTCTTTCACTCGAAGCAACTTCTTCGCCAGCACGTCGAGCATTCTACCAACCACCCTCACTGCGACACCTGCGATCGGCGGTTCTTGAATAACCATGCGATGCGAATGGTACGCCTTGCCTACTTCTGGTCGCGTCATACTTGCTGACCTGAACCCCTAGCACTTCGCTGCATCGAAGAAGCACCTTTTCTGCGTCCACTGCGAGAAGCACTTCAAGACGCCTTCCGGTCTGCGCTGGGTACGTCCTTCGTCAAACAACCACAATAATTCGCGTACTTACTCCGCTCTCCTAGCATAACAACCACTCCCGGTGTCACCTTAAGCGCAACGGTTATGACATCCAAAGCCCCGCATACGACGTGAGCAACGTCGACATGAGCGCGCCTGACTGGGAAGATAAGCTCGGCATGCTTGAAGACGAGCAAATGGCGGGCAAGGAGGAAGATGTCCCCTTACCTTCGTATGCTAAGCCATTTTCTGAAGGCAGATTGGACGCTGCTACTGTTATTGTGCGTCTTTCCACCGCCCAATGACCTCCAATTGTGTGACTGACGACAGCTTCAGTTGCAGAAGAAGTACACCACCCAAGCGAAGGTGCCCGTACTCAAGCAGCGCTGCCCTATCTGCCTCTCGACGCCAAAGACGGTCGTCGCCACGCATTGCGGTCACTTGTTCTGCACACCGTGAGTACAATGACTGTATCACATCTCGTCTCAAGCGCTGACGCCCTGCTAGATGCATCGAACAGGTCGTCGCGGAGAAGGGATCTTGCCCGACATGTCGAAAGCCCAGCTACAAGGTGCAGCTGCGCAAGGTCGACTTGAGGGTCTTTTGATACTACCTACTCCTCCGCCGCTGTCTTGCACATTTTACCCAGCCTCTTGTAGATACCATGAATGAATACTCAGTCGAACAGTGCACGATCCATCTTTAGTTTTGGGAGGAACTGAACGTCTATCTTTAGGTCCGTACACGGTCAGCTGGTCCGCAGGACGCGCTCAGTGGCGTGGTTTCTGCGTGGTTCTTCTGATGCGCACCATTTACGAGCATGATTCTTGGCGACATCCGGGCATTCTTGCCCTCGGCCTCAGCTCTGCTCTTGCCACCATCATAGTTGACTTCACTGGCTGCGACGACCGACGATGCACGCCTCCCCTACTCTCGTCCTCGCGGCTTCAGCGCTGCTGCATGCGGGTGCGTAGTCTGCGCGAGTCCAGTAGAGTCTTGATTTTCGATCGCCCATAATAGGTGTAGCCCTCGCTGACGATGTCACGCTGTACACGGTGCACACCGAAGAGCTAAACCCGTCCATCGTCAGCGAGTACTCCGCAACGGTCTCTGCCGTCGGGACTGCATCTGACAGTGCGGCGACAACCTATGTCGAGGAGATAGCGATCTCAAAGCTCGAGTATGTCTTTACGGACAAGGACCAGACCATGACGATCGTCTCTGAGCCGAAGACAGAGACGCGTGAGTGACCCTCTTCATACCCTCTTATGAGATATCTTCACTAATCATCATCTTCCAGGAACCTTCGTCGAGGGCGCGTCCACGTTCTTCATGAGCGAGCCTGCGTATGCGACGTCTACGACATGGGCAGGGCATATCGCAAAGTTCACGAATCCTTCCTTGCAAGAGGAATGCTCGTACGACCAGGATGATGGCAAGGGCAGCTGTGTAGTGGTCGTCGGACCCGAAGGCAATCTCCCCAGCGGTGCGACGACATCGTTCGCGGGCGCTTTGCAACCCTATCAGACTATCGAGGCCAATGGCGCTGCGGGATCGAGATGGTGGGGTTGGACGAGCGAGTCCACACTGATCGGCTCACTGATGTTCGTGCTGACTTGCATATGAGGGCTGCTCACGTCTACGCAGACAATCTATTCACACATGTACCATCGTACAACATACCCACTTATAGAAGCCCTACAACGGCAGATTCAGGTCCTTCACATACATAAACTTGTCCGACTTGAAGCTCTCATTCGCAAGGAGCCCCACCACCAACGCCATCGCGCCATCGCGCTCGGTCGCCCCCTGCTTCGCAGCGTCGCCCGTATCCGCCGCCTCGCCTTCCAGAGGCCCGAAAAGGACGTTGAGCATTCGCGTGTCCCCGCCGCCGTGCGCGGAGTGGTCAACCTCAATGGGTAACCGCTCGGGCCTTCCCCAGAGGCGCTGAAGGGTCACGGTGGCGCCCCCTGCGCGGGGGAGGGCCTCGGTGCCGTGGATGAGGCCGCCGAGGGTGTCTTGGTCTTCAGCGAGGCGGTATTGGGATTCGACGACGTCGAGCTCGAGGCGGCCGTGCGAACCGTTGAAGGCGACGCGGTAGCCTTCCCATGGGGAGTATGCGGTCTAATGGTCGCGATTAGTCCGTCCACGCAAACAAGACAGCGAAGCGAACCAAGTGGTAAGTCATGATTGCGCCGGACTTGTAGCGCACCATCACGCCCATGTCGTCCTCAATACCGATATCAGGCGCGAAGACCTAATGATGCATATCAGCTGCGAGCACCCAAAGAGTGCCAGGTAGGTACGTACATTCTGGTCGCGATGATACCCGTCCTCTTCCTCCGCATCCGCGTATATACGCTTGAGCGTATCGTCCTTCTCGAGGTGAATCGCAAAGGGGTCCTTCTTCGCCTCCTCGCTCCCCCGTGCGCGGACGTAGTCGCGCGCCCATCCGTGTCGCTTGCCATTTTCCTCGCCGTAAAACCCGAGCTTGCCCATTCCCGCGACGGCTTCGGGCTCGGAGTTGATCCACCAGTTGACGAGGTCGAAGTGGTGGCCGGATTTGTGCACCATGAGCCCGCCGGAGTTCGTCTTCTGGCGGTGCCAGCGGCGAAAGTAGTCAGCGCCGTGAACGGTGTCTAGCAGCCATTCGAAGTGGACGGAGAGGACTGGAGGATCAGGTAAGTAGTCAGCGAGCATTGAAGAAGAGGCAGTATGCCTTGGCCAATCTTTCCGTCTGCAATAGTACGCTTGACGAGCTCGTGCACAGGATTATATCTTTGGGGAGGCGTCAGCGTTCAGCAAGCCTGTAGCGCTGAAAGGACTTGCCTGTAGTTGAAGGCCACAGTGACATGATTGTTCGTGTCCTTCACCGTCTGCAGTATGCGACGGCACTTCTCGATATCCGTCGTCATGGGCTTCTCGGTTAGCACTTTGACTGTAAGATGTTTAGTGATTTATACACAAATGGGTGCTGAAAGCTCTTACCTCCTGCCTTAAGAGCTGGTACGATGTACAAATCATGCAACGCGTCGACGCAGGTGATGACCACTATTTCGACCTTCTCCTTCGAAAGCATCTCTTCAAACTGATCGGGAAGATACACAGAAACCGTCGGTGCCCCAAGTTCAGTCAGAAGATCATTGTAGTACGCCGCGCGCTTAGAGTTAGGCTCGCAGAACGCGACCACCTGACTGGACGCTCGTGCGACGACGCCACGCACGAACATGGCCGCGCGGCTTCCGCAGCCGACGACAGCGACGCGGCCGCCTAGGGCTTGGCTTTGGGAGGACATGATGGGGAACTTCACCGAGCGCGCGACACGAGCGAGGCATACTTATGTGTGTAGGCTATCGATAGCCATACCAGCTGACACGGGGAACGGGATGGGCGGTCCGGGAGACCTTAGAAGAACGACCAAGACGATGACGAGCGTCAGTATGAAAGATTCGCTTGACGGATGTGGATATATGATGCTTGTCGTGCTCCGAGACGAGCCAGAGGAATTCTGGGGAAGGCGCACACTGCGCTGGAGGTGGAAGTTTGGGTAAAGAACTGTTTGATGGGTTTCGTTTGCACGAACGGCAACGACTGAACCCATGGGAAATTGTGGCGTTCCTGCATTACCATCACCTGAGCTAGTTGGACTTGCCCGCCATCACGGAACCCTGCAGCGGCATTGGCGACTTCGTCCAGGTGACTACCCTCCCTCGAGAATAACTCTCTTCTTACATTGCTTCCAAGTAGATACGCGAATACACCGCCCAGCACTGAGGACCATAGTGTAAATTCAGTCTATTGCAGGGAGCCTGAGCGAATGCTGCGCGGATGGACGTCAACTTCTGTGGTAGTGCCGGATTTCCGAGCTCACCGACGTTAGCTGAATGTCTTTGTACCTCCCGGACCGCCCAGCATCACGCGGTATCGTGAGGCATCATGTGGAGGTTAACCATCGAATAAAAGACGCCACTCCCCTCGAGCTTCGAGTGCAGGCGATCGACGCACTCCTCCAGTCCCTATCATGGCGCACGCACCTAGACGACCAGACTCGCCGCTCAAGGCTACAGTCGACCAAATCGAAGAGGTCGAGGTACTCTCGACGACTAGCGCTGCAGGTCCCTCCAAAGCGAACGTAGGCGACGCCGCGCTCGAAGTGCTCGGGCGCAGCGATGTGCGTCGCGAGATAACGACTGAGGAGGATAGGCGGGTACGACGGAAGATCGACCTCTGGCTGATGCCCGTCATCGTCATGGTGTACATGTTGCAGCAGCTGGACAAGTACGTGACTAGACGCCGAAGCTTACTATTCACTCATCGGACCTCAGGTCGTCCCTGTCCTATACATCTGTTTTTGGTATCGTGGAGGACACCGGTGAGTTGTCGGGTGTCGACGAAGCCCGACGGACTTCTGATAGTATGTTGCAGGCTTGAAGGGCCAGGAATACAGCTGGCTCAGTAGCATCGTATATGTCGCGCAACTCATATGGCAGCCCGTCTCATCATATCTGCTCGTCCGCCTTCCCGTGGCGAAGTATCGTGAGTATAGATAATATTGCCGTCTTCACGAATCTCATGCCGTGTAGTGTTCGTCCATGTCTTCATGTGGGGCGTCTGCGTAGCGTCTACCGCTGCTGCCCACAACTTTGCTGGTCTAATAACCGCCCGCTTTTTTCTTGGCATCTTCGAGGCTACAGTTGGTAAGCGTCAGGCTTTAACCCATATGCTTGACGCTGACAATGCGCTGGCCAGCCCCATGCTTCATCACCATCACACAAATGGTAGGCCCCCGACCATCTGCTGAAATCTAAGTCGTTTTCAATTATCATCAGTGGTGGCGACGACGCGAACAAACCATGCGCCTGGCTATTTGGATGGCCGCTAACGGAGGAACGGGTATGGTGAGCACCTTCCCTCTACGCAACGTCAACTTTACTGATTGCGAAAGTTTGGCTCTCTTCTTTCTTGGGGCCTTGGGCATATCGGAGGGAGTTTGCGGCCTTACCAGGTACTTCGTTCACACTGGCTAGCGACCTGCCGTGCCTAAGACGCCCTTCCAGACCATCTTCCTGTTCATCGGGTGCTTGACAACTGCGTGCTCTCCTATCATACTGTGAGCTCGTTCGCATTGTCCACTACCTACTAGTTGACCCTCGCGCAAGACTCGTCCTGCCCGATTCGCCCATCAAGGCGAAGTTCCTTTCTCAAGACGAGAAGATTATTGCCATCGAACGTCTACGCGCTAACAATCAGGTATACTCGCTTCAATGACCGGCATTGTGGAGTCGCTAACCCGTCTCAGGGCACCGAAACCAAAGTCTGGAAGTGGGAGCAGGTAAACGAGCTCCTCCTCGATCCCAAGACCTACCTCTGGTTCGCTCTCTTGTTCCTCTGCGCGTACGTCTTCGGCTTCCACCTTCATCTGTACTCTTCTGACGCCTGTCGCTAGTCTTCCCAGCGGCGGCATCGGCGCTTTCGGCCCCCTCATCATCAACGGCTTCGGCTTCGACCAGTTCTACACGATCCTCTTCAATATCCCGTTCTCCGCCCTTCAGGTCGTACTCACCCTCATCTCGGCGTGGGTCTCGCAGAGAATCAAGCTCAAGTGGCCCGTCGTCTTCTTCCTGACGCTTCCGGCGATTGGCGGCGCGTCGGCTCTCCTCGTACTGGGTCGTGACGCGTCGATCAAGAACGAGCTTTTGGGCTGCTACTATGTTCTGTCGTTCTTTACTGCGCTTCGTGGGTCCCTTCATCTATCCGTCGGATGCATGATCTGACGTGCGCTCTTCAGAACCGATGCTGTATACGTGGAGCTCGCAGAACACGGCTGGACATACGAAGAAGCTGTGTACGACCGGACTTGTCTTCGTCGCGCAGTGCACGGGGAACGTCAGTCCTTCAACCTGTGCCAGTTTCTCATGCAGCTTTACTGATACCGTTTCTAGATCGTAGGACCTCTGCTGTATACTACAGAGGAGAAGCCCTACTACCGCAGAGGCCTTGTCGCAAAGTAGGCTGCTCCGCTTATTCGCTGCAACCGTCACTGACGAAAATCCCTAGCTTGGCCTGCTGGATCGCTCTCGCGGTCCTGAGTGTCGTCACGGCCGCCTACCTCGCGCTCCTCAACAAACGGCACGCAGCGCGCCGCATAGCGGTTGGCAAGGCTGGCGTGGTCATCGATGCGTCACTTGAGGATTATGCCGGCCGACGAACCGCGACGGAAGGTGGCGTCGAGAAGCAGCAGGGACAGACGCTTGCAAATGAGCGCGCTTTCGACGACTTGACGGATTTACAGAATGAGGACTTCATTTATGCTTTGTAGTTCATCTAGTGTGATCGAGTTTTGGATCAGTGCCCGACTGAGCTTGGAGGGTCGCTATCAGAAGTAGGAGGAATCACAATCGACTCAAACTTGCTTCGCATAAGCGCGAAGTGGCATAACGCTGTTGGCGGGGGTAGCTCAATCTTCTGCGATAAAAGTGGCTTGGACTGAAGGCAAAAAAGGATGCCATAAAGCAGAAAGACAGCATGCATTAAGGGGGAATCGAACCCCCGGCGGGTCGAAGGCTGCCTTCGTGGCAACGACCCAGGTTACCACTACCCCATCAATGCATTGAAAGGGTTTATTTCTGTATCTCTACTCCAATGCTATGGGTTCCACCGTTCAGTGTCAAGGAGCTTTCGCTCCCAACCTCCATACCGTCTACCGAGACAACACCGGTGAACGGTAGGACGACAACACCAGTTGTCCCTTCCGGCGCAGTCACGTTGAGATGGAACCGCCCGCCCGCGTCGTCGTTTGACCAACTCACCCCAAACCAACCCAAGGGCGTCTCGAATCCGCCTTCGGCGGCGGGGAGGCCGGCCGTCTGTGGCTGCACGCGGAAACCACTGCCGCCCGGCTCCATCAACGTGAGGCCGAGAAGGTACGATGTGAGGGCGGGAGTTGGGCCTGCACTCCATCCATGCGAATGCGATATATACGATGGATCGTCCGTGTAGCCTGCGTAGGAGCGATACCTGTCAAAGCCTGTCAGAATATTCAAATACAGGCGAAGAGAGAAATCAGCGCACAGAAGCGAGCCGTTGGACGTATATCCCTCAAGGAGCGTCGACTGCACGCTCACGTTGGTGGTCAGCATCCAGCCCCACTGCAAACGTATGAAGTCGAGTGCGCGCTCGGGCTCGCCTGCCGCAAAGTGCGCGTGTACCTATAGCTCATGTCAGTACCTCTTCCTCTTTGTAAGGCAGCAATAGCTAACCTCCATACTCCCTGCAAAAGGCGCGACATTGTCCGGAAGCTCTGGCGCTACCGCGCCCACTTCAACCCAGTTACCCGTCAATCCCTCGCTCACGCGCGTCTTGCGTTCGTCAGACGATGTCGCATTGAACCAAGCGACGAGCGAATTCCCGTCTTGCGGGTGCAGCGTCGTCGTCGTGTTGTCGAAGTACAGACCCGCCTCCTCATCCCAAAGCTCTGCGTTGAGCGCTGCCTTCAGGCCTGCGGCATCAGCGAGCCAGTTGTCTGCCGTCTCGGTGTTGCCAAGAGCCGACGCAATCTCCGCGCCATTGAGGAGGACCTACGGCATGATCCAACTTCGTCTTGACACCAGGGTTGATTCAACATACCTTATAGTACAAGGCATTTGGTGCGAGACTGAACCCGCCGCCTCCGAGGCGCCCCCAATCCTTGCTCCCCGTCGCATTGAGAAGGCCGACGTTGGAGTCGACCTTTGCTGCCAGATAAGCAATTCCCAACTGATACTGATCCCACTTCGCCACCATCCAGTCCGTATCACCGGAATGTAGCCAGCAGTTATATGCGCCAACGAGGGACCAAGCGTGGTAGGTATCGCTATACCCGGGCTCAGTAATGGGACATAGATCATAGACAGGCAGCGCACCTCCTCCCGACAGCACAACTGATGAGAGGACCCGAGCACGGTAGTCCGCCCGAGGATGAGTCTTGCAGGGAAAATATCTCGTCAAGACTGTTGCGTACGGATACGAGGTCGTTCAGCGCTACGAACGCTGCGGGTCCAGCGATGCCCATATCGCCTAAAGGTGATAGGTTCTGAGCAGGATGGCGTCGAGGCGCGCGTGGGGTTTACCTGGCCATACGGTCCTTCCAGATCATGAGCTGAGCACCGTGAAGAATGAGAATGCAAAACACACCGGTCTCGCTTCGCGCCGTCGACTATGACAGGGCTCGCGGAGGCGATTGTTCCATTGTTACGCCATCCTTCAACCATTTCAGTGGGATTCGTGACGGCAAGGGCTTCTCAAGTTACCTCCACCGTAAACTTGAACTCTTCCCTCATCCGCTGCTATTATATTTGTCTGGATCGTGTACGCGCCCGAATACCAGATCTTCGTCAGCAAGTCTTCGTCTTCTCCCTCGGGATCAGGCGCGTAGAAGTACCCGGAGTAATCGCGCAGGTCCTCGACGTGAGGCATGAAGGTGATCGCGCAGGAGACGTTCGAAAGTGCCACGGTCTCGCCGGTTGTCAGCGAGATCGTCAAGTAGCGGAAACCACCTCGCTGAGACGCGACCGGCTGAGTCCAGAGACCCTCCGCGAGAGGTCCCGAGACGGAGAGCGCCCCGTCCACCGACATGTTCGGCGCGGATATCGACGAGTCGTCAGAGAGAAGCGGGTTGACGAAGAGCGGCGACTCGGTGAAGGTCAGAGCGAGCGACGCGTCGCTGGAGGCTTCAGAGTCTATGTTGACCGAAATGACGCCGCCGACCTGAGAAGCGATGAGAAGAAATATACAAGCATACACGAACGACGAACCTCCTTTCCGAAGTCCACCGCTATCCACGCCCCTGCGCCGTTGAGCGTAGCAGACTGGGCATCGGATCCGAGTAGGCCCTCAGGATTTTGGACATTGCCCTCGTATTTGTATATCGCTATGGGGGAAACAGTGCGCGTCGAAGGTGCGTAATTGAAGTCGTCCCATGGGCCCGATGGTGCTGAGGCAGTCACAATGGACAGGCCGCATCCCAGTGTCAGCCAGGCCAGCATTCTCATCTAGAAATTAGGGAGAATACGGTCGCTACGAGGGCGCGCGCATCGCGCAGTATAAGAGCACTGGTTCTGCTCACGAGGTCAGCGTTGGCGGTCCGGCGGGCATTTCGCTCCGCGTGAATGAGGAAGGTCATTCGGTGACGCAGAAGAGCTTGACTACAGTAGTAGATTCACACCCGAGTCGTCTGAAGGACTTATCCAGGTCCGTAGTATTTCCGACAATCAGAAGAGGCCATCGCTTCTGTTCACTTCGAGTTTAAGATGACGCCGCTTGTTGAGGATTTGTGCCGCGAACAGTGGCCTGAACGAGGAGAAAGTTACGTTTCTTGGGTATACCCATTGTGATTTAAGTGATTCAGCAACGGCTAGGGCCAGAGTCATGTCTTCAAGATGGCGACGTGAAGGTTTGGGACAAGAAGCATTGCGCTTATGTAATCCGCACGCACAGTCAGCTGCTTTTCACGTGGTGGATTTTCGGCTGTGTCCGGTCCGAATCTCCCTTCGACACACTGCGACTATAAGTCTTAAGACGACGCTACAGGTGTCGCTTACCCCTCAAACTTGAGCTCCAACCACTTCTTTTTGCGCCTGTATCTTCTGCGTGTCTATCTGCAGCACCGCTGCCCCGTGCATGGCATACTCTACGCTCTCGCTTCCCGGAATAACGATACTGTCTGCCTCACTGACCAACACCTAACCTCACTACTGCCGCACTCAACGTTTTCTCTGTGCGATCTTACGTCTACTGCCAAAGATACGGAAAATCTTACCCTTGCCCTGACTGCCATCGGTCTCGAGCTGTAGCCGACGCCTGTGCCACGGTGAATCATACTTTGGCGCGGCATCCTCGTCGAGATGTGCCTCGAGAATACCACGTTCATCGAAGAGCGGCTGAAAGTGCTCGCTGCGCCAGCCTGAAATGACTGTCTGTGCGCCTCATTGGGCTGTACCCGTTTTCATGCTCGTCAGTGCTATGACGTTCCGGATGTCGCCAGGGTACGCCTGCGCCAAATCAAGCACTCTGCCATTGCCGCCTTCGCCTCCTCACTCCGCGGCCTTACTTTTCCGTCTACAGCGGCGCCCGGTAGTACTCTGCCGATCCGCTCACTAATGAACAAGGCGTACTTCCACCGGAATTCCGTGGCGATAGGAAGCCCTCGAGCGTGGCTGGTCATCCTTTGATTCTGGAAGGCCTCAAGCCCTCCGAAGCTTCTAACAGCTGAACTGCTACGCTTGAAGCCATACGTCGGCCCCAAGGCGGCTGATATGGTACGTCTCCGATCTCGACGCATGAGCTACTATTTAGCCATTCAATCGGTAGAGGGTTCACCTTGCTGAGGAAGCTTTCGATCCCGACCCTCCGACCCGCTACTGCTCAACGTAGTCCTATGAAGCTGTCGGCGGACTGGCTGGGAACGAGGGTACCGGTGCTCGCTACAGCCTCACACTCCGAACAGCTACTGCGGGTGAGTGTCGTACTTCGCCCTAATAGCATTCATTGAACTTCGATGAACACCGTTACAACTTACGGCGAGGATGCCCTTTACCCTGAAAGCAATGAGTCAACGTGCACGCCCCGGTTTCCAACTCGTAAGCGCAAAATAGGTTCTCGTCACGGACTTGAAGCTTGAAGTCTGGGCCTTGACAAGGTTTAGACGGAGTTGGTAGTCTCACTGAGATCGACACACGTACACGAGCTTCAAGAAGGCGTGCATGCCAGCACGATCGGACGTCCGGGCGTCCCGGGCTTCTCAACATATCACTCGGGTCACATATTCAGCTGCATGGGTCGATTGGAACACTGAGAAGTACATGCAAAGCTACACATTCACAGGCAACGAAGCACCGGCGCAACTACAAGGAACTCGACGCGAAGTGCATCGGAAGTTGCCGAGAGAGTTGGTGCCTGTTTGCATAGGCTTGACGCTGTTACGCTGCTGCGCTCATCATCATCGCCAGCCGTGGACTCTGACCCTCACCGGAAATCATCTTACGTTCGAATACGAGTCGTGCGAGCGCTTTTTTCCACGAGTGCACCTCTGATCTGCAACGAACTCATGCCCGCAGGCCTGAAAATTGCTCAGTGTTTCTTCTTTCCAGGCCGACTGCGCACCACGTTCCCTCACGAGTAATCCGCCTGAGCCGCTGCCGCGAACCCGCCTTCCTCCCAGTGATCTGCCCTGGTGCGTAGAGTTCCAGCACGGACATTGTGCGGGTGCGTGGGCGTGCAAGTCCTCACGAGGCGACCTGGCGTCGGTCACCTTTCCCAACACGAGTCAGGCCTCGCGCACGCTCGCCGCACGTTGCCGCCGGCTCGGCGGCATCCCCTTTGGTCCACAAGCGCCAATCGTCTTCCAACCTGTCTGCCTGTCGCTCTTCTGGTCGCGCGCTACGCTGCTCTCCTTCTGCAACCGGTCGTTTCGTCGCTCGCTTGCTAGATCCTCCACCGTCATCTCTCGGCTACCAACTTCCTTGCTCGCCAATCTTGGGCCCGGGTTGTCACTGAGCGCACCTCAGCGTGCTCTGCGCTGTGTTCTTGTCTGATCTCGACTTCCCGCGGGTTCTGCGACTTCGTTGAGAAGGTCTGGATCCACATGGCGCTTCACCCATTACCCCGGCTGGCACCCTCTTCCTTGTACCTTCCCTCTTGGGATGTGCTCGCGCCACTGAAGGGTTCTAGCCGTGGGAGAGGCGACACGGCATGTGGGACAGATTGGCGGCGCGCCCGGTAAAGGGCATTCTCGATACCCGATTTCTTTGCGGGCCGCTATCCTGCGTGCGCTGATTTTGGGCGACTGCGATAGCGTGCAATAAGGACGCGGACAATCTCCTCGACGTCGCACATAGTAGAGATCCTCCGAGTCAGCGTCAGCGGGATGGATTGAACGTGGACGAGATGAATTCGCCTTTACGCTGCAGCTAGTCTTCCGACGACCTCGCCGCCGACAAGCGCCGCGCGTGGTGCTAATCTTCGTGCGAGCGATTTCCTTGCGTCAGTCCTCGGCGTGCTCCTACGTCAAGATGTTAAAATTCCGATGGAAAACCCACGAACGTATAGATGGAGTCCTGTACGCTCGAATGGCGCTTACCCGGCGTCCGCCAACGTCAGGCTTCTCCTAGACCCTACGCCATCCTGCTCCGAGTGGCTGATATGCACATCTTCCAGGAGCGCTTCAGGTGAGAGACCCCCAATGACGGTTCGAAGGCCAGTCGAGCTGACGCGCTTGAAGGTTCCAGAGCCAAGATGGTGCGCTCCACTTCACGCAAGCTCGGGATCCCTTTTGCTGCTCGATCACTACCTCACGACGGTACGCGCATTGACGAGGCCTTTGGAACCCTTGTCGGCCTGACTCAACTCGCTCAAAATCTGATATCGTGACTTCTTTGGCCTTGCAGTAAATGCTTCTGAGGAGATGTTTGAAAATCAATGGCAGTGCGTGTTCCTCCCTGCGGCTGCTTATCGTTCTGACGATCAAGCTCCTTATTTCAGGGTCAGCATCCCACCGGTCCCAAGCACAAGTCGAGCACTCCTGAAGCGCCTTGTTATTCATGTCGACTACGGGATACGCACCGCGTTTTGTCGGCCTCTAGTGCGCGCCCTCTTTGATAAATCCAGCTGTCGGTACGAATATTTCCGGTAACAGCCCTCTGCGGCGCGATTTTCCGGTGCGCAAATCAACCATGCCTTTCGGCGTAACTGAACATGCCTCTTTGATACCTCTTTCAGTGCGGCGCGCCATGCCCCCTCGGTGAAATAGACCATGCTTCCCAGGCGCGTCTGGGGTATTTGACCTGGGGCTTTATTGCTTTCGCGGGGCAAGTGTCACGGCAAGTGTGATATCCCTTTCTTCCGGTGATGTTTTGCAGGCGTTCGGGCTGATGAGAGAGGCCTTTCGGCTGCTCGTCTCGAACAATATGGGTCTCGGTATTGACCGGGTGACTCGAGCAGGTTCAAAGGCTTGGGTCCCTCTCGTTATGCTCCGCTGCGCAGTCTTGCTTACCCTTTTGGCAGTGATACCTACCCCTTCACGCGTCGTGTCCGATTCTACAGCTCGGCGTCTAGTGGACGTTCGGGACGTTCCCCGCCCCCTCTGACTTCATCGTTACCTCCCCATCATCCGCTCCCTGCACCCTTTCTTCTACGGTCATCATCGCCTCGCTTGCTGCGAGCCCGTTCTTGTCAATGTCATCCATCACTCGCGCTCCAAGAAGCGTGCCCCCGCAACCAACTTTCCTGCGTGACGTAGGCGTATGAGTCACGCGAAAGTTCAACTTGTGACAGGCTTGTGACGTAACGCGTCGTGGCGGTTCAACCACATCCCACGTCTCCCGGTCGCAGGCGTCTATTCAGCCAACCTGCGCGCTTGCGCCACACACTGCTTCCCCCAGAATCATGGTTCGATACTTTTCTGGGAGCTTACTCAGTCGTCGAATACATCGGGCTTCTCCCTCGACCACAGCTTTGTTCAGTGACCCTCTCCCGCGTGCCGCTAAGAATTGCCTCTTCCTGCGCTCTTCCTCCCGGGATTCGCGGTCATATCGGCGCTGGGCTGTGTGGCGAGCTCGGGGAGTACTCCGTCATGAACTCAATGCGGGCCTCTCGCTGACTATAATCTTCTTACTGCTCGGATTCGGCGTATTCTTACGAGTCTGCACAGGCTGCATTCACGTAGCGGGTTAATTGCTCCGAGAGGTCAGTGGCCTCGATATCCTCGCTAATTCTCAAAGTTCAACCTGTGCTTTACCATGTGACCGGACCTCCCAAGTCGGCTGCAGCCACAGCATACGGTACTCGGATAGCTGGCCGGCTTTTCTGGAGGGGGCCTGGAGCTGCACAGACAACTTCAGACCAAATACGGCTAGGCGCGCACGAGTTGGATTCTATCTGCGCCCTCTTCTGTTCCTGGTCGTTCCCGTGAGAGCTCGTTGATCTGGTGCGCCGCCGACGAGATCTCAGCTGTGTGGCGCTCGAAGGCGATGCATCTTCGACTGGTCGTTCGATTCATCCTCATGTGCTGTCGCTCGATACGTCTACACAGCCGCTCTATTCATCTGCGCGTTCATCGCCGGTCTATCCTCCGCGACCGCTGTAGCTGGCTATCTCGCCTCCTGCACTATCTACCCTTTGTGCTTTCCAGCTAGCGCGCCAGCCTTTCCGGACGAACAATGGCCCCGCTAATTTGATTCCGGGGTTCGACATGGGCCCGCCGCACCTCTGCGCTTCGTGCACTCACCTGCACCCGTGATCAGCCTGCGTCCGTGATCACAGGAGACTACTCGCGACGCGTGCAGACACGATATGCCAGTGCGCGTATTCTTGGCAATTGGGCGACTGAACTCACGGCGCGCAGAGCGCTCACTATCTTTTAGGGCGAATTCTAGGCGGGCGCGTGGCGTCCCTGCCCTCCCCGCAGACCCGGCGAGGGCGCGCGGAGGGCCTTCCAATGATTGTTCGCGTCTTTGATGTGAAGACGCGCAGTGATGCGCGCGCCCCCGCACTGAATGAGGCGATAGTAAGTGGGTGTGAGGGAGATGAAGTCACTGTGATATGAGGGGAGATGGGCGTGCCGTGCGAGCAGTCAATGTGGCGCAGCGTCATCTGCCGGTACGCGTCGTGCGCTAAGTCCGTTGCGGGGCCTTCGACTTCGACTTCGCGCAGGGTCTGCATCTCGTCGCGTCCCACGACCGTCGCGCGGTCGTATATACCCTGCCTCGTGTATTATTCGTGGTAGCGCAGCGCATCAGCGGGATGCAGGAATCGAGAATAAGTGGGGGATTCGAGCCCTCTTTTAGATCGCGTTGGGACGTATGTCAAGCGTATGTGCCTCGGAAACGCGCGCAAGCCTCGGATTGATAATTGGGCGGGCCCCATCAGGGAAGCGGGCCTCGCGCCGCGCATGCGCTGGGACAATGGCTGGATAATGAGGCGGCCGACGCACTGATCGTTCTCGAAGCGGCGCGCGGATCGCTGGGAGGTAGTGCTGGAGGGCGCCTGGGCCTAGCGGCAGTGTCTGAGTGTAAGACGTACGAGGCGGGGGAGGGGCGGCGGACGCAACCGGGGCGATGCCGGTTTTCGGGGTGCCCAACGCGGTTGACGCGTGTAAGAGGGGGGTCCTTGAGGGGGGACATGTCCCGATGGGGACTAATCCAAATGAGGAAGTATGTCCCCGCGGATCGCAGATCATTTCGGGGTGATATAAAGGCCACCCCACCCGGCGTCCACCAGGTTTCTTTTGCCCCACCACCAGTTCACCATGGCCTCCGTCTTTCGCGCCCTCTTTGGCAGTCGCCCGTCTACCCCAACGGAGAAGAAGCAGCGTCGACCGCGCTCCTCTTCGCGTCCCCGACAGTCTTCGTCCTCGTCTCCCGCACAGACCAACGAGAAGTTTGTATATATCGCGCCTAGCACACCCCCGGCAGAGCGCAAGCGTGCATCCAGTCATGTCTCGCGGTCGGCTGCACCATCTCCTCTACGCTATGACACCTACGACGCGGCCACCAACCGCACCAGAGGGCGCACGAAGAGCGCGTCCCAAAATGGGCCCGTGCATGTCCCCCTGTATCGTACATCGAGCGCCAAGGCGAAGGAGCGACGTGCGTGACCGATCTCCGATCTCTGACGCGTGCTAACAATCCGCAGCGAGCCCCTACCCTCTGTTCGCCCCCACCCACTCCTACTGCAGTTCTCGCAGCGCCTCAAGTAGCGTGTCTGGTCGTCGCCCCGCATCTGCTCCAAGGTCTTCCAGCTCCTGCAGCGTCAGCCGCAATGGAGAGCCACGCCCCGTCTTGAAGCACACCAGGACGTCAAGCGACGCTTCTCGCAACGGTCCCCGTGCGTGCCCTTTCTCCCTGTCATCGCGCCACACTAACAGGTCATACAGATGCGCACGTCTCCTTCCAGAACCCCAATCGCACCGAGACCCTGCACATGCACCCGCTACTCGCGCACGGCAAGCTCTGCGCCGCGCCTATCTCGTACGACGTCACCCTCCCTCCCTCTTCTCGTACCGTGCTCGACCGCGGCACGCGCACTCCTGTGCCTGCCCACACCCTCCTCCAGCCCGCGAGTGAGGCGCCGTCGCATACCACCCTCGTCCTCGCCTCGGACAAGTTCCCGTGGCCGGTCGTAGCGGCCTCCGGTGCGCGCGCCGCGGCGCGCTTCTACCTCTCCGGCAACTCGCCCCACCGCGCTTCGCCCGGCGGCGAGCCCGTCACCGTCCTTGACGTCCTCTACGCGCTCCACAACACGCTTATGGTCCGCGTCACGCAGGAGGAGTGGGATGCGCTCGGTGCGGGCTCGCGCGCTCAGCGGAAGGTGACGCGCGCCTACGAAGCCCGCTGCAATCGCATGGGCGGCGGCTGGGAGGGCGGCGTCCGCCGCATTGACTGGCTCGGCGAGAAGACCCGCCTCGTCGGCGTCGAGGTCGACAAGAGCGCCGGCGGCGCAGGCATCGGCAAGCTCGTCTTCTCGAAGGCGTAGGCGCCGAACGACCCATTTTCTCCCGCGCTGCTGCTCAACATGCGCAAGCACTCGACGTAGCGGCGTGTGTCCGCCGGCATCGTGGTGCCCTCGGACGTGGACGCCCCGGCTCGCGGCCCTCAGTGGCGCGTGCCTCCGCGCGCCGCACTCGACTCTTTCTCCATCTCGACTCCGCTATTATGGCCTGCTTCTCTGCTGTCGAAAAACGCGTGCTGCACGGCGCGCTTCTGCTGTCGAAAACGAACGCGCACGGACGGCGCGCCCCCTTCCTCTTGGTGATATCTGGGACGATGTATCATAGGTATAATTCTTTATGCTGGCTCATGACGACTCGCATGCCCTCCCACTCCTCGCATGCTCATTACGCTTGACGGTGGGCAGGTGCCCGCCGTTGTTTCACGACTCTTCTCTGCTCTGGTTACATACTTACATATACATACATACATCATACTTACTACTACTCCGCTAGCCTGCGGCTCACGACTCGACGTTCACGATCCTCTGGTCTCATAGTACACCTCTCACGAACTCGCTGTCGCTTTGCACTGGAACTGTTGTTTGTAAAACTTATGAATACAAATATTGATCCTGGGGACTTATAATTCTCACTGTGGCGCGTCTGAGCAACATTTCAATTCAAGTTGAGGGCCGTTGAGGACGAAGTAGTCACACAAGGGGGTTGCACTCGTTGCTTCGCGGGGTGCTAGTCGCTCGATATTCCAGAAGGTAGGGACTAAGAATAACACGTATGTGATTCAAGGAACAGTGAGCACTGGAGGGGCTTGAACCGAGGAGCCTGGGTGATAGCGATTGCTCGACTGGGCTTCGAAGCGCTGGCGGTCCTGGACGAAGTTGAACGCGCCCTCGGATCGTCCGTGCCTGACCCGCTCTGCACCCCGTCCTCCCTCGAATCCCTCCCCTACCTTCTCCCCCTCCCTGTCACACCCCCGCCGCCCACGTCAGAAAAATCGAGGGCCGCCCGACCGACAACCTGGTCCGCCTGCTTCGCGCTACGCTCGTCCCCGCAAACTCGTCGCCGTGGAATTTGGGGCACTCGAAGAATACGGTAGCCCGCCACGCCGAATAACACGCCTCGCAAAGGAAATGGGACTAGCGCGTCCCACGGGCAGGGTCTGGGTGCTGCGCACGCCGTTCCTAGCAAGGCAAGGGCGGACAATGGGCACGAGGGCGGCGCGCACGTGTGGCGAGGGTGCGAGCGCGCCGTCCTCGTTCCCGGCGAGGGATTCGAGAAGATGATCAGCTTTGCCTTCAGGCCGTTCATATGTCGCTGTCGAATACGTGTACTAGGACGGTGATGGGCTGTAAGCTGTAGCAGTGAATGAATGAAGAAAATTACTCGGTGGGTCGCGGAGGCCGGTGAATGGGCGCGACGACGGACGACGGGGGTTCCAGGACGGAGGGCTCTGTCGCCGGTTACGGCGGGGTGATTGCAGAGAAGAGAATAGAATAGAGGCCCGTATCATTAGGTACTGAATAGCCCGTACACTGAATGGCGAAGCATAGGTCGAAGAAGCCTGATGGCACAGCAAGGGATATACGGGGCGAGACCAAAGAATTAATGGCGACAAAGCAAGATCGTTGGGAAGTGTACATAGGCGGCAGGGTCGTAAGCGAGGAATCCATCTAGGAAGAGGAGGCAGGAGACGAGGGGTCGCGCGCAGCGTTACATGCAGGACAGTACACCCGCGGGTAAGCGCGCAGAGCCTATGCGATCAATGAACAATACAGGAGCGCGCGAAAACATGGACGAAGCCGATAGATGAGTGAATAAGTGACATGCAACATGCAATGGGCGGAAGTGATTCGTGTCGTGTCGTGTCAGGTCGTGGAGGATAGGCTGTGAGCCGATGGCAGCTGTAAGGTGTTCGAGGGCTGAGTGCAAGATCCGGGGAGATCGTAGCTCGTCTTCCCCGCCACTGCCCCGCGGCAGACCGCCGAGGCAGGGTCTGAGTTGCCCAGCGCCTTGTCGAGGAGACTAGATACGCTAGCGAGGTAGGCTGCGGTCGCAGCAAGAGCGACACCGATGCTCCCGCATGCGTTCGTTGACTGGCAAGGCGGCGCGTGTGAACCTAGGCGGACGTTGAGTAAGAAGGACATAAAGGAAGATCTGGGGGCGTGTGTGCTGGCTGACTCGCCCGAAAAGGGGTGACAAGGCAAGGAGAAGGCGTGCCAATGAGGGACAATGGAGAAGGGGGCGCATGCGGGTACAACGCGCAGTGGATGGATACTGAATGGCGAGGGTGTTCGTTGACGTGGGATGGACGACACGTACCTGCGGCAGAGGGCATCTGGGCTGCGGGTGGCTCATGGGCCGTAGGGGATCCTTGCAGATGAGTTCATGGTGGGGTCATGAGGGTGTTCTGAGCGATGATGGCTGTCATCTACTGGGCGAGGGTTAGCGGACTGGGCGAGGGTCGCTGCTACTGGAGAACCACGTACCGATCGCGTCCGAGATCAGCGCTGAAGGCGGCCTGTCCGCATGTGCATCGAGTGGTATCGATGGGTCATATGTGCTCGATACGTCTTCAGACATGAGCGCGAGAGTGGCGTCCAGGGTTCGCATGCCGGTTGTTGCCTGCGCTTCCCTCGCACGCCCATCGGAATACTGGCTGGAGAAGAGCAAAGGGCGATGGCTTCTCCGTCGTAGTGAGGGCATCGCGCGTCCTTCGCTAGCTCTTCTCCGTGTCGAAACATGTAATGGACGAGTATGAGCGCCCGGTGTTTGCCATGGGAGGTACAGCGCAGAGGCCAGCTGGACGAAGCAAGCCAAGATCAAGAAGACAAGAAGATACTTCATGATACCCAGATGCCCTGTATCATGGAGATTGGATAGCACGAGGATTCCTTGTCCTCAGGGAGATATCTGCTCGAAGGTCGCCGACGTCGCGGTCGAGAGCAACCACCTCGCGCTCGAACTTCCCACGCGCCACCGTTGAACAGTTCACGTGCCACGAAAGTCATCCTACCGTATACCCCTGACATTCATACCTCCTACCTTACCTTATAGCCACCGTAGATTTCTCCCTTAGTCTACACCGCAGTTTGTCCTAGGTACATGACGCGGTATACAAATGTATTTCCCCCCCCCCCGAACAGTTCACGTGCACGACAGCTGATCGTGCTACCGCCACAAAATCTAATCTTCGGGCGCTTGTTCTGAACGTTCATGATCAGCGCGTGGTCGTCGTACAGCATGCCTTGTCAGAGTCTGAGAGCTGGCATATACATGATGATTCATTCTTCCTGCTCCCCACTCTCGCAGGAATCCAAGGAAAAACGCAATATACATTGGCTACGGTGAGAAGGATGTCATGGCGCTTGAACTGATATCCTCTCGATTGAAGGTAGCCTGCGGCGGCCGCTCCCCCTCTAACAGCTGGATTATTGTCACTTGACGAGGTCAAGGGCCAGCCTGGCGCGTTGGGCACGGTAATTTACATCCGACGGACCGTGTCAGTTGACCCCGTGAACGTGTTTTCTCGCATTCATAAGGCGAAAGTACGGCTGCAGGATCGACCTCTTTCCATCAACATAAGATGCTAGAGCTCTATCACTTCTCACTAGCTCTTGCTTTCTCGCTTTGCGCGAAAGCCTCTGCACCTCATGGTCCGTGGGACGACTTCAACTATGCGCCATCCTCGCGAACTGTGTCCCCGACGGCGATTCATGGTACCAGTGGTGACGTCGACAATGCGGAAGCACTTCTCTCTACGGACGCTGGCTCAGCAACTTTGAGCGGCGCCGGGGCCTGGGTAGCGATTGACTTCGGCAAAGAGGTTCGTCTACTGGCCCTTCGGCATCTTGCTACCATACTCATGAACTCGTAGGTCGGAGGGGTTACAACTCTCAACATCGACTCGGCATCCGACGACAATGCCTCCCTCGCCCTTACCTTTACCGAGTCTTCACTCTTCATCAGCCCTACCCTATCCGACGACTCCGTCTTCGCGGCCGCGAATCTCTCCGTCGATGGCGCGCAACCCATCCCCGCCCCTCTCAGCGAGGGCCTCTGGACGCAACCCATCTCCTGGCAGCGAGGTGGTTTCCGCTACCTCACAGTAACACTCGCCGAAGGGTCGACCGTAGCTCTGTCGAACATCTCTGTCTACCTCACCTTCAGCCCGAACGTCGATGACCTGCGCGACTATAAGGGATATTTCTATGCCAAGGATCCGGGTGAAGAGGACGAGGACCTGCTAACGAAGATTTGGTACGCCGGCGCGTACACGATCCAGACCAACATTCTGGCCGCGGACGAGGGTAGGGGCGAGGTTCCTCAAGGAAGTAAGCAGACTTTACTGTGCTTCTCGGCGAAGCTGAAGCTTTTTAGCCACCGGATGGAACAACAGCGGTACCATCGCGAACGCAGGGCCCGTTATTGTCGACGGCGCAAAGCGCGACCGGTACGCATCCTCACGAGCGTCTGATCATGTTTTCCTAACATTGACTTCATGTTCCAGTACCGTGTGGCCAGGTATACCACCCGCTCCTGCCCGATGAACTTTCTGACCACCTTCGCAGGCGACATGGGCATCGCCGGACCGTCGGCCTTCGTCGCGCTCAACCAGCTAGACCCCGTCCGCAACAGCCTCGACGAGCTCTTCTCGCTCCAGAGCACCACTGGCGGCCTCCCCTACAGCGGTCCTCTCATTAGCGCTGGACCCGAACTCAGGTGTGTGCGCACTCTCCTGCCCCTCTCCACTTAGGCTTTATCACCATGCTCACTTTGTCAATCAGCGACACTTACCACGCCTGGTCCCTCATCGGCGCCTACAACTACTGGCTGCACTCTGGTGACACGGAATGGCTCGAGGGGAAGTGGGAGCAGTATCTGGCGGGCGTGTCCTATCTCGCGGACAAGGTTGACGTTGATGTGGGCTTGATTAATGCTACGGGAGTCCTCGACTGGGGGCGCCTCGGCGGTGGCGGGTTCAGCATCTCGCCGAACGTGCTGTACTACAAGGTTCGTCTATTACCCTTCACTATGCGTCGTAGCTGACGTCGCTTATCCTTACAGGTCCTCCTCAACGGCGCTCAACTCTCATCCGCCCTCGGCGACACCGAGACCGCCGAAGGCTGGCTCGCCGACGCCGCTACTCTCAAGGGCATTATCAATGCGGTTCTCTGGGACGAAGACGCGGGCCTCTACATCGACAATACGACGACGACGCTCCACCCCGAGGACGGCAACTCGCTCGCGGTGTGGTTCAACGTCACCGTGTCGGACGAGCAGAAGGCGCGCATCAGCGAGGGTCTGGAGCAATTTTGGACGGATGTGGGCGCGGTGACGCCGGAGCTGCCGGATACGGCGGCGCCGTTTGTGGGTGGGATGGAGGTGAGTTGGGGTGGTTTGGGGGAAGGTTGGTTGGGTGGACGTTGACGTTGACGAATTGACTGTGTAGCTGAACGCGCACTTCGAGGCTGGCGCTGCCGAACGCGCGCTCGACCTTATTCGTCTGGAGTGGGGCTGGATGCTGACGACGAACGTGAGCGTCCAGTCGACGTTGCTGGAGGGATACACTTCGAATGGCTCGCTTCTGTGCGTACCATCACTCAATTGGCTGGATCCTTCACTGACTACACCCCTCTAGATACCGCGGCGACGCCGGCTACCAGCAAGACCCCACCTACACCTCCCACTCGCATGGCTGGAGCACCGGGCCAACGCCTGCGCTCACCACCTACATCCTCGGCCTCTCTGTCACCGAACCAGCCGGTCAGGCCTTCCGCGTGGCGCCGCAGACCGGTGGTCTACCCGCCGCGGAGGGCGGGTTTGAGACGCCACTTGGCTGGTTCGGCGTGAGCTGGACGAACGACGAACACGTAGGACGCTTCGAGCTGAACGTCACGTCGCCGGAGGGGACGGTGGGCACTGTCGCTCTGCCGGTCGATGGCGAGATCACGGTGGACGGCGAGGCTGTTGATGCGGAAGGGGGTATTCAAGTGCAGGGCGGTGTGACCCATACTGTATTTGTTCAGGCCTCATGAAGCAAGTTTTTGTGTACACGACTCGGATGTATGTACTATATGTATGATTAGCCGCGGCCTTCCAAATCCAGTCCTTCGAGTCATTTGGCTGCGCATCAACCACCACAGACCCTTCTCTGAAGGGTGGAAAATGGACCATTCGCTCTTGAACTTCGCGGTGTGCTTGGTCGTACTTGCGGACAGGCCGAATAAGGCGTGCCACGCAGATGGATATTCGTTTTCTCACGGTCTGTCTCGAACTATCATGGGCTTTCGGGCCTTGCGCGTGTCCCTGTCGGTGCTCCGCTCGGAGGCCAAGTCTTCCTTGGCTGAAGCGAATTGTATGACTTGGCAAAGGTGAGGATGAACAAGGCTCAGCGAGCTCACGATCGAACCCTCCATGTCAACGCATCTTCGCAAGTTGCTCTTATTCTTTGGTCTCTCTGGAGACCTACGATCATTGGAACAAGCACTTCAAGGACCTTAGCATGATCTCAAGTGACTGACAAGCTGTTTACAGCTCACAACACCTTGACGGCGTCGTACCAAATGCCGCACTAAAGCCGCTTAATATGGCCTCAATGGACACACGTTCACTGCCTTATCGCTTCTCTCGCGATGAGAGAAGTCAATTTCCATTCAATAGAGGTCTTTCCCCGTCAACGAGGCTGTCCAGACTTAGGTATACATATCGAGGATGCTTGGGCGTGCACGAGGTCGTGCACTACCCTCCCCTTGACTCGCACCGAAGACCATGGCTTATGGCATAGATACGTTCATGGGAGCATCCCGTGCGTCAGGTATGTGCTCTGCCTTTCCGTCGCTGTGAGTAGTTCTGAATAATGGAACAGTACCATACCAGGACTTTTCTCCCCGCGAAGCCCTTCATAGGATACGCCAAAGCGGAGATGAGAATGAGCCTGATGAAAATGAGCCCGACGAGGACGAGCCGGACGAAGACGAGCCCGATGAGGACGAAGGCGGCCATGGCCACACGACAGCGACGAAGACAGTCTCAGTAGAAAGCACGACGTCACCTAGTGGATCCCTGACCAGCGATCAAGCCAACGAAACTGGTACGCCTGATACAGACTCGCCATTTACCTTGACTTATGACCTGTCTTCCGCTGAAGGTCGTATCGATTCGGAGCGCAGGTCCTCCGACGACAATGACAAGAGTCGCTCGATCGCCTTGGGGATCGTCATACCAGTCCTGGTCATCTGCCTCATAGCTCTCGCTTTCTGGTACCGCAAACGGCGCCAGAACGAGAAGCTCATGCGCGATGCCCGCGAGCGGCGCATGCGTGACCCGCTGCTTCCGATGGCGAATAAACCTACGACAGCTGGGATGCAGACGCTCGCCTCTCGGCCATCGGCCACAGCGACGACGTCGACCATGTTATCTCCGCATACCAATTCAACCTCGTCTCGCTGTCCTATGGCTATGTCGCCGCCCGCCCCAGTCACTCAGCGTTCGGCATCGTCTCCGGCCGCTCAGGCGACCCATACAGCGCAGACCGCCCCACATCCTGGTCCTTCCTCTTCCGCGGACCCCCTTCCTAACCCTCACTCTGACAATGGGCACGAATCCGCGGCGCAGCACCTCGACAATATCCCCCCTGCAACGAACTCGAGCGACGCGCTGCCTCCTTCCACAGATCGCGAGCATCCTACCATCGACATACCGACCTGCCTTCAGCCAGGCGGGGGTAAGTCCTCGCCGCCCGTTCGTCGCGGCTCCGAAGACTGGCTTCCATCTCGCTTTCACACCCTCGAGCGCAACGTACCTCATCTCTACTACAGCCCATCCCTCGACAAACTCGCAGCTCAGTCGGCAGAGACGTCGCCAAATCTGAGCGAGGAGCATCCGCCCGCGGTCCAGGCGCTGGAACTTCAGGCGACGAGACGGGAGGAGGATCACCCTCCGCCTTTCCAAGGGCCGTCTGAATCTGACTGTCCTTCGGCTTTCTCGGTCGACGAGAAGGGCCGCACGCGTCTGTCCTGGCGACGTTTGTCTTCTCGGTTGAGCGGCGAGGCAGGTGGACGACGCAGCTCATCCGAGGGCCAGGGCAGAGTCACGCCGTCAACTTCCCCGGTGTCACCGCCAGCCGATGTTGTGAGCTCGCCTACTTCCATCTCTTCGCGACGTCGTTCTGCGCCGCCGCAAGTTGACAAAGCTCTCCCTTCGGCGCCTCAGTCGGCATCCTCTACGGCAGAGACGACGAGAGACTTGGTGACCGACAAGACCCCTGCACGCTCGTCCAGCATTCCGACAACCCGCAGCCCCGTCGAACAAGGGTCCAGCTCACGCGGGCGTAGTCAGCCCTCCTTCGGCGTCATCGGTCAACGCTCGCCCTTCTTCGAGTTCGTTGCTGCGACGGGGCAGGACCCGGCTCGGGCGAAGAAGGGAAAGCGCGACAGCACTAGTGGTGCGGCTGTCGTTCGGCGCGAGACGCGTCAGACTGGTCCTCCTGCGTATGCCGAGGCCATGGCAGATGGGTCGACGGTGCATGGGCATGGGACGTTGTAGGGGAAGGATGCACAGAAAATCAGGTATGGGGATGCTTCTTTCCTTGATAAATACGACCGCTCAGGACGAATGATACCCAGAACTCTGTACTTCACGATGCATAATGAATGTAATGTTTCCGGGAAACGGACGAGTCACGACATCTCGCTACCGAGCTGGCCAAAGCCATGTTCCTACTTGTAGTATCCAAGTCCGTAGCTTCTTGGCCAACCAGTCCTCGCTAGTTTACCAGTGCTTCTGTTGCTTGCTTTGAGGAATGCACGCACTTGTCTCCCAGAATATACCATATAGTGCGACGGGCTCCGTCCCCGACCGAGACTGCTCGATCCCAACGGATGCTAGCGTACTCCACCGTCGGCACGACCCATCTCGCCTGCGGATAAGTTATGCCTGTCAATGTCGTATCTAAGTCGCTCCCCGACGAGTACTCAACGTGGTATCGTCCGTACCACCCGTGCAAATCCCTTTCATGATCGCCAGTCCGGTTTCCAGCTACAAGGTTAGAACATTCCGCACCTTCTCCTAGCGTGGAAAATGCTCTTCGCCTGGGCCACTACCCGTGAAACACCAACTCTTGGCTCTCCCGCTCTCCCCAGTTCTTGCACCCGCAACAGGACGCTCGGCTGGGAAGGATGACTACTCGCGCGCAATGTGCGGCAGTCCCCATCGCTACAGCACCATTCGTATGCGAGACCGTATTCTGCTATTCTAGTACGGTCGTACATGCGCCACGTTCGTCGCGGGCAATTGAGAAGCGAGCCCATGATGACGAGCGTAATGCTTCTTCAACTTCGCGCGGGCTTCCCAATCCTCCGAACATCTTCGGCTTTCACACTCATTCTCATACCTCTATTTAGCTTTCTGTATTGAGTCTGAATGGGTGGCAAATAATCATTGCTTTCGAATCCCTCGCGCTTCTGCCGCGCCTCCGCGACCTACGGAATTCGGGAAGCCACGTATTGGTATTCCAGTCTTGATTCGCGTCCTCTAGTAATCGGCTTTGCCTGGACCAGCAAGTAGTACGCCGCTCGCTCGAGGTGACATGCATTCACTCCCACTGTTCGCCCAATGATTGATTCGGACTGCTTCCTCGTCTTCCACCGCACTTCCTCGCGTCACTTCATCGAATGAATGCATGTAGAGGTATCAAAGGCCTATGTGGTATATTATACCATTCCACAGAAGAGAAGTATCGTACTACGTACATCTATCATACTGAGAGGGAAAATAAACGAGCGTACGCGCCTAACTGCCGTCCCCAGCGACCAGCGTGCGTCCATCTCGGGGGCCTACGTGTATCTGTCTTTGTACCGTCGAGATCGACCTACGCGTATCTGTACCTCTGCCACCACCACCGACTGCGACTCGGCCTGCCTCGCGTACTCCTTCCTGCCCGGGAGAGGGAGGAAGAGAGGACGATAGGCATGATGGCCGCACTAAACGCATGAGATGCATGCATACGCATAGGGCAATATGGACATTGTCGAAGGGGTAAATGCATTATACACGAGCTTCCGAGGGAACACAGGGGAGGAGGAGACAGCGTCAGCCGCGCACGCGGGCGCATAGGAGGGTGAAGTGGGAAACCGCCCACGGGGGCGCAATATAGGAAGGAATAAAGACAAGACCGGATGAGATGAGATCGAGAAGAAGAAAGATGATGGCGACGAAGAGTACTGTCTTGGATACGGTACTGTCGGAGTAGGTAGGCATAGAAAACAAGAACCGAGGCCTGCGTGCTGGAGGCGGACGCGCGTGGGATGCAAGAGTCGGTCGGGCAGGTACGCGCGGCGACAGTCCGGGGATTTCCACAGCGAACGCTTCTGCAATGCATGCCCAACATGAGAACGTCGTAAGGTACGTGTCGCGGTCGACATTATATCGGCCCACGACGTCGAGAGCATCACAAGACGTCTACAGCAATCCACACTCGCGCAGGTGAAGCTGCAACAGAATGTCCTGGATGGCGCTGAGGACGACTGTAAGGGGGTCATGTCAGCTCTCGTTATCATGAACAGGATTTTGTTAGTAGTCGTGTAACAATGAAAAATGGTCGTCGACCATCGACGGTAAGCAGCGGTCATAGAAGATGACAAGGTGCTCCCATCAATGGTCAGCAGCGCATTGCCGCCGGTCACACCCGCGTCCAGAAGCTGATGATGGGAAGCGTGCTCACATTTGATCTGCTGCGTATCCGTTGCACACGTGTAGTGCGCGTAGATTTGCTTCGTCGCCGCCGACTGGTTAAGCGACACGAAACGATGCAAGAGGTAGTCGCATGCGGCGTCGTAGTTGTCACCGCCCGTGTAGTCGGGGAAGTAGTCGCCAAGTGGTGACCGTGGTAACTTCTCCGCGAACAAGTCGATCTTGTTCAGGAACAAGATCTGAAATAGCGTTAGAGGAAGGCAACGGCGCAACGAAGCGGACACGCACAATCGAGGTCTTAACGAACCATCTTGAATTGCAGATGGAGTCGAAAAGAGTGAGCGCCTCCTGCATACGGTTCTGCGGACAACGTGAGAAGGCTGATAGGAAGTCGCTATCGGTCTAGGCACGTACCACACTCTCATCCTCGTACAGCATCTGATCGTACTCCGACAAGGAGACGAGGAACACCAACGCGGTGACGTTCTCGAAGCAGTGGATCCACTTCTTCCGCTCTGACCGTTGACCACCGACGTCGAACAGCTTGTAGGTAAGCTCGCCGACCTTGAACGTGGTCTCCGTAATGCCCGTCGTCTTGACACGGGAGCGGAGAATATCTTGGTCCGTCGGCATGTAGTTGGGCGCGGCCATGCGGTCGATGGAGTTGAAGTAGTACACGGCCGAGTCGTTGAGCTGGAACTCGCGGGAGCGCTGAACGGCCTGCCTGACGCCCGGGTCTTTCCAGAGACTGCGGATGGCGTCGACGACGTCCGGCGGGAGGACGTCGGCCTCGATTTGCATGGGCATGGACATGATGACCGCGCGGCGGGCGTCGTTTTGCGGGGTCAGCGGGATGTCGAGCTGCGGCATGGCCTCGAGGATGGCGCTGGGACAAGATGAGTAGGCGTCGTGGAGTGTACTCGCGCCCGCGCTCACCGCATGGACTGGATAGTGTTGGAGAAGATGATCTCCTTGTACGAATCGCGCTCCTGCTCGTTGTAGCCGCCGTGGTGAATGAGTTTCATCTGCTTGAGGACCGTCGACTGGAGGGGGTGAGCGTGAGCGTGAGGGCGAGTGTATCGTCGGCGGGATACGCACCTTGCCCGACTCTCCCGCACCAAGCAGCAACATCTTGATCTCGTTCTTCGCCATCATGCGGTCCTTCTTCAACTGGCTCTCAATCTCATCGTTCCCTGGGCGGGCGTTAGGTGCGAAAAGTGAGTTTGCGGTCGCCACTCACGGGCCTTGGCCTCCTCGTCGACGCCAGAAGACTGAACGCAACCCATGTTCGAAGGAAAGGGCGGGTAGGGTTATATGAAAGTAAAAAGAGCGAAGGGTCGGTGATATGGGGAGAAGCGGACTCGAAGCTCGACGAAGACTGCGAGGGCGCCGTCGACGACGAAGATGGCGGCGGAGAGCCTCAACGGTAGTGATGGGGAATTAGAAAAGGATGGCGCCTGCAATCCCACGGAAAATATGTATTTGTCAGCCCCATCATTTTGAAACTCCGCCCGCCCGGCCAGCGCCCGGCAATCCGCGTCCCGGCCGCCTCCCTTCGCGACGGACCATTGTTCACCACAATCTTGCAAGTTCAGAGCATCAGCAGAGTCCTGGGGGAACTGGAACTGCGCTTTCAAGGTCGAGGAGGGGATGCAAGTACAATTTCCGAACTACAACGATTCCCACCGAACTCAACCAACTTTCCTGTCATTTAAGCTCGCCGATCACTTGTTTCTCGGATTAGAAGGATTAGAAGACCCTCTTCGATGTAGTTACAGCCTCGCAGGAATACAATGTCTCCCGCTCAAGTACCAAATGCTGCAGTATCCCGGCCCTCGTTTGCGAGCGCTGTAGTTGGAGTACCTCACTCTGACGACACCCACAACACGAGGGACGAAACGCGTACAAAGTAATTTCCATACCGGGTCAATTCATTTTGTCGTCATCTATCAACAAGGCATGTACTTTGCCGACGCCTCCAGGCGCAGGGTCGTCAAGATGCTCGCAAACAAGGCGATCCGAGCGGCGAGTCTTCCTTGTCCAGCGGGAAATATTCCGCGCTCCTTCGTGCGCTAGAAGCGGAGGTTCGTGAAGCGACGGCGCGGAAGATTCGACGTGGGCGGAAGATTCGTCGTTGGCGGGCGAGCTAATAGTCGATTATTATTATTCGATTTAGATCGTGGAAGTTGATGGGTTCGAAATGCCTTCGTTCGGTTCCCAACCCCCCTTGTTTCCACCTTACTCGGTTTCGGGAGAGGTTGACTTGTACATCACACCATGTCACACTGCAAACCGCTCGGGGTCTGCAGGACTCGTGTAATCATGCTGGACCAATGAAAGACCATTCTAAGCATAGCAAGTAGCTACAGAGCGCTAGAAATACTCATATGCATACATGATGATCTCAGGAGCCATAGCAAGGTGATCTTTCTGTGATGTCGGCGAAAGTTCAACTTGTCACGTGCGCAGGTGCGCAAAGGATACGCTGCCTCTTCCGTCAGACCTGATTCACCCAGATTGTGTTTTTGAGGGTGAAAATTGATGCACCCAAGCGCCACATGGATGGTGCCTCGTCGCTCTAACCAGCCAAGCCATGAGCGACAAAGGCTGACATGGAGAACGCCGATGTCACATTGTGACATGACGCCGCCGACGTACTTGCCCAAGTTTATATGGTGCGTGACACTTAGTCACCACCAATTTGTCACAGTGGCCAAATCGGCCGCGCAGCGGAAAAATCGGCGTAAATTATATTAAAAATGGCCACTGAGGGCCTTCAATGGGGGCATTTCATGGTCAGAACTAATGTGAGGTAGACAGGCTATTCTTGCGCTCACAATTACCTGATTCGAGGGTCTGTGAAGTCGATTCTGAGGTGAAAAGGGTGTCGAGTGCCCATGCTTGCACACGCCTTCCTGAGCTGGGTTGTCGGCAGGACCAAATACATGCATCAGGGTTATAACGCTATACAGGTTGCTTACAACCTCCTACTGACTGGCATGTACGCCGTACCAAACAGATGGAGGGCGCGCACATGTGGACCTACATGATTTCCCACCTTCCTAATTAGGAAGGTGGCCAATTCCAAAGAGACATTTTTTCGAAAACTCAACGTACGACTTATTCCTCTGACAGATCTGTTCCCCTTGCCCATTGCTACACCTTCGTCAGAGGAAAAAGGGAAAGCGTGACTGTGTCACCTCCAGCAGCGCTTGTACAAAAGTAGCGGTGACTAGGTGTCACGCACCATAGGGTTCTCTTCGTCGTCCGCGCCCCCTGGTCATCGTTTAGGGACAAGGTGACTCGCCGATGACAATCTCCTACGCGGAGGCTTTGGGTAACGGTACACGTGTTCTGCGGCAGATGCGGGCCTTCTGCGGCACGCTAGCTCGGGTCCCTCAGATCGGATCGAATAATAATAATCGACTCTCCCCTCGTTGGCGGGCGGAAGACTCGCTGTCGTCGCGCAGGGGTTGCTAGATAGCGTCCCGAGCAGCGCAGGGGGCGCAGGCTGATGCGTACCTAGCTCCTATGACGCGATGATCAGCGGCCACGCCGTCCGTGAAGATCCAGACTTGCGCGCTTGCATGGTGATGGGCTGTGCGAGGTCCGGGCAACGTCCGGGGTCGACAATTCAGCGTTGAACGAGGAGCCCTTCAAGGCTGCTTTCGGAGAATGTGCAAGACGGCTCTCCGTTCTCGGGCGCCACGTTGACAATGGGGAAGGATTGCTTCCGAGCGCCCGAAAGCTCCCGTTGCGAGTGCCCCTCGCGGAAGAAGATGTGTACGAGTCCGCGGCATCGCGCCCGAGGGGAAGAGACTGGGAAGAGCTGGAGAGCACGATTGGTGTGCGTCAAGGTCATTCTCAACGCCCGAGCAGAGAGCCTATTGTGAGCCGAGAACAGGAGAGCATCACGCCCTCATGGTGGCGCTCCGCATCGGTCGGGATGAAGGGAAAGCCTATGTCGAAGGTGTCGCCGATAGCATACTGTGTTGTGGACAGGAAGAATCGATGCAGTGTACGTTCACCAGAGACAGTTAACAATGTTGATCACCCTTAGAAGCGACAGTCAGCGAACAAGCCGTGCGTAATGGAGCCCGACGCACCGATGCCAGTAAATCCCATCGCTTTTGACGGTCTGTGAGATCGTTGATAGGACGGGAAGTAGGAGCCATGATACAAGCGAGGATCCAGTGCTTCAAAGTAGGAGCCAGTAGCTCATGAACATGGAGGTTCGGGGCGCCAAAGATCTTCATGATGAATGTTCGAGTCGTACGCAGCGGAATGCTTGCGCTCGTCGCCCGCCAGGATATCGTTGCGACCACTTGCTGGTCTGTTACGATCTGCAGAGCCTTAGGCAGCATTGCCGCCAAGTTCAAAGTACGTTGAGGCGATCGCAGCCCATCTTCAGTGTTTCGCTGGAACCAGTCCGTACTCGGTACCTGAGATAAATCGTGGATCGGTAATGTTGTACGAGACACGCTCTGGATCGACGCAGAGAGCTCAGCAAAGGACTGGTGCAGATTACTGCTGTGGTAGTTCAGGACAAGTTGTCGCCTCAACAGTTGCCCCGGTCCGCTCGCCCGCTCAATGACTCACAGCGATCTTCCGTGCCGTTGCCAACGGCGAGCTTGCTCATCAGCCGACGTCGGACCACCCAGGCATGGCTTGAAATGTCAGCATGATGGATGACCAGGAAGGCCGTTGAATTGCGGGAAGGAAGAGGTCCACCATCAGCATCAAAGCCGCCGAGACTTGGCTTGAACTTCCCGCCGATCATCATGCAGTGGCGCAGCGCGCGCGCTCTAATCTATTCATCCCGATGCCCTCGTCGTTGCCTGCCTCTCGCCGTCATTCCTCGTCCGACGTGCTCTTTGTATGTCCCCTTTTCTGCGGGCGCCTTCGAACGAGTGTACCTATCCTCTTGAACCTGCTTTCGGAGAGGGCTGCCCGCCCTGCACGGAGTCCTGGTGACTAGGCTGGACCGTACATATCGTTGACAAGGCCCGACAGCCGCATCAGGTACGACATCATGCTTCCTCGACGTTCGCAGGAGGCTAACTCTAATCGCAGGCTTCATAAGCCTGCTCGTGTAAATTCCCCTCATCCCTTGTCCATATCATCGCGCGACACCATCACACCGCGACGCTATCATCCCTCAACACCATCACTCCCCACGTCTGTCACCCCTCCCCTGCACCTCTCGGAACAAGGAGGCCTTTGGGAGCGCTCCGGGAAGCACGATCGTCCGACTCCAGGGGATACACCCTCTGATTGATGCCCCAATTCACCCTTCGGAGGACATCAGTTTCGCGCGCTGAAAGCGGTGCGAGGAAGAGTACTTAGCTAGCTGCTCAGGCAGACGCAAGGACGGACGAGACCTCAACTGCGCACACCTACGACGGGACGACACCATCGACCTTCACGATTGGCACGATTGCGCGACTCGTAGCCGTTCCCCTCGACCTGGATTCGCCTGGACGACCTTCACATACCACCTACCCTACGCGATACCCCAATCTAACACCACGCTATGTTCCGCCCCTCTATGTCCCCGTCCTCCGGACCCCTTCCGCCCGACGCGATCGACGCGGTGCATCAGTGGACAATGCAGGTCGCGGTTGACTTAGTATTCTATGGTTCGCCCCTCTCGAACTCAGCCGTACGTTCTTGAGACTGATATGCGATCGCAGGCGTACAAACAGCCCTCTTCCTAGCCGCAATGGCTGCCCTAGCGTGAGTCCCTCTCCCTCTGTCCCAGGTTCTTCCCCTCCTTTTTCCGTGATTTTCTATCTCTGCACGAAGTAACACACTTCCCAGCCGCCAACCCACGCGCTCCATCCTCCTCCAGACGCCCATCGTCATCCTATTCCTCACCTCAACCATGGGCGCCATCGCCATCCTTATATTCTACACCATCCAGGTGCCTGCGTTCGGCGCGGTGCCCCCGTATATCGACCACGAGATCTTCCAGCTGAGCGTGGTGCTGTCGGTGACGGATCGGGTCAATGTGAGTGTTTGATTTAGAGTTGGCGGCGCGTGCTGTTTGGCTACGCTCGATCGCTCATGGCGCTTTTGCGCGCGCGCTTGTCGGTAATCTTATTAACATGGCCTCCCCAGTATCTGCTCAGTGACCTCATCGTCGTATGGCGTGCTTGGGTATTATGGCCTGACAACAAACTCGCCCGCGCCGCGTTGGTAGTATGTATGTGCGGGAGTACGGGTGAGTATGAAATTTGTTGCCCATTGACAACGACGCTGAATCCCTCGCTTAGTCGGCCTCCTTATCGAAGTCGTTTGGGCCTTCCAGGACTATGGCGTCCTTGAGCCTGCGACGCACTCCCTGCTGATGACGGTCCCGCTCCTGGTGACGAATATGGTATGTACGGTGCTGATGGCAGCAAGGTGTTGGTAAGTGGACTACGATTCTGCAAGCTTCATTCAACATATAGCTGACTATCATCATAGGTACTATCGCCGCGACATCAAGCGCTCCCTTGGAACCTCGAACCGCACGCGCATCGAGAGCATCCTTCTCATCCTCGTCGAGTCTGGCTTCGTCTACTGCGGTCTTTGGGTACGTATCTAATCTCCACCAAGTTTAGCTGAGGACGCTTATTTACCGCGCTCCAGATCATGTTCCTCATCCTCCGTCAAACCTCCACTTCTAACGCCGAAGCATACGGGGTCGTCAAGACCGCCTTCCACAGCCTCGCGGGCATCTACCCGACCTTCATCGTCCTCGCTGTCGCTGGGCAGCGCTCTGCGGCCGAGTCGACGATATTCACCTCTGCACCCGTCACGCATCCCATCGACTTCGCACCGAGTGACGGGGCAGGGGAGGGGAGTAGGGTCAGCGAAGGTCGTGGAAGAGGCGAATATACGACGACGGGCGAACTTACGGACGATGAGACTTGGGCATCGGCGGGTGGCACGTCGACCTCGGGTGACGGGTCGACGCAGGTCGCGTCGGAGATGATCAAGTTGGAACGGCGGAAGAAGGGGTCCCACTTTTTGAATGTCGGCGGGGAGAGCTCTTCGTACGCAGAAGCGGGGTCCTCGTACGGCGGCGATGGATCGACGTTCGTGGGCAGCAATAGTTATGGTGGCGGTAGGAGTCGGCATACGCAATATGAGGATGGTTAGTTTGTGCTTCTTGATACATCGCCAGGGGTACAACCCAAGACGACCAGGGGCGTTATCTCATGTCAGACTGGTAGTGGCGGCAGAAATACCTTCAAGGCAAGGAGGCTTACCTGAATGTACATCGGCTTGCCTAAATGTACAAGGTCAACCGCACTCATACCCATCACTAGGTCAGTGAAAGGATACGCTCTTCCGCGTCCATACGTCCTTCTTGGACTGGACTGGAATTCACCCGAGCGGTCCCATCAGGAACATACGGGGTGCCCGTACTACACAAGTCGCGCTACAACCAGTGCTACGGAGCCAAACAACACATGAAATTACCCTTACGGCTTCCCCCTCCCCCATCGTGGAGTCACGTCCAGGTCTCTCCCAAGTGCCGTGTTAATCCCTGTCGGTCTCCTTCGTCCTCCCTTTAGTCTTCTCCCAGCCTTCTCTCGGGGGCACATACGCTCGGTGGAGAGAGAAGAGATCGAGCACCTCGTGGACATACTTCGCCAGGCGAGGCACGGCGTTACGAATCCCACAAAGCGCAGGTAACCAAGTGTTTACATCCGCGTTCGCTTCGCGCACGTCAGCGCGCAAGTCGACAATATCGCACCAGAAGACATGACGCAGATGAGCGAGGTCGGCCCGCGTCGCGCAGCTGAAAAGAGCATGAGGGGCGTCCTCAACCGCGCTGCCACAGAAGCGGCAGAGCCGCCATTCGGGCTTGATGCTTTCCCCGCGGTCGGACCAGCCACCACGCACGCTGAGCAGGCTGTGCTCTCCGGTGAGGGCGCGGGTCAGCGCCTTCCTGTGATGCGGGGTCTCGACGTCAAGATAGGCTCGGTACTGGATGGTCTTCGAAGACTGCTGGCCGCGCTTGTCCACCTCCACCCGGTTGAGGAGCAGGTGCGTGCGCGAGGCAGCAGTGAGGTCGCGGCGCACACCATCATGGGCGGATGCCTCAACACGCCCGATGATGGTATCCACGTGGGCGGCGGAACGTACATGCACGAAGTCGACGTGAACGGGGATAGGCTCGAGGCGGCGCAAGCCAGTGGCGAGGTCACCTATCCAGCCGGGTCGGCCCGCGCCATAGAGTTCAAGAGCGTCGCGAAAGGCATGGGCGGCAATGGTGTCTGCGGGCAGTTCGAGCATGCGCTTGAAGAAGCGCAGAGCGAGAATGAGTCTGCGGTGTAGGATAGGGAGGATTCCGGTTTCCGAGAAGATGATAGCGCGCATAGAACGCATCGAGTAACCTAGTACCCGGCGGAAAAACATAAGTTGGACCTTTTCGAGTGCGTCGCGGGCAGCCTTTGTGAGAGCAATGCCGACCTCGCACCCATAGGCCAGTATGGGCTCAACCCGAGCTTTGTACACCTTGATAGCGAGCCTCAGTGGCAGGTCCCCCAGGTAGCGCTGTAGAGCGAGGAGGGCAGATGCCACTGTACGACCCTTCCGAGCTTGGGTGAGGTGGTGCAGATCGAGGACATCACCCTGCAGGGCACAGAACAGGATACCGAGCACGACGGATTGATCCCTCCAGTGGACCGGCTGCTGGTCGAGGATCAGAGGGTCGAGTGGGGGCCCCCTATAGCCAAATGCCACTCCCTCGGTCTTGGTGATACTGACCACAAAGCCTAGCAGATGGGCCCACCGAGTGTAGTCACCAAGTCGACCCTGCGCACTGGCGAGAAGGTGGGAGAGAAGGATACCATCATCCGCCTGCTCGACGTTCTTCACTCGCTTTCCAGCAAGCACGACGTCCCCCGGTCTCTCCTGCATGTGGATGCAGCGTACGTAGAAGTTGAAGAGGGACGGGGAGAGCGTATCACCTGCAAGCACACCCACGTTCGACCAAAGCCGACCTTCCGCGGTCTCCCCGTTGCACGTGACAAGGTAGCGCATGCGTTCGTATAACATGCGTATCCAGTCGAACATGGGCCCACGCATCCCCGCATCGTATAGTGCCAGCCAGAGAATCTCATGGACTGTAGAGGGGAACGCGTTTGTGAGGTCGGGGAAGACAGCGAAGAGAGGTCGGTGTTCCGCGAGAGAGCGGTCAATGGCGCAGCGCAGTATGAATGGGTTTGTCAGCCCATGCCTCCCATGGCGGAACCCGTTCTGGGTATCGGGAAGGAGCTGTTGGTCCTCCATCCAGGTGACCATCCGCCGCTCAATGATATAGGTGACCATCTTGAGCAAGCAGGACTCCAGCCCGATCAGGCGATAGCTGGATGGGGCAAGCGCGTCCTTCCCCCGCTTGAGAATGGCAACCAACTTGGTCACCAGCCAGCAGCGTGGCGCGTCCCGGTCGCGTAGACAAGCGGTTACGAGATCCTGCAGCGCTTCGTTGGGGATAGCAACGAAGACAGCGTAAGACTGCTTGTCGAAGCCGACAGCCGAGCTGGGATCACGCTCGTGCGCATGGGCCTTCGCAGCCGCAATCTCGTCCAGCGACACAGCCGAGGAGAAGGTGCGCTCAGGAGTGATGTCGGCAGTAACGAGTGGGAGCACCCGAGAGTCAGCGATGGCCTGCGAGACTTCAGTACTGATGGGCAGCGTGTGTGTGAGTCGGCGCGCAAATTCATCCCGGAGGTCATCAAGAGCAACAGGAGCACGCCCGGCCTTGACGTCCGTGACGAAGCGGATAGTGTCCCACAGCTCCTTCTCACTGCGGCGTGCAGCATCTAGAATACTCGCCAGTGCGTCCTCCTTGGCCGCGCGGGCCCGCCATCGTCCTCTGTGACTGTCCTCGACAGAACCCGCTAATGTTGGTCGTGTCCGAGGTGGTGGAGCAGGAGGAGGGGCAGAGGGGAGGGTGGTAAAGACCTTCAGGGCGGAGCGTGGGAGCGTGCTAGCTGGCGGACCCCAAGGGGGAGCACTTGGCAGCGCGAAGGCGGTAGAACGAGCTGCTCCATCCTTGGCGAGGATGTCGGCGGCGTCATTCCCTTTGTTGCCCGAGTGACCCTTAACCCATCTGAACTCGACCGGGCAAGACCGGCGCTGCAGAAGCGTAACCGCATACTGTATGAGGTCGGCATTTGCGCATATCCACCCGCATTGCTCGAACCGGCGTGCCCAGTGGCAGTACGTGCGGATGACAAGCTCGCTGTCGCAGTACACGGTGAGTGGGACCGTTGGCGCGGTGGCAAGGAGGGCGAGAATGAAGGCGAGATGCTCTCCCCGGTTGTTTGTCTGAGCACCGGGTACCCGCGCTGAAATGTTGTCCGCGTGCTCGCCAAAGTAGACGCCTGCGCCTGCGCGCGCGTCCTCGCGTCCATTGCCGATGCAGCTGCCGTCAATCCAGACCCGCCGAGCATTGGTGGATGAACTCGAACCAGGCCCGTACAGTGCGCGGATGCCATCGTCCTCAGACTCACGCTGCCGGAGGACGTCCGCGAGCATGGAGTCGAGGGCGGAGGGAGGGAGGGGCAGGCCTGAGCTGGGCTCCGAGGGCGCCGGCAGCGGGAGTGGGTGCAGATGCCCACGGCTACGAAGCTTCTGTCGTGGCAGGTGCCTGATGGGGCGTGTAGGCTGCGAGCGCTGGACAGCAAGACCCTGAAGGGAGAGGAGCAGGCAAGAGTGGTCGGACCAGCCAAGTAGACGGTGTACCCGGAACCCGTGGATATGGCGCAGGAGGTTCGACGATGCAAGTGCGTAGTCGACCACGGCGTCCCCCATGCCCTGGAAGGAGGTGAGCTGGCCCGGAGAATCCACCTCGTAGGACGTCCCATTGAGAATGACAGCCCCAGCTGCAGAGCATGCATCGATGAGCCGGCGTCCTCGTGTGCAGGGAGCACCATCATCTGAGGAGGAGCGCGGTAGGGCGGGGGTCTCAGGGCAGGACGCTTGGAGGCAGTTTGTGCGCGCATTGAGGTCACCGAGTATGAGGAATGGAGAGCTGCTGCGGTGCAGGCCGAGCACAGTGAGCAGTTCGAGTAGACGGTGCTCGGGGTTCACTTCTGAGGAGCGCTCCCAATCGGACGTTGCGGGGAGGGCGTATACACATGCCACGGTGATGCCTGCAACGTTGATAACGAGTGTGTCGGTCACTCGCCATTGCTCTAAGACCTGTACAGGCAGCTCTGAGCGGTACATGATAGCCACCCCACCCCTAGGTCTCCGTAGGTCAGGGCTGCACGGATGGCAGGTAGATGTGATGGAGAAGCCCTGAGGTAGGGTGAGGGTATCCTCCTCCCCAGGCAGCAGCCATGTCTCTTGGAAGAGAACAAGATCATGGGAACAGAGGAATCCGAGCATCTCCTCATCACCGAGGAGCAGTCGAATGTCACCACGTATGTTCCATGAGCAGAGGCGAAGCTCTGGGCACGGGCAATCAGGCACATGGGGGGTGGATGTGGCAGGCATGTCATTCTGCAGCGCAGGTACTACATGCACGATGAGGCCGAGTAGCTACGTGTGACTGTCTATTCACGAACCATCTGACCCCTCCCCTCCGTTGAGCAGTGCTGCGACGAGGTCCTCTGAGTTGGGGTCCGACCAGTGCGCGTCAATGCGCAGGCCAGGGGCGAGTTCATCCACCAATGCTCGGCGGGTCTGGATTGACGGCAGCTGCATCGGCAATGGACGCGAGGACGCGCGCGCAGGCGCAGGCGTCTACTTTGGCGAGCACGCGGACAACATTTCAGCGCGGGTACCCGGTGCTCAGACAAACAACCGGGGAGAGCATCTCGCCTTCATTCTCGCCCTCCTTGCCACCGCGCCAACGGTCCCACTCACCGTGTACTGCGACAGCGAGCTTGTCATCCGCACGTACTGCCACTGGGCACGCCGGTTCGAGCAATGCGGGTGGATATGCGCAAATGCCGACCTCATACAGTATGCGGTTACGCTTCTGCAGCGCCGGTCTTGCCCGGTCGAGTTCAGATGGGTTAAGGGTCACTCGGGCAACAAAGGGAATGACGCCGCCGACATCCTCGCCAAGGATGGAGCAGCTCGTTCTACCGCCTTCGCGCTGCCAAGTGCTCCCCCTTGGGGTCCGCCAGCTAGCACGCTCCCACGCTCCGCCCTGAAGGTCTTTACCACCCTCCCCTCTGCCCCTCCCCCTGCTCCACCACCTCGGACATCCCATCAGGAACATACGGGGTGCCCGTACTACACAAGTCGCGCTACAACCAGTGCTACGGAGCCAAACAACACATGAAATAATAGGCCCTGCGCCGTCTTGATGAGCATGCGGGTCATCGGCCTTGTGGACATTTCAGAGAGCTCGTCCGATGCACATCTACTTGTACTTTGGGAGGTGAAGGCTGCGGATGCTCAGCATGTTCTATACACCGTGGAATCATGAACATACGGTGCAAGCTTGGAATTCAACCCTGACTTTATGTACAGCGACCAACGAATGAGGTACACATCAGCGTAAAATCCGGGTCAGTTTATCGTGACTCGAACGAGCCAGTTCATAGTGAAGTCCTGCGGAAGCACATAGACAATTCAATAGATGCGTATAATACTGCGCCTGCATCCCGCGGCTTGCAACCAAATGTCATGCGGACCGTCATCGATTGCGATGATCGTAATAAATGAGCCCCGGCTCGCTCGTATGAAGATGTGCAGGTAGCGTGTGTTTGGGTCGGGCTCGCGAAGCGGGAAAGGGCCATTGTCCATCTCGCCGTACAGCAAGGGTGGATATGGGGTCGTCACGTCCGAAAAGTCTACCAAGACGGTCCGTACGGAGCGCAAGCGTTCGGGCTCGCCATACTGTATCAGGCATTCGCGCGCGCATCGGAGGAGGAAGGCGCGTTCGAAGGCGGTCGTGCTGTCGTGGCCGTCTATCTGGTCGGGCGTAAGTCGTATGCTCTGCGATGCCGATACTGACAACGCTGGTTCAGCAAGACTGGGGAAGCAACTAGGTGACATCAACGTACCATTCGCTTTGTGCCGGCATTCACTATGATGTGTCGAGCACCAATGCTCAGCTTGGCAGGCCTTGCTGCAGTATGCGACTCCACCGCAGGGGCAGGATTTGCATCGCAGACGTTCGCTGCTTCGCGGACACTGCTCATCGTCAGCGCATCATCAAAAATTGACGGTAGAGTTGTAGACGACCTTGGGATTGGCGCAAGACCCGAGGGTTGAGACAATGACGTCCTTGAAATCAAGCCGCACGTCGCGAAAGTATAGGTAGCGCCTGACGAGCATTTGCCATTCTTCTGGGTCAGAGGTAGTCGGCATGGCGCACTGATCCCGCTTGAAGGCGTCGTCAGATGCTCGAAGAACTCTTGGCCATATGATTGCCTGGAGCATGCTGTCGACGAGCCGAAGCGCTTCCCGTCGACAATCTGCCCTAAATCGCGCTGACGCGGGCGAGGTGGCGTCGTTGGGATGAAGAGTGACGAGAATACGATGGATGACGGGCAGGAGACCATGACGAAGGGCAGATATGAGGGACGAATAGGAAGGAGAAGGGCTCGGTCGCGTGATGACGACTTGGCAGATGAGCGCGGTCCAAAGTGCGACAAAGAACTGTAGGTACTCTGGCCCCTTCAGCCACGCCGGGCGAGCCGTCTCGCGCGCCAGCAGCCGTACGAACAAGGGTATCGGCCGTGAGGCTTGGAGATGGACGATGGTGGATGCACTCGTCATGAGCTCTGCTGTGAAATACCTGCCGTAGCTTTCGGCACAGGTCTTGTCGTTCAGGGCGGAATCAATACGCCACAGCGCGGCGTCAAAAAACCAGGAAATCCGGGTCGCGATGGTGCAGATGATCCTTCCTGGGCATTTCTCGTCGTATGATGCCACACCCAGTTGCATGCGCTCCTTCACGTCACGATCCTCGCTCCGGAGCAGGGAGTCGATGATCATGTAGAAGTTGTGGTAGTTTATAGCGGTCGTTGCCCTCGGATGCACGACATACGTGAAGAAGTCGAAGACGATGTCCGTAAGGTTTTTTGGAGCGAGAAAGGAAGGAATTCCTCGGGTGTGTAGCCCAAGCGCGCCAATTATCATTGTCATGGCCTGGACGAGGTAAGGGAAGGAGACAACGGCGTAGCCATCGCTGCGGAGATGACACGGTGGAGCGTCGAGCCAAGGGAGCTCCTCTTCATAGGCCACGTTGTTTTTCTTCGGGCTCAAGAAGACTAGCCAGTTCCACACGTCGCCGAACCCGCTGAGAATGCCTTGTTCGAACGCTCGTGGACTATCGACGATGTTAGATGCAAGCTGGGCATATATGTAAAGCGCGTCAACGGCCTCGGAGATTGTCGTGATATCGCTGGAATCGAGAGGGTGGGAGGGGATACGTGTCGGTTGGAGGCATGCAAACAGCGAACGAGCGAGAGGTGGCGTGAGAATTCGGGTAGGTATTGCCATTCCCCTGTGCGGGTAGGCAGCGAAGAATCGACGCGAGATCTGTGTGGCTGGCTACTTCGACTGAGTGTATGTTCGAAGAGACCTTCTCGAGGATGCTCACCATTTTGCGTCCGAACTAGGTAGCAACGTGGATGTTGACCGTGGAAGCAGAAAAAGCACAAGCGTCGCCTGCGGGCGCTCACGTGGAGTCGGTCCATTCAGCAGGCTATACGCGTTCGATTCCCACTCTGACTTTGCGATGATCCTCTTCATCGTCCCTTCGTGGATCCCAGCAGCTTCAATATAGACGTTTTCTATCTGATAGGATGAATGCGAGGTGCTATTGATATGTATGTGCAGAGTCGATGGACGAGGACGGGGCACCCCCACACACATGTTCGAAGACTACACCCTTCAGCCCTTCTAAGCGCTCTCGCGCGAGACAACATCGACTTGAAGCAAATACACGACGCCTCCCCGGCTCACCTTCACCCAGTACTGGATGGCTCTGTCGTCGAGCTCTTTCGCCGACTCGTCTAGATCGCCATATCCGCTTCGTCGCCAGTGCGAAGGTCACGAGATCCACTACCACAGAGCGAACGGACCGTAGTTTCTCTGGTTCGCCGTTCTTTCGGAGTATCGCGTGCGTGCAATGTCTAAAGTAGGCGCGCTCGGAATGCGTCAGGGAGTCAGGATGTGCGCTGCGGACAGTGTTCGTGCCGTCGAGGCAGATCCTCACCGGACCTGGAATAAATCTCGGACAAAGTATCATCCACGAGCTGACGTATAGCTTACCGCAAAAGCAGACTTCACGATGGCTTTTGCGCCACGCCCTTCGCTGACAGTCGGCGGAGCAGTAGCATACGCTTCCGCAAATGCACATCTTCAGATCTCCCTTGCGCTTACACTAGATGACCTTGAGCTCCGCGTATAGTGACCAAAGACATAGGCCTTCGGCTGCTCACCTCACCGCATGTCTCGCGCATTTCTCGCGTGCTATTCCGGTACTCTTTTTTCAGGTTCCAGAAGTCCCAGTAGCGCGCTCGGACAGCAGTCCACATTGGCGAATTTCCCTCATCATCCATAGGCACATAGCGTTTCTCCGCCGCGCATGCCTTCATTCCGTCCGGCCAGATCATTGCAGGCGCGGTGACATTCTTTAGGATGCGCATGAGGTCTGCCTGGTAGGCTACGACGTACTTGCGCGTAGGTGTCCTTTCGGGTATTCGGTCGAGCGGATGAAGGAGTCGGCGTGGAAGAGACAGAAGATGATAGGGAAGAGCGCGCACGATATCGGCATGGGCGGCACGAGGATATGGATCTGGAGTCAGCAGCAGCGCGGAGAGGAGGCGCGTTAAAAGAGATATAGCATAAAGCTTGTAAGGAGCCAAACCTGCCACCATTCCAATTGGCCCCTGCCCATCAACGGAGCCTGGAAGATATGTCCTGAGATGGACATAATGGGATTCTCGGTGGACTGTCTGAGGTTCTCGATAGTGCGCGGCCTGCTGAGAAACTCTGAGTTGAAGAGCCTCGCGTATCCCTCGACGAGGCCGAAATTCTCTCTATCCTCGAACTCGGCGCGATAGAACCACGTCAGACGTCCCGCAGTGGTGAGGAGAAGCTTTCCGGGGTATCGGTCGTCAAACGTCTCCATCGCCGTCCGGAAGTGTCGAGCGACTGTCGGGTCCTTATGCTGGAGTAATTCGGAGAAGACGAAGAGGAGACGGTGATGCATGGAGGGCATTAGATCACAGGGTGGAGCTTCGTGAGCGATGAGGCCTAGGAGATCTTCCGCGGCGTCGGGTATGACGGCTAGCACCAGTCCACCCCGCGGGTTGGCGATGAAGGGTCCAAGAAACATGATGATGACCATCATTCGGTGCATCAGCGACATCTCAATGCGCCCATCTGCGTATAAGCTACATCGAGGGATCTCCCCTGAAGACGCATCACCCTCCGCCAAGTTTCCCGTGAGAGGGTTCAGTGCCGCGATCCAAGGCCACACATCGGGCAGCCGCCACAGGAGCATGTCATGGAAGCTGGGCGGGGCATCCAGGGTGTTGCCAAATATATTTGAAAGTATTCCCAGTGCGTCGATACCTTCAGAGAAGATTGCGACGGAGTTCTTGTTGAAAGGGGGGTGTGGGATTCGGGAAGAGCTCAGGCAGGCGAAGAGCTCGTCGAGCAGGGCGGGCTTCAGGTCGTGAAAGCGTATGGATGACTTCACATTTTGGGTCCCCATGGCACTGAAGATCCGCGAGATTCTGCTCATCTAATCCGTCGTACACTATGAATCTTCATACACGCCGGTGAATGTGACTAGACGTACCATCTTGTCCAGACTCGCCAAAAATCCTACGAATGTCAAAAGTCAGTCTCTGTGGCTTGATGACTTGTCAAGATGAGCCTGAGTTATGCTGCGTTTACGAGATGCGCGTGCCTCCTGGAACCAAGGGCCGATGCCCACGACGATGCGGACGATGAAAACGAACATTTGCGCGCACGTGCTCCGGAAGTATATCTCGGCAGACGCCGAGCCCTCGAACTCAGCTTCGCGACATCACGTCTCGCCCTCCTCCCCCCATCCATGTCTGTTTGTCCTCGAGAGACGAAAGACGCGAAGAGCTGCAGAAGACACCTGTCTCTAACTAGCCACCGGTACCTACACTTGACCAATAAGCGCCGGCGCCGCACGTGGTTATCGCTGACTCAGCTAGCGCAATTAGGACGAGGCATTGTTCCTTGCTCTCACCCCTCACGGTCCCTCGCAACGAGCGACATACTGGACGCGTGAAACATCCTCAAGACGCGCGAGAGACGCGTCTTGGATATGTCTTCGACGATGGACGTTACGGAGCAGGCAGCGAACATCACTTCCGAGTTCATCAATAGTGCGTCGCGACCGACAGCTCGAGCGCTTCTTCGTGCTGACGATCCCCAGGCCTCGACAACCTACCCAAAGAGGTCCAGCATCTGTGCGCAGAGATCAGGGAACGAGACGCTCGAGTACAGGGTGAGTGGCTCCTCATCCCTTTGACGCGCGCTAACCATTGCTCGATCATCCCCTTGCGCCGTGCACCCTCCACCTGCCTCGCGCCACCATCACATACATCGTTGTCCTTTACTCTCCCCCATCAGCTCTCAACGCCGAAATTGCCAAGATGCAACTCCTCTTCTTCCGCCGTGGCCAGCCAGAGGTCAGGCTCAAGATCGACGCCGCCTACGCCGACGTCTTCCGCCTCAGCGACGAGAAGGTCGCGCTCGCGCTTCGCCTCCAGGACCGCCTCTTTCGAACGACCGCCCGCGCGGACGGCGAGCTGCTTCGCGTGCGCAAGCTGACGGGCGAGGTCGTCGACCCGCCACCGGTGGTGACGCGCGCGGCGACGAGGGGCGCAACAAGCTTGGGTGGCAGTATCAATGTCGGTGGGGTAGGAGGAGGAGCGGGTGGCGCGATCGGAGGCTGGGGGAGCCCCTCGCCGTCGGTGGGCGCGATCGAGGGGATGCTGCAGGCGGCGGTGGATGATGCGACTCCGGCGACGACATCGAGACGCGGCGCCCCGCGGAAGCGCACTGAGTCGCGGGACGGGACGCCGGACGCGGGGCAGCCACAGACGAAGCGTGCGGGCATGCAGATCCCGTCCCCCGTTGTGCTTGCTAACATCGTTCTGACAGGCCGCCGACACACCAGCCTTGCCGGCACCCCTACGCAGATCCGACTTGATTCCCCTATGCCTGCGCCAAACTCATCCGCGAGCGCCGGGCCTGGTCATCAGCGCTCACGGCTGTCGCGCCAAGTCGCGCAAGAACCCGACGAGGACGAGGACGCGGAGGGAGAGGAGGACGAAGAGGAAGACCAGACGCTGTACTGCCTCTGTCGGATGAAGAGTCATGGGGATGTGCGTATTGGTTCTATCTGCTTCGCGGCGTTCTGCTATGGATCATGGATGTGTTATGCGACACGGATAGAATGCTGATGTTCCTGCAGATGATTGGCTGCGACAACGACGAATGCCCATACCAGTGGTTCCACCTGTCGTGCGTGAATCTCAAGCCGCCGCTGCCCGACCAGTGGTTCTGCCCCGACTGCTTGCCGAAGATGAAGAAGCGGAAGAGGTAGACGTCTGCTTCGCGTACGCCTCCATCCCCTCTCTCCTCCTTGCATGGACCTTATTTCTTGGCATATCGTGCTCCGTCACCGCTCCGCTGCGCGAGCTATCGCTCTACTGTGTACCAGTATTCTTGTATCTCTAGATCCATGCAGCCTACCTGTGTACTTACCGTTGTTCCCTGTTCTGTATACTCGCTGTGCTGTATATACCTTTCTTGTTGTGTTCTTGACTGCATCACTATCCTAAGTGCTCTGCTGTACCAATCTCATCTTCGTCTATCTCGACGGTATCCCTCATGTTATCCATTCTTGTGATGTCCTGAGTGCCAAGTGACTCCCCGAACAGCTGCTATTGTTCTGTCCGTTTGGTTCCGCTGATGCCGAAGATTCGGCTTGCGTGCGGTACGAACGCCGCTTGGAATCAACCGCCACCATCTATCTCTCTCTTTTCTCCGTTTGTCGTCGTTGTGTCCAGAACCATCATCAGTTTGTTTGCGGAGTTCAGTTCTTGGCTGTCGTCGTTGGTTGAAGTTCGTTTCGTGGGTCTTGACCATCACCAAGGTGTGTTCATACCTTCTCTCCCCTTCGCATTCTGACCGACGGCAGACGGAGCAACAAGCCTTCACAGCATACCATCATCAAGGTCATCCGATACTGCAACCAGCGCAAAGAGCACCGAAGCAGCCACCATGAGCAGCCCGCCGTCGAGCGTCACGTCGGGCAGCATGATGGCCCTCAGCCCACCGTACACTCCCCCCAGCAAGCTACTCTCCCTCCCCAACAGCAACGGCGTCATCAGCCCCCCACGCAAGAACGGCTTCAGCCCGCCCCGCAACCGCAGCTTCAGCCCTCCCTTTACCTCGCCGCTCATGGGCCCCATCAGCCCGCCCCGCGGCGGTAGCGACATCTTCAGCCCCTCGCGCAGTAGCGATATCTTCAGTGCGCCGAGGAATGCGAACATCATCAGCCCCCCGCGCGCGAGTATGGGCACGGCGCTGCATCACCATGAGAAGCGGCACGACGACCTGTGGCGGGCGGATGGCAACCTGGTGCTCAAGGCGGGCGGGACCGTGTACCGCCTGCATGCGTCCTTCCTGGAGAAGTACTCGCCCGTGTTTGCGAGGATCCTGTCGCTGCCGCCGCTGGAGCTCTTCGATGACTGGCCGGTGGTGCGGCTGGATGATGACGAGCTCTCGTTTACGGTCTTCCTCCGTGCGCTGATGCATCCCGAGTGCGTTCCCCTCTCACCTCATTCCATCTTAGCCACTGACGCCGCCCCCAGGACCTACCCGCCGCCACCCGCGGCCCCCTCCCGGGCGACCTCGATGGCGATCCTCCGCCTCGCCACCAAGTACGAGATCCGCCACCTCCGCACGCGCGCCCTCCACCACCTCAACGTGCTCTTCCCGACCACGCCCCTCTTCAAGGGCTGGCGCGACCTCGGCAACCGCGCAGCGACCTTCCCCGACATCCTCGCCTACGCTCGCGAGTGCAACGCGCCCTTCCTCGCGCCCGCCTGCGCGTACAACCTCGTCTGCGCGATGCGCGACGCCGGCGAGCTCGCGGCCGCGACCGCCGCGCTCCCCGCCGCGGACCGCGCGCGCTACCTGCGCCTCTGGGCGGAGCTCGCCGCCGCGCACCAGCGGCTCACCGCGTGCGTGTTCGACCTGCCGAGCGAGGCGCCGGGCGCGCGGCGCGCGCGGTGCGTGGGCGGCGCGGCGTGCGTGGCGTGGCGCGCGCAGTACGTGGGCGTGATGGCGCTGGTGCCGCCCGCGCGGCTGCTGGTGCCGGGGTTCTGGGACATGCTGGGGCAGGTCGCGCCGATCGTGGCGCCGGGCGCGGCGCAGGGGGGCGCGGCGCAGGGGGGCGCGGCGCAGCAGCCGTGCCAGCCGTGCGTGAAGTACGTGCACGAGACGCATGAGGATGCGCGGAAGCGGTTTTGGGAGGAGCTGCCGGTGCTGCTCGACCTGGGGCCGTGGACGAAGCTGGTGATGATGCGGCTGGAGGCGATCGCGCCGCCGGCGAAGGAGATTCCGTTCGAGTATCCTTGGTGAGTGGGTTATGTGGCTGGGCGCATGGGGGCTTGGGTATTGACGTTCATACAGATCTCCTCCTCACATTCTCTTGCTTTGTTTGTGGTCTGACCGCCTCGCTTTTTGGATATCGTCTCGTCTCAAGGAGCGCTTCTCGACTGGATTCGACCTCGCCCGCAACGAACCCATTTCTCGTCTTCGACAAATAATCAGAAACGCAACAATCCCTCACCTTTCCTTCTCATTCTCGTCAAGACCAATAATCGCTCTCAAACTATCAAGGAAAACCAACGTTACCGCCGCTATACCATTCCCGTCGCCTTGTCTATCTTCAAGTATTCCTCTCACGACTCAAATGTCTCTCTCGCGCTTAAAGTTCTCGTGTTTGTATGCCTTCTCTTGTCCTTTGCTCGTATCATCCAGGTATGTATCCAGATTCTGAGGCGTCCGCATCATCTCACCATCCTCCTCCAGAAACACGAAATCATCCAGAAACAAGCTAGCCTTCCTATCTATTCTTTGTGTACGTCTCTTTACCTCAGCGCTCATTCCGTCTCTGCCCTTTCGTCCGTCAACCATCCCATCAGTCAACTGACCACTTTGCTAGGTATCCGTCGAATCGTCTCCGGGTTTTGTCAGCCTACTGTTCTCGACCCGCTCTACCCTATCTCTCTCTCGACCCGCTTTATCTCGCTGCTTTCGTGTCGCTATCCATCCTCCTCACCTATTACGAATGCTTGTACCTCGCCCGGATGACGGCGTGTCGTGGTTGTTGTTCTTCGCCCATGCGGCGTCATCTTGGTTGTCGTGTTCTCGCATGGGTTACAATGTGTTCTTGCATAGGTTACTGTTCCCGCCGCGTATGTCGGGGGCTGCTGTCCCCCGTACCACTTGCGGCTGCTTCTGTGCTACTTGGATATCCGTGCATACGTACCCGTCCTGTTTGTGTCCTCCGAGCTTCTCGCAGAATCATTCGTGCCTCACCTGTCCTTGCAACTCGCTACCGTTGTAGTACAGCTTGGGAATTTTGGACTATCTAGTTACATCTGAATGAACGATCTGTCTTTTCATGTCCGGAAGTTGTTGAGCATTGCTCCAAGACGGTTGGCGCGCAAGGAACGAGAAGGAGGCCCAGGGTGACTCATGGCGTGACAGTTCGACTTTCGGAGAAAGCCGGCCGAGGGCGTCGCGGTCACCTGACCGTTTGCCAGCGAAAAAAGTGCCGCGCGGCTCTGAACCCGTTCGACCATCGCGGCGACCCTCGTCGTCGTCCCCGCCGCCGTTCCCCTCACCGCCATCGACGTTGAGCACGGGTATTCTTGTCGTCGTCATCGCACCCCTCGTCCCTCGCATCCTGTTCGCCACCGGTTTCTGCAACGTGTTCATTCGTGTGCGAGATCCTTTGTGGCTTGTGGCTGTCGTGGGGGCTGACGGCGCTCCGCAGATGTCTATGAGCTAAGAATTGGACCTTTGCGTGCGCTCTGGAAGGAAAGGGAACAGGGACAGGCAGGATCGGTACGTCCTGACGCCATATATGCGCGCATAAGCGCTGACTGTGACCAAGCAGGCTATCGCCCGACATCTCTTGATTCTGACGACCATCGACGACGAGCAATATCATGTCCCTCATGTTCCAGGAGACGTCCGCGGAGAGCTTTGAGGAGAGCCTTATGGCTGGGGGATATGGGCGCTACGTACGTCCTCGTTTCGATCACGCCCCTATCGTCATCCTTTGCTCTGTGCGAGTGGTGCTCGTGGTTGTGCGGCAACATCGACACTACGCCAGGATATATGCCACAGATATTTACAGCTCCCGCTTCCTCTACTGGTTTGTCATTCTTGTCGTCCCGCCCATGCTGACCATCTCATAGAAAACCGCCGAGTGGCGCCCGGCACCGCTCTCCCCCGTCGGACCACCAGCTTCCCCCCACAAAAACGGGCAAGAATCTTCCCCTCGGCCGCCCCCGCCACGCATACATCCTGCCTCCCCGCTCACGTATCAGTATGGCCGACCGTCGCCCGGGCAGTCCTTCTCCCTTCAACCGGCAACGAGTATATTCTCGCAGCAATCGACGGCCGGACCGTTCAACTTCGCCAGCACTTCGACTGCGCCCTCGACGTATCCGACGCCGACGTCATTGCTGGGCTCGTACGCGGCGAATCCGTACCCGTCGGGCCCGTATTATTCGAGCGCGTATAATCTCGCGAACTCGAACGCCACCAATACTTCCGCCTCTTACCCCGCAACTTCTACCTACCCGCACTCCTCCCTATCGCCCCCCTCCCAGCATCCGTTCGCCAATACCTCCAATCAGCCCCCGACCGATCCAAACATCACCCTCCCCGCCGCAGACCCTGCCCGCGTCGCCCGCAAGCAGCGTCGCCTCGCAGCGTTCCGGCCCGCGCCCAACCCGCCGCGCCGCCTGCACGTCGTCCGGCTGGAGGGCGTGGGACGGGTCCTCTTGGATGTGGCGCCGCCCGGAGAGAGTGGGGGCGGGGAGCCGGCGAAGAAGAGGAGGCGGCAGGCGACGGGTGGTGGGCACGGTTCGGGGCACAGTCATAGCCAAAGCGGGCACAGTCATAGCCAAAGCGGGCACAGTCATAGCCAAAGCGGGCACAGTCATAGCCAAAGCGGGCATGGTCATAGTGGTGGCGGTCATCATCAAGGGCATAGTGGTGGTGGTCATCATCAAGGGCATAGTGGTTACAATCAACCCCACCACACCCACGCCTCCCCCACGCCGGACCCCCTCGGGCCCGCGACCGCGCCCAACTGGCCGGACGGCGAGTTCCCCTGGAGCGCGCGCGCGGAGGAGCGGGCGGCGCTGATGCGGTGGGAGCGCGCGGCGAAGGACGCGCTGCTGGATCGGTTTTTCGAGGAGGAGGAGGATGTGTGGGATGAGGGCGGTAGGAGTGGTGGTGGTGGGCGTGGGAGTGGTGGTGGTGGTCGCGGCGATCGAGGAGAGGGTCGCGGCGACCGAGGAGAGGGACGTGGCCGAGGAGAGGGACGTGGCGGTAGCAATGGTGGCTGTGAAGGAGGCGGCGGCGGACGAACCGGCGCCGACACCGACGACGAGGAGTGGAGACGGGCAGAGTGGGAGAGGCAGTGGGGGCTGAAGGAGCGCGTGGAGGCGCGGGCGAGGCGGGAGGCGGCGCGCATCATGTTGGAGGCGCGCGAGCGGGCGATGCAGGCGAGGCGGACGCCGCCGGGCGAGGGGCTGGGGATGGGAATGGGTGCTGGGCAGGAGGACGCGCGGCGGATGCAGCAAGAGGATACGCAGCAAGAGGATACGCAGCGGACGCCGACGCAGCAGGAGTACCCGCATCCTCGGCCCTCGGTCCAGGCGTCGCATCCTCAGCCCACCTGGCAGGCGACCGTTGACCAGTCGCTCGCGCACGCGCACGCGTTCAAGCAGACCCTCTTCGCGCTCCCGCCGGACGTGCGGGAGAAGTACCTGCGCACGCTGCCGCCGCATGAGGCGCTTGTGTTGCAGAAGCAGCTGTGGGATATACCCGAGAATTGGGTTCCGGTGGGGCACGGAGCTAGGCCGACGCAGCATCAAGACCAGGTCATGCAGGTACCGTTCAGGACGCAGGTGCAGGAGCCCCAGCAGCAGCGAGATCAGGCCATGCAGTCGCCACCGCTCCAGGCTCAGCCACGGCCCCTGCAGGACCTCACGACGTTGATGGACCCGCGGCTTCAGCAACTGCAAGCTCATTCACTGCAGCAGGAGCCCGTCGCTCCGCCGCCATATCAGCAGCCCGCATCTGCGCCATCTCAGCTACCAGCGTCTCCTTCCCAGTTGGCGTCGTCAGCTCAGCAACCTGCACCTTCGGCTCAACCATCCGCGCCGTCAGCTCAGCCACCCGCATCGTCCCCTTCCGACCAGCATGTTAATAGTAGTGGTACACATAGGACTTCGCCTGTAACGACGACATGAATCATAGTTTGAGAAAATAGTGTGTGTATCAGTTTTTCAGTATCGCGATAACTGTGCTCTCTCAGCGGATTCTTTCATCCTGCAAGACTGGTCCTGTTTCTGCGCGATCTCTATATCGATTCCTCCGCCTCTGTGATCTCTATTTCACCTCGTGCGTCCGCGTTTCTGCCCAACGTGAAAACTGTTCTCGAGGAACACTGTCCACCTCCATCATGTACTCCGTGCCGCCCTTTGCGACCAGCACCCAGACGTGCACGAGTGTCGAGTCAGGGACGACTGGCGAAGCGGGGACGAAGCCAGGCTTCCTATCGAGTGCTCCGTACACGATGCTCGGCAGCCCAGGCCGCCCATCCTCGTCGTCGAGGTTCATGTCAACGTTGACGAAGTCGACGAGGATGGTGTGGACGCGGTGGACGGCGGTCGGGTCGCCGAGCTGCGCGAGGAGCTGGTTGGCGCAGATCTTGAGATAGGTGCGCATGGAATGGGAGATGCAGTTTGGGGCGTCGACGTAGGGACCGCGGCTTCGCGGGCGGGTTTTTACAGGGCCTGGGACAGACGATAAGCGAGGATTTAAGGCTGGAAAACATAGACGTACGTACCCTCGTTCGTGCGCGCGCAGGACTGGTGATGCGAGGCATGCCAATCGATCTTCTGACATGCTCTTGAGCAGTAGAAGGCCGAGCCGCAAGAGCAGGTCTTCATCCTGGAAGGCATAGGAGTGTCACGATTAGGGCACTAAAACAAAAGTTCAGAAGACGAGTAAAGCGGCGAGCACACGGAGAATACCTTCATATTGCAGCAATGAGCAGCGTCGAGCTCCTTGTACGTCTCCCTTGCGTTCGCGAAGAACCAGAAGCTCCTGTGGAGGATGTCCCAGTCTGGCAATTGCAGCACGGGGTCGTTTTCGTCAAGGTCGAACAAGGCGACTATGTCTTCCGAGTCGTAGGCAGCGCGGAGCGCGGAGCGCCATACGAGACTAGGCACGACGGCCTTCGCGATGATGTCGCGTGTGTCACGCCAGAGGGTATCGGAGAACGGGGCGTCGCCTCTGCGCGGATGGGCGGAGGGGTAGGACACCGCCATGACCAGGTAGTGGAGCACGGGGACAAAGCCGCACTTGATGGCGTGCACGACGTCCGCGAGCAGGACCGAGGGGTTCTCCGCCGTTGGGACGAGGTGGGCGGCCAGAATCTTGACCAGCGCGCCAAGAGCACGGTGCTTATACGGCTCTGCCTCCAGCGCGTGCAGCTCTATCATCCTGGAGATGCGTTCGAGAGCAAGGACGGGGGGCCCGATGGACGTGCTCCTCCTGAAGTTGGCGATAAAGCTCGCGTCTCGGAGCAGGATGGTGTCGAGCAACGTGATGTACGTGTCGACGTAGTCCGCGTCGAAAGATGGCGCGGCACCGGATCCGGGGATTAAAATCCATATTGAGCGCTTGACAACCGAGCGAAGGACTTTTCCCGGATGGCTGCTGTCGAATTCCACGAGCCCTTCTTGCGCAGGATTGGGAGAGAAGCCCCTTCCCCTAGCGTGCAGCCCCAGGAAGAGCTTCGCGAGCAGATGCTGGCCCTGAGCGAGCTGGGGCTCTGGTTGCAGAGGGCAGAGCATTGTGAGCATCGACAAGATATCGCCCGTAAGTCCTGGGCAGGTCAACAGCGCCCGCGTGCCCTCCGCTGTACGCTGCGCGTGAGTAACCATGATATTCATGATGTGCACTCGGGCATGGGACGCCATTGCGAACCGACCGTCGGCTTGCAGATGGCATTGTTTATGCGCTTGGACGATTTGGACCTCGTCGTCAGAGAAGTGACCATATCGTGGGCTGAGGAAGCGAATCCATTGCCATACAAGGGGAAACCATTTGATCAGTTCCCGTTGCATGACGAGGGGTAGGAGATGGAGGTCACCGAGCAGGCGAGAGTATACGTGGAGGGAGTCGATGCCGGAGCCGGTAGCATGAAGGGAACCCTCGTCGAAAGGGGCGCACGGGATATTCGAAGGATGCAAGCACTGAAGTAATTCGCGAAAAAGGGGCATAGTGAGCTTCTCGTACGGCAGGTTGGGCGCATCAAAGTTGCCGAACATTGCTCTGAACTTCAGAGCAATGGAGGTACTTGGTTGTAGCTAGACATTCAGCGTGAGTGCCCTGTTGACTATATGCATTGAGCGACCTACGGGCGCCGCCATCGCGAGCAACGATCAATTCCGAGCACGTTTAGGCTTGTAAACCCGTGCATGTCAGTGGTCGTGAACTATTCTGAGACTATAGAGTTGAAGACGAACAAGGCAAAATCAGCGGAATATTCTAATGAGAAACCCGGTTTCTACGTTTTGCCTTCCTTATAAGGCAATTCTGTAGAAACCCGCACAACTTCTTTACACGAGGCTGGGTTTCTACCGGCGTCTCTCCGGCCGTGTGCCCGGGAGACGGTGATGCGCCATCAATCCCGCCTCCAGTTGCCGAAGCCGCCGAGCTTGCGGCACCTCCTCCGTTTGCCACAGTACAGCCTGTTTCCAGCGTAGTAGCCAGGTGTAGGGGTGTAAGATACCAGGCTACTGACTCCAATACGACACAGTCAGCCCTCTTAGCTAGCAGGACCGTCACTGACCCATAGGACATTGTGTCCACTGGTAGACACAATGGTCATGTGACTACAATGGAAAGGCAACCATTTACCCTCGGAAAGCACCCTCCAGAGGGTCCTAAGGTATATTCTGTGTCAGGATAAGGCTCTATACACTCATGTATGCATCTTTGCCTCAGATCTAAGAGGGATATCCTACAAAATTACTCAGCGGTGGCCGGCGCTGTCGAGCTCGTCTGCCTCTCGGAGTTGGCCGATAGCCTCGTGCAGTGATGCCGAGCGCGGCATTAATGACCTCGCCGGCGCGTCGCCGGGATGCTCGCCGACAGAAACCGGGTTTCTAGATAAGGTTTCTACGGTTGGGTTTCTCATTAGAATATTCCAAATCAGCAGACCGTAAGAGACAATTCGCCGCGAAGCAGATGATGGTTAATTGCAAGTGATGCGCGCGTGTCCCGGCTCGGCGTTTTCCGAGATTCATTGTGCGCCGCCACGGACATCAAAACAAACCTTCCTTCCTGCCATCCAGCTATATCAGACATGCGAGACAGGTATAAGCTGACTGCCAACAGGTACAACATAAACTCCCCGGGTACAATAACAGGCACGCCGTAAAGCGAGTAAGGCTATATGTACAACAGCAATGAAATAATAAATAGTCCTCCGGTATCCGGTCGTAAGTACAGCTCGTAAAGGTCGTAAGCGCAGGGAAAGAAGGTCATAAGCACGGGGTGGGCATATAGCATGGATCACAATGAACTGCGCGTCATCATGTGAGGCGCAGAGAAGATGAATATGCGTGTATCCAGTCCAAATGAAAGAAAGGAATCGTCCCCATACGTGATTGGCTCTGCGTAAACAAGAGCTGACCGCGCCGCCAAACAGGCAAGACATATTCAAGTCAATATACAACAGACCTTGCAAGCCCTTCCAAGCGCAGATAAATATCGAGTGGTATTCCGTAGACACTCAGGCCGCGCTAAGGTCATTATTGATCACTTTGCGGACCTCTGATTTCAGCCTGACGTAGCGTTCATCGTACGCTGGAGACGCCGCATGAGTGATCCGAAACATTCCTAGCCCAGTTGTCGACACGTACCGGGTATAGGCCACAAATCTCGTGCTAACAACATCGCGCGCAGCAAATCATGAGCGAGATCAAGAGCGCCCGACAAAGTACGATCCTGTCGGATGAGGGAGAGCGTCCTGCGCACATGCGTAAGCACTTCGAGTTGTCTCACAGCGGAGGAGGGCGTCGTCACTTACAGTTCGAGCTGGTTGGCGAGCCACGGTGCAGCGAAGGGCCGGTGAGCAAGCTCGATTCGCGCTATGCCATGAAGGGGAGCTTCGGGAAGAGCAGTGATACCGAGGCGTCCGATAGCTTCCTGCTGATAATCGACTACATATGCAGTTAGCTAGACTGGTCAAAGGAATGAGCTTCGAAAAACGCACTCCAGTCCTCGGCCTGCCTACGACTAGGGAAAGGAGAATAGGCGGGCGGACCAAGGCCTTGAAGTCTGCTTTCCGATCAGTGCTTGCTCGTCGAGGACCTCGTCAACGTTACTCACCGACGAAGTACAAGCGAGACCGTGGTACGGACGCTGTTGATGATTAGTTGTCATACAAAAAGCACTGGAATCGAGCCCTACTTGAAGATATGCTCCCTCGTCAGATAGACCTGCACGACGTCCGCGTCACCCGCAGGTCGACCGAGGTCATCCACACACGTATGCAGATCGAGCGCATCCTCGATCGCCTGCGCCTCCCCGAACGCCTCCTGCGCGGCCTCGACCTGCTCGTCCGGCGTCCACGGACTGTCGGGTCGGACCGTCGTCTGGCTGTCCCGCTCGAGCGCTGTCCGGTTGATCTGTTGGAGCTGCAGGCCACTGTCTCGCCTCAGCCTCTCGGATGACCAATTCTCGCCGCTGCTGGACGGACCCGCTGCGCTTGGCCAAGCGCCGCGAGGCTCCGATGTCCACGCACCGCTATCGCGAGCTCCTGGCGCCGAGGTAGGTGAGAAGGGTCCTGGGGTCGGCGAGAAAGGGGTAGCCGAGGGGAAGGAGCCTTCTTGTCCCATCCAAGCACCTTCCTGTTCGGCAAGAGGGGTCGCTTTCTCAGACAGCATGCCCCCAGCCTCGCCAAGGCGCACGACGAACTGCCATAGCACCATCGAGCGACAGTACAGCGCTGACAGGGTTTCCTTCTGCGTGGGCGCGTCTGCGGAGCGGAATACGGGATTTGCGCGATCGGTAGTCTCCGAAGGGAAAAGGATGGTAAGCTGAAAAGTGAGTGAGCAAGAGCAAAAAGGTACATTGGGTCAAGCTAAGCGAAAGAACGGGATCGTTGGCATGTAACAGTGAGCGAACGAAGGTAGGAGACCCCGAAGTGACGAGGGGAAGATAGGCTCTGGATAGCGACGAAAGAAATTCACAAACCATATTACGCACATTCGCCGCCTCCCCAACAAAATATCGTGGAACTTTGCGTCCAAATGCAGCGCACTCGGCGGCATGCTCAGCGACCAGGCTCACCGCCGCCCAACAAAGCCGTCGCGACTCCTCGTCCGTGATGCTGCGCCTATCTTCCTGACTCCTGGTGTACGCAGGCCATCCCGTAACCGCGCCAGCGTCGGCGCACCTGCAGCCGCGAGGGCTGTTCGCAGATACCCTGCCTCCGGGAACGGTGGGGACTTGACGCGGGGCGAAGCGTACGATATCAGGATCGGCGGCGTCTCGGGCGCAGAGACCCAGGCCGGCGATGAGGCGGTCGGCTTCCTGGAGTGCGCGAGGGAATTCCGACGGGGCATATTGGGGGTGGAGTGATAATTCGAATACGGCGAGGATCTAAGAGGGAAAGGAGGAGATAAGGGTCTAATTAGCTGCATTCTACTTGGAAGACGAGGCATTTTAGCTCACCACAGCCGCCTCCGCTAACCGAAGGTCGATATGGGTCGCTGAGCCCATATGAGCGCGGGCGGTATTTCTAGGTTGCAAATGAGCTTTCATATCGATACGTATATCACGAATGATGAGTCAAACGCACCGATAGTGAAGCGCTCTCTCCCGCCCTTGCGCGCCCCATTCGGCTTCGCTCGATCTCATGAGGATTGCAAGGGCAAGGGCTGCGAGAAGGAATGCTGGCTGAATACTTGGGCGTATATCATCGTTGTAGAGGTCTTCAAAGAAGCTTTCAAGGTGGAGGAAGGAAAGCCAGTGAGGGGTGTCGGCTCGAAATCTGTGGGAAGCAAGTCAGAGACCAGGAAGCCATTATCCACCGAAAGGAGGGGAGAAAGGCCGAGGGCATGACTGGGATGTGTGAGAGACGAAGGCAAAAGGACTGCGCACAAGTATGTGAAGTTATTCCGTATCTCCTCGAGCCTTTGGAGCGAGTACGCGCGTGATGATTGAGCGTCGAGGTGGCGATGACCGTGCCAGTGAGGCAGGTGTGGGCGTGTATGTGGGCAGTCCGCAGCGTGTGCGTCGGCATTTCGATCGTCGAGCGGCATGGAAAGGGCATGATCAGAAAGAACCAGTCAGCGGGCTCGCTACGCATGCAGAGGTGGAGCGCGACGCACGAAGACTCAGCGCTGAGGAAGCGCGCCCACCACTCGCTGTTGCCCGCCTGCGCCATGCTCCCTGCGCGCTGGCGGCGCCTGCTACTCTCGAGCTGCGGTGGCCGACTCTCGAGCGGGCTTGTGGGTACGGTCAGGACGCTCAGATGTGACGTAGTCTTTTCCAAAGCGCGCGAATTTGTGGACGAGCTGCCGCGCGCCCCCGCGCGGCGGCTGAACGTCGGCTCGAGTTGCGCATTCTGCCCCGGATAAGCAACATGTCGTTTACTGTTCAGAGACTAGCCCCCGCACTCACCTGATCGCGCGCAAGCGCACCCGTGACTGGGGCGAGCCGGGAATGATACGGGGACGAAGGTGCGAAGTCCGGGGGCGCGGCAGGGTAGTCGTTGGGCGTGGGTGGGTATTCGGGAGCAATAGGCGGGTTGTAGTCGGTGGGGGAACGTGTGTAATCGGCGGTCCTTGATGCAACGACAGCGTAATCGGTGAGGGGTGCGCTACCGGGCTCGGCGATTATTGTCAGCGAGTTGTCGAATCGGCGCCGCTTGGGGTCCCGGTCGCCATCATCCTCCCGCGGTCGCTTGCCGCAGGCGCGCTGTCGCGTCCCAGGACGCTTGTCTGGGCCACGACGCTTTGGGACCGGGTCGTACTCGCAGGGATTCTCGCGTTTCTTGCTACACAGAGTACGAAGCCATCAGCGCCGGAAGAATTGTTGAGATGAAGGGTACGAAGGACAGGGAGAACGCACCAGTTGTGGCACGAGGGCCGTGTCGAGTCGCACTTGATCTTGCGCGCGCGGCTGGGGAGGGTGTCGCGTGTTCATAAGCGGCGGGGGAGAAGCAGCGGGGCGCGCATGTACATGAGCGGCGCGTCGATGTCTCGAAAGACTGATCACGCACCACTGCTTGCACGCGATGACGACGTTGGTCGAGGCGCGACGCGTATTGGCGGCTGACCGCGATGAGGACGGTTGGGCCCGGCTCGGCGGCGCGTCGCGCTCCGTGCTTGTCCCCGCGGACTCGAGCGGAATCGTTGTTTGCGCGACAGCAGGAGAGCGCTGGGGTGGTGGCGATTCTAGCTGCGCGACGCGCGGTTCTGGCGGCGGAACGGGGGGTAGGGGTGCCAGAAAACGTGCATCACGCGCTGCGGGACTCTCGCGATCGATGAACCTGCGTTCATCGACCCGTCGGGCCTCTGGCATCGATGGGGGGTGCGCGACAGGATAGGGAGCACTAAACGCGCTATAGGCGCCGTCGCGTGCGGCGCTCGGAGGCTGTATAACGTGCGGGTACGGAGGCTGTTGGCCCACGACGGACGGGGGAAGAGCGTAATCCTCAACCTGCGTGCCGGCATGCTGATCGCGCGCGCGTTGTTGATCATGACGATGGTTTAGATATCGGGCCTTGTCAGGGACTGTTTAGCGTTCGCATGCGGGAAACGCGGTTCTGAGCATACACTGGCCAGGGGGATAGGAACGATCCTTACAGTTCTCGGTGCCTAGCGGGGGAAGCGCGTTGGTAAACGCGTGCGCGGGCGGACGCGCCACTGGTCGAGACGCGTCCGATGAATGGGGGAAAGCTTGCGCGGGGTAGGGGAGGTAGGGGTCCAGATGCGTGTTTGCTGTCATCGCAAGCCTCGGCGGGCTAGGTGGCGGTTGAGACCAACACGCTGAGCAGTGCGCGCGCCCTTGGAGCTGAGGACGAGCCGGACGTTCGGCAGCGGTAAAACCACGGGCAACGCGCTCGGCCACGAGGGAAAGTCCCAGATCAGAAGTTCGTGTTCCTGGGCTCTGCTGTCATTGGATGAGCCTACAGTCATGTTCGCACGGTGATAGATGCTTGCCTGAAGGGCAAGTGCAGTTCATAAAGGCGTACTCACTGAGCTTCAACGAGCGCTGGTGTTACGGACTGATATCTCGGACCAAGAGGTTCTCAGATATCAGATGAGTCGCCGTGGAGCTGGGCGCCGCTGCCCGCCATCGCCATCTGGTTGCGGTCGAACTGTGCGCCAAGATTCATCTCTGATGGCGTGGGCGGCGCCGTCGCCCACGCGATGGCGGGTGCCTGAAGCTGCGCGCCTTCTCATCGGAACGGACTGCCTGCTCGACCTCCGCCCACGGCACGCACGAGCTTCCCCAGTTCCCCGCGCTTCTCCTCATTCAACGGTTCCCGGCGGGCCGTCGCTTCAGGCGGCAGTGGCGCGGAGTTCAATAGGGTTACGCGCGCTTGTGCTGCGCGCATTCACAGAAGATGCGCCCGTTCCGGTGGCGGAACACGACTGGCTGGCCGGCTCGGCGAAGGAGCTTGCCGGTATTGGTTCGGAAGACTCCGAGCAGAGACGGTTGGGATTGAGCACAGCTTCATTTTTGTGAAGACTGATATCGAGACTGACAGCAAGAGATACACTATGTTCTCCTTCGAGGTTGCCCGTCAGAGACACAACGAAAGCTTTGTAACGTCGCGGCGCACCTTCACAAGCTTTTGGGATGAGCAATGCAGAAACTCTGACGCTTTCTTGCCCCCAGAAACTTTCGTCACCTTGGAGTTCGCATAGAGTTGCTCCTTGTACGTCTTACGGACTTCGTTGGAGTTTTAAACCGACGGGCGACGGGCAAGCATTCGCCGCTGTCGTGAATACTTGCACGCGAGAGTTTAAGAGTCGAGCAGCGCCTTGTCTCAGTTAAGAGACCGACAGAGTGCGTAGCGTGCGTCAGGCCAGATGGTCAAAGGGATGACGACGTCGTTCTTCAGTCCGAGAATGAAGACTTTGCCGGTCGTCGCATGCTCTTGAGCGTCCTCGCAGATATCAAGCAGCCTCACGTTTAGCGAGCGATACAGGAGGATCAGAAGGCCACATCCCAGAGAGAACCAATATGCGCCAGAGCGCGGTGTGCGCCTTCGTCGTCGCGAGATTACGCAGGATCGTCGAGTTGGCGACGATGCCCGGCGCGGAATTCAAGCGGGTCTCAAGGTATAGTCGGCGCCGAAGCACATTCGCCTGAGTTTGGAGAGTCACGAGAAGCGCCCGATCACGACGCCGACAAAGACGCCCGGGTGCTCGCCCTCAAAACGCCTCATTGGGTCCCACGTGCCGGTGCGCGGCAGACGCGTCTTTGATGCTGAGACCTGCTGGATAGTGACCAAGAGACCGTTTCTGACGGTCACGATTAACCAGTGGACCTGTGGGATGTGGGCGATAGGAAGAAATTGGGGGCCGCGCGAGCGTGCCTTCGACGGCGAGAGTGTTGGCGACGAGGTTCACAAAGATGTTGCAGCATACACCCATGCAGTTCGCCAGCGACGAGAGCGCGTAGCCATCCTCGCAGATCAAGCACATATTGTCGTACAAATTGTGGGACGGATAATCCACGTCGCGCCCGCCTTGAAAGGCAGGGTTTAGGAGGACGATCCTCTTCCAGATGGACGGGAGATGCGCCAGGAGACTTGTTGATGTAGACATAGAGTATAGTATTTGCAGAGGCGAGTGAGCCTCGAAAATTGTTGTGGCAGCGTTCCTATCGAGAGGGTGCGAGTGTATGCGGTTCGAGCTGAGGGAGCCGACGAGCAGCCAAGAGAGTGATGGCGAGAGAATTTGGGAGAAGATCGTAGGATATCTCTCGAGAGTGCGTTAAGCGACCAAGCCTTCGACAGTTGTCGCTTCTCACGTTGTTGAAAGACGTTATAAGAACCCACATGTGCCCAACTCTTGCTCGATTCAATTGGCGCAAATTAGGAGGCGAATGCTGGTGAGCGAAGTTAGTAATTGGTAGCTCCAACCTTCAGTAATTTTGAGCAAATCAGTGTGCTAACCAGGAAGGAGACTTCGCGAATAGTCCGAAGTTCATGGAGGGAAAAGACAATGAACGCGTCGCCGGGGCTTGCTTGTGTATGTTTGCGTTTCGTTTCCCACACCCCTTTCTCTCACGTGCACAAGTCACATGCAATAGCTGTCCCCGAGGGGCCATAGCAGCAACCGACCCTTCTCGAGCTCAACTACGTACAACTCTCACGCATGAGCCTCTTCATTTGCACGCTTTCAAGGCAGGCGAACTGCTCTGCATACTCATTCTTTCTCGTCGAAAGCCTCACCAGGATGCAGACTCGCAACGAATACCTCCATCCCACTGCTAGTGGATGCGGGGAGACACAGTAGAGGTTCTCCGAGCTGCAAGACAATGTGCACACCTATAATCATGGCAATGAGCCAAGCCAAATCTTATAAAGGGCAATGACGGAGCGGCGAACACCATGCATCCTGGCGACTGGCCATTCGCAGCGATTGATAAACAAGGGTACATGCCGACGAATATGAACGAAATTAAGCGAGCTATAGTATCGCCAGATAGGCACTTTCGGCGCACCTTCAGTGTCCTTCCGAAACAAGAAGGTCGACGGTCCATGAACCGCCTCAATCTCTCCTTTCCCCTAACAAGTCCGTCGCCGACATCACCCCAACCTCCATCACCATCGGCTGCCCACCACTGATTCCCACCCTGACCCAAACCGCTACCATCGCTAACTGCTCCTCGCTCTCCACGATACCCAGCTCCCTCTTCGCCCACTCCACCTCAAGGTCGAAAGCGCCGTACGTTATCTCCGCATGCTCCCTCCCCGCCGCGCTCACCTTCCCCGCCACGAAGAAATCGACGAGCACGGAGCGCACGCCACGGAGCTTCCCCGATACCCTATCGCGCAGCTTGTTCGGGTCCCCATAGCGCGCGATCTGGTCGCGCGCGCACGTCGCGAAGAAAGCACGATCGAGGTAGGTGAGCCAGCTAGGCGAGAGGTCGCGGAAGCGGTAGAAGTTTGGCATGTCCTGGGCTTCGACCGTAATGTCGCTTGACAAGACGGTGACCAAGCCTACGACAATTGAGCGATGGGTAAACTAGAATGGATGTTGTTGTAGAATGAGTACGCACCGTTGTGATCCCGAGAGCAGCACGCGCCGTGGGATGTGCGCCAGTGGGCTTGTTGACAGGCTTTGGAGCAGTAGAATGCTCTGGCGCACGCGCACAGCTTGAGCTTCGGGTTCTTGTGAGATCGAGGGCACTGTCGAGTCCGGCGCATCAGTCATTGTAACTCAAGTAATATCCAGCTCACGGCTTACCGTGATATTCGCGCAGGATCTTAGCTCTGCGATATACTTTTTAAACCCCTTATGGGCCGCGTCATAGTCCTCAAATCGACGCGAGAGCGTCCGCCACTGCAACGAGTCCTGGCATGCAAGGGTTGAAGAGTCGAGCAGCACCTTGCCGCGGGCCACAGATCGACGAAGCGCGTAGAGCACTGCGGGCCAAACAGCCATAGGGATGACGACGTCGTCCATGAACCGGACAACGAGCGCTTTGCAGTTCGCCGCATGCTCCCGAGAATCCTCGCGGATATCTTCCAGCCTCACAGTGAGGATGCGGTACAGGAAAACCAGGAGCCCGCAGTCCAGACACTCGACAAGCATAGATCGCGTCCGCCTTTGTCCTTCACGCTGCCCGAGGATGCACCCGAGGAACTCCATCCACAGGCAGAGAACATAGTGCTGATGGGGCTCGGCCTCCAGCCACGCGAACACGGTCGTGACCAGTACCGAGATACGCACGAGCGTAATGTGCGCTTTGGTCGCCGCGAGATTGCGTAGGAGCGTTGCATCGGTGGCGATGCGCGGCGCAAGTTCGGAGTAGGCCGTGAGGTGGTAGTCGTCGCCGGAGCACGTGCCTTTGGGGTTGAAGAACCACGAGAGGCGGCCGATCATGACGCCGGCGAAGAGGCCGGGGTGCTCGTCCTCAAAGCGCATCAGTGCTTCCCATGCGCAGGTAGCCACGGATGCGTCCTTATTGCAGACAAGCTGCTGGAAGGTGTAGAAGAGACGATGCATGATGGAGGCTATCTCCTTGTTCAGTTTTGGGATGTGAGTGATGAGCGCGAAGAGTTCGGGAAAGAAGTCCGGCTGCGCGACCATGGCTTTGACCGCGAGATCGTTGGTGACGAGATTTTCGAGGATATCGGAGCAGACTCCCATGCGGTTTGCGAGAGGCGAGCACACAAAGCCATCCTCGGAGAAAAGACACGTATTATCACGCATCTTGTAAGGTACGTCGAGGTCGCGGAGATTATGAGAGGCTGGGCTGAGAAAGACGATCCACTTCCAAACGGATGAAAAATGCGCCAGGAGCATCGACTGGGTAGACGGAGGAGCATTGTTGATGTCGACACAGAACATCGAGTATATCTGTAGAGCATCCAGACCTTCGGAGATTATTTCTGCAGCTTTGCCATCCAGCGGGTGTAGGGGTATGCGAGACGTGCCGATATAATAGAAGAGAAGTCGAGAGAGCGGTGGTGACAGAATGCGGAAAGGTATTTTGAGTGACTTGTCCAGTGCTGGATACGCGAGCGAGAACTTCTGCCAGATAATGCTCCTCATGGTGTGCTCAAAGACCCTAGGCGCGTTGCGGAGCGAATTTGGTTGTGGAGACACTCTCTTAAGCGTATAGATAGATACAGCGAGGATTAGATCAAGAGTAGAATTTGGGAGATAGATTGTGCGATGACTGAGTGAAGATGGAGACAAGGAACGACGACGTGCCCGGGCCCGCATGTGTATGTATGTATTTGCACACTGTTTCCCACGCCCCTTTTTCACGTGCGCAAGTCACGCGCAAGTTGAACTTTGTGACCCATGACTCTTGGGTAATCGCAAGACGGAGTGGATGTCTTGATAAGTAACATCTAGAGTCTAGTAGGGAGGTGTTCACTGATTTCTCTATAGTGCGGAGTGACCGCGGGTGAACCGAGCATGAAGGCGCACCCAAAATGGGGACAATAACCGTTCCGAGGGCCGTGCATGCGCAGACCTGCGACGGATCCTTCTCGAGCTCGAGTACGTACGTCTCTCACGCAAGGGCCTTTCCTTCTGCAAACTTATAAGGCAGATAGTGTATGCAGAATGCTCATTCCTTCTTATCGCAAGACCGGCGAACATGCATATTCACAGCCATCACCACCATCCCACTGCTAGTGGGCACGCGCAGGCAGGGCAGGTGTATCTCGCGATGCAGGGGTACCACCATGGCTGCGAGCCATATCTTTTGCAGGGCGATGACGGTACGACGTACGCCATACATCCCGGTGATTGGCCGTGGTCACCACAGCCCTTCGCATCTGGCGCCGATGCTTCCGCGTACGGCGCAAACCAGGCCGCAAATGCACAATGCGCCCCCATCCATTCAATGAATCCATACTTTCCATCCCATGCGTACTATCAGCACGCTGTATCCCCCGCATTTGTGCAATATCTGCCTCAAATGCCTCAGCTCTACGTACCGCCTGCATGTGTGGCGGCGGTGTCGGAATCAAATCGGTTTGTGACAGACTCATACCATCCTGCCCAGAGCGTTCAGCCACCGACGTCGTGTGCGGACAGTCTGAAGGCCCCCAAGCCCAAGCGACCTGACGAGGGTGTACCCACAATTATCGTCGACCTGGATGAGGTCCCCGACATCGTCGTCGAGGACTGCGACAGCGGCGATGCTCAATCACCTGAAGCTGGTTCAGCCACGCCCGCCACAAACTCGTCGGACGGCACTCACCTGCATCCTCATTGGCACGAGCGTAGCGCGAGCCCGTCGGAAGGGTCGCTCGCCCCGAACCGGCCGAACGGGGCGCCCGCCACGAATACTTCCGAGGATCCACGCCTGCTACATCCCTGCATCCGCGCCATAAAGTCGGTCTCGTGCCACTGCACGCCGCGCGTGCCGCTCTTGAAGGACCTTTCTTCGTCCTCTACATCCCCTTTGGCGTCTCTGACAGCGCACCCATCGTCCACCACCGCTTCAACCGGTCCAACCGCCTCAGATGCTGCAACCGCTGCGGGTACCTCAACGGCTACCACCGCTCCTAATATTTCCACCGCTCCTGCTCTCACCGCCCGCCCCGTCTCCTCTCCGCCCATCATGGCCGCCGCCATCGTACACATGTTCCCGTTTTCACCGCTTATACCCAAGGTGCCGCTGGTGTCGGCGGGATTGCTGGGTGCGCCGGCGGGGTCCTTCAGAGCACGGCTGCCGCCCGGGTTCGTGCCCGGGGTGCTGTCGCCGTGGGTGGTGGATGGGCGCGGGTTGTCACTGCAGCCATCGCCCGCCGGGGACGCCATGGGCCTCCAGCCGACTACCGCGGGCGACGCTGAGCCCCTTCCGCCCTACTCTCCAGCGCCGTCCATGGGGTCGGTGACCAGCCACTGGGATGGCGAAAGGCTGGTTTCCGCCAACTGGGACGGAGAAAGGCTGGCAAGCGATCCCTGGGGTCACGAGGGTGCGGTCCGGCGATGGGTCGAGGAGCTGGATAAGTTCATGCACGGAGGCGGTGGTGGTATGGGTGCGAAGAATGAGAGGCCGACGCGGGCGGAGGTTAGTGAGGTCAAGGGTACTGGAGAAGCCAAAGCCGACGATGCCGGGGAAGCGAAAGTCAAAGAGCATGGCGAAGACGCCAAAGCCGTCCAAGCTGACGACCACACCGACCTCCTCGACCACACCGACTTCCTCGACCATATCCCCTGGCCCATCCTCCGCGATCCTGAGTCGCCTGCGCTCGATGACCCTCGATCGTCTACCCTGAGCACCTCGGAGGTCGCCCCGCGCGACACCGTCTCGGCCTCCCCCGACCTCGCCCACTCCATCACCCCCCTCTCCGTCAACCTCTTCTTCCGCGCCGCACGGCGAGTGACGCTCGGCGACTACGCCGCGCGCCAGGCGACGCTGAACGACCACGCCGCGCACTGTCTCGCGTACAACGTCCAGCCACGCACACCGAGCAGCCACACTGCACGCCCGATAACGCCCGACGACTGCGCATGGCGCGCGCTGCTGAGAAAGAGTCACCGCGCGTTCAGGAGGGCGAGGGAGGTGGTGGAAGAAAGGCTGAGGGAGGCAGGGCGGATGATGAGGAATGTGAAAGAGGTGCACTGGAAGGACGGCGTGAGCACTGCGAAGGTGAACCCTGCGGACGAGGACGAGGTTGTCTTGTACATGGCCGGCGATGACAAGCGAGGTGAATCTGCGAAGGACGGAAGGGATGATGACGAGGAGCAGAACTTGAAGCGCCAGAATCTGGAAGACGCCACGCCTCAGAAGCTCGAGGACACCCTGCGCGCGATCAATGTCGTCCTTCAGACGCTGGACGTCTTGCGTCGGCTGGATGGGTATTGAGACCTAGCGGAAGGAGGACAGATGTGTAGGAATGAACAAGAAGACAATTAAATTACTTGTATACGGCCGACATGTATTACTATATCTACCTGGAATATTGAGTCAGAACAAAGCTTCAGCGACGTGAACCGAACACACCTCTGCCCAGAACAGCCACTTCAACCCAGAGACCAGCGATTGAATGGCAGCAAAAACGATTAGCCCACCGCGAGGGTCGAACTCGCAGCCTTCAGATTCCCTTGCCTAGCGTGTAAGAGTCTGACGCTCTATCCGATTGAGCTAGGCGGGCGGTGACAGGGATTATGGGTCCTGAGGTATGTTGCGCGTGAGGGCGAAGGGTGAGGGCTTCCGGCGTTCGCATCGAGCGATGAGAAGGGGCTGCCGAGGAGGCAGATGGTCTTGCAGGCGGGAGTGGTTGAGCGCGAGCTCGTCTTCGGAGAGCCGTCGTATTGAGCGGGGGAGACCATCGACCTGAGGGGGTGTCCCGGTAATGTTGCGTGCAAGATGGCGTCAGGGGGCGTGCCGACGACTTGATTGAGCATGAACGATCGCCGCAGGCGCCGTTCGCACGACAGAGACCGTCTTGCCCTCATGAACGGATGATCCTGGACCACGTTCGTACTCAAACTGTTACTGAGCGCAGGCAGGTGATCTGGGTGCGTGTTCAGCAAGGCACAGCGGCGGGGCGACTTTGATTGCGCACCGTTCAGATCCTATTGCCCCGTCCTCTCTGCCGTAGTTCCAGAGCCTTCGTCAGCAGGTGTACATCCATATTAGTATCAGTCAAGAGAGAGAGGGTCCCCAAGGGGTCATGAAGACGGGAGTCCGGAGGAAGTTTGAGCAATCACGGCCATCTTGCGTTCAACTTTGGCTTCGATGTCGTTCTTGACGGCGATTGCCCGAGACCGTCGAGGCGAGGGTCCTATCCTCGCAGGCGATGCCGTCGTCGAGTTTCGTACTTGGCGATGAGCTGGACATGATGAAGGTGCGAAGGATGCCAGGAGACGGTGGGAAGGAGGTGACGTGTTCGGTCACGCAAACGGAGCCAAATGAGAAAGCCATTGTTCTCCAGCCCGTTCTTCTCGCTCGACATTATCCCTACACGTATCGCTTACATCGAAGCATAATATACCCCACAATAATATATCAGAGCAGCAAGCTTGATTTCTGGAACTATCGAACTCAGTCGTAGTGTAATGGTACGAAGATATATCGTGCTGCTAGCCTACAGTCACCCAGTCCCGATACGGTGCGCGGTACATCCTGATTCGTGGCCGCTGACATGACAAGGCCTCACCGATGGTGCAGCTGGGAAGACAGTACGTGCCTTCGCGTTCCAGGGCGCTTGACAGCCAGGTATAAAGATCTGCGAGTCGCTGAGCCAGATGGAACAAAGCTGGTAGGTGCAGCGTGATCTGCAGGTCTGGCGTGTACAGGATGGGCTGGATGATCGTTGCGCTTCCGATCGGCACGACGACGTTGAAGGCCACACGAACGTAGGGCCAGCCAATGAGCGACATGAACATGTCGCGATACCAGAGCTCCCGTCGGGCGTGCGACGCTGGCATCAGCTCCCGTGGCACCTTCGGAGGTCTTTCCGGCTGTTCTGCTAGCAGAGATAGATCTTCATTCTGCGCCGCTTGCAGGTAATGCATCTTTGAAGGTGCGCGGGTTAGTCGATGAAAACAGAGGAAACGGGGGCGAGGGCAGGAGCACGGGATATGAAGACAGTAGATTAGCGGCACACCTTATATACCTCAAGGCGAAGAGAAGCGCTGCAGATTTAGGAGACTGATTGGCCGGGATAGGCGTGAATACGCCGGAAGAGCCGTGACCCTATTGAGGTATAAGGAAGCTGATTGAGGCGGCGAGTAGCCAAAAGAAGCAGCGGATAGCCGAGTGAGGCAAGGAAGATCCAATTGTGATGAAAATGACCCGATTGAGGCGCAGATGAGCGCGAAGACAGCGACTTCGAGAGCTTCCATTCTCCGCCAGCCTCGAAGAATTACTGGCGAGAAGAGAGTGAAAGAATGAAACTTTAGTTCCTCATGAGTAGCCTCTGCTACGCCATGATTCAGAAAGAAATCATTATGAGATGTCGGTGGTCGGAGGGAACTAGTCTGAGATCGATTGCGCCTGCCTTGTTAGTACCCCCAGCGTGGGAACTTTCGAAGCAGCGGAAGGCGGGACGAGATTGCGATCCTTCTCGCTTTGGAGTGGCGTGGCGTAACAGCCATCGGCGTGGTTGGGTGAGGCCCCAAGTCGTCCGTCCTGTAGTGGGCGCGGCACGGCTCGGGAATGAGGGATGCTTTCTACATTTTATGCTTGAAATTTGGAACCAGCCTTCGAACGTATACTCCATATAAATCGGCCGTATAGCCCGGCCCTGTCGACGCTTAGACTGGTTGAAATGCTGAGATGATGTTTGCCGTACAGATGTGATGCAGCGCCACCATGGGCTTTGAGTACTTGGTACACCATTTTCTATAGCTCCCAGGCCATCTCACGGGGACTTGAGCAATATGCCATGGAACATAGCCTGACGAACGGCGACAAGGACGAGCCCTGTCACGTCCACCGTCGCACCGTCCGAAAGGGATTTCTCCAACGGGGACATGGGGAAAAAAGGTCGAGAGCGATTCGAGATGCGATTGATTGACACATGTTTACCTAGCCGGTCATGAAGCTCGACAGGGGCAGAACTTCTCGTGCCTTCTTCGTCTACAAGTTCTTCCACTCCTTCACCTGGATATTGCACAGCGTCTTGTTCCCTTCTTCCGGTCGCACGACTCAGACTTCGCAGTCTTGTCGGTGCCGTTGAGTAGGTTTTTCATAACCGCCGCGAGCGGCACGCAGCCGCGCTCAAGCACCGTTAGGTGCAGCGCGTCGAGGATTTGCGGCCACTTGTCGCAGACGCGGTGGTCGTCGACAGGCCGGATCACGGAGTTTATGAGAGGGATGTGGCGGAAAGCGTCGGTGTGATGGACCTGTTGGGAGAAGCGCGTTCAATGAGAGCCCGAGAGGAACAGAAAGACCGCGACGCACCAACGCTACGACCGAGGCGGGCACGCGAGGGCTCATGAAAACCACGCTCGCGGGCTAATAGACGGAAAACGGAGCGGCCCGGTTGAGAAGCTCGATATAGCGGTGGCAGAAGGCGTAGGGCATGGATTCAAGCGGGTTATCTTTGAGCGCAACACTGAAACTGAGAAATTGGTCGGTCAGTAAGTCCACGATCGTGAGGACGAGCCCATAGGCACCTCATGCAATTGTGCGCGATCGCCATCGTATCGAAGACATGATACGTCTCAGCGGTCTCCGCCACACTTGTGAAGGAAGGTCGTCGAGGAACGGGCTTCGCCTCCGTCGGGCGAGCTCGAGGACAATTTTGAGCGTACCAACTTCGATGACGCCCGGCAAAGATTCGTTGAAGACGTAGTCCGTTGTTCCCCCAAAAGACCCCTGCTTAGCAGTAATGAGAGAGTCTTCGGGCGTCTTGTAGGTGAGTCCCGCGATATCGTCGGGAGTCACTAACCGGATAAGACCTGTCAGTATCCATCGCTGGAAACGCCCTCGGACAAGGTACGCACTGATCTTCGCCTCGCTAAGAGCTGGGCTAACAGTGCACTTGCTCTCGGCAGTCATGGTAGGGCCTCAGGTTGAGAGTGCAGAGCCCATCATGCACCGAGGCGCTCGAAGTGGAGGCTGCTGTACTACTCACAATCGATCGATGATTAGAGGTCCAGCGCCAAAGGCTTTCGTCTGTCTTATCTGACGTGTTCCAGCATCCATTCTTGTACCCGGTAGATATACAGACACGTTGTAAGCGACTCGCGCGGCTGGCCTTGGTCGACTTGAAGCAGGGCGCTCGGCAAGGAGATGAGCGTAAGAAGCAAGCGCGAATATGTGGCGTTTTGCGGAAACTGCCGAACTTGAACTTGCCCCGGTGAAGCGCCGCTTGTTCTGCACCGCCATCCGGTTCATACGCTCAGCGGAACCCCTGCTTCGAGGCATCGTATACGAGCTCTGGAATATCTGAGATACTCAACCCGTGGCATACTAGCTCGTACTATCTCGCTTCATTCCGTCAAACTCTGGAACAACGTCGATTTGCATCTCCTGAAATCTTGCTGAGTACTATGGAAACAGCTGACCCTCCAAAATGCCCCGTCAACGGTACGCTGTCGTTCCTTAAGGAAGCTCATGCGCTCAGCCTCAGTCACCAGGGTGCACCATTCCTGTCGACATTTATCTGAGGTCGAGTGACGGCGTCCTGGTCGGCGCGCACACGGGCAACCTCGAGATATTCAGCGATGCGTTTCCTTCGACGTCGTTATCCGCGCCGCCTTCCGAACCGGTCTCGCTGACCGAGACCGCCGTCGTGCTCCAGCTGCTCATGCACTTCATGCACAACGTCCGACAGCCGTCGCTCGAAGAAGAGCCTTTTGACGTCGTGCTTGGCTTCGCGGAGGCGGTCGAGAAGTATGGCGTTCATGCGGCAGATCAGCTGTGCTGGTTTAACATGCGGTACGTGAGCTCCATATGGAGGCACACCCTAGCGCTGAAATGTCGCGGTCAATGCGCAGAGACCACATACCGGAAAACGCGCTCGAAGTACTCAAATTCAGCGCGAAACACAATCTCGAGGACCTCGTGCAGCTGGCTGCCCCTGAAACGATAGGATACAGCTTCAGCGAAGTGGTGCACGCCCTGTCGAGCGAGCCAGCGACGCTGGCGCGCTGGGTAAGTTTCATTTCTTCGCATATGCACTCATCTCTTATGTATGGCGTAGGCCGACTACTGCCAACACTGGGATGGCGTCTTCCACAATTGCCTAATAGGACCACCGCTCGACCCATGGTACTACGACCCCGAGGACGAGTACCACGGGTACTCTCATGCAGGCGAGATTGGGCAGCCAGCCAGTGGGGAGTGTGTGCTGTTCTATCGCCTCCAGACCAGGTTCTGCCAAGCGATGTTGCATGAAGGGCGCGGCTCATTGCTAGACGCCAAGACACACATGGATGATAATAGGGGGTTTGTAGAAGCCTGCGATGCTTGCGATATCATCATAGAAAGGTGGCTCGATAGGATACAAAAAGAGGTCCAGCGTGCCAAGCAACATAGATTTTAGATAGCTTCTGTATTGCTCTTGTATTCCGTCCATGTATCGAACTTTTGCGCTCTCTGAGGGTGAGGGAAAAACACGTCGGAGTGCTATGGACTGCGTATACGAGCATGTCATCGCGTCTCCCTCAGGTCAAGGATCTTGCACTTCCTACCAGACCGCTGGTAGGCTTCATCGCTGACATCCTTCATGCGAAAGGAGAGGTCACGGGCATCGCAGTACGTCTGTCGCTTGCTGACAAAATCGATTACACAAGCGGGCTGATATAGGGTTCGAGCAACTGAATTTGCGGCGCCATCGGCCCGCCGTCGTCTAGTCCTCCGGCTCTTCATCGTGCGACAAAAAGCGTATCGACGCGAGAAAGCTGCTCTGACCAGCGAGTGCGGGGTCGGAGGTGAGATGCTCTTGCGCCGCTACCATGAGGATGACGAGCGTTGCGTAGATTCCCTGCGTGAGTGTCAGCGAGATGTCGACCATCGCTCTCCCGCAACGTACCGCAAATCCCTGTAAGAAGCTTCTCATGAAAGTGAAGATGATGAAGCCAAATCGGACATCCATGAATGTCACCACGGTCAGCGTGATCTGCTCGATGATGTTGAGTACGATCTGCGCGCGCGTAGTACGACCGCTCACACATGCGCCACAAAAAGCCAGGCCGGATTCGAGAAGGAGCATCAGAACCCGTCCGACGCGGCTGTCGCCAGACGAAGGGCCCAGCCAGACAGCTATCTGGCGCCTGTACACCCTTTTCGTCCATAGCAAGCGTAAGTTAAGATCGAAACGCGAGTGGGGTAGCTACCATGTTTTGACGCCTACGAGCGCCGTTGCAGCGAGGTTTGTGACAATGACCGGGGCGGTGAAGAAGGCGTAGAAGACTTGCCCCCCCATGTCAATGAGGGCGCCAGCTTTTGAACGAACTTAGCGAGAAATCGATTAGGGAATGTCATTCTGCTACCTATGCTTCCCATGATGCACAGCAGTAGAACGAGTCGTGCGATACGACTGTCCGGCCACAACACCCATGCTCTCCACGCGACTAGTGCATCACTGAGCAGAAACTGTGAAAGAAGGAGGGTCTTTAGTGATCGTCAAGGGTCCAATGACATGGATAGGTACCGTGAGGTGTATGCACGCGTTGGAAGCCGTGGAAGTAGCAATATATGCTGTCCATTCGCACTGTGTAGTCACCGTGGATTCGCCGACCCTTCCAGGTGGCGCGAAATACAGCCCGAGCATGTACGAGACCAGATTGGCAGTTGCCAGGATATGAAGCGTTACAAGGGCCGAAAAGAGTATCCGAGAGCGCTGTTCTTTTCGGCTAGAGAGTCGGTGTTAGAATCTTTGAGAGGGATGCTATATGGCGAGCTCACGAGACCGCAGAGATGGCTGCCAGAAATAACGCTGTCTGTATGCCTTGACGACGTCAAGAACAAACAAAATAGGGAGGAATACGGTACTTACCATATGTCATGGATGTCGCACACGTCATACAAATGCGGCCTATGTGCGCGCTGAGGAAGGAGGCATAGTCCGTGGGTGGAGGGACCGGTGCAAGTCGTACAGACATACCGAAGGTGGCAAGAGGGGGCAGAGGGACGAGACTGGGGATTCGACGTGTGTCCTTATACTATGCAGCGCACCACGTTATCTCGAGATTTAGTATATATCAAAGATCCGAGCCCCGACAAGCTGTGGCGACGTCGAAGACCACTCCATTGTCATCGCGGCAGTCAGGTCGCTTTGAAACGCCCTGGCGCGCTAGACCATCTGCGATCGCACTTCATCTCGGGGAACTTTATGAAAAGACAGTGCTGAGAAGCCTCAGCGCCCCACAAGAATGCACTCAAGACGAACCTTGCAGGGCGTCGTACGTACGACGGGATCATTCCCTGTCGAGACTGGCCAGGCATCTGTTAAACTGTGCTCGCCCTAGCCGTATCTAGCCGCACTAGTCGAGGCTTGCTGTCTCAGTTGCGGAGAAGGTAGACGTCGGCGCAGAAGAGATTGCGGATGAGCCACCAATCATATATGGCGACAGTGAGTTCCATTCGAGACGCACTGAAGACCGCGAGATTCGGCAAGAGAGAAGTGATCCACCGAGAGCTTGAACGGACACGGCACGTACCTCTCGTATATCGCCTTGCCCATCACGTCTCTCAGGTAGCTCCAAGGATCGGATACTCGCGCGGCGTGGGCTTCACACTCACCGCGATCTTGATCGGAATTCTCGCCATTGCGAACACGTACCCAGAGGAGTAAAACCAAATAAAGGTCATTGAGGAGCCAAGACGTGCAGTTACGATCAAGCTGCGTCTAGTTTGAACACAAGTCGAAGGGTCGAACATGGCGAGATGGTCGTCGCGCATTCAAGGCCAATTGATGTGACATCACGTTATGTGATGTAACGCTTCGTGATGTGACGACCGCGAAGCGACACGCCCATTGTTCTGAACTCTCATCGCCTGGAGTCTCAGAGCGCTATTCCCCCGACTCTCGAATATATTCAATCTCGCATATCATGAACAGCGTGACCATTGACAACATCACTGCCTGGATAGAGGTCGAAGACCAGCCGGCTACCGTGTACCAGCTGGAAATACATGCGAGGAAGAAGACCGCCGAGGCGTGGATCGCGTCGGAGACGGGCAAGGTGCGTGGGGATGGTCTGAGAGATGGACAGCTTCTTACAAAGACCTTCTCCTTCAGCGTTTTAAGGTATGCTGGAAGGACACCCTGAACACCTACCACACCGTCGGGGACGTCAGAGTGGACGGCCGATACTGCGGGGGGACACTGCACAGGACATCGGGCGGCGCGGGGACCACGATATTCAAGGACGGCATCCGTGATTCTCTAGCGTCCCGGAGGCCGTTCGTGTTCGCGCAGTTAGAGGTCACCGGTGCGTCGCCTGAGATTCCCTGGCATCGGACGATGCTGAGATAATGCCTCGCAGACGACGATCGACATTTGGACGATCCGCTGAAGGGGCTTGGAGATATCATGCTCAAGGTGAAGGAGGTCACGGATATCCAGCCGCTGGCCTTCCATGCCACGCCTACGATCGAGACGCCCAAAGTGCACGAGCGCGCGAAGAAGGCGGTGGCGCAGCATGTTGGGTACGATTTCCGTACGTTTCCGAATGCTGCCCTCATGACAATGTCGTCCTCCTCAGACTTGGCGCGGCGCGGCCAACGAAGGCGTACGGCCGGTCGAAGTCGAAGAGAATACGCACGATCGCAAGGTTCACGTTCCACTATCGTCCTCTGGGTACGTCCATTGACCTGCTCTTCCACCCTACCATGCCCGCCCTTCCACCCTACCATGCCCGCCAACCTGCACCTTACCCCAACCACGGGTCGCACTTCCAGCTGCTCGTGTCCTTCATGTCCTTCGACCAGAGTCTCACCCGTTTCCCCAGCTCGACTACAGGCCGATGACATCGCGCCACCTCCCGAGCGCGCGGTTCGTCGCGCAGTGGCTCCGCCTACTGCTTCGATCGATGATGACGAGGAGGAAGAGGAGCGGATACGAAAGCTTGAGGTGCGTCCGGTTCTGCTTCTGGTGCATGTTGCACCGAGTATCGAGTTGTTTGTCCTCCGTCGCCCCTTCGTGGGCTCCCGTCTCACGCAGTCCCTCGAGCACTATTGCTTGCTGTCTGTTGCTTTATCCACCTATTCCCTCGCTCCAGCCCCATATCGATGCGCTCCCATCTCGTCCACGACCTTGAAGTCAACGTCGAACACATCACTGACAAGATTCGCAGGCAGAGCTCGCCGCCCTTCGCGCACGTAAGAAGGTCAAGAAGGAGGTCAAGGCGGAGGTCAAGCTCGAGGAGCGAATAGACTTAAGCGGCGACGTGATAGATCTGACCATGATGGTGAGTATTGCTCTTGCTCGCGTTTCTCGACGGTAGCGCGTTTGACTTCGGGCCTTCGGGAATCGGCTGTTTGCTACGATTGGCCAGGCGTGCTCGGCGCACCATCCCCTTTCTCTCCTTCCTTCACGTCGGTCGCTTTTCTCGTTATCTTTGGCCTGCCTCGCCAGTGTCCGTCCTCACCTCTGAGATCATGAACTGATATATCTCCAGGAGGATTGATGCGGATCTCGTATATCTTTATTGGCTATTGTGTGCACTAATGCTATTCGTGATGCTTTTCTTCATCGACCACATGCCCTAAACAACGTCAGGCGCGAGCTCGAGAACATGGAGCAGGCGGTCGACTTCAACGAAGTTCGCGACGTCAGCATGCACTTGGTGCTCACGACGTGCTCAAGTGATTCGAGGCTTCGGGGTGTCCTGTGCCACGGTCCATGTCTCCAGAGCTCCCGCTCGCTGGGCGACACTGGAGGCGACGGTGGACGCGGTGTGTTGCTGGCTCTACACGTGATCGCTACAGGTGACGCCATGGGGTACTTGGGCGTCGTAGACAATTAGGTCTCGTCCATCCCGCGCAAAGGAAGTGGGCTGCAAGAGGACGCGATGCGGTAATCCTTCTTCCCAAGCTCCGAGTACTGCGCGCTGAGCGTCGACTTCGCCAAGGCTCTGCAACATCCAGCAACCACTGTCTCCACCAGCCTTGCGCGCGACGTGGTGTCTCTTTACCCGCCAATCGGAGGGATGTGTGACAGTTGAGATGGAGAAGGACGGCGTTCAGGCTGTCTACAGACCTGACAGACCAGGCAGACATCAAGTGCGCCTGCCATCTCGTCTCATTCGAAAGCATGCTAATGGTTCGACGTCTATAGCATTACTCGGTAGCCTATGATGAGTGTATGTACTGGCTCCGCCTGCCATGATGTGGTGTCATGCGCCCATGCGCTACCGCTACAGCAGCACGCAGAAGGGCAGTCTTTGCTCGCGGAGTGGTATAGGAACTTTACGACATCCCCTTTGTGCGGCGGCGGCGTGCGCGTGGAATAATAGTAAGCAGACAGCCTGAGGTACTACTGCCTTCTCTCCGTGCCTCGAAAGACACTCCTATAACCACCCTGTTTTGTCCAGACGCCGAACCTCTCGCTCATCCTGCGTAGCCGCTGCGCCTTGGGGTGCACGATGCCCGAATGACAACGCTCTCCGACACCATGTCGCCACCGTCGAGGTGCTTGACTTCGAACGACGTCCAGTTCTTCCAGCTATTCCTGATGGATACGTGCGCGAGGTCTTTGGTTTACGGTACGTCCGGTTGTCCTTCAAGTCAACTCGCTTATGCGTCGGCTTAGGCGTGCAGGCTGCCATGACTATTGCCGCCGTAGCAACACTCGCGTGAGCTATCCTTCCTCTACATCGCTTATTCCTCATGTGATGCTATTTTCAGTCGCAAGTCCGGCCGGGCATGGATCCTCGTCACCTTTGTTGTCACGATATTCTTGGCGTCTACCGCCATTGAGCTCATAGCCGTCCGCGTCCTCAGTCAAGAGGTCGCTTTATTCAGACACCACGCGCGTGGCGCTGAGCCGCAGATTTACTACCCGCTCATGGTGAATGGAATCTGCTTATGCATCTGTGTACGTCGTGGCGATTTGCGCAATCGCTGGGAAGCTGATGTCTGGGTATGTGCAGTACATACTGAGCGACGCGCTCGTAGTCTGGAGAGCGTGGGTCCTTTGGCCGCATAGTCGTCTCGCGCGCGGAGTGTTATTGCTGGGCATGATTGGCAGCGTAGGTGCGCCTCCATCTTTCCTCCTTGGTCGCCTCTCGTTGATATCTCCTTTGCCAGTCGGCGCCGTCATCCGCGAAGTCGAAGTCAGCCCGCAAGCGAGGGCTTTTGGAAGGGTCGTGTTTACGCCTAAGAGCCTCGCGTTTACCTTGCCTCTAGTCATCACGAATGTGCTGGCCACAGCGCTTGTGGGCATTCAAGTCTGGTACGACTCGTCCCCGAATGTACGCGCCCTTTATCCATGACGGACTCCCGCCGTGTAGGGCATACCGACGCGATGTCGTCGCTTCGCTGGGCCCATTTTCGAGTGGAAGCAGAGTCGGAGGGATCCTCTTGCTCCTCCTTGAGTCCGGTGTAATGTTCTGCGTCATGTGTGTGCGTCTCATCTTTTCATTGCGCCCGGCTGCTCGCTTATTCCCTCATCGCAGATCACCATCGTCGTTCTCGTCGCTTACGCGCCGCCCATGGCGAACGTCAACGCTATCGTCGTCGTGACCGACGTGCTTCAGTTCTCCGTGGTAAGCTTCGTGCTCACTATAAGTCCCTCGCTCTTGCTGACGCGCATCCACTCGCAGGGCGCGTACGCGACGTTCGTCATCCTGGTGGTGACAGTATACCAGCACCGCACGGCCATATCGATGATCCAAGGACAGAGCAGCTTCATGGCGTCGATCCGCTTCGTCTCGCCCGCTAGTGGTACTGACGCCTCGTCGGCCGGACTTCCAGACGGCGACATGTCAAGGATAGAGCACACGCGTGAAGGAGACGCGATTGAGATGACGAGTAGGCGAAGTCGGTAGCTGGGTCTGGTGGTTAGTGAGACGGGGAGCGATATATGTACCTACCAGTAAGACAATAAGCATTCCGCGTCTTCAATTTATTTGTCCTCTTCCCAGCGTTCCCGGGTACATGAAGCGCCAACACCGTTCTGGTCAACGCTTACCCCTCAGACGGCGCCTGGCTCTCATTACAGAAGGCACGTTGATGCGGGAGATCGCGAAGAAGGGCTTCCAGCCGTACCCAGGGAACAAGCAGCATCACAAAGCTCGAAAATGAGCATTGAGGAGCGAGACCGGACTGACGTACTTCGGATACCATCCCAAACGAATGTATTTCGAAGGAGCGCACACTGTAAGATAATTTGAACGACTGCCTCTCCTGCCCACGCCGAAAACCTACAACCGGTTGTGCAAGGGAATCCGATTGGTACTAGACGCTTTTCTCAGTGCAACCCAGCGACGTCCGACTCGAAAGACGTACGCACCTACGCCACGAGCGAGACCCAGCAGGTCCTACGTGCTCTTAGATATCATTACGACTCAACGTGTCGTATAGGACTCCCTCAACTCAGGCCCCCTATACCATAGAGTGGAGGTGTAGAAGACGCCGATAGAGAAGCCGTTTGAGGGCGAAATGCGGTGGACCCTAGAAATATTCCTTCATCAGATTGGGCGCTCTCGAGTGAGTGGGAGGATGTTTAGGGAACATACGTACCTGTAACCAGCGCATGAGAGATCGATCCAGCTCACTGCGCCTCCAATGAGCGCTCCTCGCCTTCCTCCTGCGCCATCATCTGAAGCAGAATCCGACCGGCCGCGCTATCTTTCCTGACGTATGTCTTCACTGGCACTCCTGTCCTATAGCGCGCTACCTCCTTGCCCTCTGACGGCAGAGACCCGACACGGCCGCTGGTGCTAACGTGTGGCAACAGACGGGGTCCGTTGAGCAGCCTTTCTATCCAAATGCCGACAGTGATCATCGGGTCGGTCGTCGTCAGTATCACGAGACGCGCCAGCGCAGCCCCTTCACTTGGAATGAGACAAGGCTTGATAGAATAAGAACGTCAGACCGACGTACCCTCGTAGGTGGGCTTCTTGTAATCCCAATCGCGGAACGGATTCTCTAGCTTGATGTGTGCACGTGCGCCATCGTCGCTGCAGAGCCCGATCTGAGTGCTGCGAGAGAGAAAGTTTACGAAGAACACGTCGTGTAGGCGAGAGACAGATCGTGACATCTGCAGATGGCGCACGACTACCTCGTCCGCGAGGTTCTCCTGCACAAGGTAGTCCAGAAGCGCCCTACGCGTGGGGGTTGTGGCGATATTCGCGAGCGTGATGCCCCAGGGAGCGTCGAGGACGGGCGCGCGCAGGTCGGGCGCGTCGTCAAACTCGGCGACAGAGTTCGCTAGGCGGAGGCGGATGGCGCTGTCGTAGGGGTTGGGCGCGGCATGGTAGTACAGGAATCCACGGATGCCGTCCAGGGTGTGCGTGTGGTCGCTGGTGTCTCCGTACTTGATCATCAGGCGTATGAAAGCGCCATTCGGGCGTGCCATCCGGGCTCGTACGACGTGTGCGCACCCGGAGAGGTCCAGCAGGTCGCGGTCAGAGATCTCGCGGCGGTCGAGGGTCGCTATAGTGCGCGCTCTAGCTTGGAGGGCAGGCGCCGTCACTAGGCCTTCTTGTAAAATATGTTGCAGCAAGGGCGCTGTGACGTTGCGGTACGCGAGTGTCGAGGCACGAATGCACCACGTGTCAACTCCGTTGGTCAAGAGTAGATCGCGGCCGGCGTCGAAGTCTTTGGGAAGGCGGCTGGGGACGATGCGGAAGCGCAAAGAGCAGGAGGGCGCATGGAAGTAGAGGAAGCCTACGGCGTGGGCGGGAAAGCGCACGAATGACTGGCGATTGTCCGCGAGTAAGCTAATTCTGTGGTACATGAGTTTTGCGCTGCCCGTCGGCAGTTGGATCGTGGATACTATGCTTCCCGCGAGGTCGAGTGCATCAGATAATTTGATTCGTGCGGGATCCAGTGTCGCTATAGACTGATATCTGCGCTTCTTCCTAGTCGTGGGAGCTCTGGTTGAAACGTAAGAGCGCGACCGAAGGCTGCCCAAACGCGGAAGCAGCGTCAGGCGTGAGCTCAGCCTTCCGGCAGAAGCGGCATTGCGATCTAGTGTAGAGCAGAGAGCGCCTATACGAGACAAGGGAAAGACCCTCCTCATCGCGCTCACCCCGCCGGTTTGGGATGATGGTTGAAGTCAACATGTGTCGGGCGCATCACATGTTCGGTTTCCTCACCCGGAAATAGCCGAGCTACCGCCATATTTTGAATCGACCTCTGTGTGATGCGGGGTGAGTAAGGCCACAGGGATTATAGTATATCGAGAGTGAGAGTAAGCTTGCATGAAAGGTACACTGTGCAGACGGACCTACTAGTACGGCTACATGCGCGACGGTCGAATCGGCGAGAGTGACTACGTGCTCGTTGAAATTGAGTGCATACTCGGCGAGGTGCGCCTGGACGCTCATCTTTACATGGAGCAAGCATATCGCAAGCATGAGGCTGTGGGCGCGACGGTGGTCGGGATCAAGAAGTGCGTAGAAGTGACCTAGTGACAGGTTCGAGCCCCGGCAAGAGCTGTACAGTAAAAGGAGTGTATCAACATGAGAACATACTACTTCTCTCCAGAGTCCCTGCATTCTCTCCCGCCAAGGCCGCCCAAAACGATCAAATCATGGCGCTCGGCTATCTCCGGGTGCGGAAACCGAACATGTGATGCGCCCGACACATGTTGACTTCACCCATCATCCTAACCCGGTGGGGTGAGCGCGATGAAGAGAGCCTTCCCCTTGCATCGTATAGGCGCTCTCTGCTCTACACTACATCGCAATGCCGCTTCTGCCGGAAGGCTGAGCTCACGCCTGACGCTGCTTGCGCGAGCGGGAAGGCTGGACTCGCGTTCTTACGTTGCCACCAGAAATCCCCTGACACAAAAGGAGCAAAGATATCCGTCTATAGAGACTCTGGACCCCGCGCGCCTTGGCCCGTCTGATGTACTCGATTTCTCGGTTCGCGCACAACCCACGATCCAACTGCCCTCGGGCAGGGCGAAATTCACTTACCATCAGCCTGGTGGCCTGCTCGCGAACGGCCGCTCGTCAGTAGTTCGCTTTCCCGCCGAGGCCGTAGGCTTCCTCTACTTCCATGCACCCTCCTGCTCGTTGCGCTTCCGCATCGTGCCCAGCCGCCTGCCCGAAGACTTCGACACCGGCCGCGATCTGCTATTGCCCAACGGCGACGACACGTGGTGTGTTCGTCCCTCGACGCTCGCATGCTGCAGAGTCATGGAACACGTGAAACGACATATCCTACAAGAGGGCTTGGTGACGGCGTCTGCACTCCAAGCCAGAGCGTGCACTATAGCGACCCTCGACCGCCGCAAAATCTCTGACCGCGATTTGCTGGACCTCTCCGGGTCCGCGCGCCGCGTACGAGTCCGGCTGACGCGCCCGAACGGCGCCGCCATGCGCCTGCTCATCAGGTACGGGGACTCCAGCAGTCGCACGCCCATCTCGGACGGCACGCGTGGATTCCTGTACTACCACGCCACGCCCAACCCCTATGACAACGCCATCCGCCTCCGCCTAGCGAGCTCTGTCGCCGAGTTTGACGACGCGCCCGACCTTCGCGAGCCCTTCTTCGACACTCCCTGGGGCATCACGCTCGCCACAATCGCCACAACACCCTCGCGCAAGGCGCTCCTCGATTACCTTGTGCAGGAAGGCCTCGCGGACGAGGTAGTCGTGCGACATTTGCAGATGACACGATCTGTCTCTCGCCCACACGACGTGTTCTTCGTGAACTTTCTCTCTCGCTGCACTCACATCGAGCTCTGCGGCGACGATGGCGCACGTGCACGCATCAAGCTAGAAAGTCCGTTCCGCGATTCGGATTACAAGAGGCCCACCTACGAGGGTAAGTCGGTCTGACGTTCTAATGGTAACAAGACTTATCTAATTCCACCTGAAGGGGCCGCGCTGGCGCGTCTCGCGATCCTGGCGTTGAACGATACAACGATGACTGTCGGCATCCGGATAGAAAAGCTGCTTCACGGACCCCGTCTGTTGCCACACGTAAGCGCTGACGGCCGTGGCGGAAGTCTGCCGTCCGAAGGCAAGGAGGTAGCGCGCTATAGGACAGGAGTGCCTGTAACGACACACGTCAGGAAGGATAGCGTGGCCGGCCGGATTCTGCTTCAGATGATGGCGCAGGAGGACGGCGAAGGGCGCGCGTTGGAGGCGCAGTGAGCTGGATCGATCTATGCCGCCCTCGCTATAGGTACGTATGCTACTTGTATTATCCTACCACCCACTCATGAGTGCCCAATCTGATTGAGGACGTTTCCAGCGTGCCCGGCATCCGTTCTGTATCCCGCTCGTGACGTAGGTGCGTGCATTTTCCGAGTCGCATGTCCCATGGTTGTACTGAATAGGCTTAGAACCGATGGAGTCCCCTTGTATAATCGGTGGTCAAACTTCGACGCGTGCAGGAGACGCAGGAACACGACCTATTATACATCACGCGCTCCTTCGAAATGCATTCCTTTGCGATTCTTCTCCGAGCACGCGCGTGCCTGCTTGGATGGGCACTCGTACCTTGCTTGGATGGGCACGCGTCCCTGCTTCAACGAGGTGCGCACTTCGAGCTCGACGAGGTTGGCTGAAAACGCGCCACGCTCGCCGTGAAGCAGAATGAGGACCAGCTGGAGCACGAAGATGTACTAAGACTCGCAGACCATGCAAACCGTGCTCATCGACGTCGTCCAGTTCGTTGGGCACGCTGCTCGCTCTCGAGATCAGGAGCTATGCTTGCGCTGCTCGCTCGCGAGATCAGAAGCTATGCTTGCGCTGCTTGCTCTCGATCAGAAGCCATGCTTGCGTGCCGAGGCCGAGCGCCACCCTTAGTCGTCGACGATGGATCCCGCGCTCGTCGACGACAGACCCCAAGCTTGTCGAACGAGGACAGGCCCCGCTGAGGTCGTCGAAGACGACCCCGCGCGCGCCGACGACGGCCCCCGAGCGAGCGCAACGAGGTCGCTTATGGCTCGTCAGACTCAGACGATAATGCGGGCGGCTCGTCAGCGTCGGACAGCAAGGGGGCGCCTCCCACCCACCTCGCTTGCAAATTCCCTTCCCACCTTGCTCTAATATTTTTTTTCCTGCCTCCCCATCGCCCGCCTAGCTCAATCGGATAGAGCGTCAGACTCTTACGTTAGGCGGTCCGTTGCCGGCGAATCTGAAGGCTGCGAGTTCGACCCTCGCGGTGGGCTATCTCTCGGTGGTTGTCAATTTTTTTTTCTGATCCTTCTCTCGGTTTTCGACTTGGTGCGCCTTCATCGTTTTCAATGGACTCTTCCGCGGCGTGTTCAACCCTTCCTTCGCGCTCTGCGATCTTGTGTCTATCATGTGCAGCGGCGGTCGCTTGTCCATCGTATCCAGCGATCACATGTTCATCATGTCCGCCATCGCCTCTCTTCGCATCCATCTTCGTTATATCTCGCATACAACCTCGTTCTCCTTCGCCTACACCGGTTGCTTCTCCTATATCCCCACCGGTTGCTCCTCCTTCGCCTCTAATCTCGTTCTCCTATATCCCCACTGGTAACTTTCGTCCCCACTTGTCGCTTCTCCTTCACCCTCAGCCTTATTCCTTCGTTCCCATCGGTTGCTTTTCCTTCGCCTCTAACCTCGTTCTCCATCACCTTCGTCCCCACTGGTCACTGAGTCACTCGCTCGCCACTGGCTTCCTTCGCGCTCGCTCGTCACTGGTCACGGGGTCACTCGCTGTCGTTCTGTGGGAGGGGTAAGGAGGAGGGAATAGTTGGATTTGTGCGGGTGGGAGGGAGAAGGGAGGGAGGGGGAGGGTGGGTGGGGTGCACGCAGGGAGAAGGGAGGGAGGGCAAGATGTGCGGGTGGGAGGGTTCGGTGGATGTCGAGAAGAGGAAGGGCTAGTGGAGAATAATGCGGGAAGAGCCCGCGCGAAGGAGGGATCGCAGGGATCAGCACGAAGGAAGTCTCGCGCACGGCGGGCGATGCGAAGGAGGTCTCTGGAGGACAAGTACGAAGGAGGGCTCAAGGGGACCAGTGCAAAGGAAGTCTCGCAGGGACCTGGACCAGTACAATCCTCGAATTCACTACCCTCGCCGGCACCCGCTTCTAGAAAGCACTCCCTTTACCCAACTTTAGAAGGTCGCGGAAACCGCAGAGAAGTACCGCGTGTTCCCGGCTATGAGCATCGCGAACGTCAGGATGAGGTGCGCATCGTGCGGCGGATGGCTTCAGCGCGCGCGAGATAACATCCAGTATGGCGTACAAGGTGCAACCTTTGAAGGTGATGTCGTACACGGATACATGGACCTGCTGGATCGCACGGCCCAGCTGTCGATTGGCACGTCTGTGAGCGTCGCTGCTCTCAAGACCCTCGATTACTTCCTTCTGTTTATCGCCTGGGCAAGGCCGCCTTCTCATCCCACTCGCACATCATCTCATCATCCGCGTTGCGCAGGTCCAGCTTCCACCAGGTCAACAAGGCCTTATTCACCGTCGTCTCGGAAAGCAGCCATAGGATCTGCTCCGCATGGACGAATCCAGGACGCGGTGTCTCATTCTCACGTCCAAACCCATCGCTCGCTGTCGAACTTGGACATCCTATTCGCGGGAATGGTTGTAATTGCAGAGGAAGGCGGCGGACGCGCCGAAGGAGTTATAGTACTGTAATTACCCTCGGAAGAATTGGATGGCACGGGCGCGAAGGAGGATGCAGGTGATCCCTTCGCTTCCCAATATTTTGAGGTAGATAGATATACAAGATGAGATGGACCAGCCGTAGAGGATTGAGAAGATAGTCGCAGCTGGGGTCGTCTATATCCGAATCCTGAACGTCACCGTGTTTCTGACTAATGTCGGTTCTGCCTCCGGATTCGCCTGTCCGCGCCATGCGCCTTCGACGATGCATCCAGAGCGAGTTGTAGACTTGAACCGTGGTCTCGTGATGCCCCTACGCATCGTCCACCGCCAGACGCGCCCCGTCAGCCGGGAGTCCTGCGGCCGAAGGCCATGCGGAATGAAGGGTCTGAGTTGATGTAACGTTTCGGCAGGAATTCGGCGAGGTCCTCCAGGTCGTGCTTTATGCTCGTCAAGGGCACGCGTATTGACCGTCAGCGGTCCCGCGCGACTGGCACGTCGAGGACGCCTCTCCACGCCAATCTAGTGCGAATTTTAAGATCGTTCAGGATACCCTTTGATCAGTTTCATTTGGGTCCATCGCCGCCTCTCATCGGGTATGTCCCTCGCAGCCCGTTGAGTGCGTCATGTGGGCTAGCAAAATCGCAGAGCAGAAATACTAAAGCGCATTGCCTCGCAACCGCTCGCAGGATATAGTAGAATATGGTGGGCCCTTCATACTCTGGAAGGGCGCGGACCCTCCGTCGCCAACGGCTAGACGGCTATAAATCTCGAACATCAACAGTAAATTGCCGCCGTTCGGTCTTTTTCGGAAGGTCACGTGGTCGGCCTGGGAAGCTATTGAAACTTGGCCTCAACCATCACGGCGAACGCGCGGAGAGCACGATGATAGGGAGGCTACCCTCGATGCGGAAATCTCTCCTCATGACGATGAACGGCAGCGTATTTCTCAGAGGACACTACCTTCAGAGAGGGCTGCTTTCACCCCTAGTCGGCTACCGATTGGAACTCAGGCGGTCAATTCGCACAGTATCGACTCTCGACCCCAGAGCATTTGCTCTGCTGATGCACTTGACCTCTCGGCTGCTCAATCCGCCTTCGTTCAACTGCCGTCTGGTCGTTCGAAGATTCGATATCAGCGGAACAACAATGGTCGTTCTGACAGGCATGTCCCATTCCCTGACAAAACTGTTGGATTCCTGTACTTCCACGCGCCGTCGTGCTCGCTGCGCTTTCTCATCGTCCCCAGTTGCCTTCCCAGGGACTTCGACGCCGGGCACGATCTGTGCGCGCACAACGGTGCGGTGACGTGGGGAACGCGCGCTGCCAGCCTCGCGCGTGGACGCCAAACAGAGACCCTCAGACAGCAGCTATTGAATGAAGGGCTGATCGATTTGCCTGCCCTGCAGTCGAGAGCACGCACGACAACGGCCCTGCACCACGAGGAAATCTCTAATCGTGACCTGCAGGACCTCTCCGACTGCAATCGCAATGTGGGGGTATGGCTGGTGCGACCGGATGGCAGCAGTGTACGCCTGTACATCTGCTACGCGCAGCGCAAGGGCGTGAAGAAGTTCCCCAGCGGCACTCGAGGTTTTCTGTACTACCACGTGCCCTCCAACCCCTATGACGGCGCGATACGGCTTCGCCTCGCCGAGCATTCCGCCGAGTTCGACAATGCCTCCGACTTGCGCCATCCTGTCCTCGAGACTGTGTGGGGGGTTGCGCTCGAGCACATTGCTACGACTCGAGACACAAAAAGAACCCAGCGCGAGGAGCTTCTCGACTACCTGGTGCAGAAAAAGTTCGTGACCGAGGAGATCGTGCGACATATGCGAATGGCGCGATCTGTGGACCAGCTACGCGACGCGTTCTTTCTGAACTTCCGCATGAATCGCACCACCATTGAGCTACGTGGCTACGATGGTAGTCGCGCGCACCTCAGGTTTAAAGACGCATTCCGCGTCGCGAACAGCACAAAACCTGCCTATGAGGGTACGCTGTCTGATCTGCTTGCTTTGGGCCCGCTTAACTCGCTGATCAGGGGCCGCGCTCGCCCATCTTGTGATCCTCGGGACCACCGATACGCTGATAAATGTCGGCTTCCGTGTCCAAAAACTGCTCCATGGGCCTCGTCGATTGCCGGAGGAGGAAGCCGATGGTCATCCCGTCTTTCTGCCGTCAGAAGGAGCAATAGTACCGCGCTATAGGACGGGAAGGCCTGTGACTACACGCGTCGAGAAGGATAGCGCCGCTGGACGCATCCTACTGCAGATGATGGAGCAGGAGGATGGGGATGAGCGCGCAGGGGCGCAGTGAGGCAAGCTTCTATACGGCCGTGAATCCTTGAAGCTTGAAGTAAGTGAAGCCCTTCGCTTCTCCGCCGCCCCAAGCAGCTCGTTCTGACCATTGATTCTTCCACTAGCGATCGCAAAATTCGCTACCCGAAATGTCCACCAATTTTTCTCCCTTGTTCCTCCCCTCCCGGTTTTCCGAGATGGATCGCCATCTTTGTCTTCCATCGTGCGTCGCGGCTTCTCTATAAGCGGCCATAACTCGTCATTCACGTACTTCTTCTCTCCGATAGAACACGCGGACGCCTGAAGCGAAGCTCTGGTTGTGCCTCCAAAGCTGCAGGTACGCACACGGGGTTAACTCGGTTGCTTGTGTGTTGACCAGAGTATGCAGGGCGGAAGGAGGCGCTGTGCTCGAGGCGGTGATCGGCTCGTGGCGGATGAAGCAGTATCCGCACGCATTTATAGTCGTCTACGTCGTGTGAGCAAGTGCTCCAGACTCCTTGTCTTACGGTACATTCATTTGACGTTCTGCTGCGCGAATACAATACAGCTGCTATATTCCTTCGGTTTTTACGTCCAATATCTTGAGCCCTTCGTACGCGCGAGAAGAACCATCAAGCTCCCTGCTTCACCAGAAGTCCTGCCGCTTCACCTGCAGTCCTTCACGTCGCCTCACTCCTGCCGCGTCACCTCGCCTCCTTCGCCTTGCCATTCAAAAACGGCTTCAATACCTCCTCCGCGAATTCGCGCACCGACCCGATCTCCGCACCGAGAGCCAGGAGTCGCGGGTCCGGGCGCGGCTTCCCGGCGAGCCTGTCGTACTCGGCGGTGAAGTCGAACTGAGCAGCCGGTTAGCGAGGAGAATGGAGAGCGAGCGAGGGCGGGCGAGCGAGTAGACGTGAGTGAGCTTTGATTGAGGGATGCGGGCGAGGTTTCAAGTTTCAGGCTGCGCGGGCTGATTGAGACGGGACTCACCATCTCATCCAACGCGGGGACGCCCAACTTGGGGATTCGTGTGAGCGTAACGGGCTTACCGAGGACTGGGAAGGTGTCAGCGATGAACTCCACTGCTAGCGATGCGCGCTGTCAGAGGTGTAGGAGGCGACAGTGTAAAGGGAAAAGGGGCTGTCAATCCTTCAGGGAAGGATGCGCTAACGCAAAGAAGGAAGCGCCGACGCTCAATCGAGAAGGGGAAAGAGGACAGTGCTCACCGTCCTCGAACTCCCCCAAAATCTCCGGGAACGTCGCCGTTCCGCTTCCCAAGATATATTCCTGCCCATTGAGCTCATCGATCTTGTTGTTTGCATATGCGCGCATTAATGTGGCGACCGCGCTACCCATTTCCTTCCCGATCCAGCAGACGGTATTGATGGCCGCAGGCGAGACAGGCGTCTTGAGCTCGTAACCGGTAGCGGTGGGCTTGAGAGGCATCATGCTGTCAAAGGTAAGCGGATGGTTAGTGGTTGAGGGGAGGGGTATGATGGGGCGTCAGGGATGATGATGATGAGAAGAGGTGTGCCGTAGTGAGCGACTCGCAGTTTCGAAGAGAAGGGAAAGAGGAGAAGAGGAGGAAAGATCTTAGGGGATACATCACATACTTGGAGACGAAGTTCTCGAGAAAGAAGCCAGTCAGGATATTCGCGTGCGGAATGCCCGAGGCCTTGAGGTACTTCTGGATCTCGGCTTTGTCTGTGCACCTAAGTCAGTGAATGGTTTAGCGACAGACGAGGGACTACATGCCATCGAAGTGCGCGACCTTGGTGTACTTGCCGTTCGAGATCTCCTTGACGCTGGGAAGGGAGCTGGCGAACGGCTGTCAGGTTCATTCTCGAGTCAGGTGCAAAGCAAATACGGACCTCCAAACGAAGAACTTGACACCCGACTCCTTGCTCGCATCCACCATATTCGTTCCCTGCTGGATCTCCGAGATAGGGGTGAAGGGGATGGTGACCTTCGAACAGACACATTAACCTTGATCGAATTCGCTTCATAACCCTCGACTCACCCCAAAAACACATTCCGCGCCCTCCACCGCGCGCCTCACGGCCTCCTTACTTCCCAAGTCTGCATCCACGACCTCGCAGCCGCGCGCTTCGAGCGCTTTGGCGGCGGGAGAGTTTGTGGAGCGCGTCACGGCGCGTGGGGTGAAGACGCCGTCGGCGAGGAGGGCGTTGATGACGGAACCGCCTGCATGGCAAGGAGTCAGTTACCGGGGATAAGTAGAGCGTATTTCAAGCGTAGGTGAATAGAGGGATTGAGGAGACGTACCTTGTTGGCCAGTAGCACCGAAGACGGTGGCGATGCGGCGAGGAGAAGACATGGTTGATGATGAGGATGCGAAGAACGACTACAGCAATCAGAGGATGGTGGTGAGTTGTAAGAACCAGTTGGGCTCCTGAGCTTGCCGTCTCTTTATACCGCGACTCGCGCAGGCAGAATGCCCTCGGTGGACTGCGGCGGGTAATGTTCGCCCGCCATTGCTCGTGACCGACGTACAGGAGAGTTCGACGACGAGGCGCTTGTCAAGCGTGTTGTCGAGAATGAGTTGGCAACGGTGACTACGCGAGCCAAAGAAAGAGCCCTGCGAAAAAGCATCCGACGGACTTGAACCGTATCACGCGGATGCATTCCGACGTGACCTAATTGGGCATTCGTCCTCCGGATGGCATGCGAGGAAGTGCTCTATTCCTACAGAGTCAATAAGTTCAGAATATCAGCGACGCAATTTCGAATCCATAATCATCGCTCAGCCACACGAATATCTTGTGTAATAGATGCACGCGGCCTTAGCAAGATGCTGAATTACCGTGACCCACCGAACTGGCGAGGTTTCATGCGCGGTCAAGACGGCCAGTTTGGTCGCAATGCAAATCAAAGTACAGTACCTGTCGACACAAACTCGCTTCTATGAACGTTCGTTTACAACGCTCTTGCGAGTAATATCCTGAAGCAGCGTAATCAGTACCGACGCCTCGTCTCGCTCGGTGAGACGTACTTCTCACCCCCTCCTCTCCTCGCCTTCTGCCTTCCTCCTCCTCGCCTCTACGCCCCACCCCATCGTCACCATAAGCGCCGCGCCCGCAAAGCAGGCGCCCGTATAGATGATCATCTTCTCGAACCGCCCGCCCGCGACGTCGAAGCCGAGGTCGAGCGCGGTTTTGCCGGTGCAGGAGGCGAGAGTCGCCGAAGAAGCCACCGCGGTGAGGTTGTCGGACACGACTGAGATGAAGTCGCTGTGCGCGGCGGACGCCCCAGTGCAGTACACGGGCGTCTCGAGCGCGGTCGAGATGGGCGTGGACACGATGTTCCCGACACCGCGCGTGAGGAGGAGCCAGCCGAAGAGCGTCGTGGCCAGGTTCGGGTCGTCTCCTGGGCGGGGAGGTCAGTAAGTCCGGACAGGAAAATGTGCGTGACTCACTCGCGCCCGCCGGCATCAGCCCCGTCCATAGCGCCGCCCACCCGCCCGAGAACGCGCCGTACACGACGCTGAAGGCCAGCAGTCCCGCGAACGTGTACGCCAGAACCCCCCAGAGGACGAAGGCGGAGAGCGCGGTGAGGAAGAGGGTGAAGAAGGCGACGGCCCAGGGGTTGAAGCGGTCGGACAGGAAGCCGGTGGAGATGCGACCAAGGGCGGCGCCGGCTGGGTAAAGTGGTCAGTTCGGGTCAGTCTCGGGGGAGGGTAAGATGCAATAGAGTGAATGATGGGCGAAAAGGTGGATATATGCGCACCATTCAGCACCGAAAGCGACACAGACGACTTGAACGGGCTCAGGTTCAGCTCGCTCGCGAATGCTGTGAAGATCATCGTCAGTGAACCTGTTCATTATTCCAGCACCACGGCGACGCGCAGACTGCGGCCACCGCGGCCTCATGGAGCATTCCCGAGGCGAGACGCAGAGCGCGTCCTGCGAAAGAGAGACGCAGAGCGCGCCCTGCCAAAGACGAGCGCCCTTGATCAAGCGTAGAACACGCCCCTGGTCAAGCGTAGATCACGCCCCTGGTTAAGCGTAGAACACGCCCTTGGTCAAACGCAGATCACGCCCTAGCGATACATTCGCGCGCAAGACAGAACCAAACACTTACTCGGCAACCAAAGCATCGGCGCAAAATACCCGAACGCCTGCAGCGTGTTCACGGCGAGCAGGAGGAGGAAGGAGGGTTCGGTCCACCACTTCTTCGCCGCCCTCAGGTTGTCTTCGCGCACCGACCCTACTCGGCTGTCCGACCCGCCATCGCCTCTTGTCGAGACCTCGCCGCGAGAATCGGACTCATGCACTCCTCGCATCTCATGCACTCCTCGCATCTCATGCACGTTTCGCATCTCATGCACGTCTTGCATACGCCCCACTCCACCCCTGCCCACCGTCTCCGGCACCCTCCCCCTGATAAACGGCAGAAACGGCACCAGCGCCGCCGTCGTCACGCCCGCGAAGATGCGCAGCGTACCCGCTAGGCCGACGCGGGAGAGGAGCGGGGGCAGCACGAGGGGGAGGAGGACGCCGCCGAGGGAGGTGCCTGGGTGGATGGTTAGTTGAGGTAGGGGAGGGGAGGGGAGGGCAGGGCAGGGGAGGGCAGGGCAGGGCAGGGGAGGGCAGGGCAGGGGAGGGGTGTGAGGGGAACTCGATGGGAAGAAAGTAGCAGGGCGAGGAAGGATTGGATGGACCAAGACTCAGCGGGGGAGAGAAGAAAGGGATAGAAGGAAAGGAAGCGAAGGAGGAGACGTCGGGAGACAAAGGAGCGGGGGTGGATGCAAGCGGAGATGCAAGAGGAAGGACGACTCGGAGACGACGGGTAGTAGGACGGATTCGTCATAAGTAGGACGGCTTCGTCGTATGTGGCCACAAACGACCGTAGATGAAAGACGACGGAAGGGATGGAACGTGGGGAGGAGAGTACGGGCGAAGAGATGGGGAAGGAGCAGAGATGGAGGGAAGGAGGGAACGCACCAGCCATCATCACCCCATTCGCGATCCCCCTGCGCTCGACGAACCACTGGGACATGTAGAAGATGGTCGGGACGTAGACCATGGCTGCGAGGGGCGGATGTCAGTCAAGAATCAGGTGGGGAGCGAGCAGAAACGAAGTCGAAGGAAGAGATCGATGCGAAGGCGGAGAGTTAACAAGATTCAGCGCGAATGTGAGGGATGAGAGAGGGGGGATCTCGGGCTGGAGAAGCAGATAGCTTAAGCGCGTCGGACAGAGTGAGAGTGAGAGTTCGAGCTTGGGAGAGATGGGCTGGAGTCGCGACCTCAAGGTTCGAAACCTAGATCGAAGATTCGAACTCACTCCCGCCAATCGAGTAGAGAACGCCCTGGAGCGCAACGAGTTGGACGACCTAGAGGGATCATCAGCGCCAGATCTCGCGGATTTCGATGGCATGTCGCTCGCGGTAGGACGACGACGCGTCACGCCGATGCGTCAGCGTCTCGTCGATGCGCCAGTGTCAGCGCGTCTCGTGGATGCCAGCGTCAGCGCGTCTCGTCGATCGACCAGCACCACCGCAAGTCTTATCCCGAACATCCCCTCATCTATACATAACTGTCCGAATACCAAAGCCAGTTTGCAGAAGAATAGACAACTCAGCCTACACAAGACAACTCAGCCTACACAAGACAACTCAACCCGCACTCACCGTCCGCGCATAACTCGACGCAAACAAGCTCACGAAACAAATCGCCGTGCCCGCCCACACGATTGGGCGCGCGGCGCGCGGGTAGCGGTAGAGGACCGGGTTGAGGGCGGGGCCTGGTGGGGGGGGGGGGGGTGGGGGGGGGGTGATTAGTGTGAGAAGGGGGAAGGTGCGAAGGAGAAGAGATAGAGATGTGCAAAGTAGCGTATGAGAAGAAGGGTTATAAATCGCGTGGGAGAGGAGGGGAGGTGCGGGATTAGCGTATGGGAGGAGGGGTAATGACGCGGGTGTGAGAAGAGGGGGTGGGGTCGCGCACGAGAGAAGATAGAGAGGTGCGGAGGAGAAATGAAGAGATGCGGCGAGTGGATGAGTGACGGAAGAGAGCAGATGGAAGAAGTAAAGACGGCGGGTCGAGGAAAAAGAGTCCGCCAAAATGCAAACCACTCACACAAACAATACATAATCCCCGACCCAATGGGCCCGATGAGCGCGAGGAGCGACGTCGCGTGTGGCTGGGAGCCAAAGTTGGGATCTTCCATGTAGGCTGAGGGAAGGGCGGATCAGTATGGGTGCTTTGAAGGAAGAACACCAATTTGGGAATAGATTCGGCAGCGCAGAAACGGAGTTCTCGCGCCCGGCCATTGATTTTGGTCGCAGGATTGAGAGCTCGAAGAAGTAAGAGCCGTGCTTACCATAGAGTAACGTCCCGTACGCCGTCGAGAAAGCCCAAGCGATGGTTTCAACCATGAAGGCGGCGGCGAGCTGCATAAATGAAGTAAACGTTGAGCAGCGGGCGAGGGCGAGGTCGAGGGGACATAGGCGTACGAAAGACCAAGCACCGAAGCCTCCGTCAACCGGAGGGAGCTGCGATACGTTCACCACCGCATCCTCCGGGTTCGCGTCGGGCGACATCGCATCCTGGGCGGCCCACGCATGGTTTGCAGGCGTTTCGGCGAGCGTCGCGCTTGATTCTCTTCTCCCATTAGAGTGAGGGGTGAGTACCGAGCGTCGCGACGAAGCGCGCGCGGTCAGCTCAATCGCGTCTTTCGTGGTGGTGTCTGGCGCCATCACTCTATCGAGCGACATGATGGTTGGCTCAAGAGTCCGCGTCGAGATCAGCCGAGAGCGTCTGAATCACTGAGTCCTTATGAAGGCGACCTCGTCCGAATCGTCAAGAGCGCTCGTCCGAATCGTCCGAGAAGACCGAGTCAAGGTCGAGTCAAGGATGCGTGCTGGATTGCAGATCTACGTAAAGCGGGGGGGCACGAGTTTCGATAGCGGGTAAGGCCCGCGTTGACGGTCGGCAATGATAGCAGCGAGCGAGGTGAGTCGACGTCCGGGTCAAGAACCGATGGTCTGAATCGGATCCAGTCGCCGACGCGTTCGGGAAAAGCCGATCAGTCACGTGCAACGAAGCTGAATGTAGATCGAGTCACAGTTCGACTTGAGTCCAACGCGAGACGCCTGCAACTGTAGTTATAACTCTGAAGGGCCGTTTTACGGCAGGGCCCGCTACCACACCGTCTAATTTACACCGTAGAGCTTGGGTTCGACCTTAAGCGGCTTCACAGTGAATGACTTGTGCCCCTTGCAAGCTCTCGTAGCGCCTGGTGATGACGGTGCCCATACTCAGTGAAGTGCATCCAGCGAGCCTGTCCATCGCGCATTCGCACTGCGTCCCGCCGCCCGAGCGCGCCTTCCCGATGTCGTTCAATATATGCCCCTCCCAACCCCTCTCGCGCCACGCCCACTTCCCGCTCTTCCCGCGCCCTAAGCGCACGTACTCGCGCACCCGCCCTCGGAACATGTCCTCTCACCGATAGTGCCCGCTCGTATGACGGTCGTGCTCAATGCGATGAGAAGCTTCCCAAACGATTTACAGGTCTTCGCGGGGAAAAACAACTGAAACTGCCCGTAATGAAGTGAGATTTCTTCCAAATGAAGAGCATGGCTGGATGGCCAGAGAGGCGCCTCATTACGAGGTTCAAATCGAAAGATGGCTGCCTGATGCGTTCTCTGCGCGCGTGAGGGAGGGAAACCGAAGGTGAAGGGGAGAGTCAATGTGCTTTCGGGCGACGCCGAAGAGTCGAGACCACAGAAGGCCCTGTCATGTGCCGGCACGTGAGGGGTTACCAAAGTTCGCGAGACGGGGCATTTGCGATTTTGCGCTTCATCCCTAAGACCCACTACCATAAATGGTAGCGGGAATTACGAACAAGGTCGATTGATGCAGTGCACTTTCTTCCAAGTAGAGGCCATACAAAGCGGACGAGTGCGTATAGGGCTATACGTGAGATAGAGTCAATACGCAAGGTAAAAAAAGTACCTCAGGAGTAAGAAGTTTGGCGTGCCATCTCCTCGGCGGGGAGTCGAACCCCGCTCTCCCGCGTAGTGTGGCCGACATGACAGGCGGGTGTACTAGCCGATATACTACCGAGGACAGGCAATTCGCGATGCAGACAACTGTTTCAGAAAAAAACGACAGAAACGAAGTGCGTTTATGCGAAGGACCAAAGAAATGAAGGGTGCTTCACCGTGGCCAGAAAGACTACGGCAGCCTCGTGTGAGCATTTCTCTCTATGGCTTCACTCGCCGTACTTGAAGCGTTCTCGGCGCGCGATGCTTGCGACGAGCACGACTCGTGTTCAAAGCCCACTTGACTTGCAGACAGTATCGGACGGGGAAGATACGGGCCTACGAAAGTCGTGGGTCGTAGGATTTTCACGTTCACAGGTAAGCCCGAATGGAATCAAACGGGCAGAAGTAGCTAACATCGTACGCGAACGGCAGCCTCCGTCTCACCACCCTCCTCCCCAAAGAGTAAATCCCTTCAAAAAGCACGCGCCGCTGCGTCTCCACGCTGACCTCCACCTCCCCCTTCCAATCCAGATCGTAGAAACACTCCAGGCGCGGGGCGGGGAGGATGTCCGTGAAGTGGGAGATGAGGACCAGCCGGACGAAGCGCGCGCCCTCCCTTCTGAACCCCGCGATGTTCTTGACGAGCTCTCGTCCGATTTTCTCCCGCATGTTCTTGATATAGTTCTGCATGATGCAGCAGAAGAGGACGACGTCGGGGAGGGAGATCGAACCTGTGCCGGTGGGATGAGGAGAGGGCGCTTTGCGGCTTCGAGGAACGTACCTTTGAGACCCCACACCCCCGCGTCCGCACAGCACTCATATCTATGGGACCGATCCCAGTGCATCTTCTGGCAGCTCCTCGAGCAGTAGAAGGCGTCGCCACACGCACAGATTTGCACCCGCCGGTTATGAGGACCCTGGATCCGGGTTAGTACTAGCATACCATCTCGCGAAGAAAACCACCCACCATCGTGTTCTTGCAAGGCATCAAGCGCCGCCAGCCCCCTCGTATGCAGCCCTCGAGGTGTATCCGTCCCATCGTTCCGTAATTACGCGCGAGGCTACGCCAGGTCGGCTTCTCTTCCGGGGCGGCGTGGTACTGCAGTTCTACCTTTGGAGCATTGGCATTCCGAAGACCGCGCAGAACCTTCCGGTGCACCAGACCCGCAGAGAGGCGCCGGACGAGTGGCGAGAGGTCGGATTTGGGGATCCCTGGCACCCGGTCCAGATCAAACAGGACACGAAAGACGTCGGCCCTGACGGCTTGGATGAGAGGACGGATCGTGGGCGCTGCGGCGCAGATAGCGTCCGCGAGGTCCAGCAGGGCGGCCGCACCGTGGTAGTCCTTTTTGTGGAGGCGAAACCCTGCGGTAGTGACGACGAGGGGCATGATGTTGCGGGGGATCTTCGACGGCGCGAGTTCGGGGAGTCGTAGCAAGCCAGTGAGGCCTTCGACGTGGTGTTGCCGAGCTCCGGCGGCGAAACTGTCTTCAGGGATCGAGGTGGCGACGAAGAGCGTCTGGGGGTGGATGGCGTTGAAGAGGGCTCGCTTGGTGATCTTCGCGTTGCGCAGGGCGTTCATGAAGAGCGCGCGATCGCCCTCGGTCGGGTTGTTCTTCGGATCGGCGAGTAGAGCGTAGAGGCGCCACGGCCCAGACACGATACCGAACACGACGGACCCGATGTCGACGTCGCCTTCGTCCTGTGGCTCCGCCAGGCGATAGGACTTGGGGAAGCGTATCCACAGCTCGAGGATCTGAGTCGCCATGTCCGGGTTAGCGTGCAGAAACGACTTCGCGTAGTGCGGTTCCGAGCCGAGGATGACGAGGTACAGCTTCGAGAGAGCAAAGATGGTGCGCTTTTCTTGATCGTCGGGGGGCGTTCGACGCGCGGGATGAATGAGGGCCACCCAGCATATCAGTGAGGAAGGCACGTCGCGGAGAAGGGGCTTCAGAGCTGCGTTACGCGGGCGTTCGGCGGCATTCCACATCTCGATGAATGTAAAGCAGGCTCCGAGGACCAGGTTGTAGTACGTCGTCAGGTCGACGCCGGGAGGTAGTGCTACAGGTTGCGCCTTCAAGAGCTTTCTGTACGATACGCCGAATAGAGACTTGATCTGCGCGAGAGTGGATGCATGGGCGCGGGCGGTCACTTCGTCGGTGAGTTGGCGCGTGAGGTTGAATATCTTGCGCAGGGCATCGTAAATGGGTTGAAAGTCTACAGTCACAATGCCTTCCATGGCGGATCTTGGTGTGGCAACGGGGCGGGGGTGGACACGCACTGCCGAGGGTGATGAAGGTGGAAAGCAAGCTTGAATCTGGCCATCAATGTGACAAGTCATGCATGGCTTGTCACATGTTTGGTGTTGATATCTGTTTACACCCGAATTTTGTTGCACACGACGCTGCTACTTAATCGAAGCTTACAGCGAAGGTCGCCACTTCACGAAGACAGTGAGATGGACGAGGCAGAAACCGCGAGTACGGTACACGCGGGCGCCGTACAAAGCTCAAAGATCAAGGCTTCAACGAACAAAGGCAACCCAGAACGGAGATCGCGTAGGAGAATGCGGCGCACTGAGCGCGAGTCAACATTGAGCACTCTCGGATAGATCTCATGGCACGAGCGGAAGGCTGCTCTCAGGTAGGGGGGCTCGCTAGGTAGCACGTGTAATATAATGAAGTTCGAAGGCATCGAATATCTTCCTCCTTCACGGCATATGTTAACGCACTCTGCTGCGATCTTCTGGAGCGGGGTCATTACCATGGGCGCCGATAGTGCCCAGAACTAAACTGATCTTTCGTGCAAAACGCGCATCCCTGGATAGACGGTGCAAGATCCTGAGAGGTACCCTTTTCTGGAGTGGCAGTGAGCGCTTGTGCGATTGGTCGAGAGCATAGCGAACAAAACGATACGTATCGACGTATCTTCTTTGAGCGCGGCACAAAGTATCAGTTCTACAGCGCCCGCTGGAGCCATACCCTAGAGCATTGAGCGCGAGCTGGTAGCGCTTGTCGCGCGATGAGGTTCACTGGTACGCAGACGCGAGATTATCTGCGGGAAGGTCAGCACATGAGCTTTGGGCTGCACGGGCGTAAGCCAAGCGTTATGCGCTTTAGCGCGGTTTTGACACGCCACGCCTATTCTCTGGGGCAATGAATTTAGATCGCGTGGCGAGAAAAGCGGGCGCGTCGCCGTCCTTGAAGATGGTAATGATGGAGGGCCGCGGTGAGGAACGCTGATTGCATGTCCATAGAAGCGAAAGGAATGCTTGCGGATGCCAGAAATGCGAAGGGTCGAATACATAGCGCATAGTATCAGCCAGATCTCTTAGAGAAGCGCAATCTCGAGCAAGCCCGTCCGCACGAACTATGACGAGTGACTCGACATAGCGCAACAGCTACTTGGTACCCAGGGTTAACGAGCGCTCGTTTATAGAAGTTTCATGCTTCATGAGCGCAACTGTGTCTATGCGGTGTCAGTATCCCTACTCGATGCCAAGGGAACCGTACTCGCCTCAGTCTTAACCTCGGCCCATGATCGTTTGAGGTCAAAACTCAGCGTCATGAGCAGCAATAGCCACGGCCGCAGGTAAAAGCCGAGGTAGGTTCCTCTTCGGCTTCGAGCGGAACGGGAGAAACGATATGAGAAAGTGGCGGCGAGCTTGGCGCGAGGGAATCTCAGTCGCTCGCAAGGTTCGCGCTTTCATGGGCTATCCGAGACAGTCTTGCGTATAGCGTCTATCATTCATATGCGAGAAGCTCTTGCGCTACAAGGCATTCAGCAACGAGCACGAAAATCGAGACGTAGTCGGCGGCGGTGATGAAGTTCGGAAACGAGATGCGGCCCGGTCCAAGCGGAGAGTCCTTCCTAATTCGGAACAAGCCAGGTACGATCACGTTACTGCCCGCTCCTGCTTGCGCACTGTCATGATCTCCTGCTCCTGTACTCCCCGTCCGCTGCCAACCTCATCGCTCGTCTCGCTAGCCTGGAAGTCTCCATAACCAAGCATGCTAACCTGAAGAGGCATCTGGAGGGGATGCAAAGTCGTCAACCTGGAGGACCCGCGAAAGCCAGGCACCAGACGATGATCTCGAGGCAGACGGCCGCATCGACGGGCGTGCGCGACGCGCGCCAAACGTGCGTTCAATAACGCGCCTGCCATCCGTTGCCCCCGTCCTCCTTCCCCTGGCGACGCAACTGGATGGACACGCAGATGCTCATCCAGCACCCACCCGGACTCACCGCGCGCCCGCACGCCGTGATTGACGCCGACCGCATCGAGCGTCACGGTCAACTGCCTCCTCAGACGCGGATGGATGAAGAATAGGGGCGGGGGAGCGCGGAAGTGCCTCATGCCGAGAGTTCGCCGGCCGTATAAGAGGGACGCGCCTTTGTCCTCTTTCACCAATCAGTTCAGTTCCCTTCCTCCCAGTTCCGCCTCCTTCTCACCGCCGGGTCTCCTAGTCGAGCTCCCTTACATTCTTTCTTTCGATCGACACTCCTTATCTATCGTTCGTCCTTCACACCGACCTTACCGACTATTATGAAGGCCGCTTTCCTCGCTCTCTTCGCCGCATTCGCCGGGCTCGCGTCGGCGCACATCGAGATGGCGTCCCCGCCGCCGCTGCGCTCGAAGCACAACCCGAACGCGGGGCAGAACATCGACTACTCGATGACCTCGCCGCTCGACGCCTCGGGCTCGAACTTCCCCTGCAAGGGCTACCTTGCCGACGCGGACGGCAAGCAGTCCGTCGTGACCTGGCAGGCGGGCTCGAGCCAGCAAGTGACGTGAGTACCATTCTCCCTCTCTGCCCGTGATGCGCTCGACGTGCTGACGCCACACCGTAGTCTTGAGGGCTCCGCGATCCACAACGGCGGCTCGTGCCAGCTGTCGATCTCCGAGGACGGCGGGTCGACGTTCAAGGTGATCAAGTCCTTCATGGGCAACTGCCCCGCCGCGGCGGGCGTCACCCTCAACGTCGACATCCCGAAGGACGTCAAGTCCGGCGACGTCGTCTTCGCGTGGACGTGGAACAACAACACGGGTAACCGCGAGTTCTACATGAACTGGTGCGTGTTTCGTCTACCTTCTTCCAGACGAAGCCGAGCGCTGACGATGATTGTAGCGCGATGATCACCATCGAGGGCGGAGGGTCCGGCCTCGGCTCGTACCCGGACTTGTTCGTCGCGCAGCTCTCTAGCGTCAACTCCTGCACCATCCCCGAGGGCATCGACGTCGAGTACCCGAACCCCGGCACCCAGGTCGAGCGCGTCGAGGGCAAGCTTGGCGCCCCCGTCGGCGATTGCGGCTCCTCGTCCGGCGGCGGTGCTCCTCCCGCGACCACCGCCCCGCCCGCGACGACTGCGCCCCCTGCCACGACTGCTCCCCCGGCTACCACCGCTCCTCCCGCCACGACCGCCCCGCCCGCTACCACTGCCCCGCCCGCGACCACTGCTCCCCCGACCGGCGGTGCGTGCACGGAGGGCCAGTTCCGCTGCGACAGCGAGACGACGTGGTCGCAGTGCGCGAGCGGCGGGTGGATCTCGATGGGCGCGGTCGCCCCCGGCATGGCCTGCCGCGACGGGCAGATCGTCGCCGCGCGCAAGCGTGGTCTCAACCTCAAGAGCCACCGCAGGCACTGGAACAGCCGTGCGCTCTAAGCGTGCGATGATGAGACCTGGGCAGAGACTGGGTGCATAGGAGGGATGGAGTTGACGAATGCCTGACGAGCTTTACGCTCTAACGATGGGTTTTACTATTTATTTATTTGGTATCTATTCAGCTGGGCTTGTTGTACAATCCTGGTGCAATGGCATGCGGAGCTGCCTGGAATGTTTTGCGTGTGACGTCGCGAGTGAACATCGGGCAGATACGGGTGACGAAAGATGGGTCCTTGAAGAGCGCGACGAGGGCGTCTTCTGTCAGGAAATGAATGGCGAAGCCGTACGTGTGCTTCTCAAGAAGTAAATTCTCTGGACTTGCAGGATCAAGAAGTACCAGTGGAGGGAGGGGAGGACCGCGATGGTCTTCCGCTTGACCGTGTTGTAAAACTCACTTACGGACAAGCGTTGCATTGCGTGCTTCAACTCGGTCCAGGATAATGGAAAAAGGCGCAGAAAATCTGCATCAACGTGGTTAAGAAGAGAAAACATCTGGTCATCGCAATTTCGAAGTGCCCTTTGCACGACGGTCTGGAGAGGGTCCAAGAACAAAGACGGGTCGAACTGTGACGCGACGCGACAAAGTGAGGTCCGGCAATCCCCCCAGAGAAATCGTGCAGCGTCACGTGCGATGACCTGCCATTCGTAGCGAACTTATCTCCGGGAGCGCGCGCTCGCTCCCATAAACAAGACATTGTCGAAATAAAATGTTTCAAAGGGTTCGATGAGTGTACTCGATAGACAGCAGCAGAACGTACAGAAAATTTAGTGAGTTTGGGAGGTGTACAATGTAGCTAAGCTCTGAGTAAACACAGCTATGCATGGCAGAGCCTAATGATCCTGTACGTTCTGTAGGGAATAAATGCTTACACGCTTTTTTGCAGGAGAAACGCGCGATGCAGGCCGTCGTCGCGTCGAAAACTTGCAGCGCGTTCGCGGGCCAATTTCTGAGGCCGCGTCACGTGAAGACATCGGCTCATTCGGCTCGTGCTCCCGGTTTCGACAGCGCTGTGGCCCCTGGTGCTCCCTCCTCTCGCCCACTGTCCCGCGTTCACTTTAAGTCATGCTATAATATCGCCAATACATTCGTTCAATATCTATGGCTGCTGGAAATAAGCCAACTCGACGCAGGAAGAAGAGAAGCCAGGCTCAGCTTGAAGTTCTCGCCCGCGCACGAACCGAGCGACAAGACAGCGAGAATGTCGCCCCAACCCCCTCCTTATCCAATGCCACCTCCAGTACACGTCGCGCCACACCTCAGATGGCTAGATCGAAGGTCACTTTGCAAGATTCAGTGCACCAGAACACTGGAGGCGACACGGACAATAGCATACCTTCGACTCGCAAACGCAAGAAATATGACGCAGATGACTGGGAGCGCGTCGCACGCAGGACACGACGCAAGCTCTACACGACTGAGGATAAAGTGGAGAAGCTAGCAGGAAGGATCAGCGCGTTGCAGGAGGCCGCAGAGCAGGGGGAGAGGCGACATATCGAGGAGCTTCATGTCGCATCACGAGCAAGCGGAGAGATGTGGTGGGAGCTACAGAAGACGCGCGAGGGGCTTACAGCGGAGCAGATGGAGAACACACGCATTCAGCGTCTCCTAGGCGAGCAGGACGACCGCTTGGCAGCACGGCTGAAGGAGCTTTTCGATACCAAGAAGTCAAACCGCGCCCTGTCTATGCAGGTTCTGCGCAGGGGCGGGAGTGCGCGATCGAAGCGCACGTACTATCTGAGGGACTCCGTGGTCACTGCCGACTTCCAAAACCGTGTCAGGTCGAAGGGAGCATTCACGCCCGCGGCCCGCGCCATAGCACTGAAGCTCGTCCTCTCGGGCTGTGCCGAGCATGCGGTGGGCGGTGTCATCCAGGAGCTGGGGCGACTGGTGGGCATACGACGACTGAACGCAATCCCGAGGATGAGTGCACGCACCGTTTCTCGCATCATCGCGGAGGGAGGCATTGCGGCGAAGATACAGCTCGGTTACGAAATCATGAGGAACACGAGTGAGTACGCGAGCTAACAGACATGCTTGAGACGACTTACCAATATCCAATCAGGCCTTACTGCCAGTGGAGACTCGACATCTCATCGAAGGCAGGAGTATGACTCGCGCTTCGTAGCGTTGAAGCCGGTGACGGCCACCGGCACGTTGTCGGATACACATGTACTACGAAGCCTCGGTGTCGACGCATCCCTCAACCACTCCGGTGAGGAGCAGGTCCGCGGTCTCTTGAAGAAATTGCAGCAAATCTGCGAGATCTTCAATCGCTCACCTTTCGCCAAACGCAAAGGCCTCGAGATGAGCCTTACCGCCTTCGCCACTCGCCTGCGTGGGACGAACGGCGACCACGCGAACGACGTGAAGAAGGACAACAAGCTCCTCCTTATGTGGAAGCTCGAGTTGACGAAGATCTCGCTCGGCTACGACAAGCTCAGGCAGATGAGCCCCGAGGACGCGTTCTGCGTTATCATACCGCATGCGCGTGCAGTCCTCCTCGAAGTTGGTGGTCAGGCCGCGTGGGATGCCCTCAGCGATGTGGTCCGAGCAGAGAAGGAGAGCGCCTTTATGCGCAGCGCGGCAGAGGAGGTGGGGGAGCAGGAGTATGAGCGGCTAGGTGCCAGCGAGAAGAAGAGGCTGTCGCTCTTCCTGTTCTCTGGGTGTTGCATGCACAAGGAGTTGAACAGTGTCAAGGGCGGCGACACGCGCATGCGTACCTATTACCCAAATCACCCCGAGGTCGCGCCGCCCGTCCTTCTCGCGAACAAAGATAACGCCGCGGTTCTCGCGGGAGTGAAGGACGGCGAGCAGCTGACCCCGGCGGAGCTGCGTGCGTTGTCCATCTCTGGCTGCGGCGCTGTGAAGGCAACGACTCTCGCCGGCATGATCTGCAACAACAAGGATAGTAAGAAAGGTCAACACGATCGCTACATCTGGTACTTCGACAAGGAACTGGGTCCTGCGGTCACTGCACGTCGCTTCCCCGACGTCAGCAACACACGCTTCCAGTCCCATTGCGCTGCGTCATGCGAGATACTCGTTCACCTGGACCTGTACAGGGACTTCATGAGGAATGGAGTCTATTACAAGAAGGAGAAACCCGGCTTCACCAACATCGAAAAGAACTTCTTTCGGGCTCTGCACTGCAGTACGACGCTCACCGAAATGGCTGTGCTAGCCCTCTACGGCCTCTGTGTCTCCTGCCCCTACGTACGCCAGATCCGCGGTCCTGGCATGTCCAACCTGAACGCGTTGACGCTCGGCCCGCTTCACATCCGCTTGAGAAACTTCATCGAGAAGTTGATCAACGATCCGAGCATCATTCTCGGAGATGATGCTGGGTACACGACCGCAACCTTCGATGGCGAAGAGTGGGAGAGGCCAGGTGTTTTCGATGCCATCGTGTCACTGCGCCCCGCTATGCCTCACCTGCAGGAGCTCCTTGTAGAGTTCTTGAAGGGCGCGCTTGAGACGTGGGAGCGATTCACGGCCGAGTTCGACCCTAGCGGTGATATCAGCCAGCTCACGACGGAGGAACAAGATGAATTCTGGATGCCCGCCACGAACGACGCGAACGAGAGTGCACTCGGGGGTGTCCGGGTGAACGCCAGTGCACGCCCCAACCAGACGCTTCACCAATTCGAGGCAAAGGATATGTTCCGGCGCAACGACACGCAGCAGTTTGTTGACCAGGAATTTATCGCCGAGGATCACAAGTTTGTACGTGGTGAGGCCCGCCTATTGCAGGCATCGCGGCCCCAGAAGCAGCTCCAGCATGCGCAAGTCGTCCATGACGAGGAGGAGGCCCGACGGCATCAGGCCTCCGAGGAGCAGTCGAATGCGAAGGCGTTGGAACGGCAGATCAAGCTCGATAATACTGTCCTCATCACGGATGCGGAGAAGTTCGTTGGGGTACGGAAAGATGCACTCATTGATCAGCTGAATTACTGGCGCCATCGGCTGCTCGCGAAGGTCGAGCCCAACACAAAGATCCCGAAGAATGTCGACAAAGTCGCGGAGCTTCGCAAGCTTCTTGCACTCTTCCCAGGCGGTGTAGTACCGGAATCCGAGCGCACAATTCCCAAAGGAAAGGGTCACACACTTATAGTAGGACCCGAAGCGGTTCTGCAAGACATGCCGAGCATTTCGATTGCTTCTACAGAGGTTGTGGACCACAGCGTGCGAGAGGAAGAGGGCGAGGAGATTGATCTACTGTACGAGTCCGAAGTAGATGATATCTGATGCCCATCACTTAGTTATATCTATACAATATCTCTCCTACTACCACTACCTACTGCTCATAGCCCTTCGAGAGCCCTGATTGTAGCACGAGATGCAGGAACACTGGAACTTGAAGGTTTCGTGCACGTCCTGGATGCACGCAGTTGGATATTGGTTCACAGCTTCGGTAAGCAGCAGAAAAAATAAATTTAAGCAATCTGTATACTATAGAGACCTAGCGGCGTAGATTCCGAGGCGCTAGAGGCCTTGTACGCGTCGCAGTGTGCCAGCGCGATGGCCGTTGACCGAGTACCAACTGAGCCGGTCAAAGCGGTGGCGGTGTGCTGACTAAGCTGCACGGCTCGCTAGGCGGGCTTGCCGGCCTTCAGACAAAGGCACGCGGGGAGCGTGACGTTGACGTCGGGTGACCATCATGTGATCTTACGTGACGGGATGGGAGTGCCATCAGAAACGCTCTTGAACTGAACGCCGACAGTTCCTTGCGCCGCTCCCCGCCCGGTGTCGCGTCCACGATGAGCAAAAAGGCCTCTAAAACGCCCAAGACGTCCCCGACGTACTCCCTCGGCGACGTCGTCCTCGGAAAAGTTCGCGGGTATCCTTCCTGGCCGGGCAGGGTGCGTCGTCGCGTCGCGTTCGCTGCCCCCAGACACCACTGACCTCCCCGCGCAGATCGTCGACCCCGACTCCGTCCCCCCGTCGGTGACCAAGGAGCGCCCCCCTGGCAAGAAGGCCACCTGCTACTGCGTGCAGTTCTTCCCCAAGGGCGACTAGTGCGTGTACTTCCCGCGCGCGCGTGTGATCGGGCGGCGCTGACTCCCCTCCCAGCGCCTGGTTATACCCAAAAGACATCTCCAAGCTACAGAAGCACGAGATAGAGTCCTATCTGTCCGACCCGCCGAACGCGAAGACCAAGGGCGAGCTCCACGAGGGCTACAAGATCGCGCTCGACCCTGAGCCGTGGGCGGCGGAGCTCGCAGAGCGCATTGAGGCTGCGGGGATCCAGGAGGACGATGAGGAGGATGCGGAGAACGAGGTCGACGAGCTCGAAGGCAGCGAGGGCAGCTCGGAGTCCAAGTCGAAGAAGCGCAAGCGCGAGTCGGACGCGGGCAAGAAGAAGGCGGCAAACAAGAAGAGCGCCGCGAAGAAGGACGCGGGTGGCGATGGCAAGAAGAAGGGTGGTCGCAAGAGCCAGACCAAGTCGAAGGCGAACATCGAGAGCGAGGACGAGACGGGGGCCCACGACGCGAAGGAGGAGCCGCCCGCGAAGAGACCGAAGCGCGACGACGAAGAGGGTAAGTGGCGCGTTGCCCCCTAATCCAACTCTGCCACCCTCCTTCCTCCGCCGTACTTTCCGTCCTCCTTCCTGCCCCTTTTGCGTCTGTTCATTCCCAACTGACGCTCCCAGCAGGCGGCGACCCCGCGGCTGGCTTGTTTAAGGAGTGGCGGCATAAGCTGCAGAAGACTTTCCTCGGCAAGACCGAGGCCAAAGCCGCGGACATGCCCGACATCGACAAACTTCTCCAGAAGATCGAGAACTACGGCGAGATTCCGACGGTCGCACTCACGCACTCGAAGATCGGCAAGGTCATGAAGCATATCGTGCAGCTGCCCGCAGAGAAGGTGCGTGCGGTACTTCTTAGTGGCTCGGGTCGATGCTGCGAGCGCGGACGCACGTTCTGGTGGGGACGTAGCCACCGTGCGGCCTCGCGCCCGACCTGAGTCAATTTTCACGAGCGCCATCTCATCCGCCCGCAGAAACCCCGCGACGACGAGTTCCACTTCACCGAGCGCGCGCAGAAGCTGATCGACGCGTGGAACCCGAAGGGCAGCGACAGCAAGTCGAACGGCGACGCGAAGACGGCGGAGGTCACCGACGGCACGGCGGCGATGAACCTGAACGGGACTGGTGCGTGCTGGCGCTCCTTGTACATCGGCGATTTGGCTGACGCGTGTAATCTCCTTCCAGCAACCCCCGCGGCGGAAGAGGATGCGAAGGGCGACGCGGACGCGGATGCGCCCGCGGAGGTGGACAACGAGAACGTGGGCGAGGAGTCGATGCTGGCGGACGTGACGATGTCGGAGGCGCCATGAGCGACTGGCGCGCGCGTGCGTCGTCCGTCTACCACCCAATGCTTCCTATCACCCCGAATCATATTGCTCTATGCTATGCTGCATGTCGTCCTTCCTCGTGCACGTCGTGCATGTTGTCCCCTTCGTACATGTCTCTCTCCCTTCCCCAATCTTGCTCTTCTTGTCTACGGCTCCCGTGCTGCGTGGGGCGTACGTGCGTTCTGATATCCTACTGCTTTTCTCTATGTCCGTCCCCCCTCGTCGAACGCTGTATGCATGGTGTAGTCGATTGCTTGAACTAATCTCAAGTTTCTTTCCTTCCTAGATGTCCGAGTGCGACCAAGTTGAAGGGTGCGGGTGAAGATGGAGGTGAGGTTTCTTTTCGGCGGGACATTCGGCTTGTCTGCAAGGCGCTTCAAGCAGCACTGCATAAAGTAGGGCAAGCACGCGCGGTATGAGAGGTGGTGCTTCCGTATAATTGGGGGGACGTGGGTGCGTTAGACGGTGCTGCCGAACTTCGACTTTGTGAAGTGGGTGGCGTGGGAGTCGCGCCCCTGAGGAGCTATCGGCAAGAGCTCGACGTGCGGTTAGTATTCTTCAGCACCTATCGTGGCCATGATTTGAGAGAGATATGGCTCTTGACCGCTGATGTTCTATAGATGCTACGCGACTACCCCCCACACGTACTCGCATTCGAGCTCGACTTGAGAAGTACAGACGCACGAGCTGGTCCCTAGCCGTAGGCCTTGCCGACGACGCGGCGTTGTGCCTTCCACGTCAGGTTATGTTGCGTTGCAGCGGCGACCGTGTCCGTGCTAGTCCCCTTGACGGTGCCTGCCCGTGGGATCGCACAACCATGTCAATGCAAAGTTGACTCTTCGTGCCCTTTCCGGGCGTACAAATGAAAGGTCAGTAATATGGCGCATCTTCGAGTGCGGCGAGACCTGATATGAGTCGCAAGGTGAAGTATATAAGACGGAATCCGCTTCGCTCAAGTTGACGAGCGTGACGCCCTAGCGTGAACTCTCTGGACCACCATGAACGCGGTACTGCTCGGCTAGTACGCCACTTACCTTCCGCGAGTTTTGAGAGCTTCGGCTCCGAAGAAGACCGCTTGTGGGAGCCCTCGCGCAAGCGCGTATATTCGGCTCTCGGTGTGTCGCCTCTACTGTACCCCAGAGCTTGCGTTCGCTGACGAGGATGCCCAGGCCGACCTTGGCGCTCTTCGCGCAGACTTATCGTTTCAGCGTCGCCGAGGGACCCGCACTCTGATTGAGCATAGCTGATGCACACTATACACGGAGTACCCGAGTTCTCGATCCTGAAGGCGGTCATCTCGTGCGTCGCACGCGAGAGGACCGGGAAACGTCTATTGGGTCTTTCGCGCCCTCCAAGTTCCTTGCAACGCTGCTTGTTGCAAGTAGCTCACGTTTTCCCAGGCGCTCAGGGCTAGATGATCAATAACGAACCTCCCATTACCGCATTCGGCGAGAATCGATGAGCGCGTGACATGTGTTGCGCGTCACAGCAATCGCCATAATCGAAGGTCACCTCTCGCGCCCATCATCGTGAACAGCGTGGCTCATCAACGGCCCTGCGGCAGCTCGACAAGGCGCCATGGAGAGCATCGCCAGAATGGATTTCCATCGCAGCTACGATGGCCTGCGTCAGATACGCGACCTCGCACTTCAGCTCACCAAGGATCTACCCGGCCGAGCGCATGCATCCGCGCTCGCGAAGATCAAGTCTCTCTTCGGCGTTGCGTTTCGGCTCTTCTTGATCGATGCGCGAGTCTCGTCACTGTCCCGCACCACGGATAGGACGAGGACCTATGACCTCGTTCTCGGCGGGTTTTTTGCATTCGGGGCTCTATGGAATGCCACTAAGCTTCCGCGGAACGCAGCTCTCGCGCCCCTTCTCCGCGATCTCCCCTCGTCGCTTGTAAAATGGGCAGCCATCGTTCATCCTGTGCGCGCGCCACCTCCAGACGACGAGGAAAAGCGTATCGTACTGGCGCTCACGGAGTTCTACATCGTCATTCTTCAGTCAGACACGCACTATGCGAAATCATTCCTCCACGCGAACCCGGATATGGCACCCCAGATTGTCGAGCTCTGGATTCGCTTCCCCCATTCCTACCGGCTGGCTGCGCCACACACCGACTCCGACGTCGACATCGCAAGCGTCGTGTTCGGGATCGTGACAGCGATGTGCCGACTCTACGTTTTGCTCGCGCGACCAGGAAGTAACCCATCCGAAGATGATCGTGCTCTATTCATGAACGCTTTGCGTGCTGCTCGCGTCACCAAGCGAGCGCTTTTCGATGTCATTGGACCGCAGACGCACTATCTCGCCAGGTCCGTACCCGACCACATGCTCATGCGCGGAGTTTGGCTTCACTACATCGACATCGTCTCCGGCTTGGTGCAGCTCCCCGAATTCCAGCCGTCGAAGATTCCTCGAGATATCATCCCGTTCGTCATCATGGCGGCGGGGGTGCGCCTCGAGAAGAAAGATTATATGTCCACGGCGGAGCTGCTGGTCTTCACGGATATTATCTGCGGCCTTGCTCCCACGAATCGCCCTCTCGTTCAGGCCATCAAGTCTGGCGTCTTCGTCGCTCTGTACACTTTGGACCGGGCTCCCGAAGACTTCAGAATCGATGTCTCGCCGCTCGTTCGACGCCTCAGTGCGGGGCTAGTACATGGGAAGGTCCTACGCGCTCTTCGACATACCTATGCTCCGGGTAAAGACATGAAGGACCACTCTGCGGAAGAGAAGCCGACATGGCGCAGCCTCATGCGCACATACGAGAATTTCGGTCAAATACACTTCAATTACTGCACTGAGGGGCTATGGCGACGCTCTATTCCTTGTCAGAACTCCACGGTGAGTGAGTTGGCCGACACAGTGTTGCACAACTAATGATGCCAAGGGTCATCATAACGAGGTAGTGCGATTTTGCCCATGCGGCGACGTACTCTACTGCTCCGGGAGCTGCCAGAGGATGCACTGGGATCAGTCTCATGGATACAATTGCCATGTTGACAACGGTCCATGGGATCTCAAGGGTACGTACCAGGATAACAAAGGGAGGTACGAGCCTAAGTCCTAGATTTTAGGTGCAATATCACTCTCAGATGTCGTACTGCTCTGCTGCATTTCAAAGCGTTACGTCGAGCAGATGAGGACCGAGATAGGCGAGCAAATAACAACGAAAATCCAGGAAAAGGAGGAGGGCTCGCGTTTTGCTCGAGTAACTATCGTCTGCAATTTCGCCAACGTCCTTCCTTCCCCACGCATTGAGTGTCACTACGATATAACCGCAGACCAGCACGCGCAGATTAGCTCCGAGACGCAGCGTCGTATCTTTGTTGAAGGGTCCTTGTTATTGGGGCGGAAGGTTGTAAGGCGCAGACTGCCGCTCACGTATGCCTTGGACTATTTCTGCTCGTTAAAGCAGCTGCTCCCTTACCTATGATCTCGATATTACCATGCTTGATGACCGTCACATACTGTATATTGTACTTCTGTCGACTCACGATGGAGTCGAACACAGGACCTCGTCGCGGGAATTGCCGGGCTGCCGCTCATGTTGTGGAGGACGGGGCTCGTAGGCCTCTTCGGCAAGCCCAACAAGGACTGAACAGACGCGTTTGTATTGTACTACTACCTATGCTACTTACCGAATCGTTTCCGCGAACCGCGCGTGGCGACCCCGTGACCCGGGCGCTAACTATCTGCCCTCACTAGCCGACGTCAGCTAGCACCGTGGGAAACGCGTTCAAATTTTCCCACGATTTACCGAAATACTAGCCGACGTCAGGAGCCCCGCCATGCGCGTTAGCTGACGTTCCAATGGTGCAGGAGGGTAGCCAGCATGTCCATCCACCGCTGGACGAAGTTTGGAGGCGAGGGGGGCAGGGGGAAGCGCTCCAGACAATGGCGCGAACGAATGTGTTCGCACGCGTTTGTACGAAAAAATTCGTTCGCCCGTGGGAAAAGTCGCCAAAAGCGGTTGTGATGGCTAGCCGACGTCCATCACACACGTGTTCTGGGACCGTCAGGGCTAGCCAACGTTGAGGGGGCTAGCCAACGTCTTTAAGTGCACTGGGAGGTGAAGATACGCACTGTGAATGGTACTGGTAAATCTCAAGGCAACCGCCCCAGCACAACGTGAGCTAGCTTTTGGCCGGTGAGGTCACGTGCCTGCGAGACCAGGCGAGGGCTAGTCAGAGTTGGAAGCGTTGGCTGGGGTTTTCAAGTGCAATAATGTAAGAAGAGATGTAATATGAATATGTTCTGAGGCTTCAGACGTCGGCTAACGGACTCAGACGTTGGCTAGCCCCTTGGGGGGTGAGGTCACGTGCTCGCCCAATCCGAGTGCGGGCTAGCCGACGTCCAGGTGCGTTAGCCGACGTTTGAAGGCCATACAATGTTTATCAATATGCTGTAGATTCATGTTCTGTAGCTCATACGTCAGCTAACGGGCTGAGACGTCGGCTAGCTCTTGGTGGTGGGGTCACGTGCTCGCCCAATCCGAGTGCGGGCTAGCCGACGTCCAGGTGCGTTAGCCGACGTCTAAAGTGTCTCAGGTGGTTACAGATATGTTGTAAACATATATTCTGCCGCTCAGACGTCAGCTAACGCACTCAGACGTCGGCTAGCCCTTGGGGGGTGAGGTCACGTGCTCGCCCAATCTGAGTGCGGGCTAGCCGACGTCCAGGTGCGTTAGCCGACGTTTGAAGGCCATACAATGTTTATCGATATGTTGTAGATTCAAGTTCTGTAGCGTATACGTTGGCTAACGCACTCAGACGTTGGCTAGCTCTTGGTGGTGGGGTCACGTGCTCGCCCAATCCGAGTGCGGGCTAGCCGACGTCCAGGTGCGTTAGCCGACGTTTGAAGGCCATACAATGTTTATCGATATGTTGTAGATTCAAGTTCTGTAGCGTATACGTTGGCTAACGCACTCAGACGTTGGCTAGCTCTTGGTGGTGGGGTCACGTGCTCGCCCAATCCGAGTGCGGGCTAGCCGACGTCCAGGTGCGTTAGCCGACGTTTGAAGGCCATACAATGTTTATCGATATGTTGTAGATTCAAGTTCTGTAGCGTATACGTTGGCTAACGCACTCAGACGTTGGCTAGCTCTTGGTGGTGGGGTCACGTGCTCGCCCAATCCGAGTGCGGGCTAGCCGACGTCCAGGTGCGTTAGCCGACGTTTGAAGGCCATACAATGTTTATCGATATGTTGTAGATTCAAGTTCTGTAGCGTATACGTTGGCTAACGCACTCAGACGTTGGCTAGCTCTTGGTGGTGGGGTCACGTGCTCGCCCAATCCGAGTGCGGGCTAGCCGACGTCCAGGTGCGTTAGCCGACGTCTAAAGTGTCTCAGGTGGTTACAGATATGTTGTAAACATATATTCTGCCGCTCAGACGTCAGCTAACACACTCAGACGTCGGCTAGCCCTTGGGGGGTGAGGTCACGTGCTCGCCAAATCTGAGTGCGGGCTAGCCGACGTCCAGGTGCGTTAGCCGACGTTTGAAGGCCATACAATGTTTATCGATATGTTGTAGATTCATGTTCTGTAGCTCATACGTTGGCTAACGCACTCAGACGTTGGATAGCTCTTGGTGGTGGGGTCACGTGCTCGCCAAATCCGAGTGCGGGCTAGCCAATGTCCAGGTGCGTTAGCCGACGTCTGAAGCCTTTCAAATGGCTACAGGTATGTTGTACATATATCTTATGCAGCTCAGACGTCGGCTAACGGGCTGAGACGTCGGCTAGCTCTTGGTGGTGGGGTCACGTGCTCACCCAATCCGAGTGCGGGCTAGCCGACGTCCAGGTGCGTTAGCCGACGTTTGAAGGCCATACAATGTTTATCAATATGTTGTAGATTCATGTTCTGTAGCGCATACGTTGGCTAACGCACTCAGGCGTCGGCTAGCTCTTGGTGGTGGGATCACGTGCTCGCCCAATCCGAGTGCGGGCTAGCCGACGTCCAGGTGCGTTAGCCGACGTCTAAAGTGTCTCAGGTGGTTACTGATATGTTGTAAACATATATTCTGCCGCTCAGACGTCAGCTAACGCACTCAGACGTCGGCTAGCCCTTGGGGGGTGAGGTCACGTGCTCGCCAAATCTGAGTGCGGGCTAGCCAACGTCCAGGTGCGTTAGCCGACGTCTAAAGCGTCTCAAGTGATTACAGGTATGTTGTACATATATATTCTGCAGCTCATACGCTGGCTAACGGGCTGAGACGTCGGCTAGCTCTTGGGAATGGGTCATGTGCTCACCCAATTGAAGTGCGGGCTAGGTGACGTCTGGATACGTTAGTCGGCGTGTATCCGTACCCAATTCAACAAGCCTTTCTGGAACATGCAAAAGTGCTGCCTGATGTTGAATGAGTGAGTGAATAGTTTGATATGGTCGTGCCTGCATCTCCCCGGCTTGTGGTGTTGTCCAATTTTCGCACGTACGTACGTACGTACACACGTTCGTTCGCAACAAGTACGTGCACTTATGTCCACCATTGTTCAAGGCAAATCAGTAGGGAAAGCACCTGCAAGAACGTAATCATCGGTGCATAATCAGTCCATATATGATGGACAAGCATGATGCCTGGCAGAGTAAGATAAGGCAAGTGATGATATGCAAAGCAACTGCTGTTGCAGTGCCACAGTCCATCAGGGCCAGTCTTTCTCATTCCCCGCATTCCCTGCTTACCTCCATGCACTTAGTTGACTGCAAAAGCCGCACGGAACAAAAAGGGCCCTAGCGCATTTTGGGGATTCGAACCCCAGACCACAACATACACCCTGCTTTTTTGTTTTTTTTTCTGCAAGGGACGAGGTGATCGGACCCATCCGCCATTTGCGCTAGGTAGTCATTCGGTCAACAAAAAGATTGTCACTGTGGATGTGGGATGCGTGAGTCATAAGCATCCATACCGTATTCCGCATGGGATGTGAATCGGCAGCAATGACGTTCTCCCTTCGTCCCCGTCTTACCTGAGCAAGGGTGGTACAGTACGATTGCAGATGTCCACGCTATTTGTAAGGCTCCTTCACGTTTGCGCTCGGCGATGTCTTGAGGCTATAGTTATACAGGGCTGTAATAGAAGGAATTACATAAGACTACGATCACGGGATTTCTGAACGCAAGCACAAGCAGAAAATCGTCAGAAAAACGTACATCAAGTGATAGATTGAGATGACAAGCAGATGGGTCAATGGAGCGTACAGTATTAGTTTCTATAATTATCAAAGACTTCCTTAACGAAGGCACAAATGAAAATTCATCTAAAAAACCACTGCAAATGAAAGATCAAAACGACGAAATGTAAAGAGGCAGATTGGTTCGCCAACCCGCGTTCCAGGATCCTGCTGATTTCCCCCTTGTGCACGTGTACGCCTGAGCAGCTACCTTCTTTTTGCCTTCCATATCCTGCACGCACGCCTGATGTCGGCCAGAGCAACAAGGACCTTCGAAGAGAATGACCGATACGTGCCCTCGCCCAGACGCGCACGAGGCCATCACGTGGTCGCACCAGAGTTCGACTGCCAGCGATTTTTCCTCCTACGTACGAACATATTCATCAACCCCCGTAAGTTCTGCATTAGCCACTGCATGATGTGGAGCTGCATTTTGTTAGGGTTAGGGTTAGGGTTAGGGTTAGGGTTAGGGTTAGGGTTAGGGTTAGGGTTAGGGTTAGGGTTAGGGTTAGGGTTAGGGTTAGGGTTAGGGTTAGGGTTAGGGTTAGGGTTAGGGTTAGGGTTAGGGTTAGGGTTAGGGTTAGGGTTAGGGTTAGGGTTAGGGTTAGG